>NC_088309.1:27885458-29188318 GCF_910592395.1 Lineus longissimus | reverse complement strand
ATGCGTATATACGCATATATATATTATATATTCTACTTGGCTTGTTGTTTCTTTTTCAGGAAAATTATCTTCCCTTCTGGGTACAGGAATTTTAGTGCTCTCACTGTTTGACACATAGAATATTGTTGAGTTGTTGAATCTTTCAGAATGAAAGCTGGCGAATCTCTGTGGCCGGTAACTCCAATCTCCACTAAATATTTTAGTTCCGGTTTGATTTCAACGGGAGTTCTAGCGATACCTCTACTAATGGCAAAAATTCCGCTGCACTTTTCATTGAAAATCATCGATGCTCTGTCCTTTCGGTGAAAGGAAACGGTTGCTTTGATGGTTGGATCCAACATCTCGTATTCTGGAGAGTCGATTTCAACCTCTACGTACTTGTTAGCTGTCTTGAACTCATTCACAAGTCCCGGAATATCATTGATGGTGATGTCTTTAAGCAAAGGAAGAATTTTGTAAAAGTTCGGATGGTTGTAGACAAATTCGTATGAACATTGCATCTTATCGTACCAAAACTAGCAAAATGTAATGTATCGGTAGAGGGATCGAGGTATTTCCTCTCTTCTATCATGTGGTTGGCAATTTTTTTATCAGCCACTAGCTTGTTGAGATATTCAATGCCGCACACTTGAATTCTCTGCACCCCATGCTTTCTGTACGAAACACCTTGCCGCTCGTAGTGTGGATTCAGATCTCTGTTGTGCAAGCCTGCAACATGGGCAAGACTTAATTGTGTTGTCAAGGAGAAACTGCTGACTACGGCATCGATGTAACGGTCTTTTCTGTAGTTCTTGATGGTGTTCAGAACAAATATCGGTGACTTGTAATTTTCGTCCATTGTCACGAGAGTGACTTGTGTAAAATCGGAATTTTTTTCTTTGTACTTCATCTTACTTCCAATGAAGCGAACTTTTTCCATTCCATCAGCAGCATTTTCGTTTAGTTCTTCCAGCTTTTTCAAAACAGGTGCTTCAACGCTTTTCATGTAGACTTGCACCCGGTCGGTAACTTCTTCATCAGGAAAGTGAATAGTTAGAGACATGACTGTTTACTGGCGATGATCATAAATGAGGTGTTGGTTGTGGTGTGGTGGTTGATTCTACTTCTCACCAAGTTATATGCACCCTGGACACTCACCAAGTGTCCATGACACATAACATGGACTATGTGTCCCATTTAGTATCTATCATACCACCATGGCAGACCAAACAACTAGTGTGGGTGATAGTGATCACAACAACCACCACAATCCATCCAAAAGTATGACCAAAGACGATTTCGTACGGATGTGTAACTATTTTAATCGTAGCGATACATACATAGACAACACAATAGACGACTTCATTCAAAAGCAATCGCGCATCGAGAAGCACAAGAGAGAGCTTGAATTCACTGCTGCCCTTCTGCGAGACTATATCGCCGGAAAGACCATAGATGTACGAGACTATCTGTACAGCGATGACCTGAGGAGACATGTACGTAGACAAGAATGCAAAGGAGCTGCTGCTGCTGCTGCTGCTGTTTGCGGTGGAAAAATGTACGAATCGTCATCGCTGCCGCCACAAACACCGCATCGTCCACCAGTTTTACCGGGTCCTATCAAGTTTGTTCTCGTCGCAATCTTTGGCAACGCGGGCACTGGCAAAACCTTTTCCACCTCAAAGTATATAGCCTCTCACGAATCGGCTTGTTTTACAGGCAGTAATAACTCGTGTACGAGTAACTTGCAAAATGGTGTCGAGTTGCACACCATCGGAGGCGCGTACAACCCGACCGTCGGTCTTTCGTCAAAGACCATATACCGAGCTACTCGAATACTCATGAGCCAAGACGAAGTGTTCCAGATGGTAGAAGCCGTAAAATCCAATGAAGAACTGAAAAAGTCATGCGATCGAATCTACTCTATGGACGGCGAGTTCATGGTCAACACCAAGCTCTTCGATCAAGACGTCGTGGACGAAATGTGGTACGATCACATCAACGTCGTACTCAAGACAATTCACAACCTGTTCATGATGTCCTACAAGGACCTTTTGAAAGAGTTCAAGAGCGTAGGTGCCTACAGTTGGTTAGCCCCATCCAAGCCCAGTCACCCGTTCTATCAGCAACGAGCGTATCTTATCGACACAAACGAACTGATGAATGTCATGTCCAAAGTCGAGTGCATCAAAGGATCGGACAACGTCGTCAACCAGGACCAGTACATCCACCGTATACTCCAACACACAACCGGTGACAGCCTGAAACGTCCCAATGTACAGTTTGGTTCTCAACTACCCACCCAATACGCAACTCACTCGTGCATGTTTCGTGACGAGGCCGGTCTAATAACCGAGTCACTGTTCTGGATGGACCTGTTGTTGTGGCACACTGTCAACTTTGTCTACAACACGCCTCAGCTCTACACTAGGCGTCCAGTGTTCGTGGCAGTGGGCAGTAATACACAGGGCAAGGTGATCGGCGGCTGCGTCGACTCGACCGTGCTGTCGCTGTTCAACTCTGTCTCGGCTCAGTGCAGTAACGTGTTGTGTGTAGACAACCAAATGAACAGGCGGCGTACGAACGATCCCAAGGAAGACTTTACCATCTTGCACAAAAACATCGTACTACGCAAAGAGTTCAACTACGAGATGACCGAGACAACGATGGACGTGATGCGATTCCAGGAGGTGTCCAGCGACCGGTTCACAGACTCGCACTTCAAACAGAACGCTTTACGCATGACACAGTTGCACTCGATGTGCGACAAGGTGAACATCAACTTGTTTGCAGATGGCGTGGCCACGGAAAAGTGCATAGATCGAACGTATGCTAGCGCCCGACTGGTCTACATGTACCCCGAGGAGCGAGATCGGCACTATCCGAAAGAGGATGAGACACTGGACAAATATCCACGAGGAACGCGGCAGTGTCTCTTGTCGAAGCTTAGCGAACAACAGGCTGCACGAAACATTGCGTTGGCTTTCATAGACGCCTATTGTACGTACGGCAAGATGTCCTTCGACCCAAAAGTGTCGAGCACTTATGGTAAGATAGAGCCTTGGCTTCCTGTGGGCACTCCGTTGAAATACTGTCAACAACTATTGGACATGGCCGGTGGACAAAAGCTAAGCAAGCGGTTTATCAAACAACGGCAAGAGGCAGTGGAGACGTTGAAAAAGGGCAGTGTGTTGCGAGCGGACGAAGAGGTGTTCATCAATCACTACATGGGTAGCAAGATGAATTGTGACGATGACAATCGTCGTGAAGAAGGAGAAGATGGTAGCGATAAGGATAATGGGTTAGCCGGGGGTGCCAGTGGTCGCAAACGTCGTCGTAAACTTACCGTGTCAGACGTACTACTTGGTGGCGCCAAAAAAACTCATCAATCACCGCCCGGTGACAAGATGCATGGTCTACTTCGACCTGCCGATTATAGCAAGCCGCTTGAACAAACGATCATGAAAAACTATGCCGTTCACGCGGAAATGATCGAGTACTGTGCCGCTCACAGCAGAGACATCCAATTGGTGGCCAAATGTAGCAGCACGGATGATGATGGCGACGACAAGAAAAAGTCAAATCTTCGTGACACTGGTTGTTCTAGTGCCACCAGTGACGCTACCACCACCACCACCACCACCACCAATAATATTGAAGACGATGATGATGATAATGATGATGATGATGAAGAGGAGGGTGTAGATAACAACTCTACTATTGTCGATCACGTTACGGCTGCAAGAAACATTGAACGACGCAAAAAAGAAGTAGACACCAAACGAATACCGTGCGTTGTTATGCGTGCTCAAGATGCACTCTCGTCTGAGCAGCACTACAAACTCCGAGCCAATGCCCGAGTGTTGGAGTACTACTTGAAGGACAGCGAAATTTACGACAGTGCCGTGGCTAAGAATCAGAGCGGCAGTCGCCAGGCTCGTGATAAACGACGCCAGCGACACTTTGGTGATAGCGACCAACAAGAGTTGACCAAGAAACAGGACAAGGACGACCGACTGTGTTGGTCTTATGCACCTGAAAAGGATCTCGTCCGAATAATCGCATGGACTGATTGTGACCAGTTGGAGAAAATCTGCCAGACTGGGAATGTGATGAAAAAGTTGAAGCCTCAGGAGCAAGAGCACAAAATCGACGAGATGCTCGACAAGGTGGCCCAGTTGGTCGACGCGAGCCTGTGCGATATACAGATGTTCATGGGTTTCGAGAAGCAGCGTTTTCTCATACCCAACTCGGTCGTAACTAGTAACATGCGTTCCACACAGACTGTAATCAAGGGTGTTCGAGTCGACTTGTCTTCTGTCCTAACGGACGTTCACATATGCGACAATACAACCGACGCGTTCAAGCTCTGCGTCTACTCACAGTTGATTGAACTCTGTTTGAAGTCGTGCGTGAGAGGAGCCGAACAGAAATTATACCAACAGCACTTGCAAGAATGCAACGCAGCCGCTCTGCGCGCACTGCTCATGGATTGTAGTCGTGGTGGTGGTGGTGGTGGTGGTGGTGGTGGTGGTGGTGGTGAACAACTACTATCATCGCGACCCCCTACCGGTGCTGCTGCTGATAACGCCGCCGCTACACCACCAGTAGATCATTCCCAATGGCGGCAGCACTTGGCATACGTTGACGTGGACAATTGTTCATTCGACGATCTGTACACACTACAAGACTACAAAAAGCACAGAGACATTATCAACCCGATCATTCTACGTCTATTCGAACAGTATCACACTTTAAAGCAATACGCCAAAGAAGATGTAAATGAAATGTACAGACTACGTGGTTTCAACCACCACAAGAAAGCCGCCGTACCAAAGTTTGCAGAAACTGGTCAACGTATAGACGACGGCACAACGGCGGCGATGGATTATACCAATTCGTCATTGTCGCCAGATTCCACCCAACAACCACCAGAAGAGGATGATGTGCAGCAACATCACCAACAACTATTGCAACGTGGTTATCAAGTGAACAAATATCCAGGCGACGAGATGGTCCGATTCTACTTTACCGCGTTGCAAAAAATCATTCAGATCATGGTCATGGACCAGACGAATTCTTTCGATGACTTTTTCGACGTCAAACACATGATCTATGTAGGCGAGTCGGACGACTTCTACAGATTATTCAAACACATCGTCACAAAGAACGACACCTACACAGTGGGTAGTATAATGCAACCGGGCACTTTGACTCTGCTGGGCAACGGATACCACGAAGCGTGTAACGATGATGTAGTGCGAGAAGAGCACAACTACGTGACCTCGTCCGAGCAATTGATCATCACCAAACAGAGACTCTGTCGCGCACTGAAATCCGAAGGAGGGCGGCTCACGCATAACAACAACAACAACAACAAGATGACATTTCAACCCCACGGTCTACACAACATCGTCAACAACGAGATGAAGTCTCTCGACCCAAGCTTGCACCGCGATACAACTGTCACATATTTGGCACACGATGCCCGACGCATGTTCAAAGATTCCCCCGCGCTCGTGGTGGTCACCGTACCCAAGTGTATGAATCGTACCAAATGGTACGACGTGTTCACCAACTCTTCCACGGGAAAAATCACGATCAACGCCACCAACAGGCGGCGGACAAAACAGCAGACGAAACTCCAGCGGCAGCAGCAAAGTGAACAGGACGAAATAGTCAATCATCAGTTTGCATTCGGTCACGTACTCCGAAGTGGTGCTCCAAGCAGAAACTCGACGCAGACTGCGTATGGTGGTCTTCACCCGATTCCTGTCGGTGGTGGCGTAAACCTGCCAGTAGAGTTTATGCGTATCCAGTCAGAAGAGAGTTCATACGTACAGAGTCTGTGTGATTTTGTAGGCGGCGGCGGCAAAAAGAAATTCGCTAGTTCAACAAACATCATATGCAAAACTCCGTTCGATGTGCTGCCACTAAAACGTGACGTGGTGTATAGAAACACGACCGACATAGATCGAGCCGATAGGGTCAAGCAATCAGACATGAGTGAAAAACGCATCGACGTGGACATCGTGTTCACGCTGAGCAGCGACGCCTCACCATCCAACGCCACAACTCTGGTGCCGATGCAAGGTCTAACCGTGAACGGTGAGTCTGTGATCAGTTGGGGCGACATAGATGCGGACAATTGCCTGTTGGCAGCCACCAGGAGTTCCGATTTGGCCGGGTGCAAGTTTACCAACATTGACAGAGCCGTAACGAGGAACCTAATGCCCAAAAAGATAGCACCGGTCGGTGGCAACACAGCCGAACGGATGGAACAATTGGCACAGGGAGTTGCACCGGAATACTTGCGCAAGAAACGTGCCATGAGAAAGGCCATGTGTTCAGAGATGGTGTACAGACCGTGATTTACCACCAGGGCCGGTTACAATGGCGCTGTTCATGCAGTGGTTCCAAGGTTTACTACCAGGGTTACAATGGCGCTGTGTTGTGATGACGTCACAATGAGGATATAATTAGCATATTCTTTAGGTATAAATATAACCCAATCACAGCTCAGTTGTAAAGTCACGTGTGGTCGTCATAGCATGTCTGTCAATCACTCAATGGAGAATGAGTACACATACTATAAGAGGGTAGCTAAAGGGTAACTTTAGCTAAAGTCTAACTTTTTATCTAGTGAACCCAATGCAATGAAATTTGGTACACGATAAGTCGAGACAAATACAAGAACTTTGGTGAAAAAATTATTGAATTCTGTCGTTCGGTTTTGTCAAAAATTGACTTTGAAACTCGAAAAGCGCCATTTTCTCACCTAGATTTGCTCAGGGCAGCGTAGGCAATCCAGACGCTGCCCTGAGCAAGCCTCGTTTCGTTAGTTTTTTCAATGGTATCAATTTGAATTGTGTCCTATACTGTTCTAGGATCACTCGTGATGATTTACAAACAAGAAATTCTCAAATTCAGTCAATGCATCTTCCAAAAAAGATGATTTTATTTGACAATAGCGTGGGGATAAAATGGCGCTGTGCCAACCATGTGCTTTGCGTTGTGATCGGACGTCACAATGAGGATAGAATGCTTTGTGTGTGGTGGGAAACCCCGGGTTGGGGAAAACATTCTTTGGTCCACACTATCTTCTAATATGGATCTGTACACTCCTAGTTTAAATCACACAGAAGTCACAAATGAATAAAAGTGAATCAAAACATGTTAAAAACAAGCAAAAAAATATTAAAAGTCACAGGGGTTAGTTAGGGTTAACCACCCTTCACCTCTGATTAATGAGTTCATGAACTTCTAAGCTGATAATAATTCTACCGCCAAAAGAGACCACATGCCTTGGTTACTATGGTAAACAACAACAGGCTCCACAGAGCAAGTACCTGGCCTGGTGCGCATGCCTGTCCAGGTAGCACTGTCTGGAGAGTGATGAGTCAGCCAAGTAGCTTCCCGGAGCTGCCACCTGTATTTTCCCGGTGGCGGATATTGGAACAACCAACCCCTCGACCAAATTTCGAGCTAACTTTGCCAATACGTGGACAAATCGTTTACAATACACCTCACAAAAATCAAACTAGGCGCAACAACACGGGATGCCCGCATTAACAGTTACACCGTAATCGAAGTTAACTCATTCGCTACTCAATGTAGAATCATGCGAATGGTCTCAAAGACAGGTAGCCACATCCGAAGAGAAAACGCTACATTGATAGGACAGTGAGCGAGTGACTACTCTGAGCCCAGGGGCTTGACTGCAACACTAGTGGTCAACAGACTATTTGTATAAGGTAACAGTGGTGCTGGCGAAAGCAAATAACTCATAGAAAGAAATATTAGTTGTAAGAATTTATTTTACATGGTACTTTGTTTTCTTTTTTCTTCTCTGATCAGTTTCAATAAGATGTCCCCGTGACACGGCTGATTCGGATTTTGTTTGGTCTTGCACCAACATGCCATCTTCTTTCCCTGTAGCTCGTGAATGTCTTCCATGAGATCGGGTCTGTTACGAAGATATCGCTCGTACTTCATCAAACACAGCTTTACGGCGCGTTGACTATTTTTATCTGCTTTTGTCAGCGGAAATGGATTGGCCCACTTGCTTTCGTACAAATCCCAACCACCCATGGTTTTTCGACAACCAATGTAGACGACGTCAGATTTCAACTTCCACCTGTTACCGTCTCGATATTTGTGTTGAGATTGACCTTTCAAGCCCACCACGGTGGCGGTACCCAGCGCTCTACCGTCTAGTGTGAATTGTACATAGCCGCCGTTGGTGAACTTGGGTAGATGTCCAACCACTTTAGTGCTGCTGGTGTCAGTAGCTCTGGGTACGTCGTTGGTTGTCATGGTTGTGCTGCTGGTGTCAGTAGCTCTGGGTACGTCGGTGCTTGTCATCATTGTGCTGCTGGTGTCAGGCAATGCACGACAGTCATATAGGGGGGGTTAGAAATTGGTCCATATTTGGATACTTGGAGAGTATCCGGTGAGCGAGTGAACCAAACCGAAAAAAAAACTTATGCCATCATTCGCACATAGTCGTAACCACAAAATTCTGTATACTCTGCCAATATTGGAGCGTGGATATCACGATCGTACTCGCAAAAGTCACAATATGGTGGTGACTGGTCCAGGTTCATGTGGTTATGCACCATACAGGTGATGATTTCTTTCATTAATCCGATATCGTGCTCTTTGAACATTTCATCACGCAATTCTATGAATGATGCGAACCATTCTTCTTCGGTTTGGACGTGGTTTTGTTGTTTGTTTTCGGAATCCATCGTTGTGGCTGATAGTTGATGGTGGTTGGGAGAGGATTATCGGTTGTCTACAGAGAACGTTTACTTTTATGTGAGAATCTGTGGACACCAGACAAGTGTCCAGTGTCCAGTGTCCAGTGTCTAATATTCACTGGGTTTGGGAATGTCCAAATCGTAATTTTTACGAAATTTAATTGTTCCATTCAACCAAGACTTGACAATACCTTGCATGCGTTTTCGATTATTGCCCAGATCTTTACAAGTGTACATTTTACCTCTGCGTGGTCTCTTTGCCGGCGGCGGCGGCGGCGGCGACGACGACGACGACATTCTTTCTGCTACCGCTGCTGTTTGTTTGTCCATCAACTTTTCCACTTGAGACTCGGTCAATCGCTTGCCCATATCGTCGATGTAGCGAGGATCGGTCTTTTTCACGCGTCTCATACTCAGAAAATTGTCTTCGGTCGCTTTTATGTTGTACTTTAACGTCAACAGGTCTTGATCGTCCGAATCGATCAACTCGTTACCAGTTTGTCTACCGAACGAGAATGCAGCACACTTGGCGCGATTTTCACGACTGCTCTGCAATACGTCGACCAACACTCGCCCGTAGCGTTCGAACGTTTCCATCTGTTGCAACGCGGTCATATTGTGCGTGTTCAAACCTCTGGCGGCAAATTCGACGAGGTAGTTTAACCAAGCCGGTATCATAGTGCCCATCCGTCTGCTCAGTTCACCCTTGACGTTGGCCATGAACATGTCCATGTCTACCTTACACTCGCCACGACTGGCCGATTCCATCATACTACTGACCAGTTTGCAAATTACCTGCGATACTACTTGTACGCAATTCTCTCCGCTCACGTTCATGACGTTTCTATCGTAGACCTGGACCTCTAACCAGATCATGTTGTTGCGTTCGTCGTCTGCTTCTGCGGATTGCTGTTGATTCGTCGTCGTCGTCGTCGACAACAAAGTCAAATCACCACCGAGTCTAGGCATTCCAACCACCTTTTTGTTGGCGTGGAAATTCTCCTTACCTATTAGATTCAACGGGTCTATGGTGCTAAACGACAATTCGTTCCGTACCGACACGAATGGATCCACGACAGTGGCTGCACAAGTAGTCAGCGAGTATTGACAATCTTTAGCGGGTGTAACTGTACCGTCGTATGCTGCCATGACGCGAGTAAACAGACGCATTTCATCTGCTCCTTTGGACGCATTGATATTTATGTAACTCTTGCCGATACCCTCTTGATACTTTTCGACGGCAGACGTAATACTCGCCGCCGCCGCCTCTGCCCCACCCGTATCCGATAAACTCGCTAGAAGATTGTCTAGACTGGTAGTGTTTGTAGGTATATTGTTGACATTTTTTGACTTCTTACTACCAGTTGTAGAAATGACCGCGTCGTTTTCTCTAAGTTTGCATTCGTATGCACCAAAAGGTACCTGATTCAAACACTTGCCAGCCTGCTTGTAAACGCTTCCCGTACCATTTGGAGCACACGAGTTGAGAACATGATAACGACCTCTGCTGCCCAAGCAAGTGGAACGGCTACATTGGTTACAGTGCTGCTTATTGTTAGACGAGTCGTCTTCTTCTTCTTCTTGTAGTCTACGCATTGGATTTTCACGCAGAGTATTTTCGGGTATGATTCGTATGCCGTACATGTGAATTTTGTCGATCACATTTAGTGGCATATACGGTCTGATTGGTGTTTCTGCGGGGTTTACAATCCTAGCCTGATCGTATGTTTGTTTGTCGAATAAAGTCCACATGTCTTCACTTCTTCTTTTTGTGGTGGCGTCCGTCGTCGCCGGTGAAATGTAACACGAGTGCATATACTTGTAGGAGCCAAAGCGTCGAATTTGTTGCATTCGTTTCATGTCTTTGTTGCACGTTGCACTAACACTGGCATTACACAGCTCGATGGGATAGTACGGTCGTCCATTGTACATTCGACGGACTGACTTGCGACTTGTATTTAATTGTTTTTTAACATTACTTATAAAATTCCTGTTAGTAGACGACGACGACGAGTGAAGTTGTAGTAAGTTGTTGATCATCATGGATGACAATGGAGCAGTAGAGATGAATGATATGGACGTCGATGCCACTACTACTACAACTGGTGACAGATACGATTACACCTACGATTCGATAGTGTACCACAAATATGCAGAAGATCAATATGGTGTATCGTACACTTCACAAAATAAACTAATCACAACCGAGCAGTGTAGAACAATAACAATAACGGATGGACACAATTTCAGTGTCCTGGGTGAGTCACTGATCGTACCCAGTGGCAGCAGCAGCAGCAGCAGCAGCAGCAGCAGTGGACCAGCATTCGGCTGTCACACTGGAACATTTCTACTCCAAGTGGGTAATAAAAACTCAACATCGGCCATATGTCTTTACATCGACGCCGAAGGCAAAGTGACACTCCAGATACCGCACGTACCATGTTGTCCGTACGTTCACCTGGTAATGTTTTTTTCTCAACCGGGCACCTCGGATCATGAAACGCGGTTCAAATCTCTTGTTCACAAAGATGCACTGCACTACGAACAACTTCATCCCGCCAAGGCATTGGCGAACCTGTTTCAGAGTGTAGCACCGCAAGTTCTATGGTACATCTCACAAATCCCCGTGCCCACACACGGCTTCTATCGGTCGTTACTCTATCCAGTACCACCACTACTCCACCACACAATCAGTCCACCGGCGGATGAGCCTCTACTAGTAACCGGCACCACCACCACTACTAGGGCAATAGATCGCTGGCGGCTGGATCCGAACACAGAGTTCCAAAATAAACACGCTATGGAGTTGGAGATGGAAATTCAACAACAGGCGACGACGACAAATACAGGCGAGTCGAGTCGTCGAGATGCGGTTGAAGCATATACGAACGCTCTGACCAAAGTATACAACAACAATCTGATGACCGTAACGAACAAACGTGCCAACGCATTGATCAATATGTTCAACGCTAATCTTCATGGCATGACCAGCGTTTCAAATATAGTGTCTACCATGGACACGCTGATATTGGATAGAGACTCTGAAGCTGCTCGAAAGAACGCATTGAATCTGATAACCACCGACGAGTACGAAGCGGTTGTTCATCAACAAGACCATCACCACATCATGTTAGGAGCCGATGATTTGAAACTGTACACCGTCCTCTCGGAGATGATACTTACACTCAGGCAGTTGAAAGACAACATGGGCGCATTCCCAGACCAATTGAATCAATCGCTGATCAATGCGCAGAGGACGAAAAATGTCGATGTGTGGGTGCCGGCGTACGAGTTTCGAGCAGATGATATGCGGACACTCATCTACACGCTAGTCTATCCGCACGACGAGGACATGCAAAATCGACACGCCGAAGAAGATAGGGTGTGCAAAAACATTCAACACGCACTCATCTCGCATACTGTCAACTTTTACACGGATCAAGTGGTGCCTTCGTGCAATCGGGTCCGGGAGACGGTATCGCGTCTACTCGAGAACGACGTGCCCAGTGCCTACAGAGCGGCGTTCTCTATACTAACCGTGCAAATCGAGCGAGCGATAGATGCCATAGTGTTTGGTTATTCTGCTGGTGGTGGTAGCGGTGCGGCGACAACAACAGCTTCCAGTAGAAGCAGTGGTAGCGATCTTCTAGAAACCTACGTAGATCTCAATAGGTACTTACTATCTCTGACAAGCTATGCTGTTAACGTTGATGACAGTGGCAGCGACGGTGGTGGTGGTATACATACGGTCCTGTACGATACGCAGCGATTCGACAAGACGCGGCTATCGTTTCTCGGCGCATTTTTCAAAATGATAAACAAAATCAAAAATGACCAGCAAACGGTACTCAACGACGCAATGAACGTCTACAAACAGTGGACTTCGGGACACGATCACATACGAGACTGGAGCATAAACAAGATCATTAAATTTGCACAGATATTCGGTGACAACGCATTAATTATTAGCGTGGTCGAGTCTGGTCTGGACACTGCATTACAAATGGCCACTGGTGGTGATGGTGGTGGTGGAAATCCGGCACTACAACTAGACTCATCATCACCTGAACATCGTCTGAACAAGCTTATCAAATTTACTCATCTATTCGAACGAGTTGATGTTCGTCTGGCGGCTCATATACGAGTATTTCACAAACGCCGTCTCGGTGCGACTAAGATTGGATATCGCAACGACTTGTCACCAAGTACACACGTACAGATCATGAGCGACGTCGTGTTGACATTACCCGCTCATAGTAGTAGTGGTGGTGGTGGTGGTGGTAGTGCCAAAAGTACGGAAAATGAGTCAGCTGCTGGTGCTCTACTACTAAAGGATATAGTGGCAATGCGAGTATCACACTTACTTCGCTCAATGAAAATGGCACTGGACGATTGGCAAAATCCAATCGTGCCTACTGAACAATTGTACACTCGCTATACAGTCAAGATGAACGACCCGTTACAGATTTCATACTGGACGATGACGAGGCGATTCGAAGTGTTTCGCTCACACCTAGAGAAATTGTTCTCATTTGCAAGTCTCACAATTGAAAGTCACAATACCTGGTTCAGATACGGAGGGGGTGTATTGACTCGTGGCAGTGGTGCACTCGAGACGGCAACGACTTGGTGGCGGAAAGAAGCTGAAAGCAACTCGCTCGCCAGCACTAGACTATTGGGATACGAAGGTTTCGTGGAGTATTTCGAGACGATCAACGACTGTGAATATTTCGATCGGTACACCGACATGCGACAGACTCCAATGGGACATGTGGCGGCGGCGGCGGCGGCGGCGGCACAGTTGGGGGGCAGCAGCAGCAGCAGCAGCAACAACATGAAGTACATGTTTAAATTTATTCCAATAAGTCCACGAACTACTCTATTCCCCACTGCGGCGGTGGCGGCGGCGACGGCAGATGATCGATTTATGCCACCGTACTTGACAGATACAGTCAACTGGTGGGAAACGAATGTGTTTAAAGCATTTGAAGGCAAGGTACTCTTGACGCTTACAACTGCCTCGGCTCAACTCCAAAAGAACGTGGGCGCGTGTGTAAACATCATGTCCCGACAGACTACTCAAATCACTGAAATATACAGAGACGTGACTAGGAAATTGAACAAGAAAGTTGCGATTACAGATGATGTCATTGCAAATTCGGACCGCTGGTGGCGATTGATTCGCTTTCTCATGTCCGCACCGAGCGCAGGCGACGACTACAACGATATGTTACGCGCGATTGGTAGTATACCAGACAGTGTACGCGAGTTGACTAGTATGGTTTATAATCTTTTCTATCGGCACTACAAAACGCCGAGCGCAAACAACGCACGTTTGGACAGCAACGAGAATCGCATGCGTCTGTTTACCCAGTTGATGGAGGACCGCATCGGTGGTGGTGATGGAGTGGGGAAAATCAGTCATCCACAAATTGTCCATCGTCGTCGTCGTGGTGATGACGAATGTGACACCACATATAAGCTGTGTAGGCGAGTTGTACAATCAATGGTGGGAATGTTATCGTGTAATCTAATAAAATTGGATGCCAAGTCTACCCAGTACATGCACAAGAATTCTAGTGAATTGATGAAATACTACGAACAGAAATCATTCTATCGCGCCATAGTCCAAAGACTAGCAGATTATTGTCATCGGATGATAACCGAATCGCTTACCATTAGACAAGACAATATGAGAAAAGGTCGATCGCTGCCTAGACTACCAATCGAATTGGAACTGTTGGTGGTGTCTGCGAATCTAGCGGGATCAGCAGAAGACAACACTTCTATGGAAAAAGAGTATCATCGCATCATGATGGACTCGATCAGTCAACGTGGTGGTGAAGAGGATGAATACACGGGTGCCTATTCAATGTTGTACCAAAATACCAGTTCCGATGCAGAGTTTGCAGACGAACTACTGACGCGATACATGTTGGGTAAGAGAAATAGAAAAAATATAGGTCAATACGACGATGATGATGGCAAGAAATCCTCACACTATGCTATCGTAATCAACGAGGGTCTGAGGCGAGACTTTGAAGACGTCGTGAAATCAATACCCACTTCGGCTCCCATGTCATCTGGTGCTGTAGAGGATTTTCTAAAGAGCTTCTTGATAGACATGATTCTGCGAAAACGTCTAAACGCTGTAGACATACTCTAATCTCCCACTTACCTGTCCCATTTCCAAACCCTATCGCAAGTGACTGAGTCCGAATATTGCTAATTTTGGTTGGGGCAGAGCTCAATTTATGGAACAGCCTGGAGTAGTGACATGACAATGGACACTGTAAGGCTTTACGACAATCTTGCCTAGTCACGTAGTCGTTTACGTGTACTGCGGCTGGGCGACCGGGGCAATTAGGGTCACGGTTTCGTAACAGCTCAAGATCACTGTGGCGATTCGTTCACCATTTAACACACTGTATTTACACAATGGGAGCTACTACAACCGATCAATTGCCCAATGGAATAAGGGTGATTATAGAAGAGTCCTGGCTATTCTGCAGTTAAGCAGTGAAGTGGTCTAGGAACACCCACAAGGAGTCTTTAAACTGTGATCGGGCCTGATTGTTGATTTCATCACCTGTAGTTAAAAAGAGTGGCCTCGTCTTTGACATGGAAGGGTAAAGTCACTAGATTGGAACTGGGACGAAAGAACAGGGTGATCTACTGCCTGATAATGGGCATTAAAGAAAAAATTGAACAGAAGATTAACATTCTGATAAGGTTTTATTCATCATGAAAGTCAACATCAGCGTCATCAGGGTCAAACTCAAGCTCATCATTAACCTCTTCAAGTTCCCCATCTGCTGGATGCGGGATCACTGGGTCGTCATTCCCGTCCGGAAGAAGTCCACTTAGTCTCCACCCACTGACTATCACTTGGAATGCCACTCTTTCCCAGGCGAGACTGATCATACGTACTACTTCCTGGCGGGAAATCTGATCACAGTGTCCATCATCTTCGGTATGTCCAATCTTCCAGGCTTTCCACACCAATCTGAGATGACATTTAAAACTGCGATTTACAGTTAAGTCCAAAGGTTGCAAAATTGAAGTGCATCGTCCAGGAATGAACGAATCCTGTCCATTTTGCCGCGGAATTTCCTCCGTAAACAGATGATGTTTATGGGCAGGGTAGCGATCCAAGATGAGGAGAAAGGTTGCTCCGGCAATAAATGGCACAACAATGGCTTGCAACCATTCGATCAATGACTGATGTCTTGCCCAGCCATTCGGAGTACCTGTAACCTAAGATTAAAACGTTTCGTTTAGAAATAAAGAATAAATCGGTGCAATTCATGAAAATGTATGACTCATTCTCCGATTGTATTGTTGCTCAGCCAGCTGATAGCTTTGGGAAATGGTTTCAAAGATCAACGTACTGCAATGATTCTAAAAATAGAACAGGATTCGTAAAAAGACCATTAAACACGAGGAGCAGGCAGATCATAGAGCTTGCTCCATTGGCAGTTGAAGATGATATGGTCATCTAACAGCTAATAAACCAGGATTAGTTAATGAAAAGGTTTACTTACTCGCACGTTCTGGGGAGCATGGGCTCGCAGTTCTGCAATAACTTCGCCTTCAGCATCCAAGCCCCTAAAGTTGACCTCAGCTGGTAGTTTTCGTCCATCGCTGGAGACGGCCAAGGTTACCGTGCATCCAATCTTCCCGTTCCCTCTTGAGGATCTGATGTCGATCGAATGTGATCCTGTTGTAGCCATTGTGGTTTTCGGCACCATGTCAAAGTTGACAAATGTTTCATCCATGTTGATGATCACATGGAAATTTCCATTTTGGATGATTTGAGACGTTTCCCTACGATAGACGGCCGCTATTTCCATAGCGTTGTCGGGGAGGGTTCGCGTGTCCTTATTCTTTCTTCGATGGCTTATTCTTTTTCTGAAAGGAAAAGGAGACCACTTTTAGCTTTGAAAAACGTAGCTTACTCCCCCATTACTGTCCATTTCTTGGTCATTGGGCCCATTATTCCATTATGGCAGAACAAAAGTTGTGAGAGAACCCAACCCAAGTGAGATACCAATTTACGAAATGGCTTCGTTGTTTTTACCTTTCTTTTAATCGGGTCAGCCAGTGATCTGACGCTCGGAAATCCTGATTGCGAGGCCTTTGCGCTCTCGTCTGCTGCCTTTGTTCCTCCGTCAGATTAGTCCACCATTGTCTGTATTCTCTGGCTGCTTGTGACTGGAGATCGATCCCGGATACTGGAATTCCATGCTGGCGGCGTTGAATAAACCAGTCGTTGAGCTGATTTTCCATGTCTGCCCAAAACGCTGAAAAGGACAAACGGTAGGCCTATCAAGCAGACGGTGAAGGGATGAATCGGAGGGGGAGAAGAGTAGAGTATGCCTGAAATCTAAGAAGAGTCCCTGAATAATGTCGAACTATGGATAAAACCTCATTTCACAGTGAAAGCCTGAACTCACTGTCGCGCTTTTGCGCCGCGTTTTCACCGAGGCGCGGAAATCAATTGTTATTCATTAGGTGAACAAAGGATTCCCCGCCCGGCGGTGAAAATGCGGCGGAAAAACGCGTCAGTGAGTACAGGCCTTAATCTTATGGGCCTACTTCACTTAAAATTGTACATCTTTCGTAAATTCCTGACAAAAATGAGTTACCTTGTTCATCATTGCCATGCTGCCGAATCCTCCGCCGTCTCCTCTCAATTTGGGTGGACCTGTCGCGGCGTTCCGACATCTCTTCATACTGGTCTAGCCATCTTGAGAATGTCCTTGGATGGATGCGGTGATGTACGGCAAAAGAACGACAAGACCGGGCATGCGCAATGCCCATCGCATGGTGCAGCCTAAAAGTATCCACGTAGTCCAAACGCTGATTCAAGCTGTAGCCATGAAGATGTCTCCTTTCTTGGCCTTCGTTAGCCGCACCATTATTACCTCCGTCGTCACCACCATCACTATGCCCACCATTACCGCCACCATCACCGTCGTCACCGTTATCCATCGAATTCACGACCCAAAATCCAATGGCAAAGCAAAAAATCCAAAACAAACGCATCTCGTCGATTAACAAATCGAACCTCTGACAAAAACATCAATGAGTACACAAGAACTGTCCAACTTCTCTTATACTGTTTTGGAGAATACGTAATTGTTATGTCACTGAGGTCATCCGTAACCTCACCCGATTAGGCCTAGTGTAATTCTTTGCCAGGCTCTGGGGTGTGACAAGGAAGTCGACAGAACAATTATAATATTGATCCAGGGCATTCTGTTTCCGACCATACCCCACCCCATTTTATTGGACTTAGGATTTTCTGATGATTTTCCGGGTTCAGGAATGGGACAGGTAAGTGGGAGATTAGAGTATGTAATCACATCAACAATTATCCAGCCGACACACCACCCGACACTATTCTAGTGGTGGTGGGAGGTGCATCTGGCGATTTTGAGCTGAGTGATTTTTATTCGGGTGATGAAGCCCGCAGTGTCGTGGACGAAAGTTTACCGCCGTTCGTCGTTCATGAAGAGACGGTTGGTGGTGGTGGTGGTGGTGAAGATGACAACGACCATCAACAAGGGACTGTTGTCACTTGCTACATGCCCGAGAGACGACTTTATTCAGAAGTGGCCATGTTTACCGTCGATAACTATGTACCCAGTTATATAGCCACGGGACGAAGTGCTGCAGCGGCACAATTGCAAATGATCAAACAGACGTACACAAAGCTATTGTTGGTTGAAAATCTCTACTCTAATAAGCACGCATCGCTCCGGTTTCCCACCAGTGGGCGCACAACAAGAGAGTTGAACACTACAGCGCAGCAACTCTCGAAGGACATGTCGCTTACGTACAGTGTGAACTCGTTTGAGCCCATCGCAAACATGCTGCGCCATCACATAACTTCAATTCTCCATACAAAGACCCAGTTCGAACAGTTGAGTTTAGAAGAGTTGTCGGATATGATGCGACCGGAATTTTGGGAAACTGTCTACGTGGAAACACTTTTGGATATGCGAAGTGACTACGCAAACGGCAAATCAGTTGTTAGTGCCAACAATGAAACAGGTAGCACCACCACCACTACTATCAGCCCATCTGCAGATAGACTTCTGTTCCGACTTGCAGACTATGAATTAGCGACTATTCCCACTAGCACATCATCATCATCATCATCATCATCATCATCATCATCATCATCAATTCCGCAATCATTACAGTCCAAACGACACATGAAACGAAATAAACTCTTGTACACCACTCACAGTATAGAGTGGTCAGAACTGGTTAACACAAACACGCCGGTTGACAAAACCATTGAGCGATGGGTCGACGATTTGTCGTTATCGCCACCACCAGTTGTGAACACTGGCGAACGATTTGTTGTGCTAAATTCTTTGCGTTTTCCTGACGTGATAGACGTGGCAGCAGCAGCAGCAGCAGCAGCAGCAGCTGCAAGTGTTCCGGGTTCTGCTGCTGCCGACGACGATCAACAACCTGATTTATCACCTGATGCAGATTTTATTACAGACATGATCATATCTATGAACAACCTATCTGTAGTTGATAATGTAGATGTTTCGGAAACAAATGGCGAGGGTGGTAAAGAAGATGAAATTAGTCCGCAGCAGCAGCACCAGCAGCAGCCGCTCCCGACCAACAATATAGCGATTGAAATGAATCGGTGGCAAAATGAAAACAACATAGATTTGTTGCTGGAAAATCTCACCGACATTGTACGCAAAAGACAAGAAACAACGACGACAGAAGAACGACAACAGACGACCAATAGACACGTGGTGCCGAAAGTAGGCGATTTACCTCGAGATGTGGAAAGCGACAACATGATGCACGCTTCTTCCGTTCACATAGGTTGCTATGTGAATCCAAATGATCAAGACACGCTACGTAAAAGTTTGGTGGACGAGAGTAGAAACGAATTTGTCAGTTTTACTAGCGCCATAGAAGACGAATTGGCATCCGACTACTACGAAACGTTTGGGAGTGCATTTCACGAACCACCACCACCACCACCACCACCACCACCAGCATTCGTTCAAGGTGAAAAGCATATACCGTCTATAACACAACCATCACTATCCGTTAAAGAAACCTCATCTACAACAACAAGCAACGACGACGATTCAACCAGTGAAGACTATCATTATAAGGCTGACACAATGACAAGCAGCACCGCCCTAACAGATGATGATGAAGATGAAGATGTTAAACTGAACATCACACTTGAAGTGAACAGATTTGCATATTTGACTGAGTTAGTATCCGACTTCTCCTCCTCCTGATAGTTTCCACTGGATACTCACCCCGGACACTCTCACTCCTCTTGGACACTTGGACACCTATCTGTTGTGTGGATGTTGCACCACTTATAAGTGTCACACAGAGCCTCACTAGTCTAGTCTAGATCAGCAGCTACGCAGCACAGACACCACAACTATGCAAGGTGCACATACATTTGACACTCCGCCTTCGGACGTCATTAGTGGTTGTTCAAAGAAGATGGTGGCGAATGAAAATGTCAAGATGAAAAGAAAATCGACATTGACAAATATGACGCCAAATACCAGATTACAAAAACGCATGATTACTACCGAAACACCCAGTCCTTCGTTGGTAACATCACGTAAAAACCACACTGAAACGATTGGAATGGTTCGACGTCATTTATTTGTTGACAATGAAGATGATGACAAAGACAAACCTGTAGAAAAAGACAAACCTATCGTGATTTGCATTCCGAAACATACATGGATTTCGACTGCAAAAAGCCAAACATCCGACGACGACGAAGTCTATACAATATCTTGGAGACACCTGTTGATCAGTTTGGTCACATCCACGTGCACCAACATGGAAGTACCCAGCGCACAGTGCTGCCAGTGCCATTTCCATTCGGTCGTCATCCCAACAATATACAAGGCACTGCAAACACTGATACTGAAAGACCCAGAGGTACCAGCATACTATGTCGCGGACGGCGTTACCTTCGTCCGAGACCGTGTGCACAATGAACAGGGACAAAACGACTTGCATTGTAGTGAAGCACTAATAAATCTCGAACTGATGGACTACACGATGATTTGCGATGTCATCACCAACCCACAAGGACGCGTACTCCCAGAGAACATACCTGTACGAGATTGGAACATATATTGGGAACGTTATGTTCACCATGGTGCATGTGAAGGTTGTGTCACACAACACGGTTCACAACGAAATCATCTTTGCTGTAACATGTCCTTGTTTGAAAAATACTAACTGACTAGTCAGAACATTATTTGTTTGTTTGTGTTTGTTTGTTTGAAGGAGGAAATGTACGCGAAGGAATCGATTGGGCATGTTGGTTTTGTGATTGGACATGTCACTAACATCGCCAATCGATTCCTAGTACCTGAAACCCAACAAGTTCACATTTCCAGCCAGATATATTTGAAACACAAATAACGAACAACAATTATTTGATTCAATTTTATTGATATTCTGGTGGTGTCACAAAATTAAGTCGATGACTCAAGTTAAGAAAACTTTGACTCGTTCTAAAATGTGGCGGTCACATTTGGGGTAACGTGTCGTGTACTTCGAACATTCTACGCACATACACAAATGGTCACCGTTGCGAACAATTACGTTTGCTGGCTGCTTCCAGCATCGATTGTAGACCCGTTTTTTCTTCAATCCTACATTTTCCTCAAAGGCGTCCAATTTCTCATTCCCAACGCTAGGGTGGTCGCCCGATGCGACCTTACTGGTGAGGCTTGCTGCTGCTGCTTCGGACGTCCTGCAGTAGGGAGACATTGTTGTTGTTGGTCCTTTTACGGTAATGTAGTGAAACGGAACCCCTACCGTCTCTGCAGCATTCTCGACACTCCTGACTATATCGCAAAAAAATACAAAAAGTCGTCGCCCTCCGTTTGTAGTCAGACAAGGGAACAGGGTCATCATTTTCAAGGCTAGTTCCTGCTGCTGTGGCCGAGTAAAGATCCTCCTCCTCCTCCTCATCCATCTCCCCATTGCGTATATCTGTAGTACCTAAAAAGGGACTAAAAAGACGCTATATCTGCTGCTGCAATACTAAAAAGAGCAGATAAGTGTCCAAGTGTCCAAGTGTCCAAGTGTCCAAGTGTCCAACCACACCTACTATATCTCAAGTGATCTATAGTCAATGTTGAATGTCAGTTCAAGAAATTGGTTTGAAACTGTTTGACAATAGTTCCAAAGTTTCATACTATGGGTAAAGTAGCATTTGAGAGGATTGTGAATCTGAAACGGGATTTGATTTGTTCGTTTGTCGACTCATTCATCATCCTACTTCATATTGACCACAAAGCTAGTTTGAGCAGTGACCGCGTCTGGATTGTGTGAGTAGCATCCACGCAAGTCCATACTCGCTGAAATGTCTCTCAATCTATTCCGTTCGATCATCCGCTTGGTGGGTTTGAGCGTTATCGTGACCGGTCCTTTGCCAACTTCGTTGCGTTCGCACAGATGCCAGCTCATGCACACGCATACGCTGATATCGTCGGGTTGACCGGCACTCTTACCGGTGACCCGATTCTTCTCCAAACGTACTTTGGCCAACTGTTTCGATATTTCATATGAAACACTAACGTCCGGGGCGTGCATGTTCACCGTGATCACTGGACTTGCGCATCTCACCAGGCCTTTGTTCAAGTAGTTCATAAAAAAGTCTAGGTAAATTCCGACCTTTTCACCCTGCAACAGGTAGCCAATGTTGAATGTTTGTCGTTGTTTCTGAACGTCGCCGGGATCCACTTCTTCCGACTCTAAGAGTGACATCATTTCATGTTTGGTTTCCGTTGTGCGTATATCGTCGTTATTTACACCGTACGTGGCTCTCTGGAATCTATTCACTATACTACCAATCATTTTCTTTCGGCGTTTTTTCAACTTGTAACTAGCCGCTTTTCTAGCCCACGTGGTGTACTCATCATCATCCTCGTCGCTGTCTAGATCGTCACCGCCGCCGCTGGAACTGCAGCTAATGTCACCACGATCCGAGTCAAAGTCATCTTCGTCCGTGCTCGAATAGTCGTGCACTTTCCTACGCTTGACCAATTGTCTTTTGTACTTGTTGTTATTGTTCGAATTACCCGATCTAGAACGCAATTCGGAAGCCACTTTATTATATGCTCGATTGGCTCGCTGCACTTCTTTGCGCATTTGAAGTAACGATGCCTCTTTAAATTTGCCCGCTTCGTCGCCATGATATTTGTTCATCTGCGCGGTGGACAACGAATGCACCACGTACTCTACCGTTATGTTTTGCACCAGATAGGGATTCTCGTAGAAACGGTTGTCGAATTCGTTTTTAAAATAGTCCAGTTTAAAACTGTTGGCTTCTACGGCCAGTGTGACTTTATCAAAATAGCTAGAATAGTACCGAGTAATCAACACAAACAGCGTTATCAGTCGCATGGCAATCGCCCTGGAAGGCGACGCACTGTCCCGGTCCACCTGACTGGCATCGAACGTATCGGTGGCCACTATCACGTAGTAACCGCCGCCGCCGCCGCCGCTGCCTTGTTGCGTTGATGCGATTGAGTCGGTGGTTACTTTGGTCATCACACAGATGGCATTCTTGCTGATGTCTTTTGGAGCCGTGTCGGTGTAGACGAACAAATGTCTGCTGACCATGGCCGGCGAATCCATGTTGTCCTGTATGTGATCCAACAGAGGGAACAGATCGCTCGAGACGGTGTCCAGTCCTCGTGAAGAGGCCAGCATGCCGATGGCCATATCCAATTTCGACGAGACTTTACTCTTGTCGACGTCCGGCAACAGACCCATCTCGGCCAATAAGATGTTTTTATTGTTGGTGGCCATGTGTTCGCTAAGATCTCGAAATTCAGGGTCGACGCACAAGTGATACGGTTGTCCCATGTTACACATGCACTTGTTCACGAATACACCTTTCTCGAGTATGGCTGCCGAGTGAGGTTTGCAAACGAAGACCACATTCAGGAATCGTACCCGTTCGTGTCGTTTCGATTCGAGGTTTAGCCAATCGCCACTAGCATTTTTGCCGCCCCTGCGTTTGATGCCAAGTTTGGCGGCGACCAGGTCGGCCTGGCGACGCTTTTGCTCTTGCACGATTATACGACGTTCTTCGCTGGTCAGTTGCGATAGGGCGTTTTTAGAGCCGTCACTGTCGTTATCTCGCCCAGCGTATTCTAGCTGATCCTTGCTCAGACGATGTGAACAGAAAATCTGCAGGATACTGTTTGCAGTCTGTTTCATACCCATGATGACTGCCGTGTGACTATCGGTGTTCGAAACAAACGCAGCTTCGTCCCACATCAACTTGGTGGTCGAGTCTCCCCGACCGGCCTGGAATCAGATGAGAGAAAAAAATTTTTACATTAGGTAGGTCTCACAATAGTTGTCAACTATGCAGCAAACAATAAATGGTGGCACATACATTTCAATCACCATGTCTAGATTGTCTCGATTATTGAATTGTATCTCATTGATATGCATCATCTACTTCACCACCACCGTTTCGCTATCGGATACAACCGCATTGCACATGCCGCACAGGGTCGAAAGACACGTGCCGAGAACGGCGGACAAGTACGGTTACCGACTAGTGGACGTTACCTATCAACGTCAAGGTGATGCCGACGACGAGTCGACACTAGTTAAAAACACAGCCGGTCGAGATTCGATGCCACCCGCGTCTCAACTGATCAAAGTACCCATTGAAAATATGCAAACGAACAATCAGGCCGGAACCGCTGCCGAAATCACGTTCACTCTGTATTTCATGCGCAACGAAGATGATCTGATGTCCAAGTACAATTTCTTGCACCTGAACGGCAGTGCATTGGCTAGTAATATGAACAACGACGCAGCGTCGCTGCTCATCGACGACGACAAAGTAAAGTATGTGGACAAGGACGACAACGACAAATCCACCAAACTTTACGGCGGTCTGGTCAGTGCCAACTGGGGCAACATCGGGGGAGTGTCTAGGCAAGAGGACGTCGAATCATCTGGTCAACCCTCCATGCTTCTAGGCACCAAGACCACGGCCAGTTTGATTGTAGTGTTCATCGACAAGTACAGAGAGATTGGCACAAACAAAGTATACTCTATCAATCTGCACCTGTACAACCCGCTAGAGATGTGCTCCCTTACATCTCAACTCGACGCACTGAAACAACAACAACTAACCGCCGATCGTCAACGTACACAACTCGAGAAGATACACAAGGAACAAACCGAGCGCAACCTGATTTCTGTCATCATTGGAACTACCTCGGCCTGTCTAGCATTCGTTTTGATCGTGTTTTTCATTGTGCAATGTTGTATAGAGCGGCGCCGTATGTAGGTTATGCTTGCTAAAACACACCAACACACACACACACACACACGCACACACACGCCCACACACACGAGAATGTCCTTCAAATTTTTCACATATAACCTCATTTAGCCATAGGACACCACGTGGAGTGCATTACAAGAATGTTTGCCCGCGGTCATTGTCATCCTGACATCGGATGTGTATACGAGAGCCTGGTCAACGAC
The DNA here is from genome assembly GCF_910592395.1 of Lineus longissimus. NCBI lineage: Eukaryota > Metazoa > Nemertea > Pilidiophora > Heteronemertea > Lineidae > Lineus > Lineus longissimus. The sequence goes on along the minus strand of NC_088309.1, from coordinate 29,163,014 downwards.
AAACGAATGCAAACTCATAAAGTCATAAAAGAATTGTTGTGGACCGATCGCACCCTACACAAGACGTTCATGTGCTACAAACACGGTAGAGTACACGTCTGTACCATGACCAGAGAAAACTGTCTACTCAAAGAGTGTTGCGATATGTATCCAACTGCTGCCAATAATCGCACCAGAGACAACAGATTCATGTGCATCTTTACTAGACACACGTGTGGCTACGAAAATCCCGAGACTCTGATGATCGTGGAAGAGCAATGCATTAACGACAAACGTTCACCTGTGAGAGAAATGGATTGGATGCAAGAAATGATCACCAACATTCAACCGAAACAACAGAGCAGCAGCAGCAGCAGCAGTAATATCCGACAACGAAGAGACACTATTATATCAGAATCGATGAAACACATTGTCTACAATACGGACAACGAAAATATGGCGTCGGGTAACAGCATTGATGATAGTAATTTTTGTGCTGTTTATGGTGGTAACAATAGTAACTCGGAATATGAATCATCAAAAACTAACAACCGCCGCATGAATTATCCTCCATCCGGGCATGTGCAACAAACTTTGGAGAGACGTAACATGATAAAGACGAGAACACAGATAGTTCTATTGGGCAACCGCTCGTCGTGGTTTGAGTTGATCTACACACAGATAGGGTCGAGGCACCATGCTCTCCGCGAACATGTCATGAAATGTTCCACTTTGCAAACATATCTCGACACTTCGATCGGCTATCTGTTGGAACTGTTTCAAAAGTTTACCAGTGCAATGTTTATGCGACAGACGAACAACATCACCGGCTCTGATATATGGGATCTGGTCATGTATTTCGTTCAAATCTGTATAGACTACACATATTATCATTTGATTTCACTATACCGAGAATATCAAAAGTTATTTGAACGACGACACCGCCGACACCTTTCCAGCACCACAAGCGGAACGGCGATGGTGCCTATTTTGGACAATCTACAAAACGATTTAGACTTGGCCAAAAATAGTGTAACCTCTCATCGTAAACTAACTGGTGGCTTCAAAGGCATACATCACAGACACATCAACTTGTTCAAAGATTCAGTCAGCAAAACAATAACGGCCTACTATGGCAAGTACATGGCCGAAATGAAACAGTTATTTCTTGTGAACAAATAATTTGCTATTGTAGGATCTACAACAACCATCATCCAACCAACTGAGCAAAATGTTACCTCGCAGAATCTCGGGACGCACTGCAGTGGTTAAAAATGTCAAAGAAAACAATTTCAGACAATCCCTGCAAATGTCACCACTCAATCCTTTGGGGGAAGACACAGTTCCACCTGCCGTAGATTCGTACAACGGTCACGACCACGTTATTCTCCTAACAGTCCACCAAAATGCCAAAAAACGACGCAAAGCAATGAAAAAGAGTCGGACACCAATAACTGTTGTGGAGCACGAAATAAAACACCAGGATACCCACACATCATCATCAGAAGACTTGCGACAACAACAACACTTCTACATGGACAAAGATCTACCCAGGCTAAAATATAGAGTGGGCTATTACCGAGAGTTTGGGGGTCGAAGTGAGGAGGATTCGGTAAGCTACGAAGCTTACTGTAGTGATTTCGTACCCGTCTTGGACTATATGACATTCGAAACTGACACGGTGATAGAATGCGACGACGGCGAGAGCGTTTATCAAAAGCAACTATTTTTTGCCATAGACACATTTCCCGGAGAATATTCACCAACCTACAGAAATTTGTCAAGCATCAACGGCGGTGGTGGTGGTGGTGACATTCCTAACAGTCTACCAAAAGTATCCTACTTGGAGTTGGTAGACGTGGACACTGCCAGCGTCCACTACATCAATCTGCGCGTCACGAAGTATTCCAATCCGTTCAATGCCGAAGACAAACACTACATCACATTGAACCCCACGGGTAGTCTAGTGACCGAGGGTGCCAAATTATCGTTTGGCACATACGAATTGGAACGAGGTCTATTTGAACATATCATCACAACGACGCCGACCACCACCACCACCACCACCACCACCACCACGGCCAGGACTATTGTGTCGTCTGACTTGGATCAGGTCATAAGAGAAGCAACCAAAGTGAAATCAAATGATTCGGCGACATCATCCTCAAACGAATTTCAACCTGCCGAAGATTTCATTTTAGACTTGCTATCTCGTGTAGGATCCACATCAGACGTGACGGTTGTTGAACACCACCACCGACAACCTGTTGCTGCTGATTATTCTCCTCTTCTATTATCATCGCTTCCACAAAATCGATCAACCAGAAAACGAGTTCATCGAGTCAATGATCATCCTCATCATACCGACAACAATGGCGGCTTGACCTTAAAAACTAAACGATCACGCTTTAAACCGATACCTGTGCCCATCTACGCATCAAAACCGCCGAGCAATGAAACAATTATCGATGATGATCTCAGATTCTCCATTCTCTGGATAGACGAAGTACACTTTAAAACGGTGTACAACACATTTGGATCGTGTACCCGTCGGACAGCGTGGCCCGTGGAGAATCTACCATCGGCCATCAATCTGATGAAGGATATGGCGTTGACCGAATACATCAAGGTGATCACAGAAGCTAGACCTTATACACAGTATGACGAACACGTGGTCAAAATACTGAAGAACGTACATCAACATCCCATATTTTCGCATAGTCTACACGTGCCCAATACAGCTTACTCGGCGGACGATAAAATTTCCCCACTGAACAAGAGACACATCACCACCGTCGTCGACGACAACAACTACAAGTTGAAATTGGTCCGGGGCATACTATTATCCCACGACGTGATCGAAAAACAATGCCGCAACACACCCATCAAAGTTAATGACGATGCTGATGATGATCATCATCATCATGCAAAGGTCGAGTGTATCGAAATTGGTGGTGGTCAATTTCTTCACACCATCCATAGAAAACTATTCTCACTCGCGATTGACAATAGAGATGATGATGGTGGTGGTCGAGGTGACTCGGTTCACACAATTGACGGTGGAATGAACGGCATGAATGCCCTGTTGAATTTAAACACGGCCCCATGTATTCAAATGAACCAATCTGCAGCGCTCTTGTGTAGAGAGATCAGAAAAATAATGTCTTGGGACAAACTCTGTCCGCACTGGATCCAGTACAAGAAACATAACTGCACCGCTTGCTCGATCGTCTACACAACAAACTTACTAGGCGACGAAACGGTCTGCATACACGGTCAGTCCACCACCACAACGGTGACACCAACACCAACAGACTCGTCATCAGCTGCAGCAGTTGACAGCCTGGTGAATCACTATCGCAGTCGATTCGGACGCCTTGGCAGTGGTATGACCAACTCCGATCGAACAAACGTCTTGTCCACCATAAACCTGGTTAGAAAAGGTGCAAGTAAGCGATTGGAGACGGTCAACGAAGCAGTGCGAGACAGGAGCGTACTGGAATTTGCCAACATATCCGACGATACGCACAGATCCACATTCAACTTTATTCGCGACTCTATCAAACCGCTCACTCGTTCCGAGCATGCGTGTATAGCATACGATGCGCCCAGTGGTAACTATGTGATAACGTCTTCGCTGCTACCCACCACACTGAAAGACTCGTTTCAAACCACCGTTTTATTCTCAGAAGGTCAACTCGCACGTCTAAAGCGACCCAGTGGTCACAGAGGAGCAGCAGCAGCAGCAGCAGCAGGTAGTGACAGTGTAGACGACAACTTGGAATTGTACCATCTTTGCAATAACTACATGCGCTACCATGTGATGGGTCAAACCAATCAACATGACGACCACCGCTGATTCGTACGATCAATATATATGGCTCACCACTTACCTCTTTCTCCTTGATGATTAGACACCGGAACGAATTTGTCACATACGGTTGTTTGTCCAGACATTTCCCATTGGTCTGATATCGTTTGAAACACACGCTCAATGTAGAATAGTCGCCATTTTTCTTTGTATATCCTTGGAAATAATAATCGTTAAAAATCCAATTGATTGTTTTTTTCTTTGGTTTGTTTTCTTGATTTTATATTCCTTATCGTCGCCGTCGTTGCTGCACTTTCCATTTGTTGTTGTTTCGTCTTTAAAAAAAATAGCTTTTCTTTGGCGTTAAACTCGTCCAACATCTCTGGCACCACTGTGCACACATTCTCGAAAGCCTTTGAAGTAAGTCTACCGCTAGCAGTTACGTACATGTTCATGTGACACGCCAACGGAAACCAGACAATTTCCATGCATGCATTGGCCACGTGTGACACGGTCTTGCCCATACGCCGCTGAACTTGTGTTACAAACACGCTGTACTTGGTCAACCACTCGTACACTTGTTTGCACTCGCAAAATGTCAAATAGTTCATGTCCAACCGTTGTTTCATTATCACGAACAACAATTGTGCAAACTTGCCCATGTCACATCTTTTAATATTCTGAGCGAGTGTTTCCAACTTATTCAAGTGCTGAAATCTTACCAAGTCGAAACAGTGCTGTTTACCGTACTCGGTCCCGGGCGCTGCTTTTCTATCTTGTTGTTTAATAACAGTCATCGTCGTCATCATCATATCTTTTGTTGCATCATCCCCACAGTCACCGCCACCGCCGCTCATCCACCATAGATTCCCCTTATCCAACCTATTCACCTCACCACCGTGATGATGATCGTCGCTGTCGCCTCCCACATCATCTTCGTCATCAACCATTTCACTGTCTTCGTCCATCGTTGGTGCATTGCTCCCAACTTGCCCACCTCCGAGTATCAGCATTTTCATCCATTTGTGAGACAAAAACTCCTGGCACCATCTCAACATGGTGGCCATGGTGACTTGGTCTTTATCGTCCAAATTGAATTTCGACTGTCGGACAGTTTCGATTCCACAGGCCACACGCAATTCTTTGTCGTCGTCAGACACATGTGGTGGTTTACTTGTTGCTTCATGAAATTTGCGGACTACGTCCAATGCATAATTGATGCTATTGTTAAGTTTATTCAAACGGTCTACAAGACGCCACTCATCATCATTGTCACCCTCACATTGTCTATTACAATAAGTTGTAGTAGTAGTAGTAGTAGTAGTAGTAGTAGTAGTAGTACGTTCTACATCGTCCACGCGAGTCTGTCCTTCGATATCACAAAACGGGTAGATGTTTTGTCTTCGTGGCGATTCCAATAGATTAGCACACTCGTGACTATGTTGAATCATTTTTCCACATTTGAACTGCGCCTGTGCCGTATCTCTGGCGTATCCTATGCCAGGAAAGATAACATACTTAGGCTGACACGGACCCGGTCCCTTTCGGACAAATGAAATAGTGTCCACCATGTTGTTACAATGGATAGATAGTGAGTATCTGTGTTAGTGACTGAGTGGATATCCTTATTCCTAATGTGCATTTATCTCATTCACTACTCAGGACTCCATATGCCGCTATCGTCATGAGGAAGTTACCTACTACTACTACTACTACTGCTACTACTACTACTAATACCACAACCATTATCGTGAACAACGAAGACATAGTAAACGAACTACGCCATCTGTGCATAATACATTCAATAATCCTTGTCACAATCATCGTGTTCATGGTCTTGTTCCTAGTCGAACGTCGTCTTCGTCGTCGTATAAACCAGCAACACCAGAAAAGACTAGAAAGAAATGATCACACATATTCTAAACTACGAGATTCACTTGTCAAGAAATGTCAACGTTTCAAGCGATCACTGGATGATCGCAACCAGAACTCGGCATCACCACCAACGTCCAGGGAGGACACGTTGACCAGTCAACCACCATCACCACCATCATTGCCACCACCACGGATACCATCAGCCACCTGTCATTTCGTCTTTGATGATGCTGCTTCTGCCACCAGTGACGAATCACTCCCACCGTTGCCACCAAAGAAACGACTACAACAACAACAACAACAACAACAACAACAACAACACACAAGATGCGTTTCATTTTTTGATGACAACTCATCTCTCATTAAATTGGTATACGGTGATGGTATTCTTGACGATACGTTTGAATCCAATGAAGAGACATCACAATCGATGCTTCATTCATTGGAAAAATGCTATTTAGAATTGATACCTGACGACGACGAATGACTTGCTCGCGCAACAATGGCCTTCGAAGAACCACCGTCCTCAACATCATCATGGTGGTTGACTTCGTGGATCATCGACACAATTCGAAACTTTGGCCACTATCACATTATCGTCCTACAAGACATTAAACGATTGCTTTCCGGGTCGTCGTCGATCCACAAACGTACATCAACAGCTACCAACAGCACCAACCCGATGAAAGAAGACGACCTGGTGCTCTCGGTCGACATGCGCTCCATGCTATTTGGCGATGGTGTCCGCGGCCAGGTGGTCGACGTATTGGCCAATGACTATTTTGCACTACAAGACGACACTCTTCACTTGTTCAAGATGTTACAACAGATGGGTATCGCCGACGAACGACTCGCCTGGCATTACGTTGGTCTGATCACATCTACGCCCGACGTACCGGTGGAGATCTACAACAGTCTGTACAACAATTGGAGAACATGCAGAGACTTAAAACCCATCATCCAAGCTGCCAATACTCCTGGTACACCGGTCGTCGTCGGCGGTGGCGGCGATACTGGCGACAGACACACTTACGCAGTAGCACAACTCTCTTTCCGTGCTGCACTTCGATTCTTCACACCAAAATACTCAGTAGATTCAATTTCAAATGCGGTTAGTAGCCTATTGATGGACTTGAACGATCGTGTCAAGGTGACAGAAATCGCTAATAAGGGCCTGGACATGATGAACAAGATGGAATCACCGCCGCCGGAATTTGTCACTCGGACACTAGGTGAGTGTCTCATTGCAAACGACGGAGACCTACAAAAAAAGGCTGCAGCAGAAGACAATCACAGTGCTAGCAGCAGCAGCAGTGTAGGTACCCCGTCACTCCCCAACGTACCGAACAATTCCATTGGACACCACCACCGATTGTCGACGACTACGGTTACGCAGACACCCACCACCGGTATAAAACAGCCGGTGAACAGTGCCCCGAGTCACATTTTGCTCTCGTCCAACGGTGGATACGCGATGTAGAAACCAGAAAATGGCAGCCATTTTCTACACTCGTGCTACCCAAAGGGGCGAACGAAGTCTAGTTAGATACAATCTATCGACGCCGCCGCATTCCACTGTAGTATTCAAAGTCAACCAGCACCCGCTCATGTCCTCTGACGATAAGAAGTTGTTGAAGAAAATAACTCGTCCTGCAAGATATGCAAGATCCAAAACTATTGCCACTGTAATCGCCGCCCAATGTAGCGCTAATCAGCAACAGCTGCAACAAACTCATTTTATCAACTACGAAATACTATCCATGCAACACGATGTTACACCTGCAACGCTAAAGGCAAACTTCTACAACAAACCAAACACTGTTGTTGCTGTTCGATTCGGAACTGAAGATCAATTGGTCAAATTCATTAGTGAATTTTTTTTCAACGAACACAAAACAACAAGTGACACTTCAACATCATTGAGAGAAGACGATATTAGCAGCAGCAGCAGCAGCAGCAGCAGCAGCAGCAGCGACCTATCCAATCTATACAGAATAGATGAAACTACGTCCCAGGTGGACGTAGTCAATTCACGCAACTTTCTCTTCACACTCTTCACATCATCCGAAGTGAAATGTCGTCCACATCTATTTTTTGAACCCAACTACAAAGAATTGTGGTTCAAAACTGGAAACTTTACACAGTTGAAATGGACCGACTGCATCGAACCGGAGGAACTCTTTCCAGAACTCCACGTTGACAATCCAACCACCACCACCACCACCACCCTAATCCAAGCATACAACTACTATATCGACACTTTTCACTTTGGAGGTGTTGTTCCCGGATCGGGTCATCACGACGGCTTCGAATATGACAAAAGCAGTGCAACTGCTATTGACGAAGAAACACTCGCCAATGTCATGCTACTTCAATCGTCAAACAAAATCACTGATGACAACAAAAAGAAATCCAAGCGTAAGAAATACGCCGTGAAATTGAAGCGACAACTCTACGGTCAGGGTGACGGCTACAACGACATGCGAATGCACTTGAAAAGCGTAACTCTATCAACCGAACCCATCCACGTGTATCACGCTAAAGATACCTTTCCAGCTTGTCTCGTTGAGCGGAGCCACAACTCGGAGCTAGACACTCATGTGCTACACTGGTTCGACAGTTGGTTGACTTGTGGCCATCACGACGTCTTAGACTTTCTGCTCACCGCCGACAACCACCAATCCGATTTCTCCCGGCAAATCAAGTCACAACTCGAGACAAAGATTGACGACAACAAACACAAACTAGTTTCCAAAATCTACCCGCTGTCCAGGAGGACGTGTTTGTTTGGTGTCAAGTATCGACAAGTATCCACATTGTCATCTCGTCCAACTACATCATCAACATTTCTCGTCAATACTACTACAATTGCACATCCACAACGTGATCAACAACTCAAACTGACACATTGCTACGAAACTGGCATGAATTGCAACGTCCTCAAGGTCAACCTATGCGGCCTAGCACGATTCACACGGACCAATGGAGTACCGTTCTATGGCGATACGACCGGTTCTCTAGTTCGCTTCACTTCTCACGAAATGGCCACCGTACCAGAGTTTATACGCAAGGCTGTTGTCGACTTGTATCATGACGTCGAATCCTACGCCAGTTTTGCTGGCAAGTGCTTGTCAACCATCACCGGCAACGACACGACGGGCGCTGCTATCAGACGACAAGAACCAGTCATGGCACTATCACACGCTGCAAAAGTCCAGTTGGTCAAGTCCTCGCTGATTGCCAGTTCGTATCCTAACGACATCTACAACGTGCCAGTGATGTACAGAGTACAATACCAAGAAGGCTACCGTGACAATGTTGATATAGACGACGATGACGACGACGACGACGTACAGGACATGGACGCATTGATCACCTCTATATTACCTCTCATTGACACGATCACCATGAGCCTATTGTTGCCTGTATGTGTAGCCACCAACAATACCACCACCACCACCACCACCACCACTGCAGACAATATCCTATTAGATCAATCTAAAAATTATGCCAGCGTCAGCAGCAGCACTTCTCTACTCACCACCAGAGCTGATGTAGCAGGCATTCGTCGCCACAACATCACTGCTACTACCCAACAGCGTCACCGACCAGAGCAACGGCAGCAGCAATACACACGTGTACCCATCACACCAGCACGATTACTGGGCCTACTAGAGAATCCTTCGACAATAAATCAGTCGTGCCGTGAACGACTCACACGTTTCATTTTCGGTTCTTGTGCTAACCAGCAGCAGCAGTGAGTAGCCAGCGACCAACGAGTATGTCCAATATTATTAGCCATCACACCGACTTGGGTCTCACTCAGTCTTTACTCTACTCGACGAAGTTCAACCGGGAACGACACGAAACCACCACCACCACCACCACCACCACCACCACCAACAACAACAATAACAAAGAAGACGAACAATTCATACCCGGTCTACACATGCCAATAGAACAAGACAAGCTCATGGATATGATGGCCGATGTCAACAGCTGTGCTAGTAACGCGTTCGGTGGTGGCGGCGGCGGCGGCGATGATACGGCCAATGACAGTGCTCGTATACACGACCTGATCACTCGCTATTTCAGCACTGGCAATTCGTCGCTTCTCATCGATCATGAAGCGATGACATACAATTCGTATATGACTAGCAGCATGTTTGCACCCACCATACAGCATGATAATAAGTACTCGCTATTCATAGCACTTTGGCTAAACACGGTCGGTGCTTCTTGTACCGACTCGATTACCGACGTCCTGGCACATTTTGCAAAAATGCGCCTAACAACAGGGCGGGTAGCACCACCACCACCACCACCACCACCACCACCACCACCACCACCACCCACCATTGAGGATGAACAACAGCAATTCCCTTCAAAAAACAGCAGCAATACTGGCAACTCGTCGTCGTCGTCGTCGTCGCACATCAACGACGACGCGGAATTTTGCAAAGAGACAAACACTCAAGTCCTAGATCACAAAATCCACCAACTCCTACACGACATCTCGAACAGCCACGCAGCGCACAGTGAAATACGAAACATTACCAAAGAAATGGTCGAGGAACTCAAACGTACGTGCTGGCATCACTCACGACCCAAACAACTAGCCTCCGATGTACTCTACCATGAACTGTTCACGTACTTGATTGAGGCCCGATTCAGCCGTGACACGTTCAACAACTACATCGACAACGTACGCGTAATCACCTTGGACGAAGAGGATCACGATGGACGTGTCTCGTCTACTGAACTGAACATGACCGGCAGGCCAGTGAGCATCGCCAAAGATGCACCGCTCATAGCACGACCAATTATGCAAACGAAGTATGCAAACTGGTCCTCCCACCTAGATTCTCTTTTCCCCACTCTGACTCGTCACCGCTACTCGACCAAGTATTCAACGTCGTCTTGGGTCTCGACTGCAGCGACATCGTCTACTTGGACAGTCTCAATCATCTCACGTGGTTCATAAAAATGACACTGTCGACAGACATATTGGAAAAAATACACAAAGTCGAGACGCACACCAATTGCAAACAACTCGAGGACAAAAAACGTGCACCTCTGAGCGAAAAACTCAAACTCATGTGGACTAAGCTTACCACGATGGTCGTCTGGCTCACACTCTACAATTATCTCAAACCAAACGGACGCCACGTGTCCGACGTGTCGCTTGGTCGCCTAGACGATCTTGGGGTCCAAAGTGGTGAAACTATGATCGCCAACTTTGGTGGTGGGCATGCTGCTGGCGATTGTATGCGTATGAACGATGCCACAATATACTTCCAAAATATGTACTACTATCTGCTGCTAAGACGATCAGGAGGCACGACAGTCGTATATAGGTGTCAAAATTATAAAAAATTGCTCGTACACTGCCTATCGGATGTATCGTAAATAAAAAAAATCAAATTCACTTCAACTGATTTTACATGATTTTATTTGACAATAGTTGAAAGGCTTACCACCGGCCAGGGTTACAATGGCGCTGTGTTGTTGTGATGGTGTCCTTCAGCTTTTGTGTGTTTTGTCCAGTTTGTTCTCGCGAGAGAGAGTATATATTGGTTGCCATCGGCTCCAGTAAAGCTCTCCATACCGTCACATGGTTCACCATCCTGATGAAATCGGTGGCTATTTTCTGTGTTTATAAACATTCTTCACAATTTCGAGGCATTTTTTTTCAACCTCTTTCTGATCGTTTCCGTAATGATCCATCAACTGTATTTGTAGTGTTGGATTTTGTGCCAATTTGTCTCGAACAGTGCCCTGCTTTACTTTCTTTCTTTCAATTTCGTGCCGGAAAACTTTTGCTAACTCCTCTTTCAGTTTTTCAGAAATTTTTTTCCTTTTTCGAACCGTCTTGTAATGTGATGACGGTCCTGGTTCTGGGTCATTCGTATTGTTCTTACCCCCATTAGTTGTTGTTTTGTGACCTGCTCGAACCGTCTTGCCATGTGACGGTCCTGGTTCTGGGTCATTCGTCTTGTCCTTACTGCCATTATTTGTTGTTTTGTCCTTGGACTTTCCAGGCACGTGAACGTCCTTGTCTTCATCCTCCTCGTCGAACTCAATTTCAACCTGTTCATCATTCTCTAACCCTCCCTCAGCCGCCCCTACTTCATTGTCTATCATCAAATCATCATTTGCATCATTGTTATTACCATTATTCTCCTCCTCATGGTCATCATGATCACCATGACGACCATTGTCATCATCATCACCATCATCATCATCACCATCATCACCATCATCATCATCATCATCATCATCATCATCATCATCCATTGTAATGGTCACTTTGTTTTCCGGTTTACGTCCTTCGGCCATTAGTTCCTTGTATCGAGCTTCAGTAGGTTTGAGTTTGTGTAAACCAGTTGTCAGATGATGACCCAATTGTCTCACGGTTTTCGAACAATTTTCAATTGGACATTTGTAGGCTATCTTTGGTCGAACTGTCAGTGGAACGGTGAACAAACTTTCACGACTTCTTCCTAGGTTCTGAAACGAAAAAAACAAACAATTTGAGTTAATTCAGATTCGGATGATCCGGATCTTTGCGGACATGTCTTGGGCATATTATACGAACCACGCAGTACTGTCGCTCATGGGCTACTAATCACGCTGGATACCTAGACACTTTGCTAGACACTGTACATATTATTTATAAACAGTTTTCAATTTGGTTCACTCACTCACCAGCTACTAGTCGCGCCAGATACCTATAGACACTTTGCAACAAGTGTCCAATAAACCAGTCACTTTCGTCGTGCACTTTCAACAACAGAACAGAACAGCAAACTTCACACAGGTCAAATTGACGAGCAACAATGTGCAACGTTCAAGTAACTGGACGATTTTGGAAGCTCGCAGAAGCTGATGAGTCGCAACAAGGCCAGGTGTTTGCAACAGACACGTCGGGGGTGCAAAGGAGCTAAAGAATTCCTGACACTCCGATGTGTCAACTCATCGTGTCACCATGAATGCAACGAGTCATATTTCGATTTCTTCCAAAAAGATCGTCACATCTACGAGAGAATCATGGACGGTCACCCTGTCAGGTTCTACTTGGACCTGGAGAAACCGTGGTCGTCAGGACAGATTCACACAAGCGTTATTGTAGATGAAGTGCATGCGACGTCCAGCCGAACAAGACGAACGGTTTGACAGGGTGACTGTAATGGACTCACACAGACCAGGCGAGAAACACAGTCATCACGTTATATTTCCGGATGCTTTCTTTGCGAAACAGGAATATGCAAAATCATTTGCTAACCTTTTGATCACTAGATAAAAAGTTAGACTTTTGAAAAATGACATTTTAGCTACCCTCTTAGTAAATGATATCCCAACTCCATTGAGTGATTGACAGACATGCTATGACGACCACACGTGACTTCACAACTGAGCTGTGATTGGTTTAACATTTATACCTTGAGAATATGCTATTTATATCCTATACTATTTATATCCTCGTTGTGACGTCATCACAACACAAAGCACATGGCTGGCACAGCGCCATTTATCCCTGGTGTCGAAGTTATGAACTACTGTCAAATAAAATCCTCTGTAAACCTACCATAATATCCTTTCCAAATATCGTTACGGCCCGTTCCTTTACTCGATGTTTTTCCCGTAAATGCCGGGGAAAGCTCCCCGCAATATCGGCTTCACACAGCACGCAGAAATGAGGCATTATTATAGCCAATATATGTTTGAATGCCTGGCAAGTTTTGTCCGAACGCAACAGCTGCAATACAGCGTACTGCGTGACCAGTGTGCTGCATATCATTGAAATGTCCGCTGCACACGTCATCGCTATACATAGATCGCGTGATCATATATTCCGCTTAGAAAATAGTGCAGCCTCGCACTTAAAGGCGTTCACTTAGGTGGTGGTGGTGGTGGTGGTGGTGGTGGTGGTGGTGGTGGTGTCTGAGTCATTTTATACACAAACACGGCCGATTTTGTGACTCGCATTGTCGCTCTTTAACCTGTATTATAATTGTCACATTTTGCCACCAGTAAGGAGTTCAAAAAAGAGACCACAAACGTGTCCATATTGTGAACGCCGTGTCGTCGGTTCGTCGTTTGTGAAACATCTACGAAACTATCACCTGTTCAATGCCAAATCAGCAGCAAAGTTCAGCTCGGGTAGGAAATTTTTTCATATATTATTATTATTATTTCTTGTACTTTTTTCAACCCATCTTGCAGAATTCAGCAGTTCGATATATAATAATGTAATCGACTCGCCTGGATTGAGAAACTGGACTGATTGGGTTTGATCATTGTTACATCGTTGTTTCGCTCAGTAGCATGACATATGAAGGACTTGCGAAAAGCGACTGCAATTTCCAACTTTATAAGAGAGGATATCAATTTCAAACATGACTGATTCGGAATGGGATTTTTCAACATTTCATGTGTAACAAAATGTAAATCAATAATTTTGTCTGTGATTTTTTTATAATAAAATCCGACTGAAAACATTATATTTTATGGACTTGTGAAGTTTATTATTCGTAGTCGTTTTCATTACAGACACCAATGTCGCCAGGAGTACCAGCATTGTTACCCCAGCTGCAGCGGAGCCTCAGATGATGGTTTGTCCCATTAAAGGATGTTTCGCAACATTCAGTCGGTTGGATAAACATTTAAAAACTAAAAAACATGGCTTGCGTCCGGGCGATCCCGATTACCATCGGTATTTGTCGATGAGAAAAGGGATTTCAAACACGTCGAGGATGGAAACTGATGATGATGATGATGATGAGGAGGAAGAGGATGAGGAGGTGGCGGATGAGGATGAGGAGGAGGAGGAGGAGGAGGAGGAGGAGGAGGAGGAGGAGGAGGAGGAGGAGGAGGAGGAGGTGGAGGATGAGGATGAGGAGGAGGATGAGGATGAGGATGAGGATGAGGAGGATGTCAATCATGAGGCTCGTGACTGCAACGATAGCAACACAACTATCATGGAATACACGCCAGGTACAGAAATATCCCATATCAACAACAGTGACGACAATGTGATGATCGACGACGACGACGACAACGACGACGAGGACAAGAATGAAGGGGATGATGATGATAGTGAAGACGTTCTCGCCGAAGGTCACGCACGTCAGATGGATGAGGAGAATGATGCTGCTAATGATGATGATGATGATGATGATGATGATGATGATGATGATGATGATGATGACGATGATGATGATGATGATATTCCCAAAGGTCAGTCACGTCACGGTCTGGTGCCTTGAACAGAATGTATTATCAAACCCATTCAAGAATTGAATTGTTTATTTTGAATGTCAATTTGTTTAGTAGTTGAATAAATTATTGTTGTTCAATATTTGTGTGGAAATGCGAACTTGTACCTTTTCAGGTACCAACTATATTGTAGGAATCGATCGATGGCACAGTGCAGTGTTGTTGCATAGCATCCCCGTAGAAATTAAATCGATCAACGTTTGTTTCTTTGCAGAGATTCACAACGAAATCGGAGCGTTCCAAAAATGGTTGTCATCATTCGGTGGCGGAATGAAGAGTAACACAGCCAGTGGTCAAATGGGAAAACACGTAAAAATCGTCTTGAAACATTTTGGCAACAAATCATTTGACCAATCGTCAATCATAAACAATCTTGATCGATTGGAAGAGGATTTCATTCCAATGATGTTACAATCGAAACAGGCGAGTACTGTGAAAAACTATCTATTATCATTTCAAAAATTCGTAAAATGGGCCGTTATGAAACAAAAATCGTTGATTCCCAAAAACTGTGCCGATTCAATAAACGAACACGTTAAAGTATGGAATACAAGTCTGAACAAGAAGATTTCCACTCGTGCCCACGAAAAAAAGCACATTCATCAACGCGCTATCGTCACTGTAGAACAAGTTAAGGCCTATCTGAACGGAGACCGTGCAAAGAAGGCGCAAGATATTCTGGCCCAAAATGTCACGAATGTCATTGGTCTACATGATCATACGAACGCGCGTAATCATTTGATCATGTTATTAATTTTAGCAAATGCCACTCGGGCAGGTCCTATAATCAACTTAAAGATCAAAGATGTGGAGAATGCGAAAGATAATGTTCACAACGGTCGTTGTGTCATTAATGTTCTCGTCCACAAAACGGAACAGAAATACGGTACGGCTCAAATTTCATTATCGGTAGACGATTATAAATTATTACGTGCCTATATTGAAAACATTCGTTCACGTGTACCGGCACCGAATTTGGATAAAGAGGCTGTTTTCGTAACATGGAACGGCCGGCAAATGTCACAATCTGAAATTGCCAACGTTATTACACGAGAACTGATCATTGCCGGTGGCCGAAATATTCGTACTAGTTGTACCATGATGCGAAAGTCTATCGTGTCGCTTCTCATGCAAATGAACTTGGGTGCACGAACCGAGCAGGATTTGGCATCACTAATGAAGCACTCACAAGCGATGCAGAGAAAAACCTACGACGTTCGCGTTGCGGACAATAATATGGCGAAAATGAGTGACCTTGTTTTTAAAATTATGTCGGGTAATGATTTGAACGAACAAGATTTGGTCGAGGATAATATTTGAATGGGATTAGGTTTTAAAGTTATATGAACGGGTAAAGGTTCACCAGTGTTCCGCAAATAGATACCGTGTCAGGAAATGGGTCCAAACTACTAACCCTCCCTCAATCCCGTCCCAAATACAATCCCATCCCATGTGCTAAACCCTCATAAGTTGCAAATCACAAAATCACGTCCCTAATACTAACCTCCTTGAATACCGTCCCAAATACAATCCCGTTCCAAATACAATCCCGTTCCGAATGCTAAACCCCAAGAACCTGCAAATCGATCAATACCGTCGTGAATACTAACCCTCCCCAATACCGTCCAAAATACAATCCCATCCCATATGCTAAACCCTCATAAGTTGCAAATCACAAAATCACGTCCCTAATACTAACCTCCTTGAATACCGTCCCAAATACAATCCCGATCCGAATGCTAAACCCAAGAACCTGCAAATCGATCAATACCGTCGTGAATACTAACCCTCCCCAATACCGTCCAAAATACAATCCCATCCCATGTGCTAAACCCTCATCAGTTGCAAATCACTAAATCACGTCCCTAATACTAACCTCCTTGAATACCGTCCCAAATACAATCCCGTTCCAAATGCTAAACACCAAGAACCTGCAAATCGATCAATACCGTCGTAAATACTAACCCTCCCCCGATACCGTACCAAATGCTAACCTCAATCACGTCCCAAATACAATACCGTCGCGAATACTAACCTCAATACCGTAGCGAATCCCTAAATACCGTTGCAAATACCTCAATCGAGGGTCAATGCACAATACCGTCTTAAATACTTTTTACAATAAATTTTTTTAAAAATATTTGCACCCATTTAAAAACTTTGAAAACATTTTTTTCTAAGAGCAGAGATGCCGAACTTTATTTCAAAATCAAAACCAGGTCAAAAACTCATAAGCACATGGCTCTAGGACCCAGGTCGAAAAATGCCAAAAATACCAAGTAAACAGGGTTAGGGTTAGGGTTAGGGTTAGGGTTAGGGTTAGGGTTAGGGTTAGGGTTAGGGTTAGGGTTAGGGTTAGGGTTAGGGTTAGGGTTAGGGTTAGGGTTAGGGTTAGGGTTAGGGTTAGGGTTAGGGTTAGGGTTAGGGTTAGGGTTAGGGTTAGGGTTAGGGTTAGGGTTAGGGTTAGGGTTAGGGTTAGGGTTAGGGTTAGGGTTAGGGTTAGGGTTAGGGTTAGGGTTAGGGTTAGGGTTAGGTTAGGGTTAGGGTTAGGGTTAGGGTTAGGGTTAGGGTTAGGGTTAGGGTTAGGGTTAGGGTTAGGGTTAGGGTTAGGGTTAGGGTTAGGGTTAGGGTTAGGGTTAGGGTTAGGGTTAGGGTTAGGGTTAGGGTTAGGGTTAGGGTTAGGGTTAGGGTTAGGGTTAGGGTTAGGGTTAGGGTTAGGGTTAGGGTTAGGGTTAGGGTTAGGGTTAGGGTTAGGGTTAGGGTTAGGGTTAGGGTTAGGGTTAGGGTTAGGGTTAGGGTTAGGGTTATAGGGTTAGGGTTAGGGTTAGGGTTAGGGTTAGGGTTAGGGTTAGGGTTAGGGTTAGGGGTTAGGGTTAGGGTTAGGGTTAGGGTTAGGGTTAGGGTTAGGGTTAGGGTTAGGGTTAGGGTTAGGGTTAGGGTTAGGGTTAGGGTTAGGGTTAGGGTTATGGGTTAGGGTTAGGGTTAGGGTTAGGGTTAGGGTTAGGGTTATGGTTTAGGGTTAGGGTTAGGGTTAGGGTTAGGGTTAGGGTTAGGGTTATAGGTTAGGGTTAGGGTTAGGGTTAGGGTTAGGGTTATAGGGTTAGGGTTAGGGTTAGGGTTAGGGTTAGGGTTAGGGTTAGGGTTAGGGTTAGGGTTAGGGTTAGGGTTAGGGTTAGGGTTAGGGTTAGGGTTAGGGTTAGGGTTAGGGTTAGGGTTAGGGTTAGGGTTAGGGTTAGGGTTAGGGTTAGGGTTAGGGTTAGGGTTAGGGTTAGGGTTAGGGTTAGGGTTAGGGTTAGGGTTAGGGTTAGGGTTATAGGGTTAGGGTTAGGGTTAGGGTTAGGGTTAGGGTTAGGGTTAGGGTTAGGGTTAGGGTTAGGGTTAGGGTTATATTTATTTGGCATTTTTGGCATTTTTCTACCTGACGTTCTACTGCTCAGTGCGGCATTACTATCGACCTTGCAGTTGATATCGAGCGATATTTTCGTTGTTTGGGTGCTTCTAGACATGATTTAGATGTTTGTACACTCATGGTTGTGTACACATATGGTCAATAGTCTATGAACGTTTCTTGCCGCAGGAGTGGCGTTGGTGAGCTGTGGCTATCGCGTACATGATTTAAAACGGGCTGATAATTATGTGAGTCATGCCCTGGGTTATAGGTCATGTCAGCAGTAAGTAGATATCTCGTAATGACAGACTGGCCTTTGAGTGATAGGCTCAAGGAGAAGATTTTTAATTAGCATTAGTCGATCATTTACAATCCTCGTCAACATAAATAAAAAACGCATAATTTGTTTTCTACTGCTTTTGGCTACATGTTTTTTGCAACATGAGAATTGATTAATATATCAAAGATTGATCTTTATCCTTGTACCTGTATTAACAGTAACTTGCTTGTGTTCTTACCTCCGCACGCTAACGGTCAGGGTACATATTTTCTAAGACAGATCCCTGCCTGTTTACTTCTCTCTGCTTCTTCTCTCTATCCCGCGCCGCACCAGTTTATTGTATTTTCTACCTATATGAATGTAGTATTCATTTGGCTCAATAAACTGCTTTGAATTTGAATTTGAATTTGTAATCGATTATTGTGACCCGAGATTATGTGAATTGCCCGAACACAGGGGGTTCGACAATGTAACGTTGGACGAATATGTCCTGGCCACAGCATTGGCTTGCTATAGGCAGCAGCAGTATCGTCAATTGGTCAGATGGGTATATGGATTTCTCGGAAAGGAAATTCGTGTACCACTTGCATCGTGACGACGTAGGTGCATTTTGAGCCAAAAAAAAATTTTTGTAAAGAAAAAAATTTTTGTACTTAGAAATTTTTTCATCACTCAGTTGAAAATTTTTCAAAATTTTCAAAATCAAAAATATTTTGGGACTGCACGTTTTGGTGATGTGTGTGCATTTTGAGGAAAAAAACATTTTGTAAAGAAAAAAATTTTTGTACTTTGAAATTTTTTCATCACTCAGTCAGTTGAAAATTTTTCAAAATTTTCAAAATCAAAAATATTTTGGGACTGCACGTTTTTGGTGATGTATGTACGTGCATTTTGAGCCAAAAAAAAAATTTTGTAAAGAAAAAAATTTTTGTACTTTGAAATTTTTTCATCACTCAGTCAGTTGAAAATTTTTCACAAATTTCAAAATCAAAAATATTTTGGGACTGCACGTTTTGGTGATGTAGGTGCATTTTGAGCCAAAAAAAAAATTTTGTAAAGAAAAAAATTTTTGTACTCTGAAATTTTTTCATCACTCAGTCAGTTGAAAATTTTTCACAAATAATTTCAAAATCAAAAATATTTTGGGACTGCACTTTTTGGTGATGTAGGCGCTTGCACGGCCCTATAACCAATTGCAGACACCCGCGGATAGTGTCCACCACAGACAACTCTGGATAGTGTCCACCACCTGGATAGTGAGCGTGTAAATTGGTCTTCAGAGCAAGTTGCCAGAAGGGAAACGATTCGAGTATTTTGGTACGGTAATGGTAGTGGTGGCAATGATATGTTCAACTGGGATGATGTATCGTTTGTGACCTCCGTGTCAAGCCGGGGGAGAATACTTATACAGAGAGAACAATTTTCCAAAATCAAGAAAGGTGTCCGGGTGTCTAGATTCAGGTTGGACGTGTTGGACGTTACCAAGATATCAGACCACGACTTTATGAAAAAAACATCTTCCCCTATCGATAGGCTATGTACCGAAAAGAGCAAATTAACACATAGAAGATACAATTCACAAAGAGACGAGCATCGGCGGCGGTGGCGGTCAAAAGCAACTATAAGGTAAAGCAACTGATAGGTAACCATTTTCTACATTAACCGTGTACACAGACACTCATCCAACAGTATATTCAACAGTAGCCTCCAATCAAGATGTTACTAAAATCGACTGATGTATTCAAAATTATCCATTACCAAAGACAAGACGACGCTATACAGGCACAAAATGGAAAGGTGTTTGCTCAAGACACCAGTGCTGGCAATGGCACAAAGTTGTTTTTGACGATAAAAGAGACTGAGAAGTGTGATGCAGCAGTAACCAAGAACAGTCAATGTGGGAGACACTTTATGTCTGTGCTGGAAAAAGATCATCACCTTTACGAAGTGCTGCTTGAAAACAGACCAACTAGATTCTATCTGGACATAGATTGCCCATGGGAGCATGGACCGGTAGACGTTAATGGTTTGATAGAGGGATTGCGACAGTTTTCCGAACGCAGAGATACGTTTGACGATGTAATTATCCTGGAATCGAATAGAAAGGAAACGAAATATAGTTACCACGTAGTATTTCCACAAGCCATTTTCAAAGACGTAAAAACAAATATGAGATTTTTCGTTCTAGCATTTGTAGAGTGGTTTTCACAACAGCAACAAGAAAAACTATTCTATACCAACGGCAAAGGAAAAACCAAATGCGTCATCGATACTAAGGTTTATACGAGAAACCGAAATTTCCGACTGATAGGACAAAGCAAAGCTGGTGTTGGTGGTGTTAAACTCAAACCCATGTCACCATCGTCGTTCACCAATGACGGTCACATGACTATTCTGCAACCAGATAGAGCAGAAGTCACAGTAACAGAAGAAATTTTAGACGACATATGCAAAGATTCTTCGGTCATCGTTCACAAAAGTCCAGATACTTGTGTAAAAATGTCGAGGAAATCACTATCCTTGCTCAACTGGGATAAAGAAAAAGTAAGAAAAGAGATTGACGAGGACAAACTTTTTACTTATGTCAAAACCTCCGAAGATACCAAGGGCAAGTTGATGATAAAATCAGATAAAGACATAGCTGACGCTATAGATGCAAACGCATTGCGTGACGTCGACTTTGCATCATTCTTTTTACCTATTTTACATTCGCTGTGTTTGTCGACGGATGGATCTTTGAACAAAGACAAATTAAAAGCCTGGATGAACATGTCCTCTGACACAAAAGCAGAACGATTGCTCAAAGATGCCATCGGCGATAAAAACAAGTGTGGCGATAGAATCAGATGTGGGTACGCCATAGAATTCATTCGACAAACTCTGCGTAGAAAGATCGAAGATTGCCGGCCAGGCAACTTGAGAATTGCAGACAGCATAGATGACACGTACGCTTTTCCCGCTAAAGCTAACGGATGGACACCATTGCAAACTGGTGACCAGTTGAGAGGTTTCATCGAGGATATCACATCACAAGACAACAAATTTGCCAAGACGCAGAACGAACGTAGAAGGTTGTTCCTGTTAACTGGTAGAATGGGCGTTGGTAAAACAAATGCAGTCTTACAATTTGTTACTAACCAACTCAGGCAAGGTCACGTTAAAAATGTGACATATCTAGCACCGAGGCAATTGTTGGCGCAGAAAACGGCTAATAAAATGAAAACACTTAAACCGGTGAAATATGACAGAGCTAGCTTTGATGTAATGCTTTATCACCACGGATCCGATGATAAATTTAAATGGCTGGAAGAACAAAGCATGAACACCGGAGACCGTTACAATATCACGTTGTCGTCCGAAGAACAGAAAAACAATCAAGGAAAGTTTCATTCCGCATGTATTAATTCAATTAACTGTACACCGGAAGATAACGATATTTTAATTGTGGACGAACTTGCCATGTCCGTGGGAAACATGTTCATGCACTGGAGTCGTTGTAAGGATACAGCAGTGGAGGAAGGTGGTGTGATGAACATGTCAAATGATTTGATGCTGATGGATGACGTCAGAAAGAGAATGCAGAGATGCAGACTAGTGTTCTTTTTAGAGGCTAGAATGACAGAGAACATGGTATCTGCATTCACCGACATGTGGACTTGGCAGGATACACTCTCTAATATTTTGAATCAAAACGCAACAGATGTCAAACTTGCAGTGAAATTACCCATAAGCGATGGTGACAAATTACAAGACATCAAATCCTGGAAACGGTGGATCTCGCAAAGAAAGTATAAATTGAAAATAGAAGAGAATTCGTTTCGATACAATCCAGATACGAATCGTGTCGCTATACAGATGGATCCCATCAATATTGTTGTAGCGCCTAACCCGATCTACGGCCCGGTTTTCGATCAATTGGTCGAATTTCAAGACCATGCAATGCTACGATCGAGGATTCTTTATGCGCTTCTGGAGGAAGAAAAAAAGATTGTCATCTACACCTCTTCTGCACGTGATGCACACAGTTTAGTTAATGACATTGCAGCAATTACTGGTTGGACCGAGAAACCGGTTATCCCAGACAGCGTTCCAGTCACTGCATGGACATTGCGAAATTCTGATGACAAGGACGCTGCAGTGTCTAAATACATAAACGATGCCAGAGTAGTGATTTTTTCGAATGCCATGGGAGCAGGTCCTTCCTACGAGAAACCAGATGCCTTCGACGAAGCGTATTTCATGGTTACAATGTCTAAAGGATGTCCATCGTTGCCTGACATGATTCAGTTAACGGCAAGAGTGAGATCGATCACCAGTAAAACACTGTACTTTGCAGTCAGGACGGTTTCATACAAATCGAAAAGACACGTGATGGAAAAACAATTGAATTTCATCCAGACTACGCTACCATCGAGATACAACAGTATGTTGAAATATCAAACCGATCATTACAGGGCCAATTATGATCAACGAGTAAGCCCGCTAAATGGAAAAGTCCAGACCAGAGAAGCACTGAAAGTAGCCTATTCCATGTTCGATATGAATAGCGATAAATACGTCGAACCGAGTCATCACTTCTACAGTTCTAGCAACGATGATTCACAGACAAAAATATTAACATCTATAAACAGTGCAAAACGATGCGGTTCAAAACTAGTAAAATTCCTTGCCGATGAAATGGAGAAAGAATCCCCCGCGGTATACAGAGAAGATGCAGACAAACTGATCGTCAATGTAGTTAACTACAACATGATAAACTTTCGTCACCGAAAACGACCATATTCTGAATCTCAAACGGACAAGAACATTGCTGATGCATCACCTGTCAGAAAGAAATTTCTGCCGAGCGTCGATGGCAATGGTCGTGAGACAGATTTCTCTGTTGTAGTGCCATACAAAGAACGTTTCAACAGGAAAGAAGAAAAAACTACAGCTTTACCCAATATTGACTCATATTCATGTCATGAATTCGATACAATGGAAGAACAACCACTAATTTGAATAGCTTTATCCGATATAAACTCCTGTGTTCATGTCATGAATTTGATATAATGGAAGAACTACTCCACTAATTTATATTTTGTGAAAGAGGAAGTTGAATAAAAAACATTTCATAAAACAAAAGCATGTAGTCTTTTTTTCTCAGTCTCTTGTGACTTTCTCTAGTTTCAACTTCCACCACTCCACCACCAGAGTGGCGCTAGTAGTTCGCAGTAGGCAGAGACATAGGTTATGACGTATCTATGTCCGTGCCTACTGTGAATTTTGGCCATTTTCACAATATTTGCCTACACAATGTACTACGAAAGGAACAATTCCTTATGCATATACAACGTTACCTTATTATATATGCATAGGGGGTCGAAAGGTCAACTATCATATGGATTGATGAATAAATTAATTGTATGGTCACGTGTGATCACGAATTGAGGTGATTTTGTTAAACGGAGGTCTCCTTCATTGACTTTGGCCCAGGGGTGTTGTCCCTGACTGCCAAAAAAAAAATCAAAATGGCTGCCTACAGTAATGTAGTTCCGATTCCCGCCACCGGTAGATCGCAGATGGCGCTGCTACTTTTGACTAATGCCATTTCAATGAAACAGTGTACAATTTTTAAACTCTCATAAAATTTAAACCGATAGACCGATTTCGATGAACTAAAGCTTAAAATGATCTCCTTTCGATTCTGAACAACTTTCTCGCAGGTTGTAGGGGTCTATCTTAAAAAATGAAAAAGTTTTGAAAAGTGATGATGGGAATCCCCAACCCTGCAATCATCATGTCTATAAAGAGAACATTCAATGTGGTACCTGAGTTTTCACTGCTGCTGGAATCATGTTTGTATCTGGTAAAAAACACGTAGACAAAGTGTTTAGGAGAGATTCATACATGGGAATGTGAATGATATAGATTTTTGGTTGGACTTGTGAATTTCCAGGAAATTTATTTTTGTCAGAATCGTTTTTCCTTCATCACAAACCAATGCATTGCATTGCATCATTTTTTCAAAACACGCGAATTGAGTGAAAAAAAATGCAAATGTACATGTTTGAAACAATCGGTAAGGCTTTGGTTGACCAAATAGAGTCGAATAGAAACAATTTTGCAGCGTCTAACGTCATTAGTAAAACGTGTCGCAATGCAGGTGTGATGAATCTAGGCGATTACGAGAGCATCAGTTTCAAGTACAAAAACACTAACACCCAGTTCTTGAAATCTGAACTGTTCGACGGGGACGGCTGTTCTGAGGCGAAATCAGAGAGTCTTCTCGAGATGACGTGGGGTATATTGGACAGAAATAGGCGGTAGGCTCTGTCGGGATTCAAGTTCACTGCCAGATCCTCGATACAGTACGTGGTGTCCGACAGATCTAGATTCCCGGTGCAGTCCAACAATACGTCTGGCAGATTAACTGCCCCCGCCAGGGTCCGATCCAACTTGTCAATGTGTTTCAACAGACGCAAATGCATAGTCACCTCGTCTTTGTTGTCGAAAGTAGTTGTTTGTGTTCCTTCTGTTATAACGCGATCCAAGTCAGTACCTTTGTGCGTGGACACTGAGAACTCATCGACACCACCGTATTCTTCTCGCTCCAATTTGACAGATTCTATACAATCGTTTATTCTCCGAGTAGGTTGGACGAGTACTCGGTCGATAATTTTGCTATTCACGGTCAACGGGTAAGAGGTCGAAGAAGACGTCGTTGGCAGTGTCGACGAATATTCATCATCGTCATTGTCGAAATCCTCGTCTTGATTTGATGATAATTCATCGCCTTCACCATAGTAATTGGTAGCCGTTCCCTGTGTCAACAAATAATGTGCACTGTGAATGAGTTTGACGTTATCGGTTGTTGGCACACCAAATTGCGCGAGTCGCCAAATCTAGAAACGGTGAACGTGTTAACATACGAAAGACACCGCCAAGAACTACTGCTGAACAACGACGATCATCGATCACAGCCACCACTCGTGCTAACACTTTACAAACTTGAACGTGTAAATTGGTCTTCAGAGCCAGTTGCCAGAAGGGAAACGATTCGAGTATTTTGGTACGGTAATGGTAGTGGTGGCAATGATATGTTCAACTGGGATGATGTATCGTTTGTGACCTCCGTGTCAAGCCGGGGGAGAATACTTATACAGAGAGAACAGTTTTCCAAAATCAAGAAAGGTGTCCGGGTGTCTAAATTCAGGTTGGACGTGTTGGACGTTACCAAGATATTAGACCACGACTTTATGATAAAAACATCTTCCCCTATCGATAGGCTGTGTACCGAAAAGAGCAAATTAACACATAGAAGATGGTTGGTCGGAAAGGGATTGAGTGTCGTAACGAGTACGAATAATATAGCCGCAACATCGCCCCTCTATCCCTGTTTAATGCCACATTGTAATGTCAAATCAGAGGACGAACTATTCCAAACGGATACAGGGAAAAATGAGGACAATCAACAACCATTGCAAGGTGGTGGTGATGATGGTGGTGGTGGTGGTGGTGGTGGTGGTGGTCGTACAACAATAACTCTGTACGACCATAATCGTAAAACAACTTATACAATTTACAAAGAGACGAGCATCGGCGGCGGTGGCGGTCAAAAGCAACTAGTAGAATCGTCTTTAGTAATGAACGTCACAACATCCAGTTGCATCACTGAAGAGCAGTTTGTCAAAGTACACGACGAGTGTAATTTTTGTCATCGC
Source organism: Lineus longissimus (assembly GCF_910592395.1). Classification (NCBI taxonomy): domain Eukaryota; kingdom Metazoa; phylum Nemertea; class Pilidiophora; order Heteronemertea; family Lineidae; genus Lineus; species Lineus longissimus. Next base: position 29,136,699 of record NC_088309.1, on the reverse strand, counting down.
TACGAATTGACAAACTTGTCCGTATTCCCGGGAGATCCGAGCGGCAATACTTTCGTCCTAGATACGTACGACGAAGAATCGTCTCTGCTTTGGAAAGGGTGGCTGTTGGACGTGACCACCATGACACTGCACGACGCTCTACCACCAACACCAACACATCGAGGGAACGAAGAAATTATGCATTTGAACACTTGGCATTTTCCACCAATCACGTCATCTTCATTTAAACAACGACCAAGTCTGCATGCCGCTTGTCTGTTTTATTTCTCTCACACGTACAGTATAGCCGAAGAACAATGGATTCGACAATTGTGCCATTATCCAGTGAGGACAACTGCAGAAATCGTACGGAATCATCAGTCTTCAGAGCACTCGCCGACGACCATGGAGAGTATTGTGACAAGACAAATACATCAAGCTATGCGTCCTCCACCACCACCACCACCACCACCCACTCCAGAAGGCGACACAACGCAGGACCTCAAACAGCGCAGGCGGCTTCAACCTCAGCGGCGTCTCCACACGAGGACGTAACTCCTTTGTTCAACGACACTTCACCGTTTCTAAATACTAGTACCCGATTCAACGGTCATCATCCAACAAGTTTTCCTACCACGAGCTACCACGACAGGACGGCGGCGACAGCTGAGTCCCTGGGGGTGGACAAGTTGACCGACGAAACTTCCCGACTCGTGTTTAAAAGAGATCTGTTGAGAGGCGTAAGTACAGATCTCATGACTCGACAGCTGGTCACAACCGCCAACAACAGCAACAACAACAACAGATATCCATCAGCACCAATGGACTTTTCGTCAACAACTAATAACGTAGCTACACAAGAAAGATTGAAAGACTACATTCGTCGTTCTAGTGAGATTAGCAGAGAAATCAAATATAAACAAGAAAAACGTTTCATTCTGTCGAATATTAGAGATGCCCAACGAATGTACACGTCACAACGATACATACAATCACAAGTACAGAAAGCCACTAGATCTGTAGGTGCGATGAAACGTCTATACGAAGAACATCGTCTACACTCTGACAAATTTGCCGACGACGTCGACGATTTGACCGATACACTAGACAGTTTGGAAGTCGATAGAGAACTGATTTACGGTAACGCGATACTAACTAAAGGTGCATGTGCATTTCACTGTGATGATACTGATAGCAACGACGACGATGACAATGTCAACAGTCATCACGCTACAGCTGCTGCTGCTGCTGCTGCTGCTGCTACTACTACTAGAGTGTATCGAAATGAATATGATACAATTGTGAACTCTGCAATTGCAAATTACAATAGTAGCCTAGTGGTAAAACAAAATCCAAAATAAAACACTTACACGTACAACTTTTTTATTGCATGTTTCTCTACATAGTTTCATAGCATTTCAGATCAGATTCGTCGATAACGCATTCGCTGTGATGATGGTCGCTTGTGTGCTCACTGTGTTCTACTAGCCCAAAATCAGCCGCGGTTGGGTATTTGTAGTAGATTGACTTATTTCTAACGCTTTTGTATCCCAGTCTACAGAATTTAAAATTGTTTCCAGAGTAGCCGTCCGTAAAGACTAGCGGGTCACCGAAATTGGACAACGATTTCTGATCAGGTCCATACAAGAACATGTACAGTCTTTGTGGCACCTCATATACTACGTTCCTGTTGTTCAGTCCCACCCTGCTAGTGTCCACAACTCCAGATTTGTACACGAACGTAATCAGAGCGTCCGAAACATGTTGTTTCCAACATTTGCAGCACGATCTGTCGACGCATTCGAAACATTGCCACAAGGTTCTGAAGCTATAACACAAACTCGACAGATTTGTGTACACAGGTGTTGGTCTTGGTCCACCTCGACGTTTCCATAACGGCGGGTCACAGTTGGTCACAGAATGATCAACATCAGATGAAAAAGTGAACCAATCTTGTGAAGAGGATATGTAACGAAAGTCCTTGAATAGTTTGTTGTTGTTGTTGTTGTTATATTGTTTGATCTCATCCGGGTGATACGTGAACGCCACACATTCATTTTGTCCTTTCACTTCTTGATGCTCAGGGTCGGCCGGCGGTGGCTTCACCACTCCAGTCTGTCTCGTCCTGTTGTACCGTCTGCGAATTTTCTTCGCCAAGATGTTTGGTCGGTGGTTCATTGTTGTTGCTTTGTGAGCACATTTCACAACCAACACATATTAATACTTCTCTTCCAGATACCATTATGGTGTCCTCCTCTCCACCATGCCCTTGCTGTGGAAAACGACAACCTGTTCAAATCCGTTTTTTTCACGACATAGCGAGTCTCTAAACAGTGCCGTGTGTTGTTCGCAGTCGCATCCACCGACGTTTACGTCTTTTTTCTTGCCGAACGTGTAGATCCATCTACATATGCTCCGCGCCCTGATAGCTCGACTATTTGTCATTCGCATAAATTCCGCATCGTTTGTACACGAACTGTTCACTAATTCACGTTTGTCATCGCCGCTGCAACGAGACCACGCTTCGTCGATATCTGCACACGTTGAGTTTGTGTCGAGCAGTAGGCATTGTATATCGAAACAACGATTGTGCAACCTCGACGACTGTCTCACACTGTGTTGCTCGTTCGAATCACCACGACGACGACCATCACCATCATTGGCAGCATCCGTCACGAGTTGTGACACTGCCGATGATGGTGAATAGTGATGATGTACGTGCTTTTTAAACGTACAATTACACGTAAATCTCAGTCGTTGTTCTATGTCGTCGGTTTGACCTATAGTGGTAAAATGAAGCTTGCATCGAGGACATACACGACACTGACTGATCGTATCTAAGGTGGAACTGTTCAATGGGCTGGGCGATGTCAACGACTTCTTGATGCACGAATCTTTCTCCGAATAAGTTGGCAACGTGATGCCGGCCAGGTCTTCGGGCACGATAGGAAACGTGTCTAGCATGACAACGTATTTGACCAGGTCATCGATACGATCATCTGATGAAACAATTTTAAACTCGGCGGCTCTATTCCCACCACTAGTGGATTTTTGTCGTGGGGGCTGCCATATCATATGGTTCAGATGTTGAGAGATGCTCTCGACGTAGATTCTTCTCATCAAGTCGGCAGTGGTGAGCATGTTACTCGTTCCCGAGTCCCTGTGCGGATGGTATATGGGAACGTGAGTGATTTTCCAATGAAAATTCGATTTGAACTTTTCTTCATCGTCTCTCACCAGCCGCCGAGGAAAGCAACGCGACGACGTGGTGGACGCATTTGTTGCCAGACAACGTTGAAATTCATCGGGAAACAACAGCAATTTGAAAAACGTAATCAACGTCTCTCGATATCGGTTCTGTTCGAATTGACTTAGCGTTAGCGCACCTCCGACAAGCGGATCTGGATTGTAACCCGGCGTGTTTCGTACGTAGTCGGTATAGAATTGATATGCTGTGTACACTCGTTCGGTAGACACAAATGCGGCGTAGAAAGCGGTCATTCCACAAAACGAAGTTATGTTGTCGCAGTGGGTGTTATCGAAGGGTTTACATTCACCTATCAGTTCTTTGCCGGCTCGATCCAATTCAACGAGTGTGTGTCTCAGTTGATCGGTGAATTTCTCCAGTCTTGACACGAACAGCTGTTGACCTTTGCCTTTGGTTGTGCTGAACACTCTGTCGGGCAACAGTGTGGATAGGTGTTTCATGTTTTCTGCAGTGGCTGCCCATTCGTCCACGAAAAACTGTGTGAGTGCATCGTACGTGTTCAAAGAGATGTTCATGATCTACATAAGCACAAGCGGGTGCGTGTTCTTGGGTGCGTGCGGGTGAGTTTGTGTGTGCGTGTCTAATGTACTTTTCCACTAAGTGGCACCACTGATGACGTTATAGAAAATCCAATGCTAGTTTACACGTCATTTCAAAATCGTCAAAACTGAAGATAGAATCGCTGTTGTTGTTGTTGTTGTTGTTGTTGTTGTTGTTGTTGTTGTTGTTGTTGTTGTAACACATCATGAGATGGTCTCCCTCTGAAGCAAGTTTAACCAGTTCGCTAACTCGCCATTCCTCGTTTTCGCATTTGGACCGCGACGAAGCCGTCTGAACAACAATGTCTTCGATCTGAATATTGGCGTCCTTGTACATCTGATACTTTTCTGGTGAGCGCGTGATGAAAGAACTGGTTTCTTGTTTCCAAGTGGGTTTGTCGGCGTGGCGCGGCTGAGGCTCCGGTACGAGTAGAACGTCGTGGTGGTCACAGGTGGTTTTTCTGTTATGATCCAGACAAACGTCAACGTTATACTTGGTGATCTCGTCTAGAATGTCAATTTGGGGAAGAACACCGTCGTCTTGCTGTGCCTGTTGTACCTGTTGCAGTGATTGTCCGCAGTTACTGAATTTGAGTATAATCTTGTGCAGGTTTTCGTTGGTCTTCACAGTTGTCGACTTGGCCGTTGGAGATTCTCGTGGCGATTTAGACTTGGGCGACTCCCGCTTTGATTGTGTTTGATGCGTTGTTGATCTGGTAGGAGTAGTATTCTTCTTTTGCGGTACGTACCGATAGCCAGGATGATCGATGAGGTGCTGTTTCTTTTCTCGCTTGGCCATTTCCACAAAAGACTGTTTGAAGTCTCGGGGAAGACTGTGCCACTGTTTGGCTGCGGCCTTTGATAACGCTTGCTGGCACTTTATGGAATCACCACACAATTTGGCAAACTGACTGCGAAATATGAAAAAGGCGTTGCTCGGTCTCTTGACGTGTGCTGGCGACCTGGTCATGATGATGATGATGATGATGATGATGATGATGATGATGATGATGCTTCAGTTTTTTCCGTGTCTTTCCTCAGTCTCTCACACTGTTCCAACAACAGTGACATTTCAATATTATTCCGAGTGAAATGTGTCTGGGTGTCCAGGTATCCAGATGAGTCATAGCCTGTAACATGCTTGAAGTGTGAAATGTGTCTGGGTGTCCAGGTATCCAGATGAGTCATAGCCTGTAACATGATTGAAGTGTCCAATAGGCGAGGTGGAGCTGGCAGTGTCGTCCATGTGCCTGTAGCACAAGTGTTACAACCCTCACTAGACAATTTTCACACTTGCTCCAGTCCAGTCCAGTCCTGTCCAGTCCAGTCCAGTCCAGTCCAGTTCAGTCCAGTCCAGTCCAGTCCAGTATAATCCAGTCAAGTCACCATCTTCACGTTGTATGAACCATGAGTCATCGACAGCTGCAGTGTCGAATCGTATTTTCGAAACCCTACTACAGTTTACGCGAGCTCAACGATGCTGTTGCGTGCGGAAAAAGAGATTGGTAGAATATTTGCAGGAGACTGTCAACAGACGCCGAAATTGTCACACTCTGCTTCTTCTCTCTGTCCCGCGCCGCACCAGTTCATTGTATTTTCTACCTATATGAATGTAGCATTCATTTGGCTCAATAAACTGCTTTGAATTTGAATTTGAATTTGAATTTGAATTTGAATTTGAATTTGAATTTGAATTTGAATTTGTAATCGATTATTGTGACCCGAGATTATGTGAATTGCCCGCCCGAACACAGGGGGTTCGACAATGTAACGTTGGACGAATATGTCCTGGCCACAGCCGCATCGGCTGGCTATAAGCAGCAGCAGCAGCAGCAGCAGCAGCAGCAGCAGCAGCAGCAGCAGCAGCAGCAGTATGGGCGGAGGGCTTATGAGGTCGGTCACCAGACCACAAGAGGCATCGCCACACTGCATGTCGTCAATTGGTCAGATGGGTATATGGATTTCTCGGAAAGGAAATTCGTGTACCACTTGCATCGTGACGACGTAGTTGCATTTTGAGCCCAAAAAAAGTTTTTTTAAAGAAAAACATTTTTGTACTTAGAAATTTTTTCATCACTCAGTCAGTTGAAAATTTTTCAAAATTTTCAAAATCAAAAATATTTTGGGACTGCACGTTTTGGTGATGTAGGTGCATTTTGAGCCAAAAAAAAAATTTAGTAAAGAAAACAAATTTTGGTACTTTGAAATTTTTTCATTACTCAGTCAGTTGAAAATGTTTCAAAAATTTCAAAGTCAAAAATATTTTGGGACTGCACGTTTTTGGTGATGTAGGTGCATTTTGAGGGAAAAACATTTTTTGTAAAGAAAAAAATTTTTGTACTTAGAAATTTTTTCATCACTCAGTCAGTTGTACAAACTTCAAGACTTGAGACTGACGATCGAGGTACATTGACAGAGACTGACGAGGTAGACCATTGTAGTCGTCTCACTGTTTCTGATGCTTGATGTGTCCGAGTCAGTGATAGCGGTTGCATCATTTAGATTTCCCGAGTAAATGTCCTGGTTTTTTGCTGAATTGTCACAAGCTGCGGCATTTTCGGCACATACAGAAAAGTCTATCAAGTCGCTCCTGCAGCAGATATTATTGTAGGCTGTGCATTACTGCGTTCTCGCCATTGTTTCGTGTTGGTGTACAGCGATTTTTGTGTCGAGAAATGGCATGCTCTGAGTTGGTAAAGAATAATTGTGATTGTCGGACTCGGTCTGTGGATCATCATCATCATCATCATCATCATCATCATCATCATCATCAGGTCGTTCTTTCTTTCTCGAATTGTTGTTATTGTTCCCCACCCCTCTCTTGCTCTTTTTCATAATCATCATTGTTGTCAAATCTTTGCCTATATTATTCGTGATCAAATTTTGGATGAAGTCTCCTGTCAGAAGGTCTCTTTCTCTCAATTCATCGCTCTGAATGAGCGTTTCGTATGGTTCCACGCCTTCAGTTGACATTTTGTCATTTATCATCAGATGAGGGCCACATCCGATTTTGACACGCTTGCTCTGCCACAAAAGACGGAAAAGTCTGTTCTTCGAGTGGACGGATAGGTCTATTGGTGTCTTCTCGTTGTCTCTCTGTTGTCCACGTAAACGTGTTTCCATGAACTTAATACCGCATTGTCGTGTGTCGTGTTTATAGTAGCTGCATTATCCATTTGTCGCAGGCGGGCGTCCAACATGATCGCTAACGATTTTGCATCTTTCTGATTCTCGAAAATGGCATCTGGAAAGAGGAGGTGCTGACTGTGTTTCACGTCTGGATGGTGGGAGTCCATTACGATCACCCTGTTGAACCTTTCGTCTCTGTCGACTAGACGTCGTGCTTCCTCTATGATGGCACGTGTACAAATCTCTCCAGAGGACCATGGTTTCTCAAGGTCCAAGTAGAATCTGACGGGTTGGTTGTCCAATATTCGCTCGTAAACATGACGATCATTTCTGAAGAAATTGAAGTATGACTTGTCGCATTCGTGACGGGCACGTGACGAATTGACACATCGGAGTGTCAGGAACTGTTTGGATCCTTTGCACGCCGGCGTGTCCGTGGCAAAAACTCTACCTTGTTCGGACTGGTCAGCTAAGTCAAGCTTCCAAAATCTTCCGGTTATTTGAATGTTGCACATAGTGTGTGTGTGTGTGTGTGTGTGTGTGTGTGTGTTCATCGATTGAGCCAATTTGATATTAAGTTTGCCAAGTAGCTGCTGATGTGAGTAGTGTGATTGAGAGAAACTTATCCTGTTAGGTATATAGGTACCTTTATACCTTTTTCATAACGGTGTCTGGGGTCAATGGTGGTATCTGGACACGAAGACACTATCCCTAACCCTAGCCTGGATACCGTGCCTGGCCGGTGACCTTTTAAGAGACACGACATATTGTCATTGTACTACCATCACATCCTGCTGCTGATATGATCACATCCTGCTGTTTGTCTTTTTTTCATCCAATTCAACTCAATGAGCCCCGAAGTGCTTTTGCACGAACGCGCGCGGCAGGCAGAAGTCTACCACCAATAACCCGGCCCTCCTATATAGTACATGTATACATGTAATAATTATAGGCTATAACCACATGAAAACGACACAGCTATAACTTGTCATCAGCTCGTCATCTACACGCCTGTTTCAAAGGACCTGATTGACATGTACATGAGATTGTCTTACTATATATATACATGTATACGCAATGATTTCCTCTCGACCAGTTTTGTGGGCCGTCGGTTCGCTTATCACATATTATTTTACATACAGTACACTGTACGTACTACGGACTATAGAATACACATACACGTTGAATATACTGTGTCATCACTATGAGCCCAGGGCCTTGACTGGTTTTTACATTTCTCGTGCGGTGGCAACACACTGCATGGTATGTTTTGACATGATGCTATGACTGCATGTATACAACCAACTGAGCTGTGATTCCCGCGCGCCCATATTACATACATTACATATATTATTTCTTCTACCATGTCCCGCAGTATCAGAATAATACGCGCGCGGTGCTGGTCGACTGCACGTACACACGTACACACTCACTGTTATTGATGTACACGTCATCCGTACAAACCTAACCCTGCTGCAGTATTGCATGCATGAACAGAGCCGGCCGGCTAACCCTAACCGGCCTAACCCTAACCGGCCTAACCCTAACCGGCCTTACCCTAACCGGCCTAACCCTAGTGTCAAACTTTCAATGCAACACTGAACTATCACAACTTACAATAGCACGCACGTACGACTCGAACATCATGTCTATAACGTACATGATTGTCTAAAGTACACAATCATGGCCATGGTAGGCCTACTACAACTCACATCGGAAATAGGCCCCCTCACTTTGACCCACCCCCCCCCCCCTGCGCCGCCCGTACGGCTGGAATTTGACCTGGGTGAGGTGTTTTGGAAACGATTTCACCCCCTCACCCCCTCACCTATTTGATGCATATCTGGCTGGATGAAAAATCGCGAAAATCTTCGAGTACGGCGTAACGGTGAATACGCGCGCCGGGTGTTGTTGTGCGTAATTTGACCTGTGCGAGGTGTTTGGTAAACGATGTGTGCAGGTATTGGCAAAGTTAGCTAGAAATTTGGTGGAGGGGTTAGCGAGTTAGGGGCATATTTGTTAAATTTGTATCCTGTTCTAGCGTTAGTTCATATATCGGCCAGCGGGAAAATACAGGTGGCAGCACCGGCGGCCGGTTGGTTACCATGGTCACTCAGACTATCCTCTTCACTCCCATGCAGTGCTGTACATTTAATAGATGGGGAAGCTACCTGCGCGGCCGGGTGACTCATCGCTGACTCTCGAGACAGTGCATGTGCTACCTGGACAGGCATGCGCACCATGCAGGTACGTACCTACTTGCTCTGTGGAGCCTCAGTCAGTGTAATTGTTGTTCAGTGTAATTGTTGTAGTTGTTTACCATAGTAACCATACATGCATATGCAATTAGGCATGTGCGTGGTCTCTTTTGGCGGTAGAATTATTATCAGCTTAGAATTACTGTTCATGAACTCATTAATCAGAGGTGAATGGTGGTGCGTGGGTGCATGGTTGACCACTACTGCACCCTATTTATAACCCCTGTGACTTTTAAATATTTTTTTGCTTGTTTTTAACATATCATCAATCATTTTCATCTCATTTGTGACTTCTGTATAACATAAAATGATATTATTCTGTGTAAATTGATTTTTGGCTAGTGCATGAGGTGAATTATTCATTAACCATGACCCATGATCAGAAAGTTTTGATAGTTTGGATGGATGATATGCCATCATGGCAGTTGATCGAAGAAGCAGTTGGCCGCTAGCACAGCGCCGGAGTAGTTGGTGGTTGGGAGAGAGGTGTGTGCGTGCGCGGGTGTGCGGGTGCGTATGTGTGTGTGTGTGTGTGTGTGTGTGTGTGTGTGTGTGTGTGTGTGGGGGGGGGTGATATAGTTACGATGATGCCTTTTTGCCCGGAGATAAGCATGAAAGCATAGATAATGATCCCGAGACCCGGCCGAGTGTAGGATTTGAATTCAAAAAGACCTTAGCCGACCGGCCCTGTCCTTAATATTATTATCATCTAAGTGTTTGAGGTCTCACTAGCCAGTATGCATGTGATCAGGTGGTGTCTCATGCATGCATTGTGCTATGTAAACAGTCTATAATATGCATCACTGTATTATGTCTAGACGACGTTGAAACTTGGTCAGATGTGCATTCTACAATAGTAGACAAGCTATTGTAGAATTGTATAGGTTTGTGTGAGCAGAGAGTATAAGGGGCCTGCTGCCAAGTCTACAGCCGCTGATGGCGCTAGGCCTGGCCTCCGCACCGGCTAGTGAGACCTGCCGCTGATTAATGGCTACGTGTTGTGTTGTTGTGGACGACGAGTGGGTTGAACAGGACTGGTTTCACGGTAGGATTTTGTCATGGAAACGAGGAAATAGACATTGAGACCAATGTACTTTCAAGATTATTGCATCATAAATGGGACCAGATTGTCGACTTCTTGCCACACGCCATGATATTGACGAAATCGTCGTCGTCGTCGAAACGAGCAACCCCGGACCGACGGAAAAGTAAGCAGACTGAAAATCTTTTGCGAAATTTTGCCAGTTCAAAGCACGATTTCTTCGCGGAAAGAGAAAAATAGTCTCTGGCAGCGATGCAGATTGTTGTTTAATGCATTTCGATTCGCCCCAGGGTATCGTCACACTTTGATTCGGCCCTGTTTTGACGAAATCTCGAACGGAAAAGCGGCTACTCTGCTCCGTAAACATCATCGCGTCCCGCTGAAGACAATCTCGGCTCCCCAGGTAAATTGCTGTGCATTGGCCTATACGATTCGCGTGCAAAAATGTCACCTGGGCGCGGAGGTTTTCTGGTTCCGGTCAACCGGGTCAAGACGGTATACACACACACACACACACACACACCCGCACACAATCGACTCTAACCGTTATTATATTATCATTATTATCATTATTATTATAAACCCGATGAAGATAGGCGTCTCATTTCTATTTCAGGTATTTTGTAATGATGTTCTGCTGGGAGACTCTGTCTGTCTAGTGTTGTTGTGAAACGTTAGTAGGTTAGCAACTAACTTAGTAGTGTGTTGACATGCATATCTGACCTCGTCCTCGGTCATCATCAGCTGATCGATGTAAACAAACAATTCGTGTCACTGTGCATGCTGTGCTGGGCCTAGAACAGCAGCAGCAGCAGCAGCATGCAGTTGAGTCTCGTAGTGATTACAATATCTCGTCGTTCATTGGTCGATGCTGTTTAATAATTTATCTTTGCAGGTGCACGTCATGATGTTTGTTAGATTTGTCAAGTCGTGTCCAAGAGAAGAAAGGAATGCACGACGTCGGTGCTGTCGTGCAGTGGATCGATACCAAGCACTACTGATGACGGTAGAGGAGCAGGAGGAAACCGGGGGTTCCACAGGAGTAGGTGGTAATTGCATCACAGATCACGCAGGATTCACCTGCGGTGTGCTTGATAGTGATACAGCTTGGTATGATCAATATTAATATGTACTATTATAACTAAGACCCATGCAGTATGTATGGACGGTACTTCAAAAAAGTACCGTCACATCGCCGGCTATATAGGCAGCTTGTACGTTCGCTGGGCTTTTGGTTTCCTGGGCAAGGACATTCGTGTTGTGGTTCCATGCTGTGCAGTCGGTCTGCAAGGTGCATGAGGGCATTCGAGTTTCCTCCACAAGTTTGGACCTGAGGATGAAGCAGAATTTGTTGGATTCATGGAAGCCATGGAGGAGGAAGCCATGGAGGTGTCCGTCCGAGCAGATCATGTCAATCAATGATCAATGAATGTGTTGTGACAATGACTATAGCTGTTGTGATGATATAGCCAAGTGAGAAAGACAATGACAATCACACACAATGTTTATCAATAATGTTCTTCTATTTTTATTTGTAATAAAACTTCGAGTGAACATTGTTAATTCAAAATTTGCATTCTTAAAATTTTTCATGCATGCTTGGGACTTTTTCCCTGCGCAATAATATGAACTTCCAGAAACTAGGGCCTCGAGTACTACACTATAAAAAGCTGATATTATCAGAGCTTGTCATCATTTATCCAGGAAGCCAGTGATCGAGAAGTTCTCAACACGTCATGCAGTCAGTCTACATCATCTACACAGTAACAGCCTACACAATGATGTGTGCATGAGTTCTTGAGGCTGGTGCATGTATGTCTATCTCAGCAGGCGTTCTTGTTGAAGCGACTTCGATGCTGCAAGTGCAATCAATACAGCCTCTTCCTTGGAAGCAGGTGGCGGTGTGTGCAGCGAGGCCAGATTTGGAGTATCATCAGTCATTACACATAGTTTACGTCATAGGTCTCTCCAGTCTTCACCAGCCGGATGACTTCCTCCACCACACTCTGTCTGTCGGCATAGATTCTGAAAGAGATGAGTGAAGCAGTGTACTTAAAAGAGAACACAACAAATGGATTGTGTGTGATTGGAAATATCAGACACATTAATAAAGTGTGTAATATCCGCCGCTCAAATAGTCACTTCATTTGGTTTTCAATGTCAGTCATTTGAGATATCAGGCAGTCAGCAGCGGCAGTGCTACGTAGTTATAATTACTACTGGCTGCATTGCGGACACGCGCGTGAATGTAACTGCACTCTGCATCTTCCAGTTTAGTTACAAGTAGTATTAAGTACGTAGACATGAAGATTGCCTACACACTGAAATAAATTAAAACAAGGAACACTGTGTATGCAATTATAATTGCTAACTGAACTGACCTGCTCACTCACTCATTGCCTGGTGGTAGGTGAAGTGGAAGCCCTCCTCCAACCCTGAGGTCTGAGCATCAGAACTGAGCTTTTTAACAGATTTAAGAACCAGCTTGTTCAACATCACTCTATATGGCAGAGAGTGTGTGTGTCATACGTACGTGTCATGCCTCAGAACCTGAAATAATGAAATGCACATATTATTATTATAATCAACACACTTATAATAATTTGATTCCACAATGCAATGTTTGCTTTAATATGGGAGGCACATACATGTACGTACAAGGTTACGTATTTCTGATAAAGTTAGCATTTTGGAGACACTTTGTCAATCAAAGATTAGAACAAGTGAATGTAGTAACGTAACACAGTAGCAGCAAAGTGCTGAGTATTAACATTTCTCATATGGCAGGAGAACGGCTCTCTGATTTCGCCTCAGAACAGCCGTCCCCGTCGAACAGTTCAGATTTCAAGAACTGGGTGTTAGTGTTTGGATTCTTGTACTTGAAACTGATGCTCTCGTAATCGCCTAGATTCATCACACCTGCATTGCGACACGTTTTACTCATGACGTTATACGCTGCAAAATTTTCACAAGTCCAACCAAAAATCTATAATATTCACATTCCCATGTATGAATCTCTCCTAAACACTTTGTCTACGTGTTTTTTACCAGATACAAACATGATTCCAGCAGCAGTGAAAACTCAGGTACCACATTGAATGTTCTCTTTATAGACATGATGATTGCAGGGTTGGGGATTCCCATCATCACTTTTCAAAACTTTTTCATTTTTTAAGATAGACCCCTACAACCTGCGAGAAAGTTGTTCAGAATCGAAAGGAGATCATTTTAAGCTTTAGTTCATCGAAATCGGTCTATCGGTTTAAATTCTATGAGAGTTTAAAAATTGTACACTGTTTCATTGAAATGGCATTAGTCAAAAGTAGCAGCGCCATCTGCGATCTACCGGTGGCGGGAATCGGAACTACATTACTGTAGGCAGCCATTTTGATTTTTTTGGCAGTCAGGGACAACACCCCTGGGCCAAAGTCAATGAAGGAGACCTCCGTTTAACAAAATCACCTCAATTCGTGATCACACGTGACCATACAATTAATTTATTCATCAATCCAAATGATAGTTGACCTTTCGACCCCCTATGCATATATAATAAGGTAACGTTGTATATGCATAAGGAATTGTTCCTTTCGTAGTACATTGTGTAGGCAAATATTGTGAAAATGGCCAAAATTCACAGTAGGCACGGACATAGATACGTCATAACCTATGTCTCTGCCTACTGCGAACTACTAGCGCCACTCTGGTGGTGGAGTGGTGGAAGTGGTGGAAGTTGAAACTAGAGAAAGTCACAACTAGGGAATAATGGCGCTGTAGGTCATACCGTCCATAATGACAATGAGCTGTGATTCCATGACAACAGCAAGGGCAAACTTACTTGTTGACTGAAAGATTTGCATTCCAATTGGGATCTCGCATCTCATCATCAATGAATGCGCTTGACAGGACACTGTTCTTGTCGGTGTTCGGCATGATGTTTTCATTTATAACAGCAACTGGAAGAGCAAAGAATGCATTGCAATAAACAGTGATGAATCAAAATCAAAATCAGTTGGCTGTCCTCACCTCATTCTCACAATATCCGGTAGGCCCAGGCTACAGGTTCAAAATTATGATTATGTACAGCAAGGCCAGGTTAGGCAGAAAATGACCAACATTCACTGCACTGTGGCATTCCAATGACGATAGTGTGGAAGTACATACATTGTACCGAGAAATAAAGGCACAGCAATACTGTACAAACAACATGCCCACAACATGCCCAGAACACATTTTGATCTTTTTTAAAAGTACTTACCTAGTAGATAGATAGACATCACAAACTTAGAAGTTCTAGAAGTAGAGGGCAGTTCTCGTTCATTTTCTGCAATCACCTGGATCGAGTGGGGCAGCACAAATGGCATCATCGTCATCTGAACCACTATCAGTTGTTGACAGCAGGCCGAGCTGATGCTGTTTTCGATCATATTCACCAACTGTGCACCCTCCTCAACAAGCTGATAAAAAGAAGAAACTTTTAAAGTGAATGAAAAGCTGGCCTATGAATTATTTCACAATTGCATTTAGCAACATAGCAATCTGACAACAGGTCTAGGGCTGTCAAAGCTTGACAGGACAGTCTTCTTGTCGGTGTTCAGCATGATGTTTTTATTAACAGCAACTGGAAGAGCAAAGAAAGCACTGCAATAAACAGTGATGAATCAAAATCAAAATCAGTCAATTCCTTGGTTGTGCTCATTGGTCTCTTGCTTGCGATCATTCTTTGTCATGTGTTCTGGAATAGTTTATCCTCTATATAATGTGTCCTCCTGACTCAATATGTTCTCCATGAACAACTCTCCTCAACTACCTTAAAATTCCCTCCACCCAAAAGTACACACAGATCTGTGATGTCGTCTCTACATGAGCACAATGTCATAATTGTGATTCCATGACAACAGCAAGGGCAAACTTACTTGTTGACTGAAAGATTTGCATTCCAATTAGGATCTCGCATCTCGTCATCAATGAATGTGCTTGACAGGACACTGTTCTTGTCGGTGTTCGGCGTGATGTTTTCATTTATAACAGCAACTGGAAGAGCAAAGAATGCATTGCAATAAACAGTGATGAATCAAAATCAAAATCAGTTGGCTGTCCTCACCTCATTCTCATAATATCCGGTAGGCCCAGGCTACAGGTTCAAAATTATGATTATGTACATCAAGGCCAGGTTAGGCAGAAAATGACCAACATTCACTGCACTGTGGCATTCCAATGACGATAGTGTGGAAGTACATACATTGTACCGAGAAATAAAGGCACAGCAATACTGTACAAACAACATGCCCAGAACACATTTTGATCTTTTTTAAAAGTACTTACCTAGTAGATAGATAGACATCACAAACTTAGAAGTTCTAGAAGTAGAGGGCAGTTCTCGTTCATTTTCTGCAATCACCTGGATCGAGTGGGGCACCACAAATGGCATCATCGTCATCTGAACCACTATCAGTTGTTGACAGCAGGCCGAGCTGATGCTGTTTTCGATCATATTCACCGACTGTGCACCCTCCTCAACAAGCTGATAAAAAGAAGAAACTTTTAAAGTGAATGAAAAGCTGGCCTATGAATTATTTCACAATTGCATTTAGCAAGACAGCAATCTGACACCAGGTCTAGGGCTGTCAAAGCTTGACAGGACACTGTTCTTGTCGGTGTTCGGCATGATGTTTTCATTTATAACAGCAACTGGAAGAGCAAAGAAAGCATTGCAATAAACAGTGATGAATCAAAATCAAAATCAGTCAATTCCTTGGTTGTGCTCATTGGTCTCTTGCTTGCGATCATTCTTTGTCATGTGTACTGGAATAGTTTATCCTCTATATAATGTGTCCTCCTGACTCAATATGTTCTCCATGAACAACTCTCCTCAACTACCTTAAAATTCCCTCCACCCAAAAGTACACACAGATCTGTGATGTCGTCTCTACATGAGCACAATGTCATAATTGTGATTCCATGACAACAGCAAGGGCAAACATGTACATTTGCATTTTTTTTCACTCAATTCGCGTGTTTTGAAAAAATGATGCAATGCAATGCATTGGTTTGTGATGAAGGAAAAACGATTACCCTTACCCCTGTATTACCTAGTCGGTTGTAAGAATTTCTGACAAAAATAAATTTCCCGGAAATTCACAAGTCCAACCAAAAATCTATAATATTCACATTCCCATGTATGAATCTCTCCTAAACACTTTGTCTACGTGTTTTTTTACCAGATACAAACATGATTCCAGCAGCAGTGAAAACTCAGGTACCACATTGAATGTTCTCTTTATAGACATGATGATTGCAGGGTTGGGGATTCCCATCATCACTTTTCAAAACTTTTTCATTTTTTAAGATAGACCCCTACAACCTGCGAGAAAGTTGTTCAGAATCGAAAGGAGATCATTTTAAGCTTTAGTTCATCGAAATCGGTCTATCGGTTTAAATTTTATGAGAGTTTAAAAATTGTACACTGTTTCATTGAAATGGCATTAGTCAAAAGTAGCAGCGCCATCTGCGATCTACCGGTGGCGGGAATCGGAACTACATTACTGTAGGCAGCCATTTTGATTTTTTTGGCAGTCAGGGACAACACCCCTGGGCCAAAGTCAATGAAGGAGACCTCCGTTTAACAAAATCACCTCAATTCGTGATCACACGTGACCATACAATTAATTTATTCATCAATCCAAATGATAGTTGACCTTTCGACCCCCTATGCATATATAATAAGGTAACGTTGTATATGCATAAGGAATTGTTCCTTTCGTAGTACATTGTGTAGGCAAATATTGTGAAAATGGCCAAAATTCACAGTAGGCACGGACATAGATACGTCATAACCTATGTCTCTGCCTACTGCGAACTACTAGCGCCACTCTGGTGGTGGAGTGGTGGAAGTGGTGGAAGTTGAAACTAGAGAAAGTCACAACTAGGGAATAATGGCGCTGTAGGTCATACCGTCCATAATGACAATGAGCTGTGATTCCATGACAACAGCAAGGGCAAACTTACTTGTTGACTGAAAGATTTGCATTCCAATTGGGATCTCGCATCTCATCATCAATGAATGCGCTTGACAGGACACTGTTCTTGTCGGTGTTCGGCATGATGTTTTCATTTATAACAGCAACTGGAAGAGCAAAGAATGCATTGCAATAAACAGTGATGAATCAAAATCAAAATCAGTTGGCTGTCCTCACCTCATTCTCACAATATCCGGTAGGCCCAGGCTACAGGTTCAAAATTATGATTATGTACATCAAGGCCAGGCAGAAAATGACCAACATTCACTGCACTGTGGCATTCCAATGACGATAGTGTGGAAGTACATACATTGTACCGAGAAATAAAGGCACAGCAATACTGTACAAACAACATGCCCAGAACACATTTTGATCTTTTTTAAAAGTACTTACCTAGTAGATAGATAGACATCACAAACTTAGAAGTTCTAGAAGTAGAGGGCAGTTCTCGTTCATTTTCTGCAATCACCTGGATCGAGTGGGGCAGCACAAATGGCATCATCGTCATCTGAACCACTATCAGTTGTTGACAGCAGGCCGAGCTGATGCTGTTTTCGATCATATTCACCAACTGTGCACCCTCCTCAACAAGCTGATAAAAAGAAGAAACTTTTAAAGTGAATGAAAAGCTGGCCTATGAATTATTTCACAATTGCATTTAGCAACATAGCAATCTGACAACAGGTCTAGGGCTGTCAAAGCTTGACAGGACAGTCTTCTTGTCGGTGTTCAGCATGATGTTTTTATTAACAGCAACTGGAAGAGCAAAGAAAGCACTGCAATAAACAGTGATGAATCAAAATCAAAATCAGTCAATTCCTTGGTTGTGCTCATTGGTCTCTTGCTTGCGATCATTCTTTGTCATGTGTACTGGAATAGTTTATCCTCTATATAATGTGTCCTCCTGACTCAATATGTTCTCCATGAACAACTCTCCTCAACTACCTTAAAATTCCCTCCACCCAAAAGTACACACAGATCTGTGATGTCGTCTCTACATGAGCACAATGTCATAATTGTGATTCCATGACAACAGCAAGGGCAAACTTACTTGTTGACTGAAAGATTTGCATTCCAATTAGGATCTCGCATCTCGTCATCAATGAATGTGCTTGACAGGACACTGTTCTTGTCGGTGTTCGGCGTGATGTTTTCATTTATAACAGCAACTGGAAGAGCAAAGAATGCATTGCAATAAACAGTGATGAATCAAAATCAAAATCAGTTGGCTGTCCTCACCTCATTCTCATAATATCCGGTAGGCCCAGGCTACAGGTTCAAAATTATGATTATGTACATCAAGGCCAGGTTAGGCAGAAAATGACCAACATTCACTGCACTGTGGCATTCCAATGACGATAGTGTGGAAGTACATACATTGTACCGAGAAATAAAGGCACAGCAATACAAACAACATGCCCAGAACACATTTTGATCTTTTTAAAAAGTACTTACCTAGATAGATAGACATCACAAACTTAGAAGTTCTAGAAGTAGAGGGCAGTTCTCGTTCATTTTCTGCAATCACCTGGAGTGGGGCACGACCAATGGCATCATCGTCATCTGAACCACTATCAGTTGTTGACAGCAGGCCGAGCTGATGCTGTTTTCGATCATATTCACCAACTGTGCACCCTCCTCAACAAGCTGATAAAAAGAAGAAACTTTTAAAGTGAATGAAAAGCTGGCCTATGAATTATTTCACAATTGCATTTAGCAACACAGCAATCTGACACCAGGTCTAGGGCTGTCAAAGCTTGACAGGACACTGTGTCAAAGCTTGACAGGACACTGTTCTTGTCGGTGTTCGGCATGATGTTTTCATTTATAACAGCAACTGGAAGAGCAAAGAAAGCATTGCAATAAACAATGGTGAATCAAAATCAAAATCAGTTGGCTGTCCTCACCTCATTCTCATAATATCCGGTAGGCCCAGGCTACAGGTTCAAAATTATGATTATGTACATCAAGGCCAGATTTGGTAGAAAATGACCAACATTCACTGCACTGTGGCATTCCAATGATGATAGTGTGGAAGTACATTGTACCGAGAAATAAAGGCACAGCAATACTGTACAAACAACATGCCCAGAACACATTTTGAACTTTTTTTTTGGCCCGTGCGCTAGTCATGACTTCGTACAAGCTAAGCAGCAAGTACAGCCATCACATCATCTGTGCTATAAGGCAATGAGTCGGCACAAAGTACACAATGCATGTTTTTACTTTTACTTACGGAGTTTTTTAGGTGATAAACACGCACACTGTATACATGTATAAGCATGTACATTCATTTACACGGATGTAAGACTACTGTGTAGCGACGAAGCGGTATCATGCTTAGGCTTTCGGCCTATATTACTCCCTGTGTTCGTACTTTATGAATGTCCACACCATCATATTCCAATTGTCCAGTCTCCTAACAATCTTTTGAAAGTAGTTAGATGAAAATCTGTCCAGTTTTGGTTCCACAATGACCCAATTTGTGTCACGAAATTTTCGATTATAATCCAACATGGCGGCATTTTCATAAAAGTGCAAGATGGGGCGATACTAAATGCCGACCAATCATCACCAATCACGACCAATCAATAATCATGACCAACACTTCAAAAACAGGGTATATGTGGTTTAAAACCACTTAGATAGTAATGGATATCTGATATTATGCTTCTGAAGAATACCATGAGTTTCAGTCATTTTTGGGGGTCATGTTTTTGAGTTATTTTGCTTGTTTAAATTAACATGTTTTGACATCACTAATCACTTTCATTCATTTGTGACTTCTGTGTGATTTAAACTAGGAGTGTACCTACAGGTAGAAGATAGTGTGGACCAACCCTAGCGGAACAAAACTATGACTAAACGGGGAGGGAATGATTAAATTTGATTTAAATAATTTTGGACTGAAATAATTAAGTGAATTAATTGCTCTTCTAAAATGATATTAAACGTAAGGTTGCTTGCAGAATATTTAAATGAAGTGCTGAAAACAGTGTTATGGTGCACTTCGACACCTATCTGGACACTTGGACACCTATCTGGACACTTGGACACCTATCTGGACACTTGGACACCTATTTGGACACTTGGACACCTATCTGGACACTTGGACACCTTTACAAATCTTTTCGTGTCATTTTGTTCGGAAAATTTTATATCCCTACTATATATAATAAATACATCGATGTTGTGGGGGGGGGGGGGGGTACGAGAGGGCCAAAATTGCCCCCCCCCCCCCCCTTTACGTTCACATTTTTACCCAGATATGCCATGGACCAGACACCTTGAGGGACAAGCGCTGATTTGACCACTGTCTGGAGCTGCTCTAAAGCAAGCAAGCAAGCTACAGACTATTTTCAAGCCATGTCCAGACAATAAAATGCCACTAGATAAAACTAACTCACCTTTCTCAATAGCCAGGTCATGTTTCCCTTTTCCGACATCACAGCCAGATAGGAAGGTGGCATATTTACAGTCCTGGATGTCTTCACATTGCACTCCCTCATCAGAATCCAAAGGAATCCACTCATTATCTCGTCAGTCAATAAACCATCTGGCTCCAGAGAAACCAAATCCGCCTCGCGAATGGTATTCGCGCCAACATTTAACTTCCGACCACCAGCTCCTTGACATATGACTCGGACTTCTGCGACAGTGCATAACTTTCCCCCTCCAATGTTGACATGTGAAGGGAGTTCTCTAACCCACTCTACTAACGAAGACAACTGAATCTAGCGACTTCAAAGGCCTTCAGCACTATGGAGCAACCGAATAACATCTTTAATTGAAGAAATCATCTTATACGTCAACCGGGAAGTCTGAGGCACTGTGCCGTAGACCGATGCTGAACTTGAACACAGACTAACCTAGTGGGGAATGAACTCAAAGAGTAATAAGAGATAATTTACTACACTTACTTGTAATGATGTTGCTGATATCTCACGATCAGGTTCATATTATTTGCGATTGTTCCAATATAAGCCAACTCACACTTGTTGAAACGGCTTGTCAAGGGAAACGGTATCTCTTGCAATTCGTTGTCGGCGATCGATGAATTCTCTGCAAAGATATGACGATGCCATCAAATGAGATTCGCAAACTTTTGCTAGGTTTGCTAAAGTTATCTCCTCACTTAGTCTTCTTGAAGGAAAGGGGGTCAAACCCATAAGCAAGTTAGCTGCAAAAGGTAATGCTATGACTTGTATCACTGTACTTACGCTAGAACTCTATTGATGCCGTTCTGAAAGTCAGGGGAGCATGACAAAAGAGGATCAATGTCACCTTTCTCCTTCGTTGGAATATGCTCAGCATGTGCAACAAGATAACACCAACATTAGCGCGTGAGTTAGCCACAAACAGTTTCAATCTTCCAGTACAAGGAGTAAAGAGGAACGTACACCATCAAGGTCTATGGTGGCCTACATTGCTTCATATCGTGCTGAAATTCAATTCAAACAAGTTGATGGTTTCTGTTGGATCAACCTCAACTCACCTTGCCCATCTTGAAAAACGCCTTTGGCTTTTTGTCATCTTCTTCTTCTTCTTCAGCGTTCAACCTGCCTAAGTACTATAACCTCAGTCCTGTGGCGGAGATGAAGCGGCTTGTCGCCTGAAGGTCCGGCTGTGTTCCCCACAGCTTTTCTTCGACCTTCGCTTTTTGTCATCTATCCTCAAAGCATAGCTACTTGGTCAGGACGATTTCTCCGACAATTTGTTTGATTCAAATTGAAATGATGTTGCTGATATCTTATCATCAGACTTATGAGGCGAAGCTGCTAGCTGGGCCGCCAAGAGAGCAATGAGAGAGAACGAGCGTGTCCAGTGCCCTAAATATACAGATGCCAAGTCACGAACTCAGAGTGTAGGATAATGGAATACGAATACTAGTTATAGGGGAGGGTGACGTGGCCGCGACTCGGTCCATTGTACTATTATAACGAGACTCTGTGAAAAGGTTTTTCTAATTGCATGCAGTTACAATTATAAACCTATTTCGCATGCTATTAATTAGCAGTTTGCCATGATCGGACAATTTGGAGAGCAAATTATATATAAGCATATACCCATGGAGCGGGCAAAGTTGAAATGTAATTAGTTAAATGGGCACGATGATTGAGCTACATTAAATTTCTAACGTTACTGAAGTTTTATTAAAGGTTAAACACGAAATTAACTGCATTTAGGGACTTATTGCTGCTATCTACATGCAACCCCCAATAGATTGATTGGAGTACGCTATTTTGCACAATGCGTTGAGACCAGTGACAGCAGGTCCTGTTCCAAATAAGGCCCTCACATATTAGGCATATCACCTACCCACTCCCGTACCCAATACCACTGTCGGACCAAAGCCAGGCGCATGGAGAGATGCAGAACGCATTTCAAACTGACAACATCAGTCAGTAAAGAATAAAACAAAGAGCAAGCGCTGGCCACTGTACATATTTTGTCCATCCTGGCATAACTGTTTATTGATACCCTGACTACATGTTCCGGTAGGCCACTCTGCAGAATTTGCCTTATCACTCAGGTCAGTGTTTCTCGAATAGAACTAAAATAGAACAGGCTAGTCATTAATCTCCCTGCTAATACCCTGCACCATGGACCAGGTTGTATAGCACTACATACGTGCTGGAAGCTAATACTGATGTGGCAGGGAGAATATGCGTGAAGTTTGTGCATGCTTTTGAGAATGAGCGGAGCTCTCCAGTCGAGGTGCTCTCTGAAAAGTTGTTATTTATTCTAAAACCACGAAGCTGCGATCAAATCACTGCTAAAGGTAGGTGTTCTTTTTGTTTGGAAATTTCATACCAATGACAAACCATATGTCACTTGAGTTTTCGATTTTATTCATTTTGTGTCCCATAGGGGGAGGGGAGGGGGGCGCTTTGTAAAAATAGTATAAATCCCCGATCGCTCTGGCCTGTTTTTGGTCAATCAAAGTAAAACTGGCCTGTTTTGGTGAACTTTTAAAAGGGGGGTGACCTCTTGTCATTTGATCAAAATTATTAAAGGGGAACTGGCCTCTTGTCAATATCTTTAAAGGGGAGATGGTCCTTTTGGTCAGCTAAGCGTAAACTTGCCTGTTCTGGTCAACCTTTAAAGGGGAGGTGACCTCTTGTCTTTAAAGGGAGATGGTCCTTTTGATCAATTAAAGGTGATATGGCCTGTTGTTTGGTCAACTTTTAAAGGGGATGTGGCCTCTTATCATTTGATCAATATGATTAAAGGGAAACAGGCCTCTTGTCCATGTCTTTAAAGAGGATATGGTCCTTTTTGTCAGTTAAAGGTAAACTGGCCTGTTTTGGTCAGCTTTTAAAGGGGGAGGTGACCTCTTGTCATTTGGTCAAAATGATTAAAGGGGAACTGGTCTCTTGTCAATATTTTTACAGGGGTATGATCCTTTTGGTCAATTGAAGGTGAACTGGCCTGTTTTGGTCGACTTGTAAAGGGGAGGTGGTCACTTATCATCTGTGAACGAAATCAATGATATGCGTATTTTATCCAAGTGAGCGTAATTTTCCATCATTTTCAATTGCAGGTAAAAACATAGGCCTACACGGCAATAGAAAAAGGAAAAGGAAGCAACCTGTTGTTGATGCTGGCTGCAATGCACATGTCGTGAAAGATCGTGTGGACATTTATGACCAACGATTGGAAGTGGTGGAAGAAGACATTGTTAAACTTAAAAAAATTGTCAAATCTCTTCAAAACGTAGACAGTCATGAAGCCGACGTCGAAAGGTCAACGACCACTTATCCGGTGCATGATTACGCCACTCTCGACGTGTACGGACACGACCTGCAGCAGCCACTTTTTGATGTTCACTTGTCAACCACTGGCCCGCCGGTGCATGATGGCCTAACTCTCGACGTGTCCAAGCTCGACGAGTCCGAATTCTGTCAACTATTCGATGATAATTTCGATTTATTGATGCAGCCTGTTGAACAATCATTTACAGCTGGCGATGTTGCGAATTCTGCAGAATTGCAGGTCGACATACAACAGCCAGTTGTCGAAGTTCAATCATCACTAACCAGTTACCCGGTGCATGACGACCTACCTCTCCACGTGTCAGAAATCTGTCAATTACTCGATGTGCAGCCTGTTGAACAATTATTTACTGGCGATGTTGCGAATTCTGCAATCGAACCACCAAATGTTTTCGCTGTGTCGGACGATCAGCTTGTCACATCACCAAAAGCTGATACCGTTCAACAACAAAAAATGTATACAGAATGTTTTGATTTCCTTGACAGCATGGAAACTTCAGTGGCCGATATGCACACCAAACACTTTTTGACCACACTTTTGGCTGGCTTTGATACTGGCAAATTGAAACATCTGTGTGATCAAATCGAACAATATAACATGTGCATTGCAAACCAATACCATGTAAAAGACGGGTGTTACGATAAATGTATGTTGGAATTTATTCGGACGAACCTGGAGAGTCGCGGGATCGCCACAGCGGTTGCCAGATATGGTTTTTCTGTTCTCCTGTTAAACGCATACAACCGAGTCGCCGATAGCAGCAATCCAGAGGATTTGATAACCCTGGACAAGTTGACAGAGGAGAGTATTCAACATTTTGAAGGTAGGTGCGCTTCTTGCTTGAATAGTTGTACTCTATTGGTTTAGCATTTAGTCTGAGTACTGATTGGAAGCTATGCATGCAGTTGAAGTTTGGACATGAAGGCGACACATGAAACAAATGTTACATGAAATTTTCTAGTTTTAGCTAAATGATGATTTGAGATTGCTAAACGCTCTTTGGTTCAGTGTTTAGTGGAATATTTAACAGAATGACTGGCATAAAAGTGCAATTATCATACCGTATGCAAGTACTGTCCACGTTGTACGCGGATGCGCGGCCTTTTATACTTTATACAGGGCGGTATATGGTGTCGCGCAAGTAAACATTTGACTACACGTTTTTGTATATACTCGTCTGTGTACTTTCAGCGCATCCTTATGATAAATATACTGATGACATGACCGACAAGATGAGGACCGACGATTCGACGTGCGTGAAAATGCACGACGAAAAGCTGTTTTGGGACGACCTACGTCCTATTGTCGAGCGTGGTCATTGGTATACCACTAAGACCCTAGAGGTACAACTCATGAACGTGGTAAAAAAGCACGAAGTGGATCACTTGGTGGAAGTGCTAGACACGACATTGTTCAGATATTGGAAGGTATGTGGCTTTCAGATCATTGAATGCAGCTATTCTTTTTGTCTAATTTCTAGACACAGAGGACTGCAGTTTCAGCAGTTCTGGGATCTCGGGCTTTCAAGCGGCCGGATAAAATCAACTCGTGTGATCCGGTGACTCGAATCAGACACGAGGGCAGTTTTCTATTTGTCATATACCACAGCAACTGAAAGAAAACCCACATTTGTGCAAAAGATATGCCGTGGTAAAAAAATGGTAAAAAACAAGTCATTTTGGATAGTTCAGAACGACTTCATGACTGACGTCGCGGCCAACGTCATCACAAATTGCTGGGGGGGGGGGGGGGCGTCCGGTCCCGATATTTGCAAATTTTTGGACAAAATCTTCGTTTGTCGGGAATGAAAAGCATTGGAGGTGCTGTGTTTTGCCAAGTTTGCTTCTTCAGCACACATTGCGAAGTTTTGGGTGGATTTATTACTGATCTTCTTGGCAAAATTTGTACTTTTCTGACGATGATTCCCCGGATCATCTCACTTCGGTATACTGATAAATCAGTTCATTGTGCTCTTCGCATTATATATTTCAGGGTAAGGTGGAAAAAGATCAAAAAGAAAAATGTAAAACTCCTATTTCCCAAAACGAGTCGAGGAAGCGCCACTATTTTGTACCTTATAACACTGGTAATCACTGGGTGTTGCTAGTCGTTGATACCCATTGTAAAAAGTGTTTCGTCTTCGACAGCTTATATGAACGCCGTGATGAACGCCGGGATTACATTATGTATATATTCCGTTCAATTCACGGCAACGAGTTCACGTTTTCCAAGTGCACGAAAAAAACCTGTCATCAGAAGGACACTTATTCCTGTGGACTTATGTGCGTCCGACATGCGGAGTATTTCATTATGAGCTATGTGTCAAGAGTCTGTCCATGGATTATGGACGTCATGGCACAACATGATAATCCGACGCACTTGAACAACTATTGGCTGCACAGAAAACACTGTTTATACGATTCATCGAAAATACATAACCAAACTGACGACGAAAGCGATCACACTAGCGATAACGACTGTTTCATTGTTGACTAACCAAAATCGGACTCTAGTGATGTGATTTGAACCTGCCTGCGCCACGGGTACAATGCTAGTATTTATATAATATGTTTAGTCTGAATGTTACGACCTGGTGATATGTAACTCGTTGTATCTCTTTGTATATACAAATGAGGCTGATGCCCAGTGTTCGGCAGTGCCATATAGACACCGGTCAAGGAATAACAACACCTTCGTACCCTCAGTTATCATAAACTTTTGTGACCGTATATTTATTGTTTTCAATCGTTTTATGATAATATGATTTGACATGATATTGAGGGGCCTCAGAGAACTACTGACAGAACTACTGTTCAGGGATATTGGAGAAGGAGCAACTTTCCCCACCTACTGCAATCCCCACCTCAACCACCACTCAAGAATCGACCATATCTTTATCGGGCAGTTACCAGGAGCAGACCACGAATGGTCGAACCCAGCTATCCCACGAAAGGAATACCATGCTAACACCTCGATGCACTACCCACTGAGATCGACTACAACGCTAAATCGTGTCGAGCAAAAGACACAACAGAGTCGCCCAAAAATCCAGAAGAAAGCATTCCACTTCGACAAAACAGACAAGAAGCTTTTCGCGCAACTACGCCGAAGACAACCTGTATGACCTTCATCCAATAAAGTCAGTGGTATGCCCGCACAAAATCCATTGCAATGACGGAGAGACAAGCAGACAGTGGTTCCTAAAGTCCAAACCAGCTCCAACTGTCGAAACATTTGACCATCTAGGAATGAATTGGCAGGCGAGTAAAGCAACCCCAGATCTAACAAGCAGACTGTCCATGGCAAGAAGGACTGCCTACTCGCTGATGGGTATTGGTTTCCACGGCAACAATGGGCTGGACCCACCAGCCAGCCAGAAGCTCTACGAGACATTTGTCATCCCACGAATCGTGTATGGATTGGAGGCCACAACCGCCACAGCCACACAGCTAGAGTCACTTGACAGATGCCACAGAACCATCATCCGCAGCATCCAGGGCCTATCAGAGAATACAGCTTCAGTCGCCGTCTATCTCCTATTAGGTGCACTTACAATAACTGCCACTGTTCACATACATCAGCAGCTGTCACTCTTTGGGGCTATCACAAGACTAGACACGGTTAACCCACTGTATCAGGTGGCACTTAGACAATTAGCGACGAAGACAGACACTTCCAAGAGCTGGTTTGCACAGGTCCGCAAGCTGGGATGGCACTATGGCATTGACGTGAATCAGGCAATAGTGTACCCTTGGCCTAAATCCTCCTGGCGAGAACACACAACCCTACTAGTAAAGGACAAATGGTACACAAAACTGTCAATCGAGGCAGGCTGTAAGAAGACTCTCAAATGGCTGATTGTTCATCAGACGTGGACAGGCAAACCTCACCCATTATGGCTTCCGTGCAAAGGCAAACCATATATGTATGGTGGAGGCTGCAACCACAAAGGCACGTCTACTGGTGGGTCGATACGGCCTACAAGTCTCAAAGGTCCTGTTGGTGCCGATTAGCGGCAAAGTTAAGAAATATTCACTTTAGTTTGTTACCACCCCAGTTGGTAACCGCGCTGGTCAGTTTCGATAGCAACTCAACCTAATTAGCATATTGCGTGGGTTTCCCCCGGCAACTAGGTCATCACCTACGTCATCCGAGAGTTTGGTATGCGAGGAATGTTGTATGACGTCAATTCAATTATTGTTTATGCATTCTTGGCGTTGGTCTGGGGGTATATAACGTGGGTCCTCTGAGCATTTGGCAGAACCAACCAAGGGAGCTTTCCTGATTGCTGAAGGAAGCAACAAAGTTAAATAGCAAGCAAGCCAGCTAGCGCTAGCAAGCGTCGTACTAACAGTAACCGGTGAAACTTCTGCCCGAAGTTCAGAGCCCGAGTATATTCCAACTGACCAAGCCAAGTCCAAGTCCTCAAACCTATTGTCCCCATTGAAACCCTGGTTCAGGAGATTTCTGGCGAGATAGATCCTCTGCCGACAAAGATTGGTGTATGTCCGTGCCGTTTGAATATACAAGTTTAAAGACGTAAAAGTTATCTTACTTTCTTGCAAAGATTATTCTCAGTAGCAGCATCAGGGAGCTGACCCAGGCGTCAATTTTGAGGTTGGCACCGCAACAGGTCCAGTTCTTCAAAAAAGGAGATCTCCCCAATCTGCCCCCTGTGCAACGAGGAGGAGGAGGATGTTGTTCACTTCCTGATCAGATGCCCAATCATGCAAGAGATGAGAGCTGCCAGGATAGAGAACCTCCAGAAACTATACACAGAAGAAAAGCTGACGCCACCAAGGACAGACAATGAAGTATGCTCTGCGGTGCTGAACGGGTGGGGACACTCAAAATAACACTAGAAACAATAGAAATATTATCATGCTAAAGCTAAACAAAAACGTAATAAGTGCCAATAAACTCTCAAACTTGCTGTGCCACAAACTGCACACTACGCGAGACATTAAGATATAATTAGCATATTCTTTAGGTATAAATATAACCCAATCACAGCTCAGTTGTAAAGTCACGTGTGGTCGTCATAGCATGTCTGTCAATCACTCAATGGAGTTGGGATATCATTTACTATAAGAGGGTAGCTAAAATGTCATTTTTCAAAAGTCTAACTTTTTATCTAGTGAACCCAATGCAATGAAATTTGGTACACGATAAGTCGAGACAAATACAAGAACCTTGGTGAAAAAATTATTGAATTCTGTCGTTCGGTTTTGTCAAAAATTGACTTTGAAGCTCAAAAAGCGCCATTTTGTCACCTAGATTTGCTCAGGGCAGCGTACGTTATACAGACGCTGCCCTGAGCAAGCCTCGTTTCGTTAGTTTTTTCAATGGTATCAATTTGAATTGTGTCCTATACTGTTCTAGGATCACTTGCGATGATATACGAACAAAAAATTCTCAAATTCAGTCTTTGCATCTTCTAAAAAAGATGATTTTATTTGACAATAGTTCATAACTTCGACACCAGGGATAAAATGGCGCTGTACCATGTGTGATAACAATGAGGATGTTTGTTGTGGGAAATCCCGGGTGGGGAAATCCTTCTTTGGTAGGCCAACAATGTTTTACTGGCCAATTGCACCTACTCGTATACACTCAGTCCAGACTGGACACGCACTTGGTATTCACTCACTGGGAGAGTGTCCAGGTGTCCATAATGAAAACATTGCCTATGTACAATATTGTCATTCAATGGATCTCAATTACCAAGTGAAGAATATGAATGCTAGAGTGACAGCACAGCCGGAACCGAAACTACCCCCAGCAGTGAAGGCTACATTGAACTATGTACTATTCCAAGCCTTTCGTCCTGAGGGAAATGTTGAAGTCGATAGTGTCTATGTTTGTGGACAAGGCGAGTTCGACAGTTATCTCATTGCCAATGAGCATGGTGTAATGATCTCTCCGGGTAACTTGTACTTGAAAGAATTCAAAGCGCTTCACGTTCTAAACCGTACATTACCCGATAATTCGGAGGACTATGGCCCCTTCACTCTTACTGAAATATGGCAGATGCCTAGGATTCCCGCGATGAATGTATTGGAATGTTTGGATTATCTGGATAAATTTTCCGATTTCCCCGAGACATTGACATTTGACACATGTTGGGAATTCAACCGGGATGAAGACTACCTCAAGAAAGTGACAGCACTTCCACGAAGCATGGAAAACTCCCTTGAACACATAAAGAACAATTACCAAGAAGAACTCTCTACTTGCAGCAATGGCATAATCATTGTCCCGTTTGTGGTGACGAGGGAGGAATGTAAACATGCCTCTGTAAAAATAGTTAGAAGGAATGGTTTTCACATTACCCTCATCAGGAAAGGAGACATGTGGTTTATCCTGCATGTGTGTCGGACTGCATTTTTTGAGGGTATCACTTCTTGTTACGTTTGTTTCTGAAGCTGCAGATGAATAAACATAACACTGCCACTTACGTTTCTATTCATTTCATCGTAAGATAATGCTTTTATGTTTTATTCAGAGGAGATATTACACTGGGGCCCTACATTTATATTTCCCCAAAAAACATGTAAAAATCCAATAGCAATGGCTAGCAGTTGTGGAATGGGGGGGGGGGGGGGGATGACTTGGGTCTCACTGGTTCCGGCTGGGGAGTGGCTCGGTAGGTCTAAATCCTGAAATGACCCCTCAGCCCCAGGAAGTGCCAGTATTACAACCATACTTGGTTGGTCTAGGGGGGGAGTGACCCAGTGTAATATCTCCTCTGAAAAAAACATTAAACGTCTAAAAAATTCCAACTTTTAATTAATTTTATTTATTTATTTATTACTCGAATACGCCCTCTAGGGGCCAAATGTAATACAAATAATACAGTTGACTGACACAATAATAATGTAAGCTGGCAGGGATTATCACAATCAAAATTATTCGAGTAATAAATAAATAAATAAAATTAATTAAAAGTTGGGATTTTTTAGACGTTTAATGTTTTTTTCAGAGGAGATATTACACTGGGTCACTCCCCCCCCCCTAGACCAACCAAGTATGGTTGTAATACTGAAATGACCCCTCAGCCCCAGGAAGTGCCAGTATTACAACCATACTTGGTTGGTCTAGGGGGGGAGTGACCCAGTGTAATATCTCCTCTGAAAAAAACATTAAACGTCTAAAAAATCCCAACTTTTAATTAATTTTATTTATTTATTTATTACTCGAATACGCCCTCTAGGGGCCAAAGGTAATACAAATAATACAGTTGACTGACACAATAATAATGTAAGCTGGCAGGGATTATCACAATCAAAATTTCCATCTGGATAATTATGATGTATGATGATAGTACAAAATAAAACAACAATTAAACATGCAATAGTTACACAATTATAGATCATGGAGATACTATGAATGATTTCAATACAGAAATATGCGTATGTAATAAATGGATGGTCCACCTATTACAAAACAGGTGAGGAGTGGAGGAAGATCTGAATGATTTCCACACATATTGAAGACTAACGAGAAAAACAAATTTTATAACAATCACATCACTAACTCCATTTTATCAACATGTATACAGTAGTTAGAAATATGCATTCGAGATATAATGGGATGAATCGACCCAAACTATTCTATGTTTTTGTAAGCCTCAATCACATACTCGGGCAAGTTTATCTTAACGTACTCGATGTCCTCCTTGTGAGTTTCTAGAGTGGTCTTCTTCCCAACACCACAATTGGGAATGTTTTTGTCCTTCGACCAGCGATTACATATGGCATTCAACACATGAAGCTCACTTTTTTCAACGATACGACTGTTAGTGTTGTACACGTCCACTGACCTTTTCTCCACAGTTATATAGTTTTTGAGCATATCAAATGCAACCAGATTCCTATCCAAGTGCAGCAGATCATCCGATTTTTCGCATCGACTTGTAGAGTCCGTCAACAGCGTCAAGAATCGATTAAATTTGATTGTTTCCATTAGAAATCCCAGGACGCGTTTCGTTACGTACTGTTTTTTGTTTGTTATGTGCGCACAAACTACTTTCATGAGATCGTCTGCAAACTTCATGGCCGAATACTGCACAAACGCGTTATCCACAGCACCATCGTACTTACTGCTTCGCATAAGGTTCAAGTGGTTCTCGAATTGCTTGTGGAAATGCTCCCACATGTATCCGTCCAACACGACTTGGTACAAATTTTTATGCAAGAGTAACGTTTCCAAGACGAGACACAAGAATGCACCACTAACCATTTCGTTCGGATTGTTCAAACTGAGCGATGTCAGCGATTCGGATACGTATTCCGAATAATATGTGTCCTGATCGCTAAATATTGCCTTCGCATACATCTCGGGCAAGATACCCTTCCCCCCCAAAGAACAGAGTCCGTCAAGAAATCCGAGCGACTCATTTTCTGCGGACTTCTTCACGTCGGCCTTGTTGAAAGATTCGGCCACGTTATTTACAATAAATGTTACAATTCCTTGTGAAACGTCATTGCAACAGTTCTTCTCCACATGCACATCTAACGAATCGTTATGGGACATGCTCACCAAACACATGTCGAAAATGTTGTGGATCGGCGCCAACGATACTGGCTTGACTCGGTGCACTGTAACTGGCACCGTGGATAGTTCGATAATTTCAAACAGAGTACTGTCCGAATGAAGCTTGCCGGGTTTCGCCATTCTCCCATAAAACGGATTTGATGATGATGACTTTCCCGATACGGTGCACAAAATTGTACCGATATCCAAAGACGATGGTGCATTGCGTGGGCTGCTGTCGAGACTGTACAAAATACTCAACAGCGTTTCGAAACGTCCACGAAACACTTTTCTAATTTCCTCGTAGGCGTATTCCTGCTGCTCCTGCTGCTGCTGCTGCTGCTGCTGTTGTTGTTGTTTCGTAGTATCCACCACGTGCAGCTGGAGGATGGAGTCATCGCACCAGGCATGTGTATGGTTGATTTTGAATTTTCCGAACACTGTTTTCTTGTCCATAGTCGACGACTTCGAGCAGGATGCAGTCATTCGTTTGGTTGATGATAATGATGATCGTTCCCCTATTCGTTGAGATGCGTCTTCTTCATCTTCAATAGAAGTATCTTCATCGCTGGTTGGTACGGATCCGGCGCGGTGCTGCTGCTGCTGCTGTTTCTTAATTCCGGACAACGAATTATTCGTATTAGTTTTCACCTGTTCTGCTTTCTTTTCGGTGATGGTAGAAGGTGGTAACTCTACGTGTATTTCATCTACACCCTGTCGCTCAAACTCCTGTTCCTCATCTCTGTCGCTTTGGTCAGATCGATGTCGTATGGGTGGGTGTATGGGCCGTTTTCTAATCTCCTTACTGTCAGCGGACGAATACGACTTCTCACGATGACTGTCTCGCCCTTTTCTCATTCCAGTAGGCCTATCTCTGTAGCTAGGAGATCTGGATCGATGCCTCTCCTGACCATTCCTATTAGGCCTCCTCGACGACTCTGATCCGTTCTTCACCCTTTTGTTACTGCTGGCGCTCATCATGATGGTACAATGTTTTACTGGCCAATTGCACCTACTCTTATACACTCAGTCCAGACTGGACACGCACTTGGTATCCACTCACTGGGAGAGTGTCCAGGTGTCCATAATGAAAACATTGCCTATATGTACAATTGTCATTCGAAGAAGTACACAGACCTCGTACAACAACAACAACATGTCATTCGATGTACTATTTGGATTACTAACGACAACGACGACGGGGTTTTACAGTAGTAATACACAGCCTATGGACGTCACGACGGCGACAATGCCAGCATCATCGCATACCGACGAACCAACATCATTGCAAAACCAAGAACCATCGAACCATCAAGAATACCAACCGTATATAGCTAGTACTAGTGCCACCATGAACTCTGTCAACTACATTCCAACTCCGATCGAGCAACTGCGTACGATGATCAATCCTTTTATGAAGACCACGACGGATGATGGAGACAAAAGTATCTTTTTCATGAACACGGCCTATGAGATTATGAGCATTGTCGAAACACTCAATTCTAAGCAGACAGTAGCTGGACCACCACCATCGGACACTACCAACAGTTTGATACGGTACAAGTTCAAAAACAGACTGGCTGTCGATGGGAAAAAGGACATGTGTACATTCTCCTTCCACGACGTCTTTTCCACATACAACTGCAACGTCAATGATGTACCCCCAAAGCCCAAACTCGCTGTGACCAATGCCATTCGCCAGATGACGTGGGACCCATCGATTACCGACGAAAACGACGACACCAACGCCGCCGTCCTGGATAGGTTGCAACTGTTCAAACTGGAGCCTGTGTGTGCATCGCTTAGATGGAAAATGCTTTACGAGACAATGACACTCGGTGAACTTTCGTTCTCCGACTATATCCTGTTTGTGTTTTGTGCCCAGGAAGAACTGAACGCTGTAGTGAATGGGACACATTTGTTTGAACAACTAGACACGCGTCGTATTAATTTCAAAACCATGATTACAGAGTGGTTGACTACGCTGTGTCAAGTCTACGGACTCTCCATCATGCGTATGATATGTGAGTACGTGCTGTTGATCACCAACTACGACGTACCGTTGGATGAATGCGATAAAGATAAGTTCACAACGACCAAACACCTGCCGGGCAGACATCCTGGCATCTACAGGGGCTTGTTATATACGGCCCTAACCAATGCGGCATTTGTTTACATTCGATTCGCTCACGCGGTGCTACAAACGGGCTGTGTTGACTATGACAGCATATTGGATGATATTCAACGATTGGATGTGGAGCGGCGATCTTGTGAAATTGTCTTGATGTGCATGGCGTTCAGTATCGATGGAATCGTGTACCGGTCCGTGTGCAGTAACATAGCAGACAGCGACGGTAGCGCGCCGGCGTTCACCGCTCGGGAACTCGAAGAGATGCGCGCCACCTCCATACCGTGCCACATGTACGACCGATACGTTGTAAGGATCGACTGGTTTACGAAAAATGAACTCCTACAAAGAAAACTATTGCGCCCAGGATACGATTTGGAGGATTTGCATGTAGAGATAACGAGGCCGCAACGAATGAATATGTACACTTCAGTGTTGAGGAACTCTTACGAACAGTACATGTACGGAGCAGCTGCAGCGGCTCGCGGTATTGTCGGTCGCCGCGTGGAATCTCCCATGAGCACAGTTACAAATAGTATAGCGAAACAGACACTTTATTACAAACATGTGATGCGCAATTGCTTCAAACTTGTTCGCTTTCTTTACGCCCCGCCCCGGCAGTGAATGAATCATTTATTCGATGAGTGGATCGAGAGTCATCGGAGCCTGCACAGGGACTGCCCCATACGTGTGGTGGTGCTGCTGCTGCCACCTATTAAGGGTCAGAGTATAAATTCATGTTAAAAAATATGATTTCTCAGTGCTTCATCGATGTATTTGTTATATAATAAAATGACACCAAAAGATTTATTTGTAAAGGTGTCCAAGTGTCCAGATTTCAGATAGGTGTCCAATTGTGGTCAACAACACAACACCTACAAGTGTACACACTAGTAGTCTACACACGGTCGGAATTAGACCACCAGGAGGTAATGTGGCGTTTTTTAGGTTCAACGTCTATTTTTACAAAAGCGATGAAAAAAATCTTATGTCATGAATCATGTCTTCTTTTTGTCTGTCCCTCAAGGTGTCTGGTCCATGGCATATCTGGGTAAAAATGTGAACGTAAAGGTGGCCCTCTCGTACACCCCCCCCCCCCCACAACATCGATGTATTTATTATATGTAGTAGGGATATAAAATTTTCCGAACAAAATGACACGAAAAGGTGTCCAAGTGTCCAGATAGGTGTCCAAGTGTCCAAATAGGTGTCCAAGTGTCCAAATAGGTGTCCAAGTGTCCAGATAGGTGTCCAAGTGTCCAGATAGGTGTCCAAGTGCACCATAACACTGTTTTCAGCACTTCATTTAAATATTCTGCAAGCAACCTTACGTTTAATATCATTTTAGAAGAGCAATTAATTCACTTAATTATTTCAGTCCAAAATTATTTAAATCAAATTTAATCATTCCCTCCCCGTTTAGTCATAGTTTTGTTCCGCTAGGGTTGGTCCACACTATCTTCTACCTGTAGGTACACTCCTAGTTTAAATCACACAGAAGTCACAAATGAATGAAAGTGATTAGTGATGTCAAAACATGTTAATTTAAACAAGCAAAATAACTCAAAAACATGACCCCCAAAAATGACTGAAACTCATGGTATTCTTCAGAAGCATAATATCAGATATCCATTACTAACTTAGTGGTTTTAAACCACATATACCCTGTTTTTGAAGTGTTGGTCATGATTATTGATTGGTCGTGATTGGTCATGATTGGTCGGCATTTAGTATCGCCCCATCTGGGCTTGCACTTTTATGAAAATGCCGCCATGTTGGATTATAATCGAAAATTTCGTGACACAAATTGGGTCATTGTGGAACCAAAACTGGACAGATTTTCATCTAACTACTTTCAAAAGATTGTTAGGAGACTGGACAATTGGAATATGATGGTGTGGACATTCATAAAGTACGAACACAGGGAGTAATATAGGCCGAAAGCCTAAGCATGATACCGCTTCGTCGCTACACAGTAGTCTTACATCCATGTAAATGAATGTACATGCTTATACATGTATACAGTGTCCGTGTTTATCACCTAAAAAACTCAGTAAGTAAAAGTAAAAACATGCATTGTGTACTTTGTGCCGACTCATTGCCTTATAGCACAGATGATGTGATGGCTGTACTTGCTGCTTAGCTTGTACGAAGTCATGACTAGCGCACGGGCCAAAAAAAAAGTTCAAAATGTGTTCTGGGCATGTTGTTTGTACAGTATTGCTGTGCCTTTATTTCTCGGTACAATGTACTTCCACACTATCATCATTAGAATGCCACAGTGCAGTGAATGTTGGTCATTTTCTACCCAATCTGGCCTTGATGTACATAATCATAATTTTGAACCTGTAGCCTGGGCCTACCGGATATTATGAGAATGAGGTGAGGACAGCCAACTGATTTTGATTTTGATTCACCATTGTTTATTGCAATGCTTTCTTTGCTCTTCCAGTTGCTGTTATAAATGAAAACATCATGCCGAACACCGACAAGAACAGTGTCCTGTCAAGCTTTGACAGCCCTAGACCTGGTGTCAGATTGCTGTGTTGCTAAATGCAATTGTGAAATAATTCATAGGCCAGCTTTTCATTCACTTTAAAAGTTTCTTCTTTTTATCAGCTTGTTGAGGAGGGTGCACAGTTGGTGAATATGATCGAAAACAGCATCAGCTCGGCCTGCTGTCAACAACTGATAGTGGTTCAGATGACGATGATGCCATTTGTGGTGCCCCACTCGATCCAGGTGATTGCAGAAAATGAACGAGAACTGCCCTCTACTTCTAGAACTTCTAAGTTTGTGATGTCTATCTATCTACTAGGTAAGTACTTTTAAAAAAGATCAAAATGTGTTCTGGGCATGTTGTTTGTATAGTATTGCTGTGCCTTTATTTCTCAGTACAATGTACTTCCACACTATCGTCATTGGAATGCCACAGTGCAGTGAATGTTGGTCATTTTCTGCCTGGCCTTGATGTACATAATCATAATTTTGAACCTGTAGCCTGGGCCTACCGGATATTGTGAGAATGAGATGAGTGTTAACTTTAACTAGCAGACCACTTACAGTACACAAATAATGACATTGTGCTCATGTAGAGACGACATCACAGATCTGTGTGTACTATTGGGTGGAGGGAATTTTAAGGTAGTTGAGGAGAGTTGTTCATGAAGAACATATTGAGTCAGGAGGACACATTATATAGAGGATAAACTATTCCAGTACACATGACAAAGAATGATCGCAAGCAAGAGACCAATGAGCACAACCAAGGAATTGACTGATTTTGATTTTGATTCATCACTGTTTATTGCAGTGCTTTCTTTGCCTCTTCCAGTTGCTGTTAATAAAAACATCATGCTGAACACCGACAAGAAGACTGTCCTGTCAAGCTTTGACAGCCCTAGACCTGGTGTCAGATTGCTATGTTGCTAAATGCAATTGTGAAATAATTCATAGGCCAGCTTTTCATTCACTTTAAAAGTTTCTTCTTTTTATCAGCTTGTTGAGGAGGGTGCACAGTTGGTGAACATGATCGAAAACAGCATCAGCTCGGCCTGCTGTCAACAACTGATAGTGGTTCAGATGACGATGATGCCATTTGTGGTGCCCCACTCGATCCAGGTGATTGCAGAAAATGAACGAGAACTGCCCTCTACTTCTAGAACTTCTAAGTTTGTGATGTCTATCTATCTACTAGGTAAGTACTTTTAAAAAAGATCAAAATGTGTTCTGGGCATGTTGTGGGCATGTTGTTTGTACAGTATTGCTGTGCCTTTATTTCTCGGTACAATGTATGTACTTCCACACTATCGTCATTGGAATGCCACAGTGCAGTGAATGTTGGTCATTTTCTGCCTAACCTGGCCTTGCTGTACATAATCATAATTTTGAACCTGTAGCCTGGGCCTACCGGATATTGTGAGAATGAGGTGAGGACAGCCAACTGATTTTGATTTTGATTCATCACTGTTTATTGCAATGCATTCTTTGCTCTTCCAGTTGCTGTTATAAATGAAAACATCATGCCGAACACCGACAAGAACAGTGTCCTGTCAAGCGCATTCATTGATGATGAGATGCGAGATCCCAATTGGAATGCAAATCTTTCAGTCAACAAGTAAGTTTGCCCTTGCTGTTGTCATGGAATCACAGCTCATTGTCATTATGGACGGTATGACCTACAGCGCCATTATTCCCTAGTTGTGACTTTCTCTAGTTTCAACTTCCACCACTTCCACCACTCCACCACCAGAGTGGCGCTAGTAGTTCGCAGTAGGCAGAGACATAGGTTATGACGTATCTATGTCCGTGCCTACTGTGAATTTTGGCCATTTTCACAATATTTGCCTACACAATGTACTACGAAAGGAACAATTCCTTATGCATATACAACGTTACCTTATTATATATGCATAGGGGGTCGAAAGGTCAACTATCATTTGGATTGATGAATAAATTAATTGTATGGTCACGTGTGATCACGAATTGAGGTGATTTTGTTAAACGGAGGTCTCCTTCATTGACTTTGGCCCAGGGGTGTTGTCCCTGACTGCCAAAAAAATCAAAATGGCTGCCTACAGTAATGTAGTTCCGATTCCCGCCACCGGTAGATCGCAGATGGCGCTGCTACTTTTGACTAATGCCATTTCAATGAAACAGTGTACAATTTTTAAACTCTCATAAAATTTAAACCGATAGACCGATTTCGATGAACTAAAGCTTAAAATGATCTCCTTTCGATTCTGAACAACTTTCTCGCAGGTTGTAGGGGTCTATCTTAAAAAATGAAAAAGTTTTGAAAAGTGATGATGGGAATCCCCAACCCTGCAATCATCATGTCTATAAAGAGAACATTCAATGTGGTACCTGAGTTTTCACTGCTGCTGGAATCATGTTTGTATCTGGTAAAAAACACGTAGACAAAGTGTTTAGGAGAGATTCATACATGGGAATGTGAATATTATAGATTTTTGGTTGGACTTGTGAATTTCCGGGAAATTTATTTTTGTCAGAAATTCTTACAACCGACTAGGTAATACAGGGGTAAGGGTAATCGTTTTTCCTTCATCACAAACCAATGCATTGCATTGCATCATTTTTTCAAAACACGCGAATTGAGTGAAAAAAAATGCAAATGTACATGTTTGCCCTTGCTGTTGTCATGAAATCACAATTATGACATTGTGCTCATGTAGAGACGACATCACAGATCTGTGTGTACTTTTTGGTGGAGGGAATTTTAAGGTAGTTGAGGAGAGTTGTTCATGGAGAACATATTGAGTCAGGAGGACACATTATATAGAGGATAAACTATTCCAGTACACATGACAAAGAATGATCGCAAGCAAGAGACCTGGGCCGGCCCATCATATGGAGTGACTGTATGAGTGGAATACAACCACCAGTGTCAGTAAGTGATGACAAACTTTTCAGTGAGCACAAACAAGGAATTGACTGATTTTGATTTTGATTCATCACTGTTTATTGCAATGCTTTCTTTGCTCTTCCAGTTGCTGTTATAAATGAAAACATCATGCCGAACACCGACAAGAACAGTGTCCTGTCAAGCTTTGACAGCCCTAGACCTGGTGTCAGATTGCTGTGTTGCTAAATGCAATTGTGAAATAATTCATAGGCCAGCTTTTCATTCACTTTAAAAGTTTCTTCTTTTTATCAGCTTGTTGAGGAGGGTGCACAGTCGGTGAATATGATCGAAAACAGCATCAGCTCGGCCTGCTGTCAACAACTGATAGTGGTTCAGATGACGATGATGCCATTTGTGGTGCCCCACTCGATCCAGGTGATTGCAGAAAATGAACGAGAACTGCCCTCTACTTCTAGAACTTCTAAGTTTGTGATGTCTATCTATCTACTAGGTAAGTACTTTTAAAAAAGATCAAAATGTGTTCTGGGCATGTTGTTTGTACAGTATTGCTGTGCCTTTATTTCTCAGTACAATGTACTTCCACACTATCGTCATTGGAATGCCACAGTGCAGTGAATGTTGGTCATTTTCTGCCTGGCCTTGATGTACATAATCATAATTTTGAACCTGTAGCCTGGGCCTACCGGATATTGTGAGAATGAGATGAGTGTTAACTTTAACTAGCAGACCACTTACAGTACACAAATAATGACATTGTGCTCATGTAGAGACGACATCACAGATCTGTGTGTACTATTGGGTGGAGGGAATTTTAAGGTAGTTGAGGAGAGTTGTTCATGGAGAACATATTGAGTCAGGAGGACACATTATATAGAGGATAAACTATTCCAGTACACATGACAAAGAATGATCGCAAGCAAGAGACCAATGAGCACAACCAAGGAATTGACTGATTTTGATTTTGATTCATCACTGTTTATTGCAGTGCTTTCTTTGCTCTTCCAGTTGCTGTTGAAAACATCATGCCGAACACCGACAAGAAGACTGTCCTGTCAAGCTTTCACAGCCTTATAGACCTGGTGTCAGATTGCTGTGTTGCTAAATGCAATTGTGAAATAATTCATAGGCCAGTTTTTCATTCACTTTAAAAGTTTCTTCTTTTTATCAGCTTGTTGAGGAGGGTGCACAGTTGGTGAATATGATCGAAAACAGCATCAGCTCGGCCTGCTGTCAACAACTGATAGTGGTTCAGATGACGATGATGCCATTGGTCGTGCCCCACTCCAGGTGATTGCAGAAAATGAACGAGAACTGCCCTCTACTTCTAGAACTTCTAAGTTTGTGATGTCTATCTATCTAGGTAAGTACTTTTTAAAAATATCAAAATGTGTTCTGGGCATGTTGTTTGTATTGCTGTGCCTTTATTTCTCGGTACAATGTACTTCCACACTATCGTCATTGGAATGCCACAGTGCAGTGAATGTTGGTCATTTTCTGCCTAACCTGGCCTTGATGTACATAATCATAATTTTGAACCTGTAGCCTGGGCCTACCGGATATTATGAGAATGAGGTGAGGACAGCCAACTGATTTTGATTTTGATTCATCACTGTTTATTGCAATGCATTCTTTGCTCTTCCAGTTGCTGTTATAAATGAAAACATCATGCCGAACACCGACAAGAACAGTGTCCTGTCAAGCACATTCATTGATGACGAGATGCGAGATCCTAATTGGAATGCAAATCTTTCAGTCAACAAGTAAGTTTGCCCTTGCTGTTGTCATGGAATCACAATTATGACATTGTGCTCATGTAGAGACGACATCACAGATCTGTGTGTACTTTTGGGTGGAGGGAATTTTAAGGTAGTTGAGGAGAGTTGTTCATGGAGAACATATTGAGTCAGGAGGACACATTATATAGAGGATAAACTATTCCAGTACACATGACAAAGAATGATCGCAAGCAAGAGACCAATGAGCACAACCAAGGAATTGACTGATTTTGATTTTGATTCATCACTGTTTATTGCAGTGCTTTCTTTGCTCTTCCAGTTGCTGTTAATAAAAACATCATGCTGAACACCGACAAGAAGACTGTCCTGTCAAGCTTTGACAGCCCTAGACCTGTTGTCAGATTGCTATGTTGCTAAATGCAATTGTGAAATAATTCATAGGCCAGCTTTTCATTCACTTTAAAAGTTTCTTCTTTTTATCAGCTTGTTGAGGAGGGTGCACAGTCGGTGAATATGATCGAAAACAGCATCAGCTCGGCCTGCTGTCAACAACTGATAGTGGTTCATAGTGGTTCAGATGACGATGATGCCATTTGTGGTGCCCCACTCGATCCAGGTGATTGCAGAAAATGAACGAGAACTGCCCTCTACTTCTAGAACTTCTAAGTTTGTGATGTCTATCTATCTACTAGGTAAGTACTTTTAAAAAAGATCAAAATGTGTTCTGGGCATGTTGTTTGTACAGTATTGCTGTGCCTTTATTTCTCGGTACAATGTACTTCCACACTATCATCATTGGAATGCCACAGTGCAGTGAATGTTGGTCATTTTCTACCCAATCTGGCCTTGATGTACATAATCATAATTTTGAACCTGTAGCCTGGGCCTACCGGATATTATGAGAATGAGGTGAGGACAGCCAACTGATTTTGATTTTGATTCACCATTGTTTATTGCAATGCTTTCTTTGCTCTTCCAGTTGCTGTTATAAATGAAAACATCATGCCGAACACCGACAAGAACAGTGTCCTGTCAAGCTTTGACAGCCCTAGACCTGGTGTCAGATTGCTGTGTTGCTAAATGCAATTGTGAAATAATTCATAGGCCAGCTTTTCATTCACTTTAAAAGTTTCTTCTTTTTATCAGCTTGTTGAGGAGGGTGCACAGTTGGTGAATATGATCGAAAACAGCATCAGCTCGGCCTGCTGTCAACAACTGATAGTGGTTCAGATGACGATGATGCCATTTGTGGTGCCCCACTCGATCCAGGTGATTGCAGAAAATGAACGAGAACTGCCCTCTACTTCTAGAACTTCTAAGTTTGTGATGTCTATCTATCTACTAGGTAAGTACTTTTAAAAAAGATCAAAATGTGTTCTGGGCATGTTGTTTGTACAGTATTGCTGTGCCTTTATTTCTCAGTACAATGTACTTCCACACTATCGTCATTGGAATGCCACAGTGCAGTGAATGTTGGTCATTTTCTGCCTGGCCTTGATGTACATAATCATAATTTTGAACCTGTAGCCTGGGCCTACCGGATATTGTGAGAATGAGATGAGTGTTAACTTTAACTAGCAGACCACTTACAGTACACAAATAATGACATTGTGCTCATGTAGAGACGACATCACAGATCTGTGTGTACTATTGGGTGGAGGGAATTTTAAGGTAGTTGAGGAGAGTTGTTCATGAAGAACATATTGAGTCAGGAGGACACATTATATAGAGGATAAACTATTCCAGTACACATGACAAAGAATGATCGCAAGCAAGAGACCAATGAGCACAACCAAGGAATTGACTGATTTTGATTTTGATTCATCACTGTTTATTGCAGTGCTTTCTTTGCCTCTTCCAGTTGCTGTTAATAAAAACATCATGCTGAACACCGACAAGAAGACTGTCCTGTCAAGCTTTGACAGCCCTAGACCTGGTGTCAGATTGCTATGTTGCTAAATGCAATTGTGAAATAATTCATAGGCCAGCTTTTCATTCACTTTAAAAGTTTCTTCTTTTTATCAGCTTGTTGAGGAGGGTGCACAGTTGGTGAACATGATCGAAAACAGCATCAG
This sequence comes from Lineus longissimus, assembly GCF_910592395.1. NCBI lineage: Eukaryota > Metazoa > Nemertea > Pilidiophora > Heteronemertea > Lineidae > Lineus > Lineus longissimus. The sequence goes on along the minus strand of NC_088309.1, from coordinate 29,092,831 downwards.
CTCGGCCTGCTGTCAACAACTGATAGTGGTTCAGATGACGATGATGCCATTTGTGGTGCCCCACTCGATCCAGGTGATTGCAGAAAATGAACGAGAACTGCCCTCTACTTCTAGAACTTCTAAGTTTGTGATGTCTATCTATCTACTAGGTAAGTACTTTTAAAAAAGATCAAAATGTGTTCTGGGCATGTTGTGGGCATGTTGTTTGTACAGTATTGCTGTGCCTTTATTTCTCGGTACAATGTATGTACTTCCACACTATCGTCATTGGAATGCCACAGTGCAGTGAATGTTGGTCATTTTCTGCCTAACCTGGCCTTGCTGTACATAATCATAATTTTGAACCTGTAGCCTGGGCCTACCGGATATTGTGAGAATGAGGTGAGGACAGCCAACTGATTTTGATTTTGATTCATCACTGTTTATTGCAATGCATTCTTTGCTCTTCCAGTTGCTGTTATAAATGAAAACATCATGCCGAACACCGACAAGAACAGTGTCCTGTCAAGCGCATTCATTGATGATGAGATGCGAGATCCCAATTGGAATGCAAATCTTTCAGTCAACAAGTAAGTTTGCCCTTGCTGTTGTCATGGAATCACAGCTCATTGTCATTATGGACGGTATGACCTACAGCGCCATTATTCCCTAGTTGTGACTTTCTCTAGTTTCAACTTCCACCACTTCCACCACTCCACCACCAGAGTGGCGCTAGTAGTTCGCAGTAGGCAGAGACATAGGTTATGACGTATCTATGTCCGTGCCTACTGTGAATTTTGGCCATTTTCACAATATTTGCCTACACAATGTACTACGAAAGGAACAATTCCTTATGCATATACAACGTTACCTTATTATATATGCATAGGGGGTCGAAAGGTCAACTATCATTTGGATTGATGAATAAATTAATTGTATGGTCACGTGTGATCACGAATTGAGGTGATTTTGTTAAACGGAGGTCTCCTTCATTGACTTTGGCCCAGGGGTGTTGTCCCTGACTGCCAAAAAAATCAAAATGGCTGCCTACAGTAATGTAGTTCCGATTCCCGCCACCGGTAGATCGCAGATGGCGCTGCTACTTTTGACTAATGCCATTTCAATGAAACAGTGTACAATTTTTAAACTCTCATAAAATTTAAACCGATAGACCGATTTCGATGAACTAAAGCTTAAAATGATCTCCTTTCGATTCTGAACAACTTTCTCGCAGGTTGTAGGGGTGTATCTTAAAAAATGAAAAAGTTTTGAAAAGTGATGATGGGAATCCCCAACCCTGCAATCATCATGTCTATAAAGAGAACATTCAATGTGGTACCTGAGTTTTCACTGCTGCTGGAATCATGTTTGTATCTGGTAAAAAACACGTAGACAAAGTGTTTAGGAGAGATTCATACATGGGAATGTGAATATTATAGATTTTTGGTTGGACTTGTGAATTTCCGGGAAATTTATTTTTGTCAGAAATTCTTACAACCGACTAGGTAATACAGGGGTAAGGGTAATCGTTTTTCCTTCATCACAAACCAATGCATTGCATTGCATCATTTTTTCAAAACACGCGAATTGAGTGAAAAAAAATGCAAATGTACATGTTTGCCCTTGCTGTTGTCATGGAATCACAATTATGACATTGTGCTCATGTAGAGACGACATCACAGATCTGTGTGTACTTTTGGGTGGAGGGAATTTTAAGGTAGTTGAGGAGAGTTGTTCATGGAGAACATATTGAGTCAGGAGGACACATTATATAGAGGATAAACTATTCCAGTACACATGACAAAGAATGATCGCAAGCAAGAGACCAATGAGCACAACCAAGGAATTGACTGATTTTGATTTTGATTCATCACTGTTTATTGCAATGCTTTCTTTGCTCTTCCAGTTGCTGTTATAAATGAAAACATCATGCCGAACACCGACAAGAACAGTGTCCTGTCAAGCTTTGACAGCCCTAGACCTGGTGTCAGATTGCTGTCTTGCTAAATGCAATTGTGAAATAATTCATAGGCCAGCTTTTCATTCACTTTAAAAGTTTCTTCTTTTTATCAGCTTGTTGAGGAGGGTGCACAGTCGGTGAATATGATCGAAAACAGCATCAGCTCGGCCTGCTGTCAACAACTGATAGTGGTTCAGATGACGATGATGCCATTTGTGGTGCCCCACTCGATCCAGGTGATTGCAGAAAATGAACGAGAACTGCCCTCTACTTCTAGAACTTCTAAGTTTGTGATGTCTATCTATCTACTAGGTAAGTACTTTTAAAAAAGATCAAAATGTGTTCTGGGCATGTTGTTTGTACAGTATTGCTGTGCCTTTATTTCTCGGTACAATGTATGTACTTCCACACTATCGTCATTGGAATGCCACAGTGCAGTGAATGTTGGTCATTTTCTGCCTCACCTGGCCTTGATGTACATAATCATAATTTTGAACCTGTAGCCTGGGCCTACCGGATATTATGAGAATGAGGTGAGGACAGCCAACTGATTTTGATTTTGATTCATCACTGTTTATTGCAATGCATTCTTTGCTCTTCCAGTTGCTGTTATAAATGAAAACATCACGCCGAACACCGACAAGAACAGTGTCCTGTCAAGCACATTCATTGATGACGAGATGCGAGATCCTAATTGGAATGCAAATCTTTCAGTCAACAAGTAAGTTTGCCCTTGCTGTTGTCATGGAATCACAATTATGACATTGTACTCATGTAGAGACGACATCACAGATCTGTGTGTACTTTTGGGTGGAGGGAATTTTAAGGTAGTTGAGGAGAGTTGTTCATGGAGAACATATTGAGTCAGGAGGACACATTATATAGAGGATAAACTATTCCAGTACACATGACAAAGAATGATCGCAAGCAAGAGACCAATGAGCACAACCAAGGAATTGACTGATTTTGATTTTGATTCATCACTGTTTATTGCAGTGCTTTCTTTGCTCTTCCAGTTGCTGTTAATAAAAACATCATGCTGAACACCGACAAGAAGACTGTCCTGTCAAGCTTTGACAGCCCTAGACCTGTTGTCAGATTGCTATGTTGCTAAATGCAATTGTGAAATAATTCATAGGCCAGCTTTTCATTCACTTTAAAAGTTTCTTCTTTTTATCAGCTTGTTGAGGAGGGTGCACAGTTGGTGAATATGATCGAAAACAGCATCAGCTCGGCCTGCTGTCAACAACTGATAGTGGTTCAGATGACGATGATGCCATTTGTGCTGCCCCACTCGATCCAGGTGATTGCAGAAAATGAACGAGAACTGCCCTCTACTTCTAGAACTTCTAAGTTTGTGATGTCTATCTATCTACTAGGTAAGTACTTTTAAAAAAGATCAAAATGTGTTCTGGGCATGTTGTTTGTACAGTATTGCTGTGCCTTTATTTCTCGGTACAATGTATGTACTTCCACACTATCGTCATTGGAATGCCACAGTGCAGTGAATGTTGGTCATTTTCTGCCTGGCCTTGATGTACATAATCATAATTTTGAACCTGTAGCCTGGGCCTACCGGATATTGTGAGAATGAGGTGAGGACAGCCAACTGATTTTGATTTTGATTCATCACTGTTTATTGCAATGCATTCTTTGCTCTTCCAGTTGCTGTTATAAATGAAAACATCATGCCGAACACCGACAAGAACAGTGTCCTGTCAAGCGCATTCATTGATGATGAGATGCGAGATCCCAATTGGAATGCAAATCTTTCAGTCAACAAGTAAGTTTGCCCTTGCTGTTGTCATGGAATCACAGCTCATTGTCATTATGGACGGTATGACCTACAGCGCCATTATTCCCTAGTTGTGACTTTCTCTAGTTTCAACTTCCACCACTTCCACCACTCCACCACCAGAGTGGCGCTAGTAGTTCGCAGTAGGCAGAGACATAGGTTATGACGTATCTATGTCCGTGCCTACTGTGAATTTTGGCCATTTTCACAATATTTGCCTACACAATGTACTACGAAAGGAACAATTCCTTATGCATATACAACGTTACCTTATTATATATGCATAGGGGGTCGAAAGGTCAACTATCATTTGGATTGATGAATAAATTAATTGTATGGTCACGTGTGATCACGAATTGAGGTGATTTTGTTAAACGGAGGTCTCCTTCATTGACTTTGGCCCAGGGGTGTTGTCCCTGACTGCCAAAAAAATCAAAATGGCTGCCTACAGTAATGTAGTTCCGATTCCCGCCACCGGTAGATCGCAGATGGCGCTGCTACTTTTGACTAATGCCATTTCAATGAAACAGTGTACAATTTTTAAACTCTCATAAAATTTAAACCGATAGACCGATTTCGATGAACTAAAGCTTAAAATGATCTCCTTTCGATTCTGAACAACTTTCTCGCAGGTTGTAGGGGTCTATCTTAAAAAATGAAAAAGTTTTGAAAAGTGATGATGGGAATCCCCAACCCTGCAATCATCATGTCTATAAAGAGAACATTCAATGTGGTACCTGAGTTTTCACTGCTGCTGGAATCATGTTTGTATCTGGTAAAAAACACGTAGACAAAGTGTTTAGGAGAGATTCATACATGGGAATGTGAATATTATAGATTTTTGGTTGGACTTGTGAATTTCCAGGAAATTTATTTTTGTCAGAAATTCTTACAACCGACTAGGTAATACAGGGGTAAGGGTAATCGTTTTTCCTTCATCACAAACCAATGCATTGCATTGCATCATTTTTTCAAAACACGCGAATTGAGTGAAAAAAAATGCAAATGTACATGTTTGCCCTTGCTGTTGTCATGGAATCACAATTATGACATTGTGCTCATGTAGAGACGACATCACATATATGTGTGTACTTTTGGGTGGAGGGAATTTTAAGGTAGTTGAGGAGAGTTGTTCATGGAGAACATATTGAGTCAGGAGGACACATTATATAGAGGATAAACTATTCCAGTACACATGACAAAGAATGATCGCAAGCAAGAGACCTGGGCCGGCCCATCATATGGAGTGACTGTATGAGTGGAATACAACCACCAGTGTCAGTAAGTGATGACAAACTTTTCAGTGAGCACAAACAAGGAATTGACTGATTTTGATTTTGATTCATCACTGTTTATTGCAATGCTTTCTTTGCTCTTCCAGTTGCTGTTATAAATGAAAACATCATGCCGAACACCGACAAGAACAGTGTCCTGTCAAGCTTTGACAGCCCTAGACCTGGTGTCAGATTGCTGTGTTGCTAAATGCAATTGTGAAATAATTCATAGGCCAGCTTTTCATTCACTTTAAAAGTTTCTTCTTTTTATCAGCTTGTTGAGGAGGGTGCACAGTTGGTGAATATGATCGAAAACAGCATCAGCTCGGCCTGCTGTCAACAACTGATAGTGGTTCAGATGACGATGATGCCATTTGTGGTGCCCCACTCGATCCAGGTGATTGCAGAAAATGAACGAGAACTGCCCTCTACTTCTAGAACTTCTAAGTTTGTGATGTCTATCTATCTACTAGGTAAGTACTTTTAAAAAAGATCAAAATGTGTTCTGGGCATGTTGTGGGCATGTTGTTTGTACAGTATTGCTGTGCCTTTATTTCTCGGTACAATGTACTTCCACACTATCGTCATTGGAATGCCACAGTGCAGTGAATGTTGGTCATTTTCTGCCTAACCTGGCCTTGCTGTACATAATCATAATTTTGAACCTGTAGCCTGGGCCTACCGGATATTGTGAGAATGAGGTGAGGACAGCCAACTGATTTTGATTTTGATTCATCACTGTTTATTGCAATGCATTCTTTGCTCTTCCAGTTGTTGTTATAAATGAAAACATCATGCCGAACACCGACAAGAACAGTGTCCTGTCAAGCGCATTCATTGATGATGAGATGCGAGATCCCAATTGGAATGCAAATCTTTCAGTCAACAAGTAAGTTTGCCCTTGCTGTTGTCATGGAATCACAGCTCATTGTCATTATGGACGGTATGACCTACAGCGCCATTATTCCCTAGTTGTGACTTTCTCTAGTTTCAACTTCCACCACTTCCACCACTCCACCACCAGAGTGGCGCTAGTAGTTCGCAGTAGGCAGAGACATAGGTTATGACGTATCTATGTCCGTGCCTACTGTGAATTTTGGCCATTTTCACAATATTTGCCTACACAATGTACTACGAAAGGAACAATTCCTTATGCATATACAACGTTACCTTATTATATATGCATAGGGGGTCGAAAGGTCAACTATCATTTGGATTGATGAATAAATTAATTGTATGGTCACGTGTGATCACGAATTGAGGTCATTTTGTTAAACGGAGGTCTCCTTCATTGACTTTGGCCCAGGGGTGTTGTCCCTGACTGCCAAAAAAATCAAAATGGCTGCCTACAGTAATGTAGTTCCGATTCCCGCCACCGGTAGATCGCAGATGGCGCTGCTACTTTTGACTAATGCCATTTCAATGAAACAGTGTACAATTTTTAAACTCTCATAAAATTTAAACCGATAGACCGATTTCGATGAACTAAAGCTTAAAATGATCTCCTTTCGATTCTGAACAACTTTCTCGCAGGTTGTATCTATCTTAAAAAATGAAAAAGTTTTGAAAAGTGATGATGGGAATCCCCAACCCTGCAATCATCATGTCTATAAAGAGAACATTCAATGTGGTACCTGAGTTTTCACTGCTGCTGGAATCATGTTTGTATCTGGTAAAAAACACGTAGACAAAGTGTTTAGGAGAGATTCATACATGGGAATGTGAATATTATAGATTTTTGGTTGGACTTGTGAATTTCCAGGAAATTTATTTTTGTCAGAAATTCTTACAACCGACTAGGTAATACAGGGGTAAGGGTAATCGTTTTTCCTTCATCACAAACCAATGCATTGCATTGCATCATTTTTTCAAAACACGCGAATTGAGTGAAAAAAAATGCAAATGTACATGTTTGCCCTTGCTGTTGTCATGGAATCACAATTATGACATTGTGCTCATGTAGAGACGACATCACAGATATGTGTGTACTTTTGGGTGGAGGGAATTTTAAGGTAGTTGAGGAGAGTTGTTCATGGAGAACATATTGAGTCAGGAGGACACATTATATAGAGGATAAACTATTCCAGTACACATGACAAAGAATGATCGCAAGCAAGAGACCTGGGCCGGCCCATCATATGGAGTGACTGTATGAGTGGAATACAACCAATGTCAGTAAGTGATGACAAACTTTTCAGTGAGCACAAACAAGGAATTGACTGATTTTGATTTTGATTCATCACTGTTTATTGCAATGCTTTCTTTGCTCTTCCAGTTGCTGTTATAAATGAAAACATCATGCCGAACACCGACAAGAACAGTGTCCTGTCAAGCTTTGACAGCCCTAGACCTGGTGTCAGATTGCTGTCTTGCTAAATGCAATTGTGAAATAATTCATAGGCCAGCTTTTCATTCACTTTAAAAGTTTCTTCTTTTTATCAGCTTGTTGAGGAGGGTGCACAGTCGGTGAATATGATCGAAAACAGCATCAGCTCGGCCTGCTGTCAACAACTGATAGTGGTTCAGATGACGATGATGCCATTTGTGGTGCCCCACTCGATCCAGGTGATTGCAGAAAATGAACGAGAACTGCCCTCTACTTCTAGAACTTCTAAGTTTGTGATGTCTATCTATCTACTAGGTAAGTACTTTTAAAAAAGATCAAAATGTGTTCTGGGCATGTTGTTTGTACAGTATTGCTGTGCCTTTATTTCTCGGTACAATGTATGTACTTCCACACTATCGTCATTGGAATGCCACAGTGCAGTGAATGTTGGTCATTTTCTGCCTAACCTGGCCTTGATGTACATAATCATAATTTTGAACCTGTAGCCTGGGCCTACCGGATATTATGAGAATGAGGTGAGGACAGCCAACTGATTTTGATTTTGATTCATCACTGTTTATTGCAATGCATTCTTTGCTCTTCCAGTTGCTGTTATAAATGAAAACATCACGCCGAACACCGACAAGAACAGTGTCCTGTCAAGCACATTCATTGATGACGAGATGCGAGATCCTAATTGGAATGCAAATCTTTCAGTCAACAAGTAAGTTTGCCCTTGCTGTTGTCATGGAATCACAATTATGACATTGTGCTCATGTAGAGACGACATCACAGATCTGTGTGTACTTTTGGGTGGAGGGAATTTTAAGGTAGTTGAGGAGAGTTGTTCATGGAGAACATATTGAGTCAGGAGGACACATTATATAGAGGATAAACTATTCCAGTACACATGACAAAGAATGATCGCAAGCAAGAGACCAATGAGCACAACCAAGGAATTGACTGATTTTGATTTTGATTCATCACTGTTTATTGCAGTGCTTTCTTTGCTCTTCCAGTTGCTGTTAATAAAAACATCATGCTGAACACCGACAAGAAGACTGTCCTGTCAAGCTTTGACAGCCCTAGACCTGTTGTCAGATTGCTATGTTGCTAAATGCAATTGTGAAATAATTCATAGGCCAGCTTTTCATTCACTTTAAAAGTTTCTTCTTTTTATCAGCTTGTTGAGGAGGGTGCACAGTTGGTGAATATGATCGAAAACAGCATCAGCTCGGCCTGCTGTCAACAACTGATAGTGGTTCGGATGACGATGATGCCATTTGTGCTGCCCCACTCGATCCAGGTGATTGCAGAAAATGAACGAGAACTGCCCTCTACTTCTAGAACTTCTAAGTTTGTGATGTCTATCTATCTACTAGGTAAGTACTTTTAAAAAAGATCAAAATGTGTTCTGGGCATGTTGTGGGCATGTTGTTTGTACAGTATTGCTGTGCCTTTATTTCTCGGTACAATGTATGTACTTCCACACTATCGTCATTGGAATGCCACAGTGCAGTGAATGTTGGTCATTTTCTGCCTAACCTGGCCTTGCTGTACATAATCATAATTTTGAACCTGTAGCCTGGGCCTACCGGATATTGTGAGAATGAGGTGAGGACAGCCAACTGATTTTGATTTTGATTCATCACTGCTTATTGCAATGCATTCTTTGCTCTTCCAGTTGCTGTTATAAATGAAAACATCATGCCGAACACCGACAAGAACAGTGTCCTGTCAAGCGCATTCATTGATGATGAGATGCGAGATCCCAATTGGAATGCAAATCTTTCAGTCAACAAGTAAGTTTGCCCTTGCTGTTGTCATGGAATCACAGCTCATTGTCATTATGGACGGTATGACCTACAGCGCCATTATTCCCTAGTTGTGACTTTCTCTAGTTTCAACTTCCACCACTTCCACCACTCCACCACCAGAGTGGCGCTAGTAGTTCGCAGTAGGCAGAGACATAGGTTATGACGTATCTATGTCCGTGCCTACTGTGAATTTTGGCCATTTTCACAATATTTGCCTACACAATGTACTACGAAAGGAACAATTCCTTATGCATATACAACGTTACCTTATTATATATGCATAGGGGGTCGAAAGGTCAACTATCATTTGGATTGATGAATAAATTAATTGTATGGTCACGTGTGATCACGAATTGAGGTCATTTTGTTAAACGGAGGTCTCCTTCATTGACTTTGGCCCAGGGGTGTTGTCCCTGACTGCCAAAAAAATCAAAATGGCTGCCTACAGTAATGTAGTTCCGATTCCCGCCACCGGTAGATCGCAGATGGCGCTGCTACTTTTGACTAATGCCATTTCAATGAAACAGTGTACAATTTTTAAACTCTCATAAAATTTAAACCGATAGACCGATTTCGATGAACTAAAGCTTAAAATGATCTCCTTTCGATTCTGAACAACTTTCTCGCAGGTTGTAGGGGTCTATCTTAAAAAATGAAAAAGTTTTGAAAAGTGATGATGGGAATCCCCAACCCTGCAATCATCATGTCTATAAAGAGAACATTCAATGTGGTACCTGAGTTTTCACTGCTGCTGGAATCATGTTTGTATCTGGTAAAAAACACGTAGACAAAGTGTTTAGGAGAGATTCATACATGGGAATGTGAATATTATAGATTTTTGGTTGGACTTGTGAATTTCCGGGAAATTTATTTTTGTCAGAAATTCTTACAACCGACTAGGTAATACAGGGGTAAGGGTAATCGTTTTTCCTTCATCACAAACCAATGCATTGCATTGCATCATTTTTTCAAAACACGCGAATTGAGTGAAAAAAAATGCAAATGTACATGTTTGCCCTTGCTGTTGTCATGGAATCACAATTATGACATTGTGCTCATGTAGAGACGACATCACAGATCTGTGTGTACTTTTGGGTGGAGGGAATTTTAAGGTAGTTGAGGAGAGTTGTTCATGGAGAACATATTGAGTCAGGAGGACACATTATATAGAGGATAAACTATTCCAGTACACATGACAAAGAATGATCGCAAGCAAGAGACCAATGAGCACAACCAAGGAATTGACTGATTTTGATTTTGATTCATCACTGTTTATTGCAATGCTTTCTTTGCTCTTCCAGTTGCTGTTATAAATGAAAACATCATGCCGAACACCGACAAGAACAGTGTCCTGTCAAGCTTTGACAGCCCTAGACCTGGTGTCAGATTGCTGTCTTGCTAAATGCAATTGTGAAATAATTCATAGGCCAGCTTTTCATTCACTTTAAAAGTTTCTTCTTTTTATCAGCTTGTTGAGGAGGGTGCACAGTCGGTGAATATGATCGAAAACAGCATCAGCTCGGCCTGCTGTCAACAACTGATAGTGGTTCAGATGACGATGATGCCATTTGTGGTGCCCCACTCGATCCAGGTGATTGCAGAAAATGAACGAGAACTGCCCTCTACTTCTAGAACTTCTAAGTTTGTGATGTCTATCTATCTACTAGGTAAGTACTTTTAAAAAAGATCAAAATGTGTTCTGGGCATGTTGTTTGTACAGTATTGCTGTGCCTTTATTTCTCGGTACAATGTATGTACTTCCACACTATCGTCATTGGAATGCCACAGTGCAGTGAATGTTGGTCATTTTCTGCCTAACCTGGCCTTGATGTACATAATCATAATTTTGAACCTGTAGCCTGGGCCTACCGGATATTATGAGAATGAGGTGAGGACAGCCAACTGATTTTGATTTTGATTCATCACTGTTTATTGCAATGCATTCTTTGCTCTTCCAGTTGCTGTTATAAATGAAAACATCACGCCGAACACCGACAAGAACAGTGTCCTGTCAAGCACATTCATTGATGACGAGATGCGAGATCCTAATTGGAATGCAAATCTTTCAGTCAACAAGTAAGTTTGCCCTTGCTGTTGTCATGGAATCACAATTATGACATTGTGCTCATGTAGAGACGACATCACAGATCTGTGTGTACTTTTGGGTGGAGGGAATTTTAAGGTAGTTGAGGAGAGTTGTTCATGGAGAACATATTGAGTCAGGAGGACACATTATATAGAGGATAAACTATTCCAGTACACATGACAAAGAATGATCGCACGCAAGAGACCAATGAGCACAACCAAGGAATTGACTGATTTTGATTTTGATTCATCACTGTTTATTGCAGTGCTTTCTTTGCTCTTCCAGTTGCTGTTAATAAAAACATCATGCTGAACACCGACAAGAAGACTGTCCTGTCAAGCTTTGACAGCCCTAGACCTGTTGTCAGATTGCTATGTTGCTAAATGCAATTGTGAAATAATTCATAGGCCAGCTTTTCATTCACTTTAAAAGTTTCTTCTTTTTATCAGCTTGTTGAGGAGGGTGCACAGTTGGTGAATATGATCGAAAACAGCATCAGCTCGGCCTGCTGTCAACAACTGATAGTGGTTCAGATGACGATGATGCCATTTGTGCTGCCCCACTCGATCCAGGTGATTGCAGAAAATGAACGAGAACTGCCCTCTACTTCTAGAACTTCTAAGTTTGTGATGTCTATCTATCTACTAGGTAAGTACTTTTAAAAAAGATCAAAATGTGTTCTGGGCATGTTGTGGGCATGTTGTTTGTACAGTATTGCTGTGCCTTTATTTCTCGGTACAATGTATGTACTTCCACACTATCGTCATTGGAATGCCACAGTGCAGTGAATGTTGGTCATTTTCTGCCTAACCTGGCCTTGATGTACATAATCATAATTTTGAACCTGTAGCCTGGGCCTACCGGATATTATGAGAATGAGGTGAGGACAGCCAACTGATTTTGATTTTGATTCATCACTGTTTATTGCAATGCATTCTTTGCTCTTCCAGTTGCTGTTATAAATGAAAACATCACGCCGAACACCGACAAGAACAGTGTCCTGTCAAGCACATTCATTGATGACGAGATGCGAGATCCTAATTGGAATGCAAATCTTTCAGTCAACAAGTAAGTTTGCCCTTGCTGTTGTCATGGAATCACAGCTCATTGTCATTATGGACGGTATGACCTACAGCGCCATTATTCCCTAGTTGTGACTTTCTCTAGTTTCAACTTCCACCACTTCCACCACTCCACCACCAGAGTGGCGCTAGTAGTTCGCAGTAGGCAGAGACATAGGTTATGACGTATCTATGTCCGTGCCTACTGTGAATTTTGGCCATTTTCACAATATTTGCCTACACAATGTACTACGAAAGGAACAATTCCTTATGCATATACAACGTTACCTTATTATATATGCATAGGGGGTCGAAAGGTCAACTATCATTTGGATTGATGAATAAATTAATTGTATGGTCACGTGTGATCACGAATTGAGGTCATTTTGTTAAACGGAGGTCTCCTTCATTGACTTTGGCCCAGGGGTGTTGTCCCTGACTGCCAAAAAAATCAAAATGGCTGCCTACAGTAATGTAGTTCCGATTCCCGCCACCGGTAGATCGCAGATGGCGCTGCTACTTTTGACTAATGCCATTTCAATGAAACAGTGTACAATTTTTAAACTCTCATAAAATTTAAACCGATAGACCGATTTCGAGGAACTAAAGCTTAAAATGATCTCCTTTCGATTCTGAACAACTTTCTCGCAGGTTGTAGGGGTCTATCTTAAAAAATGAAAAAGTTTTGAAAAGTGATGATGGGAATCCCCAACCCTGCAATCATCATGTCTATAAAGAGAACATTCAATGTGGTACCTGAGTTTTCACTGCTGCTGGAATCATGTTTGTATCTGGTAAAAAACACGTAGACAAAGTGTTTAGGAGAGATTCATACATGGGAATGTGAATATTATAGATTTTTGGTTGGACTTGTGAATTTCCGGGAAATTTATTTTTGTCAGAAATTCTTACAACCGACTAGGTAATACAGGGGTAAGGGTAATCGTTTTTCCTTCATCACAAACCAATGCATTGCATTGCATCATTTTTTCAAAACACGCGAATTGAGTGAAAAAAAATGCAAATGTACATGTTTGCCCTTGCTGTTGTCATGGAATCACAATTATGACATTGTGCTCATGTAGAGACGACATCACATATATGTGTGTACTTTTGGGTGGAGGGAATTTTAAGGTAGTTGAGGAGAGTTGTTCATGGAGAACATATTGAGTCAGGAGGACACATTATATAGAGGATAAACTATTCCAGTACACATGACAAAGAATGATCGCAAGCAAGAGACCTGGGCCGGCCCATCATATGGAGTGACTGTATGAGTGGAATACAACCACCAGTGTCAGTAAGTGATGACAAACTTTTCAGTGAGCACAAACAAGGAATTGACTGATTTTGATTTTGATTCATCACTGTTTATTGCAATGCTTTCTTTGCTCTTCCAGTTGCTGTTATAAATGAAAACATCATGCCGAACACCGACAAGAACAGTGTCCTGTCAAGCTTTGACAGCCCTAGACCTGGTGTCAGATTGCTGTGTTGCTAAATGCAATTGTGAAATAATTCATAGGCCAGCTTTTCATTCACTTTAAAAGTTTCTTCTTTTTATCAGCTTGTTGAGGAGGGTGCACAGTTGGTGAATATGATCGAAAACAGCATCAGCTCGGCCTGCTGTCAACAACTGATAGTGGTTCAGATGACGATGATGCCATTTGTGGTGCCCCACTCGATCCAGGTGATTGCAGAAAATGAACGAGAACTGCCCTCTACTTCTAGAACTTCTAAGTTTGTGATGTCTATCTATCTACTAGGTAAGTACTTTTAAAAAAGATCAAAATGTGTTCTGGGCATGTTGTGGGCATGTTGTTTGTACAGTATTGCTGTGCCTTTATTTCTCGGTACAATGTACTTCCACACTATCGTCATTGGAATGCCACAGTGCAGTGAATGTTGGTCATTTTCTGCCTAACCTGGCCTTGCTGTACATAATCATAATTTTGAACCTGTAGCCTGGGCCTACCGGATATTGTGAGAATGAGGTGAGGACAGCCAACTGATTTTGATTTTGATTCATCACTGTTTATTGCAATGCATTCTTTGCTCTTCCAGTTGCTGTTATAAATGAAAACATCATGCCGAACACCGACAAGAACAGTGTCCTGTCAAGCGCATTCATTGATGATGAGATGCGAGATCCCAATTGGAATGCAAATCTTTCAGTCAACAAGTAAGTTTGCCCTTGCTGTTGTCATGGAATCACAGCTCATTGTCATTATGGACGGTATGACCTACAGCGCCATTATTCCCTAGTTGTGACTTTCTCTAGTTTCAACTTCCACCACTTCCACCACTCCACCACCAGAGTGGCGCTAGTAGTTCGCAGTAGGCAGAGACATAGGTTATGACGTATCTATGTCCGTGCCTACTGTGAATTTTGGCCATTTTCACAATATTTGCCTACACAATGTACTACGAAAGGAACAATTCCTTATGCATATACAACGTTACCTTATTATATATGCATAGGGGGTCGAAAGGTCAACTATCATTTGGATTGATGAATAAATTAATTGTATGGTCACGTGTGATCACGAATTGAGGTCATTTTGTTAAACGGAGGTCTCCTTCATTGACTTTGGCCCAGGGGTGTTGTCCCTGACTGCCAAAAAAATCAAAATGGCTGCCTACAGTAATGTAGTTCCGATTCCCGCCACCGGTAGATCGCAGATGGCGCTGCTACTTTTGACTAATGCCATTTCAATGAAACAGTGTACAATTTTTAAACTCTCATAAAATTTAAACCGATAGACCGATTTCGATGAACTAAAGCTTAAAATGATCTCCTTTCGATTCTGAACAACTTTCTCGCAGGTTGTATCTATCTTAAAAAATGAAAAAGTTTTGAAAAGTGATGATGGGAATCCCCAACCCTGCAATCATCATGTCTATAAAGAGAACATTCAATGTGGTACCTGAGTTTTCACTGCTGCTGGAATCATGTTTGTATCTGGTAAAAAACACG
Source organism: Lineus longissimus (assembly GCF_910592395.1). NCBI lineage: Eukaryota > Metazoa > Nemertea > Pilidiophora > Heteronemertea > Lineidae > Lineus > Lineus longissimus. The sequence goes on along the minus strand of NC_088309.1, from coordinate 29,077,556 downwards.
TAGACAAAGTGTTTAGGAGAGATTCATACATGGGAATGTGAATATTATAGATTTTTGGTTGGACTTGTGAATTTCCAGGAAATTTATTTTTGTCAGAAATTCTTACAACCGACTAGGTAATACAGGGGTAAGGGTAATCGTTTTTCCTTCATCACAAACCAATGCATTGCATTGCATCATTTTTTCAAAACACGCGAATTGAGTGAAAAAAAATGCAAATGTACATGTTTGCCCTTGCTGTTGTCATGGAATCACAATTATGACATTGTGCTCATGTAGAGACGACATCACAGATATGTGTGTACTTTTGGGTGGAGGGAATTTTAAGGTAGTTGAGGAGAGTTGTTCATGGAGAACATATTGAGTCAGGAGGACACATTATATAGAGGATAAACTATTCCAGTACACATGACAAAGAATGATCGCAAGCAAGAGACCTGGGCCGGCCCATCATATGGAGTGACTGTATGAGTGGAATACAACCAATGTCAGTAAGTGATGACAAACTTTTCAGTGAGCACAAACAAGGAATTGACTGATTTTGATTTTGATTCATCACTGTTTATTGCAATGCTTTCTTTGCTCTTCCAGTTGCTGTTATAAATGAAAACATCATGCCGAACACCGACAAGAACAGTGTCCTGTCAAGCTTTGACAGCCCTAGACCTGGTGTCAGATTGCTGTCTTGCTAAATGCAATTGTGAAATAATTCATAGGCCAGCTTTTCATTCACTTTAAAAGTTTCTTCTTTTTATCAGCTTGTTGAGGAGGGTGCACAGTCGGTGAATATGATCGAAAACAGCATCAGCTCGGCCTGCTGTCAACAACTGATAGTGGTTCAGATGACGATGATGCCATTTGTGGTGCCCCACTCGATCCAGGTGATTGCAGAAAATGAACGAGAACTGCCCTCTACTTCTAGAACTTCTAAGTTTGTGATGTCTATCTATCTACTAGGTAAGTACTTTTAAAAAAGATCAAAATGTGTTCTGGGCATGTTGTTTGTACAGTATTGCTGTGCCTTTATTTCTCGGTACAATGTATGTACTTCCACACTATCGTCATTGGAATGCCACAGTGCAGTGAATGTTGGTCATTTTCTGCCTAACCTGGCCTTGATGTACATAATCATAATTTTGAACCTGTAGCCTGGGCCTACCGGATATTATGAGAATGAGGTGAGGACAGCCAACTGATTTTGATTTTGATTCATCACTGTTTATTGCAATGCATTCTTTGCTCTTCCAGTTGCTGTTATAAATGAAAACATCACGCCGAACACCGACAAGAACAGTGTCCTGTCAAGCACATTCATTGATGACGAGATGCGAGATCCTAATTGGAATGCAAATCTTTCAGTCAACAAGTAAGTTTGCCCTTGCTGTTGTCATGGAATCACAATTATGACATTGTGCTCATGTAGAGACGACATCACAGATCTGTGTGTACTTTTGGGTGGAGGGAATTTTAAGGTAGTTGAGGAGAGTTGTTCATGGAGAACATATTGAGTCAGGAGGACACATTATATAGAGGATAAACTATTCCAGTACACATGACAAAGAATGATCGCAAGCAAGAGACCAATGAGCACAACCAAGGAATTGACTGATTTTGATTTTGATTCATCACTGTTTATTGCAGTGCTTTCTTTGCTCTTCCAGTTGCTGTTAATAAAAACATCATGCTGAACACCGACAAGAAGACTGTCCTGTCAAGCTTTGACAGCCCTAGACCTGTTGTCAGATTGCTATGTTGCTAAATGCAATTGTGAAATAATTCATAGGCCAGCTTTTCATTCACTTTAAAAGTTTCTTCTTTTTATCAGCTTGTTGAGGAGGGTGCACAGTTGGTGAATATGATCGAAAACAGCATCAGCTCGGCCTGCTGTCAACAACTGATAGTGGTTCGGATGACGATGATGCCATTTGTGCTGCCCCACTCGATCCAGGTGATTGCAGAAAATGAACGAGAACTGCCCTCTACTTCTAGAACTTCTAAGTTTGTGATGTCTATCTATCTACTAGGTAAGTACTTTTAAAAAAGATCAAAATGTGTTCTGGGCATGTTGTGGGCATGTTGTTTGTACAGTATTGCTGTGCCTTTATTTCTCGGTACAATGTATGTACTTCCACACTATCGTCATTGGAATGCCACAGTGCAGTGAATGTTGGTCATTTTCTGCCTAACCTGGCCTTGCTGTACATAATCATAATTTTGAACCTGTAGCCTGGGCCTACCGGATATTGTGAGAATGAGGTGAGGACAGCCAACTGATTTTGATTTTGATTCATCACTGCTTATTGCAATGCATTCTTTGCTCTTCCAGTTGCTGTTATAAATGAAAACATCATGCCGAACACCGACAAGAACAGTGTCCTGTCAAGCGCATTCATTGATGATGAGATGCGAGATCCCAATTGGAATGCAAATCTTTCAGTCAACAAGTAAGTTTGCCCTTGCTGTTGTCATGGAATCACAGCTCATTGTCATTATGGACGGTATGACCTACAGCGCCATTATTCCCTAGTTGTGACTTTCTCTAGTTTCAACTTCCACCACTTCCACCACTCCACCACCAGAGTGGCGCTAGTAGTTCGCAGTAGGCAGAGACATAGGTTATGACGTATCTATGTCCGTGCCTACTGTGAATTTTGGCCATTTTCACAATATTTGCCTACACAATGTACTACGAAAGGAACAATTCCTTATGCATATACAACGTTACCTTATTATATATGCATAGGGGGTCGAAAGGTCAACTATCATTTGGATTGATGAATAAATTAATTGTATGGTCACGTGTGATCACGAATTGAGGTCATTTTGTTAAACGGAGGTCTCCTTCATTGACTTTGGCCCAGGGGTGTTGTCCCTGACTGCCAAAAAAATCAAAATGGCTGCCTACAGTAATGTAGTTCCGATTCCCGCCACCGGTAGATCGCAGATGGCGCTGCTACTTTTGACTAATGCCATTTCAATGAAACAGTGTACAATTTTTAAACTCTCATAAAATTTAAACCGATAGACCGATTTCGATGAACTAAAGCTTAAAATGATCTCCTTTCGATTCTGAACAACTTTCTCGCAGGTTGTAGGGGTCTATCTTAAAAAATGAAAAAGTTTTGAAAAGTGATGATGGGAATCCCCAACCCTGCAATCATCATGTCTATAAAGAGAACATTCAATGTGGTACCTGAGTTTTCACTGCTGCTGGAATCATGTTTGTATCTGGTAAAAAACACGTAGACAAAGTGTTTAGGAGAGATTCATACATGGGAATGTGAATATTATAGATTTTTGGTTGGACTTGTGAATTTCCGGGAAATTTATTTTTGTCAGAAATTCTTACAACCGACTAGGTAATACAGGGGTAAGGGTAATCGTTTTTCCTTCATCACAAACCAATGCATTGCATTGCATCATTTTTTCAAAACACGCGAATTGAGTGAAAAAAAATGCAAATGTACATGTTTGCCCTTGCTGTTGTCATGGAATCACAATTAGACATTGTGCTCATGTAGAGACGACATCACAGATCTGTGTGTACTTTTGGGTGGAGGGAATTTTAAGGTAGTTGAGGAGAGTTGTTCATGGAGAACATATTGAGTCAGGAGGACACATTATATAGAGGATAAACTATTCCAGTACACATGACAAAGAATGATCGCAAGCAAGAGACCAATGAGCACAACCAAGGAATTGACTGATTTTGATTTTGATTCATCACTGTTTATTGCAATGCTTTCTTTGCTCTTCCAGTTGCTGTTATAAATGAAAACATCATGCCGAACACCGACAAGAACAGTGTCCTGTCAAGCTTTGACAGCCCTAGACCTGGTGTCAGATTGCTGTCTTGCTAAATGCAATTGTGAAATAATTCATAGGCCAGCTTTTCATTCACTTTAAAAGTTTCTTCTTTTTATCAGCTTGTTGAGGAGGGTGCACAGTCGGTGAATATGATCGAAAACAGCATCAGCTCGGCCTGCTGTCAACAACTGATAGTGGTTCAGATGACGATGATGCCATTTGTGGTGCCCCACTCGATCCAGGTGATTGCAGAAAATGAACGAGAACTGCCCTCTACTTCTAGAACTTCTAAGTTTGTGATGTCTATCTATCTACTAGGTAAGTACTTTTAAAAAAGATCAAAATGTGTTCTGGGCATGTTGTTTGTACAGTATTGCTGTGCCTTTATTTCTCGGTACAATGTATGTACTTCCACACTATCGTCATTGGAATGCCACAGTGCAGTGAATGTTGGTCATTTTCTGCCTAACCTGGCCTTGATGGTACATAATCATAATTTTGAACCTGTAGCCTGGGCCTACCGGATATTATGAGAATGAGGTGAGGACAGCCAACTGATTTTGATTTTGATTCATCACTGTTTATTGCAATGCATTCTTTGCTCTTCCAGTTGCTGTTATAAATGAAAACATCACGCCGAACACCGACAAGAACAGTGTCCTGTCAAGCACATTCATTGATGACGAGATGCGAGATCCTAATTGGAATGCAAATCTTTCAGTCAACAAGTAAGTTTGCCCTTGCTGTTGTCATGGAATCACAATTATGACATTGTGCTCATGTAGAGACGACATCACAGATCTGTGTGTACTATTGGGTGGAGGGAATTTTAAGGTAGTTGAGGAGAGTTGTTCATGAAGAACATATCGAGTCAGGAGGACACATTATATAGAGGATAAACTATTCCAGTACACATGACAAAGAATGATCGCAAGCAAGAGACCAATGAGCACAACCAAGGAATTGACTGATTTTGATTTTGATTCATCACTGTTTATTGCAGTGCTTTCTTTGCTCTTCCAGTTGCTGTTAATAAAAACATCATGCTGAACACCGACAAGAAGACTGTCCTGTCAAGCTTTGACAGCCCTAGACCTGTTGTCAGATTGCTATGTTGCTAAATGCAATTGTGAAATAATTCATAGGCCAGCTTTTCATTCACTTTAAAAGTTTCTTCTTTTTATCAGCTTGTTGAGGAGGGTGCACAGTCGGTGAATATGATCGAAAACAGCATCAGCTCGGCCTGCTGTCAACAACTGATAGTGGTTCAGATGACGATGATGCCATTTGTGGTGCCCCACTCGATCCAGGTGATTGCAGAAAATGAACGAGAACTGCCCTCTACTTCTAGAACTTCTAAGTTTGTGATGTCTATCTATCTACTAGGTAAGTACTTTTAAAAAAGATCAAAATGTGTTCTGGGCATGTTGTTTGTACAGTATTGCTGTGCCTTTATTTCTCGGTACAATGTATGTACTTCCACACTATCGTCATTGGAATGCCACAGTGCAGTGAATGTTGGTCATTTTCTGCCTGGCCTTGATGTACATAATCATAATTTTGAACCTGTAGCCTGGGCCTACCGGATATTGTGAGAATGAGGTGAGGACAGCCAACTGATTTTGATTTTGATTCATCACTGTTTATTGCAATGCATTCTTTGCTCTTCCAGTTGCTGTTATAAATGAAAACATCATGCCGAACACCGACAAGAACAGTGTCCTGTCAAGCGCATTCATTGATGATGAGATGCGAGATCCCAATTGGAATGCAAATCTTTCAGTCAACAAGTAAGTTTGCCCTTGCTGTTGTCATGGAATCACAGCTCATTGTCATTATGGACGGTATGACCTACAGCGCCATTATTCCCTAGTTGTGACTTTCTCTAGTTTCAACTTCCACCACTTCCACCACTCCACCACCAGAGTGGCGCTAGTAGTTCGCAGTAGGCAGAGACATAGGTTATGACGTATCTATGTCCGTGCCTACTGTGAATTTTGGCCATTTTCACAATATTTGCCTACACAATGTACTACGAAAGGAACAATTCCTTATGCATATACAACGTTACCTTATTATATATGCATAGGGGGTCGAAAGGTCAACTATCATTTGGATTGATGAATAAATTAATTGTATGGTCACGTGTGATCACGAATTGAGGTGATTTTGTTAAACGGAGGTCTCCTTCATTGACTTTGGCCCAGGGGTGTTGTCCCTGACTGCCAAAAAAATCAAAATGGCTGCCTACAGTAATGTAGTTCCGATTCCCGCCACCGGTAGATCGCAGATGGCGCTGCTACTTTTGACTAATGCCATTTCAATGAAACAGTGTACAATTTTTAAACTCTCATAAAATTTAAACCGATAGACCGATTTCGATGAACTAAAGCTTAAAATGATCTCCTTTCGATTCTGAACAACTTTCTCGCAGGTTGTAGGGGTGTATCTTAAAAAATGAAAAAGTTTTGAAAAGTGATGATGGGAATCCCCAACCCTGCAATCATCATGTCTATAAAGAGAACATTCAATGTGGTACCTGAGTTTTCACTGCTGCTGGAATCATGTTTGTATCTGGTAAAAAACACGTAGACAAAGTGTTTAGGAGAGATTCATACATGGGAATGTGAATATTATAGATTTTTGGTTGGACTTGTGAATTTCCGGGAAATTTATTTTTGTCAGAAATTCTTACAACCGACTAGGTAATACAGGGGTAAGGGTAATCGTTTTTCCTTCATCACAAACCAATGCATTGCATTGCATCATTTTTTCAAAACACGCGAATTGAGTGAAAAAAAATGCAAATGTACATGTTTGCCCTTGCTGTTGTCATGGAATCACAATTATGACATTGTGCTCATGTAGAGACGACATCACAGATCTGTGTGTACTTTTGGGTGGAGGGAATTTTAAGGTAGTTGAGGAGAGTTGTTCATGGAGAACATATTGAGTCAGGAGGACACATTATATAGAGGATAAACTATTCCAGTACACATGACAAAGAATGATCGCAAGCAAGAGACCAATGAGCACAACCAAGGAATTGACTGATTTTGATTTTGATTCATCACTGTTTATTGCAATGCTTTCTTTGCTCTTCCAGTTGCTGTTATAAATGAAAACATCATGCCGAACACCGACAAGAACAGTGTCCTGTCAAGCTTTGACAGCCCTAGACCTGGTGTCAGATTGCTATGTTGCTAAATGCAATTGTGAAATAATTCATAGGCCAGCTTTTCATTCACTTTAAAAGTTTCTTCTTTTTATCAGCTTGTTGAGGAGGGTGCACAGTCGGTGAATATGATCGAAAACAGCATCAGCTCGGCCTGCTGTCAACAACTGATAGTGGTTCAGATGACGATGATGCCATTTGTGGTGCCCCACTCGATCCAGGTGATTGCAGAAAATGAACGAGAACTGCCCTCTACTTCTAGAACTTCTAAGTTTGTGATGTCTATCTATCTACTAGGTAAGTACTTTTAAAAAAGATCAAAATGTGTTCTGGGCATGTTGTTTGTACAGTATTGCTGTGCCTTTATTTCTCGGTACAATGTATGTACTTCCACACTATCGTCATTGGAATGCCACAGTGCAGTGAATGTTGGTCATTTTCTGCCTCACCTGGCCTTGATGTACATAATCATAATTTTGAACCTGTAGCCTGGGCCTACCGGATATTATGAGAATGAGGTGAGGACAGCCAACTGATTTTGATTTTGATTCATCACTGTTTATTGCAATGCATTCTTTGCTCTTCCAGTTGCTGTTATAAATGAAAACATCACGCCGAACACCGACAAGAACAGTGTCCTGTCAAGCACATTCATTGATGACGAGATGCGAGATCCTAATTGGAATGCAAATCTTTCAGTCAACAAGTAAGTTTGCCCTTGCTGTTGTCATGGAATCACAATTATGACATTGTACTCATGTAGAGACGACATCACAGATCTGTGTGTACTTTTGGGTGGAGGGAATTTTAAGGTAGTTGAGGAGAGTTGTTCATGGAGAACATATTGAGTCAGGAGGACACATTATATAGAGGATAAACTATTCCAGTACACATGACAAAGAATGATCGCAAGCAAGAGACCAATGAGCACAACCAAGGAATTGACTGATTTTGATTTTGATTCATCACTGTTTATTGCAGTGCTTTCTTTGCTCTTCCAGTTGCTGTTAATAAAAACATCATGCTGAACACCGACAAGAAGACTGTCCTGTCAAGCTTTGACAGCCCTAGACCTGGTGTCAGATTGCTATGTTGCTAAATGCAATTGTGAAATAATTCATAGGCCAGCTTTTCATTCACTTTAAAAGTTTCTTCTTTTTATCAGCTTGTTGAGGAGGGTGCACAGTTGGTGAATATGATCGAAAACAGCATCAGCTCGGCCTGCTGTCAACAACTGATAGTGGTTCAGATGACGATGATGCCATTTGTGGTGCCCCACTCGATCCAGGTGATTGCAGAAAATGAACGAGAACTGCCCTCTACTTCTAGAACTTCTAAGTTTGTGATGTCTATCTATCTACTAGGTAAGTACTTTTAAAAAAGATCAAAATGTGTTCTGGGCATGTTGTTTGTACAGTATTGCTGTGCCTTTATTTCTCGGTACAATGTATGTACTTCCACACTATCGTCATTGGAATGCCACAGTGCAGTGAATGTTGGTCATTTTCTGCCTGGCCTTGATGTACATAATCATAATTTTGAACCTGTAGCCTGGGCCTACCGGATATTGTGAGAATGAGGTGAGGACAGCCAACTGATTTTGATTTTGATTCATCACTGTTTATTGCAATGCATTCTTTGCTCTTCCAGTTGCTGTTATAAATGAAAACATCATGCCGAACACCGACAAGAACAGTGTCCTGTCAAGCGCATTCATTGATGATGAGATGCGAGATCCCAATTGGAATGCAAATCTTTCAGTCAACAAGTAAGTTTGCCCTTGCTGTTGTCATGGAATCACAGCTCATTGTCATTATGGACGGTATGACCTACAGCGCCATTATTCCCTAGTTGTGACTTTCTCTAGTTTCAACTTCCACCACTTCCACCACTCCACCACCAGAGTGGCGCTAGTAGTTCGCAGTAGGCAGAGACATAGGTTATGACGTATCTATGTCCGTGCCTACTGTGAATTTTGGCCATTTTCACAATATTTGCCTACACAATGTACTACGAAAGGAACAATTCCTTATGCATATACAACGTTACCTTATTATATATGCATAGGGGGTCGAAAGGTCAACTATCATTTGGATTGATGAATAAATTAATTGTATGGTCACGTGTGATCACGAATTGAGGTGATTTTGTTAAACGGAGGTCTCCTTCATTGACTTTGGCCCAGGGGTGTTGTCCCTGACTGCCAAAAAAATCAAAATGGCTGCCTACAGTAATGTAGTTCCGATTCCCGCCACCGGTAGATCGCAGATGGCGCTGCTACTTTTGACTAATGCCATTTCAATGAAACAGTGTACAATTTTTAAACTCTCATAAAATTTAAACCGATAGACCGATTTCGATGAACTAAAGCTTAAAATGATCTCCTTTCGATTCTGAACAACTTTCTCGCAGGTTGTAGGGGTCTATCTTAAAAAATGAAAAAGTTTTGAAAAGTGATGATGGGAATCCCCAACCCTGCAATCATCATGTCTATAAAGAGAACATTCAATGTGGTACCTGAGTTTTCACTGCTGCTGGAATCATGTTTGTATCTGGTAAAAAACACGTAGACAAAGTGTTTAGGAGAGATTCATACATGGGAATGTGAATATTATAGATTTTTGGTTGGACTTGTGAAAATTTTGCAGCGTATAACGTCATGAGTAAAACGTGTCGCAATGCAGGTGTGATGAATCTAGGCGATTACGAGAGCATCAGTTTCAAGTACAAGAATCCAAACACTAACACCCAGTTCTTGAAATCTGAACTGTTCGACGGGGACGGCTGTTCTGAGGCGAAATCAGAGAGCCGTTCTCCTGCCATATGAGAAATGTTAATACTCAGCACTTTGCTGCTACTGTGTTACGTTACTACATTCACTTGTTCTAATCTTTGATTGACAAAGTGTCTCCAAAATGCTAACTTTATCAGAAATACGTAACCTTGTACGTACATGTATGTGCCTCCCATATTAAAGCAAACATTGCATTGTGGAATCAAATTATTATAAGTGTGTTGATTATAATAATAATATGTGCATTTCATTATTTCAGGTTCTGAGGCATGACACGTACGTATGACACACACACTCTCTGCCATATAGAGTGATGTTGAACAAGCTGGTTCTTAAATCTGTTAAAAAGCTCAGTTCTGATGCTCAGACCTCAGGGTTGGAGGAGGGCTTCCACTTCACCTACCACCAGGCAATGAGTGAGTGAGCAGGTCAGTTCAGTTAGCAATTATAATTGCATACACAGTGTTCCTTGTTTTAATTTATTTCAGTGTGTAGGCAATCTTCATGTCTACGTACTTAATACTACTTGTAACTAAACTGGAAGATGCAGAGTGCAGTTACATTCACGCGCGTGCCCGCAATGCAGCCAGTAGTAATTATAACTACGTAGCACTGCCGCTGCTGACTGCCTGATATCTCAAATGACTGACATTGAAAACCAAATGAAGTGACTATTTGAGCGGCGGATATTACACACTTTATTAATGTGTCTGATATTTCCAATCACACACAATCCATTTGTTGTGTTCTCTTTTAAGTACACTGCTTCACTCATCTCTTTCAGAATCTATGCCGACAGACAGAGTGTGGTGGAGGAAGTCATCCGGCTGGTGAAGACTGGAGAGACCTATGACGTAAACTATGTGTAATGACTGATGATACTCCAAATCTGGCCTCGCTGCACACACCGCCACCTGCTTCCAAGGAAGAGGCTGTATTGATTGCACTTGCAGCATCGAAGTCGCTTCAACAAGAACGCCTGCTGAGATAGACATACATGCACCAGCCTCAAGAACTCATGCACACATCATTGTGTAGGCTGTTACTGTGTAGATGATGTAGACTGACTGCATGACGTGTTGAGAACTTCTCGATCACTGGCTTCCTGGATAAATGATGACAAGCTCTGATAATATCAGCTTTTTTATAGTGTAGTACTCGAGGCCCTAGTTTCTGGAAGTTCATATTATTGCGCAGTGAAAAAGTCCCAAGCATGCATGAAAAATTTTAAGAATGCAAATTTTGAATTAACAATGTTCACTCGAAGTTTTATTACAAATAAAAATAGAAGAACATTATTGATAAACATTGTGTGTGATTGTCATTGTCTTTCTCACTTGGCTATATCATCACAACAGCTATAGTCATTGTCACAACACATTCATTGATCATTGATTGACATGATCTGCTCGGACGGACACCTCCATGGCTTCCTCCTCCATGGCTTCCATGAATCCAACAAATTCTGCTTCATCCTCAGGTCCAAACTTGTGGAGGAAACTCGAATGCCCTCATGCACCTTGCAGACCGACTGCACAGCATGGAACCACAACACGAATGTCCTTGCCCAGGAAACCAAAAGCCCAGCGAACGTACAAGCTGCCTATATAGCCGGCGATGTGACGGTACTTTTTTGAAGTACCGTCCATACATACTGCATGGGTCTTAGTTATAATAGTACATATTAATATTGATCATACCAAGCTGTATCACTATCAAGCACACCGCAGGTGAATCCTGCGTGATCTGTGATGCAATTACCACCTACTCCTGTGGAACCCCCGGTTTCCTCCTGCTCCTCTACCGTCATCAGTAGTGCTTGGTATCGATCCACTGCACGACAGCACCGACGTCGTGCATTCCTTTCTTCTCTTGGACACGACTTGACAAATCTAACAAACATCATGACGTGCACCTGCAAAGATAAATTATTAAACAGCATCGACCAATGAACGACGAGATATTGTAATCACTACGAGACTCAACTGCATGCTGCTGCTGCTGCTGCTGTTCTAGGCCCAGCACAGCATGCACAGTGACACGAATTGTTTGTTTACATCGATCAGCTGATGATGACCGAGGACGAGGTCAGATATGCATGTCAACACACTACTAAGTTAGTTGCTAACCTACTAACGTTTCACAACAACACTAGACAGACAGAGTCTCCCAGCAGAACATCATTACAAAATACCTGAAATAGAAATGAGACGCCTATCTTCATCGGGTTTATAATAATAATGATAATAATGATAATATAATAACGGTTAGAGTCGATTGTGTGCGGGTGTGTGTGTGTGTGTGTGTGTGTATACCGTCTTGACCCGGTTGACCGGAACCAGAAAACCTCCGCGCCCAGGTGACATTTTTGCACGCGAATCGTATAGGCCAATGCACAGCAATTTACCTGGGGAGCCGAGATTGTCTTCAGCGGGACGCGATGATGTTTACGGAGCAGAGTAGCCGCTTTTCCGTTCGAGATTTCGTCGAAACAGGGCCGAATCAAAGTGTGACGATACCCTGGGGCGAATCGAAATGCATTAAACAACAATCTGCATCGCTGCCAGAGACTATTTTTCTCTTTCCGCGAAGAAATCGTGCTTTGAACTGGCAAAATTTCGCAAAAGATTTTCAGTCTGCTTACTTTTCCGTCGGTCCGGGGTTGCTCGTTTCGACGACGACGACGATTTCGTCAATATCATGGCGTGTGGCAAGAAGTCGACAATCTGGTCCCATTTATGATGCAATAATCTTGAAAGTACATTGGTCTCAATGTCTATTTCCTCGTTTCCATGACAAAATCCTACCGTGAAACCAGTCCTGTTCAACCCACTCGTCGTCCACAACAACACAACACGTAGCCATTAATCAGCGGCAGGTCTCACTAGCCGGTGCGGAGGCCAGGCCTAGCGCCATCAGCGGCTGTAGACTTGGCAGCAGGCCCCTTATACTCTCTGCTCACACAAACCTATACAATTCTACAATAGCTTGTCTACTATTGTAGAATGCACATCTGACCAAGTTTCAACGTCGTCTAGACATAATACAGTGATGCATATTATAGACTGTTTACATAGCACAATGCATGCATGAGACACCACCTGATCACATGCATACTGGCTAGTGAGACCTCAAACACTTAGATGATAATAATATTAAGGACAGGGCCGGTCGGCTAAGGTCTTTTTGAATTCAAATCCTACACTCGGCCGGGTCTCGGGATCATTATCTATGCTTTCATGCTTATCTCCGGGCAAAAAGGCATCATCGTAACTATATCACCCCCCCCCCCCCCCACACACACACACACACACACACACACACACACACACACACACACACATACGCACCCGCACACCCGCGCACGCACACACCTCTCTCCCAACCACCAACTACTCCGGCGCTGTGCTAGCGGCCAACTGCTTCTTCGATCAACTGCCATGATGGCATATCATCCATCCAAACTATCAAAACTTTCTGATCATGGGTCATGGTTAATGATTAATTCACCTCATGCACTAGCCAAAAATCAATTTACACAGAATAATATCATTTTATGTTATACAGAAGTCACAAATGAGATGAAAATGATTGATGATATGTTAAAAACAAGCAAAAAAATATTTAAAAGTCACAGGGGTTATAAATAGGGTGCAGTAGTGGTCAACCATGCACCCACGCACCACCATTCACCTCTGATTAATGAGTTCATGAACAGTAATTCTAAGCTGATAATAATTCTACCGCCAAAAGAGACCACGCACATGCCTAATTGCATATGCATGTATGGTTACTATGGTAAACAACTACAACAATTACACTGAACAACAATTACACTGACTGAGGCTCCACAGAGCAAGTAGGTACGTACCTGCATGGTGCGCATGCCTGTCCAGGTAGCACATGCACTGTCTCGAGAGTCAGCGATGAGTCACCCGGCCGCGCAGGTAGCTTCCCCATCTATTAAATGTACAGCACTGCATGGGAGTGAAGAGGATAGTCTGAGTGACCATGGTAACCAACCGGCCGCCGGTGCTGCCACCTGTATTTTCCCGCTGGCCGATATATGAACTAACGCTAGAACAGGATACAAATTTAACAAATATGCCCCTAACTCGCTAACCCCTCCACCAAATTTCTAGCTAACTTTGCCAATACCTGCACACATCGTTTACCAAACACCTCGCACAGGTCAAATTACGCACAACAACACCCGGCGCGCGTATTCACCGTTACGCCGTACTCGAAGATTTTCGCGATTTTTCATCCAGCCAGATATGCATCAAATAGGTGAGGGGGTGAGGGGGTGAAATCGTTTCCAAAACACCTCACCCAGGTCAAATTCCAGCCGTACGGGCGGCGCAGGGGGGGGGGGTGGGTCAAAGTGAGGGGGCCTATTTCCGATGTGAGTTGTAGTAGGCCTACCATGGCCATGATTGTGTACTTTAGACAATCATGTACGTTATAGACATGATGTTCGAGTCGTACGTGCGTGCTATTGTAAGTTGTGATAGTTCAGTGTTGCATTGAAAGTTTGACACTAGGGTTAGGCCGGTTAGGGTAAGGCCGGTTAGGGTTAGGCCGGTTAGGGTTAGCCGGCCGGCTCTGTTCATGCATGCAATACTGCAGCAGGGTTAGGTTTGTACGGATGACGTGTACATCAATAACAGTGAGTGTGTACGTGTGTACGTGCAGTCGACCAGCACCGCGCGCGTATTATTCTGATACTGCGGGACATGGTAGAAGAAATAATATATGTAATGTATGTAATATGGGCGCGCGGGAATCACAGCTCAGTTGGTTGTATACATGCAGTCATAGCATCATGTCAAAACATACCATGCAGTGTGTTGCCACCGCACGAGAAATGTAAAAACCAGTCAAGGCCCTGGGCTCATAGTGATGACACAGTATATTCAACGTGTATGTGTATTCTATAGTCCGTAGTACGTACAGTGTACTGTATGTAAAATAATATGTGATAAGCGAACCGACAGCCCACAAAACTGGTCGAGAGGAAATCATTGCGTATACATGTATATATATAGTAAGACAATCTCATGTACATGTCAATCAGGTCCTTTGAAACAGGCGTGTAGATGACGAGCTGATGACAAGTTATAGCTGTGTCGTTTTCATGTGGTTATAGCCTATAATTATTACATGTATACATGTACTATATAGGAGGGCCGGGTTATTGGTGGTAGACTTCTGCCTGCCGCGCGCGTTCGTGCAAAAGCACTTCGGGGCTCATTGAGTTGAATTGGATGAAAAAAAGACAAACAGCAGGATGTGATCATATCAGCAGCAGGATGTGATGGTAGTACAATGACAATATGTCGTGTCTCTTAAAAGGTCACCGGCCAGGCACGGTATCCAGGCTAGGGTTAGGGATAGTGTCTTCGTGTCCAGATACCACCATTGACCCCAGACACCGTTATGAAAAAGGTATAAAGGTACCTATATACCTAACAGGATAAGTTTCTCTCAATCACACTACTCACATCAGCAGCTACTTGGCAAACTTAATATCAAATTGGCTCAATCGATGAACACACACACACACACACACACACACACACACACACACACACACACACACACACACACACACACACTATGTGCAACATTCAAATAACCGGAAGATTTTGGAAGCTTGACTTAGCTGACCAGTCCGAACAAGGTAGAGTTTTTGCCACGGACACGCCGGCGTGCAAAGGATCCAAACAGTTCCTGACACTCCGATGTGTCAATTCGTCACGTGCCCGTCACGAATGCGACAAGTCATACTTCAATTTCTTCAGAAATGATCGTCATGTTTACGAGCGAATATTGGACAACCAACCCGTCAGATTCTACTTGGACCTTGAGAAACCATGGTCCTCTGGAGAGATTTGTACACGTGCCATCATAGAGGAAGCACGACGTCTAGTCGACAGAGACGAAAGGTTCAACAGGGTGATCGTAATGGACTCCCACCATCCAGACGTGAAACACAGTCAGCACCTCCTCTTTCCAGATGCCATTTTCGAGAATCAGAAAGATGCAAAATCGTTAGCGATCATGTTGGACGCCCGCCTGCGACAAATGGATAATGCAGCTACTATAAACACGACACACGACAATGCGGTATTAAGTTCATGGAAACACGTTTACGTGGACAACAGAGAGACAACGAGAAGACACCAATAGACCTATCCGTCTACTCGAAGAACAGACTTTTCCGTCTTTTGTGGCAGAGCAAGCGTGTCAAAATCGGATGTGGCCCTCATCTGATGATAAATGACAAAATGTCAACTGAAGGCGTGGAACCATACGAAACGCTCATTCAGAGCGATGAATTGAGAGAAAGAGACCTTCTGACAGGAGACTTCATCCAAAATTTGATCACGAATAATATAGGCAAAGATTTGACAACAATGATGATTATGAAAAAGAGCAAGAGAGGGGTGGGGAACAATAACAACAATTCGAGAAAGAAAGAACGACCTGATGATGATGATGATGATGATGATGATGATGATGATGATGATCCACAGACCGAGTCCGACAATCACAATTATTCTTTACCAACTCAGAGCATGCCATTTCTCGACACAAAAATCGCTGTACACCAACACGAAACAATGGCGAGAACGCAGTAATGCACAGCCTACAATAATATCTGCTGCAGGAGCGACTTGATAGACTTTTCTGTATGTGCCGAAAATGCCGCAGCTTGTGACAATTCAGCAAAAAACCAGGACATTTACTCGGGAAATCTAAATGATGCAACCGCTATCACTGACTCGGACACATCAAGCATCAGAAACAGTGAGACGACTACAATGGTCTACCTCGTCAGTCTCTGTCAATGTACCTCGATCGTCAGTCTCAAGTCTTGAAGTTTGTACAACTGACTGAGTGATGAAAAAATTTCTAAGTACAAAAATTTTTTTCTTTACAAAAAATGTTTTTCCCTCAAAATGCACCTACATCACCAAAAACGTGCAGTCCCAAAATATTTTTGACTTTGAAATTTTTGAAACATTTTCAACTGACTGAGTGATGAAAAAATTTCAAAGTACCAAAATTTGTTTTCTTTACTAAATTTTTTTTTTGGCTCAAAATGCACCTACATCACCAAAACGTGCAGTCCCAAAATATTTTTGATTTTGAAAATTTTGAAAAATTTTCAACTGACTGAGTGATGAAAAAATTTCTAAGTACAAAAATGTTTTTCTTTAAAAAAACTTTTTTTGGGCTCAAAATGCAACTACGTCGTCACGATGCAAGTGGTACACGAATTTCCTTTCCGAGAAATCCATATACCCATCTGACCAATTGACGACATGCAGTGTGGCGATGCCTCTTGTGGTCTGGTGACCGACCTCATAAGCCCTCCGCCCATACTGCTGCTGCTGCTGCTGCTGCTGCTGCTGCTGCTGCTGCTGCTGCTGCTGCTGCTGCTGCTGCTGCTTATAGCCAGCCGATGCGGCTGTGGCCAGGACATATTCGTCCAACGTTACATTGTCGAACCCCCTGTGTTCGGGCGGGCAATTCACATAATCTCGGGTCACAATAATCGATTACAAATTCAAATTCAAATTCAAATTCAAATTCAAATTCAAATTCAAATTCAAATTCAAATTCAAAGCAGTTTATTGAGCCAAATGAATGCTACATTCATATAGGTAGAAAATACAATGAACTGGTGCGGCGCGGGACAGAGAGAAGAAGCAGAGTGTGACAATTTCGGCGTCTGTTGACAGTCTCCTGCAAATATTCTACCAATCTCTTTTCCGCACGCAACAGCATCGTTGAGCTCGCGTAAACTGTAGTAGGGTTTCGAAAATACGATTCGACACTGCAGCTGTCGATGACTCATGGTTCATACAACGTGAAGATGGTGACTTGACTGGATTATACTGGACTGGACTGGACTGGACTGAACTGGACTGGACTGGACTGGACTGGACTGGACAGGACTGGACTGGACTGGAGCAAGTGTGAAAATTGTCTAGTGAGGGTTGTAACACTTGTGCTACAGGCACATGGACGACACTGCCAGCTCCACCTCGCCTATTGGACACTTCAATCATGTTACAGGCTATGACTCATCTGGATACCTGGACACCCAGACACATTTCACACTTCAAGCATGTTACAGGCTATGACTCATCTGGATACCTGGACACCCAGACACATTTCACTCGGAATAATATTGAAATGTCACTGTTGTTGGAACAGTGTGAGAGACTGAGGAAAGACACGGAAAAAACTGAAGCATCATCATCATCATCATCATCATCATCATCATCATCATCATCATGACCAGGTCGCCAGCACACGTCAAGAGACCGAGCAACGCCTTTTTCATATTTCGCAGTCAGTTTGCCAAATTGTGTGGTGATTCCATAAAGTGCCAGCAAGCGTTATCAAAGGCCGCAGCCAAACAGTGGCACAGTCTTCCCCGAGACTTCAAACAGTCTTTTGTGGAAATGGCCAAGCGAGAAAAGAAACAGCACCTCATCGATCATCCTGGCTATCGGTACGTACCGCAAAAGAAGAATACTACTCCTACCAGATCAACAACGCATCAAACACAATCAAAGCGGGAGTCGCCCAAGTCTAAATCGCCACGAGAATCTCCAACGGCCAAGTCGACAACTGTGAAGACCAACGAAAACCTGCACAAGATTATACTCAAATTCAGTAACTGCGGACAATCACTGCAACAGGTACAACAGGCACAGCAAGACGACGGTGTTCTTCCCCAAATTGACATTCTAGACGAGATCACCAAGTATAACGTTGACGTTTGTCTGGATCATAACAGAAAAACCACCTGTGACCACCACGACGTTCTACTCGTACCGGAGCCTCAGCCGCGCCACGCCGACAAACCCACTTGGAAACAAGAAACCAGTTCTTTCATCACGCGCTCACCAGAAAAGTATCAGATGTACAAGGACGCCAATATTCAGATCGAAGACATTGTTGTTCAGACGGCTTCGTCGCGGTCCAAATGCGAAAACGAGGAATGGCGAGTTAGCGAACTGGTTAAACTTGCTTCAGAGGGAGACCATCTCATGATGTGTTACAACAACAACAACAACAACAACAACAACAACAACAACAACAACAACAACAACAGCGATTCTATCTTCAGTTTTGACGATTTTGAAATGACGTGTAAACTAGCATTGGATTTTCTATAACGTCATCAGTGGTGCCACTTAGTGGAAAAGTACATTAGACACGCACACACAAACTCACCCGCACGCACCCAAGAACACGCACCCGCTTGTGCTTATGTAGATCATGAACATCTCTTTGAACACGTACGATGCACTCACACAGTTTTTCGTGGACGAATGGGCAGCCACTGCAGAAAACATGAAACACCTATCCACACTGTTGCCCGACAGAGTGTTCAGCACAACCAAAGGCAAAGGTCAACAGCTGTTCGTGTCAAGACTGGAGAAATTCACCGATCAACTGAGACACACACTCGTTGAATTGGATCGAGCCGGCAAAGAACTGATAGGTGAATGTAAACCCTTCGATAACACCCACTGCGACAACATAACTTCGTTTTGTGGAATGACCGCTTTCTACGCCGCATTTGTGTCTACCGAACGAGTGTACACAGCATATCAATTCTATACCGACTACGTACGAAACACGCCGGGTTACAATCCAGATCCGCTTGTCGGAGGTGCGCTAACGCTAAGTCAATTCGAACAGAACCGATATCGAGAGACGTTGATTACGTTTTTCAAATTGCTGTTGTTTCCCGATGAATTTCAACGTTGTCTGGCAACAAATGCGTCCACCACGTCGTCGCGTTGCTTTCCTCGGCGGCTGGTGAGAGACGATGAAGAAAAGTTCAAATCGAATTTTCATTGGAAAATCACTCACGTTCCCATATACCATCCGCACAGGGACTCGGGAACGAGTAACATGCTCACCACTGCCGACTTGATGAGAAGAATCTACGTCGAGAGCATCTCTCAACATCTGAACCATATGATATGGCAGCCCCCACGACAAAAATCCACTAGTGGTGGGAATAGAGCCGCCGAGTTTAAAATTGTTTCATCAGATGATCGTATCGATGACCTGGTCAAATACGTTGTCATGCTAGACACGTTTCCTATCGTGCCCGAAGACCTGGCCGGCATCACGTTGCCAACTTATTCGGAGAAAGATTCGTGCATCAAGAAGTCGTTGACATCGCCCAGCCCATTGAACAGTTCCACCTTAGATACGATCAGTCAGTGTCGTGTATGTCCTCGATGCAAGCTTCATTTTACCACTATAGGTCAAACCGACGACATAGAACAACGACTGAGATTTACGTGTAATTGTACGTTTAAAAAGCACGTACATCATCACTATTCACCATCATCGGCAGTGTCACAACTCGTGACGGATGCTGCCAATGATGGTGATGGTCGTCGTCGTGGTGATTCGAACGAGCAACACAGTGTGAGACAGTCGTCGAGGTTGCACAATCGTTGTTTCGATATACAATGCCTACTGCTCGACACAAACTCAACGTGTGCAGATATCGACGAAGCGTGGTCTCGTTGCAGCGGCGATGACAAACGTGAATTAGTGAACAGTTCGTGTACAAACGATGCGGAATTTATGCGAATGACAAATAGTCGAGCTATCAGGGCGCGGAGCATATGTAGATGGATCTACACGTTCGGCAAGAAAAAAGACGTAAACGTCGGTGGATGCGACTGCGAACAACACACGGCACTGTTTAGAGACTCGCTATGTCGTGAAAAAAACGGATTTGAACAGGTTGTCGTTTTCCACAGCAAGGGCATGGTGGAGAGGAGGACACCATAATGGTATCTGGAAGAGAAGTATTAATATGTGTTGGTTGTGAAATGTGCTCACAAAGCAACAACAATGAACCACCGACCAAACATCTTGGCGAAGAAAATTCGCAGACGGTACAACAGGACGAGACAGACTGGAGTGGTGAAGCCACCGCCGGCCGACCCTGAGCATCAAGAAGTGAAAGGACAAAATGAATGTGTGGCGTTCACGTATCACCCGGATGAGATCAAACAATATAACAACAACAACAACAACAAACTATTCAAGGACTTTCGTTACATATCCTCTTCACAAGATTGGTTCACTTTTTCATCTGATGTTGATCATTCTGTGACCAACTGTGACCCGCCGTTATGGAAACGTCGAGGTGGACCAAGACCAACACCTGTGTACACAAATCTGTCGAGTTTGTGTTATAGCTTCAGAACCTTGTGGCAATGTTTCGAATGCGTCGACAGATCGTGCTGCAAATGTTGGAAACAACATGTTTCGGACGCTCTGATTACGTTCGTGTACAAATCTGGAGTTGTGGACACTAGCAGGGTGGGACTGAACAACAGGAACGTAGTATATGAGGTGCCACAAAGACTGTACATGTTCTTGTATGGACCTGATCAGCAATCGTTGTCCAATTTCGGTGACCCGCTAGTCTTTACGGACGGCTACTCTGGAAACAATTTTAAATTCTGTAGACTGGGATACAAAAGCGTTAGAAATAAGTCAATCTACTACAAATACCCAACCGCGGCTGATTTTGGGCTAGTAGAACACAGTGAGCACACAAGCGACCATCATCACAGCGAATGCGTTATCGACGAATCTGATCTGAAATGCTATGAAACTATGTAGAGAAACATGCAATAAAAAAGTTGTACGTGTAAGTGTTTTATTTTGGATTTTGTTTTACCACTAGGCTACTATTGTAATTTGCAATTGCAGAGTTCACAATTGTATCATATTCATTTCGATACACTCTAGTAGTAGTAGCAGCAGCAGCAGCAGCAGCAGCAGCTGTAGCGTGATGACTGTTGACATTGTCATCGTCGTCGTTGCTATCAGTATCATCACAGTGAAATGCACATGCACCTTTAGTTAGTATCGCGTTACCGTAAATCAGTTCTCTATCGACTTCCAAACTGTCTAGTGTATCGGTCAAATCGTCGACGTCGTCGGCAAATTTGTCAGAGTGTAGACGATGTTCTTCGTATAGACGTTTCATCGCACCTACAGATCTAGTGGCTTTCTGTACTTGTGATTGTATGTATCGTTGTGACGTGTACATTCGTTGGGCATCTCTAATATTCGACAGAATGAAACGTTTTTCTTGTTTATATTTGATTTCTCTGCTAATCTCACTAGAACGACGAATGTAGTCTTTCAATCTTTCTTGTGTAGCTACGTTATTAGTTGTTGACGAAAAGTCCATTGGTGCTGATGGATATCTGTTGTTGTTGTTGCTGTTGTTGGCGGTTGTGACCAGCTGTCGAGTCATGAGATCTGTACTTACGCCTCTCAACAGATCTCTTTTAAACACGAGTCGGGAAGTTTCGTCGGTCAACTTGTCCACCCCCAGGGACTCAGCTGTCGCCGCCGTCCTGTCGTGGTAGCTCGTGGTAGGAAAACTTGTTGGATGATGACCGTTGAATCGGGTACTAGTATTTAGAAACGGTGAAGTGTCGTTGAACAAAGGAGTTACGTCCTCGTGTGGAGACGCCGCTGAGGTTGAAGCCGCCTGCGCTGTTTGAGGTCCTGCGTTGTGTCGCCTTCTGGAGTGGGTGGTGGTGGTGGTGGTGGTGGAGGACGCATAGCTTGATGTATTTGTCTTGTCACAATACTCTCCATGGTCGTCGGCGAGTGCTCTGAAGACTGATGATTCCGTACGATTTCTGCAGTTGTCCTCACTGGATAATGGCACAATTGTCGAATCCATTGTTCTTCGGCTATACTGTACGTGTGAGAGAAATAAAACAGACAAGCGGCATGCAGACTTGGTCGTTGTTTAAATGAAGATGACGTGATTGGTGGAAAATGCCAAGTGTTCAAATGCATAATTTCTTCGTTCCCTCGATGTGTTGGTGTTGGTGGTAGAGCGTCGTGCAGTGTCATGGTGGTCACGTCCAACAGCCACCCTTTCCAAAGCAGAGACGATTCTTCGTCGTACGTATCTAGGACGAAAGTATTGCCGCTCGGATCTCCCGGGAATACGGACAAGTTTGTCAATTCGTAGCGATGACAAAAATTACACTCGTCGTGTACTTTGACAAACTGCTCTTCAGTGATGCAACTGGATGTTGTGACGTTCATTACTAAAGACGATTCTACTAGTTGCTTTTGACCGCCACCGCCGCCGATGCTCGTCTCTTTGTAAATTGTATAAGTTGTTTTACGATTATGGTCGTACAGAGTTATTGTTGTACGACCACCACCACCACCACCACCACCACCACCATCATCACCACCACCTTGCAATGGTTGTTGATTGTCCTCATTTTTCCCTGTATCCGTTTGGAATAGTTCGTCCTCTGATTTGACATTACAATGTGGCATTAAACAGGGATAGAGGGGCGATGTTGCGGCTATATTATTCGCACTCGTTACGACACTCAATCCCTTTCCGACCAACCATCTTCTATGTGTTAATTTGCTCTTTTCGGTACACAGCCTATCGATAGGGGAAGATGTTTTTATCATAAAGTCGTGGTCTAATATCTTGGTAACGTCCAACACGTCCAACCTGAATTTAGACACCCGGACACCTTTCTTGATTTTGGAAAACTGTTCTCTCTGTATAAGTATTCTCCCCCGGCTTGACACGGAGGTCACAAACGATACATCATCCCAGTTGAACATATCATTGCCACCACTACCATTACCGTACCAAAATACTCGAATCGTTTCCCTTCTGGCAACTGGCTCTGAAGACCAATTTACACGTTCAAGTTTGTAAAGTGTTAGCACGAGTGGTGGCTGTGATCGATGATCGTCGTTGTTCAGCAGTAGTTCTTGGCGGTGTCTTTCGTATGTTAACACGTTCACCGTTTCTAGATTTGGCGACTCGCGCAATTTGGTGTGCCAACAACCGATAACGTCAAACTCATTCACAGTGCACATTATTTGTTGACACAGGGAACGGCTACCAATTACTATGGTGAAGGCGATGAATTATCATCAAATCAAGACGAGGATTTCGACAATGACGATGATGAATATTCGTCGACACTGCCAACGACGTCTTCTTCGACCTCTTACCCGTTGACCGTGAATAGCAAAATTATCGACCGAGTACTCGTCCAACCTACTCGGAGAATAAACGATTGTATAGAATCTGTCAAATTGGAGCGAGAAGAATACGGTGGTGTCGATGAGTTCTCAGTGTCCACGCACAAAGGTACTGACTTGGATCGCGTTATAACAGAAGGAACACAAACAACTACTTTCGACAACAAAGACGAGGTGACTATGCATTTGCGTCTGTTGAAACACATTGACAAGTTGGATCGGACCCTGGCGGGGGCAGTTAATCTGCCAGACGTATTGTTGGACTGCACCGGGAATCTAGATCTGTCGGACACCACGTACTGTATCGAGGATCTGGCAGTGAACTTGAATCCCGACAGAGCCTACCGCCTATTTCTGTCCAATATACCCCACGTCATCTCGAGAAGACTCTCTGATTTCGCCTCAGAACAGCCGTCCCCGTCGAACAGTTCAGATTTCAAGAACTGGGTGTTAGTGTTTTTGTACTTGAAACTGATGCTCTCGTAATCGCCTAGATTCATCACACCTGCATTGCGACACGTTTTACTAATGACGTTAGACGCTGCAAAATTGTTTCTATTCGACTCTATTTGGTCAACCAAAGCCTTACCGATTGTTTCAAACATGTACATTTGCATTTTTTTTCACTCAATTCGCGTGTTTTGAAAAAATGATGCAATGCAATGCATTGGTTTGTGATGAAGGAAAAACGATTCTGACAAAAATAAATTTCCTGGAAATTCACAAGTCCAACCAAAAATCTATATCATTCACATTCCCATGTATGAATCTCTCCTAAACACTTTGTCTACGTGTTTTTTACCAGATACAAACATGATTCCAGCAGCAGTGAAAACTCAGGTACCACATTGAATGTTCTCTTTATAGACATGATGATTGCAGGGTTGGGGATTCCCATCATCACTTTTCAAAACTTTTTCATTTTTTAAGATAGACCCCTACAACCTGCGAGAAAGTTGTTCAGAATCGAAAGGAGATCATTTTAAGCTTTAGTTCATCGAAATCGGTCTATCGGTTTAAATTTTATGAGAGTTTAAAAATTGTACACTGTTTCATTGAAATGGCATTAGTCAAAAGTAGCAGCGCCATCTGCGATCTACCGGTGGCGGGAATCGGAACTACATTACTGTAGGCAGCCATTTTGATTTTTTTGGCAGTCAGGGACAACACCCCTGGGCCAAAGTCAATGAAGGAGACCTCCGTTTAACAAAATCACCTCAATTCGTGATCACACGTGACCATACAATTAATTTATTCATCAATCCATATGATAGTTGACCTTTCGACCCCCTATGCATATATAATAAGGTAACGTTGTATATGCATAAGGAATTGTTCCTTTCGTAGTACATTGTGTAGGCAAATATTGTGAAAATGGCCAAAATTCACAGTAGGCACGGACATAGATACGTCATAACCTATGTCTCTGCCTACTGCGAACTACTAGCGCCACTCTGGTGGTGGAGTGGTGGAAGTTGAAACTAGAGAAAGTCACAAGAGACTGAGAAAAAAAGACTACATGCTTTTGTTTTACGAAATGTTTTTTATTCAACTTCCTCTTTCACAAAATATAAATTAGTGGAGTAGTTCTTCCATTATATCAAATTCATGACATGAACACAGGAGTTTATATCGGATAAAGCTATTCAAATTAGTGGTTGTTCTTCCATTGTATCGAATTCATGACATGAATATGAGTCAATATTGGGTAAAGCTGTAGTTTTTTCTTCTTTCCTGTTGAAACGTTCTTTGTATGGCACTACAACAGAGAAATCTGTCTCACGACCATTGCCATCGACGCTCGGCAGAAATTTCTTTCTGACAGGTGATGCATCAGCAATGTTCTTGTCCGTTTGAGATTCAGAATATGGTCGTTTTCGGTGACGAAAGTTTATCATGTTGTAGTTAACTACATTGACGATCAGTTTGTCTGCATCTTCTCTGTATACCGCGGGGGATTCTTTCTCCATTTCATCGGCAAGGAATTTTACTAGTTTTGAACCGCATCGTTTTGCACTGTTTATAGATGTTAAGCTCATCACCGGTATTTTTGTCTGTGAATCATCGTTGCTAGAACTGTAGAAGTGATGACTCGGTTCGACGTATTTATCGCTATTCATATCGAACATGGAATAGGCTACTTTCAGTGCTTCTCTGGTCTGGACTTTTCCATTTAGCGGGCTTACTCGTTGATCATAATTGGCCCTGTAATGATCGGTTTGATATTTCAACATACTGTTGTATCTCGATGGTAGCGTAGTCTGGATGAAATTCAATTGTTTTTCCATCACGTGTCTTTTCGATTTGTATGAAACCGTCCTGACTGCAAAGTACAGTGTTTTACTGGTGATCGATCTCACTCTTGCCGTTAACTGAATCATGTCAGGCAACGATGGACATCCTTTAGACATTGTAACCATGAAATACGCTTCGTCGAAGGCATCTGGTTTCTCGTAGGAAGGACCTGCTCCCATGGCATTCGAAAAAATCACTACTCTGGCATCGTTTATGTATTTAGACACTGCAGCGTCCTTGTCATCAGAATTTCGCAATGTCCATGCAGTGACTGGAACGCTGTCTGGGATAACCGGTTTCTCGGTCCAACCAGTAATTGCTGCAATGTCATTAACTAAACTGTGTGCATCACGTGCAGAAGAGGTGTAGATGACAATCTTTTTTTCTTCCTCCAGAAGCGCATAAAGAATCCTCGATCGTAGCATTGCATGGTCTTGAAATTCGACCAATTGATCGAAAACCGGGCCGTAGATCGGGTTAGGCGCTACAACAATATTGATGGGATCCATCTGTATAGCGACACGATTCGTATCTGGATTGTATCGAAACGAATTCTCTTCTATTTTCAATTTATACTTTCTTTGCGAGATCCACCGTTTCCAGGATTTGATGTCTTGTAATTTGTCACCATCGCTTATGGGTAATTTCACTGCAAGTTTGACATCTGTTGCGTTTTGATTCAAAATATTAGAGAGTGTATCCTGCCAAGTCCACATGTCGGTGAATGCAGATACCATGTTCTCTGTCATTCTAGCCTCTAAAAAGAACACTAGTCTGCATCTCTGCATTCTCTTTCTGACGTCATCCATCAGCATCAAATCATTTGACATGTTCATCACACCACCTTCCTCCACTGCTGTATCCTTACAACGACTCCAGTGCATGAACATGTTTCCCACGGACATGGCAAGTTCGTCCACAATTAAAATATCGTTATCTTCCGGTGTACAGTTAATTGAATTAATACATGCGGAATGAAACTTTCCTTGATTGTTTTTCTGTTGATGTTCTTCGGACGACAACGTGATATTGTAACGGTCTCCGGTGTTCATGCTTTGTTCTTCCAGCCATTTAAATTTATCATCGGATCCGTGGTGATAAAGCATTACATCAAAGCTAGCTCTGTCATATTTCACCGGTTTAAGTGTTTTCATTTTATTAGCCGTTTTCTGCGCCAACAATTGCCTCGGTGCTAGATATGTCACATTTTTAACGTGACCTTGCCTGAGTTGGTTAGTAACAAATTGTAAGACTGCATTTGTTTTACCAACGCCCATTCTACCAGTTAACAGGAACAACCTTCTACGTTCGTTCTGCGTCTTGGCAAATTTGTTGTCTTGTGATGTGATATCCTCGATGAAACCTCTCAACTGGTCACCAGTTTGCAATGGTGTCCATCCGTTAGCTTTAGCGGGAAAAGCGTACGTGTCATCTATGCTGTCTGCAATTCTCAAGTTGCCTGGCCGGCAATCTTCGATCTTTCTACGCAGAGTTTGTCGAATGAATTCTATGGCGTACCCACATCTGATTCTATCGCCACACTTGTTTTTATCGCCGATGGCATCTTTGAGCAATCGTTCTGCTTTTGTGTCAGAGGACATGTTCATCCAGGCTTTTAATTTGTCTTTGTTCAAAGATCCATCCGTCGACAAACACAGCGAATGTAAAATAGGTAAAAAGAATGATGCAAAGTCGACGTCACGCAATGCGTTTGCATCTATAGCGTCAGCTATGTCTTTATCTGATTTTATCATCAACTTGCCCTTGGTATCTTCGGAGGTTTTGACATAAGTAAAAAGTTTGTCCTCGTCAATCTCTTTTCTTACTTTTTCTTTATCCCAGTTGAGCAAGGATAGTGATTTCCTCGACATTTTTACACAAGTATCTGGACTTTTGTGAACGATGACCGAAGAATCTTTGCATATGTCGTCTAAAATTTCTTCTGTTACTGTGACTTCTGCTCTATCTGGTTGCAGAATAGTCATGTGACCGTCATTGGTGAACGACGATGGTGACATGGGTTTGAGTTTAACACCACCAACACCAGCTTTGCTTTGTCCTATCAGTCGGAAATTTCGGTTTCTCGTATAAACCTTAGTATCGATGACGCATTTGGTTTTTCCTTTGCCGTTGGTATAGAATAGTTTTTCTTGTTGCTGTTGTGAAAACCACTCTACAAATGCTAGAACGAAAAATCTCATATTTGTTTTTACGTCTTTGAAAATGGCTTGTGGAAATACTACGTGGTAACTATATTTCGTTTCCTTTCTATTCGATTCCAGGATAATTACATCGTCAAACGTATCTCTGCGTTCGGAAAACTGTCGCAATCCCTCTATCAAACCATTAACGTCTACCGGTCCATGCTCCCATGGGCAATCTATGTCCAGATAGAATCTAGTTGGTCTGTTTTCAAGCAGCACTTCGTAAAGGTGATGATCTTTTTCCAGCACAGACATAAAGTGTCTCCCACATTGACTGTTCTTGGTTACTGCTGCATCACACTTCTCAGTCTCTTTTATCGTCAAAAACAACTTTGTGCCATTGCCAGCACTGGTGTCTTGAGCAAACACCTTTCCATTTTGTGCCTGTATAGCGTCGTCTTGTCTTTGGTAATGGATAATTTTGAATACATCAGTCGATTTTAGTAACATCTTGATTGGAGGCTACTGTTGAATATACTGTTGGATGAGTGTCTGTGTACACGGTTAATGTAGAAAATGGTTACCTATCAGTTGCTTTACCTTATAGTTGCTTTTGACCGCCACCGCCGCCGATGCTCGTCTCTTTGTGAATTGTATCTTCTATGTGTTAATTTGCTCTTTTCGGTACATAGCCTATCGATAGGGGAAGATGTTTTTTTCATAAAGTCGTGGTCTGATATCTTGGTAACGTCCAACACGTCCAACCTGAATCTAGACACCCGGACACCTTTCTTGATTTTGGAAAATTGTTCTCTCTGTATAAGTATTCTCCCCCGGCTTGACACGGAGGTCACAAACGATACATCATCCCAGTTGAACATATCATTGCCACCACTACCATTACCGTACCAAAATACTCGAATCGTTTCCCTTCTGGCAACTTGCTCTGAAGACCAATTTACACGCTCACTATCCAGGTGGTGGACACTATCCAGAGTTGTCTGTGGTGGACACTATCCGCGGGTGTCTGCAATTGGTTATAGGGCCGTGCAAGCGCCTACATCACCAAAAAGTGCAGTCCCAAAATATTTTTGATTTTGAAATTATTTGTGAAAAATTTTCAACTGACTGAGTGATGAAAAAATTTCAGAGTACAAAAATTTTTTTCTTTACAAAATTTTTTTTTTGGCTCAAAATGCACCTACATCACCAAAACGTGCAGTCCCAAAATATTTTTGATTTTGAAATTTGTGAAAAATTTTCAACTGACTGAGTGATGAAAAAATTTCAAAGTACAAAAATTTTTTTCTTTACAAAATTTTTTTTTTGGCTCAAAATGCACGTACATACATCACCAAAAACGTGCAGTCCCAAAATATTTTTGATTTTGAAAATTTTGAAAAATTTTCAACTGACTGAGTGATGAAAAAATTTCAAAGTACAAAAATTTTTTTCTTTACAAAATGTTTTTTTCCTCAAAATGCACACACATCACCAAAACGTGCAGTCCCAAAATATTTTTGATTTTGAAAATTTTGAAAAATTTTCAACTGACTGAGTGATGAAAAAATTTCTAAGTACAAAAATTTTTTTCTTTACAAAAATTTTTTTTTGGCTCAAAATGCACCTACGTCGTCACGATGCAAGTGGTACACGAATTTCCTTTCCGAGAAATCCATATACCCATCTGACCAATTGACGATACTGCTGCTGCCTATAGCAAGCCAATGCTGTGGCCAGGACATATTCGTCCAACGTTACATTGTCGAACCCCCTGTGTTCGGGCAATTCACATAATCTCGGGTCACAATAATCGATTACAAATTCAAATTCAAATTCAAAGCAGTTTATTGAGCCAAATGAATACTACATTCATATAGGTAGAAAATACAATAAACTGGTGCGGCGCGGGATAGAGAGAAGAAGCAGAGAGAAGTAAACAGGCAGGGATCTGTCTTAGAAAATATGTACCCTGACCGTTAGCGTGCGGAGGTAAGAACACAAGCAAGTTACTGTTAATACAGGTACAAGGATAAAGATCAATCTTTGATATATTAATCAATTCTCATGTTGCAAAAAACATGTAGCCAAAAGCAGTAGAAAACAAATTATGCGTTTTTTATTTATGTTGACGAGGATTGTAAATGATCGACTAATGCTAATTAAAAATCTTCTCCTTGAGCCTATCACTCAAAGGCCAGTCTGTCATTACGAGATATCTACTTACTGCTGACATGACCTATAACCCAGGGCATGACTCACATAATTATCAGCCCGTTTTAAATCATGTACGCGATAGCCACAGCTCACCAACGCCACTCCTGCGGCAAGAAACGTTCATAGACTATTGACCATATGTGTACACAACCATGAGTGTACAAACATCTAAATCATGTCTAGAAGCACCCAAACAACGAAAATATCGCTCGATATCAACTGCAAGGTCGATAGTAATGCCGCACTGAGCAGTAGAACGTCAGGTAGAAAAATGCCAAAAATGCCAAATAAATATAACCCTAACCCTAACCCTAACCCTAACCCTAACCCTAACCCTAACCCTAACCCTAACCCTAACCCTAACCCTAACCCTAACCCTAACCCTAACCCTAACCCTAACCCTAACCCTAACCCTAACCCTAACCCTAACCCTAACCCTAACCCTATAACCCTAACCCTAACCCTAACCCTAACCCTAACCCTAACCCTAACCCTATTTACTTGGTATTTTTGGTATTTTTGGTATTTTTGGTATTTTTTCTACCTGGGTCCTAGAGCCATGTCCTGAGGTGTTTTTGACCTAGTTTCGATTTTGAAATAAAGTTCAGCATCTCTGCTATTAGAAAAAAATGTTTTCAAAATTTTTAAATGGGTGGGTTATGGTTAAATATTTTTTTTTAAATTTATTGTAAAAAGGATTTGAGACGGGATTGTGCGTTGACCCTCGATTGAGGTATTTGCAACGGTATTTAGGGATTCGCTACGGTATTGAGGTTAGTATTCGCGACGGTATTGTATTTGGGACGGGATTGAGGTTAGCATTTGTGACGGTATTGTATTTGGGACGGGATTGAGGTTAGCATTTTGGACGGCATTGGGGGAGGGTTAGTATTGACGACGGTATTGATCGATTTGCAGCTTCTTACGGTTTAGCATTTGGAACGGGATTGTATTTGGGACGGGATTGAGGTTAGCATTTTGGACGGTAATGGGGGAGGGTTAGTATTGACGACGGTATTGATCGATTTGCAGCTTCTTAGGGTTTAGCATTTGGAACGGGATTGTATTTGGGACGGGATTCAAGGAGGTTAGTATTTGGGACGTGATTTAGTGATTTGCAACTTATGAGGGTTTAGCATATGGGACGGATAGATAAAGTGTTCAATAACTGACTTCAGACACCACCAGAGGAAGATGATATGGAAACCAAGCTGGCCTACTGGACACGCCTAACTGCCATCTTTGTTACAGCAACTACGCAGAGTTTTACATGGCCAATATAACAAAAAGCTTCGAAATGATAACGACCACCAATGCAGTGTCTGAATTTATTTTATGATGTTATACGCAAATGGTCACAAGTAGGCTACCATACTCACTCCTCACAAAGCTGGTTGATCTGTGCAGTGACATTCTTCTCTCTTTCTTCCAATGTCTTGATCTCAACAAGCACACTTTGTTTCTCAGACTGCCATCAGACACCACATTTTGAATCTGGAGTTAATAGGCAATGAAAATCCTTCAATTAGATGAGCTTTTAGAAGGGAAGGAAAGAAGTCTCTCATCAACCATCAGACACCACTTTTCAAACCTGGAGTTAGGCAATGACAATCCTTCAATTAGATTAAGCTTTTAGAAGGGAAGGAAATATTTCAAAGTCTGTCTTGCACTGAGACAACAGAAAATTAAACTCAAAGGACAACACTAATTCCAACTCTCACAATTCGAACTACGAACCTCAAACTTGCCAAAATAATGTATTTCAACTGGACTTTGGAGGTTTTTTTTAGAAATGTTCCGATTCTCCTGATTTCAACCAACATCCAAAGTCACCTGCTTAGGCATTTTCCTCTGCAAAATGTATAAGTCGCGGATTGATTTTATCACCATCAGTCATAAAGAGTATTGCAGTGGTCCCAGTGTAATTGTTGGCAGGTTTCACAATCGGACTCCAAACTCTGATAAGAATGAAGCTGGATCTTATTTGGAGGATGCTTGAGCATGGCCACGGTCAAGGCAACCATTGCCCTGGATAACTGTAGAAACCCCAGGCTCACCAGAATAATAGTCAGTCATGTCAGTAAGGCCTACCCCTTGATAAGTGTAGAAACCCCAGGCACACCAGGATAATAGTCAGTCACGTCAGTAAGGCCTACTTACCCCCATGATAACTGTAGAAACCCCAGGCTCACCAGAATAATAGTCAGTCATGTCAGTAAGGCCTACCCCTGGATAAGTGTAGAAACCCCAGGCACACCAGGATGATAGTCAGTCACATCAGTAAGGCCCCTGGATAAGTGTAGAAACCCCAGGCACACCAGGATGATAGTCAGTCACGTCAGTAAGGCCTACCCCTTGGATAAGTGTAGAAACCCCAGGCACACCAGGATAATAGTCAGTCACGTCAGTAAGGCCTACTTACCCCCATGATAACTGTAGAAACCCCAGGCACACCAGGATGATAGTCAGTCACGTCAGTAAGGCCTACTTACCCCCATGATAACTGTAGAAACCCCAGGCACACCAGGATGATAGTCAGTCACGTCAGTAAGGCCTACCCCCTGGATAAGTGTAGAAACCCCAGGCACACCAGGATGATAGTCAGTCACGTCAGTAAGGCCTACCCCCTGGATAAGTGTAGAAACCCCAGGCACACCAGGATGATAGTCAGTCACGTCAGTAAGGCCTACCCCCTGGATAAGTGTAGAAACCCCAGGCACACCAGGATAATAGTCAGTCACGTCAGTAAGGCCTACCCCCTGGATAAGTGTAGAAACCCCAGGCACACCAGGATGATAGTCAGTCACATCAGTAAGGCCTACTTACCCCCCACGATAAGTGTAGAAACCCCAGGCACACCAGGATAATAGTCAGTCACGTCAGTAAGGCCTACCCCTGGATAAGTGTAGAAACCCCAGGCACACCAGGATAATAAACAGCCTCACAATAATACCTTTTTCGGCCTCCGAATAATCAACAGCACGATTTCGTTCAGGCTTGTCCATGGCGCAGACTGTCACAAACTTGGCAGAACGGGTGAAAGTTTCGGCACTATACCATAGATTACCGCGCAATCTGTGCCCTCATATTTTCCTA
The DNA here is from genome assembly GCF_910592395.1 of Lineus longissimus. Taxonomy (NCBI): domain Eukaryota; kingdom Metazoa; phylum Nemertea; class Pilidiophora; order Heteronemertea; family Lineidae; genus Lineus; species Lineus longissimus. The sequence goes on along the minus strand of NC_088309.1, from coordinate 29,043,910 downwards.
GTTCCACAACATACAAAGGAATTGAAATAGACCTCGTTCTATCGTCGGCCTCACTATCGGAGTTTCGATTCTGTCGGCCCTGGTGAATGGGCCATCAGTTATGGACTTGCTGACCTCGACAGCTTTAAAGGGAGGATATAGGCAGGAGCAAGGTGGGCAAAGGGATGCAGCATATACACGCAATCAACTAGTGAATGGGACATCAGCCTTGTTGGCCGTGAATGATGATCCTCGTAAAAGATGTGACATTCGAATGTAGTGAATTTGGAGTGAAAAGTTTGAGCATGAAGGGGACAGGCTACCAGAAAATATGAATGAACGACTCGTCTACTCTTAACTTATGTCATATACACAAGCGCCTACGCTCGGCCCCAGCTTTTATATTAAATCATCAACATCTTCTAAAAACCATGAATGGAATACATTGGGTGATTTCAAAGTTGGTTTTGGTTTTAGTGTTGGGTGTTAGTGTCAGTTTTACTCTTAATTTCTACCCCTAAAAACCTATGTCTGGATAAGACCAATTCGAGGTTTTAGTTTAACACCAACACCTGGTTTTGTCTTAACTCCTAAAACCTGGGCTGAAACTAAGAAGAGGTTTTATTCTGCAGGTAAAACTAACACCAAGATGGGCAGAGATAAAACCTCGGAAAAACCAAACATGCATGTTGTTGTCGTTGTTACTGTTGTTTCCCTATTGTAACCGCTTCCGATCTATCTAAATTTGTTCGTCTTCTTTCACGTCCATCATCATTCCCATCAGCGTTCAAAATACCAGTAACTACTTCTTGAAATGGTACAAACAACATGATTTTTTTTTTAACACCAACACCAACTTTGAAATCCACTCGGTGTTAATGCCTAAGGTGTTAGTTTTATTGGTAATACAAAATGCACTACAAATCTTCCAAATATAACACCGAGCTGGGATTAAGATCAGACCTTGGTGTTCCAATTGGTTTCAGTGTGAAACTAAAACCTAATTTGAAATAGGATAATGCTAAAACTGAGTGTCAAAACTAACACCAGAACTGACTTCATTTCTGGTGTTGTGGAGAGTTTTAGTTTTAGTCCCGGTGTTAGTTTTTGACACTAAAACCATCCCTTAGTTTTTAGCTCAAACCGGACATAATGCTAAAACCAACAAACACCAACTTTGAAATAGGATGCAACTAAAACCCAATTCATTTCAATACTGGTTTAATCAAGGGTTTTAGTGTTCCATTTAGTTTTAAAACTAAATCTAAAAACTGACTTTGAAATCACCCATTGCCGAACTGAAGTTATTGCGAGGGAGTCGCTGACTTAGTCGGCAACACCTATGCATGCAGAAGCGTTTTCGAAGTGTCAGCTTGCTCAAGACTACACGTGAAAGCCGCAATTATGCTCGTCTTCGACGAGAAGGAAAAGGAGGTCCTAATCATCGAGATAGCTGTCAGCTCCGAGAGACACGTCCTAGCACGTGCGGAGGAGAAACGATCGAAGTACTGTGGCTGTGACTATCTCATCTCTCTCATCATGTTGTCAACACGGTGGAGCAGCCAGGACTAATTCGGCCTGGCTATGACCGTTTCATCTCTCTCATCATGCTGTCAACACAGTGGGGCAGCCAGGAATGATTCGGCCTAGCTGTGACTTCCTCATATTTCTCTGCGACTGCGTCATCTCTCTCGCCATGTCGACAACTTGGCAGAGCAGCCAGGACTGATTCGCCTGGCTGTGACTGTCTCATCTCTCTCACCATATTAACAACTAGGCAGTGCGACGAAGACTGATGCCGCCTGGCTGTGACTGTCTCATCACTCTCATCATGTTGTCAACACGGTGGAGCAGCCAGGTCTGATTCGACCTGGCTGAGACTGCCTCATCTCTCCCACCATGTTGACAACTTGGCAGAGCAGCCAGGACTGATTTGGCCTGGCTGTGACTGTCTCATCTCTCTCACCATAATTATTGTCAAGACGGTGGAGCAGCCAGAACTGATTCGGCCTGGCTGTGACTGCCTCATCTCGCTCACCATGTAGACAACTTGGCAGCGCAGCCAAGACTGATTTGGCCCGGTTGTGACTGTCTCATCTCTCTCACCATAATTATTGTGAACACGGTGGAGCAGCCAGAACTGATTCGGCCAGGCTGTGATTGCCTCATCTCTCTCACCATGTAGACAACTTGGCAGAGCAGCCAAGACTGATTTGGCCTGCTTGTGGCTGTCTCATCTCTCTCATCATGTTGTCAACACGGTGGAGCAGCCATGACTAATTCGGCCTGGCTATGACCGTTTCATCTCTCTCATCATGCTGTCAACACAGTAGGGCAGCCAGGACTGATGCGGCCAGGCTGTGACTGTCTCATCACTCTCACCATATTAACAACTAGGCAGTGCGGCGAAGACTGATATGGCCTGGGTGTGACTTCCTCATCTCTCTCACCATGTAGACAACTTGGCAGAGCAGCCAAGACTGATTTGGCCTGGCTGTGACTGTCTCATCTCTCTCACCATATCAACAACTAGGCAGTGCGGCGAAGACTGATGTGGCCTGCCTGTGACTGTCTCATCACTCTCATCATGTTGTCAACATGGTGGAGCAGCCAGGACTGATTCGGCCTGGCTGTGACTTCCTTATCTCTCTCATCATGTTGTCAACACGGTGGAGCAGCCAGGACTAATTCGGCCTGGCTATGACCGTTTCATCTCTCTCATCATGCTGTCAACACAGTGGGGCAGCCCGGACTGATTCGGCCAGGCTGTGACTTCCTCATCTCTCTCTGTGACTGCGTCATCTCTCTCGCCATGTCGACAACTTGGCAGAGCAGCCAGGACTGATTTGGCCTGGCTGTGACTGTCACATCTCTCTCGCCATATTAACAACTATAGGCAGTGCGGCGAAGACTGATGCGCCTTGGCTGTGACTGTCTCATCACTCTCATCATGTTGTCAACATGGTGGTGCAGCCAGGACTGATTCGGCCTGGCTGTGACTTCCTTATCTCTCTCATCATGTTGTCAACACGGTGGAGCAGTGATATAAACGATTATCTTTGCAGTTGATTTAACGTTTGAATTGGTTTGGAGAGAGCAGTAACCCGTTATTCAGCACGGTTCAGCAGTTCAATGTGCTCATGACGTGAAGCGAGCAAATCAGTTGGATTCGAACCAGCGCTAAAAGACCCAAGCAGCGTCGACAACCGCCCCCAACCCACTTGCTGAATATGTACCGGCTACCGCTCTCTCTCTATTCAAACTGTACTTCGGTGGCTCAGTGGTCTGAGGCGCTGACACGGTTGGTTTTTTCTTTTTGCGCTGGTTCGAATCCCACCGGTCCCCAACTACGTGAAATTGAGCAACTTCAACTTGTCAATACACGTTTCTGATAAGACCGCTCAGGTGTTTTATTTTTTATTTCAAATCCTGGTGTCCTCTTTATTCCACATGTGAAGTGTGAACCTTGTCGGCCCATTATAACTCATTGGATATGAAAGCAACTCCACACACATGGCTCTGATTAGGACCGCCTACTCATGTGGTTGACCTTGTCGGCCCATTATAATTCATTGAATATGAAAGCAACCTTACACACAAGGCTTTGGCTAAGACCACTATCTGTAAATATCACCACTCACTCAATGATTAACCTTATCGGCCCATTGTATTGTATTTAATATCAATATCACCACTCACTCATGTGGTTAGCCTTGACGGACCATTATAACTCATTGAATACGAAGGGTCCAGCAAACGCCTTGAAGAGTTTCTATAAGAGATAACTAGAGCGCCCAAAACAATAACAACACACAACAACGCCACAGAAAATGCAACAAAGACCCACAAGACTGCAGGAAAACTTGGTTGATAGTGTTTTGTTGGAGCAACATCATAGCTTGCGGTAACATTAATGCTAACCCGTGGCATCAACCAGTTCCATAAGGCAAACGTGTTTGGCTTGACGTGATCTCTAATACTGATACCGCCTTCCTCCACAGAAAGGTATTTCCCTGAAATCTTGGTGTAGGGCACCCAGTCGGTGTTAAAGGGATTTTCACTTCCTCTCGTGGGTTTCCTAAAAATACATGTTGTAGAAGGTTAGTACTACCGAGAATCACTTGAGGAATGTTGCCTCCATTCTCTAGAGAACTTCGTCTACGGTCTGTTAATAGAAGTCACGAAGGAAGATCCCGTGACGGTTTGAACAGCCATGTATCCTTTGTCTTTATTCGATCAGGCGAGAATCATTTAAGTAACTTCGTTTTTTCCAAATGGGGTTTTTAGTTCCTTATGCATCGAAGGCTGCTTTTCTTAGACCCATGGTGATATTAAATAAGAAGGTCATCCGAGTTCAGAGCCTATCAGTGCCTACAGTCTCTGACCAACCCAGAAACCACCGGCAGATTGTGGTATTGTGGTGCACACGAGCAAGTGCCCCCACTTCTCTGGGCAGGGCTCGCCTTTTGACGAGTCTATTGTACTTACCCAGTTTTGGCAAAGTTTGTCCACCATGTCATCAGTGCCTTGCTCATCGTCTTGTCCTCCCTAGTGAAGTTAGACGAGAGGACGAATGGCTGTAGATGTCCAGTGAAAGGAGCGCCAAACACGAGCGAGAGCTCAATCTCATGATAGCTGTAGTTTCTCACCCACTCCGGGAAGATGGCTACATGGCGAAGTTTGTAATCAAACACGTAACGATAGACGGGCATGCCAATCTGATCGAAGGCGTTGGCTAAACTATGGGTCGGGTAAGCCATATCCGTGTCACCACACAACTGAAACAAGACGCAATTCCAATATAGGCCTATATGACCTTTTTTCATATTCCAGCGTACAGGAAGTGGTGTAACACTAACAGTAGACTGAATGTCATCATAAATGTAGTGAAAGAAACTAAAATGCATGCTGAGCAGTCAGGCCTCTTGATGCTAACTTCCATGGCTGAAATACCAACTTACTTGAATAAAGTTGTCTCTGTTGACAAATGTATCGTTTGGATTTGTCCAATCAGTATAGTGAAACTTTATAACGTCACTAACAGTGCTTGGCCAATCGAATAACTTGGCAAAGTAGTCCGTCATCTTTAGAAATGAGGCCCGGTCCATCCCGTCGCCTAGTTCATGATCTAAAGAACAAACATACAATCATTATCCGTGATGTGACAAGGAACTATTGAATGATGGTGGTATGTTAGGCAAACAGTCTAACAGGCAAACAATAAGTATAGCATGTACAATAAATGATTTAGAGCAGTCTAATTTATGGTAAGCGGGCATCAACATTCGGAACTCATCATACCTGCATCTGGGTAGTAACTATAAAATCTTGAATCGAGAAAGAATCCATATATTCGGGCCGATTCCTCCGACGTCACACCTAACATAACAGGTACATTGTTGACTCGACCACGTGACAGTAGTGACGTAATGGACTCTGGGATGACGACTCCGTCAATACGTGGTTTGGTATCTTCCTCGGAAATAGTGAAGAATTTGTACTGAAGAAACGAGAGGATAAAAGAAGTTGTCGTTTGAAAAGTTAAAGGATATTTACGGAAGAAACGGGGGTTATATTTATGAGAGTTGATAAAACCAGGAGCGTCTTTAGAGGGGAGGGGGCTACTGAAGTTCTTCAGTGTACATGAACTTACATCCTCGCTGTTCTTGGTCCAAGGGTCAATCAGATGTTCATACTCTACCTCCTTCAGGCATGCGATGGCATCTTGGACGGTTGGTGAGACACAGTCCTGCTTTTCAACCACTTCGGTAAAAAATTGTCGCGGACTAAACCCGTCACCCGACTTATAGGACGCCCAGTATGCATTGATCGGACCACTCTGGATGATTGCACGGTGGAAAAGACCTACAATATATGGGACACATATCGTTCAGCAGATTATTAAAGGAGTACTACACGAAATATGCGCATCAATACTATGCTCTGCGCAGTGAATTTATCTTTTAGACTGTACCGACAACTTTCATCAATGATTAACCCATAAAATGGAAAAATTCTGTTAGTACCATATCTTCTGATGTAACCAGCTCGGCATTTCTCGGAATCATCTTGATTTTCGTGTCCTGCAGTATAACGTTTTACTGATGACATCGGCAACGCGGTCAATAGAGGGTGATGACCCCCAGGCCACAGCGTGAACCCAAGGCTACATAGCTTGCACGAATTCTGATTGGACGAAAGCATCACTGTCTCACTGACAAGTAATCGAACCTCGATGCAAGGTGGTTTAATTTCCGATGTTGCACGTACAGCACGACAGTGATTTGATCTTCGCCGTCTCATTCATATCGCATAAGTCATCCAGATCGTGAAATACATTCACCTCGACAATGTCATGGAATTTAAAGGTGGCCAATTTGTTTGCAAATTCACGATTCCCCGCAGGCGCACGGTAAACGATGGAGCACGGTAAACGAGTGGAGTTTGAATGTCAATGATCTGATTAACTTTTCAAGCGGTGAACTGATGTTGACCGCTCAAGTTATTTCAATTAATAATCTGTCGAAGAGATATACATGTACTCACCTTTGGACAAGGGAGATATGATATGTATTCCTACACTCGACCCACCGGCACTGTTCCCAAAGATCGTCACTTCCTTCGGGTTTCCACGGAAATGGCGGATATTATTCGAGACCCAGTTCAAGGCGATGACTTGATCGAGAACGCCATAGTTGCCAGGCAGTGTAGAATTGTCGGTGCTCAGGAACCCTGTTTTAAAGACGTAAATGGAGTTAGATGTGACCTCTTCACCCGGCAATGAAAGAAACATAAGTCTGTATTTGTGGATATCACATTCGCCATATAATGTTTGGCCTCCCCGTCAGTCAGTCTCGGACCAATGCGGTATTTGTTCCACCATCTGTCATATCTTTAGCGCATCGTTTGAGTGATATTGAGTGGAGGACCTCAAATGAACCAAATATCGTGGGGTAGGAATCTTGGATTATTGATTATTGACTTGGTTTCATCCTCCCATCAGTATAAGTCCTGAGGATGCTGAGCCCAACATCGACAACAAGCAAACAAGGAGTTCGACAATGAGAATCTGGTTTATGACATCCAACGATTTTATTATATATATATATCTTTCCAAAGCTCACATCACATTTCTTCTGGATTCAGCAGAATGAATTCCCATGGTTACGCCCCCTTGGTCGTTCGTATTGATAATCCATCCCAAAAAGGTACAAAATTTAGAACTGGATGGCAATGGTTTCGACATTAGGTCTATATCAATATGATCGATCGGGATGTCTGACAAATATGGAAGCATCCTTCTCCTCCATCGTGCAGCTGTGAAATGCCCGCCTCAGTCCGTGCCTCGCACCATTAGGAAACCGGTAAGATTCCAAATAAGGGCCAAAGATGGGAAGTGACTGGCCGTGCAAGGTATATCCTTTTATCAAACAGTTCAGGCCCGACGGTCACACAAAGATTGGGTGATGAAAGAGACAGACTTTCAGAAGTTACACCATACCTGGTGACGGAGGTGTTCATCTCGAGCTAGCTGTTGGGGGCTGATGTAGGCTTTCTACATTATCACCAAGACCCAATGGCTTTTTCTCTGTCTGGGTGGGAAAGATTCTAACAATAGTAGTTATGTTTCCATTGCAAAGGCGTAATTACGTAACAGCCGACCTTATGGCAGAATTTGGCGACAACAGCAAATTATCATAAGGGACCAGTCGCACAAAGGGCCATGCTACTCACCAGCTAGGAAGAGCCTATAGTTGATGATAACCACCACTACTCCGTACTGAGCGAGGGCCGTACCGTCATAGTCAGTCGCCGTACCCTGCATGTACGAGCCTCCGTGAATATAAAACATTACGGGATAGCGCGTCCCTTGATCGTCAGAAGACTGCAGTGGCAAAAACAAAGATTTAGATACTTAGGGCCAAATTCATAAAGGGCGTTTAGCTTAAAACAGCGATTAACTTCTGAATAGACAGATTCAGATCCTTCATGTAAATCTTCACAGAATATGAATAGGCCCTGAAACTGATTAGAGAGAAGTTACACGCGTCTAACCCTTAAACGCCCTTTATGAATTCGGCCCTTAAAGTGAGCAAAGCGAATGCCAACAATGAACTTTTCTACCCCTTGGTTAACGAGTCACTTCGTGCATGAGGCATCCTGGATCTTCATTGAAGAGCAATACATGACTTTGTTTCACTGTTTGTCACACTCGATTTAAATTTTAGAGGCTGACAATACCATTGAATTTCCGATTTCTCGGATACAGTAGTGGGCGCATTATCATATAGCTCAATATGAAATGCTTTGCTTGATGGAGCCGTTCAACCCATGGAAAACTACTTAGAAGGCCCATACCAAATACTGCTTGGAAAGAACGGTCCTTTACAAAATCTGCTTAAAAGGAACGGCCAGTTACAAATACTGTTAGGAATCAGTTTTGAAAATGACTGTCAATAACGTGATAAGGAGGAGGTTCGAAACGAGATCCTCAATGATAAATGAATGTATCGAAATCAGGTCGGGTATTGTTCATCCAGTATCGATGGGGTTTCTCATAAAACACGAATCGATTGCAATGAGTATCTGTTCACTATTGGCTTGAATTTAGTAGCTGAGGACTGATCAACATCACCTTTTCGACTACTGCAATTGTACAAATGAAAGTTGACGCTGTGTCACAATAATTCCAATTGGGCAATCAAAGCTCATTTCTCTAACATTGACGTCGCTTGCTGGCTACAGAAGTTTGGGTACTGTTATGATGACTAATGATCGTGTTCCAGATAGCCGGACGACATTGTTTGGGAGAGTCAAATTGTTATTCTGTTTCTGTAAGCAAATGTATCTATTTGCGGTAACTTGCGATGAAACCTTACAATAGTGAGTTATCTTCTGACCTTGTAGGGTGAATATATGTTCAGATAAAGGCAATCCTCGACGGCCGTGCAGCTTCCTCTTGACCAGACGGTGGCGTCCATGGGATGTTGCCATGGCTCTACCGGCTCTGGTGCCTGGAAAAAGAGCGAAGAGGCAAGAAGAAGTAGGTTCACTCAGGAACATAGCATAGCCTTTACAGGACCAACAGAAAGATCGGGATTGCAGATGACAATAGGAGAAATCCAACGAGCAGAGTTGACTGTCAGAAGGAGTGGTGCATCGATTCAAATTCAAATCGGAGATTGCCGAGTGTTGGTAGCCTTGCCCAGTACTCACCTCAAATCGGAGATTGCCGAGCGGTGGTAGCCTTGCCCAGTACTTACCTCAAATCGGAGATTGCCGAGCGGTGGTAGCCTTGCCCTGTACTTACCTCAAATCGGAGATTGCCGAGCGGTGGTAGCCTTGCCCAGTACTTACCTCAAATCGGAGATTGCCGAGCGGTGGTAGCCTTGCCCAGTACTCACCTCAAATCGGAGATTGCCGAGCGGTGGTAGCCTTGCCCAGTACTCACCTCAAATCGGAGATTGCCGAGCGGTGGTAGCCTTGCCCTGTACTTACCTCAAATCGGAGACTGCCGAGCGGTGGTTTGGCATAAGGAAGTCCGAGAAATGAGTCGATAGTATCCGTGTGTTCCCCTGAAAAGACGTGACCCAGACATGTGAACGAGGAATTTTGACACATAAAACTACATACCCGACGGTTGTGCATGAAGTCATCATGGTGCCCCGAGTGACAAAACTTTGTCTTGCGCGTACCATCTTCGGGAAAGCAAGGGGAAACAGGGCGATTTGTTTGAATGAAGGAGTGAGCCGCATGGTATCCCTGACAACATGAATCTCATGACATTAAATGGAAAATATGACACTTGCCTTGATGGCATTCCACTAACGGAGCAGTCGAGCAAACGATGGCGATGATAAGCTACAATAATAAACCTGATCCTTTGTGGTCCATGCGAGGACGTATGTGTGCCAATTCACCAACTCACCTAACCCAAATGGATATGTTTTCCTGGTTCCTATGACTTCCCCGAGAGGTGTCTGGACGGTTACATTTCCTGCATCGGTGGCAAGGCACTTGATCACAAGGAACATGAGGACCATGGGATACCAGCTACATCTGGAACAGTGTTGTTGAGGTTAAGACAACGCAATACCAGTCATTTCTGGAAAACAGCGTTAGCTAAAGAAGTCTTTGCCATACCAGTCTTATCTTAACAGGAGTGTTAGCTAAGAAGACCATGCCATACTGGTCATTTCTGGAAAACAGCGTTAGCTAAAGAAGTCCTTGCCATACCAGTCTATTGCAACAGGAGTGTTAGCTAAGAAGACCATGCCATACTGGTCATTTCTTGAAAACAGCGTTAGCTAAAGAAGTCCTTGCCATACCAGTCTATTGCAACAGGAGTGTTAGCTAAGAAGACCATGCCATACTGGTCATTTCCGGAAAACAGCGTTAGCTAAAGAAGTCCTTGCCATACCAGTCTATTGTAACAGGAGTGTTAGCTAAGAAGACCATGCCATACTGGTCATTTCTAGAAAACAGCGTTAACTAAAGAAGTCCTTGACATACCAGTCTATTTTAACAGGAGTGTTAGCTAAGAAGACCATGCCATACTGGTCATTTCTGGAAAACAGCGTTAGCTAAAGAAGTCCTTGCCATACCAGTCTATTTTAACAGGAGTGTTAGCTAAGAAGACCATGCCATACTGGTCATTTCTTGAAAACAGCGTTAGCTAAAGAAGTCCTTGCCATACCAGTCTATTTTAACAGGAGTGTTAGCTAGAAGACCATGCCATACTGGTCATTTCTGGAAAACAGCGTTAGCTAAAGAAGTCCTTGCCATACCAGTCTATTTTAACAGGAGTGTTAGCTAAGAAGACCATGCCATACTGGTCATTTCTTGAAAACAGCGTTAGCTAAAGAAGTCCTTGCCATACCAGTCTATTTTAACAGGAGTGTTAGCTAGAAGACCATGCCATACTGGTCATTTCTGGAAAACAGCGTTAGCTAAAGAAGTCCTTGCCATACCAGTCTATTGCAACATGAGTGTTAGCTAAGAAGACCATGCCATACTGGTCATTTCTTGAAAACAGCGTTAGCTAAAGAAGTCCTTGCCATACCAGTCTATTTTAACAGGAGTGTTAGCTAAGAAGACCATGCCATACTGGTCATTTCTGGAAAACAGCGTTAGCTAAAGAAGTCCTTGCCATACCAGTCTATTTTAACAGGAGTGTTAGCTAAGAAGACCATGCCATACTGGTCATTTCTGGAAAACAGCGTTAGCTAAAGAAGTCCTTGCCATACCAGTCTATTTTAACAGGAGTGTTAGCTAAGAAGACCATGCCATACCAGTCATATCTGAACAAGAGTGTTAGGCATCCCTTAAAACAACTGTATCCCCTGCCAACATTGTCAACCGCTGTGCACAGCATATCTATCCCCAAGACACCTCGCCCAATACATCACAATCAACTACTTGAGATTCATTATAAATTCATGGCCGAGCCAAGACGATGTGTGTATTTTCATGGGGTCGCCCCGAATATTTACCCGAAAAAATTATGTTTCATATCAACACGTAGAGTTGTACATAGAAATGACTAGTTTTGAGACGTTTATCATTCGAAAGCAGTCCGTAGGCAAAAAGCGTTATGATGCTACTAAATGGCGAATAAACATCACCACCAATTAAGGCATCTCACATTCACCTTGTTAATGGCTTCGAGTTATCAAGATCCTTGTTCAGAGCCAATTATGCAAGTGAACTCTCCTCACTCAACCGTTTTCTGGTATTTGAATTATCACATTCTTTTTCGAGGCAATGTTGAAATGAGTTTATTATTGAAACGTTAAACAGTTGAGGAGGGGTATATACACGGCTTGGAGAGAGATAACTATGATTTAGCTCAGGACGACATTGGAATACAACTGTTTTGGGAATGTCGCACATCAACATACCACTTTAGCGCCTTCTTAACGATCGTTACCAACTTTGATGAGAAATACCTTGTTTTCTATTAGCTATTGGTCTCACTGTACTATACTTGTTAATACGGATATCGACACAAGATCAAAGGATATGGTTGGACATCACCAGAGGCGGTGGTTCGAAAATCTTCCTTGGAAGGGTCCCTTCAATAGAGGTGGTGGTTCGTCAAACCACACGTCATTCTCTCTTTGAAGAGTCCCTTCAACAGAGGTGGTGGTTCGTCAAACCACACGTCTATCTCTCTCTTTGAAGGCTCCCTTCAATAGAGGTGGTGGTTCGTCAAACCACACGTCATTCTCTCTTTGAAGGGTCCCTTCAATAGAGGTGATGGTTCGTCAAACCACACGTCTATCTCTCTCTTTGAAGGGTCCTTTCAACAGAGGTGGTTGTTCGTCAAACCACACGTCATTCTCTCTTTGAAGGGTCCCTTCAACAGAGGTGATGGTTCGTCAAACCACACGTCTATCTCTCTCTTTGAAGAGTCCCTTCAATAGAGGTGGTGGTTCGCCATACCACACGTCATTCTCTCTTTGAAGGGTCCCTTCAATAGAGGTGGTGGTTCGCCATACCACACGTCATTCTCTCTTTGAAGGGTCCCTTCAATAGAGGTGGTGGTTCGTCAAACCACACGTCATTCTCTCTTTGAAGGGTCCCTTCAATAGAGGTGGTGGTTCGTCAAACCACACGTCATTCTCTCTTTGAAGGCTCCCTTCAACAGAGGTGGTGGTTCGTCAAACCACACGTCATTCTCTCTTTGAAGGGTCCCTTCAACAGAGGTGATGGTTCGTCAAACCACACGTCTACCTCTCTCTTTGAAGGGTCCCTTCAATAGAGGTGATGGTTCGTCAAACCACACGTCATTCTCTCTTTGAAGGCTCCCTTCAACAGAGGTGGTGGTTCGTCAAACCACACGTCATTCTCTCTTTGAAGGGTCCCTTCAACAGAGGTGATGGTTCGTCAAACCACACGTCTATCTCTCTCTTTGAAGGCTCCCTTCAACAGAGGTGGTGGTTCGTCAAACCACACGTCTATCTCTCTCTTTGAAGGCTCCCTTCAACAGAGGTGATGGTTCGTCAAACCACACGTCTATCTCTCTCTTTGAAGGCTCCCTTCAACAGAGGTTGTGGTTCGTCAAACCACACGTCATTCTCTCTTTGAAGGGTCCCTTCAACAGAGGTGATGGTTCGTCAAACCACACGTCTATCTCTCTCTTTGAAGGCTCCCTTCAATAGAGGTGGTGGTTCGTCAAACCACACGTCATTCTCTCTTTGAAGGGTCCCTTCAATAGAGGTGGTGGTTCGCCAAACCACACGTCATTCTCTCTTTGAAGAGTCCCTTCAATAGAGGTGGTGGTTCGCCATACCACACGTCATTCTCTCTTTGAAGGGTCCCTTCAATAGAGGTGGTGGTTCGTCAAACCACACGTCATTCTCTCTTTGAAGGGTCCCTTCAATAGAGGTGGTGGTTCGCCAAACCACACGTCATTCTCTCTTTGAAGCGTCCCTTCAATAGAGGTGGTGGTTCGCCAAACCACACGTCATTCTCTCTTTGAAGGGTCCCTTCAATAGAGGTGGTGGTTCGTCAAACCACACGTCATTCTCTCTTTGAAGGGTCCCTTCAATAGAGGTGGTGGTTCGTCAAACCACACGCCATTCTCTCTTTGAAGGGTCCCTTCAATAGAGGTGGTGGTTCGTCAAACCACACGTCATTCTCTCTTTGAAGGGTCCCTTCAATAGAAGTGGTGGTTCGTCAAACCACACGTCATTCTCTCTTTGAAGGGTCCCTTTAATAGAGGTGGTGGTTCGCCAAACCTCACGTCATTCTCTCTTTGAAGGGTCCCTTCAATAGAGGTGGTGGTTCGTCAAACCACACGTCATTCTCTCTTTGAAGGGTCCCTTCAACAGAGGTGATGGTTCGTCAAACCACACGTCTATCTCTCTCTTTGAAGAGTCCCTTCAATAGAGGTGGTGGTTCGCCATACCACACGTCATTCTCTCTTTGAAGGGTCCCTTCAATAGAGGTGGTGGTTCGTCAAACCACACGTCTATCTCTCTCTTTGAAGGGTCCTTTCAACAGAGGTGGTGGTTCGTCAAACCACACGTCTATCTCTCTCTTTGAAGGGTCCCTTCAATAGAGGTGGTGGTTCGCCAAACCACACGTCATTCTCTCTTTGAAGGGTCCCTTCAATAGAGGTGGTGGTTCGCCAAACCACACGTCATTCTCTCTTTGAAGGGTCCCTTCAATAGAGGTGGTGGTTCGCCAAACCTCACGTCATTCTCTCTTTAAAGGGTCCCTTCAATAGAGGTGGTGGTTCGCCAAACCACACGTCATTCTCTCTTTGAAGGGTCCCTTCAATAGAGTTGGTGGTTCGCCAAACCACACGTCATTCTCTCTTTGAAGGGTCCCTTCAATAGAGGTGGTGGTTCGCCAAACCTCACGTCATTCTCTCTTTGAAGGGTCCCTTCAATAGAGGTGGTGGTTCGTCAAACCACACGTCATTCTCTCTTTGAAGGGTCCTCTCAATAGAGGTGGTGGTTCGTCAAACCACACGTCATTCTCTCTTTGAAGGGTCCCTTCAATAGAGGTGGTGGTTCGCCAAACCTCACGTCATTCTCTCTTTGAAGGGTCGCTTCAGAATGAACAGCGGCGACTGCAACAGCACGACCCTGACAGTGACATTATTAATTTAATAACCCTAACCCTTTTCAAAAAAGAAAGCGACTGCAACAACTTGAAAGCAGCATTGGAATTTTAGTAAAGCATTAGCGGCACTAAATATTAAACCAACTGGATAGGGGATGGCAACGGTGGCAGACAAATTAAAGACGAAGTATGGTGGACAAGTGAGACTGCAGCCATTCCGGGGCGCAAACGTGAGTACAAACCCACATGTGACCGGGCCATGAAGGACATCAGTGACAACTGAAGTCAACTGCAGCAGGAAATGGAAGTTATGCAATTATAAGTAGAATGAAGACGCACCTGCAACTACTGCCGTAATCCAGGTGACCCATCTTAATCCGCTTGATCCGCATAATCCAGGAGTTAACACATAGAGGCAAGAGAAATAACCGCCGACGGCATGATGCCAGCGCTGACGATCCAATCGACAATTTTAAACATCCTCGGAATGCTCGTGTAAGGCACCGCGGCTCGGGAATTTATAGACAGCTCATAATTCGTGAGGGCAAGCTCGGGGAAAGTGTTGCTATGAGCTGAGGAGGCGAATGGTGTTCAAAAATCGATAATCGTCAACTTCAGAGTCTGAGAAGGCAGGTACACTTCAAAGTATTCGGGGAACAAGTACTTTGAACTGCTATCTGTCGTTTCTTAAAGGAATGGGCGGCTTTTTATTGCAGTATGTTTGTTCTTCTTCTGGTTCATCAGTAAACTATTTTTCTGAACGAGTAACATTTAAGTCATGATCACAGAGTGCTCGTGAGTCAGGGTGCGGTATGATAATCAAGACTCGAGTCTCTCTAAAAGATTAATCATATGGCATCCGCTCCAGCAGATCCAAGCACAGCTTACATGCAAGCGACCTTGGTGAAGCAGCGGTTTAAACCGAATCACAGCTTACATGCAAGCGACCTTGGTGAAGCCTGCCGAGTAAACGAGCGGTTTAAACCGAAGCACAGCTTACATGCAAGCGACCTTGGTGAAGCCTGTCGAGTAAACGAGCGGTTTAAACCGAAGCACAGCTTACATGCAAGCGACCTTGGTGAAGCCTGCCGAGTAAACGAGCGGTTTAAACCGAAGCACAGCTTACATGCAAGCGACCTTGGTGAAGCCTGCCGAGTAAACGAGCGGTTTAAACCGAAGCACAGCTTACATGCAAGCGACCTAATAACCAGTGTGGCTGGATGATTGTGTTTTCTGTCACCGAATCAAAACTCCTCAAATGGCCTATGTCAACAGGACAAGACTAGTTAGCACACAACGTACATAGGACTCTTCATACAAGCGTTATAACAACTGAAGAACATCTCCGTCAACTGTGGAAGTGCCCGCGTCAGCTCAGAATATAGTGCGGTGCACCTCTCGTTATGTTTATTAGATTATAAGCTGACAGCATCCGCGCTCAGAACCAGACTGAAGATGCAATTAGTAGTACTTATTGTCAAGTCATGAAAGAGCAAGAGTCTTACATCTGACTGAGAGGATGTGTTTATGAGGAAGCGCAAACTCCTACTTGATATACCCACACAATACCGGATGACATGACCAATGGCCATTAGTGACACGAAGTCTGCTTTTCCAATTGGTTGATACATTTTGTAATTTCGTTCTGTAAGAGGATGTAGACCTTTATCAAATACAGCCCCTTTGTCGAGGGCAATATGTATTTCTATCAAGTTGCCTGTGGAATGTGATTTTCCTAGGTTAATTAGATGATAGCTGTCATTACGAAGCGAATAGAGCAGCAGATCCGAAATAAAACCGGCCTTAAATTGGTCATGATAACAGTTCACAAGTGGAATTTATTTTAAAAGCCTATCCTAAAATAGGCATTTCACGCACAAGGCTTTCACCGCGCAATCCTGACGACGGAACTGAGTCGTCCGTGATACGCGGCGTAAAACGCTTATGAGATAGCCATTGCGGATTTGTGGAATAAAACCGGCTCGACATATTTAGACTGGTTATTTACCACACCTAGATCTTGGTGATATCAAAGAGCAAATACGATACATGCAAAGTTGACTCTCGGTCTGCCGCAAGTGGCCGCGAACTTTGACTTCTTACCTTGAAATAGTGCGATATGTCCATAACCATGGAGGTCCTTCAGCCGTAAACATCATAGTCCTCCGGTTGTTCTGGTGACGAGGCTGGTCGTCTGGGTGAGGGAAGCGATTACGCCACGATCATAAACAGTCAGTAATCCGAGGTAGTCTTCACTCTCATTCTCACCTCCATGCCGGTCATGTCGACAGCGTTGTGTCAACTCTCCTCTGTAGCCAGATCAAGAGAGCCGCGGACAGGTCGGTCCTCGCTCAATAAACCAACTCAAGAGAGAAAGAGGAGCTTCCACTGCTTGATGAGGGATATCGTAACAATCCGTTACATTCGCCGGGTGTATAGGCCAAAAGCCTTTGTAGCACTCAGCCTCGCTTGCTTCATATCGGGTAATTTGATCAATAGCTGGGTCAAGTACATTTATAATCATAGAAATCACACGTTTATTAGGTGATTTAGAAAAATTTTCCTACAAAATACCATATTGTATGTACTATTGTATATATTATCAAAGTATAGAGGACGTTTGAGACATTGTTGGCGCTGAACTATTACTATGAAAGGCCGCTGGCACCTAAAAGGGTACTATGCCCTGCGCCGTCAAGGCGGTATACGTGAAGCATTTGGCTCACATCCAGTTGCTGGCAAGATGGCAAGAATGATGAGGCGTATGATTATTCTTTATTGATTCTTGATGGTCGTATGTGACCAACACCATAACCTCAGAAGTATAAGAATTTTGAAGGGTTGATTTTCAACTAAGCAAATTACGTTATTTCGGAAAAGGATAAGATATAAATCATGAAAACACCCCAGACATGGGTCAGTTTATGGAATCATGTCAAATCTGACTTGCAGCCTCTCCTTCATCTAAAGCCACAATCCGTCATGGTCTTTCCGAACTTTACGTTTTGGCCTGAAGGGCAGCAGCCTCTCCTCCACCTAAAGCCACAATCTGTCATGGTCTTCCCGAACTTGACGTTTTGGCCTGAGGGCAGCAGCCTCTCCTCCATCTAAAGCCACAATCCGTCATGGTCTTCCCGAACTTTACGTTTTGGCCTGAAGGGCAGCAGCCTCTCCTTCATCTAAAGCCACAATCCGTCATGGTCTTCCCGAACTTTACGTTTTGGCCTGAAGGGCAGCAGCCTCTCCTCCATCTAAAGCCACAATCCGTCATGGTCTTCCCGAACTTTACGTTTTGGCCTGAAGGGCAGCAGCCTCTCCTTCATCTAAAGCCACAATCCGTCATGGTCTTCCCGAACTTTACGTTTTGGCCTGAAGGGCAGCAGCCTCTGCTTCATCTGCACAACTGAGTTTTTAGAGTATGTAAGGCGCACATACAATAACGGCCCCATGTATTACTATACATACTGGTACTATTCTTCAAATTTGGATATTATGCAGTGTTAAGGGGCGGATGCCATATAGAGGGTCTACTGAAGTGGTTCCGAACAGGTGTATGCAACAAATAGTGCCCGGGTCTGGCTTGAAACTTGTGACATGAATAGCCTCTGCTGTTGACGATGAAAAAAAAATGAAAAAAATCACTTCATCGGTTTCGAACTCGAGACCTTCGGCAATACTTAGCGTCGTACCAACATGCCATGAAGCCGTTGTTGTGGGTAAACATATTTTTCCAGTTTTTGTTTTTATGTACAAGCTTGACAGAATGGCGTATTTTTCATGCCGTCGATACCATTTTCACTTCCAAAGTGGACTTTTTAAAAATGTGACTGGTGTTCAATGATGTTGCACATCCGGTATGGTGAATACGGAAGCAATTCCTGACGCATGCAAGGTTGGATTGTAGCGATCGACCACCCAAATATCACGAGATCTCGCTGGGAAGCGCGTGGTTTCACCAGGTGGGAGGCCCTGCGAACTGCTGTTAAGCTGACGGGCGCTTGAGTGGGCCGCTAGGGTTTTATGCTGGCATGTCAGCTTTAATTGACTACTAATATATATTACACACGGTGTTATGTCCATGTCCCGCATATACGTGCTGGAGCTTTTTGTGACATGCGGAGTTACACTGTCAGGAACGTCAGCTATTTTCACCGGAGCCTTCCAGGCACAGAGACCAACTCAAGCGGCACGTCTACTCCAGAAAGGTGAGTTTGAACTAATGAATCATGCAAATTGTTTCATTAACATATATATATGGTCAAATATCTTCGTCGGTCATATCAATATAAACACTTCTTATAACCCTATTTGTTGATGTCATAAGCCAGAGGCGGGTTACTATTTGCACCCCCCCCCCCCCTCCGTAGGCCTCGTAGGCCTACATCCTGAGCTTGCCGCAATGTTAATGGTTCGCAGCAAGTGGTGACATCTGTACTTTTCCAAAACAAACTTTATCACACCGGCCGACAGCATGCTGTTTTGCCCTTGAAGGACAGGCGCCGACTCACTGGTTCTCGTGATCAAACGGCATGCAGAATCATTCTGAACTCTCTGTAGTGGATTAACACCTCAGCAGACACTGAGACAATGGCCAGTACGAATAGAATTGCAATTGTTTATGTTAGAAGCAAATGCATTACGGTGCCGTCTGTTGATAAGTGAGCTTTTGCAACCGCCTGGTAATTTAAGGTAACTTCCTTATAAAGGACCTGCATATTGCCTATTTCGAGGTGAAATTATGCTTATTTTATACAAAAGAGCATTTTGACACAAACTATTTTGCCTTTTCTGTTTTGGCAGATGAGAAATAAGAAGAGTGGCTCCAAGTTGTGGTGGCGGGTCTTGCTGCTCTCGGTGCTGGTGAAGCAGGCACCGGCTGAGTCCTGCCCGATGAATGTCTGCAGTCAAGTCACCTGTCCTGCAATCACCTCGTGTGAGAAAGGCTATCTCCTGATGGATAAGGCGAGTGGGAAATGTGACTGCTGCAAGGCATGCGTCTTAATCAGAGGTAAGGAGGACAGCAATGAGCTTTCGATATCCCCTCCCGAGAACCAATTCACTAAGAATGGTTCTCGTTTCTTTTCCTGTCATCGGATTATAGAAAAGGGTTCATCGTTCCAGACCGAAATCCAGCAGTCCAACCTTGCCAAGCTGCTGCCGGGTGCCAAGGATGGCAAACTCGGTTTTAGTGTCATTGATCATGAGTTCAAAAGATTGTTCATGAGTTTACAAATGCCAATATTGACTATATACCTCTCTTTACGTTCAGGTGAAGGGAAAGGACCATGTGGTGAAGTCAAAGTTGGGGGCGGCTTCATTGGCGCGTGTACTGGCGGCCTGACGTGCCAGACAAAGGGAACCACTACTGTGGGCAAATGTATGAAGCCCTAAACTAGGCTGTGCGTAAACCAGGCGATGATGAAGATCCTGGAATGACATCAATGATTGAGCTGGATAGCCATCCTTATTTATCACCACGAACACATGACTGGCGGCCTGGCCAGTACGGGGGGGGGGGGGGGAGATTCCCGCTATCAGAAGATCCGCCAATTCCTTTGTGACCGGTGAAAGCGCATTGCAACCCTCTCAAATTACTTTGAAAATGGATCTGGTTGGTTTATTGTTACCGGATATCTATTCCCACATCCCCATCTATGCACTCGAATAAGGCCAATCTATTGGGCTCAGGGGGTTATTTCGGTTTACCCGTAAACATGCATGGACGTGGACACTTAACTATATCAAGATGATTGCAACTATGCTAAAACAATCATTTTAATAAATAGATTACCATTTAACGCAGGAACACATTATTATGTACAACATTCATAAACGGGAAGACATCGCTGAAAGACCTTGGATACGACATATGTTTGCCTGGAACGCTCCTCTCTGATAGAATAAAAAGGAACTTTACTGTTTGGCCACTAAGCGAAGAAGTTACTCAATACAAAATGGATTTTCACGCAGTATCTCGAGACCAATCGTTTATCTGTCATATATAAAAGGTGCACATGAAAACACCAGAAAGAAAAGAGATTCTTATGTTGAATATCTGTGTGTCTCATCGGGTACGAGTGTGTAGGCTTAGCCCAAGCACTTCATTCTCCTTGAGGAAAGTCGATGTCGAATGCATTGAATCTTGATACTGTATTATAGCAATTGCAGATGGCGTTAGTATATAGAAGTGTTGCGCCGCTTCAGACCATGACGACAATGCTGTGCGAGATAAATGCGAATGGTAAAAGGATCCATTTCAACTTCCCTAAAGGAGAAACTAATCACATTTAGTCATGTACACTATGAGGATGCTGCATCTGCATATCAAAATATAGAAAAGTGCCATGAAATATTAAGACACGTAGGCCCTATTGCTTGTATGGCACACTGTCGTATCTTAGCAACTATCACAAGAATAAAGAGGGACCACGGCCGGCGCATCCCGACCTGCGGGTCTTCTATCAATAACTTAGTGTTATTTAAACCAGCCTCAGTGTCACGACTGGCTGAACGCTCATCCTGCGGCATTTACGACAAAGGGACGTCCATCCCTTCCCTTTAAAAAGATTGGTGGGTTAAAAACGCGTGCATTGCGATTCTGAATAAACGAAGCCCTCATTCTCAAAATCTGTGCGTTCTCTCACGTTTTCTCTATGAATGGTCGAGATCTGGTTGGAAGCTTCCGTGGATGTGGACGCCACTGGCTCCTGTATTGCCCTCGTCATTTCCGGATCCGGACTTGCGCAGTCTCGTATCAGTCCACAGCGCCTACGCATATCAAAGTCATACATATGCTGTCTTTCATTATTAGTAAGCACCACTGATAACTGAAACACAGCTGCAATCATGCCGAAAAAGGCAAAAATCATGTAAAACAATTGCATAATTTTGTTAAAATGTTGAAAATAAACATCAGTATATCCTTCATAGATATAAAATACTATGCCGATGGTGATCAAGCCTGGATAAAGTCCGAAAATGTTGAACAGATTCATGACAAACATAAACCTTTTGTTGCATTTCGTCTCCGATAGGTGGACTACTATGCCACTTCCTCCCGCCAAAATTGCCATTGCACCACTCCACACTCCGACAAAAGTTGCCCAGGCGAATGCCTTGTAGATATAGACGAGGACAGCATTGGCAGCGAGCAACATCCCTACACAACATTGTGCTATTCCCCCCCAGAGGCGCCTCAACTTGCTCCGGCTCTTCCGCTTCGTGCGCAACCGTGTGATGACGTCAGACATACCGCTCTTCTATGATTGGCCGATGGACGTGACGCATCCGACAGGTACGATCACGTCCAGGAATCAACCTGAAAAGTGAAAGAATGAAAACATCACACACATATCTACTTCCTGGTGCCTGACCAAACATAGCCTACACATACTTTATATCGGTACATTCTTCCGAGATCCGAATCATTAATTGTTTTAGTGGAAATATTGGCAGACGGATGATTTTAGGTTGTTCTTGTCCTTGACAGATTGTCTGCATTGTTGGGTGTTGGTCTTGAGCTGTCCAGACAGTCTTTCAATAAGACTCTGATCCACCAGAGTGCATTCTAGCAGGACACACCACTGGTCCTCAATAGTTTGGCAACATGAATGCTTAATTACTCGAATGTTTATGCCTCTTTAGCAGTCCCATTGTTCCTCTCTGGCTGTTTTACACGTCAGCACTGGTTCACGCGTAAGACCGTGACCCTCCAGCAGGCGGTTATGACACACACCACGCACTTGTGGTCATATTTATTAGGAACATTTGGGGGAAACACTTCCCCGGCCACCGCCTCCTTCCGGCAATGCACCCATAGCCATTAATGTGGCTTTGGTAATGTAGCAGGAACAGGATGACAGTACCAACCACTTCGTAAATATACACCAGTACATTCAAATACATTCATGAGTCACATCGAACTACATTACTATCAGGCCAAACACACGACTTATGTGCCTACATACTTATATCAGCACAGCGTTTTTCTTACCACATTTTATCACCGCGGCTTATGTCGGCTCGGTGTACGTGTGAACATCAGTAACAAGCTGCTTGACACACGAAGGGGGATCGGGGTAAGCAGTGACCACAGAAGATGCAATTGTCAATCAGCAAAGACAATATCTCACTGCACAACCACATGCACAAGAAGGAAGAGAAGACGCACTCACACCTGGATCTGGACAGCTGTCTGTCGCCGACTTGAGGTGACCGAGGACAATGTATAACACCGACTCCCTTCACCATTTCTTTCTAACCTTTATAAACCAGAAAGAGCTGTTCACACCAGCTATCTACACACATTGTACGTATGAATATGATAGCACACGGGGCCACCATACGGGTCTTAGTCGTCTCAGCCTATCTAAATACTTATCTGCATTCACAATCATCGCTATCAGGACAAGTCGTTTTGCCCTCGCGCACACAATGAAGGTGACCGACTTTGTGAAGATGTGACCCAAATTATAAACGCGACCACGTAAACAAAGCAAAATATTCGTCGGCACCACGAATGAGGTTTCTGCAAATAGGTCATCCAGTTCAAGTTGATGTTGGAGCTGAATACAGGATACAGTGTTACATCCTTGACTTGCTGAGTGTGCTACGCAGAGAGACAACATTTCACCACCTGACAGTCAAAGGGACATAGTTACAACCAGGCCTTGTTGAGACACTTCGAGCCGGCAACAGTGAAGGGACTGGTCATTATGGAACGGACTGGTCATTAACAATAGGTTCAAAAGCAGACCTAGAATGCCATCCAAGCACTGTAGATTTCATTTTCATCAAAATCACTGAGAAGCAGACAATATTCGAGTCGAGATTATTCGAAACAGTAACAGATCGATTCTGGTGTTTACGAGGCATAAAAGTGTCATCTGTTGTTTGAAGATGAACTTGCAGTCAGCTGAGACGTTCCGATATGTTTCATATCTGTTATAACCGCTTACTTCATGGCATTAGTTAGTAGCAGTTAGATCAGTCGATGTGTTATTGCTTTATCAGACGATTCTGCACGGCGAACCTGCTCACAAAATCGAGTTAAATCCTAAATTTCTGTAAACGATGTCTGCCATGTTTTCCCCTTCTTTCCACATGCAGTGGTGCTATACTGAATATTGGCTTGAGGTCCAGAAATACCCCACGTGACCAAATGTTATTTTCTCCTCGCTGCCTAGGGAAGGTTAGTGAAGCTAATTAGCAACTGTCATACGTAAGCTGTTATTCGTTGATATTACGAATGTCACATTACATTCGCTGTTGGAGACCTGGTATCAGTGGCATCTTTGACGTAATCTCATTAGCCATGGTGTTACTGTCGTTCCACACAATAGCTACTCGGGATGTACACCTTAGCTTCTTCAATCACTCTCGGCAAAGCCAATTGATAGAGTTCATTCAGGAGATATAATGAGAAAGTACCACTGGAACATTCGATTTTAATTGGGAGACTATTTACACAGGAAAATTCATTGTGAAGGTGTATCCTTTCCATACCGTATATGGACGATGGAGAATGGATAGAGGGGTTATCACACACTCTGACCGCAGCATCCATCCGACATCTGACCTTGGATAAACTTGAAAGGAACCGCAGAACTATGTAACAATATAAACCGTCTGGCCTTAGTACTCTAAGGTATGACAGAGACGCGATGAGTGACATGAACCGTTCATTGATTGAGTCGATCTTGAACGTGAGCGAGTTGGTGACGGGAGACCTGTGTTTCGGAGTTCAGGCGACTATTGGCATAAACATGATTGTTACAATCTTCACCAACGTCCTCCTGGTATTGATCATCTCCCGTAGCACCAGTTTACAGGCCGCACCCAATACCTTCCTTCTCAACATTTGCTACGCCAATCTCATCCTTGCGGTGGCAATGGCGGCCACTTTACTGACACATCTCCTTCAACCAGAGCATTACGCCACCCACAGAATCATTGAAAACGTCTCGCTCTTCTTTAAGGCTTGGCCCAACTTCATGTATCTGTCGACCTTCACCTTCATTGGGTATTTTCGGCGGAGGATGCTTCAAACTCCAGTGTTGACGCTGTGTGCGCGGAAGAAGTTGATCCATAGGTTAGTGTGGATTTCTCGCATTCATGCTCCTGTGATGAGCCTGATGGTGGTGCTGTGTGTCAAGGACGATCTGTATAGCAACATCGCCATCTCCTACTCTCAGACATCGTACAAGCGCACCACAACAATAGCCTGGCCACAGATCATAGCACTCGCCATTGAATTTGCCAATTGTGCTGCTTTTTTAATTTCGATCTTTGTCCTCTATATTCAACTCTTCAAAATGAGTCGCATTGGCAAAAATAAAGTTCTTCCGAAACGGACAAGCGCTTTCCGACTCCGAATCAACAGGAACATGTCATCCTTTCATCTCGACCAGACACAACCCAATGAGACAGGTCGCCCGTACGTTTTCGGTGAGCCGCTCAACATATTCAGTGTCTTCTACACGAAAGCGGAGCAGAGTGTGGCGTTCAAGGACATCTTGGAGCATCCACAGCAGAATGGAACACGACGGCAGTGTAGCAACTTTAGCCGGGGCAATTTGACCTCTGTGCAGGCCCAATCACCACAGTTCTCGGACATTTCCCCCGGGGCTCAGCTCAAAAATTATAACCAAGCCACTTTACGGAGAACCTTAGCGATCCGGAGAGACACCAATACTCACACCAGTGCTCTTCAAAATGGCTTCATCCTCGTCTCCATCTACGCCATATTCACTGCCCCGGCCATGTGTACCTGTGTAATCGTCTTGTTCTCGGAGCTCACCATCGAGGTCATGATATTGAGATACATAGGGAATATGCTTTACTTCTTGCTTGGCCCAGCATACCCTATATTCTACTTCATCTCAAATAAGAAGGTCAGACGGTCGAGTTTTAAATTCCTTGTTTACTGCTCACGAAGAGCAACCTCTCTTTTCCAGGGTTTTACCGATGGGTGATTAGACTAGGCCTATATATATCTGATCACTGTTGGTCTGACTGAGCGCTTTCCAGTTTGTTCTATTAAACACTATTTGTATCAAAATGTTATCATTTATTTATCTAACACAACGGAATGTACAATCGTAAACTTAGCAAGCATTTTGTGTTGTTTATTTCCTTTGTACATTCGTGACCCACTTGACAGCTGTCAAGAGTGAATCAGAAATATCTAGTTTGGCCAGTCTCAGAAACCAGCCCTCAGCACATAATCGAACTTCAATTACATGGAGCACGTGTAATGCTTTGGAGTATTCCAGTTAAAAATAGCAAAGTCTCCTGTAGACATGGCAATTCTTGTATGATTAGATAATGTAAGCAGGCATTCTATCAACTGCACCTCGACATGCGGACATTAAGGGTGTGGGTCAAGACGGACAGGGGCTCAACGCGCGATAGGTCTGATTGTCCCCGAACACCTGATTTCACACACCAACACTTCCTCGATGTTGCGTTTGTAGCCTTGCCCAAGTCATCTTTTCTTATATAACTACCACCCTGACCAGTTCAGAGACGATTTCCGTTCTAAATGATCTATTGACTACTGAAGAGAACTACATGTATTTCATCAATCATGGTCTTTCTCTGTTTACTATTATCTTGAAAACACGTAGATTGGAACGGTTTCAGATCGTCTTTCTTCACATAGGTGGCAGCACCACTGGGAGCTTCAATATCTTGAGGACAATGTCAAAACCAGGAACATGACTTGTTTCATAGAGGGGCCTTTTCATCAATTTGAAAATGAACGGTAGAAACCAAGGCGTGTGCATTGGCCATTTCCGACCGATTGGAAGTACCGAGTGCCACGAGCCTCCAACTCTCATCCTTCCCATGAGAAAGCAGACACATGCGCACACTATGCCCCTTCTACACTCTTGTTCCTTTTGCTTTCACTTCCACCATTGACCTTGGACATAGTCATGTCCTGTACGTCAGTAAACAATGCATGTATTTTGCAGCCGCATAAACACCTCCATGCCGCTACTTCAGGCATGATGTACTTTATAGACAGCCATAGTATCAGGAATGCAATGTAAATCTTGGATTTGTCCCACATCATGAAGACTGTCACAAACTTGCAGGAGTTTGTGCAAATCACGTGGACTAAGACGACTGTCACAACCAGGCATGCCAGCCAGGAGACAACACAAAGACTGGAGTTTCATGAATGTGTTTATTTGTGACACTGAAACAACGTAACTCTTCCTTTTCTACACCAATACATTCATTTACCGGTTTTTATACAAAATACAATGTAGAATCAGAATATGCCCAATGCCGGCCATTACAGCCGATTCACAAAGAACAGCCAGCTGTCAAACCATGGCCTCGACTCTTGGATGTATGACTACCTTAGCATCATTAGACCAGTTGAGCATGATCCATTGAGATGCCCGAGCAAAGGCATCTTTAACAACATGTGGGCCCAAGGGACTCGGTCAGTTAAATCTGCAATGCTGAAGATGTCATCCTTGACCACCTTTCAGCAATGATATATGGAATGTTTCCACTCATCCCCACAACTGGCAAACCGCTAAATAGTTCACATGCGATGGCCAACGTGCTTGTTCAAGGTGCAAGAATGAGGTTAAGACAATAATACACTGCCTTGAACAACCCAGATACGGTCATTGCCTTTGAATTCTTACAACCTGTCTCCTTCACCCCTCAACAGCCAGGACATCTCCAGAGCCATCACAAAAGTCTCGGATTGTCTTTGAACTCCAAGAATGTCCTTCACGCCTCAACAGCCCCCTACATCCTTCTCTTTATTCTTCTTCCTGTAATGTCTGGTTTCCTTGGGGTCGAAGCCACGTTCCTCTGCCCCAAACACAGCCCAGCTTGGAGTCTTAGCCATATAATCCTCAGCTTTGAAAGTCTGTGTACCATTGCTTTCTCTGAACACCTTAATCAAGTCATGAAATCTGGAATAATCAATCCACGTCCACCATTCACCATTGATTTTAAACTGAAATATTCAAGAAATCAATGTTTATCAGAATGTTTACAAGATTTCAAATTGAGACCAATGTCTAGACTTGCCCCTTCATGCCAGCAGACGCACAAAAAGACTTCCTTTATGCAGTAGTGTAATAAACAGCTAATTCAAGCTTGAGCTGCATTGCTTGAAGAAGACTCTCTTGATGAATAAGCTTGAAGCCAAACTATGCATCATAACACTTTGTACATTGTATGCTGACCAGTTTAGTCATGATTTGATTCACATGGAATGATACAGCCACAGCTCATGCTATTCTAACCTTCTTGTGCGCAACCAGGATGCAATTAGAGTGTTCATGTTCTGACGCGATCTCATAGTCTGGAAGACGGTCAGCAAGTTGTTGGACAAAGGAGACGACTTCTTCGTGCCACGGGACGTTCTTCATGGTCAGAGTGCTTGCCTTAGATTCACCACAGTAGGTCACTCCCTGGAAACATGAGAACAACCCAAGAGAATCAGACAGACAGTACTCATGACAGAATCTTGAAGTGTTCATATCAGAGTTGTGTGATAGGCATTTTAAGATGTCTGGTCAGAAGTCTGTAGATATTTGTAGATATCTGGTCAAAGTAGTGCCTGAATAAAGCTTTTATCACCCCTCTGCCATATGTATCAACTATCTTTGTGACTATTAACATGCATTTCTCAGCTAGCATTGTGATCTGTCTTTCTTGGGAGGTTCAACTGGCAAGTAAACAAGGAAAACGACATCACTTACCTTAATTTCAATGAAATCTGGCTTTGCTCTGCTCACCAGATCTGCATAGTTGTCTATTTCATCTGTGTTCCATGCCTTTACTAGAGTCAGTCGGTAGACCGTTCTTTGACCCTTTTCCCCAAGGGCTTCTAAACTGGAGATGAAGCGAGGCCAGAAATCTTTAAAGAGGGGTCGATCAATCTTCTTGAGACTGTCCTTGGTGCTGGCGTCAACACTCACATACAGCTGGGTAACAGGCACAAGATTTCTAAAAAAACACAATAAAATGTTGTCAAAACACCCGAGAATATACCTGAACTTATGAATGTGACTCACAACATTTTTCTAGACAGAATGTAGGTTCTGTGGGAAATGGTGGATTTGTCACAAGAGGAAGAGCAACAACTTGTTGGGAAAGCAATAAAGAGCCTCCTCTGTCATGAAAGGTCAAGGTCAAGTACCTACCTGATGGCATCTGGGAACTGAGCATTCGTCACCAGGAACGATGAGATTCCCTTGTCATGGAGGAGTTCAACAAATCGGTTAATTTCTGGATACATGATGGGTTCTCCGACTAGAGACAAAGCACAGTGTTGTGGTGTCAGGCCTTCAGCAAGTCGCTCTGGTTGAACACCAGGAACCCCTGGAACCAGAACATATCAGGTCTGTGACGGCGAGGAAATGGACCAACAGGCATTGAAGTTGACAAGCACTTGCAAACTACTGCTATTTATTCACCTGCCTAATTGTAATTTCACTTCAGCAAGGTTCCTTCCTGTCATTCATATTCTAAGATCACAAAGGTTGCTGTGTTTTAACAAGAGCCATTTCTAACAAATGTGTGGAATATTTCTATCAGTTAAAGTGTAGTCCCTCATGTTGCTTCTTTTCTGGTACATACCTCTGAACTGTTTGATCATATTACAGTGGTTACTGACAGCACCTTCTATCACAGTCTCAGGGTCATCCATCTTCCAACGCCACTCTGTACCAACAGGGTTTGTGTGATGTCTGCAAAATGGATGATACAAAATAATAGATACAGAAAAGTTCAATTAGAGTGTATTGGATGCAACTTCAGCATAAAACTTCTTTAAGACAACAAAAACCTGACTTATTCATCAAACAATGACGCGGTGTTTTGATACATATGGCCAAGGTTTGTATTCAGAAATAGATCTCATATGGTTGTAAATCGACTAACCTCCAGCAGAAGACACATTTATTAGCACAAGCAAGACTAGGTGTGGTCTCCATGCACCGATGACTCTCAATACCATAGAAACTGTGTTTGTAACATCCACCACGTCCTCGGAGCATGGACTTGGTCCAACGACAGAGTTTGACTCCAGAATGTGATCCAATCAGCCGATAGCCCTGTTTCTCCAATGCCTTTCTCAGAATGGGCGTAATCATTTCTCGTTTTTCTCCTCCCTCCTTCCCACTTGCTGCATCTTCCTCTTTCTTACGATTTACCTGGAAACCAATGTAGAGTAAGCTGGTAAAGGCACCCAGTCTTATGAATAAGTATTCATTTGATGAAATAACAAACAGACTTTCTGAACCATGAATCCAGAATAGGGATACGACATCATAGAATTGAAGCTGGAAACTTTTAGCTTCTTCAAGCCATTGACAGGAACCACACGGGACAAACAACCAGGGCTGTCAATACTGCCATGAATGGGGTAGAGTTAGTATAAGACACATCTCACCTTGGCTTGTTTCATTTTCTTCATGACCTTTCCAAGATCTTCCAGGTCAACCACTCCATCTGATTTCTGAACACCATCAACATCATCTTCATCGTCGTCTTCTTCCTCTTCACTAGTTGTTTCATACAAGTCCTGCAATGGCATTGGTAAGAAGCTCCCATTCAAGTGGAAAACAGCTGTCGGTATGTAACTTTCTCTTTGAGGACACTCCATCAGCAATGTCTCTTTTCAATATGCTGAACATCACCAAAACCATTCCAAAAGTCCATGTCAGCAGGCATTACCAGTATACAAAATGATCATCAGATCTTCAGCAATGAATAATGACCTAAGGCTTCAGGAAAACATTTCTCTCCATGAAATTTATTTAACAATTCCAATGATGATCTCAGAGACTTACTTCACTGCAGTCGTTACAATCCCCGCAGCCTGTACTCTCAGCAGTATCTTTGCAACATGTTTGCGATGAGGTGTTATCCAGATTGAGCCAGAACAATTTCATCCAAGAAGCGAAGTCTGCTTCATTACCTAGAATGAGAAGGAGGCAGAAAGAGAACATGATGGTTCCTTTGTGCCAATTCAGTTTCTTCCCTTGTAAATTTGTCGATATCTACATTTGCCTAATCTCATGAACCTGGCGATGTATTACACAAGAAGACGAGACTAAACTTACCTCCATGTTGACTAGCAGCAACATTCTCATCAACGAGACCTACATCCATCAACCGTGATGCTGACAAGTCGTGTAACCACTGATCCACATTCTTACCTACCTACAAACAAGAAGCTGGACACTAAGTGTGGGATGTTGCACTTATTGCTGAACCAACTCTACTGAAATAAGGTGCTCGACCTATGAGACTAGTGACTAATGTAAAGTGGTTGGCAATTGTTGGCAATGCTGGAAGAGGCATGTGGTTTCCAAGAGTCACTGGAAGAAGTAACGACACACCTTTGGATCGTGGCTAAACAGATCATGATAAATCCTGCTGAACAACACATCAAGTGATCACACAACACAAGAACACCCTGTTTTGGGTCAGGATCATCCCTGTAGAACATGACCCACTTACCATACAAAAGTTCTCCTTGTATAAAGAATTCCCAAGAGAAACAACAGCATACTTCATGCCCCGCAGTTTGGTTTTGGTTACTCTAAAATCAGACACTTCCTCTCCAAGCCATTTATAGAACCAGGTGGCGCCGTCTGGAGGTGTGCCATCAGTGTATGTTGAAATTATGAAGATGCAAACATTACTACCGCTAGTCTCATCTGCGAGAGAGTCATCAGGATCATACAACTTTAAATCTACTACTTCACAATCAATCTGCTTCAATGTGGCCACTTCCGCCAACCTCTCTGCAAAGCTCTGCAAAACAGGAAAGGGCAAATTATCCATATAACAAAATACTTTAGGAATGTTGATGAGACTTCAACGTCAACCAGAACCCTTCTGCCGTTGAATTAGTATCATTTGAAGTCATACCTCTAATCATTGATGATCCAGTGCGATGTCAAACGTGAGGGGCCAGAAAGAAGGGAAGTCCTGCAGAAAGTCACCATCAAAAGACAACAGAGACCCTCACCTTTGCTATGCCTGTCTGAGTTCCATAGAATACTTTCAAACTCTTCTTTTTCTCCTTCTGACAGCCGCAGTCACGTGAAGAGCCGATGTTCTCAACATTTGCTTTTGTAATCTTTTGAGCTAAACTCCCAACAAGATTTGTTGGGACTGTCTTCTCGACTTGAGGACCATTGTAACCTTTCTGGAAAAGATTAAAGTGACAGAGTAACTTACTATTCCAACAAACACAGTCACAGAGACTTACTATTCCAACAAACACAGTCACACAGACACAGTCACGTCTACTTCCTTTAATGTTTCAAAGAAGATAGCTCTTTATAAATAACACTGAAACCGGAAATCATCAACAAGGGAACCCTGCTTGCAAAGTGAGTTAACAGTTGCTTACGAAGCCTAACCCTGCTTGCAAAGTGAGTTAACAGTTGCCTACGAAGCCTTATGCTTAATTTTTCTCATTGATGCCATAAAAGAGATAAAAACTTGATGTCCATGCACTGATGTGCAAACCATGTTCTTACCTTGACATTGATCCTTGTCTTCCGACCAGACAGCAGCAACCATCCCAAGAGTAAAACTGCTACAGTTGTAATTATGCTGTAGAAGTTGATGCTTAGAAGAAAGTCGTAGAGTGCCTTTTCGGTTTTATCTAAGATATAAATGAGAGGAGAGTGAATAACAGTGGCCTAATCAGAGATACGTCATGGGCAAGGGCATCAAATGAAAAACTTTAATGGCAACTCCCAAATCATGAACCACATAAGAACAATGTGAGGGCATGAAATAAATAGTGGACCAGTCGAAATATCGCTGCCGAAAATTCATGTACATTTTAGCATGCATGCACACAGCACAGTGCACACACGAAGAACACACAGAGGAAGATGTAAAACCTAATAATACACGCGTTGCCATCATACTACAGCGAATTCTCGGCTATGTATTTGAATGTTAATATTTATTGCTTCTCTCTGGCTTTTCAATACCTGGCACAGCTTCAGATTGATGAATTATTTCGAAAATAATCACAAAAAAAGCGAAAATTCGGCAACGCATGGAGGCCGCCATCTTGGGGAAACCACGGGTAGGTGTAAACTGTGGACGAAAGTGTGGACGAAAGTGTGGACAGCGGCCCTCTAAGTTTGGTGGGCTGTAATTTCTTTGTCTTTCAATATATTTAAAAGAAATTGCAGTATATTATGCATTATAACTAATGAATTATGGCCTATTTTTTAATAGTCATTCTTACATATCAACTTACATCTTACACCAAACTTAGAGGGCCGCTGTCCACACTTTCGTCCACACTTTCGTCCACAGTTTAGGTCTCGTTAGGGAGTTTTTCCCAAATGTACGCGACGATGACGTGCCCCATTAACAGGACGTAACATCTATTTTAAAATGCGTTTCCAAAGTGAATACATGAGGACAACCCATTTGTGTCGTATATCACTGGAAACGCCCGATTCCCCTGATTCTGCAGGATGTTAAATCGGGCATTTTATTTCTTTAAATAAATCATAAGCTTCGCATTTGCTCCTTGCTCTGTTCACCATCCCAAATGGCAATATTGCCAATTGGGCCGGACAATCACGAAAAACCCCAAATATTATACATTTCTTCCTGAATAATTCTTACACAGACCATTCTCCCATGAAAGACAGTTGCTTACGCTACACAAAAATCAAAAAAAAATCGAGGGTCAACCATTGAACTTTTGAGATATGTTGAATTTTGCACAAATCAGCGAAAAACGCACCAACTGGCACTGGACGAAATTTCAACACGGGGCCGACGCACATCCCAAGCTCAGTGTACACATACGTCGGCAACAACAGTATAAATGCGTAGTTTCTTGTTAGTCGCCTATTGAGTAGCGCTCTAGGTTTCAGAAACTCCAAAAAAACATGTCTTTGCCAAAACAACTGCTGAATCAACGCTGACATACTGTAAGGACCGAGAAATCAATGATTTTAGGATCTACGGTTAGGGCTTGGCCGCGCATGAATAAAAAAAACAACTCCCTAATGAGACCTTACACCTTCCCCTTTCAACAGGGCTTCAGTGGTGCCGCCATCTTGGATCAACGAAAGTTGGTCTGAGAGAGGGCCAACTATTTTTGCCTACAACTGAATGATATTGTCATTGTCATTCAAATAAAAGTAGTTTTTGTGAAAGAATATTATTTGGACTAGTTAGAAATATCACAATTTCAACAAATTCGTTGATTATTGGTCCACATTTGGACACCAGACCTCGCATTTCCCCGTCCATAAGGTGTCAAAGGCCACTTCGAAAACCTTCATTGATCAAAACCACCCATCAGAATAATTTTGTTTTCTTTTTTTCTTTCGCTGACCCATTAAAAAGATTATAATGCATAATATACTGCAATTTCTTTTAAATATATTGAAAGACAAAGAAATTCCAGCCCACCAAACTTAGAGGGCCGCTGTCCACACTTTCGTCCACACTTTCGTCCACAGTTTACACCTACCCCAACAGAAGTCCAAGGGAGCGAAACGACTTCGATTTGGGGGAGAAAAGTCAGGGAGCGAAACAACCGCATTAGCAGAAAGCAGAAGCGGCACTTTTGAAAAACAAAAATGGCACTTTCCACCCAAGAAGCTGATGAGGAAGGTCATCATGTTCTTGTCGTCAGAATGGACAAAGCGAGAAACATGTCAAGTGTCTTGAAAGCAATCAATTTCAAAGATGTACGACCATTATTCATGACATCGCATGCTGCAGGTTTTGATTGGTTGATTTATGGTGCACCACCATTCTCACTGATTTAGGCCTATGCCGTGGCATAATTCTGAATTGTGTCTCTTGTTGTTGCTTTAGTCGTAGACTAGTTCTGATGTTCAACTCACTACAGTCTACATATGTCTAGTACATCGTCACTACCATGCCTGCCTTCATCACAGTGGCGTCAGTTGTGCATGATCAATCAATCATGCATTATCAGTCAATCACTCAATGTCCACAAAGGCGTATCCTTCACCAAAGAGACAAAGGTTTCATTCCTTTTCCAGACTGCCACCATATTTGCCAGCCCAAATGGATTGAAAGTAACCGTGGAAGATTCCAAATGTGTCCAAGCCAATGCATTCTTGCAGAACTCTGTATTTCAAGAGTATACCATCAACGAGGAGCAAGCCACGTTCAAGATAAACCTTACAGTTCTTTTGGTAGGTAATGTCTGACCTGAAACAAGTTCACAAGCTGAATATTTCAGTCAATTTCTGTGAATCAAGGTTATAATCTGTCAATGTAAGACTATAGTCTGTGTACTGGTCCCATCTACAGAAAGAAGAAGATATGAAATAGTTATATACTGTAACTGTGAACGATTTTAAGCATTTTTGCTGTCAACTTGTACCACAAGCGCATGTAGGATACCTGAGATACAAAAACATGTCTGATAATCTGTGTGTTCTTATTCCAGGATTGCCTGCTTATTTTTGGAGCCAGTCCACTTCCTGGGATTCAAACAGCTCTCAAACTCTCTTATGATGGCTATGGAACACCTCTCATTTTGATGTAAGAATATGACGTTTGTGCCTTGAACAGCCGATTAATTGCTCAATGTATTCATGTATTTCTGCATAGAAATTTGGTCACTTTTGATTTATCCTGGTGTCTCATTGGTAAATTGTAGAAAGGATTTTAGAAGGTATCTACTGACAATAACAAAAGACATTCTTTCATTTCAAAGCTAGTTCTATTTTCTTGCAGGCTGGAGGAAGGTGGTGTTCTGACAGACTGCAGCATCAAGACACAAGAGCCAGATGAAACATTAGATTTCAACTTCTCTAGCGTGAATGTCATCAACAAGGTCATTATGAAGGTACGTTTATTTTACATTCTGGTGGTTTGCGTGCTTAGTCCACTCGAAGCTGAATGTCCACTGACTTTTTAACTCCCATTGTTAATGTGACCAGCTCTCAAAAAAAGGGTTGTCAGTAATGAGTAACTCCAGGACTACTAGTAGAGACTAGGACAACTGATGTTAAGGTACTGCTACAAACATTCCTTATTGTTATAACTAGACTTCATGGTCACAGCACAAACAGCCAGATCTGCCATCTGTGGCCAACTGGTACATGTTAAAATGATGATTATTTAATCTCTTATGTTGGACGCACAAGAGCCTTCCCTCAGTTTTCATTGGATACAATTTTTTCGTTGTTAATTTGTTCTGTTCCTTCCAGTCAGAGTGTCTAAAGGAGGCATTCAATGAACTCGACATGACAAGTGAGGTGTTAGAAATCCTAATGTCGCCCGACAAACCATACTTCCGTCTTTCAACATTTGGTTCTGCTGGCAGTACCCACGTGAGTCATTCCATTGTCCTTGGATTAAAATGATGTGACTGAGGTTACCAAGTCAAGGAAGACTCTCTGCTTCGTGATGCTGCTTCAGAGCAGGAATGATACAGAGAAGACCATTTGGCCACAAAATCACTGCAGTCAAGATACCAACATTTCTATAATTGTAAGGTTTTAACCAGAACATGCCAATGATGAAAGTGTGCACTTTTACCCTTGACCATCCTTCCCACTAGTTAGATCTCACTGTCATTTGATGAACCCTAATTCTTGTCTCCCTTCCAGTCAGATTTCCCCAAAGAATCGGATATGGTGGAATCATTTCAGTGCACACAGACACAAACAAACAGGTGAGCTAGTCACTCATTCTCCAGGCAAACTTGGGTTGTAGTGTACTTATCTGGGGTTCATCAGTTTCTGTTCTAAATTTCCTTCACGATGGCTGTCTGCTCTACCTTTGCCCCATACTATCAAAGTCTTCCACAAACACCTGTACAAACTGTTTCTGGGACAACTCAAGTAGGCCCTCTCCATTCAACTTTCTGCTGATTTCTACCACAGTCATGATGGAGCCTTCAGATCTGATGTGTCAGCCAGGATCGAACAAAGACGTCTTTCAACCTTTTCTTTTTCCTTCAGGTACAAAATTTCGCTTTTAAAACCGTCAGTGAAGGCGTTGGCACTATCGAGTCGCATCTCAATCAGGACGGATGATCGGGGTTTCATATCGCTGCAATACATGATCAAGAATGAGGATGGACAGATATGTTTTGTGGAATACTATGTAAGTGATATTAGGTGTGATTTTAGAGGGAAGCGGTGGCAATATGTTCAGGTCCAAGCAGATCAACGGTTGTCAAGATTATCCTTCTTGGTAACTTATTGAACCTGCCTAGAAGACAACATTGGAACCGACAAGAATAGGGATAGTCTAGATTAGATATTGTGTCCTTCTACTGTAGTGTCAATGGTTCATCAGTGCTCTTCTCGTCTCTTTGCAGTGTGCTCCGGATGAGGAGATGGAGGATGAAGAGGAGTGACACAATCATCAAGTCAGGCTGGAAATAAGAAATGTGCCTGAACGGGAGCGGACTTTTCACGTGAGAGCCCCTTCCTTTGGTTAAACTTTTGGATTTGACCGTGTCCTCTTCAGACCAATCTAGGATGAACGGAAATCATGTTCAAACACAATGGATATTCTCTCCTTAGAAATCAGTAGTGAAGACAGTGGTTGTTACACGACTCCAACACAACAGGGCTCATGTTGGGCTCGCCAAGGCCAGTTATTGATATGACAGGAGGTAGGGTGGCTCATGTTGGGCTCGCCAAGGCCAGTTATTGATATGACAGGAAGTAGGGTGGCTCATGTTGGGCTCGCCAAGGCCAGTTATTGATATGACAGGAAGTAGGGTGGCTCATGTTGGGCTCGCCAAGGCCAGTTATTGATATTACAGGAAGTAGGGTTGCTCATGTTGGGCTCGCCAAGGCCAGTTATTGATATGACAGGAGGTAGGGTGGCTCATGTTGGGCTCGCCAAGGCCAGTTATTGATATGACAGGAAGTAGGGTGGCTCATGTTGGGCTCGCCAAGGCCAGTTATTGATATGACAGGAAGTAGGGTGGCTCATGTTGGGCTCGCCAAGGCCAGTTATTGATATTACAGGAAGTAGGGTTGCTCATGTTGGGCTCGCCAAGGCCAGTTATTGATATGACAGGAAGTAGGGTGGTCTGGATTATTTTCACAGCTGATCTTTCTCATCGGAGTGGACTGGTGCATTGATGCAATACCTACATACTCACTTTCTATAGTGCCTGTTCAAGAGCGCTTTACATAGTTACATGTTGAACAGAATTCGGATTGCATGCATGGTGGCATACTCCTGCATGTTCAGGTTGACAAATGAATATTACAGTCAGAAAGACAAAACCAGTCCACTCAGTCACGAGGGTTTGTCCAGTTGCCAATGTGCAGTATTCAGGCACCCATCGGCATTTTATATTGTCACTGTAAATTATGTAAATGTGCATGTACACTTACATTTAAGATAGATAGAATAATATTCAGTTACTGTACTATCAGGCGAGTCGTTATTCATTGAGCTGGAATGTTTCACATGATCAGATGTCTACCAACAGTGCATCTACTTTTCTCAGGAAGTAAGATTAGGCATCAGGTCAACCGATAGATGTTTAAACAAGGGCCACAAGGCACTCCTTGATTAAAAACATCTTTCAGCCTGGGGAGGAGTACTAAGATAAGGTATGGGAGAGACACTCCGCTCGATTCAGATTGATGCTGGTTGTCCTCGGAGTCTCCCCAGCACTGGTTGTGACCTCGTCCTCAATCCAGTCTGGAGTGTCCCCAGCCTCAGCAGTACTGAAATAAGGTATGGGAGAGACACTCCGCTCGATTCAGATTGATGCTGGTTGTCCTCGGTGTCTCCCCAGCACTGGTTGTGACCTCGTCCCAATCAAGTCTGGAGTGTCCCCAGCCTCAGGAGGACTGAAATAAGGTATGGGAGAGACACTCCGCTCGATTCAGATAGATGCTGGTTGTCCTCGGTGTCTCCACAGCACTGGTTGTGACCTCGTCCTCAATCCAGTCTGGAGTGTCCCCAGCCTCAGGAGTACTGAAATAAGGTATGGGAGAGGCATTGGTGCTCTAGTCAATGAGATGGATGCTGGTTGTCCTTCGATTCTCCCCTGCTCTGGTTGTGACCTCAATCCAATCTTAAGTATCTCCAGCCTTGGAGGAGTAAACTGAGATGGTATGGGGGATGGTGCTCTGCTTCATTTAGATCATGCTGGTTGTGACCTCAATCCAATCTTAAGTATCTCCAGCCTTGGAGGAGTACTGAGATGGTATGGGGGATGGTGCTCTGCTTCATTTAGATCATGCTGGTTGTGACCTCAATCCAATCTTAAGTATCTCCAGCCTTGGAGGAGTACTGAGATGGTATGGGGGATGGTGCTCTGCTTCATTTAGATCATGCTGGTTGTGACCTCAATCCAATCTTAAGTATCTCCAGCCTTGGAGGAGTACTGAGATGGTATGGGGAATGGTGCTCTGCTTCATTTAGATCATGCTGGTTGTGACTTCGTCCTCTGTTACGAGACGATAGGATGCTTGTTTTACCAAGATAATTGAAAGAAACAAAATGTACCATCCATATATATTTGGACTAGAATATAACTTAAAATACCCTAAAAATGATTTGGTAATCAAGAACCTGAACATGGCCTTTATGAAATATCACTTCTTAAAAAGCAAGTTTTTCAAAGTCCCTTGAAAGTGTGTATTGTGCAAACAAACTAGCTACCCAAAGTACAATCAACAGACAGTCCACTATCAATGTCAGAAGCTTGAAGAACAGCAACTCCACTGTGAGGGAACTAGATAATCTCCAAACCAGGAAAGACTTTAACGTTGTCCTTTACCTGATCATCTTTGCCAACACCCATGCAATCATAGAAAGTGTTGCAATTATTCCCAATCGGCTACGAATGGTGACAGATTTTAAAGCCTCAGCCTGCTGTCGGGCCTGATTCTCTTTTGCCTTTCTTTCTGCTTGGGTCCTCCTGATGGACTCGCCATAGTGATGCTTATAGAATTCATCAAAATCATAGATATTTGACCTCCCCGTTTGTACAGGACCCCTTTTCTTGAATTGTCCATACTGTCGTCCCCTAAGAATATCCTCATGAATATCATCATCCACATCTGATGCAGCATGCCCTGATCTTGGATCTAAAGGGTTCAAGACTCCACGATCATATATCCTTTTTCGACGTTTGTTTCCAAGAACTTCATATGCTTCTGAGATCTCTGCAAATTTAGCCTCACTTGCATCGTCGGTCTTCAAATCAGGATGGTACAACTTGGACAGCGAATAGTAAGCACTCTTAATGTCTTTTAAGGAAGCTTTTGGAGTGAGACCAAGAACGTCATAATAGCGGGTTCCGCTTGGCTTCACAGAGTACCAACGCTTTTGTCTATTGTCACCTGGCATTTCCATTAGGAACATCTTTTCTGAAGTAAAACCTTTTTGAAACAAATGCCCTGAACTTAGTCGGATACGATGTATCTGACTTGAAGGTGTCACCGGATGGACGAGGAATAGAGGACGATCACAGATATCAGAAGCACTACTACACATGTCATCTTGTTTTCTATCGGCAAGTGTCGGCACAGTCATTGTCGATTCCATGATGACAATGTCATTGTTTTCACATTCAGATGCGATGAACATATTAACAACATCACTTCGGAAACCTAATTCTGCAAATACCTGTTCCATATTTCGTCTGCCACCTTTAAGTAAAGGCTTGGGTCTAGAATAGTTCCTTCGATGATATCCTTGGATTGGGACCAAAAATGAGTAGACCAAACGCCCATGATATTTTCCACCTAAGTGAGTCCAGAACTGACGTTTCCAGTGCATTTTCAAGGTATGCGAAGGTTTTACAGAATAAAACCTAGCACCATAGTGTAACCAATGCATGATAGAACATTTAAAACGGTCACTTGTAATGGGCTTCTTTGTCTTCATCGAGGAATCGAGAAAAATATTGACGAAAACATTCCCTTTCCATTTCAAGGGCGCAGCCATCTTGGATAGACTGGTACCTGTGATGTTCGCTAGGCAAGGTACCAGAATTTCACGTGTATTTTGTACAGCACGTGTGCATATGTGGTTTCTCAGCACTTCATGTATAATATTTTAGTGTAATAAAAGATTTGAATTTGTACATGAACCATCATGGCAAGGCGACCAGAACATCAGGCTCCTCCTGAAATTGTACGAATTACTCCATGTTTTAGAATCTCTAGGTCATGAAAATATATTAGGCCTATACTCCAGTCTTCGTGCAGTAGGGCAGCTGCAGTAGGGGTCCTAGGGCAGCTGCAGTAGTAGGGGTCCTAGAGCAGTTGAGTAGACTCCAGACTGAAGAGGCGGCGGCGGCTAACGCCAGCAAAGCCAAAGTACCGAGATCAAGACTGGGAGAGGAGGGTCAGATAATCTGTCCACCGCACACGTCATGACGTCATGCACTGAGCTGTACCTTTTCTTGGATGTGTTGTCCTAGCACATACAATACCTACAGTAGCGGGTAGCTGTACCTCGTTGCCTGGCAATGTGTTGTCCACTTCTGACCTGACTCACTGATTTTTTCTTTCAGTTTTATAATGAGGAAGAAGCAAGGAAGTACACACAAAAGTAAGTGCTTTTTCAACCCCTTACTGACCCTTGGCCTTGACTCGGTGGCCTGTCCTGGGACAATCACACCGATTTTTAGCAAGTAACTACTTCTAGACAAGTATGATGTAAGGTTACCAACAGCCTCTCCTTAGTCAGTTCAGCAGTCATATAAATCTAAGAAATTGGGTAGGCCTATTTCTGTTTCGTTCCCAGAAAAACAGAATAATGTCATTCATTGACTGAGGGGTAAATAGAGTGAGAAGGCCACATTGATACATCTTGTAATTCCTGTATGCTGTGCCTTCTCATTGCTTCATTTATTCCAGTTCTCGCATGATAGAAATTCAACAGCAGCTGTCATCGAGAGCGTTGGAGTTGTTGGCTCTACCAGAAGATGTGCCTGGTCTTCTCTTGGATATCGGGTTAGTACAACACAGCCACAGAGATGCTGCAAAGTAGAGGATAATGAAGGGCTAATACAGCAGACGTTGAGTTTTGGTTCTTCGACAGCAGGATGCTGGACAAGAGCTGCCCAGTTCCACTACTGGTTATACGTAGAAGTAAGATTAATGAACTATATCTCTCAAGGGAGATCATGAAGCCAACGGCTGTCGATTCAAATGAAATGCTGCCATTTTTCACCAAGAAGTTATATTCTTATAGTTCAACCAGTATTGATTTTTTCGCTGTTCTATCTTTTGTTTCAGTTGTGGTTCAGGTCTTAGTGGAGAGTGTATAACCGAACAGGGACATATGTGGATTGGGGTTGATATCAGCCCAGCCATGCTGGGTAAGTCTGACCTGATCAGGGAGTGCCCTTAGGTTGGTGAGCATGAAGCAAGCATCTCTATGATGACACATTCTCATACTGTGCCTGTCCTAACCAGGCAAGCATGTTGGTGGGCAGCTGTCGTCGTGTTGCCATTTTTTGAATGGATTCATGATCGATGCATTTCGGATTCTTTGCAAAGAGTTTCTTCAGTCTACAATGTTTCTTACAGACGTTGCAGTTGAAAGGGAAGCAGAAGGTGATTTGGTGCTAAATGATATGGGAGATGGAATGCCTTTCAGGCCTGGAACATTTGATGGGGTGGTGAGGTAAGTTTGCTTGTGACTGCTAAAGTTAAGTGGCCTGAATGCTTAATGGAATATTGAACAATATACAACATTGAAAGCAAGTCTAAATGGTATAGATGTACTGATGAAATGGGACGAGCGTTGTCAACAACGTGATTTGGTTGTCATAACATCACACCAGTAAGTAGACGATTGATTATTCTAATTGACTGATCTTGTCTTTCAGTATATCTGCCTTACAGTGGTTATGTAATGCTGATAAAAAGTACCACAGTCCCCCAAAACGATTATACAAGTTCTTCAGTACTTTATATGCCTGTATGGTGAGTAGGTCTACCTGGTAGAAGACAATTCTAATAGCATCTAGATTGTTGAAGATTATGTTGGGACGTTTCACTAAGAGTGTTTTCACTTCAGCCATGTTGGAGACTAAACTGAATCAAATGCTGTCATGGTCATTTGGGCTCGCTGTCTTTTGTCTGTCCCTCCAGAGCATGGCAGGTGATGACGTCATGTGAAACCACTCTAGCTCAATGGGGCTAAGTCCAAGCTGTTTCATTGGTAGGGACATGTTTTACTCGATTCACTCAACGTACTTGACCTTGGGGAACAATCGGCAGATATCCACTGTGGATTCCATTTAGTTCAGTGAGGAAAGATAACCCACTGCTGTCAGGGCAGCCTATAAAGTTGATGAGGCTTGGTAATGCGTGACTGGATCTCTGATGATTCCCATCTCATTAGTCTCATTCTCTTTCAGTGTCGAGGCAGCCGAGCTGTCTTCCAACTTTATCCTGAAAACAGTTCACAGGTATGTACGTGTATTGTAATGCCAGTCACTAGATCGATATCATTTCCATCTTGTCTTACAAGTCTCACTTTGTCTCAATCTGGTCAGTTACTATGTAAAATGAGGAGCAAGTTGCCCAATCAGTGTTAGCACCAACACCAGCATTAAATCATTCATCATGCCATGTTATCTTTTAGGCAATCCCCGCCAAGGTTTCTTAATCTGCAGACTACTTTAGATTGGATTTTAGTCTAATATTGTTGGTCGTTTCCACTTCAATAGATTCCGTCAGTTTGTGCCTTTTCTGTTTCAGTTGGAATTGATCACCAAACAGTCAATGAGAGCAGGTTTTACTGGTGGGCTTGTCGTTGATTTCCCCAACAGTACAAAAGCTAAAAAGTAAGTGGGGGTAATCCCTTATTAGGGGTGCTATTGACAAGTTTATGAATGAATTGACACCTAGTATTCTACTGGATTCATGATGCAGAACAACTTTTAATGCTTGGCACAATGTGACAATAGACCCACCCTAACTTTAATCTGATTATTTGTTAATGTTACCAAAATGAAGTTAAATGACTTGTTTCCCTATATCTATTTCAATCATAATGACCACCTGTTCCCATTGACTGTCCTGATTGGACTCGTGTGCCAAGAGTAGGCCAGTGTGTATCTGGCAACAGAGAGTTTTCCTTGATCTTTGATCGCCTCTAACCAACATGACCAAGTCAGATGACCAGGATTAACTTACCTCTGCTTGAGTAGGCTACAAGTAGGCCTCCTAGCTACGTGGCCAAGTCAGAAGACCAGGATTAACTTACCTCTGCTTGAGTAGGCTACAAGTAGGCCTCCTAGCGACGTGGCCTAGTCAGAAAGGC
Organism: Lineus longissimus; assembly: GCF_910592395.1. Lineage (NCBI taxonomy): Eukaryota > Metazoa > Nemertea > Pilidiophora > Heteronemertea > Lineidae > Lineus > Lineus longissimus. The sequence goes on along the minus strand of NC_088309.1, from coordinate 29,000,065 downwards.
AGGGTTAAACCCAACGCTGCACTGCTTCAGTGATTGAGTAGACCACAGACTGGAGTTTCAATCAAAATGAAGCTGTTGGTTGTTTTTCAGGATGTTTCTTTGTCTTTTTGCGGGAGGTGCCGTACAACAGCTGCCAAAAGGTCTCGGGACGGAAGCTGGACAGAGAACTGATCAAGTAGCATACAGTGATACAAGGTAGGTGATCATCACTGTCCTCAGTTCTTTGAGATCAAGGGACATCCTCTCCAAGAGACGTGTACAATTTGAGTCAAATCGATGCGTTCTGATGTGAGATGTGTTTATTGGCCTGTTAAGTCACCAGGCTTTGAAGAGATCAGATGTAACAGCCTAAGACATTGGTTGCTGGGTGGTAAGCACTCATTTTGGTTTGGGCTTTGCTGAGGATGAATGACCCTGGTCACGATTGAAGCAAGTTGCAGTTTCTAGTGATCATTCTTTAAAATGAAATATCAAACTTGTTTTTATTCTCAGAGCAAGACTGAAGAAAATCCGTGGGAAACCACCCAAGAAGAGTCGCGACTGGATAATGGAGAAGAAAGAACGAAGGAGAAAACAGGGAAAGTGAGTAAACTAAGTGGTTTTTGCCATGTTTGAAGGAAATGGGAAAGATTGAGGGGTTTTTGTACTCTCCAAAGCAGACATACTATTCAAGCATATTCCTGTATTGGCCTCTGATAGCTGTTGTCTTGTTTTTACAGCATCTCAAAACTCGTCCAGCTGGTTATCAATTTGGAGCATAAGTACAATGAAATGTCTTTCTCTCTTTTCAGGGAAACGAAAAAGGATTCAAAGTTCACTGCAAGGAAACGTCCGACGACCCTTTAGAGTTAACGAGTCATTTTACTGTACGTGTACATACTGTATATTCTATGAAATAAAAATTTGTCTCGACTATCATGGTGCCAATGTGCTTTTCTGGACAACCACACTTAGCAAACTACATGGTCTGTAAGGCAGAAGGAGGAAATCAACAGGTCGACACTGATACTGTAAAACTGGTCAGGAGGCATCACAATCTTCAAGATTGACAGCTCCTGACTGTTTTACTGTGTGACCTATTGCTTGCGACTGGACCATGGAATCCACAAATGTCTTTTGATAGTCAATCTTCAGTGCAACAAGAAGGAATACAATGCATTGTTGAAGTCTACAGTTGTTTTATTTTTGGTTATGAGACCTATTCACATACTTGGATGCTTACATTTGTACAGAGATGCAGGTGCAAGGAAAGTAGTTCCAGAGCTGGCGAAGATCCTGCACAATGAACAATGGATGGTTTAATGATGAGTCCTTGATCTGTGTAAAAATGGCTTCAAACGATGACTTGTCACCAAAGCTGGCTTCATAGCTGACGTGATTGATTTCAACCTTGTCACATCTGGTTGTATCAATGTTGCCTCCGCATCCTGCGATTCAAATGTGTATTTGTAAAGTACTGTCGATTGACATAAGACGTACGAAGATCAAGGTTTCACACCACCTTTCATTGTCTATCAGCAGACACTGTCATAAGCCCACTTGAGGAAATATTTACAGGAACACCACTCACAACACAGAAATGTTTCCTAGGAATTTACAAACGACCGATACGGAGACTGGTGATATATACTCATTATATAACAACTCATAGGACACGTTTTTACAGTTTATTTGAAGACTGTGACCTGGCTGGACTGAGCGTCTGCTCGGCAGGGTCTACGGGGCAACCTCAGTAGAGGTTTCAACAGAGAGAGAGAACAGAAGTTGGGGGAGGCATGAGACTTAAATACACTTGTTTGGCCAAATATTCGATTTTTGATTTAGTGCATCCTCGATATCTACATGGGAACCATTGATGTGACCCGCTGTGAAGGTTGAGAGGTGATGAGGCACATATCGGCACAAAGCCTCCATGTGGTCCTCCTTTAATATCTGTAGGCCTGAGTGGTTTAAAGTAATTTGGGCAATAAAGTGGCGTGAGTATTTGAGTAGGGGATTTCCCTCAACCATAATCAATTGGTTCATTGCACATCCATAGTATCCGCCCTGCCGCAGAGTGCATCCGTCCAGCCACAAAGGAAATCCTAAGTACTCTTTGTTTATTAACACTACTTACAATGAGGAATTCAATAAAAGCCTCTAATAGTCGCTACTATGTAAACAACTACTACATTTACATATCAGTGTACACATGAAACACTTGCTTTACCATTGAAATATTAAAGTATAAAAATCTGTTGTAATACAAACACCTTTTGTAAAAGTTAATTCTTGACAATGAAGTTGTACATGCATGTATACTGCATGTTCTATTTTCAAACTATCAAACAAAACTCAGTATCCACAGTCTGGGGTCAAAGTTGGAGAAGGTCGATCAGTGTACACAGGATACTCAGGAGGAGTGCATTGGCAGAGACGTCCAACTTTGACCTGAGATTTAGTTTTACAAAATACATTACTCGATCCTGACAGCCAATTGTTGTGTGGAGGTTGTACCACAACACAGAAGCTGAAACAGTGCCAACACAACATTTGACTGGACTTTGATGAAATTGCTGGCCGATTAGTGACTGGACTAAAATGATATTGCGGGCAGAAGTAATGATGTCATGAGTTGCAACAAGATAATGTGTCATATGGTGTGATGTGATGAAACCGTTACTGCAAGTATGTTAAATAGTGCAACAGCAACCAGCCCTGTGTTGCTCAACTCCATCCTGGCTGTCAGGATCTTGATATAACAGTCTTTTCAAGTCCACCTGAAGCTTACGGGTACAGGTTGAATGCAACCAACCTGGTTCCAGGTGAACTCAACAAACAAGCATCCTCAGAAGAAAAGTTGGCAACTACCCAACCTTGGATCCAGGAGCTTTCAACAGGAGGGAGATATCAATCAGGAACATGATATGTCTTGCCAGTTTGTTGGTGTCAACAAGTCTGGAGGCAGAAAATGAACACTGAACTTTTCCAATTTGACCAAAATGATCACCTGGACAGATGTGTACCAGTTTGACCTTGAAATGACACAACCATCATGGTAAAACTCCTGGAACAAAGCTGAAGACTCCTCACAACCAAAAGAATTCAAATGGTAATAGCTAATAACACATGGTTATTTGCATTCATTGTGTGATACCTTTGCAGTGTCATCTATACCAACTAAACGGCAATGGTGAACTCATGATGGCAGATACACACTTCAACGTTCGGAATATATGAGAGATAAGTACCAGCCATGAGCCTTGGGCTGATCACACAGGCTGGGACGTGTGTAGACTCAAGTGTCTTTACCATGAGCCTTGCTCTGATCACACAGGCTGGGACGTGTGTAGACTCAAGTGTCTTTACCATGAGCCTTGCGCTGATCACACAGGCTGGGACGTGTGTAGACTCAAGTGTCTTTACCATGAGCCTTGTGCTGATCACACAGGCTGGGACGTGTGTAGACTCAAGTGTCTTTACCATGAGCCTTGCGCTGATCACACAGGCTGGGACGTGTGTAGACTCAAGTGTCTTTACCATGAGCCTTGCTCTGATCACACAGGCTGGGACGTGTGTAGACTCAAGTGTCTTTACCATGAGCCTTGCGCTGATCACACAGGCTGGGACGTGTGTAGACTCAAGTGTCTTTACCATGAGCCTTGTGCTGATCACACAGGCTGGGACGTGTGTAGACTCAAGTGTCTTTACCATGAGCCTTGCGCTGATCACACAGGCTGGGACGTGTGTAGACTCAAGTGTCTTTAAAGGGGTGAAGGTCTTCCTCCGTGATCAGTAACATTATGCAACAGAGATTGTTTAGTGCAGGCAAATTACACCTTTGGTCAATAACTCTGTGCTTGACTTGACTATTTAGGCTCAATGATATTACACATTACTGAGGACAGCATTACGGCTTCAGTGCGAGTTCAAGAGTTGATTGACGGGACGTTGCTCGGGTAGATCGGGTACAGACCACAGCAGCAGCAAGGACAGGTATCTGTCACAGTGATCAGTCAGAGTCGACCGAGGTACGAGAGGGATATGAGAGATTGGTTTGGACATTTCTGTGTGATCAGCGCCGATGTAAACATGTCCAAGAATTGCCAACATTAACACTGTCATGACTGTATATTGACTAGAATGCATTACTATTGACTAGAATGCATTACTATTGACTAGAATGCATTACTATTGACTAGAATGGTTGCACAAAAGCGTGTTAGAATGAAATCCAGACTTAAACAGGAAATAAATCGCCTCATCATGGTTTATAATTGCACTGAATACAATTACAGAACTGAACTAACTGTTATCTGGTAGAAAGGTCAATCCTCTCATGGTCTGGGCGAGTGAAGAGGGAAATGATATGTCAGTTCTGGCTGGATAGGTCAGTCCTAACCTTCGTTTAAGACATTATTTTGGAACTAAATGATCATACTTGGGAATGTGAATTCTAGATTGGTCATGTCGTAGATGGAAGCCAGTGGTTATGTGGCTCAACAGCTGACGTGATGGCATGATCTAGGTTGGAGTTTAGTTGTGATGATCCATTAGTATGCTAAAAATGTTGACCATGTTTGGATGCAATGATATCTGATGTGATGTAGGAAATGCATCAGCAGCCCATTTTACTGAATGATAGAAACACGAAACCAACCCTTTTTTTCTCTTTTCTAGGGTCGAGTCAAATAATTGGTAAACCTGGCCTTAACGTTTCACACAAGAAGTGCCATTATTTCACAAAACTTTTGTCACCAGAGCTTTGTGTGAAAGAACTGAGGAAAACATTAGGGTGAATCTTACATCAATGACAAGCCACACTTAGAGAAATGTTACTTCTAGGTTGTAAAATACGATGGACAACAACGGTATGAAAAATGGTTGGCATGACTGAACTCCAATCTTACACTCTCGGTATTGTTGATGGTTCTACCACAAGAGTATCAGGTTAGAGCTTAGTATTTGCAATGAAAGATGTCACTTAATGACACCGCAGGTTGATCCAGAGGGGGATGTCAGAAACATGGATCAACCCCGCCATGATTGTGTACAATAAGAATGAGTATAAGAGTCTTGAATCATGATTCACAACAGTAATTGCCCCAGACGCCATTTCCACCCAAACATACCAGACAGCCATGCAGTTATGTGTTATGGTCAGTGATCATGCATAGCCGGCTCTGGTACCAGACAGCCATGCAGTTATGTGTTATGGTCAGTGTACATCATGCATAGCCGGCTCTTGTACCAGACAGCCATGCAGTTATGTGTTATGGTCAGTGTACATCATGCATAGCCGGCTCTGGTACCAGACAGCCATGCAGTTATGTGTTATGGTCAGTGTACATCATGCATAGCCGGCCCTGGTACCAGACAGCCATGCAGTTATGTGTTATGGTCAGTGTACATCATGCATAGCCGGCCCTGGTACCAGACAGCCATGCAGTTATGTGTTATGGTCAGTGTACATCATGCATAGCCGGCCCTGGTACCAGACAGCCATGCAGTTATGTGTTATGGTCAGTGTACATCATGCATAGCTGGCTCTGGTACCAGACAGCCATGCAGTTATGTGTTATGGTCAGTGTACATCATGCATAGCAGGCTGGTAGATTTAGAAGCGGAAATTAAAGCTACTCGGTGCACATCTTGAAAACTAGCTCCAACAATATACCACATGTGATATGCATTTGTCTTGTTATACAACAAGTAAAGAGAAAAAGTTAGCTTTTAAAATCAAAGTACAGTTGAAAAAGTGTCAAACCATTTGCCATGGGACCCATTGTTGTTGTCCCTATTGATTGTTTGCATGGCAACCAGCACATGCCCATGACATCACACAGCTACAACTGCACCTCACTTCTTCAAAGGCTGACACATCTCATCAAAGGCTCATGATGAGAATGGTGACATGATTTAATGCCTCGATCAAAGAGAATGGATTAGCATGCGTACGATGGACTAAACTTGGTGACCAGAACACACCTCCCAAACTCCCAAATCTTTTGACAGAAGCTTCAGATGAAATGACTGTCAGCCCTGAAGTTGAACAACATGTGAAGTCAGAGATGACAAGACGTTTGGGCAGATGGCACAGGTCATCTTTTAACTGCCAGGAATGCTCAAAACACCTTATTTTCACTCGCGTTTCCTCTTCTTGCCCCAGATTTAGATGAAAAAAACATACTTTTAGAACAGCTCAAAAATGAATCAAAAGGCAAAATACAAAAAGTACAAATTATGATGCCATACAAATCTACTGTATTGTGATGAATTAAGAAATATGAATGAAGCAGTAGGCTACAGTACTGCCAGTGTTTTACTGCCAAATCTGAACCATTTTGATGTCCAATGCTTAAACTGATGAGAGGGAAATGGTGACGAGAGAAAGGTCAACGTCATCATATTGTAAGGTCATCCCTGACTTCACATAACCATCGTGACCCTCAGTTCAAGGTCACATTGAATGAAACTAAGTTTGATCAACTATAAAAATAATCCTTGCATACATTTCTTACATTTTTTACTAAAAATGAAACCTATTCGACCCAAATATTGGGAAAGAATATGTCGTGTTAGTCCAAACACACACAATGTCTCCCTTGAAAAAAGGAGTTGAAGCTGAAGAAATAGTTGACATTACTGCTTGTGAGATCGTGTGAAAGGGGAGTCCGAGTCACACAAGAAACAGGCTCTAGACTCCGTCCTATGGGTAAGCCTGCACCCAGTAAGATATGATAGTGCAGTTCGTGTTCATACATGATATCAAGTCAGGCTGAAGTTGATACCATACCATCAAACCATAGCTCGGGTGTTCTTAATATAACGGGCCATTTCTCCAATCTCAGCCTCTGCCAATAAGCCACTGTGTGTGTTTAGCAAATCATGTGAGTTGATTATCATAAATAGTGACAATTTCCTAAACTAGCAAGTCCAGTGTTGCTAACAACAGGACACTTCTAAGCCTACCAAGTCCAGTGTTGCTAACAACAGGACACTTCTAAGCCTACCAAGTCCAGTGTTGCTAACAACAGGACACTTCTAAACCTACTTATGACAGAAACATTTTAATTCATAAAGAATGATGCTAGGGGTTATCATGGACCGGGCAAATATGAAAATATGCTAAAGTGGTTGAAGCGAAATGTACCACGGGTACCAACAGATGTGGGCCTATTCAATTAGCTGCTTAGAGAAAACTAAGCATGACAGCTGTCAATCATGTGCTGTTGTGACCTTCAATATGACAAAGCTTGCAAAGTATACTCTTTACAGAAGTGGTATTATCAGCTAGAACAGCTCCTGACACACTTCACAGTCGACCAGGACAGCTCTTGAAACACTCAAGTTTTCTAACTCGATTATGAAAAATCTCAACAAAAGGTTGTTTCTTCCATTCACTGTTGATGATCTTATTATAGCTTTATCGAGCTGTTTTCGCAGGGCAGCAACTATTGGGATTCGGGTCACTACAATTATGTGATTGCAATTGGACCTCGCCACAATTCATCTGAGGTGAGATAATCATGACTAACTTCATTGTTGTGTCCATAAAGTATAACCACATCAAGATGACAACAATATCACAAGTTTAACAATGTGCGCATTCAGCATGATTTCTATGACGCTGACAGAATGAAATGTTTATGATTCAAACAGTGTGGGCCGTTCCCTCAATGTGGTCCTTACCACCCAGGAGCAGACTATCTAAGGTACCTCAGATACATTTCCTTATTCAATCACACCACCCATCAGCAATAACAACCCCTACAGCCAATTTGACCAAATAGTGTCAAAACCTCCAAAAATGATCTGTTTTCAATCTTGCACCTCTTTGCATAGGAGGCTTGCAGTTCCTAAGCTTGATGTATGCCAAAACTACCTATAGTTAGTTGCAGTAGGATAAAACATTCCGAGATATTCTTTTTAGGTCCAGACGAAATAGGGAGAGGCAAACAAGGGTCATAACATGTAAAATGTTCAAAGTATAGAGAAAATGTGTGAAAAAAATACACCACTTGAAGGGGGGGGGATCCACCACCACGTTACTCTGCCCATCTTTGGCATCTACTTTCATTTTGATTTCTCTGTCACACAGATATGGATGGAAACTGATGCTGTCAATATTTACAGTCACATATCTTTCAACCATATCATTCAAAGAGATGAAATCTACATGTACCAGACACAAATCACATTTTGGATTCCACAGTAAAAACATAATCCAACGTCTCCATGGAATTCAACAGCTAAGTACTGATTAGACCCAAGCCCATAAAACCTTACTAAATTTACATAAGCACAGTACTTGGCGATCCATATGAAGTATTGTCCTCTTATTGTTCAAAGGTCCACATGCATTCCTGTGTGAAATATATACACTTGAGTGTCCATGTACTGTCAAGCAGCGCTAGGAATCCCTGCCATGTGACATTGATTCGATGATTGTGGGAGCAGATACTAATCAACACAACTCTACTTGACACCGAGAACGCCCCCTACGGTTGATAAAATAACCACAACCAGTATGACGAGGCAGATCATGATTATAATCTTCTTCTGTTGATGGGAGCATGAGGACAAAAGAAAAAGAAAAGTTTGTCAAAATCAGGAAAACAGCAGGAAAGATGATGCAAAGTAAGGTTAAAGAGGGAAAATCTAATGACAACAGAGCGGATCTATCACTCTGTAGAATGAGGCTGGTTGTCATTAGGTTCTCTCTGAGATGAGCATGGCTCATTCAACTCAGCCTCTGTCTCAGATCACAAAGGAAGGAAAACCATAAACACATTAGATACTTGGCTCAAAATGAAAACAAACCGAAAGGAACTGAAAGAAGGCAAATGATTAGATATCCAAGCAAGGATGTCGTAGATGGTGAAGTGGGGGATGCTGGAAGGAAGCCAAGAGCTAGTTATTAGAGCAACCTAAAGAAAGTCACTGGTGATTAGTGTAAGAACTGAAAGAACTGAAACGAATCAACAGGTTCAGGGATGAAATAAGGTCAAATAGGAAGGTCAAGACACAGGAACAACTTGTTCATGCCTGGTGAGGGAAACTGAAATGAATCAAAACCAAAGATAGACAATAGTATTATGGTAAAGAATTGGCATGTTCGACTCAGCCTGTTTGAGGCTGGTGATTCATCAGGTGAAGCTTGCCCCTAATCTTCAGCAACTTTTGTGTGTTATCATTATGTCAAATAAGTGGTGCTTAGTAAATCTTTAATGAGTGTGTCAACTTTTCACATTGATATGTTCATTTGATACACATGTATTTGATTGGAAGTTTTAAGATTTATGACTAAAGGCAAGTGCTTGCAATGCTGGACCATTCATTGTCCTGAATTACAGACATGTGAACAAGCTTTCATCAAATTACGTGCATAGATGCATGAATTTCAACCCCCCTGGTGGACATCTTCATAATCAGTAATATAAACAAAAGATAAATCAATGGATAGAGTTTTGCAGTACAGGGTTCAGCTCGGGTTTATCAAACACGCAACACCTTGATTTATAAGCCGACAAAACCTAGCAGGATGAGAGGCACAACCTCACTACCAGGGTCGTTATCGGGTGGCCGTAAGTGTGCATCAGTTACTAACAACTGGCAGCCAACCGTCTTGGCAGCATCCGTCCACAGTTGTTGCGATAGACTCATTCAGAATAGAAACTAGGGGAATATGTTGGTCCCTCCCCTATCACAGCCATGTCTTGTGAGAAGACATCGTTAAGAGGGCCTTTGTACAGACTCCTCACATCGCAGGGACGTTAGCCTACACACCATATGGAGGTTAGCCTACACGTCACATGGAGGTTAGCCTACACGTCACATGGAGGTTAGCCTACACGTCACATGGAGGTTAGCCTACACGTCACATGGAGGTTAGCCTACACGTCACATGGAGGTTAGCCTACACGTCACATGGAGGTTAGCCTACACGTCACATGGAGGTTAGCCTACACGTCACATGGAGGTTAGCCTACACGTCACATGGAGGTTAGCCTATGTGGTCACATGGAGGTTAGCCTACACGTCACATGGAGGTTAGCCTACACGTCACATGGAGGTTAGCCTACACGTCACATGGAGGTTAGCCTACACGTCACATGGAGGTTAGCCTACGCACCACAGGGAGGTAAGCCTATGCCTCACAGGGAGGTAGGCCTATGCCCCTGCATAGGAGGGCAGGTCTACGCACCACAGGGAGGTAAGCCTATGCCTCACAGGGAGGTAGGCCTATGCCCCTGCATAGGAGGGCAGGTCTACGCACCACAGGGAGGTAAGCCTATGCCTCACAGGGAGGTAGGCCTATGCCCCTGCATAGGAGGGCAGGTCTACGCACCACAGGGAGGTAGGCCTATGCCCCTGCATAGGAGGGTGGGCCTATGCCCCTGCATAGGAGGGCAGGTCTACGCACCACAGGGAGGTAGGCCTATGCCCCTGCATAGGAGGGTAGGCCTATGCCCCTGCATAGGAGGGCAGGTCTACGCACCACAGGGAGGTAGGCCTATGCCCCTGCATAGGAGGGTAGGCCTATGCCCCTGCATAGGAGGGTAGGCCTATGCCCCTGCATAGGAGGGTAGGCCTATGCCCCTGCATAGGAGGGCAGGTCTACGCACCACAGGGAGGTAGGCCTATGCCCCTGCATAGGAGGGCAGGTCTACGCACCACAGGGAGGTAGGCCTATGCCCCTGCATAGGAGGGTAGGCCTATGCCCCTGCATAGGAGGGTAGGTCTACGCACCACAGGGAGGTAGGCCTATGCCCCTGCATAGGAGGGTAGGCCTATGCCCCTGCATAGGAGGGCAGGTCTACGCACCACAGGGAGGTAGGCCTATGCCCCTGCATAGGAGGGTAGGCCTATGCCCCTGCATAGGAGGGTAGGCCTATGCCCCTGCATAGGAGGGTAGGCCTATGCCCCTGCATAGGAGGGTAGGCCTATGCCCCTGCATAGGAGGGCAGGTCTACGCACGGGAAAAGAACTGCTGAGACTGAGGATGGTGAGGTGTATAATGGCCGTCTCTCGCTTTCACCTGAGACAGAGAATAGCAGCAGAAACATCTGATTCCCACTGATATGAGGTTCACACAATAGATGGCAGTCATGTTGCTTGAGGATGGCGACACCTAGCTTAAGGATCCTGCGACTGCTCCAATGATGATCACCAGCAGAACGACGACACAGATTAAAATCATGATTTTCTTCTGAAAAACGAGAAAAGACCGGAATGAGTGCAAAGAACAACAATCAACAGTTTCTGGTGATGTTTCATAAAAGTCTCATTTGCTTTTGTCTCCAAACAGAATTCATATTACAAGTTCTCTTTATGGCCCTCTTTCTCTTTTTCCACTTGAAAACCCACGGTGCATACACGCAAACACCACACAAACATGTTCAACTTGATCAAGAGATTAGAAATGATAATGTCCAACAGATGATCAGAGGTACAATAAGCTGTCTTTATGTGGAAAACAGCTTTTTACAAAACATTCAACCTCCCAACTGCAGAAGAAAGCTATGACACTTGAAAATAACTCATCCACCTAAACAGTGGTACAAAACTACTCTGATAAGCAACACAAAATCACACAGCTCCCAAACATGCATCCCTGAAAAAAAACGACTCCTAAAAGCTAAGAAACAAAGCTGAAATAATCAATGAAATATTTAATTACAACATTCTATATCTATAAGCAAAGTGGAAAGTTGGAATCCTCAAATAAAAAAGCTCAACTCTTGATGTTTTGCAAGGTTGTCACATTGTCCTGTCCTGCATGAACACATTTGAGATCTCAACAGTGAGAGTCAGGTTGTGACACTGGCGTCTCCTCTGGGACAAGACAGCGTGTTATTGTTGTTGTGACATTGTCCTGTTCAGGAGGTGACAACACAAAGAGCTCAGCTGAGTAAGCTATCTCCCTCACTGCGAGATAGCTCAAATGAGTAAGCTATCTCCCTCACTGCGAGATAGCTCAAATGAGTAAGCTATCTCCCTCACTGCGAGATAGCTCAAATGAGTAAGCTATCTCCCTAACTGCGAGATAGCTCAAATGAGTAAGCTATCTCCCTCACTGCGAGATAGCTCAAATGAGTAAGCTATCTCCCTCACTGCGAGATAGCTCAGCTGAGTAAGCTATCTCCCTCACTGCGAGATAGCTCAGCTGAGTAAGCTATCTCCCTCACTGCGAGATAGCTCAAATGAGTAAGCTATCTCCCTCACTGCGAGATAGCTCAGCCGAGTAAGCTATCTCCCTCACTGCAAGATAGCTCAGCTGATTAAGCTATCTCCCTCACTGCGAGATAGCTCAGCCGAGTAAGCTATCTCCCTCACTGCGAGATAGCTCAGCTGATTAAGCTATCTCCTAGACCCAAGCACTGCCCTCAGCTCATCACACTTAATGCCCAAGCCATTATTATACTGGTTTGTGTTCGGACCTATTCATTACATCACAGCAGATCACAGTCAACATAAACTGCCTGCAAATCCAAGCTGATCCATTGCAGAGAAGAGGTGGCAGTATGAATTCTCCAGTTCACTTTAGAGGCTAATACTGGCTTGGCTTGGTGACAAGTCCCTTTAGCTCAGTGGTAGAGCACTGGACTACAGATCTGGAGGTCCAGGTTCAAATCCCCGCAAGGACGCATTTCTTTTTTTACACAGTTCCACATAGATTTTTTTAATGATTCCTTAAGTTTGTGCTGATATATTATCAAGTCAGCAGCAGTTCGTAAAAAACTTGGCTTGCATAAATGATTCAGTGAAGTTGGGTTGTCAGCTCTGAGCCGAGGATGTGTAGGAATATATGAGAGAAAAGGACATGAAGCAAGACTGATGCCGCCTTAAGATATAAGGGAAATGGAAATGTAATGGAGACAGATGAAGGATGGATTTGAAACTAATAAATCAAGAGAATTGAATAAGGGAAGAGGATTTGAATGAAGAACGGATTTAAAAAATAGGATTGAAAAATAAAAGTAAGTTCTTCAATATCACTGGGTAAGTCTCATTATGCTTTACATTCTCAACCCAGCCAAATCGAGAGGCCTTCATGGGAAACAAACGAGTGCATGCAGTCTCTTGGACAATCCAGGGTATGAGAGAGTAGAGACTTGCAGCAGCTAAGCCTCCACACCACACATCCAATGCCACTATCTACACTCTCTGGAGAACATGGACGCAGTCTCTTGGACAATCCAGGGTATCAGAGAGTAGAGACTTGCAGCAGCTAAGCCTCCACACCACACATCCAATGCCACTATCTACACTCTCTGGAGAACATGCATGCAGTCTCTTGGACAATCCAGGGTATCAGAGAGACTGGCAGTAGCTAAGCCTCCAGATCACACATCCAATGCCACTATCTACACTCTCTGGAGAACATGCATGCAGTCTCTTGGACAATCCAGGGTATGAGAGAGTAGAGACTGGCAGTAGCTAAGCCTCCAGATCACACATCCAATGCCACTATCTACACTCTCTGGAGAACATGCATGCAGTCTCTTGGACAATCCAGGGTATGAGAGAGTAGAGACTGGCAGTAGCTAAGCCTCCAGATCACACATCCAATGCCACTATCTACACTCTCTGGAGAACATGCATGCAGTCTCTTGGACAATCCAGGGTATGAGAGAGTAGAGACTGGCAGTAGCTAAGCCTCCAGATCACACATCCAATGCCACTATCTACACTCTCTGGAGAACATGCATGCAGTCTCTTGGACAATCCAGGGTATGAGAGAGTAGAGACTGGCAGTAGCTAAGCCTCCAGATCACACATCCAATGCCACTATCTACACTCTCTGGAGAACATCACATGATGGTGGTTCAAGTAAGTGGCCACAAGTTTGAACAGAAAAGATGGAGGAAAAGATGATCGGATGAAATAGGAGGCAAAGAAATTGGCAGGACAAACCCCTAGGTCATGGACACCCTTTTGAAGGTCCGAGTAGCTGACTCTACAGGGATACTGCTAGATAAATGTTCAGCCCTTTTTTTGTTACTACACTGGTGATCTGTATACTGTCACGACAGACAATGGACTTTGAAGTTGACTCTTTCAATGAATTTGCATGTAGACCAAGGTGCTTTTCTTCCCTCTTGAGGAAGGTTGGACAAAACGGTTGGCACAGTCTATGTAAGAGTCAGGCCTGCTAGGGGTCTGTCGGCAGCCAAATGTATCAACTACCTGGGGTAAAGGGTTAAGCCAAGGAACCACCAACTGCACCAACTATGATAATGATGAGTACAGTGACACAAGCAGCGATCATCAACTGTTTCTGGAAACATGCAGGAAATCAATGAGCATTCATGTTGAGGAGGCTATGTGCAACAACAGGGTGTCTTGAAAAAGTTCACATTACACAGGTTTTTGAAGTTCCCCCTCATATTTGGTGATATAGATCGTTTTCACCAAGCTCATAGCTTGTAAGTCTCTGTACGTAAGTCTGTCCATAAGAAACCGTACCAAACGGCAGCACTGTACGATAAACCACTCAGCAATAAACCGTGCAGGTTCAGGGAGAATGATTTGTAGTTTGTAAAACATTTTGGGTGACCTTTTCCGAGACATCCTTTACCAACACAGTATTGTTATGTATCCAATCACGCTGACCATCCTGAATGAGCAAGGCTGCTGCTTCCTTGACCTCTCTCTATTGAAAACAAACATATCCAGAAGGTTATCGGCCGACTGAGCTGAACGTCAACTTCTTGGTTGATCATTGAGGGTCTCTATGTTACATGAATAGTGCAAGCTTGCTCAGCCATTGGTGATCCAGGGTGATCAGTCAGAAAATAAACCATAGAGTAATAATATGAGTTTACAAGTGGCCTAGTATACCACCGCCTCTGAAACACTGAGGAAGAAATCAATGGTCCCCTAAAGAAAGACAAGACAGTCCATTCAGTCTGTTGCCAAGAGTTCTCCCACACATGTTATAGTTGGGGAGCTTTAGCAGACCTCTCTGCAACATCAAGGAGTGAATGGGTTGTCCATACAAGAAAGATAAGAACATATGACACCGCGCTTACTGCAAACTACTATCTTGGAACCTAAAGAAACAAATGATTGTCAATCATGCTACACTTATAATGAATGTCCTACTTTGAAAATAGGGAAGGTTTTAGTTGATGTCTGCATCTAACTGAGAGAGCCAGCCACGGAGCCGACGATCACCACTACCAGGATGATCAGACAGATGATGATCGCGATCTTCTTCTGCAAGAGATGTTAGGTTAAGTGCATGAATAATGAGTTAGCAGGTGGTCTGTTCAGCCATTACTTCCAATGTCATATTGAATCTAGTCACTGTCACCTCCATGATCACATCCCAACCCTGACGACATGGGGAGATGTCACAATGACTTGCTCTGGGAGCTCTTGCTGGAGTGGATAGCAGCTGGATTCAACATCAACCAGAATCCACCTGAATGATAAAACACACAATGTTGGTGAGTACTGAGAAAACAAGGCTGCTGCTTCTACTTCAACAGAATGTTTGCCTCGTTTCCCAGACCACCTCCCGATAAATACTACACAACAGGTGTTTCATTCAGCACGACTTGATTTGACACATACAGCTTATGTTCATGTACATCTTCCCATTACTCAGTGAGCTGTAATCACTCAATGCTGATGAAGGCAAAGAACATTTCATAATCAAACATAAAATCAGGGCTGAAAATGGTCATCAATTGAATGAGAGTGCTGTTGCAACGCTGGCAAGGGACCGTCCATGGAGTATGCACACAAGAAGGAGAGGGCGTCAGACAGGTAGGACGTACATAACATGGGGTTGATTACAACCACACAATGATCATAGAGGGCAAGGGGAACAATGAAACTGTGTACATACTCTATGATCAGCCCCAACACCGACATGAAGCTGTGTGCTGATGAATAGTCGAACTTCACACGAGGCCTCCTCCTTGGTCTTCAGGTCTGGCAACCTGAAGGAGGTCCTCATAACTTACCCTGAACCATAGAGTTGATGACAAGGCTACCTTCAAGTGGACCTATGTTCCATTCTGATAAGTGCAAGGGGGTATTTGAGCAAATGGGCCTTCTGTTGTGCCCCCAATATCATGAAGAAGTCTTGGGCGTTTCATTGAGCACTTCACATCCAGTAGTTCTGAATGATAGCCAAGTACATGTACTTCAACAGTCAGCCAACCTGTTCATCTCTTTCCAACTGGTCACTCGTCTGCACGAGTGGACCAGTTCGTCGCATGATTCATCCAAAGCTTAAACACTCCATGAGGGGCATGCCCAGTCCAACCACCATGGTAGAGACCCCTAGCAGGAGGTCCACGCCCAGTCCCAACCACCATGGTAGTGACCCCTAGCCTGCGGGGCACGCCCACTCCAACCACCATGGTGAAGACTCCTGGGGAGCATGTTCAGTCCAACCACCATGGTAGAGAAAGGCCCCGGGTTTCAGTAGAGGAATATTCCTCATCAGGGATTCAAGCATATCAAACTGATTCACTTCCAAAACACTGTCGTCTCCCTCACCATTTCAAATTTACTCTCCCTCTCAGCCTAAATAACACAACAGACCACTGTTCCCATCAATATTTGTGCAGGGATAGAAGTTAACAGACACTTCTGTTGGTTTACATGAATTTTTATCACCTTCCAATAGAAACTAAAAGAAGCCAATTTGAAACAAGACATCCCAGAGGACTTTTGTATGTAGAGAAAGCAAAGGTTTACGGGTGGAAGACAACAGATATTTTGATAGGCGACAGTTTGATACAACACATGTGCCATGGGGGAACCATCAAGAATGCACAACAAAGCACCACACATAGGCAGGGGTCTTCCTATGCTCAAGTTCAACTAGGGGCTTGTTCTTGTCCACGGTTCAACCATTCTTCGATGAAGACAGCATCATGGTTGTGCTAGTACCGCCTTGAACCTTAGTTTGTGGCATTGCTTGGTCCTCAAGGGAGCCAGTGTCTGGCATACATCGCATGGAACTATTGAAACTATCACACCAGCTGGGCATGATTTCAACTTTTCCATGGATGGGGACTCTCAGTTCGGTGATATTCCTCAAAAACACCTCAGACCCACCCTTTTTGGGTGTTAGCCAGGTATAGGTTGAGAAACGTCTATGGTACTTGGAGAAACCTTGTCATAAGTGTTCTCTTAAAGACAAAGATCGTCCCTACAGGTGGTTCAGGGGGCGAGAGATCCTTTTTATACCCGATTCCATGTCATGGTCCGCTTGATCCGACGAAAAGAGTAAAAGAAACAAGGTATCCGCTTACCTCTAAGTAAGAACTCCAGCATATTGGAAAATCCACGCAACAGTAAGGAAGGTAACGTTCAGTTGGTTCTGGCCATGGAGGTGATTCTCATCAGAATTTGCTTATTCCCAATTTGTTTAATAGATCTGGCCGTTAGTGAGTGGTCAACACTACTGTGGAATCCATCAGGAGCAGTCACTACTCTATATGGCAGCATCACTCCTGCCACTTCAAGTCGTGACAGATCCTGAGTGAGTTTGCAGTAACTTTGATGGAAATTATCTCTTGAAACTATTGAATGACCAAGACAAAAGAGATATATCTAGATGCGGTTCAAACTGGCCAGAACCTGACAAAACGTACCATTGAGATATACCGAGGTGCACACAACAATCAGTCAGGAACAGAAAACGTCAAACACAACACCAATACAAAACCACAACAACAACAACAATGAAAATTAAAAATATGTTCATTTAATATTCCTATACAATTTTACAATTTCTAACAGAAATATCTTGCAAAGATTTGTACAAAAAATATTTCCTTCCAATCAATGGAACATGACTAAGAAAATGAAAGATGGTGTTTCTTTGAAAATATTGAAAGGTGCTGTTTGGAAGGAACAGATGCTATAATGTCACTTTGACATGACACTTGTGTCCAAGTCTGTGATCACAATGAACCGGACTCAATCGTCTGGTCAAATCATGTTGGACAATCAGTTTCATGTTCACAAAGTGCTTTACAGCTCCTCTGCCCGAAATTTCACAACTCAGTTTGTCACGCTGGATGTTGAGCATGGCAACACAAGAATGCCATGTCATCAGAGATAACCAGATTATCCTTTAGCATTCTGACAGTGATGCATCAATGGAGTTCCAGTGCAGCTCGAGGCATGTTTTTATAACTTTTTGCAACTTTTGGGGAAAATGTTATTTCTTTACATAAAAGATGACTAGAAACTGTTTGGATTTGGAGTCAGGAAGTTCAGGGCAGAGGATGAAAAGAAAGACAACTTGACGTACCTCAACTGTCTGGCTGCAAAAGATTCACACAACCATCTTCCAACACGAATATGAGATGAGTCTGCCACCAGAAGTCCCCAGGCACCACGAGCAATCACACTCAGGTTTACTGCCCCACAAGTTCAAGATGAAGCACTTTGGTGTACATATACCCAAAAGGCCAGTTGGAAGGGCTAGGCGGTGAATCTTTAGCAACCTCACACAACTACAACATGTGACCTTCGCCTAATCTGGTGAACTGATATACATCATTTGAGAAATATGCAGGCAATCAAAAAGGGCATTAACCCTACAGTTAGACATGGGGCTATTTCTGAGGTAACCATAAACTACATATGCTGCCTTGTCAATGAAAGACATGCGTAACAGGTTCGGCAACAAAAT
Organism: Lineus longissimus; assembly: GCF_910592395.1. Classification (NCBI taxonomy): domain Eukaryota; kingdom Metazoa; phylum Nemertea; class Pilidiophora; order Heteronemertea; family Lineidae; genus Lineus; species Lineus longissimus. The sequence goes on along the minus strand of NC_088309.1, from coordinate 28,981,413 downwards.
ATCACCGAAGTGACCATACACGAATTGGCAAACAGGACGCTTGCTTCAACACCAACCCTTTATTTAGTCACAAAAGAAATAACAACTCATCCCTCCACAACACCGAGATAACCAATGGATTTCAACAGTCTCGATCGACCGGCAGACACGGTATTGTTCTTGTTCTCAGGAGTGGGGGTTGAGATCCACATATCAGACATCAGATCCAATAAGGTTTCAAAACGATGAAATAGGCATCAAATGGATGATTTTGATCTCTATGAATACTACAATCAGTGAAACCTTTCAACCTTTAACATACTGGAACAAGATTCTTCAGCTTTCTGGCTTTTTCATCATCAACAATGTCACCAAATTGAACTCATCCATAAAATAATCCCCAACTAACAAGAAATAAATATCAACTATAGTCATTGCAATGACCAATGACTGAAACATATTGTAAGCATTCTTACAAATGATTCTCTATGCATTAACATAATAGTTCTAAATAAAACTTACAAATATAGCTCTATGTACAAAACTGAAGAACTGGCTGCACCGGCTTTGATTCCAGAGAACTCATGCCTGCTTGCCAGTTCAAAGCAATGAAATTCACTCAGTCGGTTTCCTATGACTTGTCTCACTCTTGTCCACAATGGAAGCCTCAGGACTGATGTTGTTCATGTCTCTTTCTCAACATCACAGTCTTGTCTGAGGCAGCTATGTGGACTAGGTGAAACAGATTCAACCTTCAAGTACAAGCAACTAAACTGGATGTCTGTAAGCTTCAGTCCTACTGACTTTATGATAATAAAAGGTTAAAACTAAAGGAGTGTAATCTCGATCTTGAACAAGCCAGCCAAGAAACATTGCACAGCAGATAGACAAACAAATAATCTTGTTTCTAATCATAAGGTAACTAAATACAGGTGACTAGATATATGATGGCCGCATTCATTACAATCATCTCACTAGGGGGAGCCACGCGTATTGGAATTCAATCTCCGCTTACAAACTCCAAGCTCTTGTCTCCTTGGGATAAGCTTGCTGAGAGATTACAGGTTTTGATGATGATTGGCTTACTGCTCTCTGTAGACTCACCAAGTCACATTCAAATATCCTAACCTTACAACCTATTTATATGCCCATTTATTTACAGAGGCAGACTATAACAGTATATAGCTTAAATAATGGTGACCAGTTTAAACATCAGTGGACTAAAGGTGGCAGCTATAAACACATTCGCCCAATATAATGAAATCACTACTTTAACCCATTCCCTTTCTTAGGTCAGACAATAAGAAATTCATTAAATTGCATCACTGATGCAGACATTCACTATAAAGTGCTCTAAAATTCGTTTACCCCGCCACTATCAAAATATACACAGCTTTATACACATTTCATACAAAACTTGACCTTGCTCATTTCCTCGTCCGAGAGAGGAAAACAAGAAATATGTCCGCAATAACGATCGACTGAACTTCTCAAAGGACAAACATTGCTTGTTCAATCCAACTTAATCTCATATTCCAATCAGCACCATTCATGGATTACTGGAAGACACATTTGGACCCGTCCCTAGGCCTTATGAAACACTGGCCCTGTCCACCTATGCAACCAATACAGAATGTACTGACTGGCTCAAACAAGTCAATGGCAGCGCGAGCCAGAATCGGCAAGACTTCTCAACCAATCAGCACATTAAGTATCAAAGCCAAGCAGATGCCATTCAGGAGTCACGTGGTGGTCTATTCTGTTGTTGGTGCATCAGCGGGTAAGGTGCGGTGACATCGACCATGATGTCAGCACGATACCCAGATAATGTCACTGTATGACCCCGATTGGCTGCACCTTGACCACACACATGTGAAGGCAGAGCTAGTTGTCTCTGGTCCATAAACTACTGGGCCCAAGGGTTGAGAGATTGAATAGTTAGAAAGGAAGACAGAAGAGTTACAAGGACCACCAAAGTAGGCCTATGTATACAAGGAGTTATTTACTCTGTTCTATAGCAATGGGTATCGCTATGATTAGGATGAGAATGATTAGTGCTATCACCACACATGCTATGATCATCATCTTTTTCTGAAATGAAATAGAAACGAAACAGACTTTAACGAAAAGTCATCATCCAATCTGCTGATGTAATCATGAGATCTGAATGTGACTTTATGACAGAGTAGATGGAGCAAAGAACCTGGGATGCTTTAACAAAGCTTGGAATATGCTTGGATAGACAGAGATAGAGCAAAGGTCTTGGGGCATTGCATTCATTGATAAAGCTTGGAATATCTGGATAGAGGGTGACAGAGCAGAGGGACAATGCTCAGAGAGAAAGGAAATGGCAGGCGAGCATAGACTCCCTCACAGCCCAAACCAACTGACCATATAGTGAAGAGACAAATGAGCAGACGGCTTGTGTTATCAAGTGTGACCAGTTACTGATCCTTTCCTATCAAGGACAGCACTCACCTGTACAATACTAGTGCACCAATTGGAGGAAGAAAAGGATTAACAAACAATGGAGGTAAACATCAGCACAGCTGCATGGTTAGTGGGTTTAGGTCTGGTCAATTTCACTTCAATAGTATTGCATGCATTGATAAAGCTTGTTGGTCACACTCACAGATGATGAAAAGAAAGGAGTGGTTCCAATCAAAGGAATACCCACATGGCTATGCCATCTTATACATGTTGAAGTAACATTTGCTCACATTTGATCCAACATGAGAATGGTCCCACAGGAGAGGAATGTAGGTTTCCAACTTGGATTGGTGCTTAATCAATGGAATCTTAGGAGTATGGTCCCAGATGAGAGGTTTTATCCAAACAAAGAGTTGGAGGAGAATATTACAGGCCGAGAGCATATGAATAGATTGACACAGATTGGAGTAAAGGAGAAGAAAGAATCAGGATGATCTCAATGCACTTAGTGCCAAAGTCTATCACATGCACAGAGGCTTTATTTACATAGTTCAACTATTCACACAGATTTATTTACATTATTGCCACCTATTGTTCACTTCAGTAGTAACCAAAATGCCCCTTTGTTTTAGTAGAAAACATCAATACAACATCTTTCTTTTTACTGAAAGCCACCACCCTCATCAAACATCTTCAGAGTACCGATCACAGCAAAAGATGAGGACAGTCTTTTGAACATTCTAGCTGAAAGCTCTTTCCACCTTCTTCACATCTTTGCTGTCAATGTCATGGATGCTGCTTCCATTGGCAAGTCTAGCTTAACTTAGCATTGTACATAACCGCTACAGAGAAGTATCGAACAATACTTTATCAAGTTAACAAAAACAAATAAATCATGAAAGGAACCATTTTCAAAGGCCACTATTTTGATCACACAAGTATCTTACTTTATTCATAGTGTCTATCATTATTTCTATGTCTTCAAGATTGGTTCCCATCCATATGACTTGGATACATATCATATAATTTGAACTGAGGTCAAGGTCATGAGAAGCCATAAGTTACTTTTGCACCAAATGATATCTCAGGCAAAAGCTGCTGGTTTGCCAACATGCGATTAGGAACTCAGTGATTTCCAGGTTTTTGATGCAGCCAATCAGCCCCAAGATAAGAGTCTGTACATGATTCATGCTGCAGGAAGGAAAGGAAGCAGCTGTGTGATTGGCTATGAGAGTCCTACAGACAAGCCAATGATGAGAGCTAGGACACAAGCTAGCACAACGCAACAGATGATGATCAACATCTTCTTCTGCAAAGGAATGAAAGGAACAAAATACAAATGAGGGGTAACCCTTTTTATACAGACTATATATAGCTCAAGCTGCTGGTCAAGTCAACCAAGATTTCAAGTCGAGCTGTTCTAACTTACAAATATCTTTTCCAGTCTACATGTCACAATTTATTCATCCTCGCTACTGTTCATTACCACAAATTTAGTTGCCTACGGCCAGCATTGTGAAAGGCCTGGTCAAGCTATCAAAGTTCTTTTTAAAATATTGTGTGAAAAGACATGGCATGTGGTACCCTGCAGGCAGGTATACAAGCAAGACGACTGTTAGTAATACTGTTATGAGTGAGGACTGGTTAGCCTGTCTCAGATAAACTGAACAGAGTGAGCTGGGACTGGGACTAGTAGTAGGGCAAACTGAACTGGTAAACTGATTATTGTGTCAGTGAATACAGGTGTTAGCTGGCGTCTGCTCAACATGTTGCTAACAGCTGTAGGCAAAATAGATTCCGTTTTGAATGTATAGAGGATGACAGCGGTGACCACCTTTGCACATCATTTGCAACCTTGTGGCAATCTCAGCGACCTCTTTACAAAAAGTATGGAACCAATATTGCCAACAACAAATGAATAGATAGAACAAAAGAAGTTGAGCAAAGATCTGTTAGTCATGTTTGTATTGACCACTTTGGACTAAAATGCTACAGAATTCCCTCTAACCATCACCATGCCAAGAGAAAGTGAATCAAAAACAGTCATCCCAAAATCAGCCAACATGCACTGCATTCACACCACCTGCTTTCATGTGATGTCTGTTATGTAAGAGGACAGACAAAAGACAGCGAGCCCAAATGACCATGACAGCATTTGATTCAGTTAAGTCAGGCATGACAAATCATTGTTCTGCCATCCAACATGGCTGAACCTGAATGAACTAGCTCATTGAACTCTACAACAGGTGCATTAACACTGAATGTCATCGCTACTCCAATTTTATCCTATTTACATTATAAGTGCAATGATTGATGACATCACACCAGGTGACATTGTTCCCACTAGTTCAACATATTAGAGACAATACAACTTCATGTATGTCAAAGCTTAGTCATGTAATTACTTCACAGCCAATCTGGAAAGCTCAAAGAATGGCATGATGACCTTTTACAGACTACCTTATCAGCTCCACCTATATGTCACCCTGGAGACATGCAGCGAAGCCACTGATTATTGGCTGATCGTCTCCATCCATCAAATGATACGATGATGATATGATAGTTGAAAGGTTGACATGACTATTGATCACTCACCAAATTGATTTGAAGCTCGACTGATCACTGATGATTTGTTTGCAGAAGTTGCCCAAGAGGCAGACAGATTATCTGATAACCGTATAAACAGTTCATGGCCCAAGATGTTTGAAACAAGCTCATCCAAGTACTCGGTGACCATGTGAGACAAACACTGGTCATCTACTCATCACCTCGGCAAGGTCAACCAGCTCATCATCTCAGACAAAGTGACCAAGTTAAACCTATCCCATGTCTATACATAAAGTTTGCAACCAGAAACCTTCAAAGAATGAAGAGAACTACCATCCCTTGAGTAAAACAGCAGAATCATGCGAGGATCAAGTCCATCGTGCAATGGAAAGCAAAGCTACTCTAAATCTTGAGCCTGGTAGACTTGGTTAAGAGACTGAAGGTCAAACCCGATGTATGTAATGTCCCTGGTTAGATTGGTTACAGTAAGGTTAGGTTGGTTACCCCTGGTAAGATCTGGTTAGATCTGTTGGTATTGAATGCTTGTCACACCACAACAGACATATACACTGCTCAAAGGGAAACATGCTCAAGGTTGAGTACCTCATGTAAGAGGTCCTTATTAATGAGGTCCCCATGCATGAGCCCCATTTTGATTCCTGCAGTAGGTTTCCACAGTTGAGCTGTCAACACCTCCATGTTGTGATAAGACTTACATTTTTCAGGAGCACACTGAACTGAACTTGCAACTTGAACCAGATTCGACACACGTCATAGTGTCAAATCGAGTTGACTATGGTTAGGAGAGTAAACTGAAAGAGGCTGGGACAATTTTAATCCAAAAGGTACACTGATGAAGCGTTAGTGGCCATGTGGCACCAAACTTACATACAACTGCATGGGCATTATAAGTGCATTGTAGGATCAAAGGTAATCAAAGGCAGCTATGAGTAACGTGAAGAGAGAGCTCATGTACTCAGGGGGAGCCCTTGCTTCCCGCATGTTCTCAGATACTTAGGAACGAGCAGTTGGACTCACAAGCATCAGATCATCTCTGGTTTGATGAAGTTCCATCACTGTTTTATATTGACCATATCCTAATGATGAGACCTCTCTGATAATGTTACGTTATCTGTACCAATGGAGAGAGTTCCCATTGAGTGCGTTCACCCTGTCACCCTCATATCCCAAGTGACCCAGCCTCTTTTATCGTTCAAACACTTCATTCAAAACCATGTTTATCACACTTTACCAAGCTTATATTTTGAAAGGAAACAAAGTCGCACCAGATCCCCAGTCATACTGTCGATGTTTCATTGAAGCAGCCAATCTTCAAGGTGACCATTTGTCCTTCGACAAAAAAGCATCGATGATGTCTAAGTTTAGTCTGGACATATTTAAAAGGAGTTTTCTTTTGCCTGTTTGATAATGACAGTAATGCAAAACATGGTTGTGAGTGAAGAGTAGATTGTGTTAAGGAGAACACACCACCACGAGTTGACAACAGACACATTTGCCAACATGACCAACACCAAGTGTAGGTAGCCTAGCTCCAGTGATGGGTTGCAGTAGCACAACAGGCGAACATGCACCAATTGTCCCAATAACCCACTGTGCGCCTAGCATCATCAAGTGAAGGGATGGGGGAAGGACACATGGTAGACCGCTAGATCAGTTGAGGAATTTTGGAAAGAAAAAAATGATGTGCCATTTAGGACTGTTTCATCTAAGATGTGCAAAGTCTTTCCACCCTCAGGTTATAACTAGAACGCCTTCCTTTCTACTGTGATGTTTTAACTCCATTTTGAAATGGCCACGCCATATTGTAGGCTGGAATATCATCAGCTAGATGGCTTCATGTTTGGTTCACTCTGCAGAACTTATTTCTGCTGATGTATGTTTTTTGTGATTTCCTAAAGAAAATAACTCTGGGGGTGGAGAGAGGACTAGACTGCTTGACAAGTGAAAATCTAAAAGTTTTACAATAGCTAAAATGTTCACAAAAAAAGAAACAACTGTTTGGGATTTCCAGGCGGAAATTCAACAATTAAGAATAAAATAAAATCTCTGATATCTATGACATAAAATATCAAAACGGGAGAATGACTTGATTTCTTATTTATTTGTCTCATTTGCTTTAGTTTTTTGGTTGTTCAGTTTTGTTTTGGTAACTCCGAGGTACACCCCCCACTGATCTAACAGGATGGTCATATTCAACAGGTGGAGAGTGCAGGGAGAGGGGTACCATCTCTACTAGCAGACAATGGAACAAATTACCTACCCTTCGAGCTTTACTTTGGTACTTGACTGCTTTCTTGGTATCCATTTTAGCAGTTTCTATGTAATCTACAGACTGTTCAACATTGTATTCAATTCTGTCAATCATTTCTCCCTAAAAGGGCATAAACAAATAATGTGCAAATGAGAATAAATGAAGAAAGTCATAATATAATAAGACAATTATCCTACCCTTCGTGCGCTACTTTGGTACTTGACTGCTTTCTTGGTATCCGCAACGGCAGTTTCAACGTAATTTACTGACTGTTCAACATTGTATTCAACTCTGTCAATCATTTCTCCCTAAAAGGGCATAAACAAATAATGTAAATGAGATTAATTGGGGAACAAGAGGATTAGTAACAATCAATACAAAATCTATACAAGAAAGATCAGCCTACAATATACGCATGGGCTGCCAGCACTCAAGTCACTTATTAAAACTGCTATCCATTTATGACAATACAGAAGAGCAAATAGCTGGCAGATTTCAAAAGGATTAAGCATTCAGATCCCCTCCTTTCCACTTCCCATACAGACTGTTGGTCCATTTTAGCACAGACCCTGTTCATTGCACAGATTTTGCATCAACAAGCACCTCTGAATCAAAACCACACACATGGCAAAGCAGCAAATTCACAAAAACATTTGAGACTAAACATCTCTTGAATAGTCTATGCCACACAATGTAGGACAAAGGCTTTCAAGGCCAACAATCACTTTCTTCAAGAAATATTGGCATTTCTGTGAATTAGGTCCTATTGAATGAGCTAATACTTGGAGTTAAGCAATTGACTAAATCTCCTAAGTTAGAGAACTGCCAGAGACATGATCAGGGCATCTCTCAGCACTAACCAACCTGAACGAGATATGATGATCTTGGTCTCTTCTGCAGCTAGTTATGAAGTACAGGAAACACACATAGCCAGAGAGAGGTTTGCTGCAAGGTATACCTGTGACTTGACATTCACCCAGCACATCCTTCACATATGTGTGTTTCTATAATTCATAAACTGCTTTCCTGGAAATCAACATCTTCAAACTGAAAGTTTATAAACGACAGGCTTCAATCCCCCCCCATCTTGTCGACAGAAGCTCTAGCGAAGCTGTCAAAACTCAACTAACTGAAGATTACCAAGTAGAACATGTTCTTTATATCCAGAGACGTCTCTTTACAAAGTATCGTTGGAACAACGTTCTCAACCGTAAACATAATCTGCTGAGACATCCACAAATCCACCAAGCTGCTTTCTTCTCTTACCTGACTTTCAACCAGCATGGCCATATCCATAAACATATCATGTAATTCCTTTATACTCTTTTCTAATTTCATGATATCTGCATGGCGGGCTTCTATATCAGCTAGCGACTGTTTCGCTTGTTGTGTTTCTGTTATTATCTGAAATGAAATTGTGGAGAACATTATGATTGAAGACGATATGGCACTTGTAGGCCATTACAATCTATCTTCACATGAACCCAGGTAGGCATGGATGCTGCCTAAAGACTGCTCCTCTCCCTACCATCTTACCATCTGAACCTCCCTTGTAAATACTGCAGGTTGGCCTGATTCTAACGCCTACATCTTGGGTGAATATTGTGGGATTGCCTGAATATAACATGATTGCCTGATTCTAATGCCTCTCCCTTTTGGGGATTGTGGGATTTCCTGATTCTAAGACCTACCCCTTGTGTAAATATTGCAGGATTGCCTGATTCTAACATGTCTTCTAATTCTTCATTTGTTGTTGTTTTTCCGGCTGAAAGAAGGAGCAGAAAGAAGATTAGGAATAAAGAATGAAAACATATCATCATACAGTTATAGAAGTCCAATTAACCAGGTAACAACATAATTAGAGCTTTGGGTTTTTTCCTCAGCAAACCAACAATTAATTGACAAATTGCAAAGAAGGTTTGTAATGACTGAATATATGACATCATTTGGGGAAGTAATCCTTTCATCCAAAGCTCAACTTGACAATGGAGTCAACAGGTGTGAAGTCAATGAGTGAACCCAATTCAATAACAATAACTTGCTACAGCTCATATACAAGATGGCACAATGGAATAACATGAATTTATAAAGGAGAGTAGCAGTAGTAAAGTATGTCAAACATCTACTGTTTGATGTGTCATGTGAAAGTAGAAAGATTCTGTTTTAGTTGAGGAGTTTTGATTGGTCTGTTTTGAAAAGTCGTGAAGTAAAACAAAGCCTGAGAGTTATAACTACAACTTATACAAGGCATCTTCGTTCTCACTTGGAATAGAGATGACCTGCAGAACCTCACCACCACACTGGACAACAAACCTGGTCATAGACGGCTAAAGGGATGATGTTCACCAATGGACAAATTCCTGGTCACAGGTTTTGCCACCCAGTGGCCAAGGTGGTTCTGCAAGCCATCTTTTTAGAGAAAGCAAACTTGAATAGGAATGCTCTGAGAAATCTATGATTATTGAATTATAGAGACTTACAATACGCGATTATCTTAAACATCCAAAGGACAACTATCATACACAGAAACGAAACAGAATTTCTATTAAGAATTGAATGATTGTTGAAGCATTTATTGGTAACAAAAATTTAAAGCAAATAAATATGGTCTGCTCCTGCATCATTGAACAGCTCTGTGGACATCTTGGCTGCAAACAGAATCAGGTTACTGCAAGTTAACCATCGACGACGGAATGAAAATGGAGTTAAGTGTCAAAATAAACATGTTTGAATATTATGAGCTGGCATCAATAAAAGCAACCAATATCTATAAATGATAACCTACAAAGTATTGAAATTAAACATCTAAACAACTTAAATAGCAAAATAATTACTAATAATCAGGATAATTGGTTGAATAGTGTATTTCTACAAGATTTGTGAATTCTAGACATTTGTCTGAAATAAGTTTAGATTGTTTGAAGCGTAATGACAGGGCTATTATATACAGCTATGTACATTGAGAGAACTGCATCTTCTGTCTAAACAGATATTGACAGGACAGCTGGGCACAGGTTTTTGGTGTCAGAGCCATACTGCCTAGAGCAAGCGCGCTCAGAATATGCTATGTTCAGTCTTATCACTCTCAAAACTTCAACTTCTTTTTCATCCATTTCCATTCAGTTTCAATGATAAAGTACTGAAGATCATACGACTCTGGTTTTGTACATTAGGCAAGACTTTGTTATACCTTAGTTAGCCTGCTTTTTCATCCTAGGACAAGATTTCACAACTTATCACTATTGTGGCTCATGAACATCTCTACACCTTAATAGTAGACTAGATCTACCGAAGGCTTCTTCCTTAGAAGAATGCGGAGTCTCCTCTCTTACACAACCGGTCCAATGTGGTCAACAAGAAGCCCCAACATCATATCTACATGTTGAGTGTCCCGATATAAAGTCATACATCACATGACGACAACAGTTTGATTCTGCCTCACTTGGTCATCCTTGTTGAATTGGTGATCACATGCAGTAATCTTGCATACATCGGACTCGAGCGGACCAGCATTCTGTACGAAATCTGTCATGATAGACATCACCAACTGTTACACAGTCATGACCATTCGAAGGACTCCTGTCTGTTTCCCAATCTTGAAAGTTATTTTAGAGGTATGTAAGGGAGGAGCTTGCTATCATGCGTCTAAGAAGACAACAAATGGTGTGTTTACAAGTGAGCCACTACATCTATCCAAGGGCATGCGGCTTTTACCTACGGAAACTGAATGGACGCTCTGACACCTTTTGGACAAACGGCTAACTACATGTATGGTACATAGAGTACATTGTTACTTACATTCACAGAATATACATGTACTTGTCTGTTCACTTGATCTTGACGACCAACCGCTTGAGGGCGAGATAGTCAATTTCTATGCGGTTTCCTAGCACTGTTTATTAACCAGATCAGTCAATGGCAATTACTTCATAACCTGCTCAGTTCATTTATCATTTGGCTTGGGAATATTAAAACACCGTTGAACGGTGTGGTGGGGCGGACAATGCTATTGCCTTGAATGTTTACAACAAATTGGTATTTTTTGGCCAATCTATTGACAGAGGTAATCATATCTATTAACAGAGGTAATCATATCTATTGACAGAGGAAATCATAACTCCAGACACGTTATCAGAATAACACATACCAACGTTCCAATATAAAATCTTAGTTGTAGTTGATTTAGTTACCACTTATTCACAGTTTAGAGATAAGATAAAGGCCTTTAAGAATTCAACAACGTTTTAAAATAGACCCCATTAAACGTAAGAAGATACACAAGCATTGATGACAAAATCAACTTTGACTTGACTTCAATTAGCTGTTTCATGACAGCTGGCACGAGCAGCTCTTAGAGGGGACACCTTGGCATAGAAACCTCAAGAAGCCCCAACACTGTCTAGACTCCCCGACTCAATCACCATACTTATACGCCACACACATCACCATTACTAAATCGATTTACATACAAACACCTTGGGCGATGGCAAGATCTATGCTAGTCAAGGTATATCTGATTGGTTTACGTCACAACGACAATTGAAGTTTCAATCGTTATTAAACTGTTTCTCCTTGGCTGATGTTTTCCAAACCGCTTTCTTTTGGTCATTACTCATGTTCGCTCAAATCATCCTTCAGACACGTATTGAGGATTGGCTTGTTTTCGATAACTGCTGCTGGTTAGGTTCATTAAGTCAAACCTCTTAGATGCAACTGTCACATCCTTCAGTAAAGACAAGAAACACTCAAGACTGATTATTAAGCTGAACCCTTTTATCCACAGAGGTGGGAAATACTAGGCAAGGGATGACAACGTGCTAACAAGGTCGTAGGCTGTGCATCCAAGATATTTGAGGCGCCATAACGGGAAAGCTCATCTGTCTTTTGAAGATCTTTTTTGCCGTGGACATGCGCCTACACCTTGACATTATCTTGTCATCAGAGTCTCTATCACATTTATAGAATTTCAATATGAGTTTTATCAGGCCAAACCGTCCCTGGGCTATGCAATCAACGCATGGTGCGTCATTTACAGTTAGTGAACACCATTTGATGCACGGAGTGGGAGGCTTGATTCATGTCTCAACGCTTTATGCTTTCGCCAAATAGCAACCAAGCCATTTTTTATTATGACAATGAAACTTGGAATTTCACATTTTAGACAAAACAGGAATATCATGCCAAGAAAACTGCGCAGAGTGAACAAATCATGCATGGGGACGAGAATCAGTGTAAAACTTGACAAAGATGCGGAGAAAATGGAAGGTAAGGTCAAAGGTCAGGGCCGGTGTCTGCTCATGCAAAAGGTCGCCGATAAAGATGTCCTTGCATGACATGCAGGAATGAGTTAGGAGGGGTGAAAGTGATCCAGGTTTTCATGGACGGATACAGTCAGTCCCCTCTTGGCTTACTAACATTGGGTTGAAGCCTGAGATCCAGGTTTACGTGGACGGATTCAGTCGGTCCCCTCTTGGCTTACTAACATTGGGTTGAAGCCCGAGATCCAGGTTTACGTGGACGGATTCAGTCGGTCCCCTCTTGGCTTACTAACATTGGGTTGAAGCCTGAGATCCAGGTTTACGTGGACAAATACAGTCGGTCCTCTCTTGGCTTACTAACATTGGGTTGAAGCCTGAGATCCAGGTTTACGTGGACGGATTCAGTCGGTCCCCTCTTGGCTTACTAACATTGGGTTGAAGCCTGAGATCCAGGTTTACGTGGACGGATTCAGTCGTTCCCCTCTTGGCTTACTAACATTGGGTTGAAGCCTGAGATCCAGGTCACGTGGACGGATACAGTCGGTCCCCTCTTGGCTTACTAACATTGGGTTGAAGCCCGAGATCCAGGTCACGTGGACGGATACAGTCGGTCCCCTCTTGGCTTACTAACATTGGGTTGAAGCCTGAGATCAAGGTTTACATGGACGGATACAGTCGGTCCCCTCTTGGCTTACTAACATTGGGTTGAAGCCTGAGATCCAGGTTTACGTGGCCGGATACAGTCGGTCCCCTCTCAGCTCCCTAACATTGGGTTGAAGCCTGAGATCCTGGTGTACGAGGACATATACAATTGTCCCTCTTGTGGCTCACTCATATTGGGGTGAAACCAGAGAGGATGAGGCTGAGGCTGAGATCTGGTACCACAATCGTGTCTACCTCTAGATCAGCTGTTATGCAACACTGCTCTCCAAATGTGATCAAGCGAATTAAGGATAGACGGTGCCAAGGTGGTTGAACTGGTTAGTTTTTGGGGTGAATTAGATTAGTTAGCTACCATTTCATTGCGAATCTGAGTGTTAATGTTAGTTCATTATAAGAACCTGCAATTTGGATGCTGAACGAGGTTATACTGAGGAAATGATACTGGGGGTTAAGCAAAGGTTATTTGAAAGACTGAACAGGTTATAAAACAGTGCTAGGAAGGGAAGAGTGCATGTACGATACGCGGCGCGGGCCGATGAAGAAAAAACTATAGGATATCTTACTGATTTCCAGTTGCCGTTGGATACGCCCCTTGCATCGTTCCCTGTAGTCTATCTGACATGCGTTGTAATCGTTCATTACTTCGACAAATTTACGTGATAATGTGGCGTGCTATAAAATGAAATAAACAGATGAAGAACAAAAGGAGATGATGAAAAAGTTGAGATAATCTAAACTTGAAGGAAAAGAAAAACACATATTGAGCAGAAGAGAAGAAGAGGAAAAATTAGCGTAGAAAAACGTCTTACTGATCTCCATCTGGCGTTTGATGCGACTTTTGCACCCATCACGGTAGTCTATTTGTGCCTTGTTGTAATCGTTCATGACTTCGATAAATTTACGTGAAATCGTGGAGTACTACAAATGAACCAACAACAAATCAAGACTTGTCTTAGAGATATAGCAGGCAGGGGACATGCGGAATGAGTGAGAATGCACTCAGAGAGAGAGAGAGAGCACTACACTACCACGCCACACGCAAAACAATCTGGAGAAAAGGTAGGAAGACGGAGGAGGAAAACCTGAAACTGAAATCTCATATTAGAACATTATTGGGGGCTTTTTATTAGCTAGTACAATCAGCAAGTAATGGTATTTTCCTATAGATTTCCACATCCCATCATTCAATATCGCCAGTCAATGCACTTCTGGCCAATGTTGGCGCTGGACATGCTTGGGCCATCCCAATCCCTATCAAAAGGACTCTCAACTGTGTCATAACAACATGGAACTGGTATTTCGGGCAGTTATGACGTTATGACGCATCCCACCGAAATACCTGCCCACTGTAGGCCTATAGCGAAGTGGTTTTGAGCCTCCCACAACATTTCATTTTTTACATACAGAACAAGTTGCACACCTCTGCAGGTTCATCAAAGAAGCTCTTGGCAGACAATCTTACTACCACCAACTGCCGTCAGAACTGCCGACAGAATCATTCCCACCACCCACCACCTTCCTGTTCTTAGTGCAGTACGAGCAATTTGTCAAACTGTTAGCCGCGGTGGAATGGAGCGCGAGGGTAGACAAAGGTCAGGCAACGCTTTTCATTGACGCAATTACTCTGTATCATTTGCTTCCAATGAATCAGGTGCTTCCGGTTTTGTTAGCATGAGGCTTTGATAACCCATGATCACTTCTGTGTTAGGGTTCATCACCCTTAACATGTGTAGTAAGGACCCTGATAAAACATGTATTCTCAACACCCTGAAATTCCATGTTGTAATATCAATCTTATTCTAATCTACTCCTAACAATGCCTAACCAAGACTCATTGCACAGTGCCATTGCTGTTGGTGCCCTCACAAGTCTTCTTACATTTGACAATACCCAAGGGCCAAATTACTCCCAATTGGGTGAGATGACAAAGATCAAGAGTTCTATGTTTATCCTGCATGGATGATCTGCCACAGGTAGGCACAAGTTGGTCAGATGTAAGCAGTGTGGCCATGCACAATACACACTCAACATTGTAAGAAGTCCCACTTTGATCTGCTTCAGCGGAACATAATGGTCCCCAAGCCATGGTTATCACCATGAGAGGGGTGAGGTGACTAGCCCGAAGCCCCTCTTACCATAAAGTGAGCATGGACTGGTCCCCAAGCCATGGTTATCACCATGAGAGGGGTGAGGTGACTAGCTCGAAGCCCCTCTTACCATAAAGTGAGCATGGACTGGTCCCCAAGCCATGGTTATCACCATGAGAGGGGTGAGGTGACAGCCCGAAGCCCCTCTTACCATGAGAGGGGTGAGGTGACAGCCCGAAGCCCCTCTTACCATAAAGTGAGCATGGACTGGTCCCCAAGCCATGGTTATCACCATGAGAGGGGTGAGGTGACTAGCTCGAAGCCCCTCTTACCATGAGAGGGGTGAGGTGACAGCCCGAAGCCCCTCTTACCATGAGAGGGGTGAGGTGACTAGCCCGAAGCCCCTCTTACCATAAAGTGAGCATGGACTGGTCCCCAAGCCATGGTTATCACCATGAGAGGGGTGAGGTGACTAGCTCGAAGCCCCTCTTACCATAAAGTGAGCATGGACTGGTCCCCAAGCCATGGTTATCACCATGAGAGGGGTGAGGTGACTAGCCAGAAGCCCCTCTTACCATAAAGTGAGCATGGACTGGAACTTAGCGTAACTCCTTACATTCAATGCATAGTCTGTTATGTGCATCACCACACCCTCACTCTGATTGATAGGAAAGGGTCAAATAAAAGCACAACAGCATCAAGGCTATCAAACAAATAAAAGGATTCATGCACAATCATCACACATTTATCATCAATGGTTTGCATAGACATGGTAGGTGCAACAGAATGTATTTCTATAATCTGACTTATTAAATCACAGTTGTAGTACTGACCATAATAATCAATTGATTTCTTTCATTAGAGTCACTCTACATTCATGTACACAATGAGGCCAACCAAACATGACCTTTTGTCCAGGCATTTGCATAGGTCAAGAAGGGTTAGGGACACAAACAATGAGAGATAAAACTGTAACAGAACACCCCTGCAAAGCAGCTTTGGGCTCTTCCGACACTGAACGCAGGACCATTGTGAGAATGGACCAGCTCACTCAAGTTTGCTTGATGGCCTCTCATTCCAACCAACCAACCGATCCTGAGCTCACCACACACAGTGTACAGTGATGTACGAAGCAAGCACTGTGAGGTCTGGTCTCCTTTGGATGATCTATGCAAATGACCTTTCAGCTTGGAACAACACAAGTGTCACTTTCAACCAACAATACAAATAAAGCACAGTATGCTTGATCAATTGTAATCAGAAGTGTTTGTCAATCTTTTGAACAAAGTGTCACTTGGTTGAATGACCACAATTAGACAGTGTAAAAACTGTCAACTATACTGTACGCAATGTGTGACATCCTTCTGTGGTCCCACAGAGGGTTCAACACTGCACAACGATGCAACTTTCCACATCAAATAAGTCAACGGTTTTGTGATTGTGGTTGAGAGGGAGGGATCACTGGTCCCTTTGAAGCCCAACTTTCCAACATGTTTGAGGACAAACACAAGGTCATTTCCCTTCCACCTCTGAGAAATCTTTGATCAGTCACACCCCCTACTAAACCCACAAGACGCAACCTTAACTCATGCTCATAACAAATGAATTGATTCCCCTGCTCAATAATGATTGGACTCTGCTACTGTTGTTATCTCGAATACTCCTGGGTAAACCTCTCAACCAGAGCAAGCATAGAGTGACATTTTTCATAATAGGTTCGATAGTGGTTAGCTTTGCAAACGGTTAAGGTTTCCACAGTGGAATTGGCACTGCAGTTCACTCATAAAAGCCTATTATTTTGGGTTACCTGTGTTTTGCGTATCCTAAGGTCTGCTGAAGATTTGTTGGAATGTTCTTCTTGTTCTATGTTCTGTTCAATAACTGAAATAAAGAAAACATATCAATTTGAAAACACCTAACTGCTGACAGAGTAATTTGAACACTTCAGTTCATGGGCTTCTTCTCAAATTTTGGTCACTTCAAACCCATCGATCTCGTGCAGCCATTTGAGTCTGGGATTGTCAAACAAACATTTCCACCACCTTCATGTATAGACTGTACTGGCAAAACCAGGCAGATTTGTCTTGACAACATTCTGCAGTTGCGGTCCTTCCCACCAGTCCTGCAGGAAGTCCAGGAAAGCTGGACTCTTCAATAGCAGTCACTTCACAGCCAATCAATGCAGGTTTTATGTTATTGTGAGCAGAGGTCTGTCTCGCATCCACCTCAATCTCCAACAACGAGCAACGGCAGACCTCGATGATGGAGACTCCACAACCACAGCACTCTGGCGCAATTATGTGAAACTTTTTCTAAATGGGTGGAGCGTTTGAGTTTAATGTTTCTGAACACATTGTATATGCATGGCATATTCACTGATCTAGACCATATTGATTATCAGGAAAATTATCAGGACATTTGCGCACTTGTTAATATGATGTTGTGTCTCCTAAAAATATGCCCTTTTCGCTTGTATAACGACAAGTTGGCTCATCAAAGTTTACTGAGGTACACTTTCAGACTATCTGGTCAATCTGACTCCAGTATGTGAAATGTAGCTTTGCCTTATCCCTCTAATGATGAAAATGCATGCGCCTTCTCAAATGACATACGTTAATCTTGATACCTATTCCTAAACAGTCAAATGCTACATCAAATGTAGATTTCATCGTGCCCTGAAAGCAGCGACAAACCATCGCTCATCGATCAAAGACTCCAACCCTGCCTTCATGAATCATTCCATCGCAATAAAGAAACACGCTCAATTTACCTTTGTTCTCTTGTAATCATGTTTTTGATTGGTAAACGAGATCAATAAAGCGCAGGCATATAAACACCTACAGACTCCAGGCAGGCACATGAAGCTACAGTCTGTGTCTATAGACTTGTGTCTATAGACTTGTGTCTATAGGATACAGGTTATCATTAGTTGACATTCTATGTTGATTCTGGCGTTGCCCAATAACTCATATAGAGAGCAACGAGATGCCTTGGCAAGACAGTTGAAATGTTTCATCAGAGGTTGGCTGATATGGTGGTTTTAAGCCACTCAGAGGTGGTTTGTCCAGCTAACACAACCTGGCCTGGTTACATACCCGACCTGACTAGACGACGCCCCGCAACTACAGTGCCAGATTCAGACTGATGGTCTCACCAAACCAGCAACCAAACTACAGCCAAAAATTTGCGAACATCTATGACGCTTGGTTCAGATGACTGGTGTGACCAACCTGGCCTGGCTTCACCTGGCCGATTTCTACACAACCGTCATCAATAGTTCAATAGTCCGTTACAGAGTGATAGTGTGACCTGACAAGCCAAGGCTGTGTTCTATTTATAGCGTGGCTATCTAAGCATCAGATTGAAGGAATCGATCCATCACCAGACACTAATGATTTATTCCCCATCAAGAAGAGACTTTATAATCAAATGATGCGCCTAATTTTGATCTTGTGGGTTTGCATGGCAAGTTGACAAATTCGAAAATTTGGATACGTTGTCATGGTAACAGCAGGACCAAGCTAGTGTTGTCTAGCTAATAGTGGAGGAACGCACAGTGTGACAGGGTTGTATTGGAATGTGGTGAAACAGGAATACAGTCCAGATACGTTCCCAGAATATGCTCAGCTTGAGAGTCTGGGTCTGGTGACATGGCTCTAAAGCTGCTGAGACCTATACAGTCCAGATACGTTCCCAGAATATGCTCAGCTTGAGACTGAATACTTGAGGTGCTGGGTCTGGTGACATGGCTCTAAAGCTGCTGAGACCTGTACAGTCCAGATACGTTCCCAGAATAGGTAACCGGAAAAACGCCGACCGACCGACCGACCGACCGACCTACTGACCTACCGACCTACCGTCATATACAGTATCCCTTACGCTTTTCTATAGCACCTGTATCTGTGTAGTGCCCAGCGCAATGGACGTGATGGATTCCGACATGTCTGACAGCAGCATCTCCAGTCAATTATACCAGGAAAACGAGCCCACGCGGTAAGGAACTGATAACGATACTCTAAAGATATAAACAATTTCATTTCACATGACCTGCTATCGTGGATTGGATATATCACATTGACTTATGAGACCTGAGACTCAACTACGAAACTCCTTGGGTTGGTAGGTCGGTAGGTCGGTCAGTCAGCGTTTTTCCGGTTACCGTATAATTGACTGGAGATGCTGCTGTCAGACATGTCGGAATCCATCACGTCCATTGCGCTGGGCACTACACAGATACATGTGCTATAGAAAAGCGAAAGTGATACTGTATATGACGGTAGGTCGGTAGGTCAGTAGGTCGGTCGGTCGGTCGGTCGGTCGGTCGGCGTTTTTCCGGTTACCCCCAGAATATGCTCAGCTTGAGACTGAATACTTGAGGTGCTGGGTCTGGTGACATGGCTCTAAAGCTGCTGAGACCTATACAGTCCAGATACGTTCCCAGAATATGCTCAGCTTGAGACTGAATACTTGAGGTGCTGGGTCTGGTGACATGGCTCTAAAGCTGCTGAGACCTGCATGCAATGCATCTACAGTACATGTAGTATCAGACAATTTTGGTATGGAGTTATGATTGAGTTGCCTATGGAGTAGAAGAGTAGCTGACCATTTTCAGTTGTTGCACCAGATGTAGTTTAGGCTTGATTTGGCTGTATGTGTGCCACAGGCCTGATTACAGACTGACCAAATAGTTACAATATAGAATCGAGTAGGACCTAGCAGCCAAGATGTGACTGCATCTTGACTTGGCAGATAATAAGAAGGAATCAAGGCACTAGCTAAAGGAAGGGTTCAAGTAAAGGTCAGCCTTGCTTCAAAGACCATCCCTTTCATCACAATCCAGCTTCATACATTTTTTCCCAATGTGTTCTCCATTAATCTTGGCATTTTTTTCAAGGGATTGTCCATCATAGTTCCAGCGACACAGGGAGCACAAAAAGGGATACATTCTCATAGCATGGCTGGTGAAAGCATGGTCACTGTTGGTGAACAAACAGGGTTGAATACTACCACAGCTGTGAGGCCTTCTCACAAGTCACCTTGTCCCATGAGAACAAAAGACCATTAATAAGATTATGCTGGTCATTTATTCATCAAGCTTCATTCATTGTCATTCATAAAGCATGTACATACAATACATGTAATAGTATTATGAATTTATGACCTACACTATAAAAGTAATTTGGTGATAACAGGTCTGTGTATTCAGCAGTAATTACAGAGTGCCAATAGTAGGATACCTTCTCCTCACAATGTATGTAGTTGTAAACCATTTGCAGTGAAATACAATGATGATAAAATTGGCAAACTATAGTGTCCCCTTCTGAAAGGGCCAACCAGATTTTGAATACAAAATACTTGCAAAGTCAGAGGACAGGGTGTACCATGTGGCTCAATGATGGACATTCGACATCCAAAAAGTTGTCTTTATCTGTGATGACATCATATGCACGGCCTATAGGAGTTGCTACTTACCCTTTAACTTCCCTCTAACCTTGTTTGCTGTCTTCTTGATGTCAGACATTAGTTCCTCCAGTTCACTTTTCACCTCTGCAATGAGAAATACACAATGACAACATGAACATGAGGCTTTGATCAGGTATGGGACTTACTCTGATCTAAAAAACGACTGGTCATTTACTCTTTTTGGTGGGAAATATCTATAGAACAACAAACTGAAATGAATCATGGCCATAAAGGACCCAACATTGCATTAGGTCAAGAAGGCATGAACGGCCTGCCACTCTCATACGCTTCTCATGTCTGTTGTGAATGATATCTAAGTTTACAAGTTCGCAACCTGAGGCAAGGGGTAGGCCAAGAGACATGAGAGATAGATCTGCAGCATGAATTACCAGGGTTCACCTCCTTCCATACATGAATGCTTCATAACATGGAGAGGCAAGGTAGGGGGAGGCCAAGAGATCAATCACCAGCATGAATTACCAGGGTTCACCTCCTTCCATACGTGAATGCCTCATAACATGGAGAGGCAAAATAGGGGGAGGCCAAGAGATCAATCACCAGCATGAATTACCAGGGTTCACCTCCTTCCATACATGAATGCCTCATAACATGGAGAGGCAAGGTAGGGGGAGGCCAAGAGATCAATCACCAGCATGAATACCAGGGTTCACCTCCTTCCATACGTGAATGCCTCATAACATGGAGAGGCAAGGTAGGGGGAGGCCAAGAGATCAATCACCAGCATGAATACCAGGGCTCACCTCCTTCCATACGTGAATGCCTCATAACATGGAGAGACAAGGTCATGAAGGTAGGGGGAGGCCAAGAGATCAATCACCAGCATGAATTACCAGGGTTCACCTCCTTCCATACATGAATGCCTCATAACATGGAGAGGCAAGGTAGGGGGAGGCCAAGAGATCAATCACCAGCATGAATTACCAGGGTTCACCTCCTTCCATACATGAATGCCTCATAACATGGAGAGGCAAGGTAGGGGGAGGCCAAGAGATCAATCACCAGCATGAATACCAGGGTTCACCTCCTTCCATACATGAATGCCTCATAACATGGAGAGGCAAGGTAGGGGGAGGCCAAGAGATCAATCACCAGCATGAATTACCAGGGTTCACCTCATTCCATACGTGAATGGCTCATAACATGGAGAGGTAAGGTAGGGGGAGGCCAAGAGATCAATCACCAGCATAAATACCAGGGTTCACCTCCTTCCATACATGAATGCCTCATAACATGGAGAGGCAAGGTAGGGGGAGGCCAAGAGATCAATCACCAGCATGAATTACCAGGGTTCACCTCATTCCATACGTGAATGCCTCATAACATGGAGAGGCAAGGTAGGGGGAGGCCAAGAGATCAATCACCAGCATGAATACCAGGGTTCACCTCCTTCCATACGTGAATGCCTCATAACATGGAGAGGCAAGGTAGGGGGAGGCCAAGAGATCAATCACCAGCATGAGTACCAGGGTTCACCTCCTTCCATACGTGAATGCCTCATAACATGGAGAGGCAAGGTAGGGGGAGGCCATGAGATCAATCACCAGCATGAATAACCAGGGTTCACCTCCTTCCATACGTGAATGGCTCATAACATGGAGAGGCAAGGTAGGGGGAGGCCAAGAGATCAATCACCAGCATGAATACCAGGGTTCACCTCCTTCCATACGTGAATGCCTCATAACATGGAGAGGCAAGGTAGGGGGAGGCAAGGAGATAAATCACCAGCATGAATACCAGGGTTCACCTCCTTCCATACGTGAATGCCTCATAACATGGAGAGGCAAGGTAGGGGGAGGCCAAGAGATCAATCACCAGCATGAATTACCAGGGTTCACCTCATTCCATACGTGAATGGCTCATAACATGGAGAGGTAAGGTAGGGGGAGGCCAAGAGATCAATCACCAGCATGAATACCAGGGTTCACCTCCTTCCATACGTGAATGCCTCATAACATGGAGAGGCAAGGTAGGGGGAGGCCAAGAGATCAATCACCAGCATGAATACCAGGGTTCACCTCCTTCCATACGTGAATGCCTCATAACATGGAGAGGCAAGGTAGGGGGAGGCAAGGAGATAAATCACCAGCATGAATACCAGGGTTCACCTCCTTCCATACGTGAATGCCTCATAACATGGAGAGGCAAGGTAGGGGGAGGCCAAGAGATCAATCACCAGCATGAATTACCAGGGTTCACCTCATTCCATACGTGAATGGCTCATAACATGGAGAGGTAAGGTAGGGGGAGGCCAAGAGATCAATCACCAGCATGAATACCAGGGTTCACCTCCTTCCATACGTGAATGCCTCATAACATGGAGAGGCAAGGTAGGGGGAGGCCAAGAGATCAATCACCAGCATGAATACCAGGGTTCACCTCCTTCCATACGTGAATGCCTCATAACATGGAGAGGCAAGTGTGGGGAGGCCAAGAAACCAACTTGACACCTGTCAATTGATGATAACAACATTGATGGCAAAGATGGTCACTGTGTGGTTCAGGTTTATCTGCGAACACACATGCCCTGGCCGCTCTCATCCTCTTCCCTCTACAGTACCAGGCGAATCACCGAGTGACTATGACATGGCTAGATGGCCTTGCTAAGGTTCACACAATGCACACCATGGTTTGTACAAGAAGATACACTGCGAGGGCAGATCAATACAAATGCAAGAATGCCGCTAGCCGTTACCTCGAGAGTCGAGCACATATCGGCAAATATGAGCATGATATAGTGGCAAGCATGCTGTATTAAGTTGTGCTCATGTGGATGAGAGGCGGTTTGACATTTATGTGATAGTGTGATACTGATAGACACCCACCCACCCACATCTCTATCTTATCATTTTGTAAAGGGGAGTGGAGAGTGTACATTGGCCTGTCTCGTAATGAAATATTGTCAGATTAGGGCAGCTTGATTTATCCCATTATCATCGTACAAATGACTCATACATCCTCCTCATGGACAGGTAGAGCTGTACATGAGGCTGGAGGGCAATGGACCCATAGTGGGCGGTAAGTTAACTTGCTTTTTGTTAGAGCTATCGTTGGACTAGAGCTTCATCAAGCCACACTCTAATCCCCGCCTTCGATAATGATCATTATTGATCCTGCAATATATCGACAAGCTCCAATTGATTCCCCAAGGACCCAGTATCAATAGTCGCAAGTGTAGCTTTTCATGTGATGAAGTGGGATGCAACACAATTCTGAAGGTCTTCGTGTGGCTTGTGATGTCTTTGGCAGCAACACGGAGGTCTGATCATAGAGTATCGGTTCACAAGCCGAGGGACAGTAGCCAACATCCTAAAATATCACCACAATACTAGAGACAGGGCCATGTCAGAGTGGTATTAGAGTACTAGAGAATGGTATTAGCTGAACGTATTAGTCATATAACAATCCAATGGCGTATACCCTCCCAAACCTCTAGCAAACTGTTCACACCATAACACTAACAGCCACAACCAACACAGCCATCCCAACAGTGCCTATTCATAGCTCAGCCTTTCATGATTGGCTCCATAAAAGTTTTAAGAGAATCCAAGATCATGTGATGGAGACGATTTGACATCTTTCACAACCAAATAAATCAAAAAGATCGATAGAAGTTCACCGATGAAACCATGGAAGCAGTCATGAGTGAAGTTTTTATCAAGAAGATTATGTGAACTGGCATTGAATGATCTCCACTGGGCTAAAGCTGGAAAACGTAGCTATTAACATGTAGACATTATGGGTGGAAGACCAAGTCTTTGTGAACTGGCATCGATGATTTCCACTGAGGCTAAAGTAAAGCTTAAAGCATTGAGAGTGGAAAGTGGCAAGATCAAGTCTTTATGATGAGGCACCAAGTCCACATTCAGTGGATGGATGGCAGCAGGAACAAGTCATTTCCAGGACAGTTTCTTCCATCCCAATTAGGCAGGGGGCCATCCAAATTTCAATCAGTCATGATAATTTTTTAAGTAGTTCCGGTGAGGGTCTCGGATGGCAACAATGAATCAGGTTTGAAACAGAATGCTGCATTGGTGTGGCTGATCAACTGACAGTTCTATAAAGAGCTTGGATCTTGTAATGGAGATGGACTAGCCCCAACCCCTGTGATTGGAATTTCCCCTGACGGCTGTGGACGCATCTAGAATTCCAACCTCCAATCTTCACCACATTCACATTGATCAGGAGGCCATAAAATATTCACTCTTGCCTAAGTTACACCTGTATGGAGCATGGCTTACTCAACATAAAAGTGGCACCATCACTTGCCTTGCATGCCAAGTACGGCATGATTTGATCCAGCTACAATAGACTCGCCAGTGCAGTTTGACCGATTGCATTTCTGCTTCATGATTGGATTCTGACAAGCTGCAGTTGTGTGATTAATCCATGGTTACAGCAGCAGTGAGGGTGCAACAATATATTGATGAGGTACAAGTGGGATACTTGCATCCAGTTTTCAGCCCATTTACTGAGCAAAGGTGCTGGGCTAGCAACACCACCATTGCCCTGACAGTCCGGACGACATTGAGACAGCAAGCTAATGACTGTC
Source organism: Lineus longissimus (assembly GCF_910592395.1). NCBI lineage: Eukaryota > Metazoa > Nemertea > Pilidiophora > Heteronemertea > Lineidae > Lineus > Lineus longissimus. The sequence goes on along the minus strand of NC_088309.1, from coordinate 28,956,144 downwards.
ACATCCAAATGATTATGTAGAGACATTCACAATTAAAAATAAAGCAGGCAATCTGTTCAAACACACAATCAATGGTCATATAGAGTGCAACAACAGCAAGGCTGTCTAAACCTTTCAATGGACTGGATTCGCCAGAGGCACATGCTGAATGAACAAGAGTGCGCCAACATTGCGCATGCGCGGGGTTCGGACGCACTTTTAAAATCGATCAAGTTTCTGCGAACTAAAACATTAAAAAACCTATGAAAAACCTAAATCTGGATTCATCAAACCATCAGATCTCCAAGTCAACGATGTGAATTATTTGCTGCAGAATTTGAAAAGAAATCGGTCCAGTATTTTTCACAGTTTGCATGGATCAAGTGTCTGGCAGCTTTTTCGAGGATTGTATTTTCGCGGTTCGCCATTTTGTTCTTGGTCATGTTTGTATACACTAGAAACGGTGCGGTACGTGCATAGGATTGCATTGCACGATCTTTGACATGTAAAGTTCCAAACAGGATAGGATGCTTATGTTCAATACCACATTGGCAGATCAGTAAATAGAGAAGCCTTATAGGAATTGAGGTAAGGTAGTGACTATATAATCTACTGTATGCATGCTGCTTACAATCGCTCCTGGCTTTTTTGCTGCTGCTTGACTGCTGTTTGTGTTCATTGCAAAGCTAGAATATAAAATGCCACCAAAGTGCCAAGACTGTAAAGCAACCAAAGGGGTATCATATGCCCAAGGGGACCAATTTCTATGCAAAGCATGTACTGCAATACGGTTCCCTACCATGGCCAGTGCCAGTGGTGGTATACAAGGTCAGCGTAGAGGATCAAGATCTTCCATTCACCTACAAGATAAGGAAAGCTCAAAATCTGGCAATGATGAATCTGTAATTGAAAGTGAACACGTAAACTGTGGCTCTTGTAAGAACAAAGTGGAAGAAGAGCAAGATGCACTTCAGTGTGAACTGTGTGAATTTTGGCACCATGCCATTTGTGAAAATGTATCTGTAGAGAATTATGCCTTTCTAAAGAAAAACTCAAATGAGGAAAGTAGTATTCACTGGTACTGTCATAAATGCAATAAATCAGCCGGTAAACTTCTCCAGGCTTACTCTAAACTAGAAAAGAGACAAAGTGTGTTAGAACACAGCCTCACTATCATTCGAGAACAAGTAAATGAAATACCTCATAAAATTAAAGATGAAGTTAAACTACAGATAGCGGAAATGCCAAGTAGTTCAACCTTTGACAAAGATGCACAAGATGCACTGGTTTCCAAAAGTGCACGTGAGATTCAACTCCGAAGCCAGAGAGAGGACAGTATAGTGGTATTTAACGTCCCGGAGAGCGAGCAGGAGGAGACTGAACTCAGAATTGAAGAAGACCGAGAGAAGTTCAAACAAATCTGTGATGCCATTGATCAAAACGAGGTAACATTTGGTAAAATCAGGAGAACTGGCAGAAAAACCGAAGACTATCCAAAGAAAATGATAGTAGAAATAAAGGACAGTAAGGCAAAAAACCGTATACTCAGGGCAAGTGGTGCCCTCAAGGATCACCAAAACCCAGTGATGAGGAAGATCTTCATGAAGAAGAACCAGACCCCATTACAACAGAAGGAAGCCAAGGCATACTACGAAATGATGAGAGCCAAGGAGAAAGAAGAGGAGAGGAGGTAGAAAATGCACAAATTTTCAGAGACAATGTACATACACGCAGTTATAATTTATTTTCAGCACCTACTTCAGAAGTTAATTTAGATGCACGTTCAAAATTTGGATTCAAATGCCTCTCATTAAATGCAGATAGTCTAGTCAATAAAAGGCCGGAACTTGAACTGTTAATAGAAAGTACTGATGCAGACATAATTAGTGTGACCGAATTAATACCAAAAAATTCACGATGTGTTGTACAGGCGTCGGAGTTCAATATAAATGGTTTCACCTTTTACTCAAACTTAGGAAATGTTACAGGTCCCCACAGAGGAGTTGGTATTTATGTACGAAACTTCATCTCAACGGTGGAAGTTAATCTAGAGGAGAAATTTGATGAGAGTGTGTGGCTTGAGATAAAATTGCGTGATAATGACACCTTACTAGTCGGATGTCTATACAGATCTCCAAATTCTACAGAATTAGCTAATGAAAAACAGAGAAATGCGCTTCGCTCAGCTAGCAATCGTAAATATAGTCATTATCTAGTAATGGGAGATACAAACCATCCTGAGATCGACTGGACAAATATAATGTCAAATGCAAGCCCAAACCACCCAGCAAGCCGCTTCCTAGAAACCATTAGAGACTGTTTCTGGTTTCAGCATGTAACGAAACCTACTCATCATAGAGGTGAAAACCGACCAAATGTATTGGACTTAGTCTTCACAAACGAACAGGACATGATAAATGAAATCCATATGCTTCCACCATTAGGAAAAAGCCACCATTCTTGCATTAACTTTTTATACAGATGTTATGTCCCAGGAGACCACTCAGAGTGCATGAAATCTGCTTTCACCAAGGCAGACTTTGACAGTATGAGGAGAGAGCATGCGGACATAGAATGGGAAAAACATATCAGTAACCTGGATACTAAAGATACTTGGACCTTCATAAAAGACAAAATACTGGAGACGACAAAAAAGTATGTGCCACTAAGACGACACAACCCAACAGCCAGACGAAAACCATTGTGGTTAAACCCTAAAGCCCTAGCTAAGGTTAAAAAGAAAAGGGAAGCCTATAAGAGGTATCTAGAAACTAAGGAGGGTAAAGACTATGATATGTATGCTAGGCTAAGGAACCAGGTGAAGTGGGAGGTCAGAAAGGCAAAAAAGAATCATGAAAGGGAAATTGCAGAAAATGCTAAAAGAAACCCAAAAGCTTTCTATCAATATGCCAGATCAAAAATGAAGACAAAGTGCGGAATACCAAATCTGACGAACAGAGATGGAAACCAAACTGAAAATGATCATGAAAAGGCAGAGGTTTTAAATGATTTCTTCACCAGTGTTTTCACCATTGAGGATAAAAGCAATATACCGCCCCCTGATCTAGAGCCCATGGACCATAATGATATAAATCTAGAACTTTTCATAACTCCAGCAGAGGTACGGAAAAAGCTTGAAGAACTCAAGGTATCTAAATCACCTGGACCAGATGGCATCCATCCGAGGGTTCTAAAGGAACTTAGTAATGAACTGGCAATACCGCTAAGTTTACTTTTCAATAAGTCATTGAATGAAGGAAAACTGCCGTCCGATTGGAAGAAGGCACAGATCACAGCCTTACATAAAAAAGGAAGTAAGTCTGACTGCGGAAATTATAGGCCGATAAGCCTAACATCAATAATATGCAAAATCATGGAGGATTTTGTAAGGACCAGGTTAAACGACCATCTAAGAGCTGCTGTATCCAAATCTCAACATGGCTTTCAAAAGGGAAGATCTTGCATTACACAGTTACTTGAATCAATGGATAGAATAACGGAAATCCTTGACAAAGGACATCCTGTAGACGTAATCTACCTAGATTTTTCAAAGGCTTTCGATTCAGTACCCCATGAGCGATTGAAAGTCAAGCTGAGAAATTATGGAATAAAAGGCAAGATTTATGATTGGGTCTGTGACTTCATTACTGACAGAAAGCAAAGAGTCATGGTAAATGGATCTGCATCGGCCTGGACATCAGTTAGGAGTGGAGTCCCCCAAGGCAGTGTTCTGGGCCCAACATTGTTTGTCTACTATGTAAATGACTTACCGGAGTGTGTTGAGAACTTTTGTGAAATGTTTGCAGATGATGCCAAGATTATTGCAAGGATTCGAAGCCCTGCAGATAGTATAGGATTGCAAAGGGATTTGATCAGCCTAGATTACTGGTCACTTAAATGGCAATTAGGTTTCAACACTGATAAATGCAAACGAATGCATTATGGGCGAAATAACAATCATAAAGAATACTTCCTGACAAAAAATGGTATAAGAAATGAAATTAAAGAAACTGACATTGAAAAAGATTTAGGAGTCACCTTCGATAACAGACTTAGCTTCAGCAAGCATGTAGAAACTGTGGCAAATACAGCCACCAAAGTGGTAGGCATGATCAGGAGATCTTTCGAATACCTGGATTCGAAGATGTTTGCCATCCTATTTAAAAGCCTGGTGAGACCTCACCTAGAATATGCAAACGTGATTTGGTCGCCCCATTTGAAGAAAGACGTAACAGTGCTGGAAAATGTACAAAGACGTGCTACTAAGATGATTCCAGGTATGAGGGACAAAAGCTACGAAGAGAGATTAAAGCTCGTAGGTTTACCTAGTCTTGCATATAGAAGGTTACGAGGAGATTTGATAGAGGCGTATAAAATCTCACATGGATTTTATAATATTGAAGGAGAAAAACTACTCAGACCAGCTGATGATAAACACCTGACCAGAGGGCATTCTTTTAAACTCAACAAACCTAGAGCCAGGATGGATACACGAAAGTATTTTTTCTCAAACCGAGTCATTGACCCATGGAACAGCCTACCGAACCATATTGTTAACGCCGAGTCTCTAAATATATTTAAAAACCAGATAGATGCCCACTACAAATCTGAGTCATTTAGTCTGGACCCAAACCAATCCTAAACCCTCGCTTCCACCCCACCGCACTCCCGCAATCAGCAGAAAAAGTTAAGAAGAAAAAACCTGCTACAGGCTAAAAAGCCTATTTGCAGTAATATATGTATGTATGTATGTATAACACTGAGTGGGCGAATGTTCATTCACAGTTCTGCTGGAAAGAGACAAGCCTCAAAAATGCTGAGGTGAATGTCAGATCTGTATTCAGGGGGCACCAATGGGGTGCACGCTGCCATTTCATATCAGTGTTTCGGAGTTGTGGGAATAGCAGGTGTAAATACAGCAACCACAAATCCTGATGAGCCAGCCAATCAGAGAGCAAATTGGCATCATCACATAATGTTTTTTTGAATATCTGATTCTGAAGACATGATGTGCTATGTTTTCGAGCCCTAGCGTTTTCGAGGGGAAAATTAACAGGTGGAAGTGCAAAAATGCCAGAGTTGGTCCGGTGTTTTATGGACGTGCCACTGTTGACAGTCAGGTCCATTGTGTCAGACATCTTCCCACATTATTCATTTGTTTGATCACTCAAGCAAGACAGTGCAGGCCTGATTATAACCTATTGCTCCTGGTCATATGAAAGAAGTATTGCCAATAAGCTTTTGAACAATTCATGACTACTCTTTAGAATGCATTAATTAATGATGTAATGCTTTGATTGGTTTATTCATACACTAAAGGTCAACATGCAGCATATTGTGGCTATTTATGGACCATGTGAAATGTTTTCATCAAAACCAAGGCTGTATATGTAACAGAAATGTTACCTCACAAGTTTTCATGCTGTATGCAGAGGAATGCAGAGGAAAGCCACCTACTTCACAGTTAGACTGAAGGACAGCTATTTGATTACCGAATCACAGTCGACAGCATAACTGTCAGCTCACATCACACACGCCTCTAATTAGTCAGCTCTCAATTGCATAATACACGTAATAGGCAGCCACTGTGTACTAGGGTAGTGGCTTGGACTCACATCAGCAATGAAGAGGTCCCTGGTTCAAAGCCCCTAATCGGAATGAGACTTTAGGGCCTGAACCCTACCAAATAGCACTGAATGAGCAGCTCATCTGAGTTCTACTGAAATGTCTCAGGATAGGCTGGGTGTGTGAAGTGTGAAGGCGAATGACACCTCTACCACACTTGATATCAAATGATTCGCATGATTCTTCTTTGAATTTCCTCTCTACGACATATCACCACTTGTAACCATATCACGAAGCAAGCGTTCAACAGCGACGCCTCTTCCTCCATTTCGTAGCATCGAGCTACGGTAGAAGGTAGCTCCTGGATACATAGATTGTATGAATGTGCATCCTGAGTCAGATCAATAGCCTAGCGTGCTTTATACACGAGACGGTCGCCATACAGTATGTAAAAGAGATAACTCACTCATTATCATACCAACTTTTGTTGTGCGGCAGCCATGTACAATAATCAACGTTTCAGAGATGAATATTCATGAGGTGACCTGGTGAGGGCAGATCTCGATCTTATCTACCCCTGGTCAAAATACAGACAGCTAAAAGAGTTCAGATTCAGTTATGAAATAATGGGTGTTAGACGATGATGTCTGATTGTTCTAAATTCATAAGAAAACTGGTGATCCCCATAACTCATTCTGCTCACATGTGGCTTGTACCGGACTCTACAGGGTGGCCAAGAATTATTTTCCCTTGCACAATAGAATTCTATAGTGTATCCATTATGCAAGGGAAAATAATTTTGGGCCACCCTGTATATTGAATTTTTCATTCAATCGACTAACAAACAAGGGTCACATTTTGTGAGACAATTTGCACATTTCTGTCATGAATGGCATGGACAAGACTGGTGACTCAGGGTAAACTAAGTCCCTCTCGCAATGAAGAAAGATTATCAACCAGAACAGTCACACTCCCGAAATCACTGACTGTAAGACTGATGTGACTAGTTACCCAATGCACATCTCTAGACAGGGCGAGGTTGATGTGTTCCTGATGCAGAGGAAATAATACTGATATACAAGAAGAAATTGCTTACTTTCGTCAGTCTGAGGGGCAGAGAGTATTGCACTGTGCTTCTTTTTGACATCATCAACCTTCGTCGCTATAGTGTCTATCATCCCACGTATCTCTTCCACCTGAAAAAAGAGAAGACAGCTGGCACTCCTTATAAGTCTTACAAAGACCTGGTCACCAGTCGATACTGATCTCCCTTGGCATACACGATTATGGCATAGGGACGTGTTGACCGATGACCTGGTTGACTATTAGTATTTTAAGGGAAATTCAAAGATCTGCTGCAATAGCATATTATGCGCTTATCAATAGTCAAGGATCAGAAATAAAGATACTGCAGCTATAGTGAGCTAACCAAATGAGTTGCTTTATAATTACAATGAAGAAAAGTGCTTTGATTTGTACCTACCTGTTCGAAGAACTCATCCATGAAACCCCCAGAGTCAATATTAACAGCAACATCATCTTGCACATCATCGTCATCACTCTGTGCCTAAAACAGGAAGAAAACTATCTGAAGACCTGTTGCAAGTGTTCTGGACAGTAGATGGTGAGAAACTGTTACGCAGGGTCAGAGCAACCAAATAGCACCGCCATAAAATTTCATTGCATTTCTAACTTCTAGCTGTAAAATGTACACAAACTGAAATAACACAACTGACATACAACTAGGCTACACCAAGGAAACCATAGGAATGCAAGACATTTGGTAGCTGTACTGCTTCTGTATGAAAACTCCGCTTTTCATTGGTGATGTTCTACCTCAAGCAAACCAAAAATTAGTCCAAACAAAACTGTCACTGTCAACCAACAATAACATTTTGACCAGCTTAGAAGCAGGCTAGATAACCAGTCACTGGTTACCTAATAGAAGCAGGCTAGATAACCAGTCACTGGTTACCTAATAGAAGCAGGCTAGATAACCAGTCACTGGTTACCTAATAGAAGCAGGCTAGATAACCAGTCACTGGTTACCTAATAGAAGCAGGCTAGATAACCAGTCACTGGTTACCTAATAGAAGCAGGCTAGATAACCAGTCACTGGTTACCTAATAGAAGCAGGCTAGATAACCAGTCACTGGTTACCTTATAGAAGCAGGCTAGAAAACCAGTCACTGGTTACCTTATAGAAGCAGGCTAGAAAACCAGTCACTGGTTACCTTATAGAAGCAGGCTAGATAACCAGTCACTGGTTACCTAGGCTTAGAAGCAGGCTAGATAACCAGTCACTGGTTACCTGAAAATACCTGACTGGGCTTTGCAGCTCCAGCTCTCAGCAGCCAGAATTTTGAGACAGACTGTGTCACTTTTGTGGGTTTGTTGATAGTCAGCATGGTCAGACAGTCTTGGACATGGTCGTCTGCTCTGTGTGTATGCCATTGCCACGGATAGTCATGGAACCCAAAAATTCACTCAGACTCAGAATATACAACAGTCAACAGTTCAGAATCTAGACTAAAGACCTGAATACTAATCTGGCCCGACTGAAGAATAGACGAATTCGAAGAAATTTGTTTTAGTGCTGACCAGTCATGCGTTTCACCTTGAACATTACAAAGGATTCCTGTGTCTCTAGCCTATAGGCAATGTCCGAAGTCAGCTAACGCCCTCTGACATGTTCGGAGTGTGTGCATTTGATTAGTTTTGGAGTTCTTCGAAAAAGCCCTATTCACTGGCATTGTTACTTTTTGGCTCTGTCTTGGGCATATATATAAGGGCGTACTATATATCCGCCCGTCGTATGAGATTGAGAAATGGCAAATGCCCTTTATTTCGTCACTCAACAAACCGACCGAGGTTAATAATGACCTTTTTGGCGGAAATGGCAGTGAATTGTCAAGTTGCTCCGGTCCATCTGTCGGATAAAAACATGAAGATCAGCAAAAAATATCATTTCTCAATGTATGAAATTAATATTCATTTGCTTGGGTTGGCCTGACAGTGCATTTCGTCTACATTTTGTACAAAATGTACAAGGGTGTGCAGTCTCAGTCTGAGAAAATTTGGCCTTTGGGATCGGAATCGAGCCGAGGAAAACTTACCGCTTTCAGGGCTGCTAATCGATCTTTGGTCATCTTCCCTGCATATACACTCCAAGATTTAGATTAAATAGATAATTGAGAAAATATCCTTTGGTGAGTTAAAGTCATATAATCCGTTCATTAGGATAAAAACACATAAAAATTAATCAATTTATTATTTCTACTGAAAGATTGGCTTTGTTTGCGCATGCGCACCAAGCCCTCCTTCAACTTCCGTCAACTACGGTGAATGTTATATCCAATCCGCGTTAGCAGGTCATGTGATCTTTGAGATTTCGCGGGAAATGTAATTGTAAAGAGAACTGGTTTCATACTATGTCCAAACAAGATCTTTGTAGGTCTACTTTGGTGGTGACCAACTAAGTGGCCCAGTCACCAGTCAGCCAAGAATCCCGTTTTGCGCACACGTGCGCAGTTCAAATGGTGAACTTGGTGAACGGTACTGTCTCATTGGTTTAGACTCGAGGGATCAAGTAAAAGTGTTGCTGTCTTTTCTGGTGACATAAGCACTAATTTTAGGGTATTTCTAGGGCAATATTGATGGCATCAACTCCGGCGCTTTGACCCAGTGTCTCCAAAGACATAGCTGTATTCGAACCATCCGCATTGAGCTGTGAAAATGATGACTTGGAACTGAACGTTCTACCACACATGTTTTGACCAGTAAATCAGACTGAGAACCGAGAATGAATAATGAAAAATGAAATAAAACGCCTCATCATCTTTTTAAATCTCTCGGACGGTAAACCGGATTAATCATTCCCATGGCGTAAGGGCACTGAGACTTGGGCCTCTATCCTTCCGATTGGCCTGGTCACATTATAGGTTCAGTATTAGTGCCTCATTGATAGAAGTCATTTCTGAAGGACACGCCGGTACGTCCTCCAAGCTGATATGTCCGTACGACACTCATCTTCTCTGGTGCTGCCATCTGAGCTAAGAAAATGGAACTAGGCAATTACTAAAAATTAAAAATATCGCCCGTTTTTAGGGCGGGGGACGATTTACAGCTGGAACCCCTGAACCAGCTCCCTCAGATCCGTCATTCATCAAGTCAAAGCAAGTATGAACCTGGTTTAATCTGTGGTTTATCTTATCAATATACTACCTATCGAGTCCCTTATATGCTGTGCAAATTCTCTCTGCATTACATCCATGGTGTTAACCCCACTACGTAGCAGCTGCGTTGCAGGTCATTGGTCTATGCTGCCACCTCTTTATAGTGAGGACAATACCTCGTAGTCCCGGTGTAATGTTTTTGAGTGTTTCTGTTTTTGAGTGTTTCCCCTCATTGTTTGGGAACGCTCAAAAATAGATTGACGAGTATTTCTGTGTATCCCCGCTATTGAAAAGTCATGGTCTCTCTAGCTGCCTATTGTTTGGAAACACTGAAACATGGGGAACAACCACAGATGTTACACCGGCATGAAATGTGGAAAATATTGACGCTGTACTTCTTCGCACATTTTGTATACACGTTGTAGTGGGTTTGCCATTGATGAGAATTGGGGGACCGAGGAATAGGGCAATTCGATAAAAATAATCGGGATGTCTACTTTCAGTCAGGCCAGGTGTCAACATTGTCTCTGTGGCAGCAAGGCTGTGAACTGTCTTCTCTGTGGTCACGTCGAGGTGTCTCACCCTTGTAACCTAATTGTCACAATGATAGTCAATTGCTATAACAAATTAATGTCGGGAAGGTGGGCGACAGAGTTGAATTTACATTGCACGATTCTAGGATGAGACGGAGAATTCGATCGACCATGTTCTTATATTGAGTATTGACTAGTTCAATATATCAGATCCTACTTGCTGACTTTGAGCTGGTAATCTGTGGGTCAGTCTCCGGTCATGTAATGATGAAGCAAAATACAATTTTTTAGTCTCTCCTCCAGGGTTGTGACTGTCTTCGGAGAGTGTGTGACTTACAGACATAAGTTGGTCAATTTGACACATACAAATCTCTCGGATTTTCATGATCAAGGTATGGTTGTGGCAGGTCTGCAATCTCATCAGGTCTGGTTGTGCCAGCATCTCCTGTCTATCAGGTCTGGTTGTGACAGCAGGCTGTAAACCGATAATGAATGATGAAAAATGAAAAATGAAAAAGGCTACATCATCTTTTTAATTTATCGGACGGTAAACTGGATTAATCATTCCCATGGCCTAAAAGGCAGAGACTAACATGCCAGAGCACTGTCACAATCAACTGGGCTTTCAGCTGGGACAAGTATATATACTTAGGTAACAGCCTTTTATTCATTTTCCTCATACTTTTTTGGGTTCTGTGGTACTTAATGTCTCAATTGACTATGTCCTAAATAAACCTATCCTCAAGGACTTGGTTTATACCAGCTCATACCAGCTCCTACCTATAGTCCCCCTGAAACCCTTTTCAAAACACCAGGAAAACCCAAGCGGCAATTGTTGCCATTTGAACTGCGCACGTGCGTTTGTTTACAATTTCATTTCCCGCGAAATCTCAAACATCACATGACCTCCTAACGCGGATTGGATATAACATCGACCGTCAACTCCGTCACTTTGGTCCGCGCTCTAATTTGCAGAAAATAATATCAAAAATATAGAATCTACACGTGAGTAAAGCCTTCTGGTTGCCATTTCAGAGGGTCACACAAATTAAATAATTTTATCCCCCTTGAACAACGATTTGACATGATTGGTCGTAGACCAGTTCATACCCGCCAAAACCAGCTCAAACCAGTTCGGGACTGTTCTTTTCATTCATCTTGCGCCACTCTCTGGATTGCAGGCTGCTGTTCTTCACAATCCACACTTTATCTGCCCCATCCGTTTAAAATATAAGGTTTGTACCGATTATATATGTTACATTCTTTTAGATAATTCAAAGTTGTTGGTCATTTCTAGCGTACATTTGGCCCTATTTTCATTTTTGTTCCTTCTTGGACGACTTCATCATTTGTACTGTGACTGTGTACAATTTAATATTCCGCAACGCATTTTCATTCATTCAGATTGATTGTTCCTTATTTTGGAATGTTCAAGAGGAAGGTCTAAGGTCAAATTGGCCATGCTCTAAAACCAATGATTATGATGATGAATCCAAGAAAAAGTTACTTCAGGCCATGGGGAGAGTGCAAAGTCTACTCTTGGCCACCTGCACTGGCATGACTGAGTGTGTGTGTCTATGTCACCGAGTGACCATGTTCCCTAATTCATGAAAACAAAAATGAGATGCGGAAATAGGAAGTGTGATATGATGTACCAAACTGTCGATCAGCTAACGTCGTAACGATGTCGCCGGGCGCTCCGCACGACGTAACGTCGCGATGTACGTAACAGTGCGTACATTGTAATCCGATGCGTTTTCTGAAGAGTGTGGTACTATAGCTACAGACAGTCCTATCTTTTCAAGCTGCCAAAGCTGTTTTGCTAATAAGTCACTGTTCTCACTGGTAAGCCTATCACTGTTTGTATTGTCTTGATTGTCAACAATCAAAGTGTCATTGTGGTCAATTCATTTGTGGACAATTTTGTAAAAAACTATATTGTTATTGTACTTTGTATGGCAAAAAAGATCACCCAACCTTGACAATCTATAAACTCCCGAGACTCCTTTTGTGGTGTTTGTGCCACAGGATCTTTGTGTAATTACTGTCTGCTTGTGTTGTTAGCAGTTTCACACCTATTTATTGATCAGTCAAATGAATGATTTGGCAACTTCTTTGACCAGTTCCATGTCCTTCTTCCAGTCATCAACATGAGCGAGCCGAAGATTCCCCCAGTCAAGGTAACTAACTTTTCATTTAGCGTTCTGTTCCTCATTTTCTGCTAACCCTGATCTTTCCAGCGGTGGAAAAACACTTGCTTGTCCTGATTATGTGACAAAAAGACTTCAAACTAGTGTGAATGAGTCAGTTTCGCCATGATGAGGTTTTTAGAAAACCTTCATTTCTCAGATCAGACAAATGCATTTTGGTATCTCAAAAAGGAGTTATGTTGGCTACCTTTTCTAAATGAATCTGTTTTCTTCCAGCTCGTTTTGGTTGGAGATGGTGGTGTGGGCAAAACGACCTTTGTGAAACGTCATCAGACTGGAGAATTCGAAAAGAAATATGTGGGTAGGTTGAGTTTAACTGCAGCAACATGACTATTTGAGCCATCAAAAGGACAAGGGACCTTCGCCATTACCTTCTGTCATTAGCAGCTTCAGTTAAGTGTTCACCAAGACCACCTGCCGCACGGTCTGACACATATCCTGCCCCTTCTCCTCTTGCCACTAACTTGTTCCTGATGCCAGATCAGCAGTCTCTTGGGGAGTCCGTCTTCTTCAATGCGGACAACTTCTCTGTATCATCGGAGACAGGGATACTGCTGCTTGGTTGGTTCTTCTCCTTACGTCACCCCGAGGATGCGGCAAAGTTGCACCTTAAATATAGTTCTTGTGAATTGCAAGAAATAATTGTCACCGAATCTGCCATCCCTTTCCAATAATGAATTATTTTCTGCAGTATCTCATATTCATAATGATTCCATTACAGCCACACTCGGTGTGGAAGTCCATCCCTTGGAGTTTTACTCAAACAGAGGAAAGCTCCTCTTCAACGTATGGGACACGGCTGGCCAAGAAAAGTTTGGTGGTTTGAGAGATGGTTATTACATTCAGGGTAAGTGTGCCGGATTGATTGAGAGAGCACCAGTTTCAGGCTTAGACTACACAATGCAAACCCCACATAATTGGGTGTTGATAAAATGTTTCCAGTTCCCATCTGATGTCCCTAGTTTCAGAGATTGGAGCGTATATGAGTTGAGATAGTTGTATTTTCTCTTGCAGGTCAATGTGCTATAATCATGTTTGATGTGACGTCTCGGGTGACCTACAAAAGTGTACCAAACTGGCATCGGGATCTTGTACGAGTCTGTGAAGGCATCCCAATGGTGTTGTGTGGAAACAAAGTAGACATTAAAGACAGAAAAGTCAAAGCTAAATCAATCGTTTTCCACAGAAAGAAAAATCTTCAGGTATGTCTTCCAAGTTTCCATTTGTGGTGTTTTGAGGAAATGTTGTGGCCAGTGATGATTCTGTGTCTGAGATATCTCATGCTGATATTATAGTCCCTCTAATCTGAGGCCCATGCTCTTTTCCAAGTCCAATCCTGATGATAAATAATGTGCCAACTATGTTAGAGCTTAGCTGGCATACTGGTTGAGGTGTCTTGACTCTCGATCTGATATTATAGTCCCTCTAATCTGAGGCCCATGCTCTTTTCCAAGTCCAATCCTGATGATAAATAATGTGCCAACTATGTTAGAGCTTAGCTGGCATACTGGTTGAGGTGTCTTGACTCTCGATCTGATATTATAGTCCCTCTAATCTGAGGCCCATGCTCTTTTCCAAGTCCAATCCTGATGATAAATAATGTGCCAACTATGTTAGAGCTTAGCTGGCATACTGGTTGAGGTGTCGTGACTCGATCTGAGGGTCGACAGTTGAAATCCTGGTCGAGCTTGGATGCAGTCCTGAACAACTTTTATGAGGCTCAGGTGTTGTAACCCCTGAACACCAATAGAGGTGAAGTCCCAAATCAGAATGGTGATATGGGTAATACTGTTCAGTTTAGATGTCTCTGTTAAACTTACTGTTCTTGCCTTTCAGTACTACGACATTAGTGCCAAGAGTAACTACAACTTCGAAAAGCCATTCTTGTGGTTAGGAAGAAAATTGGTTGGAGATCCTAACTTAGAATTCGTTGAAATGCCTGCCCTTACCCCACCAGATGTTCATATGGACCCCAAACTGGCACAGATCTATGAACAGGAGATCCGGGTAAGACCATTTGTCTAAGATTACATTGATCATGCAGTCTTGCAGTGTTTCTTCTCAAATTTATTTCCAAAGAAAACGCTTTAGAATTTAAGGCAGTTGTCTGTCCATTGACATGCTGGGATGGAGTACGCTCGAGTGTGATTGTAATAGAATGTTTTGCCAGGACCGAGTGCGCGTGACATGAGACATGTCTACCGATAGATGACTTATCAGTAATCATTCAGTAGATTCCGAGGCCACCTCTACCTAACATTCAAAAACTTGTGTGGCCCAACTGGTTTTCTTTGTTTAACATAGCATCTCTTTTTGTTCTGCAGGAGGCGGCAAGCACATGTCTACCAGAAGGTGAAGATGAAGACTTGTAGACTGATTACACCAACTGGCTTATTCTTGAAGCTACAGTATAAACAATCTGATAGCAAGCATTGTGTGTATATTCTTGTGGAGGATTCCGTCTTGATAAAACATTCTACGAGTAGGATTACCTAGGCTACTGTAAGCTGTGGCTTGTGAGAAACTGAGCAAGCTATGGGGAAAGAACACATCCGTATGTTAGTCCTCCGGTTAATAAGACAACTCAGCAGAGCGAGTGGACATCATTCTTGTCCTTGTTATTTTATAATTTATTGACTCTCGATTCAATTTCTACATAGCCGTATTGACTTAACAAAACAGACTTGAGGAGTTTTTTCAATTGAACACTCAATTCCAAACACAATATTTGCCAATCTTGTACTTGTGTGGAAGTAACCTCTATAAAGCTGTAAATAGGAAAAAAGGAAGGTCGTCTTTCATAATTTAGTTAAAGAACTACTGTGAGAATGTTTCATCATGCTGCTGATGTCTGTTCTCTACTTCTCGCTATTTTATACCGCCACTCGGTACAACAGTGCGAACAATTATCTAATGGCATGTCTTGCTAAAACACCTTCTACATTTTCATTGCATGTGAAGTGACAGCCAAGATATTGTTGTTGACATGTTTTAACTTAATGGGGTATGAAATGTTTGTGCAGTTACTATCATAAGAGAAGTCGAGAAACAAGAGGTTCCAGAAATTCATAATGCATTTCGAAAATTAATGACGATTTAAAAGAATTGTGTGCTTTGTGTCGAGTAGGTTACACTGAATATCATTGTGCTCACACGTCTGACAAGTCTTCATATACAAAGTGAATCTTAAGCGATTTATAGGTTGAGAATGTGAAAGCAATTCTGATGGGGGGGATTTAGCTTTAATGGTAAGCGTCGACATCTCTTGGTGCTGGTAGTGTTGCCTTATGTGAGGAGGGTGTTGTTTCATATCCTGTCGGAAGCAAAATGCTTTTAAATCCAGAACCTAAAAAATGAGTAAAGATTTACACTGTATATATCTATATCCTACATAAAATTGGCTTCAGTTTTATAGAACTGCTTCTATGAAGCAACCATCTCTCTTCTCCATGATTCTAATTGTCTGCATTTGCAAGACTACCAACAAGCTAGAATATGTTACGGGTTAGAAGAGGGGGGTGTTTATTACTGTAAATGAGTGGCTGCTGTATTGGCTGGCAGCATGAAATTCTAGGTTGGCACACTTGCAAATGTCCTAATTTCTATACCCAAGAATGTGGTTTATGGTTGGTCTTCACTCCCAACAACATTGTCTAATGTGGTGTTCCATGGTGTATGTTAGTAATGTTACCAGCAATTGATAGTCTCAAGCTACTTTCTAAACCAAGTGGGAGTTCAATGAATGCAGTAGAAGTCCCAAGTGGTACTGTGCTATGATTGGAATGAGCGGTGTGGGTGCAATGCAAGTCAAACGACTCTGGTCTCCATGCTTTTCACAGCTTAAGTTGTTCAAACTGAGAGACATTGAAATGCATTACTCCTTGTTTGGTTAGTGAGGTTATCAATTGCTGTTTAGTTTAGTGTCTGGGTCTCCTGGGATAACCTGCCTGGGTTTGAGGATTCATTCACGTTGGAAACGGCGTTTTTATGCAAATATCATGATTTGGCAACTGTTTCTGTAAAACTAGAAGAATATGATGATGTAAATCATCGGAGTTAGTGTAAAAAAATATGTATAATAGAGGATCGATTTGACCTCTGTCACTGAATGAATACTTATGAAAAAGAACTAACAAAAACAAGTGAATTTTGTATTTTGTTAAAATGTACGTTTTCTGTCTAACATTAAAGGTGTCACATCAATTCGGTATTCATTTATTCCCTTCCCTCCAATCCGTATAATCAATATTGATGTAATCTCAGTGTCTGTCGGACAATTGAAATATGACACTGCAATAGTACAACATAACCTGATGAACTCTGGCATGACAAGTCGGCCCAACTTGATCCACTCCATGCTGCAGCTCGTGGATGGTCCTTCAGGCATGTGAAGTATTCCTGGTTGCCAATGTTGTGACTGTCTCAAGGCTGTGACCTGATTGGTCTCCCATGTGGACTATAAATCATGTCGGGCCTGTGGCCTAAGATCATCACAGCCATGGATATCTGAGCGACAGTTGTACCACAATTGTTCTTCAGGCTATAGCTAATGGGGCATGGCCACTGGCACTCCCATACACAACCACACAGCTTCAAAGTAAAGCAGACAGTCGAGTAAAGGTCATCTGCAGACAATCGTAACCACGGCATATCCTGCTGTCAGAGGGTGGCATGGGGCAGACAGGTCTGGGTATTGCAATGCACAGAGCTTATCTGTGACGATCATCTGGTACTCGGTACACTCAACCAAGCATGTAACTAGACACCCTGGGCAGTCCAGGCTCTCCTTAAGAGGGGTGAGGCCGGTCCAGTGTAGTCTGTAACAAGCAGAGGCTGTTGTTCAGTCCACCGGCAACAGGAAATGTACATGTATGAAAGATAAGTATATGAGATGAGAAGTGTGAAGATTACCATCTCCAACCAGCTTACAGTTGACACCAAGAGCATAAAGACATGGTTAGGGTAATCACAAGGGCCGATGGTGGCAATGATGAATGAATGGGCAATGACGAAGGCGATGAAAAGGGCCATTGCAGGAGCGAGGACAGGGCAAATGGTATCAGTGGCAACGGGTGATGTCATGCTACTCTGGAAGCAGCCATGAAGGGAGTGCAAGCTTGCCATCTTCCTTTGATCTTTTGGAAGCCTCGTCTCTGCTGACCGAATAGTATCGGTGAATGTATGCTGTACTGTATCTGTATAATGATGACAACACAGGGTTCATTCTCACTGCCAGCTTATAGAGGTAGAATTCGAGTGTTCCACGGTCAAACACAACCACCTTTGGAGTACTTCTTGTGATACTTGAGGGGAAGGGCCACTGTTTACTTCACTGTTCAAACCATGATATCCCAAGATTTGCAAAAAGCAGATACTGCAGCAGTCTTCCTTTGTGGGCCAGTATAAACCAATGGAAGAAAAACTTCAAACATTAATTCAATTCATTAGAAATGTATTAAACTATAATACAAGTCTCTATAAGAACATTATTAATGATACAAAAACAGACCAGTCCCTCAAGGACCAAAAATTAAGTACACTCCTGAACATTTCAAGTGTCCAACATCCTGATAAACAATGCCAACGTTGATAAAGCTAACAGGGTTGTAAAACTATCCAAATTCTACATCAACATATACATGCTATGATTGATTCTAAATATTTCGCATCAAGCAGCTGTAGTAATGATTAGCTAATAGGAATAACACCTTAACTACAAAACGAATCTTCTACATCTACTGAAGATCTCAAAAGTAATACTCTCTCTTAAACTATGGAATGTGGATTCACCAATCTGTAAGAAATTGCTTGTGATATTTTTTCCGTACCAATCCAATTTTAGTTATTAATAACATTGTAAATTCATGATCCACAAACAGCTAATATATCACATTCCGGAACTATCCAAGAAAGTTCCTTTTCTTCATGTTGTCAAGACTCAGGCAGCTTACACAATGGTGATCGTTCATCACAGCCTGTGTACGGTCGTAGAGTGGGATCATGAAGATCTCCGCGATCTATCTCACTATTCCACTGTCCTGTAGGAGGTCCTTTGTCTCTCACACATGCACATCGAGGATGTGCCTGTCCAGGTTCGAAATACTGCCGCGGCACTCCAGCCCAATCTCGTTTTATTCCTCCACTAAAAACAAAGAACACAATAAAAAACTGAATAATACAAATACCAGTTGGGTGACAGTAATACAGCTTGAGATAGAGTTGGAGGTCGGCAAGCCACTCAACACTGAGAGAAGTAGGTTTGGAAGTCTGCTGCATGACAGTTACTGAGTTTCTCACCTATCAGTCGTGCACCAAACCACTGAGCCTTCCTCGTGGCTCCACATTGAATTACATGGAGGGAACTGTGTCTTTTTATCATTCGAAGCATCTTCCTTCTTCTGTTCATTCTTAGCATATCGGATCACTTGATTCAACCGTCTTGTTTGGTGGCCACTGCTGTCATAAAATGGACCAATCACTTTACCTGCAGTAAGAGAATTAAAAGCATCTAAATATGGAAAAAAATAAAGTATATTGATATTTGAATAGTTGACTGCTTGTAACAATTATAAAATCGTCTCATTCTTGAGTCAGGACAGGGATATGAATGCTGCTACTTTCAGAGATACAGTTCTGTGTTTCCCCCAATAGCAAACCCTATTCCTATTGTGTGGAATACCTGCAGTCCAAACCGAGCTACACAGGTCCTTAAATCATATGAAGAGAGTTTTTCTTACATGCTTTGTTATGATAGCTCATTAAATCTCAAAGAACCTACCAATGTATTTATATTCTGTTTTCTTCTCATAGAATGAAAGCCAATCGATGAGCTGCAGCATTTGGTTCGGAGTAAAGTCTTCTACATTGTCATCAAGAGCACCATCACCAAAGTCACCTGTCACATAACCTCGAG
The DNA here is from genome assembly GCF_910592395.1 of Lineus longissimus. Classification (NCBI taxonomy): domain Eukaryota; kingdom Metazoa; phylum Nemertea; class Pilidiophora; order Heteronemertea; family Lineidae; genus Lineus; species Lineus longissimus. The sequence continues at coordinate 28,936,769 of NC_088309.1, read as the reverse complement.
TTCCATCCTTACCTAAAACAGTTGTGAATGTTGTTGTTATTTTCCTTCAATAATTATTCAGCAATTTTATTGCGATTTTCAAACAACCTACTCCCAGAGAATAATATTCACTGAAACCTTCCTGAAGACCAGAAAGTGTCATATCATACATAAATACTTTGCATTTACTGTCCACAGTATTGTCCTAAGCTTATCTTGTAAATTGTAAGAACATGAACTGGAAGTTCTAGTCTACCTGCAAAGTAGTGATAACTGCCACCAGGTCCATAGTGTTGCTTTCCCGCAGACACATCAAACACCTTCCCCAAGACAGCGACATACAATCCCTTGCTTCCAGCTGTCCCATCGTAATCTGCCAACTCATCCTTTGTAAACAACTGAACGGAAGATTCCTGAATATTGCGACCGAGTAGAAAGTATTCTCTTATAAAAAATGGAGCATTCTCCTTTATCAGTTTGATAAATGGTGCAAAAATGGGAAGGGCAAGGAATATTGCAAAGACTCCAACTATAATGACAGAAGCAATAGCCACATTAGCCAACATTTTGTTCAGTCCTTGTGCTAGTACATCAGGGAGTGAGCATTCACATGTGGGGGATGATGTCCACTTGCCCTACAATGAAACAATACTACACGTAAACAATCAATACAATATTTATTACTTAGCCTACCTACTTACCTATTTGATTTGTTTCGGCGCTGATTTGTCTTCTTCGAAAAGGTCTATATATTTACCAAACCACAATAGAGTTTTCACATTCAGCTATGTTGTAGGGCAGGACAATGATTTTGTTGTCCCCGAGTTAACTGAATCAAAGGCTGTCATTTGGGCTTGCTTTCTTTTGTCTGTCCCTCCAGCATGGCTGGTGATGACATCAAGTGAAATCACTCCAGACTAGACAGATTTTCTGTTACTTTGACTGTAATGGCGCCCCATATATTTCACCATCGAACAAGTTTATGAGTCGACCACTTTTAGTGCAAAATATCTCATAAGATACAATTCGTGTTTAATCAATCTCCTTTATAATAAATTCTTAACTACCTAATTAATTCAGGTATTGTAATTGTATTTGTAAGGTAAGGTTAAGGTACACGACAACATGAACTCCCATCCTGAGACAGTAGACTAGTCTAGAGTAGAGATCAGATAGAGCTTAATGGAGGAATTCCTCCAAGGATAGAGCGAGAGCGAGATCAGGTTTTTGCTAGGCAGGCAAATAGCCAGTATATAGGCCTACTCCTACCACGTACTATAATACAAACCAGTGATTTTGAAAATACTCCCCCTCTCGATATTTTTTGTAGGCCTATAGGCCTAGTACAATGTAGGGGACACCGGGGCTAGTTCGCCTACTTTTCAGAATAATGATATTGAAATCCCCTGCCTCTGGTCTCGATAGGGAGTTTTTCCCAAATGAAAGCGATGATGACGTGCCCCATTAACAGGACGTAACATCTATTTTAAAATGCGTTTCGAAAGTGATTGCATGTGGACAACCCATTTGTGTCGTATATCACTGGAAACGCCCGATTCCCCTGATTCTGCAGGATGTTAAATCGGGCATTTTATTTCTTTAAATAAATCATAAGCATCGCATTTTCTCCTGGCTCTGTTCACCATCCCAAATGGCTATATTGCCAATTGGGCCGGACAATCACGGAAAACCCCAAATATTTTACATTTTTTCCTGAATAATTCTTACAGTGACCATTCTCCAGTGAAAGACAGTTGCTTACGCTACACAAAAATCAAAAAAAAATTGAGGGTCAACCATTGAACTTTTGAGATATGTTGAATTTTGCACAAATCAGCGAAAAACGCACCAACTGGCACTGGACGGGGTAGGTGTAAACTGTGGACGAAAGTGTGGACGAAAGTGTGGACACAGTTTCAACAAATTCTTTGATAATTAGTCCACATTTGGACACTGGACCTCGTCCACAAAGTCAAAGGCCACTTCGAAAACCTTCAAAAAAGCCCGTCCAATCATTGATCAAAATCACCCATCAAAATAATATTTTTTTCTTTTTTTCTTTCGCTGACCCATCAAAAAGATTATAATGCATAATATACTGCAATTTCTTTTAAATATATTGAAAGACAAAGAAATGCCAGCCCACCAAACTTGGAGGGCCGCTGTCCACACTTTCGTCCACAGTTTACCCCTACCCGGTTCCACGCCCCCACTGGACGGGATTTCAACACGGGCCCGACGCACATTCCAAGTTCAGTGTACACATACGTCGGCAACCACAGTAAAATGCGTAGTTTCTTGTTAGCCGCCTATTGAGTAGCGTTCTAGGTTTCAGAAACTCCAAAAAACAAGTCTTTGCCAAAACAATTGCTAAATCAACACTGGCATACTGTGAGAACCAAGAAATCAATGATTTTTTAAGAACTACGATTAGGGCTTGGCCGCGCATGAATACAAAAAAAGCCCCTAATGAGACCTCTGTGTACTTGTACCACTCGGAATTCCATTGATGATGTCATAACTTCATAATGGTGTTCCCGAAACTATTTATAGATACATAAACATACCCGCCATGACACCTCCTTGAAACACTCTTGATCTAGCCTCACTGGCTTCCTGGTTTATCTTACATGTGTGTGTAAATACCCCAAACTGCCAAGATGATGGGGAAGATGGATGAGAAACAAATGCAACAAGCTATGCCGGATGATATGTGGAGGACACCTGGCTTTCGTCGGAAAGTAATGTCCCAAATGTGAGTAGTTTTAGATGGGACTCTTTCACTCTCCTCCAATCGACCAATGATTCAGTCCGACCAATGGCAATGATTCACCAGTTCTGTTTCATCGGCTCATGGCTGTGCTTCTCTCACTCTCAGGCATGTTTGGGGTTTGGGGTATTTAAAAACCAGATAGATGCCCACTACAAATCTGAGTCATTTAGCCTGGACCCAAAACCAATCCTAAACCCTCGCTTCCACCCCACCGCACTCCCGCAATCAGCAGAAAAATTTAAGAAGAAAAAACCTGCTACAGGCTAAAAAGCCTATTTGCAGTAATATATGTATGTATGTATGTATGTATGTGATGAAGCCCCAGTGCAGTGCTAAAAAACCAACATTCCGATCACCTGGGGGCTGGTTACGCGGGACGGTCAGGCTAACTTGGTGGGCTAACTTGCCTAGCCTCACACGGGCCACAGCCCACAGGCCAGGCCCCTGATTCCCATCTTGTAGAGTCATAGTAGGCCTACTCAGTCTTCCCTTCTCATACCTCCTTTCCTGGCTTATCCCATTGCTTAGCCTTAATCCCACTAACTTTAATAGGCTTCAGGGGCCTGTGCACAGCCACAGGATCAAGGCAAGGGGTTCTCGGTACTCCGATCTATCCCCCACCAGGATTTACATCATAACGGACTCGTAAGACATAACGTCATCAAAGACGTCGCATTGAAACACAGGCTTACAACCTGTGACGTCACGTCATTCCACATGTAACCAGGTTGTGAGACGTCTGGGTGGAAGAGCGATAGAAGATGGGTTTTTGTAAGGTGCCCCGAATTCGTTCATTTTGACGCACCTGAATGTGCTGAAAGTTGCAGGGTCGAGATACAGGGAAACTGTCTAGTCAGTGTGGCAGGTGCATCACAGAGTTACTGGCTCAGAGATCCCCAGGCATCAGGGGCTCTCACTCTATAGAGTCTGTCTAGACGGTGTGGCTGGTACATCACAGAGTTACTGGCTCAGAGATCCCCAGGCATCAGGGGCTCTCAGCACTCTATAGAGTCTGTCTAGACGGTGTGGCTGGTGCATCACAGAGTTACTGGCTGCAGAGATCCCCAGGCATCAGGGGCTCTCAGCACTCTATAGAGTCTGTCTAGACGGTGTGGCTGGTGCATCACAGAGTTACTCAGTAAGAGATCCCCAGGTATCAGGGGCTCTCAGCACTAGAGTCTGTCTAGACGGTGTGGCTGGTGCATCACAGAGTTACTGAATCAGAGATCCCCAGGCATCAGGGACTCTCAGCACTCTAGAGTCTCTCAAGGCAGGTTCATCACAGAATAACTGGGTCAGAGATCAGCACTCTCGAGTGTTTCTATGTATAATGCATCACACCATCAATGTCAGTGCATCAGAAGCAAAATGGTTCTCTCGACATTTCAAAGATGACAAGATCAGCAATGAATTGTATGGCCTAGTGTTTTAGTCGTCTTGCTTGTGATGCACCCGCTATTTACCACATTCATAGACGAGATTCATGCACTTCTGTCGCACAGTAGTCCGCACCGCCAGTTATCGTTCATGCAGCGCTGCAGTCCCTCAAGTTCCACTTCCAGGTTATAGTTACACAATGAAAAATGAGATGGCAGCACTGTTTTCAAGTCGGTGAAGAACCCGCCTCTTGGTGTCATCCACTACCCTTATTTTACAACGAAGTGTTTCCTCAAGTTGGCATCCCGGCCGCCCGGTGTATCCCGGCTGTGGGCCAGGGGAAATGTTTTTAAATTGTATTATAAAAATGGTGACTTTGACAGCAAAAGGGTTAAAAAATGCCTAGTTGTCTTCTGTTCCATTTGAGAGGGGCGGTTATTTTGATTTTCACCCAACCCAATTATAGAAACATGTCTGGAGACTGGTGTCCCTCTCCCTTCATCATTGAGCAGAGATTGTATAAGATCAAGGGATGCAGTCTCAACGAGTATGATGTTACTTAGCAAAAGAGCATGGCATTTTCCCAAAATGTCATTGCTTTTCACCCGTCATGTGAGTGTGAATGAAGCATTGATCAGACGGAACTGCTGACATTTACTCAAGTCTATTTTAAGCACAAGGTGTAGTTGATGTCAGTGTTGTGATAGGAGAGAAGAGTATGATGGAATATGAGACAACGGCGCTATGCCTCATTGGATTTGAAGAGATGTTGCATGTTGCTGTTGTTTTGGTTTTGAGGATTTAGAAACAACCTTTCCAGAATTTGTATCCTGTTGTGCACACACATGAACCTTGGTTATGCACACACATGAACCTTGGTTACTGTTTGGTTCCTTGGTTACTTATCACTCTCAGTGTACACGGGGAATTAAAGACAAAACCTGGACATTTTGTTCCGACTTTTGCGGACTGTGGTCAGTGTCGATTCAAAGGTCTCAAAGGAGTATTAGCCTTGAATGAGTTGACATCACTTTGGCTTTCAGTCAAGAAAGTAAGGCATTTGATTTGGTGATTTGATTTCTAATTCTAATACTAAATACATGTATTCTAACTGGTAAGTTAGTGGGACAAGTCATTCTCCATCTCTGCCAGGAATCTGTTGGCCACGACCTGGAATACAGCGCTGACATGGAACATGTCATCATTACTTGGCTTGTGACCTAAATTAAGACAAAGTCACTAACTCTGCCTAACTTCATTTTTAATCTGGTTACGTTTTTTAACCTCTTACCCGAACCATGCCCAGTGAAAGCTCCAAGCCCAGTTCTTGTATTGTATTGTCATCGATGTGGCAAAATATCCTGCTTGGTTTTCTTTAATACAGACTATTCCAATAGATCTCTAGTCTAAGCTCAATATCAAATTCAGATCCGCAACCAGTTCCTTCATTGTCAAGAAGCTTCTAATTGCTAGTTTTGGGGCATTTATTTACAGCTAGTTTTGCCAATCTTGCCTAATGAAGTTCTAAAGTCTTGTTTGGGCATCTTTCCAGTGAAGAAGCAGTGCGTCAGGCGGGCAATCCAACCACCAAGACAAGCATGGAAATGGAGAATCACGTCTTCCTGAAAGCAAAGTCTCGGGTGAGTGACCAACTTCATTCTTATCCCCGAGAGTAGAAGAACCAAAATCAACTCTTGACCCATTGTCCAGGTAATTGCCCTGTTGGTTCCAAAGTCTGCCAGTGACCTATTGACTGTCCAGGTCATTGCAGTTGATGATGTTAGTTCCAAAGTCAAGGAGTCGCCCATTGTCCAGGTCATTGCAGTTGATGATGTTAGTTCCAAAGTCAAGGAGTCACCCATTGTCCAGGTCATTGCAGTTGATGATGTTAGTTCCAAAGTCAAGGAGTCGCCCATTGTCCAGGTCATTGCAGTTGATGATGTTAGTTCCAAAGTCAAGGAGTCGCCCATTGTCCAGGTCATTGCAGTTGATGATGTTAGTTCCAAAGTCAAGGAGTCACCCATTGTCCAGGTCATTGCAGTTGATGATGTTAGTTCCAAAGTCAAGGAGTCACTCATTGTCCAGGGTTCACTTGTAGCTGTTGGTTCCAGGTCTTGTAACGTGTTGTCTCTTGTATAGTTCTATGAAAATGCTGTACAGATGGAGACAGTCGGGGGAAGATCTTCTTGCCCCAAATCTGACTTAGGCCTGTTCATGCTACATGTAGCCATTTTGGTGTCATCTGTCACATATTGCATGCTACCATTACCAGATACCAAGTTGATGCTGCTGATCAAAGTGGAATAGCTTGTGGCACTTTCATAGATTTGACCTCAATTACACCTCCAGTTAGTAGATGGCAGCACATCACTCCTAATGGCTCGGTTGGTTCCATGATACAGCCCTGAGAAATCAAGTACTTTGTTAATCTTCCATGTTGTAGTAATGTTTTGAATGGAGTGATAGAATAGTATTAGTAATACTATTGCAATGAATATTTTGATATCGGATTGAAATGTTTCTCTCCTGTTTTTTTATTTCAGGAAGATTATTTGGGCCTTGTTGCCCGGCTGATTATCCATGTTCGAGAAATAAGTAAGTCTCCTTTCACTTAAAATATAACATCAGTGAGGTTAGCACCATTGTTGCTTGAACAATGTACAATGTATGTCTTGAAGAGACATGAGAGAATTGCACAGCTTGGCGAACTTGTCTTCTCCACAAGATGATAGTTAGCTTGATGTCTGACGGTATGCTCTGGTTTTGGTCAGGTTCAACAACCACACTTACTGAGCTTTAACTGACTGGTCTTCTTCTCAATGTTGGCTCGACAACCTCTCTCATCCTATGATGAAGTCAGTAGTTGTTTGGGGCTGTTCTTTGTCTACAGAAAGCTGGTTATGTACACATATGTTCTCTCAGTGTTGTTCCTGATGGTCACCAATCTTACACGCGATGTGCTCCACTCTGTCTCGCTTGGAAAACCGAATGAGACAGTCAGGCCTAGCTGGAAGCAAACAGTCTCCTTAGCGTATTGATTTCTCATCACCATGGTTACAGTTTATTACATCATTATCAATATCATATGTTGCACTAGTTTTGGACAGAAAACATCAATATTTGGAAAGCTTTTATTGTCAGCAGGAAAGATTTTCACTGATTAGAAAATAGGTCGAATTGAGATTAGTTATTTAAACAGTTCTGTGTTCAATTTTCTCACAAGAGATTTGGTTGTTTGATATCAGTAAACACTATTGCTTCCATTCCATCACGTAATCTCCAAGCCGTTTAACCTTGTAGCTCGTTGATGACGTTGGTAGTTCAGTACCTGGATACGAATGACGTCAATCGGGGCTTAATTGTTTAACCTCAAGCATATCTGGGCGTGATGTTACAGTAGGGCACCGCCATCTAATCATGAGGAGCACTGTAGGTCACTGACTTCTAGTGTGCCACTGGACTGCTCCCTGTACTCTTTTAGGGGTAATTTGCCTACGCCTGTAGATTGAACATCCCTCCCATGATAGCTTAACTCTTATCATCACTTCCACTGTCATCCAACTCACTGTCGAACTCCCAGTCTTGTCATAACCTCCACCTCCATACCCCGACAACAGTCCAACCCCTATCATGACATCCACCGACATCCTCAACAACAAGCCAACTCCTAGTACTCTCTCAACCATCCCCCTGGACTTATAGTTCCTGTCATGACCTCCACCATCATAACCCTCCAGACAGCCCAACTCCTTCATGACCTCCATCATCATAACCCTCCGTGCATGACCTTCACCGTCGACGTCACCCCTCATCACCACGCCTATCAACGACCTCCACCTTCATCCCTTCACCAATGTACAACTCAAGATGACCCGAGGCAGGAGCGGTATTCATCATCAAATGATAATTCATTTTTCTGCTGCGACTGACGTCAACCGACTTGGTCTCAGGCATCTAAGGTGAGCTTTGATCTCACGTTGGCAGGCTTTCCTTTCTTCAGGTTTCAGTGCCATCAGCTCTTAGTCCTAGAGGGGGAGCAGGTCATTCTTTCAGCTTGAGTCCAGTGTATGCCACGCACATGTACTGTATATTGCCTTCAGTATAATCCAATACAGTATTCATATAGTGTCTCATGATGGCAACATCCTTGAGATGACAGCCATTGGGTCCCTACAGAAGAGCCCCTTCTGGCTAAAGGGTCGAATTATTGATCTTACCCTCTGACATTTAGTCCATCAGAGTTGCTTTGAGTCAGCTACTGTCTGCTTCAGATTATCACTCCTTCCATACACAAGCCTGTCATTGGTATTGACCGAGGTGCATGCTTTGCCTGCCTCAAGTGACCCTGTCCCTGTATCACCTATTGATTGCCCGCTCCTATCATTGGTCCCAATCTGTGTCAATTTATGAGTTGTTAGCTGGTAACTGCAAGGGTATTTCAGGGCAAATCATTCATGATATTTTGTTAAATGCGGTATTGGCAGGGCAGCAAAACTCTATTAATAATGGTGAGAGCGTCCTTTGATTCAGACAAACAAAGGGCTCGATCAATTGTGGGAGTCCTTGTGCGTTGATGAAACAGATAATACAGTTCTCGTATCCTTATCGATCGCTCATTGTTTGACTCGGTATGAGGCGCTAGCTCGGGATTCCTTTGTTTCCAGCATTATCATAACGCGTGCTGTGTATTTGGCACCAAGGCTAATAGCATTGGCAGGAACATAGTCTGTCAGAAGGATTACGTTTTATTTCTCCAAATCATGTTGATATACAATGATATGTCTAAGCGCAAATGTGAGTATCCATGATTTCCTGAAATTTGTTTTCAGTCATAACATTTTTGTGTGGTTACCTTTTGTTGGACGATACTAGATTGTTTTGAGGTGTTTTGAGTAATGTCGCCTCATTGTTCAGTACCTTGTTCTTCAAGTGCAAATGTCACATTCTGTGAAATGCAGAGGATGTGAGTCATTGTTGATGATGCGCTCTCTGTAGGTTCGTGGCATATTTAATGATGAGTTGGTCCTTGGACATGCACAATATGGAGGGCTGGACACTTTCCCTGAAAACCCACTGAACATGAAAGGGCGTGTTCAAGGGAATAAGAGAAATAAATAAAAACGGATGTGGGAGGTAAAACCTGTAGCAGTTTTCAGAATTGTCTTCTCAGCCTTGATAGTGAATGATGAAAGCAGAGTTTGAGAGCTCAGAAGCGGATACCCAACTTGTTCCAGTTAAGCTGTACTTTGTTTCTGAATTCTTTGAATAACCCGCGCAATCGGGTTAAAATTTGTATGGCCAGATGTCAACTCATCTATTGCAGGCGTACATTTCAAGGGAAGCCCATTTCAAATATCACCACTTTCTTTGCTGATAATGCATTTCTTGAAAAAGCGATCATCTATATTGTCCTTGCTCAGCATCTCACCTCATTGTGATGGACATCTGCCACCCCCATTACCTAATGGTTGAACCTGTTCCTAGCACTATCTCTAATTACTACAGCCACAGGTTCAAATCTCAGTTTCACCCCAAGACAATGGGACTGTCCTGTTCCAGTAAAAGAGATATTTATTGTGGATGAGAGGTGTTTGCTTAATGGTAGATCAGCACACGGCCTCTGCGTGTAGTACAACATTATCTTGGGATTATCTTGTTGCTTGTGTGACATTCCCGCTCATCCGTATCGACAAGGTTCACGTCAGGTCACTGCTATGATGTTCTATAACACATGTGAGTAACACCAGTGTGTTTCGTAATGACTTCATTCATATTGTTTTATTGTGTGTGAGAATTACACCTTATACTATTAGCTGTGGTTGTAATCCCCTCCTATGTTCACATGTAGTCTTTTTATCATGTGAATGTCTTGTGTGATTTAATCCGTTAATCTTAATGTTAAAGAAGATGCTGGAGATACCTTCTAGAACAGCTGCTTGATAGCGACAGGGTTGGGGACATGTGACTTTGTTTGTTGGTATCTTGGAATGTAACCGTCAATTGCCTAAAATATGACGTACTCTTCTAAACATGTTTGTGGAAGTCATTCATTGTGATGATGTGGTGTGTGAAGAATGTGTCTCTCTGCCAGACTGTAGTATACGCCCACCTACAGCTGTTACATGTAGGTGCCAAATGACAGGTGATTGAGATGGATATAGGGCTGTCTTGTTTATTGATGTTACGACCAACATCAGGTGGTTCTGTACTGGTTTGTCACCCACATGTTCCACTGCCACAAATTAGGCCAACTTTGAATTGCATGTTCATTCTCAAAACATGTCAGTGGTTTCAATTGTTTTACAGGTTTCAATGGTTTCACTGGTGTCAATGGTTTCATCGGTTTTACAGGTTTCAATGGTTTATTGGTTTCTTTGGTTTCAATGGTTCATTGGTTCCAGAATTTTTCAGATTTTGATGATATACCTGTCAGTAAAAAATGTGCTTTGATGCAAAGTAGTGTGTATACAAGGCCTGATGATGATGATGTCTCATTAACATAATTTTGTCCCATCATTTCAGATTCGAAGAAAGAGAAGGCTGGACAGGTGCAGGCGCCCGTGATGGGCCAGCAGCAGATGCAGGACCCGATCAATGCCCTCCAGAACCTCGCCAAGCAGAACCTCTCGCCTGGGATCCCTCCCCAACAACAGGCACCAGGAATGCCAGGTAGGCCTATTACACTTGTTGTCCTTTGTAAACTTGCTTTGGGCTTGCTGGTGACGAATTCGCTGCATTCCAAACAGTAGCATACAAGGTTCTGTCTTGAGAATTGTGGAGAGTTGATGCGCCTTTGTTTTTGTTGTTTATTGCAGGTCAGATGCCAAGTCAACAGCTGCGTGCCCAGTTGCATCCCATGCAGCAGCAGATGATGCATCAGCAGAGGCAAGGAATGCCACAGGTAAGAGCGCCCTCTATTCACTATAGCAGTATCGTATTAAAGCTTCATAGTGTAACCTCAGCACAAAACCAGTAGGGAAGCGGGGTTGCAGGTGAGAGTGGCATTCCCCGATCAGAAAGTGACTGAACTTCTCCCAAGAAATAGTGTATTTCGGTCTTGACTGATGTTCTGGCCCCTACCACTCCTCATGGGTCTTGTCGCTGCACTTTGATTGTGCCTGAGGCAAGACTTGAAGAGGAAGTCTGAAAATGGGGAGATTCCCGTCCAGGTAAAAGAATGTGTCCTGGCGTTGGAGCAAACCCACTTGATTTGGATTGGTCGGGGAAAGTTCCACTTTCAGTAGTGCTATAACTGGACTTCTTAACACGTACAACCCGTTTAGGTTGTCGCTTTCTATAGATGTTGCATGGGTAGATGGAATGTAGCTTAACAGTTTAACATAATATAGCAGGCCGGAGGGGAGTTAACATGTGGTGCGCTGTAGGCTTGACTAATTGATTTTGAAGGCTTTAGACAGCTCTAAACAAAGGTGCGGTATAGACCTGACATCTCTGGGTACGACAGCCATAACGAAGGTGCAGTAAAGACTTCACATAGCTGGGTACGACAGCCCTAATGGAAGGTGCGGTAAAGACTTCACATAGCTGGGTACGACAGCCCTAATGGATGGTGTGGTATAGACCTGACATCTCTGGGTACGACAGCCATAACGAAGGTGCAGTAAAGACTTCACATAGCTGGGTACGACAGCCATAATGGAAGGTGCAGTAAAGACTTCACATAGCTGGGTACGACAGCCATAACGAAGGTGCAGTAAAGACTTCACATAGCTGGGTACGACAGCCCTAATGGATGGTGTGGTATAGACCTGACATCTCTGGGTACGACAGCCATAACGAAGGTGCAGTAAAGACTTCACATAGCTGGGTACGACAGCCCTAATGGATTGTGCGGTATAGACCTGACATCTCTGGGTACGACAGCCATAACGAAGGTGCAGTATAGACCTCATATAACTTTGTAGGATGGCCCTAGTGGATGGTGTGGTATAGACCTGACTTCTCTGGGTACGACGGCCCTGATGAAAGGTGCGGTATAGACCTGACTTCTCTGGGTACGACAGCCCTAACGAAGGTGCAGTAAAGACTTCACATAGCTGGGTACGACAGCCCTAATGGATTGTGTGGTATAGACCTGACTTCTCTTGGTACGACAGCCATAACGAAGGTGCAGTAAAGACTTCACATAGCTGGGTACGACAGCCCTAATGGATGGTGCGGTATAGACCTGACTTCTCTGGGTACGACGGCCATAACGAAGGTGCAGTAAAGACTTCACATAGCTGGGTATGACAGCCCTAATGGATGGTGCGGTATAGACCTGACTTCTCTGGGTACGACGGCCATAACGAAGGTGCAGTAAAGACTTCACATAGCTGGGTACGACAGCCCTAATGGATGGTGCGGTATAGACCTGACTTCTCTGGGTACGACGGCCATAACGAAGGTGCAGTAAAGACTTCACATAGCTGGGTACGACAGCCATAACGAAGGTGCAGTATAGACCTGACATCTCTGGGTACGACAGCCATAACGAAGGTGCAGTATAGACCTCATATAACTTTGTAGGATGGCCCTAATGGATGGTGTGGTATAGACCTGACTTCTTTGGGTACTAATCAACTGCTTGACTAACTCTAACAGGTTCTGCCCCAGATGCAAGGCCAGCGCCCAGATACGTATCTCCTCCAGCAGCAGCAGCAGGGCATGAACCAGATGGCCATGGGCATGCACCAGATGCCCCCAGGCATGCAGGTAAGAACATGTTCACATCCACAAATGAAGTTTGAGCCTAATTTGCTGATTTCATGTTCACCACTTCCAGTTTAGCCCCTCGGTTGCAGGGAATTAGCCGCTTCTCTTTCATAGATTCAATATCACCAGTTTTTAACAGCATTTTCCAAATCATAGATGAATGAGTCTGTGCATGAGTCTGCGTTAGGCTGTGTGACCGTTCCCTTGTTGTGTTGTCTTCCAGACATGTTCCCTGATACATCCAACGGGAATGTCCAATAGGCCAACCAAAGTTTTATGTCGTGTGCGTGGCATGTCACACAGTCACAAGCCAACACGAAACTAAGCGCCACAAGTGAACAGTCTACTGTTACGCAACCTTAGATTAGTATCCCGTCCTTAGCCGTATCCCCTTTTTCTCGTGATACAAGTATAGTGAGCCTTAAACCGTCATCTCAAAAATGAGGCGGTTTACAGTCCCAAAGGTGAAGGGTCCGCTTATGGTAACAATGTGATTTTGCTTTATGAGATCAATAATTGAGTATTCCACTCTGCTTGTCTTGTCATTCATAACTTTCTCATTCGGTTCAGATTGTTTCATTAAAGATGAGTGTTTCTTGTAGGAGCAGTATGGTAGTTACGTAACATACCAGTATTACCCCTCTCACAGCCATCACCAGGTAGTATCTTCCACTGGTTTCCTGGCTTCCTGTTTGCTCTCTTACCCACATTGCCACGTTGAAGTGCTGCTAAAGCTTCCTACCTCTGCCACAGGCTTGCTGCAGTTGCAATTTGGGTTTTCATTGGCAGCAACCCCCTTCAACAATCCTGTGAGAACTAGTCCATTTGTTTGCCAAGTATTGCCTGTTTTGCAGGATTGTTGACAGAGTGGCAGAGGTTGATCGAGCTGTTGGGGCTTTACGTTGATAGGAAGGGAATTTGCTTTTCAATTGTTAACATCTACAGCTCGGAGGAAGATGTCATTTTATACTTTAGAGGAGTGGTTGTTATGCATTTGTTGTTTGTTAAAGGGGGCGCTCTCATCATATGGAGAGATTTTGCCGTCTTTGCATTATTGTACATGGAGAAACGGCTGTGATTCTCTCCAGAAAAGTACATTTTTCATTTACTTTTTGAATTTGATTTGTTTGTATTGTGTTCTTCCGGAGCGCGCATTTGCAGTGTTGGGTTGGGTTTTGGCGGGTGAATGCTACTGGGCTGAGTCAGTAATACACAGCTTGGTAATTACAGTGCAGATATCTGCCACCAGGGGGCCAAGTAGTCCCTGAAGATAAGGTGCTGGTTCGTGTCAAATTCACCATCCTACCCAGTTGATTTTGGTTCTCTGACCACGCATGGAATACAAGTGGATCACAAACAAGCAAATTTTGAAACACCAACAAGTGAGCTTGTGCTGTTGTGAACACACCTTTGACCATAGCCGAGTAGGTTTACAATGATGACCATGAGCCTGTCATTTATGAATACATGGTTTGTTGATGTAAAGCCTCTGGTAAGCAGGAACAACTCCATGATGTAAGACAAGGTGTATTGGTCATCAACTCTTGATTGATCAATGATCCTGTCACCATTGTGTGGTTGGGTGAGCATTGTTTGGTTAGAACTATGACTGAACCTTGATTTTATTCAAGGAAGTGCGAAAATATACTGATTGTAACTTTGAGTTATACTCAATAGTAATTACATCAACTAATTTATTTAAACCCATCAGGACTCTCCTTGTATCATGAATCATTGTTTTGTTGATTTACCCTCATTAAATGGAAAACTATTGGAGTTGTTTTTGTGGAAGAGGAATTTGTTTGGTTGATAATGTCATTGGTGCTGGGTGGATAACCTCATGCGATATAGTTGGTTTTGCTAATCCAGAGCCTGAGCTGAACATGCCCTTGTGGAACATAAGGACTCAATGTGTTGAGATGAGTAAGGAGTTGTATATTGGTATTGCCTCCATACTGACCTGCTCATTATCTAACTGATAAAGACAAAATCAGATTGAAGGCCTGTGTGATGGCTCCTCTGAATAACATCTCTCCATCATGATGAGACTAATCTGGAGAGAATGTTGTCATTGTTTCCATCAACAGCGCTACCAAGATCCTGTGCAAACATTCGCACACAAGACTTCAAAGATTATCTCAACGGCAGGTTACCACAAGAAGCTGTTACCATGGTTACAAGATCTTGTTCGGTGGGCATATCGACCATGTTTTCTAGCCAATAGTTTGGTGTGACGTTCATTCAGTCATCATGTTCTCTCCAATCATTTTAGTTTTTATAGTTTTCTGATGAAGTAGAATGTTGAAGGACGAATGGGCAATAATTTTGCAAGTGTTCAGCATTGTGAGTCAGATGTTAGAAAGCTTGTTAATTTGACCTGATTTTGACCTTGACCCTGTGAATGCTTCCTTCCAGTATTCCCGTAACTCTGGTCAGCTTCAGCGCCAGACCTCGTACCCGGGACCCCAAGGGTACAACCAGGTTAGGACTTGTATTTGAATTCAACAGTTTGTGGTCAGATGCGCTGAACCTTCTAAGGATACCAGAAACTCTGCAAATCATGGCCATGACCTAGTTAAACATACAAGAGCTTTCTTTTCTCCGATTGCTAAAGCAGAATTTGACCAGAACTACTCCCAGAATGGAGATTTTTCATTGGCTTGCTGCAATTGAGTTCACTAAAGATGCAGACTTCTGCCCTTTTGATTTGACAATCCCCAAGAAATAATCCCAAATCGCTTGATAAAACTGCGAATGCATGATCAACAGTCCTTAGGTGGTTCAGATGACAGACCGTGGGATGGGCAGTTTCTATTTCTCGTTGGTAGAAAGTTTTGAATCGCTGAAATTCGTATAAAACATTTCAAGATGTACATGTAAGTCCCTTGTAAACCACATTAGAAATGTTCTTAACCTTTTCTTTCCCAAAAGTTTGTTGAGTCCCAGACAATGAAAGATTAAGAACTTTGGTGGTTTTGTTACCATTTTTCTCCTGTTGGAGGTGGTTATGTGTTGGAAGTGTTGGTATTCCTAATCCTTTACCTTTTACATTGCTAACCTTTCTCTTCAGTTGGTTTGTTCCAAGCCTGTTGGCTGTAGTTTGTTACCAACATGGGGGCTTGACCCACCAAGAAAACATCATTCATCTTGACTGATAGTATTGTTGATAAACAATGCTTTTGGTGAAACTTATTAGTCGTGCTCCATGTTGGGTACAAAGATTTATAGCAATTCCAAATGTTTCTAAAATTATATATCATCCCGCAAGAAATTCTCAAGATGCTTTTTGGTGGTATTTGTTGATCCCTGTGTAACAGTCCTCTGTCCACAGGTTATACTTGCAGAACCAGTGTTGATTACGAAAAATCTTGTGTTCAATTTCGTAGCATAAAGTTCATGAGTCATATTACATGGCTTTCTTGGAGAGAATATCTAATAAAAATTCTCCTCCAAAACTGTTCATTGTTGTTTATAGTTTTTCATGTAGTTCGCCTTCCAGCAGCCACCCCACCATGCTATGCATGACATGCATCACCTGGGACCCTGTGCGACCCCACCTAGTCTGACCCCTACCACTCCAACGAAAGAGTACCCACCGCCACCATACTTAGTAAGAGAAGTAAGCAGGTCTCAACTTGGAATGGCTTGGTTTGGTTTTAGCCTCTGGTTGAAGTTTTCTTCTTGATTTTCCTTTACAACAGTTGATATCAGCATTCTGATTACCACCATTCACTCTTGTAGTTTGGTAGAAAAGGCATTATGTCATGGCTGAACAATGGCTTTGTTGTTTCATCCTGGTGAAAGTTATTGTTATTATACCTTCTCTCCATGCCATGTCTCCAATATGATCATCGGTATTGATTAATAGGCAAGTTTATCCTTTGGTCAAAGCTTAGTTTAGTCCTTTCTTTCCATACAATATCCGCAATCTGTTGGATCCCAGTAAGGGATGATAGCAAGGGCAGCATGTCTGAGTGAATGCTCAGGCCCTGGTAAGGATTGCGAGGAGGCAGCATGTTTTCCCGAGGTATAGGTGAAGGAACAGTTGTTTTTGGTGTTCGTTTGGTGGAGGTTTTGTTCAGCTGTGCCACAGAGAGTTACATCATAGCATGAAGCACAGCTAAGTATAGATATCCTTAGAAAACAAACGTTAGTGTTGATAACCCTAGAAAAGCTTTCTATCCTTGGTTTTGTGTCTCAAATTGCAGCCTCGGTGCTTGAATCATGACTGTCATGTCTTTCATGGCGTTGGTTTCTGGTTAACAGCTCCTGGTCATCCAGTTAGATATGGCTTGTACTGTGCTCTTGTGTCAATGATACGAGGAGGGGGACTTTGGTGGTTTCGGCCAAAATGGCCTGATGCTTACTAAGGATGACTTTCACTTCCAAGTTCGATTTTGACAAATCAGTTTGGAGTATTTGGTGGAGGACATCGTGTAGCCAGGGATATTATATTCATTGCCATTCTTGTCTTTGATATCAAGTAGCCCTTACACTATTGGAATGGTTTAAACTTGCTTTGATATGCTTTGATACTCGGAGATCCATAATGAATTCCGAATGATTGACGAGTCTTGCAAAAAATGCTAAGTACATGTATGCAGACTCACTAAATTGATGTCTAGAATTTGAACTGATGGTTGCCATGGAAACCAGATTTCAATTAAATGAAATCTACCACTGAGACTGGTGTTCAATATCATAGTTGGTGTGTTTGGGGCCAATGATGGAGGTTAACCCTTCCACTACCAGCGGGAGGGAGAACTTGCATAGTTTTCAAGCTTGATTCTTAATCATTATCAGCTGGAATGGATTCATCATATAACTGGTGAAATTTCACACAGTCTACAAGAGTTGATTTGAGGTCGTTTTTATTTGGGGAGGGGGGTCAAAGCATGATCTCGAAATATTCTTATCACTTTTCTCTATCATCAGGTTCACCTGATCAGTGCTAAGCTCAAATACATTGTAGTCTTATCGTATGGCGTTCACCTTGTGATCAAATGGTGACTATCATTGAAATGATCAAACTCTAAAAGCCAGAGTACAGGGCTACATCAGATCATGTTATGTTTAGTTTAATTAATGTGCTGGACTGGGGTGTTGATGTCAAAATCTGATCATGCGGAGGTATTCTATTCTGTGTGGCCCGACTATACCATGGAAATATGTAAGTAAGAGAAACTGGTTCAATCCTTCATTGTGTGACATGGCCTAGGCCTTTGGCCTGGGTCTGCCACTCATTGGGTTGGGAGGGTCTAGTCCATCGGCTCAGAAAACGTGGATATGGTGTGAATATTGAGTGGGTGATGGTCTGTCACCATCAACACCAAGCTCTTCTTGGGTGCGGGCACGCAGGGGTCCAATGGTGATAACTTGAATTGAACATGGCAAAAGGCCGGCCTGACCAGCTTTAACATGTGAGTTAGCGGTTGAGCACATCATTTTCCCTGGTGTAGAATGTTTCTAATTAGAACCCATTAAAGTGAATTGACCAGTCTTCAAGTTCACATGCACTTTTCAGTGATTTGAGCAGTCTTCAAGTTCCTGCCCAGTTTGACCTCACTGTCTGTTTCCTTTGCCTTTCAGCACCCAAACCAACAGCCAATGCCAGTCAGCATCCAGCAGCAGCCTTCGCCTGCACCACCAACGTAAGGAAACAGACATTTGAGATTGATGCCAAAGTTCTGCGGGTTACATGGGTGTTTCGGGCATGTGAGACTGCCTGCCGGGCTGTGTGTTAAGAGATCACGTCACTGAAACCCTTCAGTATTTCGATTCAATGTGCAACGTCACACTAAGGCTCCGTCCTGAAAAAAATGTTTCTGAAAGGATAACTAGGCACTCGTTTCAGTTACATGAGGCGGTGCTTCCATCTGGCATGTTGTTGAGAAACCAAAATCTACTTGCTGTCATTTGCATCATGTTTACATCTGTTGAGTGTTTGTTTCAGCTCATACCATGTGCAGTCTCCTGCTACCATGTTAGCCAGTCCCTCCCCACAGAGCCAGGTCGTGCCATCGCCAGCCTCTAGGACCATGGGGGCCCCATCTCCTGGCCAAGTACAACTACACACTCCAGGTAAATAAGGATTCCAGTTCCGATATGCCATACTCAAAGAGACCGACTGACTGACCACAAATATTTTCAAAACGTAAGGCTTATTGAAATCCTTGATGACTTTTCCTCAATTGCAGGATGTGCACAGCTCATATTTTCTTCTAAAGAGGTTTCAAATCCCATAACTTGATCCTTATCAATTCTTGATTTGTGATCATTGCAGGTAATGTCGCTACTCAGGGTGCGGTTCCGAGCCCCGCGTCCAGAACCCCTGAGGACCAGGCGTACCTCGAGAAACTCCAACAGCTCTCCAAGTTCAAGGAACCCCTAAAAGCGTTCATTCAGAGCCTCGACAAGGGTGACGACCGACACAAGAAGGAAAAGATCAAGATGACCAACTTACTGGACGTCCTGTCGAACCCGAACAAGCGCCTCTCGATGGCAGCGTTGGTGCGGTGTGAGCAGATCTTGGAGAAATTAGACTTACAAGTAAAGGTATTTCTTATCTTTAGATATTGTCATTATCTCTGGATCTGGTGATTCGTGGCTGTTGTGTTGTCATGTGGCATGTGGGTGTTTTTTTGTAGAATGTCAGAATGATCTTTCTCCTCTGACACTTTGAAGCTGATATAAAACACCATTTTTTGCCTCCAAGGTAACTTTCTGATGATGATTTGAATTTTCAAGTTATACCCGCAAATATAACCAAATTTGGGAGATGTTGTCTGTTGTCATGGAATAACCAGTTACTTGTATTACAGGCTACCCTCCCTAGTGGCATCACCCCTTCGACAACCAGCCAGGTCTCTCAGGAGCGCCACATGTGCCAACCCCTGCTTGACACGATTGCTGCTCACATGAAGTCTCCGCTCTTGAATCACACGCTCCAGAGGACGTTTGGGCCCGCTCTCTACGCGATACAAGGGGGGCCTCCTCTCAGGTAGGTAAACTTCTGTCTCTCTTATCATTTGAGACCAGTGCCAGTTAGCGGGCTTAGCTTAACTGCAGTAACAGTCTTCCAGGAATTCTTCTGGCCACAAATACTTAGTTTGAGTCTGTTTTGACGATTGGTTATACCTGTAAAGAGTGATTGAAATTCCCTGGCTCAGCTGGCAGTGGAAGTAACCATCAGTCTTGAAGATTTCCATCATCACTGTCTCCCACAGATCTCACAGCCCTCCTGCCAAGCGACAGAAGGCAGAACCCGAGAAAGACAATGAGATAGCAGACGTACTTCAGGGAGAGCTAGCACGTCTGGAACAACGTTTCAAGGTCACACTCGACCCTGTCCATCACTCGGGATCCAAAACAGTGCATTTAGTCTTTAAGTTAGGTAAGTGTTTCTGAAGACAACAGTATCTGGTTAGGTACATTTGTTGCCCAGGAGTTTGGAGCTTGATTGTGATGGTAGACTCCGAGCTTCTTTGGGAAAGACTACTGTCAGTTTCTGTCCCCCACCACCTGACAAGTCCAAGGCACCACAGTCACACTGTACATGATCCCAGATCTGAACCATAAGGCAGACATGTATGTTGTGTTCTACTAGATGTGGTTCAGTTTGATTGAGTAATCTCTGTTCACAACCAGTTGTGGACAGAGACGATTCAAGAGGTTTGGAACCAGAACCAATTTAGTCTGCTTCAGTGTTTCCTTGAACAGAAGCAAGATCAACCAAGACATATTTCATGTGCTTCCATCTGTCAACACAACCTGAAGTTAGCCTTGGTTGTGTATTGATTGTGATAAAGCTTTGTTACAAAATGAGGACACAGGGGGTTGGTTGCAAACAATAGTTAGATCATAACATAACTATATGAGTGAATGCTATGGTCTGCAGACCATGATTAGGAAATGGAACTCACTTATTTCTCTATCTTATTTTGTTTGGATGTTATATCACCCATTGAGTGTTTTCACAGGCAGCCATGTTGAAGGGAGAACAGTTATTTGTTGTGCCTGACTAAACTTGATCAAATGCTGACATGGTCATTTGGGCTCGCTGTCTTTTGTCTGTCCCTTTAGTATGGCAGGTGATGACGTCATGTGAAAGCACTCTATAGTTAGTTGAGTTATTAGGTAATCAGTTGTGACCACCTGACCATGTGCTCTAAAGAAGCAGATGAATGTAGTCTTGTATAACAAGCAGTATCTGTTGGTTCACTTGGCCATGCATTACGTGGATTATACACTTCTCATGATTCATCAGTGAACAATTCTCTGGATTATTCCTTCCACATTGCAGATGATCGTAATCTGCCGAGTGTTCCTCCCATCATGGTGACCGTCCCTGAAGATTATCCACAGAGTAGTCCCAAGTGTGAGACCGGAGATGAAAACTATGGTGAGTGTGCCTCGTTAACCTGCCATCTTGTGACATGTCATTCACCAGCCTAAACAACATGGAGTCGTCGGCCAAGACACGCTGGTTGGTGCTGCATTGAAGTGAGATAGGGTGTGTTGTGGAACCTCGGGCTCAATATTACACCCATCAGTAATAATGAGCAATCCCAGATCATGACCCAAAAAAAGTTCATCAGTTGACAAAAGAAGAGTCACTGTTCAAAGGATTTAGAGTTGAATGCGATCAAACCACGTCATTTCCAGTCAGGGATTGTAAATTCTAACCTGAGCTCCTTCAGTTTCCTAAATTGAACCTTTCTGTTTCAGATTCAACTCCTTTCTTACAAGCGCTTTATAAAGCCTTGAAGGCTCGTCTTGACCGCATGCCTGATAAGTACTCGGTCACTGCCTTACTTAACACTTGGGTAAGTGTGTTTATGACTTATTGGGGGAACTTGAAGGGTTGTTCTTGGAAGCACTGAAGAAATGTGCACAGGAGCATGCTGCATATCACCAAGCATCCAGCGATATGAACATCCCTCCAAAAGCTATCTCTTGCTTATAGAGTTGAATTTTTTCACAAGTTCCAAATTTTGAAAAATTTTCAAAGCCAAAAAAAAATTTGAGGGGCTGATGATGTTCCTTCATTTGAAGCAGAAAAAAAACAAGTGAAAAAACTTCTTGGATTCAGACATTTTTTCATCCATCTAAGTCACAAGTATGCAAGTGATGCAACCGTCGCAAACATGACCTGATCATACTCAACTCGGCCAAGTTTATTATTCATACTGATTGATTGGTAGTATTCTAATGAAAACCTGTTTGAACTCGGTTTGTGAAGGCCACAACTTGTTCTGGACCTGGTTCCTTGATCTAAACCCAGGTGGCAGCTCATTCTAATTCACAGGTAGACCTTGAAGAGAAATATTTCCTTCTACCTTCTCCCCTATATATAGCCATCTTGTTACAAACATACGTTGAGAATGTCTCGACTTCGTCCACAGGTGGTGTCGCCATCTGGCTATACAACACAAACTACTGAGTTATATCAGACGACTTATTATGAGAAATAATATGCTGTGAACTATATAGTGTCAGTACAATGTATGTATTTGTGGAATGTTCACATTATTCAGACATTTATGGTTTAATCCAAAGTGGGTTAAGGTAGCATTTGTTTTTCCTCTTGTTTCTCGAGAGTTGCCTGTGTGGCTTGCACACTGGGTGCTTACTTGTTGTACGTCAGCTCACAATCGAACTTGGCTTTGCCATATATAGAAACCAGGTGAGAAAACAACAACCGACACTCAACATACAAGTTGAACGCTCCACCAAGAAAATCAAGGTGTGATGTGTTAAGTTAGTTGAACAATGGATATGATCCGTTTTATTTAGTCTCTGCAGAGGTTCCACGTTGGGTCAAACCTGAACTCCAGGTCTTGGTTGGAAAGGGGAAGTTAAAGTTCTGTCACACGTGGGGATCAGTTTGAGAACCACTCAGGGGTACAGAAGAGGAGGAAAGGGGCACACAAGGGGTGCATGAGAACTGCAAAGGTCCTTATGTTTAGCGGTGGAAAAAAGGAGTGTAATTCAATCTCTCTGCCTTTATAAACTATTAGTCATTACTAGTATAGAGATAAGTCCAAGCCTTGCATGTTTGTTCTCAGCTGTTGAGCCACGGATTAGCCTGCTGGAGCAGGTGCACCAAGTACTACAAATCACTGGTATCTCTAATGCGGCTTATTAGGGCTCCTGGCAATTCTCAACCACAGGTTCAATGGTATGATATGTGCACTCCTCGCTAAGAGGTTGCAGATCCAGATCTCTGCAGAAAAGGCTTCTCCTCCCGTAGAACCTTGGACAAGGCACTTTTCATTTCTTGGCACACCTCTGTCAAGATATCTTTGCACACATATAATGATGTTTGTTATTTTTGGCAAGGTACTACTGTAGTTCTGTGGTTGCATACTTTTCTGTCTTAAATACATCTCTAATGATGGTCTTCCTCACTCTAAAGCATGCAGAGATCTCTTGTATACTTGGTATATGAAACCACTGCCAGTAAACATTTATATACCTGTTTCCACTTGCCCTCAGCTTATACCATCTCGGAGGCTTGGTTGTATATAACTTTGTCTGTAAATCAGTTTGTCATCCATATTACTTGTTGAAACTGCCTCCAATATCACCTCATGTCCTACAACTCGAGCTGGGCAAAATATTTCAACTTATCTCCAAGTGAGATTGCTCAGAAGATAACAATCTTGACCTACTTTTCATGGTCATCAAAAACTGCAATTTGTCATTGTTCACGGATCCTCAGACTAGGTAGCAGGAGTTGAGGTTCTCTCTCACGGATCCTCAGACTAGGTAGCAGGAGTTGAGGTTCTCTCTCACGGATCCTCAGACTAGGTAGTAGGAGTTGAGGTTCTCTCTCACGGATCCTCAGACTAGGTAGCAGGAGTTGAGGTTCTCTCTCACGGATCCTCAGACTAGGTAGCAGGAGCTGAGGTTCTCTCTCACGGATCCTCAGACTAGGTAGCAGGAGTTGAGGTTCTCTCTCACGGATCCTCAGACTAGGTAGCAGGAGTTGAGGTTCTCTCTCACGGATCCTCAGACTAGGTAGCAGGAGTTGAGGTTCTCTCTCACGGATCCTCAGACTAGGTAGCAGGAGTTGTGGTTCTCTCTCACGGATCCTCAGACTAGGTAGCAGGAGTTGAGGTTCTCTCTCACGGATCCTCAGACTAGGTAGCAGGAGTTGTGGTTCTCTCTCACGGATCCTCAGACTAGGTAGCAGGAGTTGAGGTTCTCTCTCACGGATCCTCAGACTAGGTAGCAGGAGTTGAGGTTCTCTCTCACGGATCCTCAGACTAGGTAGCAGGAGTTGTGGTTCTCTCTCACGGATCCTCAGACTAGGTAGCAGGAGTTGAGGTTCTCTCTCACGGATCCTCAGACTAGGTAGCAGGAGTTGTGGTTCTCTCTCACTGCTGAAGCTAACAAATCCAAACATAAGTACAGCTTACCTAGAACTATTTAAAAGCCTAGGAGGCTTTTCCGTCATATCTTAGCCATTGACGTAGGAAGAGCAGATAGTGCGGGTCAAATTATGATGCATCATAGATGATTACTTCCTGACTTAAAACGTTATGTTTGATGTGAAGGATTGAGAAGGTTGCGCAATTACAAGTTTGGATGATTGGCTGGAAGCTTCTTCTTCAAGGCTTACTCGACTTTGAGAACCAGCAAAATAGGGAGTGATCATTATTTATAAGCCAGCCTGTTCCTAGAAAAAAAGCCTTGTCCAAAGTCGCACCCTCTCTGGTGTAGGCATAGACTGTCAACAAGTGGAATTTCTTCGATGAAATATTAGATGATGTCTATTAGGCAGGTCAATAACGAGGTGGCATTGAATTGGTTTAGTCGTTATAAGCCACAGTGCCCGGGATGCACTCACTTTTGCGTATGGCCTACCATTTATCCAAATATAACCACCACCCTAGGATCGAGGGGCTGTGTATTGTGAATTGCAAAAGAACATAGAGATGATAGTTCATGGAGTTGGCACAAGCCAACAGAATTCTTATTCCCAGTGTTGAAATTAGCTTTTTCCAGTTTCAAAACCAGCTGACTTCTGTTTTTATAACTATCTTAAGTTCAATCAGGTACATACAGGTATAGGGTAGAAATGACTGTTTGTTCTTTGCCAAAAGATATGTTTTTGGAAGACCATACACCCGCTGGCCGGGCCAGGGGTTTGGAGGAAGGTTTGCAGACTTATTAAAACTTCTAAGTGCTAATCAACCTTATTGCCAAAGCCTTGTTCCAATTCTCAATTCTGATGGCCTTCATAATCTAAATGCCTTGGCCAAAGTGTTTACCACTGTCCAGAGAATGAGAACTTGAGATGCGACAGGAAACATAGAGAGAGAAACCAATGTTTCCAGTGAGAAAGACCATTGTACCAGGCACTGATTCTGTGTTGGCCTCATGTAGATTCAAGGGATCATGCAAACTAAGCTTGAACTATTTGCTAAGACGTAAGCAAGGTAGGGCAATCAGTGTTTTTAACATGAACTTGTCGGCTAGTTGGCTGGGAAGATGTGTTATCAAACTGTGGAGTTTCTTCAAGTGATCTACATGCCACGTTTGAGGCAAGTTGCTGCCGTCAGAGTGGTTAAGTCATCTCGGCTAGACTGCCAGGCTTGACGTCACGATCCACACCAGGTATCGCAATGGTTATTCTCGGCTACCACCTAAAAATACTCTGCTCTTACACAGCTAGATCATGATTGAGAAATTTCTCCGTCCAACAACTAATCCTCACAAAGCTACATTCCGCTAATAATGGAATGTTTGGCTACTTTTTGCTTATCAGTTGAAGTGTGGTGGAAAGATTGCGGTGGATCGATGCCTTGATCTCATGACGGCCATGCAAAGTCTTCGTGGGCTTGAAATTGGACAAAATAGAAAACGACTATGGAATCTTTCATGGGATATACTCCGACTGGGTGGAGTATAGATCAGACCAGAGAAGTTGAGGGGGCTCAGTGTGCATGTTGGTGGCAAAGTGTAAGGGTGTCCATCTCAGGGAGTCGAGGGTTCAAGACCAGGTCCATTACTGTACTCCAGCAGAGCTAACATATGCTGTCCTAAGGGAAATACCAAGGCTGCCACCTGTTCATGTGTTGCCTTCCTGGAGGCCAGGATTAGTTACAGTATTGGTAAACTAACGGCTGACCAGACACAGCCAGGAGGGTAAACTTCCACCCAGGTGTGTTCTCATCTGGTTGGAGTATGTTGCAGCGCATTCTGTGAATTGCTGCAAATTAGAGACAGAGTTGATCATCTCTGCAGCTTCTGTTAACCAGAGTTTCCACCAACTTTCTGTTGTTAAACAGTTAGCAGACTCTTGTCAAACCGCCAGTTACCGGTTGCTGAATGCAGGCTTTCTTATCGAGCTCTGTTAACATTGTTAGGCCTACCTTGTACATACTGATATCTGTGTGGGATTGGGTTTCCTTTAAAACCCTGCTACATGTCATTATCGACTAGACATTCCTCCCATAACAACTTTACATTAACAAGATTAATGGGGGGGGGGGGGGGGAAGAGCTGAGGGAGTTGGTGAGGAGGGGCCTGATGGGAAACTACATGTAGGTATCTCCTACTAAACGATTGAAGTCCATCTCACTTTTGACTTTTGTACAACGCTGGTAAATGTTCACGATTCACCAGCTCACTGACTGAAAAAGGTCACAGCCGACCCTGCTGATACAAAAACATGTTTCCACTGTGTACACTGTCTCCTTTCGTGTTTCGAGGGTTGATCGCTCATTTCCTCCTATTGTTGTTTTGACCCATGTTTTACCTCTGATGAAACAATTGCTGATTGTGTCTCTTAGCTCTCATCAATCACGAGACGGAAAAATCAATCAAATGACATCATGTGTCTGAGTGAGAGTTCAAAGCTTTAGGACAGCAACCACACACACACAGGCTGAGTCAGGAATGAGAGAGGGCGCTAGCTGTATCTAAAAGTCCTTGTCAGTTTCAAAGATTGGTCTGAGCTGGGGAGGGGGCCGGGAGGGGAGGAGGCCTCCCATAACAAAGCAGATTTAGAGCCCACTTGAAGATAACTTATCTAAGGTGCAACAACCCAACTCTAGGTTCAAGACATTGCTGTATTATCACCAAGTTGGTAGGCCATCACACCAACAAGTATCGCTAGCTACTCATGGTCTGTTCACCCAGATAGGTGACCTTCATGCTGACATGTTTTCCTCCCTCTCGTCTAAAGTGAGTGGTTCCTGACCTGCACACTTTGCCAAGCAGAGTTACAGAAATTAGCTGAAAAACTCGTGTCTGGGAATGAGATACCTGCTGTAATGCCATAATTACTTCTTGCAGTTTCATCGCGATAACAATATCTAGCTTGATATTTCCAGTTCTTGACTTCTCAGTCAGATTGGCCTCGTCCGATCAAAAAGATTGGCCGCCGATATCCAGTACTGAAAATGAACAAGAAGTCGTCAAGTGACGCTTTAAACAGCTTCGCCTCAGTATTGCAAGATGAATCAATGCTTGAGACAAGAATAGAAGCAACATGGCTGCAGCAGGCTTTGAGCTCCTCTAAGTGTTTGGGTATTTACTGGTGGCTAGTTTATCTGAGTTTCACTAACAAAGGCTTTAGGAAGCAGATAGATGTAGTTACCTGGAAGTGGTAAGAAATGAAGCAATGCTCATGAAAGAGCAGCTGTTAGCAGAGGATTGGCCATCAGACTCTACCCAACTACAGAACAACTCAGTTTAACCAGATTCATACTATCGCATCATGAATCTTGCTGTTGATTGCATGAATATTTCAGACCTAAAAACATAAGTTTATCATGTATGCTTTCATCAATAACTTGTTAGTGAAAAGTTTTTTTGCCTGAAAAAACAAAAAGTCAATGTGTGGCTGCCTTTAGTCTTGAAAATAGGCATAGGTGGTTGGTTGATGAGGCACCTGTGTAGCATCAGTCATCATGAAAATACTCCCAACCACTTCAAGGTAGCTAGTATCACGTAGGTGTTACAAGCCGACCAGATAGGTCCAACAAGCCAGAGCTCAAGGACGGGCAGGATGAAATATGGGTGGCTGCTGGCTACCCTCATAAGTTATACATTCTACAAGATCTTCATCAGAGTAGCCTGATCTGTGTATCACACACTTGCCTGCCAGTTGAGAACTAGAATTGTATCGATGATTTCAGAAGTTTGCCAGGCCAAACGCGATTGCAAGAAACATCATGTTGCAATCATAATATCTTGTTTGCTTGAAGCAGACGTCCTCCTGTCATGAGAAGCAGACGTCCTTTTGTCATGAGAAGCAGACGTCCTCCTGTCATGAGAAGCAGACGTCCTCCTGTCATGAGAAGCAGACGTCCTCCTGTCATGAGAATCATTGTCACAATACCTTATCACCGCTTCAGGTCTTCCGACAAAAAATAATAGGCTATTATATTGAGGAAATAATGTGATATTCCTCATCGTGTCTTATTACATCCACTGCTTCCTGTGCCGCAACGATTACATCTATCAATCGTCATGGCAACGGAGTGAGTCGACCCTTGGAAAGCGATCAGTGGGAACATTCCAGCGTCATTGGTTTATTTGACAAGTGGCTCATGATCAAATATGGGCAGAATTTGAAATGAGTTCTTGCTACTAACTCATGTGTTGCTATATTGTTGATTCTGTTTTGGAGGGGATAGCAGCTTCAGCTGGTTGGAATTGACACAATCTCACTGTGGGCCTACTTAAGTTTAATTGTTTAATCAGCATGTCTTATGATGCTGATAGTTGAGATTCTGATTCTCGTCTCTGACGTTTGATTACTAGAGTGGAGGCTTCGAATCAGAAGTGTCTTGTACCGTCATACTTATTGAACCACTTTCAGCCATCCATCACAAATGTATTCATGCTGAATTCCTGAATCTCCATTTCCACGCACCTCCCAGCCCCAGAGGTCGTCTTGACATTTCACACGTGCCAATATCTCTTTGATAAATCATCCGTTGTAACATTAATCCCACCTCCAGCAGAGCGATTAGTTTCCCTGTCGTCACGGTGATTAAGATCAATGTCATCAGTTTGTCGGTTGCACCAGTTAATAGCATACGAAATGCATTGGTTCCTCTCGTAAATTTAGCATGGAGTCGATAATGACCTGATGATATGCCACGTCAGCCCTCCTATAAACTGCCCCCAGCTCTTCTCACATTGCCACCAGGAGAAGCCACCCATTGTCTCACTTTCAACCATCATCATCATCATCATTATCAAATAGATTGAACATTGTCATTTGACGTGGTCTAAAGTGCATGAATTAGGTTTCCCCTTGTAAATGCACACTTACACATAATGTAATCAGCCTCGTTTGATGTCGAATGCCATCTACATTTCTATTTTCATGTCACACATGTTACTCAGGTGGATATTGTAAGGTTAGCTGTTATAACCACATAATAGGCACCTCCTCTGCAGTGTTTATTCATATCAAACTCTCTGAAACAAACATCTTCGATCATTGATGTATCAATGATGTATCATATAAATTTGCATATTTCAAGTTTGGCAAACAATTAATGTTTACATTTCAAAGGAGTTCTCGTTTATCGTTATTGTGGCTAGGAGCAATTATAGCAAACACAACTTTTCCTATTTATCTGGTTGTTAACCTAATAGTGGTTCAGATGATTTCGTTCCAACATTTGATTTACATACGAAAAGTTTAATGAGCTTGGCTGATTTCACCTCTTCTTACCTTTCTGAACTGCTATGTACTATACCTGTTGAAACAAGATCGGGGTGAAGGGCAAACACTGTTGCTTGGCTCTTCTCATATGTTTTGAATATCAATTTGTCGTTCTTTTTGACCAAGTAACTGTGTTCACCGATGTGTGGTGAAATAGTAAAGAGGAATGTGTTGGTGGAAACAGATGATGCTCTTCTGTGATGGCATTAGCTTGAGAAGGGTTAATCAGGTAGAGCTAGATTGTGTGCAGATCAATAGGTCTCTTATGCTCACTTAAGGATTTGACTCTTGGAGACAAACCTGTGTGGAACTTGAAGATAATATGGATTCATCAAGCAAGGAATTCTCTCAACATGAGTTCTTGTCTTATCTATGAGAGATGGTAACCTCACTGCATTGTCAGAAGGTCTCAGCTTGCTGAACGGTAATGTGTTGATGGGGTGAAAGATGAAAGCCCCTTATCATGAAGTGGTTGATATCAGGGAACAAATGTAGATTAACTCATTATGAAATCAAACACTTGATGTCTCATTCTTCAACCACTGTTTACTTCTCACTTGTGAAATGGGACTCTTATGGCAATAGTTTCCAAGGGAAAGAAGCTTTTAGTCATCATGGCTTTGCAATGTTTGTGTAGCATTCTCCATTGTTAGTATCAGGTCTCCAGGAAGAAAGAGCTGTCAAAAAAGTAGTTACAAGAGCTTGCATTAGGCGACAAAGTCTGGAACAGACCTGGTTTCCAACTATCACGAAGTCTCAATCGATGAAACCTGCCCATGCCACTTGAGCTTGACTTTAGGGGAGGGAAGTGACTACGAGACCCACCATCCAACTATCACCAAGTCTCAATCGATGAAACCTGCCCATGCCACTTGAGCTTGACTTTAGGGGAGGGAAGTGACTACGAGACCGACCATCCAACTATCACCAAGTCTCAATCGATGAAACCTGCCCATGCCACTTGAGCTTGACTTTAGGGGAGGGAAGTGTCTACGAGACCCACCATCCAACTATCACCAAGTCTCAATCGATGAAACCTGCCCATGCCACTTGAGCTTGACTTTAGGGGAGGGAAGTGACTACGAGACCCACCATCCAACTATCACCAAGTCTCAATCGATGAAACCTGCCCATGCCACTTGAGCTTGACTTTAGTGGAGGGAAGTGACTACGAGACCCACCATCCAACTATCACGAAGTCTCAATCGATGAAACCTGCCCATGCCACTTGAGCTTGACTTTAGGGGAGGGAAGTGACTACGAGACCCACCATCCAACTATCACCAAGTCTCAATCGATGAAACCTGCCCATGCCACTTGAGCTTGACTTTAGGGGAGGGAAGTGACTACGAGACCCACCATCCAACTATCACCAAGTCTCAATCGATGAAACCTGCCCATGCCACTTGAGCTTGACTTTAGGGGAGGGAAGTGACTACGAGACCGACCAGTGTTTTAACACCCAGTCGTTGATCTCTCAGGAACTTGTGGCAGGCTCGTCCACTGATCGGCCGCCATATTCAACTGATACGCCACAATTGGTAGAACTGTGGTTGGTAAGTCTTCCTAGTCACAACCTGACAGAAGTTCAATATATAGTAATTAGATTGAATAGAGAGAAGTGGATACCTCAATAAATCGATGATACCGTTGGAAGCTCAAGCTTATCTGTCAATGCCAGAAGACTCTCGGTCAATATTGGGCGAATGAGAAGATAATATTCAAGTTGAGGCTCATTAAAGATGTGCGTTAAGGACAATGGTCTAATCCAAAGGCAGTGCTGCTGGTGATGATCTGGTGTTGTGACGACAATTTCCTCAGATTCTCAGCTTCAAACAACACTTGTTAACCACAGCACCCCCAGCCAAGAAAAGCCATTACAGTTTTCATTAAAATGATTCCAGCAAACTTTACCTTGATCTTTTAAAATGCACCAGTTGCAGACCAGGGTAAGATGACCTAGAAGTCTACCTTTGGGATGATATCATGCATTGCGGACATGATCAGTTAAAGTATAGCTTCTCTCCTGGCTGGCTCTTTCCTTCAAAGTATCATAATGTCAACTGATGAACCATTGCCGCTTCAACTATGACAGAGTTGATAGGTAAACCGCGGATTTGAGAATAATGGTTTTGTTGAGTGGTTGTTTCTTATAATGAGGAAATTGTTCGTGAATCTTTCAAAGAATCAACTGGATTTGCAGTTGGCCCTGTTTGTATAGGTGAAAGGGCAGTTGGCCCTGTTTGTATAGGTTGAAGGGCAGTTGGCCCTGTTTGTATAGGTTGAAGGGCAGTTGGCCCTGTTTGTATAGGTTGAAGGGCAGTTGGCCCTGTTTGTATAGGTTGAAGGGCAGTTGGCCCTGTTTGTATAGGTTGAAGGGCAGTTGGCCCTGTTTGTATAGGTTGAAGGATTCGCTCCTCTTTCCCCCATCTACAAGCAGTTTCTTGTTCCTCTCACGTGTTAGGCATGAGGATATGCTGTTACATTACGTGCACTGAATTAACCATTGGTAGGTCTGTTGGTTCTGGGACTTTCCAAACGTTTGTTGTGTTGAATCAAGTCAAAAGGACATTCTTGAAATGCATGCGATACCGGTCTAGAGCAAACTTGCTAGTTATGAGAATCTTTGGCTGAAGATAACGTATCTTTTACAGGTGTACTCTGCTTTGATTTATATGTTTTGCAGTCACTATCTCTTGCTTCTAACAATAGGCCCAAGTTGTTGTTGCACCAGCAAAACAATGGCTTGTGCATAAGCAGCAAGCTATCCTGTTATGTCTTCATGATTGTTTGATGTGGTTGTGTTGGAGGTCAAATGTGACCGAATTGGACCGAGGACCCGGTGGTGATACCTTATCTACCGAACTCCATTGGATGTGAAAGTCGCTTCTGCCAAGGCCGATGACCACCATCTTGTTTTCAGAGTCCCCTGTTGTCTCCCTTCTACAGGCCAAGAGTGTGTACCACTGGTTGCTCATCATCAGCCTTAACTTAATATTGCCTTCTGTTTCTCTTTGCAGGAAATGAGTGTGCGACAAGCATGTGCATCAGCATCAGCATGACGGAGAGACAACTGTGCTCGCTGAGTGGAGAGTGCTGCTAGAATCAAGGATACCAATGGCTATCAGCATCTTACCACAACAGTAACAGGCAGTCATTCTTGAGGAGGGATGTTATCATCTCATGGCCTGCTCGGCCAAGATCTCGAGAAGACGTGCAGCCACAATCCAGTGTTGGCTTCCCGGGAAGACCATGCTTCATGTTACATGAGGTTGCTTACATTATTCATGGAAATGCTGAATAGCCAAGCCCCAGCCAATTTGCTTGTGTGACATTGGGCTTGAGCAGCGCAGCTTGCTGAAAATGATACCAGATGATAGAAAAGGATGTCTTCAACTAGAAACTGCTAGTCTTTCTTAACTGAGGGTCGATTGGTCATTAAACTATAGACTGACCCTCTACTGTCCAATTCTAATGCATCGCATGTATGGAAAGTGAACTTAGGAAGTATTTGTAGATATTGTACAAATTGAAGTCAAATAAAATATATATTTCTTTTTTAAAGACGCTTCTTCCTTTGTTTGTCCAGTAGTCATGATTGAATACACTCCTCAATTCCATTGTGAAGACACGAAGTCCAGGTTGCATAGACTTGCAGCACAGATAAGAGGTGTCTCTATAGCCATGGCAAAGGACCAGGTTCTCAGTCAACCGATGCACCAGCTAGAGTGAAGACAATATCTTCCTTGACTAGTCATGAGGGCAAGGTTGCACCGGTCCATCCATTCAGTACAGTTTGGTAGAACAGGATGACAGATATGTCTTTGAGTTCTGGGTTCACTGAATACACCTGGAACAGAAAGTGAAGAGAGCTTCTCGTGGATGCACCCATACAAGACTAGTGGGGCCAGATCCAAAGGCTTATAAATACAGTTCAGCTCAAACCAATAGTAGCAAAGACAAGGAGTCTCTGTTGGTAAACCCACAACAAAGACAAGGGGTCTCTGTTGGTACACTCACAGCAAAGACAAGGGGTCTCTGTTGGTACACCTATAACAATAAAGACAAGAGGTCTCTGTTGCAAGACAAACTGCAGTGACAGGAGATCGGGGTCATGACATGGAAGACAATAGGTCTTCAAAAGTGATCTTGTCCCAGCCATCTGGTTGTGATGTTGTCCATATACCGTAACATACAAGACCAATTTTGGATGGATGGAAATCTGAATCAAATCCTTTGTGGTGCAGCTAGTAGATTATCAGTGGACTGGAGTGGCCGCTGCCCATGACCGCGTGACCACCTGCTGCCATGATAAAACCAAACCTGGAATCATGGTGGTTAGTGTTTGATCTGTTTGTGACAGCTTGGGAGAAATTTTACACCTAATTATTCAATTAGAAACCTCATCTAGCTAAAGGGGACAGAAAAGATGATTTCCCTGGCTAATCTTCCTGAGGCCAACGAGGGAGCAGATCTACCCATCCATATATATATATAGGCTATATATAGAATTTAACTTCTTGGGCCCATGTACCTCAACCGATGTAGAGATATTCTTGACCTTCAATTTCAACGCCTCAGCGTTTAAAAAAAAGAATTATTTGACTTCTCCCAAAACCGATTACACGCGCAATCGGGACAATCTATCCATGGACATTTTAATCTGGGTGAAATTCGTTTTGGTAACCCTAAGCCAAGCCTTGACCCTAAGCGGGAACAAAGAACTGGCGAAATGTTTTGTATTGAATAATGTAAACGTGTGTTTCCTCAGACCACGTGGCAACTAGGCCCTACCAATCATGTGGTCACACATCTCATACACACCAATATAAAGATGACAAAAGAAAGCGAAAAGAAAGTTCGCTTCGACCACGTGTGTAAATCCTTTATCTCTCACAGGCTTTCACAATTCAATTGAATTGAATAAGTAAGCCTCCTCGGAAATCTACTAGTCGCGTCTAAAAGGACTTCGTTGGGCCATTCTAAAGTACCAGTACATGAGAGGTTTGGGGACGGAATCGATCCGAAGCAGGAGTAATTGATTTGGGCGCTACCATTCACTATCTATGCAGCGCTTCACCCCCATTCTCAACAGTCGACTCGCCCACTGCCTTTAGAAAATCAGTACACCAGCAGAACGTATCTGGTGGAAGTACGCAAGAAAAGTCGGCTTGATAAACAGGATTTCAAGCCTCCAAATTTCGCGAGATACTCTGGATAGTACGGGATCGGTGTCTCAAAGGGTCCAACAAAGGGAATTTATGAATTTGAGATAACTGTGGTGTAAAAATTCGGTGCAATGGAGTTTGCACATACAAAAACCTGTCAGGAGGTTGTGAACTATTTTGCAGTTGACGAAGACGTTGGACTAAGCGATGAACAGGTGAAAAGAAATCAAGAAAAATACGGTCCAAATGGTGAGTAAATTCATGTAAAATGATCTTCTGGTATCCATCTACCTCTTAGAACTAAGATCTGTTTGTTTTCGGGTTAAATATATAAGTGAGATCAGTTTTTAGAAGAGGTACGGTTTGCGCTGGTGTCCATTTTCTCAAGTACGTGGTGGTTTACCATACAAGGAATGTACAGCAATACACTACTGAACCATTACACGTATACGCACTGTACATTTGTGCAGGGCTCTGTACATTATCATAGTTCTCTTCAGGAATCGATAAACCGGCAACATATTCTGCTGTGTTCTGTATGAAATACGCATTTTAGGTGATTATTTCGTTTTGAGATCGATTGATCTTTATTTCAACTTCTATTTTCAGAATTACCGGCAGAAGAAGGTGAGTATTAAACTCAGAAAGTGACCCTTTCTGAATTGTGAAGTGTACAGTGAAACTCTACTTTACATTCAACATGGCTGCCACCATGACTGGGCATGAGAGTGGGAATATAAAAGAATGATAGATAGGCCACTTCGAGGTCAAAAAGAAATCAATACATCCAAGTTTCCAGATGAGCGTTTTCGAAAGAAATACAGATGTTGCTGGTTTTGGTAGTTTTCCCCAATCCCACCCATTTGATTGGATCTGGAGATTGATTCATGATGTATCATCTTTAGCCGGCTGTATTTCAGAATGTACTGAGTGGCAAAGAAAAAAGAGAGAAAAGGGCTAAACAACAGAAAGAGAATGGTCTTCAGATCTTAATCTTTAAATAAATACCTCTAAGTTCAGCTGTTATGATTATTTGACCATTTCAGGAAAATCACTATGGGAACTTGTATTAGAACAATTTGATGACCTCCTTGTCAAGATTTTATTGTTAGCTGCAATTATTTCCTTTGTAAGTATACTGTAACAGTTTTCACCTTGATAAATATGTAAAATGGCTTGGCATCTGTTGGGTTACTCTGAAGTCTTAAATTTCAGAAGACATTACATCATGACCATGTCATGGCTTTTCCTGCCATTTACATCATGGCGTAAATTGCCAGTAAAAGGGTTTGTGATCAAAGAAACGACGTACTGATGATGTCATCTGACGTTAATTTCCATCATCATCGACATCAAACCTTGAGTGCATTATTTTTGTTAATCAAGTTTTAAAAGAATTTCATAATATTGCCTGTATGGACCAATGATGCAGTTTGCAGTGGAGCTCTGTAGGTTCATTCACAATCCAATCATGTCAATTCCATGTGAGTATTTCAAATGAAGGATTGCACTGATAGAACTCCACAGTAAGAACTTGTGATTATATGGTGTTCTACAGTACTTGGATATCTGGACCCATTATGTAATGGGACTAGTGATGGACTACTTCATGCCATATCATCAGTAGGACAATGCTACTGTACCTTGTAAGGCCCACCATATCACAGGTGGGTAAGCCTGTCTGCTAGTCAATGGCATGTGTTCTGCAAACCTGATATAAAAATAAGATTTAGTGCAGAGTCACTAGATTTTCTCACTGCATGTACTGGTACTACAGTACACTATAGTACAGGACAAGGCAATTGGTCAAATAATCCAAAGGCAGAGCAGGAGAGGTTTCAGTTGGCCAAAACCTACCAGATGCTGTCTATGCTTTGATCTCATGTGGGCTAAATATAGAGAGAACATTTTCAGTAGAAATCAGAAGAGACATCGGGACATTTGAGAACTGGCAAATACAGCATTGAATTTGTGTGAATGACCGATCAGTTCAATCAAAGACTATGATCCATAGCACCACATTTCATTGACTACCCTCTGGCATTGTGCTTGTTGGCACGTCGCCATACCGCACTTACTCAATAGCTGATGTGTCCTTTTTCTATTGGATCAGGAGCAGTGCATGCATTGCATGCTTTCTATCCCAATCTCTTTCTCTATTGTTCAAACATGTTGGTCTGTGACATCACTCATGATTGGCACATGGTTGATTGAGGTAATTAGGATCACAATCAAGTAGTAATGGAGGCTTGTTTCTGACACATGTTCATATATTATATGATAATGATACAGTGTTGAGTTTCTGTGTTCACAGAAAACACATTCTCATATAAAGTGCCGTTTAGTAGAAATTCCACACAAAAGTGTTGTCATGGATTGAAGTACCTGTAGAGTGTTTCCGCTACAAGCTAATTCCATGGGGGATAACTGCAGTGAAATTGATAATTTAGGTTTTAAATTTTACTGGTCAAAATCACTGAAATTTGACTCTTCTGGCTTTTTATGAGGAGAAATGTCCTCCCTCCATTGAACTTGTAGGTACCACTGAAAGACTGATGACTGGTGCGCAATACAGTTAGTGTTGTTGAAATCACTTGAAGAAAACTATAACAAAGCAAAAGAGAAATGAGAAAACGCTTAAAAGTAACAATTTCAGTCGGCCAGTAAGTGTTCACAATATGTTCACAATAGATACAACCATGACACACGTCTGCTGTGATGCGCTTGCAGATCTTGAGGTTCTACAATAATACCAAGTGGATGGTTTGTACCATACAAGTAGGTTATAGCCATATAGGCTCAGCATTGAGAACTCCTGGGACATGAATAATTCAAGAATGTACAATGTATCTATATAAAAAACGACTAATATCTTTAAAAACTTATTTGGGGAAACTGAGTTGTATTATGATGTTGGTGTAAATTGATTGGATGAAATAAGACTGAGATTATCCTCTGTTTAAATCAAGCTTTTATTTTCAGGTTTTGGCTTGGTTTGAAGAATCAGAAGAACAAGTAACCGCTTTTGTAGAACCTTTTGTGATCCTATTGATTCTTATTGCTAATGCAATTGTAGGAGTATGGCAAGTAAGTAGACAATCTTTTAAATCAACCTTTTGTAGTCAGAACAGAGATTTGTCCCTGATAGGCTCAGATTTTTACGAACTTATCATGACCTTCCTTTTATTTTTAAAAGCCTGGCTGTTGGGCTGTGTCTGATAAGAACTGTGTTTTGATGAAAGTCACCCTCCCCCCTTCCCCCCAGCTTTCCTAGGGCTACTTGTTATTTTAGTATTTTTACCATGATGACAGATCAGACCCCTTTATATTGGCGGAGGCCGAATGGCTCAGTTTAGACAAGCTTCACCCATGACTCCCAAGTATGTTGGATTGAAGGGCATAGTTCAGACATTCTATTAAAATTGCGTTCTGCATCTCTCCACGCGCCTGGCTTTGGTCCGACAGTGGTATTGGGTACGGGAGTGGGTAGGTGATATGCCTAATATGTGAGGGCCTTATTTGGAACAGGACCTGCTGTCACTGATCTCAATGCATTGTGCAAAATAGTGTACTCCAATCAATCTATTGGGGGTTGCATGTAGATAGCATCAGCAATAAGTCCCTAAATGCAGTTAATTTCGTGTTTAACCTTTAATAAAACTTCAGTAACGTTAGAAATTTAATGTAGCTCAATCATCGTGCCCATTTAACTAATGTATATTACATTTAAACTTTGCCCGCTCCATGGGTATATGCTAGTTCTATTAATTACCCAGTTGTCATGAGTTCCAGTGTAAGATTAGTTTTCTCCACCAAAATCAAGACTGAAAGATTTTGAACAACTTGTATTCAAGTTGGTTACATATCTCAATCACAAGTTACCAATGTATGAAGGCTCAATGCCACTGTTTAGACAAAGAGTCTCTCTAAC
Organism: Lineus longissimus; assembly: GCF_910592395.1. Taxonomy (NCBI): domain Eukaryota; kingdom Metazoa; phylum Nemertea; class Pilidiophora; order Heteronemertea; family Lineidae; genus Lineus; species Lineus longissimus. The sequence continues at coordinate 28,898,130 of NC_088309.1, read as the reverse complement.
AGCCTCAAAAGTATTGAATCAACAGCACACATTCTCCTGTATTGTCTAATTGGGCTTGTATTGTCTCGAGGTCAACCCTGCAGACAATGGGTCAGGGCATGAAGTTAACCTTTATGTTACATAACCCAGCTTGGTCAGAGCAAGTGTGTGCTCAGATTGGCTGTCTGACAACAAAGGGTCAAAATGACAGCAGAAGGGGAATGTCTTTAAAAAACCTACTGCCTGTCCTGAAGAAAATGACTTGTTTTTTTTTGTAAAGTGGTTGGGTGCACTCATGAGATGGATATGTTAGGTCAACGCTAGCCAAAGCTCAGTCAGATTCTCTCTCTTCTTGGCTCATCTAAGATTAGAGATGAATAGAAAAAGTGTGACCACATCAAAAAGAGATAATCTGAACAATTACAAAATGTCACCTCCAGAAAACAGCTCATCTATGGAACTGGCATTTCAGTCTACAGCAGAAAACACCTCAAGGAAAGCCATGGAGTGCGATCTGTCTTCTGAAAGGCAATGAAAATGATCGATTCGTTACCACGGTTACTGTTTCAATTTTGTAATGTTTGCTGTATCTAGAATGTTTCGTATCATTTCATGGAGAGTGTTACATGAATTGATTGCTGAAATGGAGTGAGAGCCGCAACAGTTATTGGGATTGCCATGAGTAGAGGCCAAATTGATTATCAGTCATCGTCATAGTTCATGGTATAAATTTTGCACTGAGGGAAAATAAAATGCCCACTTTGGGATCGAATGTCAGCTAGATGTTCATGTTGAAAAAACTTAAAGTTAAGATGGTGGTGGGTTGGGCCGCCCCCCCCCCCCCCCCCCTTCCTACTGAAAAATCCAGGGTGTCAGCGGTTATTTGTGGCCATTGACTGATTGAGAATTGTGTTAATCCTTCAATTTGGTGGTGAAATCTTTCGTCTCGCTCCAATCAGGCATCATATTGTCTTGTCAAGGATGTGCTAATCATCACCAATTGACTTGTTATATAAAGATTATTGTGTGGGAATATATGTGTATTGATGCTATTGTCTCATTGTCACATTCATAATGACAACGACACCTTACTATGTGAGGTCATCCTCTCACTTTGTCTCTAGTCAGTTGTGATTGGGAAACAACTGGTGTGTCAGGGCAGGTGGTAAGCATAGGCTGTGTCCTCCTGGTCCAGGTAGAGCTAATGGGTGTTAGCTTTGAGAGTCAACAATGTCTTTACCTTGAACTCCCTGCATAAGTTTCCCTTTTTCTTTTAAAGTTTAGTACTACTAGTAGCTTCATCAAGTTTTGAATTCATTTCATTTCTGATGTCTCTACTTGAATGCAGGGAGAGCAAGCTCTGATGCTTCATACCAGCACAATGCAACCCCAAAACCTTCAATAAAGTACCACTCGGCCTTGCAATGTTAAGTCTCTCTCCACCTGCAGTTGAACGTGTTTCTTAGTGAAGAAAGTTGGATGGTGTAAACCTCAGAAAGTACAAGTGAACAAACCGTATGTTTACCAGGTTAGCCTTGCTCGGCTTAGCTGTTCGTCTTATATGGCGATCCAAGTCTACAGGTTGTACACTGTAGAAACTGGATACCTGTGCATGCAGACCGGCAAGCAACATGCTGCCTCAACACACGGATAGCTCACTCACTAGAGGTACAAGCTCGTTTCTACTGAATATAGCTTACCATAGCAGTACTTTTAATCCAGCTATTACTGGCTTGTATCTTGGCAGAAGCATCTAAGTCTAAGAGAGTTGATGCCATGGCTTGTTCAAGCCAAGGATGTGGCTTTTAGGCCCAATGGCTCAAACCATAGCTTGCATTTTGGAAAGTCTGTGCCAATGTTGACCTGGTATGGAGACATGGACTGATATGTAGATCATGCAGACCGATCTGCCCTACTGGATCTATCACTTCAGCAACTGTGTCACAATTTATTGATTATCATGCTCCAATGACCTGGCTGTCCATTGATTGAAACAAAAAGACTGTCCGTTCATGACCCAATTCCTCTGATCCATTCAGCTGTCCCCATTTCGATGTAATCTTATGGACCCCCATTCCCAGTTACGGTTGTAATTTATTGACTTGATTAATCAAATGGTGGTGCCCCACGAGTTCCATCGGGGTCAGGGCTGAACAGTGCCTATGCATAAAGAAACGCCTGAGTCCCTGCTGACTCCTGTCTTCTAGGGATCAGAACTGAACAGTGTCTATGCATAAAGAAACGCCTGAGTCCCTGCTGACTCCTGTCTTCTAGGGATCAGAACTGAACAGTGTCTATGCATAAAGAAACGCCTGAGTCCCTGCTGACTCCTGTCTTCTAGGGATCAGAGCTGAACAGTGTCTATGCTTAAAGAAACGCCTGAGTCCCTGCTGACTCCTGTCTTCTCGGGGTCAGGGCTGAACAGTGTCTATGCATAAAGTAACGCCTGAGTCCCTGCTGACTCCTGTCATCTCTATCATAGTCGTCTCAGCTTTGCTGTGACAATGTGTGATATGGCCCTATATCTTCAAACAATTATATCATTTTCATAAAGAAACAACGTTCATTGTGAGAATTACAAGCAATTTTAGTTAACATGCTCTATCACTAATATTGATTTTCAAATATTTATATTTCCAAAGCATACATTTCCCAACTTAATGCCCTAATTAAGGAACTGGGAATGTTGGAACCTGTCCTTATTGTGTCCTATAAGAACACTTGTTATCTACGGCTATTAATATCAGCGTGGCATATTTGATATGACACGTGTCCCCTGAAATGATTTGAAGAATTTGAATAGAGACTTTGATTTGTGCTGGCACGCAGGTGGTTCTAAACCAAGCTCTCTACATCTGAGTGCAATCTTCACTGACTTGGTGCTGAAAATGTGAACAGAGGTGTATAAAACTACCAGCAAATAAAGCTATTCTTCAGAAGCCTTCCTTATTCCTCAGTATAATTCAGAAAACAAAATCAGCCGAAACAAACCAAAGAATTAGACGTAAGAACTTTGCAAAGTTCTGTTGCACTGATTTAAGATGATATACAGCACACCTGATATCATTCACCATAAGCTGCCCTCGTTAACTTTTGATTCATTTTAATCACTCCGACACCAGGCCATTCAATTTGCTTACCGTGACATGAGCCAGCAAGTTTATTCAGATCTGTCACCGGTGGGACTTTCAACCATTAAGGCTAAGATAGATGGCAGTGATTTCTAAGAGAATTCCAAGCCATTGACGTCAGTGACATTGAGTGTTTTGGTGGGCTATTTTGGGGATGAGGTGCAGTGTTTGAACAGGTTGTATGCAACGTGTCAAGATTCACGGGCCTATTTTCAATGGGTCAGTTGGATCTGTTTCCTGTAAAAGCCTTAAATTGGCATTTTGACAAACTGACAAAATGATGCAGTGTGTGACACAGCTCGACTGTATTGACATCAACTTTTCTGAGTTATGACATGATTTTGGTCATCTTGACATACGGAGCCCTGTAGGTTGCTGTAACCGTTTGTTACCGGCCTCATAATGTGGGAGCAGCCACCCGTCATCAAAATCATGGTAACAAATGATCTGCACAGCTACTCTGAAATGATTCACTGTCAGGTTCTACAAGATTTTTCATCTTCGTTCCATGATTAATGAATTCTTAAAAATTCCATGACTACAGATGAAGTTCTTTTGACAAGAATCTAGATTGGAGTTTGGCATGTTTGATGATCCCTCGTCATTGCTGGAGGCTTCTCATGTCTCTCTCTGGCATTATTCATGTGTATGTTTTGATGTTTTCAGGGAACAGAATACAACTGATCTGGTTTTGCTGCTGAATCAGTGAACGTTGCCATCTTAACTTGCCTCTTGTCATGTCTCCTCCAAACTCATGTGATCTCTTTGATGTTTTCAGGAAAGAAATGCAGAGAGCGCCATCGAGGCATTAAAAGAATACGAACCAGAAATTGCCAAAGTGGTGAGGAAGAACCACAAAGGGATCCAGCGAATCAAGGCCGTCGGTCTCGTGCCTGGTGACATCTGTGACGTCTCTGGTAAGTACTCACAAGGAGGAACAACAACCAGTTCCATCACATCATGCATGAGGCATGTATGATTTCAAAAGGCCTTTACCATCAGCACATAGCACCTTATTCACACTGGCATCACTCATTGCTATTCTCTGTGCCAGTAACGCTGACATCACCATGACGATGACTACAGAAGCTAGCAATGGCATGCATAATGCTCTGCTACTGATAGCTCGTAATGACCTCGCTGTGTGTGAGTTTCAGGATTGATTTTGCAGGCGTGGTCATGTCAGCAGTAAGGTACACGTGTAGCTTATGACATTCTGGCTCTGTGGGGAGTGTGACTGTGATGAGTTTGAATGTCAGCAGTAAGTTACACGTGTAGCTTATGACATTCTGGCTCTGTGGGGAGTGTGATGTGTTTGAATGTCAGCAGTAAGGTACACGTGTAGCTTATGACATTCTGGCTCTGTGGGGAGTGTGATGAGTTTGAATGTCAGCAGTAAGGTACACGTGTAGCTTATGACATTCTGGCTCTGTGGGGAGTGTGATGTGTTTGAATGTCAGCAGTAAGGTACATGTGTAGCTTATGACATCTGGCTCTGTGGGGAGTGTGACTGTGATGTGTTTGAATGTCAGCAGTAAGGTACACGTGTAGCTTATGACATTCTGGCTCTGTGGGGAGTGTGATGAGTTTGAATGTCAGCAGTCTTGGTAACTCAGTTCCTTACCTCAGAGCTGATGTTCCTGGCATTCAACAGCAAAATGAACTTGATTACCTCGACTGAAGTACAGCTGTAAAACATGCAGACTCTGCCAGTGGCAGCACTAATAATGATTGCAGGCAGGCTCTTGATACCCCAGGCACGTGAAATGTAGCAGTTGTTGATGAGTAGTACAACAACTTGTTGACAAAGCGCTTATCATAATAATTCCTACATTTAGAAAACGTTGTCAGCAGATGCCGGATTCCATCCATTATTTGAAGAGTGATTTGCCAATGATTGTTTTCTTTCTTTGGTTCAAATAATCAATGTTGGTATTGGTTGATACAATCCTATCTTGATTGTTGGTTGTGCCATGTTATGGTCCAAGTGCATCCAAATACAATATGGCTATGTTAGATCAGGTGAGTGCTTGAGACCTTTGGCAGGCACACAGCTTATTGCGTCATACACAAATGGCCACATTGATCGAAACTCTCTTGTCCTCACAGGCAAGAAAAGCTTAGTAACAAACACTAGCAAAAGCTCAGCCGAATGTCATAAATTTCACTGTCAGCACTCTGTCGATTCCCGGTGGCATTCCACCCAGTGCTGGCGATGATTCCACAATCATTATTCAATCAATCTGATTGGTTCTTGAAATTGATGGAGTGCCCTAATGAGATTCCTGCTTTCTAGAATTGGGTGCGACATGTTTAAATCATGCTTGAGCCGCGCAGGGATTTCCAACCGACGATAATCACATCTTGCCAATATATTTCAAATTAAATTGAGTGTCTTCTCGAAGTTGGTAAAGATTTTAAAACGGGCCTTGGGATTTCCCAGCCTTATCAATGGTTTGCAATGTGGAGTCACATCATCCAGTGGCCTCCACTTGAGAGACAAGGCCACAGTTCTGCATGACTTCTGATGCAATGTGCTGGCCTCCACTTGAGAGACAAGGCCACAGTTCTGCATGACTTCTGATGCAATGTGCTGGCCTCTACTTTGAGAGACAAGGCCACAGTTCTGCATGACTTCTGATGCAATGTGCTGGCCTCCACTTGAGAGACAAGGCCACAGTTCTGCATGACTTCTGATGCAATGTGCTGGCCTCTACTTTGAGAGCTGAGACAAGTAAGAGCTGCACTTTTCCTTTGATAAGTGAACCAAGATGAGCAGATCGGTCGCCTTGGATATGGTCGCTGGTAGATCGCTTCTTGCTCGGTCACTCTGAACTAGACATTGCTGGCCAGAAACGCAAATCAAAATCTTGTGTTGATATTGTTGTATATTGATTGAGCTGTCGAGTGTCAAGTTCCAAGGGAGGAAATGGCAATAACTAGGTATTGACCTCTGGGAGCAGACGTCACTCTCGTCTGGAGACTCAACTTTCACCACTAAGATATCCCAGGAGCAATGCCTTCATATCCACTTTCCCCCGGTTCACCTTAGCTTTCTTATGGCTGCCTGCGATGTTTGCCCCTTTCACCAGGGGGAACTTTGCACATGATATTCAGCATGATTGTTAAGTTTTAGCTTGTTATCTTCCATGTGTTGTGATGTTTCTCTTTCTTGATTTCAGTCGGTGACAAAGTGCCAGCTGACATGAGAATACTTAAAGTCCATTCCACAACTCTCCGTGTTGACCAGGCTATTCTGACTGGTAAGTTGTTACTCAGATTAGATGGATGTTGTCTCAAGATCCTCATCACCTTCACTTAATATTTGTGTTATATTAGTTCATGACGAATGCAGTTGATGTAACTGTGCCATGATGGAAGTGAATTAGATTTGAATTACATGAACTACGAAAAAATGAACTTATAGCTCAATTAATGGAAACGTCTGTTTCTCATATGAGAAGTTTGAAGTCTTCGTATGACCTTTGCCATTTGAACATGGAAGATAATTTCTTGTATCACTGCTACTGTTGAGTAACCAAGGAAACCTTTCCTTACAAATGATTAGCAAGGAATGAGTCACAATTGTATTTCGGTCAATCTGAGATCTGTTTGATCTGGGTGAAAGTTGAGTGACCGCCCACATACAACTCAACAGTATCTTTCACATCTGTATGCTTGCATGTTCTAACAGCCTATTCTTTTAGCAGTGTATTGCAGAATGTTTTGATATTCTGTGTGGATATCATGGTGACACACTTGAATACTTCTGTCTCAAATGGAAGAGCAGGAGAAGGATCTGACATGTCCCTGTTGCTACCTTGCTTGCTCAGATGTGTGTCACGATGATATCAGATATCAAGATTTCCTGAGGCAGCTACCCCCTGCTGCTTATATAGTTATACTTTACACCCTCTTTCTCTTGTGCACCTCCGTTCTTAATAAAACCCTCCCCACTTCGTCTTCCATTACTGTCATCATTATGGACAGGAGAGATGAATCTATCTCGCCTCATGCTCAACTTAGGATTTCATGCCGAAAGAAACGGTGAAGAAATCTGGACTAGTAAACCAATTCTGATTGGGTCCTATCAAATCAGGTGTTGTACCTATTGTTGTTGAGTTCCTGCATGAACGTCAGTGATGTCTAAGACGTGTTGTCGATCCTTTCGGAAATAATCATATATTTTTCTCTCAGAATGACAGGACCGTTGGGGCAAGTGGAATCGGATCTGAATGAAATAACTGATAAGGTCTGATTGATGTTGAAACCCAACAGTTGGGGGAATGATTCAGTTGGACACATGTTTATTAACTTCATCTTTCATTATCACATCTTCCTTCTCTCTCTCTCTCTTTTTGTCCTACCTCATCCTATCTTAGCTATCTTTCAGTTAACCTCTTGACTACCAGATCTCCCACGGCATTATTACGCTCAGTATAGCTTCCTACCGTGTCATTCGTGGCAGTACCTGCCATGCAACAAAATGTCATGAGACACAATGACGCACTTGACTGAAATACACTGAAGTCTTCTTGGTTGGAATCATATTCTGCCTTGGATGTCAAATTGGAGGCGAAATGAGATTTCTCATGCAGGACCATTGATAGAAATCATCTCGTCACATCATAATTTGTTTGCTTTATAATAAGATATGTGTGGGTGCACAACTTGAGTTTTATAAGGCACGTATTACTGATGAGGCTAATTTTGGAAAAATACATCATACCACCTGCGGTTTCTAAGAGGTTTGTCCTCACTGGCTTTTTATTGAGCATTCCTGTGGAGAAAAAACTGAGTCTCAGATGCAATGAATGATTTTAAACAACATTGACATGGTAATGTGGTTCATGTGTACACCTGGTGTACATACCCATGTTGATGGTTGGAAAGAAGCATTTGAAGTACTGGACTCATCCAATGCCTCTGAGAGGCTTGTCACAGTATGACAGTGGTCGTTTGTTGACTTCCAGAATACAACACTTCTGTACCCTTCATGACATAGACTGCACACAAGAACCTTATATATCCTTCCTTATTTGCCAACTCATCCTGTCCCCATCCTCTCCTACTGATTTACACTCTTCAACTCCTCTTTAACTCTAACCTGTGTCCACCACGTCGCATCGTAAATGACATGTTTTTGACTCTACCACCAGGTGAAAGTGTAAGCATACTCAAGCACACCGATCCCATTCCCGACCCCCGGGCTGTCAATCAGGACAAGAAGAACATCCTCTTCTCTGTAAGTAGACACTAACGCCACCTTTCCACCATCTTTCCTCCTGTCCTTAGGTGAGAGTGTCAGCGTGATCAAACACGCTGACCCGATAACTGATCTCAGGGCGGTCAATCAGGAAAAGAAGAATATTTTATTCAGCGTGAGTAAGGCGGCCAGAGCCGCGGTTCTCCATCCCTCATGAACCATGGGAGGAGAGAGGGAGGTTGAGGGGGTTGGTCAAAACTATGCCTGTAACAACTCACATGCACAGTTGGCTGAGTGGTAGATTCAACAAAGCTGCCACTCAGCACAGTGAACTAGTGTGCAGTGCGTGTAATGGCCAGGGAACCAGTTGGTTCCTCCTCTGCCCCTCTCTCCTCAGGTTCGTCTCCTGCTTCTCTTGGTTTCTCCCCGCTTGGTTCCTCGTTTCATCCCTCTCCTGTCACCCCTTCCTGTCTTCTTAGGTGAGAGTGTGAGTGTTGCCAAACACGCCGATCCCATACCAGACTTTCGCATCGTTAATCAGGATGCAAAGAACATTCTGTTTTCGGTAAGTTACCAGTGATTGTCTGGAACCTCACACAAAACTCCTCCAAACTCGGATAGTTTCATTAAACAAACTTCAGGGAGGTAAAACTGAAAAAGAGCCAACATGGTGTTTGAATGCTTATTGAAACCAGCAACAATGCTAGATTACTTCAAATCATATGTCCATATCCAAATGAGGTTATCATACACATGGAGTAAAACCTGGATAAGTTCCAGTATAAACATTTCTTCCCAGTTGACCGTCACGTCATGATCGCTTGAGTTGTGTGTTGGGTTCTGGGCAATCACTACTATGGCGAGTGTTGGACTCAAAGCAACAGGATTGGCATGTCGTCGTACATGTGTGTGAGCTTCTGTTTGTTTCACCTAACCCTCCCTTGCTTTCCTTGCTTACAAACAAACATTCTGTAACTTGTTCCTTACGTCCAAGTCAGTCTCAAATCAAGCAGCCCGTTTCACATCATCATGCTAAAGCACAGGAGCTTTGGGTCTTTGAGTGTTTATCTCATAGTCCATGGGTTTTGAGCTCTAATCTGATTGTGTCTTTGTGATGAGCAAGTCAGTGCTGCTGCCATGGTGCTGACTCTATTTGAGACTCTCTTGGCCGTTTCCCTGATGGTCGTTTCGTCTGGCAGTGACTGGTTAGTATAGTACATGTAGGTATTGAGTTAGGATGTGACCGTGTTGTGAAGATGTTGGCTCACATCGTATGGTATCATTAGCTTCCTTCTTGTAAAGGTCAAGGAACATCATGTCTCTATTCATAACTGCTGATGGTCTGTGAGTTAGGTTCCAGACCATGCCGTTAGTGGAGAAGATGTTCCCTCTTGGGCAGTGAAGAACAGGCCTGACTAAGATATCTCATGAAGGATGGCATCCATGTGTGTCTGTGGCTGTTGCCTTGTTTTGTTCTGTCTTTGTAGAATAACAGAATGATACAGTCTGATTTTGCTGTACAAAAGCTTTCATAAGGTGTGTGCAGCCTGATAGATAATATGAAATGTATGCTTGATTTTAAGAAGTTATCAAAATAATCGTGGATATTTCATTCTACTCTGTATCAATTGGTTAAGTCATCCACACTGGGTTACTCTCCCCCCCCCCACAGTGGCCCTGGCCTATAGATTGAACCAGTCATCTGCTCAGTGCCTTAATCTAATGACGTCTGCTTGCCCCGGGAATCCTCCAATGCTGTCATCTCGAGCCCTGATTAGTATGCCAGGTCACGTATCTCGTTCCTGTGCTGATGAATCTTGAATCGGCTGCCTCGGTGCTGGTCGTATCTGATTTCTCTTGTGTGGAGATTATCGTTAACCGCTTCTGATGTGTATCATGTGACGTTAGACTGTGATCATGGCATGATGTTGTAGGGTGTCTATCTGTTGTCATTGTTAAGCACTGTTTGGCGTAAACTTGAGTGGTTCCAACGTATTGTTAAGGAAACTTCTCTTATTAAAGACAGCAGCAAAAATGTTTAAATGTCTGATTGTTAGTCGTTAAAAACATTTCATTATTCTTCTCATATGAAAGGTTCTAGTATTGATGAGAAATATATGAAATCGTCGTAACTGATAATGTGAAGACTTCTTTGGCCAACACGTTTTATCAGCCGTTTCTTAGTTTCTGTCCTCACCCATTGAATGATCCACTCTTTCAGGGAACGAACATTGCCGCCGGTAAATGTAAGGCAGTTGTCATTGGTACTGGCTTGGATACAGAAATTGGTAAGTACAGCGTTGGCAAGCCTCCTCTATGGACCAGTTTAAGGCGGCCCTGTGTTTGTTGGAACCTGGTTCGTTTTGATAGAAGTTGAAATTCATGACGCTTACAAACCTTGGTGCACCTTGGAGGGATGCTTGCACTGCAGCAGTACATTACTAACAAGCCTCTCTTCCTCAGCCATCGTTACATAAAGAAATGATATATTTATCATTTAACCTGTGTGGGAACAGCTCATCTGTAGGTTTTATATACAATTCACCTGAGATTTCGCAGGTAAATGCAGAGGTACTAGTTAATGAGTGGCAACTAGAATGAAGAAAAAGTGCAGTGCTAGACCTTGTAACTGTAGCTTATTTGGTATGGAATTAGACTCCACTATGGAGTGTAATCTGTGATAACCAGCACCAAGTTTCATTGCATATCCTCTGTGTGATGGACGTGTGTCATAGTCCTGGCTGATATAACTTTTGCCATGGGTACTCTATGAAGTAATAATCAATACAAAGTTCCCACTGACTGTAAATTTCTATCCAGAGCAGAGTTTTGCAATATCTGGTTGAAATTAAACCCCAGTGCCTATTGTCCAAGGTGTGCTGATCAGATAAAAGTAAGGAATTCTCATCTAGCCACTCTACAACAGTTTGGTATATCATACTGAATTGGAATCATCTTGCCTTGGGTTTATTGTAAATTCTTGCTGGACGAAGCATGTTGATGATATTTGTGGTGTGGCCAGGGGCTACTCATAACAAAGATAGTGTACTCTGGCTTGTACCTTGCCTGGAGAGGCAGGTATGCCAAGGTGAACACAGATTTCACCTTGAAGGATACCTTCATTTTCCATGGAATATTTGTGTTTCCGAGAATCTGTTAAGGGGTGGCACTTTGTTCAAATGCTTCTTGTTTATCTGCTAACACAGCCAATGACTCGATCTTTATGTTTTGTTTACATTTTGCTTGACGTCTGCTGATGTTTTGCTGTCGTCTGCTTGCAGGTAAGATCAGAACAGAGATGATTGACACAGAAACAGAGAAGACACCCCTGCAACAGAAACTGGATGAGTTTGGACAACAACTGTCTAAGGTATGGTCACAGTTACAAGGAGCTGAAAAACTCTGGTTCTGGGGTGAAAAGTTGCATGAAAAATGAGCGATGGTTTCACAGGTTGAGAAAAATGAATGTTTCAGGACAATAATTCATGTTTGCTATCCAACTATAATCTGCAGCATCATAATATACATGGTGCTGGAAGTCATATATTTGGACGTTCGTCATCCTTATCGCAGACTGTTGTCGTATATTTTTACAGTTGACGCACCAATACACCACTGATTAGATCTATCAGAACAAAAACACTGGGCTCGGTTGTTTGCTAATTGTAAACATGATTGGTAGACCTTCATTTCCTGGTTGGTGTAGATTATCACCTGATTATCATGATGTATTGGTAGCTGGAGGCGATCAGTTTATATCTGGTGTCAGTGGAGTCTGGCTTGGGGCAAGGTTGACCTGAGATTACGGTTGCCGTAGGTAATGCCAGAATGAGAAACAGTGCTTCATACACTGTAGATAGTCCTACATTGTATCCAATGTGTCTTAGATTAGGTGACACAGGTTTAACCATGTAATGCTTGTCTGTTGCAGGTCATCACCATCATCTGTATTGCCGTGTGGGCCATCAACATCGGGCACTTCAACGATCCCGCTCATGGTGGATCTTGGCTCAAGGGTGCCATCTACTACTTCAAGATCGCTGTTGCCCTGGCCGTCGCTGCTATCCCAGAGGGTCTGCCCGCCGTCATCACCACTTGCCTCGCGCTAGGAACAAGACGTATGGCCAAGAAGAACGCCATTGTCAGGAGTCTGCCATCGGTCGAGACCCTGGGATGTACATCGGTCATCTGCTCTGACAAGACTGGTACCTTGACCACCAACCAGATGTCTGTCTGCAGGGTATGTATTCATATAACATATACATTGACCAGGTGCATGTGCTGAGAACAAATGTAAAGGGTTTTGAGACAGTTACACAGTATATAAGCACAATATGAGAACTGACATCTCATGTCACTCAAATATACATTCTAACATGATGTTACCTCATAAAGCAAGTGGCAATGACCAGTGTTGTACCAAACGAAGGCAGCACACAACCAATAAAACATCAAGGCCATCAAGTCAGCCTGTTCCTTTCACCTCTTCTGTCTGTAACTTGCCTGAATTCTCCCCATTTCAGATGTTTGTCTTCAACAAGATCGAAGGCAACGAGATGCAGTCGCATCACTTTGAGATCACTGGCTCCACCTATGCACCAGAGGGTGAGGTGTACCTGAATGGCAAGGTCATCAAGTCTGGCGACTATGAAGGATTGGTTGAGTTGTCCACCATCTGTGCAATGTGTAACGACTCTTCTGTTGACTTCAATGATGTGAGTAGTCAAGTCACCAGTGGCCCGTGGCAGTATCCAGTAAACATCTTAACCATCTAAGAGTTAAGTCTTCAATTTTCATGACAGTATTCAGCAATAGTGGGGTTTCATTTTCCGTGACAGCACTTAGTCTGAAACAGAACTTGTCCTTATTGGAGAAAACCTTGTTATCGTTTGCGTTATTGTGTGGTTCATGTTGCTTGGTGTTAACAACTTGTATGCCTGCCGTCTGCTCACCTGGCTGTTGTCTGCTTGATCATTTTCAGGCCAAGAACGCCTACGAGAAAGTTGGTGAGGCGACGGAGACTGCCCTGACCATCCTCTGCGAGAAGATGAACGTCTTCAACACGGACAAGTCTGGCTTGAACAAGAAGGACCTCGGCATGTGCTGCAACCATGTCATCCAACAGAACTGGAACAAGGAGTTCACACTCGAGTTCTCACGTGATCGCAAGTCCATGAGCGTCTATGTCACTCCCAACAAACCAACAAGATCAGCGGGCGGAGCCAAGATGTTTGCAAAGGTAGGAACTGTTCTGTATCCCAAACAAATCTTCCGCCTCTAACCAACCTGAACAAGGCCAACTATAACCACCTCTTTTCTCTTTAATGTGACATATGTTTTGATGTTGTGCCTGGTATCAGATAGATTGAGGGACGCATCTTCATCTGTTGAAGTCCGTGTCTACCTCTCCCTGTTTTCTCCTTGTATCGAGTCATTTTCTTCTCCCTTCTGTCAGTATTTTCACTCAAGTTTCATGATCATCTTTGTAGGGTGCCCCAGAAGGAATCTTGGAACGTTGCTCTTTCGTGCGTGTTGGTGGACAGAAAGTACCAATGACTACTGCTATCAAGAACGAGATCCTCAAGCACTGCGCCATCTATGGAACAGGTATGTAACTAACCCAATGACAGTGTGGTTACTTGGCCTTACGTGAAATGGGCATGGTGATACCCTCTTCTGCCTGGGCCTCTCTACCAGTGACAACCCATTGTTATCACACCTTTCTTCTCCAGGTCGTGACACCCTCCGTTGCCTGGGCCTTGCCACCATTGACAACCCCATGAAGAAGGAAGAAATGGACCTGGAAGAGTCAAAGAAGTTCATCAACTACGAGACGAACATGACTTTCGTTGGTGTCGTCGGTATGTTGGATCCCCCACGTAAGGAAGTCATTGGCGCCATTCAGGAGTGTCGTTGTGCTGGAATCCGTGTCATCGTCATCACAGGAGACAACAAGGCAACTGCTGAAGCTATCTGCAGACGTATCGGGGTCTTCGGCGAGAATGAATCAACGAATGGCTTGGCTTACACTGGACGTGAATTCGATGACCTCTCACCCCTCGATCAGAAAGAGGCTGTGCTTCGTTCACGGCTGTTCGCTCGTGTTGAACCGGCTCACAAGAGTAAGATCGTTGAGTACTTGCAGAGCGCAGGAGAAATCTCTGCTATGGTAAGCTCGATGCTTTCATTTAGGAATGTCCTTAACACTGGGGAGGGAGTGTCTGGTGCGGGTCACTCTGGTTGATGCATGGTTAATGCTGACTCTAACCCTCCATACCCTAGCTTGTGATTGAGCTCCATGATGTAGGCCTCCTGTTAGTACTAAGATATGGTGATATATATCTAACAGATGCCTTTAGTCTGTTATCTGTTACAACTCCTTCAAAACTGTTCCAGTGTGTCTGTTGTTGTGTACAGTTGGCTGCCTGTGCATTCTTCTTGTATGACACAGTGATCTAATCTTCCTCTTCTAGACCGGTGATGGTGTGAATGACGCGCCGGCCCTCAAGAAGGCTGAGATCGGTATCGCCATGGGCTCTGGAACTGCTGTGGCCAAGTCCGCCTCGGAGATGGTTCTTGCTGATGACAACTTCTCCACCATTGTTTCTGCCGTTGAAGAAGGACGTGCCATCTACAACAACATGAAACAGTTTATTCGTTACCTCATCTCATCCAACATTGGAGAAGTAGTCAGGTGAGTGTGACTTCTTTGTGTTCACTCTCATCAACATTACCTGTCTAAAGCCATTAGTCTTGGTCAGGTTTTCTATGTGGTTACACTGCTGCTCTTGAAGGCTGATGCTGTCTGGGTCAGATGTCTCACCTCATGGGTTGGTTTGTATTAGATGATGTGAGCAGGTGTTGTTGATCCTGTACCACAGTACTACAGATCAGCATGTAACTTGACTGTGTATGTGTGGGGAGAAATTCATGTTATCAACTTGATTTTCTTTTGGCAGCATTTTCTTGACCGCCGCCCTCGGTATCCCCGAAGCTCTGATCCCTGTGCAGCTTCTGTGGGTGAACCTTGTGACTGATGGTCTGCCCGCCACTGCCCTCGGCTTCAACCCACCAGACCTGGACATCATGACGAAGCCTCCACGTAATCCCAAGGAAGGTCTCATCACTGGATGGTTGTTCTTCAGATACATGGCCATTGGTAGTAAGTAGATGTGTGCTATTGGACTTCACAGTGTCATTGCCCAGGCCTAAAAATTCCCTACAAGATACTGGTGCGATCTCATGATGACTTTCAAGTGAGCTCTGGCTCCAAATTTTGAGAAATTTCCAGGCTAGATCCTTGATCCGATCCTAGAACTTGACGTGATCAATTCAAACCCTTTTTCTTTGGCTCGGCAGCAAGTCACACTCACACATCAGAAGATGGAAGCCAAGTACATCAACTTTTCTGCTGATCATATAAACCACTGAGAGTTGACCCACAGATGGCCACCCTAACCATTGTGTGTTGTTTTCCAGTCTATGTCGGTTGTGCAACAGTCGGAGCTGCTGCCTGGTGGTTCATGTTTTATGAAGATGGTCCACAGTTGAACTACTACCAGTTGGTGAGTCACATATTCCTTTATACTTGTGGCATGTTTATGAAACTCACTCGCAGATGATGTAAACACTGGATTCATTGTTGAAACACACACGCCTTTTCCAAATTGGAACATTTTGAGTTAATCTTGTACTGTTGTATGTGTACCCGAGAAGATACCCCCATATTACTGTACAGTAGATTTCTACATCAGTTCTCTGTGTGATGTTTGAACGTGACATTGCTATGCATTCAGAAAGAAGAAACTTTCTACTGTGACCAACTTTTGTGGCAACATTTTACTTAACAGCAGAATGTCAGTTACTTCCTGCAGATCTCGACAAAGACTAGTGATATTTCAGTTCTTTTCGGGATGCCGAATTCTGTGTTAAAATCTCTTCCAAGTTACATTTCAGCGCATAAGATCAGGTATGAGATAGCATGTTGTTTCTGTTAAGTTGAATGTGATCTGACTCGGGCAGTCCGAGTGGTGCTCAGTGGTATGACTCAAGGCAGTTGAATCGCTGCCCTGTGGTGCAGTGAACTCAGCCTTGTGCTGGGCTCTGCTTGACTAATCTCTGAATTGTCAACAATTGAGGTTTGTGGTGGATTCCACAACCGTTTCAAAGCTTGTTCTTCCAAACAGGGTGCGTCACCAACCTGTTAAATGTCCCTCTTTGAGCATTGTTCTCCTTCTCCACATTCAGACGCATCATATGCAGTGCTTAGCAGAACCCACGAGATTCACTGGTGTACAGTGCAAGATCTTTGGTGATCCTAAACCAATGACAATGGCCCTATCAGTATTGGTGACAATAGAAATGCTTAATGCTATGAACAGGTACAGTATTCAGTGTCAGCCCTATATGTTTATGTTCACCCACAATTCACCTCAATAATTGTGATGTTTCTCATCATTATTTGTCTTGTACAAGCTTCATTACCTGTGCTGCATTGTGTGATTCAAAAAATGACTGATCAGGGTTCTTTCTTTGTGATTTATGAAAAACTTTTTACAATAGCATCCAACCTAATCACTGTGCGGTCAGTTGATGAAGCTTGTACTGTTTTAATCAGTGTGTGATTAGTTACACACATGTGTTGTGAAAATAACTTGACTTTAGTTGCCGTGACTCCTCAATGCCCTTCAATAGTTGAGCTAATAATGCAAGGAAGGCAGAAGCCAGAGCTATTGGGGACTGAGCTTCCTCTCCCAATATGTTGTTATCATAGTGTGTCAGTGTTGCTTTTGGGCAATGTGGCCAAATCTGTGCTTTTCATGGTTGATGTTGAGATATCCTCATGATACGGATCAGTGAAACTTGGCCATTGGTGAGTGGTTGTTTTGAAATCACAACCATGGGGAACAGAAGCTAGCCATTCTGATTCGAAAACTTAAGAAGTGTTGAGTTGAATGGCCCTACCATACCTTAAGCTAGTACAAGTTGCCTCAAGCATTCCTTACTAACAGTCTGCTAACTGAATTCTTGTTATTTTCACAATGTGAGGTGAGTATTGCGTTCTCCAGCTCAGGGTTCTTACCATCTATCTATCACCTTTTCATGCCATTACCTCTCTTGACTCTCTATAGACACATCAAGCGCAGTGCTTGGCCCAGGAGGAGCGCTTTGAAGGCATAGACTGTGACCTGTTCAAGCACAATAAGCCCCAGGCTATGGCCCTCTCCACTCTTGTAATCATTGAAATGCTGAATGCTGTCAACAGGTGAGGGACTTTGTCAATCATCAACATCACTGCAGGAAGTTCAACCATGTTTCGGACCTCATTGCATCGATAAACTGGCCAGGGTTCCAGGGATTGAGGGCGTCTGCCAAAGCTTCATACCCGCTCTGTAAAAATGGCGACCCTCCCCTGTATTGGTGAACAATCATCGATTTGCTGCTATTAATTGATTCATTGACAGCTGCTTGTCACTTGTCATCCTGAATACATTAGTTTAATTGGTGTTGTGGTTTAAGTGAGAGTAAACTCTAGTCCTACTTGCGACGTTGGTTGAACCGAGAGTCGCAAGTTTGTGATTGTCATCCTCTTAGGTTGTTGTAAACAAACAAAAAAGTCCTCACCAAATTTGAACATTTCTAGTCCTGGCCCAAGCTATTCTCAAGGGAGAGAGAACCATCAAACAACTTTTTTTCAGCAGCAAACATTAACTTGTTTTTACATCCCTTTTGACATCGACGAAATCGAATCAATTTAAGCTTTGTTGAATCTGTTTATGCAGCTGCTTGGATGGTCACACATTGACCTTGTGTCCTATTGACCTAGAGTGGTGAACTTGACCTTGAGAAGCAGCTTGAAGCCAGGCCAGTTGAATCAATGTATTCAGGTTGTCATGGTTGCATGTTCCTGCATGAGTAGAGTGTGGATGACAAAGTTCCTCTGTGACAAAGTGACTAACTGTTGATGTTGGTAAACAAACAACTTTTGTGTTCTGAATCGAGCAAATCGAGTTTTGTTGAGTTCACCGTGTGTATTAACTTGCTTTTTCTCCCTGCACACATTTTGTTCTCTCCTCTTGTGTTGTTTCCTTATTGTGTTGCCGCCTGTGGGCTTGTTGTCATAGTCGCTTATGTATGCTCTCATTTCACCCTCCATGAATGAACCACAGGCTAATATGGCATGCACTCTCTCAAGGTTAGCACACGTACACCTGGCAGAGAAGTGGAGGAACTATGTTGAGTTATGGGGTCAGCCTCTGTTTTAACAAAGCCAACATCACCTCTTAACTCGGTGATAGTCTCCACTGCTAAGTGGGCTGATCTGATCTGAGATGAGTCGCTCTGTTTGTAGCCGACTCTGCAGACCTCGGGTTCATTCATTCTCATCATTCATAGCGCGTGCGCTTTGTTAGCTTTAGATTCGCATAGAGTTGGCTCTAGTTGTAGGTCATGTAGATTAAATGCACTGTGTATGGGCCTCCCATAATGAGGTAAACAAAAACATGGTCTCCTGCTTTTCAAAATAACTGAAGGTTTTTGGAAACTGTGGAAGGACTTTGTTATCACAAAGTTGGATTGTACTAAGCGTTTCTTCTCGTACCTGTACATCAGACACAGTCATTGTTTGGGGGGGGGGGGGGGGGGCTTCAATAATAAGGAAACGGCCACTTCCTCAGTACAGTTGGATATGTGTTATGTCATGTCATTGCTTGGTTTTATGAGTTCAACAGCTTACAATCATGTCATTTGTTTTAACAAATGCATCAGCCACCTTCAGAGCCTGATAAAGTGGGGGGGGGGGGGGGGCTACAATAAATCACATATCTTCTTAACTCTGCACCATACTTGGATTTTTCTGCATGACTTGTAGTCGAGTGCACTCTTAGATGTCATGGTCACATCCCTCCATCAGTTGCATGGCAGCAGCCTGAGCACCAACACTTTAATAGCATCAAAGCAAATCGCAGAATCAAAAGGTTTTTTTACTCGTTTGGGGAAAACTAAAATTAGATGTAACATTTGTTTGATAAAAACTTGGAGGCTGTTTGAATATTTTTTTGCAAAAGAACTGCTGAAACAAGAAAAGTTGACAGTGGATTTCCTGCAGTGTTTCACCATGTAGTTCTAATAGAGACTCGTAGCTAGTTGGTAGCTAGTTAAGTTAGTGAGAAGTGTAACAAAATCACTTTCAAGTGTTCGAGAATGTCTTGGAAGATTCATGATTTTAGTCTCTGTGGATAGAATGTCAGGCTTCATGCTTCTTCGACCACAAAATAGGCTTGTCCTCCCTTGGACTAGATCATTGCCCATTACAAGCCCTACCGTGGGGTGTGTACCTTATTGAGTAGGCCCAACTTGGACATGCCCCATCAGGGCTTGTCTGTAGACATACAGGGTCTGGTTGTTTGAGAGCATGTTGGCCAGTAACATCTTGTTGACATGTTGTATGTACATCAATGTACATGTCACAACATATCCACATGATGTTACCCGCTAACATGATTTCAGACAGCCTTCACAGCGTGTTAGTTACACGGAGTCTTCATGTTGGAGCATACGAGATCACCAGTGCGATAAATGTACTGCAGTTGCCAGCTATGTCATGACGTGTTTTCTCATTGTGTTTGTTTGTTTTCAGCTTGAGTGAGAACCAGTCGTTGTTGTTGATGCCACCATGGTGTAACATTTGGCTCATGATGGCCATCGCCCTCTCAATGGGTCTTCACTTCCTCATCCTTGAAGTTGACTTCCTAGCTGTAAGTACTCACCATTTGCATGTTCTCCATTCCCTCGTAGACGTTAGGTCAGAATTGGGGGAGAAGAAGATTTATCTGGGAAAAAAATATTGACTCTTCATGGAAAGAAAAAAATTTAAAAAAGTGTGAATTGGGACTTTTACTGAAATCTGTGGTAGTTATTGAAAAAGATTTCCTTTTTATTTAAAAAAAGAAATTTTTGGAAAAAACCGACTTTGTGGAAAAAAATTTGAAAAAAGTGCCAATCTCTTTCCTAAATATTTGTTGAAAATGAAAAAAATAGAATATTTTTTTGACAAATTTTCTCCAAAGTATGTTTTCTTATTGTATTTCAGAACGTATTCCAGATCACCCCCCTAACTCTCGAAGAATGGCTCGTTGTACTGAAAATATCCTTCCCGGTCGTCATAATAGATGAAACACTCAAGTTCGTTGCTCGCAAATTTACAGATGGTAAAAACTATTTTTCTGGACTTCAGTGGATGATTGGAGTATGGGTGGTATACATAGGAATGATCGCGTATTCTGAATCCATGTTTTAACCTCCCTCCCTCCCTCGACTGCTCTATCTTGCTTCTCCTAGCCTGTTTATCATTAGGATATCGTTAAATACATCCCTGGCCATTGCTGGCTCATATCTGATGTGTTACCAGGGCTCATGGCTACCTATAACCATATTGACCTCATGCAGGGCACTCTGTTACAGGGGACTCTGTTACAGGGCACTGC
Organism: Lineus longissimus; assembly: GCF_910592395.1. Classification (NCBI taxonomy): domain Eukaryota; kingdom Metazoa; phylum Nemertea; class Pilidiophora; order Heteronemertea; family Lineidae; genus Lineus; species Lineus longissimus. The sequence continues at coordinate 28,877,329 of NC_088309.1, read as the reverse complement.
TACCTACCAATACAAATATTATAGGCACTGAACTTGGCAGCAACAAAATTAAGTGCTTATGAAAAGTTTGTATCACTTTTTCAGATTTTGGTAAAAAAACACAAAAAATCAATAGAGTTTATGTCACGCCCAGTTATAAGATGCAATCTTCTATTTGAGACTTTGAAGAAGATATTTTTTAAAGTAGAATTTCTTAAAATTTCTTGAAATCTATTTCTGACTAGGAATACATAATGTATAAATCTATGAATGGCCAGCTTGTTTGGCTTATTTGGCTTATTTGCCCACCGTGAGCCCTGTTCAACTAATAAACCATCAGATTGTTTGTGGAATGTCACAACCCATTGTTAACGGCATCTAATCCTCAGCACTGACACCTGGTGTCATTTATGCAAACTTCAGCATCGCCATACAAGGTGTCAGATGGGTTGAAGACTGTTATGAATGTACAAAATGAAGCTGAAATTAGGGCTGGTCTAAGAAAATATTTAGAGAAAAATTTTTTCAAAAAATGAAAATTCAGGTGGCAGATATGTTTTGCACAGAACACTATCATCTTAAGCACAAGTGAATGTTCTCGGTAGTCTTATATGTGTTGGTATCTCGTACCGACGCATGCACCGTTAATATCAGATGGAAACTTGAAACGTGCCAATTGGCCGTCTTTTTGTATTTATACTAAATTATTCTGAAAAGGCAGAAGGTTCTTATTCAGCTAGCTGGTATTGGCCAAATGTTGGGAGTTCAAGCCTGGGCCGGGGTTGGCATATTGAAGAGAGCTTTGTATGAGAGCTCCGAAGATAGTATAGTGTTTTCCATATTGTTCTGGCCAAAGGTACTTAGATGAACTTGGGAATGTGACCAGATCACATTTACCAAAGGATAGAGGTGTTGCATAACACCAGATTATCCTCAGAGTAGGCCTAAACAATGCTCTTTCACAGTGTCAACTAAAGCCGGTCAACTATGACACCGGTTGTGTAACATTACTATTTGTGATGACACTATTACAGTTTAGTGAGAAGAGGTCAGCCAAGTACCTTTGGCAAGATCTATCTGAAAAACACTATACAACTGTCACATCACTGCGATCAGGCATTGAAGGGAAGATTGAAATAAACCAAGCCGTTATCTGAGGGGATGCCAAGATTTGGTCAAGGTCAAGTTGGTTATTCAAAATGGTGGTGCCAGGGCATAGTTAATATTTTGGAACTGGTTCAAAGCTGACCTTGAATTGAAATTTGGACAGTTTAGAAATTGAGTAGAAAACTGCAGTGAAACAACGGCTGTAAAAATGCTGTAATATTGCTGTAAAAAGGCTTGGTTGGCAGAGATTGTTGTAACTGGAGATGAATGATAAAATGGCACTCATGAGTTTTATTGTCTTGTACAGTTGGAGCCGGGCGTCACTGAGGCCAATTGTTGCCAGATGTGGATTGTTTTTACCCCTAATCCCTGCAATCTCCAGTACATGGCTGGGTTTCCACCGGTTTTACAAACCAACAATCTTCTTGTACTATTTATCATATTTTTATGTTTCAAGATTTGTTTCTAAGACAAAAAAAACCTAGCTGTTACATTTGGATAATTTGAAGTCGTCGAATGCCTCATCATGTTGTTTATATTCATACAACTGTTGTAAGTAACTAACCATTGTGTACAATGCAACGTAAGTAGGAAACAAAAATCATCCTGCTCTGTATTTGGGAAACACCCTGTAGTAAAAATATAGAGGACTGCCACCCACGATGCCATGATGTCATCGTTTATACATTGTAACCATGGTTATACAACATTATCAAGTCCAATGTATAAATAAAGGAGTTTTATATTAAAAGATTTGAAACGATACATTTTGCATGTTGTGTTTGGTTGTTTTCATTAACATTGCATTCAAGTTGATTTCCTTTCATCTTAGTAGTCGCACTTCTCAAGGTTTTGTTGCTCGTCACTTGATCAACTCACAGAAATGGCAGTTTGTTTCACAATATGTAACGTTGAATGATACTGGTGAGTCCATTAGAGGTCGTGCAGTGACGTCTGTCAGTGACCTTTGCCGACAAAGTGTCACCAGGTCTTGGAGAACGTGTAGTTAATGTGCTAACACTTCACTTTCATGAATGCCATTGTTGCACAGTCGACAAAATGCTGTGTGTGGGTCAATGTTTCATACATTGCCTCAAAGCTGCCATTCCGTGAGCTGGTTGGGTGAGGGTGCCACCTACTGGGGTCCCATACACCAGTAGGTAACCGTTTGATTGACTAACAGAATGCTCAGTGATGACTGATTAGGATCAACAGGCTTCCCAAACAAACATGGCATCTGTGCCTCTCCTGTTCTGCCCAACAGAGCGTGGGAGCTTCTCACTTCTTGGGTAAACATGGTGTCTTTGTCTGCTTAATGTGAGGTCCAAAAGTAAATACTGCTTTGCAAAGTGTCCACCTTGCATTTTTGTAATCAAGATTGCAGAACACTGGAGTGTTGAAGAGGCCTCAGGCATGGTATATTGTAGAACACTGGAGTGTTGAAGAGGCCTCGGGCATGGTATATTGCAGAACACTGGAGTGTTGAAGAGGCCTCAGGCATGGTATGATGAAGAGAAGCATTGTGTGCTGTGACGATTGTAAGTTGGAAATGTCCTCAATTTCCTTTCCAATTTGCATGTAGCCAAGCATACCTTACATGTGTTGAACGTCTGCAAGCCAAGGCGTCTGCCTCGAAAGTCTCACCTTATCAACTGAGACTGGTTTCTATCAACTGTGCTTTTAAAACGTCTGCACGCATTATATACCCGATTTTAGATAGGGTCAAAATTTGCATGAAGCCCAATATTTAAAGATGTGGTCCTCTGTGACCCTTGACAACTGGTTGATGGGAATCCCTGTGTCTGGTTAACCCTCCTTACTGTCTGTATGCTTGAGTCCGTAAGAAACTCACTCACTACCGATTCATGACTTAAAACTACCTCTCAAGGTCAAGTGGAACAACCTCTCAAGGTCAAATGGAATTCAGCAACTATGAAGGGGTAATGTGAATAAAGACTAGCAAATGCTTTCATCTAAAACTCCATGTACATTAACACCAACGTCACAAAAACCTAATTCTTTCCACCCAAACAATTCTTTTCATCTCCTTACAATCTCCTTTGCATGTGTTCTTCCAGCAGACAGCACAAAGCATACAAATGTTTGAACTTTTCCTGACACAGTTGCATGACTCTGAAAAATAATACTTGGACTAATGGCACTGTTCAGGCAGAATGACTTCAGATTTTGATGATTTTTGTTATCCAAATGGAGAGCGTGCATGTTCTCTCTCTCTGGTAGTCAGTGAGTGTGTTCAGCTCAAGCTCCTTGTGTTCAGCTCAAGCTCCTTGTGTTCAGCTCAAGCTCCTTGTGTTCAGCTTGTGTGTTCCTGCCTCATGCATGTTCCCCTTCTCTCCCTGGTACAAGCCTCACAGCTGTTGGAATGGAGAGTGTGCTTTGGCTTGAAGCACCTTGCAGAATGGCATTGGTGAAACTAAATGACTCTTGAATTGAATTTGCAGAAATTCATAATCAATCCTTTGAGCTGGTTTTAGAAACATGAGTTCATTTACTCTCTACAGCCAGTGGCAATCCTAGTGGAAGCTGAAATCACTGGTATCTCTCTTGAAGGATTGGCCACACTTATGACAAGAGAATGTGAACCCTGGCTGTGCCTTGCTGTCTGTGTTGGGGCATGAGCATGTCCCCTGCTTCTCCGACCTGCTGTCTTTGACCTTTTGTGTTAGGTGTGAATGAGGAGTGAGTGAAGCTCTTGTTTAGATGTTGTTCTGTTGATTTAGGAGTGACCGTAATAAGCAGTACATTCAGAAACTACCAATTGGTCTGTGTAGTTTGAGCCATTTAGCAACATTTCCATTGGAGAATGTTATATTTTGCCTAAGTAAGCATCAAGTGTGGAGGATTAGTTTGGAAGGACTTGAAGATAGCTGAGAGCAGTCAAAATAAACTGGTCAGGCATGACACCAGAGGGTCTTGATTGATGCACATTTTATAACTTTCACGAATCTGTGTGTTGTGAGCTTGTAGTCTCTTCGGTCTGATTTCATCCAAGAATACCAGAACATTAGATGGCAATGGGTATCGGGGCAGAGTTTGGTTGACCTGTGAGTGGCTAGCTTGAGTGTTAGTGCAGACATTGTACTGTCATTTAGTAGCTAGTGGATATTGTATGAGTACAAGTTGTGATGTTTGTCAAGTCAATATAGGGTTTTAGTGAGACTTGTTACCCTGTTCATGAATGAGAGATAGGGAGGCCTACAAACAGCAGGTTGCTCTGTATTTGTATGGGTCATGCACGGGCCAACGTTAACATCAACAGGCTACTCTCTGGTGTCACTGCTTTACAAGCTTGCTGAGGAGGCGAAGCAATGAGAAGTATTTGTGGGATATATGACTATTCAGTGGAGAATCTCAACGCCATAAGAAGCGTTCCTGTTTTGTACAATTCATCATCAATTGGATCACGGATGTTTCTAAACATCCGTTGTGACCTTTGTGATCCGATTGACCTGTTGTTTGTTGTCTAATCATATATGTCTTGTTTCTATGTTTACCAACTTGTTGCCAGTGGTGCTGTTTTGTAGATTGTGAGACAGCGCCACCAGGTGGACACTAACCATATTAACCTGTGTATAAGCCTCTGTAGTGTATTCTAGTGCGTGCGGAGTATAGGTGTTGGATAGTTGTTAAACTGGAGCATGGCTTTCTCTCAAGTCACCTAGAAACTTGATCGAAGCATGCCACCTTGTAGCACCTCGTATTCGAGTAAAGAGAAGTAGTCAGTGTCGAGATCTGAATGGTGGGGAATAGTTCATGTATCATGTGCATGATCATCACTCGACCCAAGAAGTGCAGGTGCTGATAATTGGGAGGTCAGGTCACTGTGTTCTTGGTGGCAACGTGACCACACGTTCTTCACGACATCTTGCACAACCTGACCCGGTTCATCAGTTATTGGTAGCTACTTTGGGTCTCTGTGAACATCTCCTGTATGTTAATGCTGCGCATGCGAGGCTTCTGTCAGAGCTTTGTGCTTAGTTCGGCTGTCGAATGTGAGTTCTTACAAGCTTCAAAGCAGACTTGCAGACAAGATCTAGACTAGTGAAGACCTTTGGGTCGTCTGCTTAGCCGCTGTTCAGCTAGTTGTATGCTATTGGCAAACAAGAAAGCTGAATTCCAAACACCATGATAAGTAATGTTTCTCTGGCCTGCAGAGGCCAGACCAGGCAGGCCTGAAATCTCTCCAGTTTCTGCAGGTTGGAGCTTGAACCAGGTTAACCCTTGCCTCATGGTGTTTGGAATTCCTGTTCATACTAACTATGATTTTTCGCCATGCCAGAGCTTTTCTACGACCGCACAGAGACTAAACGCATGAAGAGACTGTGAGAAGACAACCCACACAACACACCATGGTATGTCTAACTGCAGGTAGTACACAACACTACTAAGGGCTTTAACTACTCCTCTCTTACTTGTGGCAAGAATGAGTTTTCATTTGTTATGGAGTCTGGTTCCAAACCCTCATGGCGTGATCTTTTGATGGCTTGGTTAGAGCAGAAGGAACTTGTCAGCTCACCTCGGCCAAATGATTCGGGTATCTGCACGTGGCAGATGATACAGGTCTGTTAAGGCCATGCCCATGTGGCAGTTTTGGTATAAACCTGAGGACACTTCGGTCTGAACCACTCAAATGAATGATGGCCTTCATGTATGGCTATAGGTGCTCAGAAATGGTGTGTGAAATCATCAGGAAAAGTCTTGTTGATAGGGGTTGCCCCTCTCCAGGTGCATCTTCTCTGAGGAGACCCATGATGGGACAAGCAAGCTGGACCAGCGGGAACCTTGACTGGTGCAATTAGTGTCAATGGTGGAAAGGTTCTGCGCTGACAGCTTCGCTATCAAGAGATCAGTGTGATACCAGAGGAACCAATAGACTCATAATGAAAGAAAATCATCTCCCAAGTCTCCCTCCCAACCTCACACCTTACTTTCTCACATATACCATGATTTTATAGACGCGGCTCCTGATCCGTTCCAATTTATCGCGAATCGAACAGAATCGCAGGGAAAAGTACCGACTTACAATAGGAAGTACTCGACTGGTACGTTGATAGAATTAGATTAGGAATAACATGTTACCATGTTACAATGTAGATGAAAGCTGATTTAAATGAAGTCATCCATGGCATTGGATTCATGAAGTTAGGGGAAGGTTAAGTGATACATGTGAAGCCAATGCGGATAGCCAGGTATTCGACATGACAACTTTATTGGGAAAAATCTCCCAGTGAAATATGATTTCTTGATGTAAGTGAGGGATGGTAAACAATAGTGGTGTCAGTCCGAGTCCCAACCATCAGGTTGAAATATGACATCCTTATTATGACAGTTTGGGACCTTGACAGTCAAGAACAGCAAACAACTCCATTATAAGCACAAGTGAACCATGTTATATGTCGGACACAATGGAAGCATTATTTGATTTGTAAGCAATTGTTGCTCATGCATAACTAATTTCTTTAAGTAAATTTGGCAAATGAAAGAGGTGATGATGTAATAGGCTGTCACCCGTTCTGTCTGGTTGAACAACTGCAGAACTAATCAACACAATTAGTTTTGCCTGAGCAAATTGTGCACATATCGAGTTATATTGTTTGATTTGAGACCATTGAAATCTGGTGGCAAAATCCTGGGTCTGTTTCTTTGAAAGTATGTCCATGTGTACTTTGAGGTGACAACACATTTGAGCACTGACTAGCTGATGTTACTCTGAGAACAAAAAGAGGTGACATTGACTGATTCACACCACCACCTTACAATCAGTGTCCCCCCCATGACCTTGACCCTGCAAGCGGCTCTGCTCGCTTGCCTCCCTCTCGCACATGTGGACCTCCTTCACCCATTCCATAACAAACCTTGTCCCCAGACTTTCAGCATGTCTGTCAGCTGCCTACTCTCCTCAGCCTGCTGATTCAAAGTGGTATAAAGTAAGATGGGACAATCATAGCTATCCCCCAAGGCACACCAAGCAATGCCAGTTGATTTCTACATTGAAGGGGCTATAATTGTACCACTTCACCTTACTGGTAACGGACCCGCTGGTAACGGGCCCGCTGGTAACGGACCCGCTGGTAATGGGCCCGCCGGTAACAGACTCCATTGTGGGCTGGTGATGTCAAAAGGACTCCTATCACCCCTCAGTTTCACCTGCCTATAATGGATTCTGGTGCGTCTATTGTCAATTCCAGTGGCCAAGACATGATATATCACTTTCAATCAGCACACTGATCCTGTGTGACCTTACTTTTTGCCACCCGAAGAATCTGTGTTGCCATGAAATGGAGACTTTGCCTGTGAAGGTCATACTCTCCCATCCCGAGTGACAGCGCTGTGTTATTATTATGCTTGATGGTGCCTGAATGAACCAGATGAAGGGAAGGTCAAGACCCTGATTAAGCTTCCAAGATTCCATAGCAATGGCACCCCCAAACAACAATACCTCCATACAGGGACATACTAGTGTGTTTCTGATCTAAGACCATTGTTCCCAAGTCTTTTCTTATAATCACCAAATCAAATAACTAACTGGTGAAGTATTGATTTGCCATAATCTGAATCAAATTCTGTGTGGGTCATTTTCATATGAACTGCTCATATAGGTTTCCCGATTGGTGAACAGTTTCTTCCCCGTGATGAATTGCTCAAGTTATGGTGACTTGCTTGGTGTGAAACAGCCCAGAATGGAAACAGGAAAAGTGGATAAGAAATCACTCATTTTTTGCCCTCTTTTTACAGCTTCACCCGTTCAGGATCCAAACAAGAAGTACTTGTAAGCGCTCATTGTAACGCTCGCTCATACTGTCACAGCAAACGAAGGAGCATTGAGTGATTAGAAGAAGAAGCACAAATAGATCATGGTTATGCAAGCTAGGATATGCTACACAGTGTAGCACTCTCCTTATGTCTCGTGTGTGCTGAGTCGTTCTTCCCTTCACCCAACTTTCTGGTTGTGTACTCTTTGTGGTGTGTTGATGAGGAGAAGCCTATAGTATTACCACCTCAGGGCTACACTCGCGGCAAGGCAATCTTCGTATCTCACAAGATTGAGAAGTGACTTTTGCTGTTTGTTTTTGTCCCATATACTCCTCCTTGTTATAGTGCTTGTTTTTTCTCTTGTTGGTGGGTTAAAGCTTATTAAACTTTTACAATGCTGTGCGACATATTGATATTCACAAGACAGGTTATGTACAAAGATATGAATGTTATAGATATAGTTGTGTACATGTAAATGTTATAGATATAGGTGTGTACATGTACATCATATAGATATAGGTGTGTACATCATATAGAAGTGGACGTTTGCAAATATGATAACTGATGCACGTGGACGAGACCTTAGTTTTCTACATTTGATAATATAAGGGAGGCTTACAGTTCAAGTTGTATGTAGTTATATGTGTATTGGAGAGTTTTATACATAGACTGTTTTGATATTTAAATGCTAATTTATTTTATACAATCATAGACAGATAGAGGTAACTTCATATGCAACTAGTATGATACAAGAACGCTCTGATGAAATGTTAGCAGACGTGCGCATATTTCTGGTTTGGGCTTCTGCATTGTATAAAGTGCATAGGAAACAAGGTCACCTCACCAGCTGAGTATGGATTGTTGAGTTTGTGTGTACTAGACACAGTAACACGTGAATCAGCCTGGAGGTGACCGTGACAACAAGGAGATACTTATGATGACACAATCAATGTGAATTAATTGATCAATTAACTGATTCATGGTAAAATCGTCTCCTAGGAAATGAATAATAATCAAAATGTAAATAGTGTGTTTGTTCAAGGATGACGATGATAATTCCTCAACTCCATGTAAAGAGTTCAAGCTTTCTTTTCAATGTTCGAAGAATGCAAGTGTAAGTTATAATGTGATCTCTATTATTATACATGATACTGGGCCTAATCTGGGTATAAATTGTACATGGAATTGGGCTTACATGTAAACTGGACACTTGGGCCCAAACTTGGCACAATATTATGTATTGGGACTATTCTCGATGCATTGTCATGTATTAGGCCTACGCTTGGCATGATATCATGAAAATTCATATTTTCTAAAGATTTAAGTGGCGATTTCTTGTAGGACAAAGTATAAACATTGATCATAGCATAGGAGCTTGACTGTTCGTATAGGATTACGTAAATGTACATTTTCTGATGTTACCTTAGAGTGTTACTGTATGAGACTTCAGGCAGCGGACAAACCATGCTGACATCACAACGAGCGATGTCATTCATTGTAAAGATGTGATGAAAAATGACATGATGGTGGACTTTCAAATTATGTTTAAGAGTGCAATCAAATGATTGAAGAGAGAAGGGATTCTCTGGTGTGACATATGTCTTTGTGAACATTATCTGCTCTACATTCTATAGGTGCTGAGAAACAGTGCACATGGCTAATGTCAACTCCAAATCTGAATATATTTCAAAAGTTCAGTAATTCATGACTGGTTGTTCATGGTTACCAGGCTTTGATCGAGATCAGTTGTGGAAGATCTTGATGTTTGTGGGTGACCCTTTAGGCAACCATTCTTTAAAAGACACACATCTGAGGCAGCTCAGACTGACCTGCTCATAAGAAACTCTACACAAAGAAATTGTTCACAAAGACATCCAATATATTATTTCATGAAAATTGTGGTAAAGTGCCCGCCTTGAGACCATCAACAGCAGTGTGAAGTTGCTTGTATCACATTGAAACCTGGGAGAGTATACATTGAAGTGAGAATAGGGTAGAGAATAAAATTTTAAAAATGGTTTGACAATTATGTGTTAGTTTGTTTCTTTTAAGCTCAAATTAATCTCAAACACTCTGTAGGCAGTGGATTGACCTTGTCCCTCACCCAACCCCATTGCTAGAATGTTATGATATATGTTATATGTTATGATGTTATGACTGAAGAACAAAACCCATAATCCAGTATTTCTGTTAGAATTTCTCCTGACCTGTGAATTGGGTTGTGACAATGACAGAAGTCTGAATCACTGGACACCCTTTGTCACAAACTCGCATGTAGATTCGATCTACATTGTTTGTCAGGCCCAAGTCTCTTGGAAGACACTCCGACTGACGCACTCTGAGACTGGTGAATCGTCTCTCTCAGCCTGGTTCTGGATGTCGGGCCACATTGTTACTCTGTCCTTATTGCTGCCGGGAAGGTGAACTGTCTTTGGAGGTATTGCATCACATGACCAGCAAGGCCAGAATGTGACACTCTACCTGTGACAACAGCCAACCTAGTGGATTGTCTTCACAACAAGGCCTGGTTGTACCTATGTCGCTGTCACTCTATGAACTCTCCGCATGGATCAAGATGACATGCCCTCTGAATGTCAGGTTGTTACTTCGTCTCTGTGGCAGCTGTGCTAGTGAACTGTCTTTGTTTTGGCCAGGTCGAAGTCATTTCTGAAGGACACGCCAGTACGTCCTCCAAGCTGATATATCCGTACGACACTCATCTTCTCTGGTGCTGCCATCTGAGCGAAGAAAATGGTATTAGGCGATTACTAAAAATTAAAAATATCGCCCGTTTTTAGGGCGGGGGACGATTTACAGCTGGAACCCCTTGAACCAGCTCCCTCAGATCCGTCATTCATCAAGTCAAAGCAAGCATGAACCTGGTTTAATCTGTGGTTTATCTTATTAATATACTTCCTATCGAGTCCCTTATATGCTGTGCAAATTCTCTCTGCATTACATCCATGGTGTTAACCCCACTACGTAGCAGCTGCGTTGCAGGTCATTGGTCTATGCTGCCACCCCTTAGTGAGGACAATACCTAGTAGTCCCGGTGTAATGTTTTTGAGTGTTTCTATTTTTGAGTGTTTCTATTTTTGAGTGTTTCCCCTCATTGTTTGGGAACGCTAAAATATAGATTGACAAGTTTTTCTGTGTTTCCCCCTATTGAAAAGTCATGGTCTCTCTAGCTGCCTATTGTTTGGAAACACTGACACATGGGAAACAACCACAGATGTTACACCGGCATGAAAAGTGGAAAATATTGACGCTGTTTACTTCTTCGCACATTTTGTACACGTTGTAGTGAGTTTCCCACTGATGAGAATTTTGGGACCGAGGAATAGGGAAATTCGATAAAATTAATCGGGATGTCTACTTTCAGTCAGGCAAGGGGTGTCAACATTGTCTCTGTGGCAGCAAGGCTATGAACTGTCTTCTCTGTGGTCACGTCGAGGTGTCTCACCCTCAGGTAGACCAGGTTGAACCTAATTGTCACAATGATAGTCAGGCTACAACACAATAATATCGGGAAGGTGGGAGACAGTTGTCAATAAACACAAGAATCTTTCAAACACACAAGACTCAATCTGAATATCGAAGACATACATTAATTATAACTGTCTTCTCTGTGGCAGGGTCGAGCTGTTGTGTCAGATCTACATTGCACGATTCTAGGATGAGACGGAGAATTCGATCGACCATGTTCTTATATTGAGTGTTGACTGGTTCAATATATCAGATCCTACTTGCTGACTTTGAGCTGGTAATCTGTGGGTCAGTCTCCGGTCATGTAATGATGAAGCAAAATACAATTTGTAGTGTCTCCTCCAGGGTTGTGACTGTCTTCGGAGAGTGGGTGACTTACAGTTACAGACATAAGTTGGCCCTTGGTCATTTCAGACTCAGCACTAACCAATTCCTCGTACAAGCGTGAATCATTTCGACGTCATCCTGAGGAAATCAGGGGTTAGTGTTCGCTTCTCCGGCCGTTTGTGTGCAGGGCCGGAGAAGCGAACTTTAACCCCTGATTTCCTCAGGGTGTTTCGACGTAGGCCTACTGCCTATTGGGAGATATGAGAGAACCCTATTGGCGACTTTGTGTATCTTTATCTTGCCTGCCTAGCTGCTGCCTATATTGTCCCTTTGAAATTGGGTGAAGAAATGAAAACATCATGCAAAATATCAAAGACTATTGCTACAGTGTCAGGTTCCAAGTTGTGACTTCCTCATCTCTCTCATCATGTTGTCAACACGGTGGAGCAGCCAGGACTGATTCGGCCTGGTTGTGACTTCCTCATCTCTCTCATCATGTTGTCAACACGGTGGAGCAGCCAGGACTGATTCGGCCTGGCTGTGACTTCCTCATCTCTCTCACCATGTTGACAACTTGGCAGAGCAGCCAAGACTGATTTGGCCTGGCTGTGACTGTCTCATCTCTCTCACCATAATTATTGTCAACACGGTGGAGCAGCAAGAACTGATTCGACCTGGCTGTGAGCTGTCTCATCTCTCTCGCCATATTAACAACTAGACAGTGCGGCGAAGATTGATGTGGCCTGGCTGTGACTGTCTCATCACTCGCATCATGTTGTCAGTACGGTGGAGCAGCCAGGATTGATTCGGCCTGGCTGTGACTTCCTCACCTCTCTCATCATGTTGTCAGCACGGTGGAGCAGCCAGGATTGATTCGGCCTGGCTGTGACTTCCTCGTCTCTCTCATCATGTTGTCAACACGGTGGAGCAGCCAGGACTGATTCGGCCTGGCTGTGACTGCCTCATCTCTCTCACCATGTTGACAACTTGGCAGAGCAGCCAAGACTGATTTGGCCTGGCTGTGACTGTCTCATCTCTTTCACCATAATTATTGTCAACACGGTGGAGCAGCCAGAACTGATTCGGCCTGGCTCTGACTGTCTCATCTCTCTCGCCTTATTAACAACTAGGCAGTGCGGCGAAGATTGATGCGGCCTGGCTGTGACTGTCTCATCACACGCATCATGTTGTCAACACGCTGGAGCAGCCAGGACTGATTCGGCCTGGCTGTGACTTCCTCATCTCTCTCACCATGTTGACAACTTGGCAGAGCAGCCAAGACTTTTTTTGCCTGGCTGTGACTGTCTCATCTCTCTCATCATGTTGTCAGCACGATGGAGGAGCCAGGACTGTCAAACAGTTGTGTGAGCTCACTAGAGCTTGCACTTACATAATAGTGTAAAACTAAAATTTATATAATTTATATATATATGTATATAAAACCGTCATCGGATGCGCATCCGATATGCCACGAGATCCTTTACCGTCAATTCCCTTACCGTCTTCGGATGCGCATCCGATATGCCACGAGATCCTTCACCGTCAATTCCCTTACCGTCTTGGGATCCGATATGCCACGAGATCCTTCACCGTCAATTCCCTTACCGTCTTCGGATGCGCATCCGATGCCACGAGATCCTTTACCGTCAATTTCTTTACCGTCATCGGATGCGCATCCGATATGCCACGAGATCCTTCACCGTCAATTCCCTTACCGTCTTCGGATGCGCATCCGATATGCCACGAGATCCTTTACCGTCAATTTCTTTACCGTCATCGGATGCGCATCCGATATGCCACGAGTTTTTTTGTTACCTCACCGTCAATTCCTATACCGTCATGGATGCCACGAGCTTTGTTCGCGTTGTAAAGGTTTCGGGGATACGACTAATGCATGCGAGCACCGTCGGCGGAACCCCAGCGCCCGCCCTCTCGATCTATCCGTAAGAACAAGCCACTCTCGTGACCGTCACATTTACGGACTCCGGACCTCCAGACTTTAGAGACCGAGCTTTTCTTTACCGATACAATTACTGTATACTCGGCGCCTCACTTATATGTGTTGTTTTTTTCACATACATTGTTCTCGTGGTTTACGGAAACGTAGGCCTAAAATGTTATAGTGTCTAAAAACAATATTCAGTTAATGGAATTACACTTTTTTCCATTACTGCTTGCTTGATATTGCCCTAACAACTTTTTCATGAATCAATTTTGAGCATTATGTTTACAACGTAGTTATTATAGCACGAAATATGAGTCTAAAATGCCAAATACTTGCAACTATTATGTTAATCACTGAAATCTTAGTGTACTAATTGCTCGCTATAAGCTAGGTTATTGCGCCCCTAAACCAACGTACTGACAACGCTACCTCCCCGGAACTCAAACTTTAACGTGAGTTAATTGTAATCTTACTCTCTATATACCAAAGTGATTTACCTAGGAATACAGTTGCACTTCACTGAAAACTAATGATGTGTGGTTATGAGTTCAATGAATCCTTCGATTCCTTTGGTTTTCTTGGCGAACTGACGTCCGACAATCAATGACCCGTTGACGTGTACCTGCAATACGCCATTGCCGTAGTGTGTAAACAGATATTTTTGGACGAAACTCAGCCCCTCACAAACTTTGGTCCATTTCGCCAATGATGACACTGCTTCTAGACTGTACCACAGCACTTTCAGCTGTAGCAGCGCTAAGCAAGAGTCAAGACAAATGTCCGCTGCCAGCCGCTGCTGGACCAACCCCCTCGCCCGCCCCCCATCATGATATCAGATTCAGAGGCCTGGCTGAGCCCTGTGATTTAGTCAAATTCAATATGATTCTTTTCTACTGTGATGTTAAGGCCCTTGTGTCATGCAGCGTATTCGGTAGCACCGGTACACAACTTATGTTAAACCGCGACGTCTGCTGCAATTCAAATTGCATATGACGCCAACGGAATTGTGACGACTTGTTTCTCAAATCTTTTGGTGAACAGTGATCACGGGCTGTGGGAATTGCGAAGGGATGGTGTTGAGTATCGCCACAACAATGTTGATATGATCACTTGTCGTTTCAGCGGGCATGACTTGGTACATCCAGTGACCCAGCAAAAAGTAGCCTCGGTACAGCCAGAAGTAGCAACAAATCGCAAAAGGGGATCCTTGTCTGACTGGTGGCTGGACCACATGGTAGGTCACCATCAAATAAGGGAGTGGATCCAGCACAGCTGGATAGAGGGGGCCCCGTTGAGGGCGAAGCCTGAATATGGTGAGGGACCAAAGGTGCCATCATCGAGGGCCCAGATAGATGAAGAGATTGAAGCCTGGGCTGCACACAATCCTGTTAGAAACAAAAAGCATCATTGTTATTTTGAAAAATCCTGCCAAAATTCTGTTGACTGTTTGTTGTCGACAAGAGTCTATGTTTCATGAATAACAAGGCTGTGTTCTGTACATTGTATTCCGTCTTTAGTCTCCTGTCTTTGCATCTGTTTTCATTATTTTGTTGCCTTAAAAGAGGGCAACGTTAAGTCGGTGAATTGGTTTGGATGGAGATGACCCTTAAGAAAAAAATCTCAGATTCACCATGGTAAAATCGGAGTTGACCATGCTCACCATGGTGAATGCAGCGTTCACCATGGTGAATTCAAAGTTTACCATGCTCACCATGAATGTAGAATTTACCATGCTCACCATGGTAAAATATTTCACCGTCCCAATTCACTATGGTGAAGTGCTGTCAGATTGCCATGGTGAAATTGAGACACATTATTTTATCCTTAGGGTAGGCCCCCTACACCAACACCTAACACTTTCTCAACCCCAATACTTGACCTGACCCAATGTATGTCTGCCCTTATCAGCCCAGGAACTCCCCAACCCAAGCAAAATCATGAAGCCCATCGCACTATTGTCCGTCTTCTGTCATGGTACAGGCGACGGCAATTGCGATTGGTGAAATCCCAATATCTTTCTGTCTGCATGGTCTGTGGGATGTGGAAACAATCAACCTCTGCCAGCTGCTTATCTATTCAGATTGTGAAGGCCTTGACACAACATAAAAACTCTGACGCGAAACAACTACCCTCTGCCAGCTGGTTATCTGGTCAGGTTGGGAAGACCTTTACACAACCTAAAAATTACGCTAAGGTTACCGCTAATGAACTTCGGAGACGACAGGACAGCCTACGCAACAACCAACCTCTTCCAGCTGGATATCTGGTCAGGTTGGGAAGACATTGACACAACCTTCAAAGGGTCCTTTAGCTGTACAAGACAACATTACACTGTGATACAAGACAACTGATTTGGTTGTACCCTGGTAATCATCTCACAAGGACGGACAATGGAACAACCAACCTCTGCCAGCTGGTTATCTGATCTCACGAGACTGGCAGTACACAATATCTACCTGACAACTCTTTAAGTACAACTTGAGTACTACTTGGGACCACAGTCATCTTAAACGTGCCACCAAAATGACGTCAATATCTACATAAAAATACTTTACTTGATCAATTTGTCTACAGTGTAATTTTGGAAAAAGCCCTCAAATTCGTTGTCAGTCCTCGTTTGATTTTTAGCCGTAGCACTAGCAGCCAATAGCTGGTCTCAAATCATCCACAACAATGGGTTTCTGGGAATGTGCGATACCTGAAACAAATGCCAACACAACCGAGATGAAAGTGGATACAAATTGTGACAAAGATACTGATGATAACATCACACATGCCAATGGAGTATTTAATTGTGCTGGCTCCTCAATTAGAAATTACTCGAAGAGAAATTTGTCCAAGAGACATCTCCAATAATCATATGGACAGTCTCATCAGTCAGTCGGTCCTAAAGACATTTCTAATAAACATGGGGACAATCTCTTCCGAGTGGTAATCTGTCCAATTGACCACGACCAAGTATCTGATTTATAGTAGGGGCCTATATGTAGACTAGGCCTGTGGTCTGCTGGTATGACCCATATTTTGGGTATTGTAAAATTGTTATGACAAATATATTAAAAAAACTCTTACATAAGAATATCACTTGGTGTAATAGGTATCTATCGATAAAATCAAGATCACTTTCAGGTTGATATTTCTTGAGATGAAAACGAAAGAACATATTAGTAAAGGCACATTAGCAAAACCAAAATATTGATCTTTCAGAAATTAGTTAGGTATCAAACTTTCTTTATCTGCTCAACGTTTTGAAGTGGTCGTGATCGCGTAATAGACGAACGCCTGCTGACCAAATACTCGTAGCACAGTGACATGTGCATATCTTCGCTAATTTTGACTATTTTGCTATACAGCCATGTATATGCAACATAGTTAATTTATTCTAAGATATGCATGCATGCATGCCATGGTGACCAATATTGAGGATCACCGATTGTTGATGTCTGGGGCATGACCTATCCTCCCATTGCATGCCCCTACATCCTCTATATAATGGTACCGGTACTGTTTACATCAGTCAAGGAGACACATATTGATGGATACCATCGGTATGTGGTCTTGAGAAGCCGGTTCCAATGACCACTCGTACTCTGGAAAGAAGCTGAGATTGCTCTGGGACTCGCTAGTCCCCACGGGCCCGGCTATAAAACACCGGCACCCCGACATGCTCGTCTTCTATGAGAAGGAAAAGGAGGTCCTAATCATCGAGATAGCTGTCAGCTCCGACAGACACGTCCTAGCACGTGCGGAGGAGAAACGATCGAAGTACTGTGGCTGTGACTATCTCATCTCTCTCATCATGTTGTCAACACGGTGGAGCAGCCAGGACTGATTCGGCCTGGCTGTGACTTCCTCATCTCTCTCACCATGTTGACAACTTGGCAGAGCAGCCAAGACTAATTTGGCCTGGCTGTGACTGTCTCATCTCTCTCACCATATTAACAACTAGGCAGTGCGGCGAAGACTGATGCCGCCTGGCTGTGACTGTCTCATCGCTCTCACCATATAGACAACTTGGCAGAGCAGCCAAGACTGATTTGGCCTGGCTGTGACTGTCTCTCATCTCTTTCACCATGTATGATGTAGACAACTTGGCAGAGCAGCCGAGACTGATTTGGCCTGGCTGTGATTGTCTCATCTCTCTCGCCATATTAACAACTAAAAGTGCGGCGAAGATTGATGCGGCCTGGCTGTGACTGTCTCATCACTCTCATCATGTTGACAACACGGTGGAGCAGCCAGGACTGATTCGGCCTGGTCAAATCTCCCGCCGTGGTCGTGTCTCATGCGCTGCTGCCATCTGACCACAGGAAATGGAAGCTGCGATCAGGTCATTGACTAGTTCTTAGTCCATGCAGTACTACCAATACACCAGCAGGTGTCCGCTGAGAGACCGGGAACCAGGATTGTAAACATTAAAAATGGGAGGCAAAAGCTGATGAAAGACCTCAATAAATTTACTATTTTCACTACAATAGGATCGTTAGATTGGTAAGTGACTTTCTGATCGTTTTGAAATGCATGTCAGACAGGTTTTTAACTCGGTGATTTATGCATTACTTTATCTTGTAGCTCGGAAAACGGTTTGTTCTCCAGCTGCCTTCATCTTTTTTTATCATTTTTCACAAATCACATGACATAGGCTACATGGATTGGATGGTGGTGTAAACGGAAATAGGCCTATTATAGGGCCTAGTCCTTCTAATCATAGTCCTAGATTTTCAGTACAAAAATGTGGTAGTTTATGGGTTGAGCCAAAATAAATCAAATGTGCACACTCAGAACTCGCAGAAGGCATAAGCCGACTTCGTACAATACAATGCTTTAAGCCAGTTTGAACCTTTCTGGTTTAGGTCAGGTGAACTTACAATTACATGGTCATGGTGAAATGCAAGACTGGTCAGCACCCAAACAAATTTCTTCGAAAAGGTCGATTATCAAGGCTAACTTAGGATCACGGTTGAAATATTCTGTGGCTTCGACGATATGCCTTGATCTCAGTTAAGAAATAAAAAATCAGTCAATTGACAAGTTTATGGGCTGATGCCAAACCGTTTATTCTTGGCTGTACTCCGAGTCTGACCGTGCTACGTATAAAGTAATAATGACTCATAATGCAATCATATGATGGAGGCATTTATCACGACCATCAGCATGGTTTGCCATACAGAAGTGAATCCATTGTTGCATGCAACACATGGCTGTCAGAGTTGTTCAGGGTACTGGATTTCTGAGACTGGAAATAGCTGTCAGCTGGCAATTTGTTAATCCAGGGCCTATATTGTTGAGTATCTTTTCTTTTTGAGGATTTTGCTGAATAGACCGAAGGGGTACATAAAACTTGAACCAATTTTGTCAACGGATTTACCGGGTAGGTGCATCTTTTCTGTATGCATAAGAAGACTTAGCTAACCATTCGCATTGCAGGGAATTCACATCATTTCTCATGTTTCTGTTAGGCTTGGCATTTGGGATCTGCTTGCTCTACCAGTACCAATCTGAGGTTACTCACTGTATTAGTCTAGTATAGGCCTGTAACAATGTACCAAAGACCTCTGCCATTCCTTAAACATTTTATATTTTATGCATTTCAAAATATCTTGACTACAGCATTGTGTATCCATGTAAGTGCTTTTCTTTTTCTTGATCCACAAGTTGTACCATCGTAAGTGTCCCCCTTTCAAAGGTCAAGTAGAAAAGTTATCATGATGTATTGGCCCAGGTCCAACTAGGTTAGGATTGACTATTCGCTGGTGTTTTACACAGCAAGACCCAAAGTCAAGAACAATGGCCTAGATTTGTTAAGGTATGCGTTGGATCGGTCTGTGGTGGTGATTGGTGGTGATTCATCAAGCGACTCCAGATCAGGCCACATTGGTTGCCGCACGTCTCTTGTTGTGATCCCAAGTTCAGGACAAGCTTTTCGTTCAATTTCTCTCCTCTGATTACCAGGATTTACATTTTGACCTATAAGTACAAGTACAAGTGTGTATGTGGTGTTTTCTTCTTTGCTATACAGATGGATGCTGATGTCATGTCTTCAGAAGGTTCGTTATTTCCACAGCTGTCTTAAGTTTGACGGAATTCTTTTTCATCATCAAACCTTAGAGTAGATAGACTTCAGATTGAAGGAGTCTTTTCGAAAGTGTTTCCAGTGTTCAACGGATTTCTTGTTGAATGTAAACTTCCTAAAAAATCAAATATACTTTTAAATATGTGCAAATCTAAACTAACGAACTGAGATGAAACTGACATATTATTGTTGCTTGATTAGTCGCACCTTATTGAACCCTGAATGTACCATTGTATTTGTAATGATCAGTTGGCTAATTCAATCAAGGTTTTGCCACCTCCAGGAAGGTGGCGACACATTGTTTTCCAGTGTGCATGTTATCATGGAAGTGTTTCCCTCACTTCACTTTGTTTTTGTTGACATTTCTGTCAAGGTTTATAGCCCACTGAAAAGTAGAGAGTCAGACTATGTTCATATTCAGACATAGTCATCTGACATCATCCAGACAATGGCTACAAAAGGTTAGCTTGGGATGGGAACCTAACCCCGTATAACTTGGTGTCCTGCAGCATGAACTGCCACTCTCCCGAAAACATAGCACATTTCTGATGCATGACGACATTGTATATTTTCAGTACCACCCAAATCACGTTTTAACCCTTTGAACAGAGATTGGCTGCGAAGAACGCCACCAAAGATGACGGAGACGAAGGCACAGAAGAAAGGTGGCTTCCACATCAACGAGGATGACCTGCTCTGTAAGAATGGCTGTGGTTTCTATGGTAACCCAGCATGGCAGAACTTTTGTTCTAAATGTTACCGGGATGTTTACCAGAAAGCCAAGCAAGCTCAGCTGCAGCATGACGAGGACAAGAAGAAACCTGTGAAGAGGTAAACTTTCCTTTGGTCCATTTGTCCTCCACTTTTCTGGAGAAAAGTATTTTTATAAGTTTTTGTTGGAGTCTGGTTCTCAATTCTATTCAGTCCAGTATGATATGAACATCAGTGCTGACATGAGTAAGTACATTTCAGTGGTTTAGCGAATCTTAGGCAGTTGACATCGAACCTGTTAAAACTGAAATTGGAACTTCCTGTTAAAAATGAAACTGAAAGTTGAAATCAAATTCTTATCAAAACTGTCTGTTGAGCAATTCCACTTAGTCAGGTCAGTGCTATTGAATGATTGCCATGTGATAGCTGGGGGAAATCTGAAAATACTTAGCAGGAGGCAATTTTTCTTTGAAGATGATAATTAAACCCGAGATCTGTGTCCAAGCTTCTGTGGTCACATAGACTTATCATAAGTGATTGAACTTGCATGATTGTAGGCCTACTACAGAGCTGGGTTTTGCTTTGGTAATAACAACAAATTAAAAGTTTGCCTATTTGTTGTCAAAATTTGTTTGTTGTTGATGGAGGGTTAATTAGCTGTCCTGCTGTATCCAAGATGGTGGGATCCCGGCCTGGTTTATTATGTGGTGATGAGTTGAACGAATCATTGGTTGTGATGTCATCATGTAGTGACTCAGATTTCTCGCAGTCTTTGTGTGGAGCGAGCATGTTTTAGTTGAGGAGATGAATCCATGAGAGAAAGTGATGCTGGTGTCGTCTGCTGTGGTCATTGTGTCGTCTGCTCTATCCTGTTGATTGTTGACTTTCTTTGTTGGATTATTGTTAAAAAACAGGATAAAATCATTGCTTCCTCTGGTTGATTGTGCAAGTTCTGCCGCGGACTAAGTTACATACTGTTGAGAACAGGATCAAGTGATCAGAGACAATGCACTTGGTGGTCATCAGCAGGTGTTATATCCTTCAGTTGTATCAGGCAGTGTATGGATCTCTTTTGAAGATGCTTGGTTGAAAATGTTTGCATCGAAAAAGGACTTGGAAGACGTCTCATTTTGCAGACTGGAGACCTAGCTCAAGTTATAAATCATTTTAAAAAAACACATGAAAATCAAGTGACTGTAGCCTGTAGGTGATGGCAATATTTCTTCATTTACAATCCATCTAATAGGATAGTCGGGAGTTTCTTTTTGGGAAAACCATCATTTTTATGAAATGAGGTGGATGTGAGTGAATCATTTTGATGAATATTACGCACAAGCAACTGTGACACAATGATTAATCTGTTTGGCCTTAATCAGTAGCAACATCAACAATTTCATTATTTTCCATTTCAGGCCGTCTGGTGCTTCAGACATCACTGCGTCCTTCCTCAAGTTTGAGGAGAAAAAGAAACAAATAGCAGAGAAGAGAGCCAACACTGTCAAGTCGATCTTTATGAAGAGGACCTCCACAAAGGGTAAGAACTCCCAACACTCTCGCCTCTGAACACAACACTCTGTAGCATTAACTACTTTCCATGAGCAGGAATTTTGACCAATCAGCAGACACCTGTCATGCTGGTATCTTTGTTACATCTTATCAAACTGGTCCCTCTTATTTCGTGTCATGTGACTATACCTTGTCTTTCTCAACTTGTCCAAAGTTTGACCTTTCTCTCCACACCCAAGTAGGTTTGATTTCACACAATGTTCTTATGAAATATGGAACAAATTCTTAAATCACAATGATTCCACTATCAGACATTCTTGACCATTAATCGATTCAGAGACATGTGCCAAATTCAGCTGGGGAGATACTGTGGTCAGTGTCTAGAGGACCATGTCTAGCCAGTCTTGTGATGGGTTGATGGCGTGAGTGTGGTTACATTTGGTCTAGACAGACATTGAGGTGATAAGACATGGCCAGCTGTGCCTTGACTCATCCTGTGTTTTGGCCTCACTAATGTGACACTATTCCAGAGTTTGATGTTGTGTCAAGGTCATTCTTGTGATGTGTGCTTCATCTTATTCTAGAATCCCAAGATCATCACGGTCGCAAAGAATCTCATCGCACCAATACAACCAGCTTAGAAAGCCAACAAGTCGGTGGAGACTTTGCTGATTTCCTTCGAACGTTACGTCGACCAGCTGCTCTAGACATATCGAGACAAGTGCGCGCATTTATTGAACAGATTCAGGTGCTTGGAGAGATTCCAGTCGACGAGCACTCTGAGATGGTGCAGGATTTTTATCAGAAGATTGGTGATAGGTTGCATACCAATACTCTTTTTAAAGGTGAGTTGTTCTCTTGCTGTGGTGCTGCTTGTCTCAGGTTGCTGTGATGCATGATAATATGAGATCAGATCCAGGCAGAATGAAGGGAGCTCTGTGACCGTAGCAGATAGGCCTAATGAGGACAGTGAATGAAGATGGCTTTAACAAGTTTCTTCTGTGGGAACTAATATCTTGTATCGTATTTCAGGCATTTCCAGCGAAACTATCGATACTCTCATGGACTTCATCGAAAAATATATCATGACTCGGATGTATCGGACCGTCTTCTGTCCGCCAACAGCAGATGATGAAGAAAAGGATCTCGCCGTTCAGAACAAGATCCGCAGTCTTCACTGGGTGTCTGCTCAACAACTTGATGCTCTGATTACGGAGAATGACCTTGAGATTCGCGGCACCATCGATGCAGCAATCACAGGTAAGAATGGTCACAATAGAGCGTCTGCTCCGAAATAGCAAGATGTCTCTTATTGATGTATTGCTAGGTGATGCCTAGCTGGCTTTGGTGGCCAACTTTGAGCCATGTCAGTTGAGTCCATTTAACTCCAGGTTATTAGGTTATGGGGTGGTGTAATTTATGGTCAGTTGAAAGTCATCGGGACAAATATATAATGTCAAGTTGGATGAAATAGTGAACCGATTTATGAAACACTTGAGATTTGTTATCTATGTCTTTCCACTTGAAAGAGGCGATTGAAGTGTCTTCTTGCTGTACAGCTGCATTCTAATGACTGTTCAAATTGTTCTTTCCAGATATCATTGAGATGGACTCAAAGCGGGCTCCACAGGACAAACTTGCCTGCATCGTCCACTGCAGCAAACATATCTTTGAGATTCTGCGCATGTCTAAGAACGGTCCAGCCAGTGCTGATGAGTTCCTGCCGGCATTGATCTACATCGTCCTCAAGGCTAATCCGCCCCTCCTTCAGTCGAATATCCAGTTCATAACTAGGTTTGCCAACCCGAAGCGACTCATGAGTGGAGAGGCGGGATATTACTTCACTAATCTGGTGAGTTAGGATACTGATGACTATGATGATGGAGCCAGTAAAGCATAACACAAAGTGGTGGAGATGCCTTCAAATACCTCCTGAGCTCTTTGTTAGTCATCATTCATCACCCCTCCCTTCCCCATCCAAGAAGACAGCAGATTGGCTTCAGCTAGGCTTTTTCTATGGCTTCCTTTACCTAACACAAGAAGGCCTGGTTGATGTAACTCTTGCCAGCAGTTATCACATGAACAACATAAAGTGTATCCAAAGTGTCTCCGGATGAAAAATATCAGAAAATGCACCCAAATTACTTATTTTATGCCTCTTCTTGTTTCAGTGCTGTGCAGTTGCATTTATTCAAAACATCGACGCCCAATCACTGAGCTTAGAGGAGGAGGAGTATGAACGTTACATGTCTGGGGAGGTGGCGCCACCTACAGATAACTTTATGTGTGAAGGACTTCGGCTCATGTATCAGAACTTGAACACGTTAGCGGACTTGCAACAACGACATGAGAAACTCATGGCTGAAGCGTTACAGCTCCAGCAAGATATGAGAGAGTTTAAGGACAGCTTCAAAGCTCACATACAAACTGTTCTTCATAATACACCACTGGTTATTAAACCAAGGAAAACCAAAGTTGATCTGGACCAACTGGAGAATGTTGATAGTGATATGTTACCACCACCTCTTACTCCTCAACAAGCGCTATAGCTTTAAATGCTTCATGTGTACCTTATTGAAAACATGTCTGCCTTCAGAGGCACAGCCAAGTCCCCTTGGCATCGGGGGAAATATCAACCATTTATGTTCATTTTTGGTTAGCTGTTTGAACATGCATGGCCACTGTTATCTTTGGAGGCAAACATTTTGATACATTTCATCATCAAATAAGGCTTGTGGCCCTGACTTGGGCTTTTGCCATTTATTCCTAGTCATGTTGTAAAATTTGTGGGTAGGCATTTTTTACTGCCAATTTTTTATAGATCGATGCACAAATTGGTAAAAATGTTGTAAATCTTGCCTGTGGGATATTTTTGTGTCAGATGATTCCAGTGTCTATGATCTGTGGGAACATTGAGTTGTGACAAGGCATGAAAGGAGGTGACTTCATGCCAACACGATGCTTTACCATGTGTTTTATGGAGGATGAGCTCACCTTCGTTCTTCATTCACAGAAGAGTTTCAATGTCTCGTATTGGCCAGTTGGTCCTCATTGGCCACATGACTATCGAAATGAGGTTATCAAAGTGTTTTAGAACATTGGTATTAAGAGGTCAGTAGTGTGACAATAACCCCGAGTTTTTGGCAGATCATCATTCTGCTTGGTCTTTGTTGATATCTTGCACCATTTTGTTTTTGTTCTTTGTAATAATGACACTTCTAACCAAAAGACTTCTACCGAATGTGTTCTATAATGCCAGCAATGGATTGTATATCTTGTTTGTTTGAGCTATGATTGTTCTCGATGCTGGTGTCGGGCGTTTCCTTGAATAACCAGACATAAACCGTTTGAGATGTTTCCAACTTTTTTTCTCTGGAAAATGTTGGTAATGACCCAAGATCGACAACAAAGCATTTATGTCTGATGAAAATTATAAGTGGGTCATTTGTGTAGATACTGGGTGTCTTATTTCACTGTGAATATTGTACAGTTTTTATTTATTTTGCTCCAGACATGAAGCTTTGATGTATATACTTGTAAATCTTGGGAGAATAAAGTAATTTATCATGTGAACACGTAAAGGAGAACCATGTTTACTCTTGTTCTGTAGTGACACAATCTGGTCCCTGTATCAGTTCATGCCTCAGCTGGGGGGCAGCTGTTTTACCTGGTTGGACATAGTCAAGACATGGTCACTACCTGGCCTCAAGCTGAAGGACGTTTAGTAAAACGGGGATATATGATCTTTGCCCTCTGATGACAACCTGGATATCTCGACCTCGGGCATGTTACAGGGTGCAACTATTAATTCACCTTGCTAGTTGGATGCAGTCAAAACATGGTCACAATCTGGCTTCTCTCGATGGTGAAGCTGTCTCAGCCAAGCTTGGTACAACAGAGACATGATCATAGTCTGACGACCATCCAACCTCAGACTTGGCACAGGGGCAGCTGTTTCACCCAGATGGACACAGTCAAGTCATGGTCACAACGATGGAGAAGCTGTCTCTGCCAAGCTTGGTACAACAGAGACATGATCATAGTCTGACGACCATCCAACCTCAGACTTGGCACAGGGGCAGCTGTTTCACCCAGATGGACACAGTCAAGTCATGGTCACAACGATGGAGAAGCTGTCTCAGCCAAGCTTGGTACAACAGGGACATGATCATAGTCCTCTGACGTCCATTCCACCTCAGACTTGGCACAGGGGCAGCTGTTTCACCCAGTTGGACACAGTCAAGACATGGTCACAACGATGGAGAAGCTGTCTCAGCCAAGCTTGGTACAACAGAGACATGATCATAGTCTGACGACGACCATCCCACCTCAGACTTGGTACAGGGGCAGCTATTTCACCCAGTTGGACAGAGTCAAGACATGGTCACAACGATGGAGAAGCTGTCTCTGCCAAGCTTGGTACAACAGAGACATGATCATAGTCTGACGACGACCATCCCACCTCAGACTTGGTACAGGGGCAGCTGTTTCACCCAGTTGGACACAGTCAAGTCATGGTCACAACGATGGTGAAGCTGTCTCTGCCAAGCTTGGTACAACAGGGACATGATCATAGTCTGACGACGACCATCCGACCTCAGACTTGGTACAGGGGCAGCTGTTTCACCCAGTTGGACAAAGTCAAGACATGGTCACAACGATGGTGAAGCTGTCTCAGCCAAGCTTGGTACAACAGGGATATGGTCTTCTGGTGACCATCTCGACTTGAGGCATGTTACAGGGGCAACTGCTTAACCCAGTTGGACAAAGTCAAGACATGGTCACAACCTGGCTCCACTATCATGGGAAAAGTTGTCTCTGGTTCATGGTCATAGTCCTCTGGATGTCTCAGAAGTGGCAACGGGCCCGGTCATCTCAGCCGTGTCAAATACAGAAGAGTAATGTACACCTGAATAACTGACCAAGAAAACTTCGTAGCCTGTACAAGAATTATTTATTCTTCGATCAAACTGATCTATCAACCATGAACTCACAGGCGGTGTTGCACAAACAACATATGGGGTAAACACTTTCCAAGTCAGAAGAAGAGAACTTACTACATGAGTTAGAAGTCTCCCACTGCGAGTCCTTTATGACGAAGAGGGATGAGGTACTGTGACCAAAGCTGCACACCATCACACTTTGCCACAGACGACCAACTGATTTTCTTTATCTTTTTGAACTTCAAACTATTTGTCAAAACAGGGAAACTTCACCAAACTGAACATGGTAGAGAGAGTCTGAGAGGATGCATTATCCAAGTTGAGGTGATCACAAAGAAAACATCACATTACGAAAACTGTTCAGAAAGATGATATGACTTTTAACTTGGATGAAATCAACGTCCAGTCAGGTAGAGAATAGTCCAAGGATATCTGTTTCTAACATTTCAATAGGTTGTCATTCTCAGAAAGTGGAATTATAACTAAATGTTTAGTGCATCAAGAAAACAAGTTAACTGATTACATTCCTTTAGTTTAAAATGAAAGAGCTGAACTAAGCTACAGAAAATCTCTTTGGTAATATTCACTGGTGTAGTATAACACAAGATACCACCAGTAAACACTGCCAAGTAGATCACAGACCTGTAGTTCAGCTCATTCACCTCAAAATAACTATATAAATTTACATTACTATCAACAAGTATGGACTAATCAATACTTGCTATCAACTATGTACAATATTTACATATAACTTTAAAACAGCTTCATTATGTCTAGCCACACACTGGAAAATACTCCAAATGCAAGTTGATTTACAGACTATGCCTTCACAGGACAGCCATCCAAAATGAGACCATTTTAGAGGAAACCTGATGTTCTGACACTTTCATGTCGATCAGCACAAACACGTTTAGAAGCATGAATGAAGTGAAGAGTTCAAATGTAAAAGCTACTAAAAGCCATTCCTTAGAAGAATGAGAGAATGATGGTAAAACAAAGCTGACAGTGACCCAGATATGAATACTTTCATGTACAACAAACAAATGCCATCGATGTCACTGGTTCACAACTGAGAAGTTGTGTTTACTTAAAAAGACCTGAAGTGGATTAGTCGCTTTTGCATGTGAACTCCTAAAGTTGACCAGAGAACCTCTTTGAAGACAATATATTATTACTATCAATAATCATAACCATAGACTGTGTAATGGCATTGGCACACAAGGTCGCACTCGATCACATTTCAAGGATAGCACTACACAGTGGACATGGAATTGTTTCAGAGCCAGGTATTAGCCATATGAGACGATGCCCCTCCCACAACATCAAAAGCCTCAAGTCTGTTAAAGGTAACAGCAATAGACATAAGAGTAACACCAGATGCCACTTTTGATCTGAAAGGATTTGATTTGGCCCCATTACAAACTCTGGCTATTTAAAACCCATCCCCACATCCACAGTCCTAAACAGACACAACCAGTCTGTACTAATAAGACAATATCTTTGTCGACAGCCTTCAGTTCCAAAATATCTTTGTAGTGGAAGACGTAAACATGTCCACTATCATAGGATCGTCGTCAGCTATGCGATTAACAACCAGAATATGAATAAGACTGCTATCCACAGGAAAACACGAGATAAGAACTGATCTTCTGCATGTTGTGGTGAACCCGGCTGTGCTGAAACAGAAAATAAAACAAATGAAACCTTCTTGTGGGTCATAGGTCTGAGGAGAGATTGTGAGTGGGTGAACCTTACTAGAACAGCCACCAGCACAGACACTTTCAAGGATGAGTGACACTGGTAAGAGCACTTAATGAGAACGTCATCCATCAAATATCTTGCTTATTCTCAATGATCTCGATGATGGCTTATGAGAGTGGTAAAATGTGAAACCGCAGCTACTTACGAGGGGCAGGCCTTCCATCATTGAAGTTGAATGTTGATGCAAACATACCAAAAGGAAATGCACCAATGCCAAATGACACTTGGAAACCACCATTGTTTCCAAATCCGAACCCAGGAAATCCAGCCGTGTTTTCTGGCTCCGATCTCTGACCTGCTGGGCGTGGGGGTAATTTCTCCCTGTAAGACGAAAAAAGGCCAAGTTACAAAAGTCTTGGTATCATAAACCCCACGTCACAAACATCACACGTATAGTCAAATGATGATACACAAAGTTTGTCACCACTCCGACATTGTCATACTTTCATCAGTAGAAACGTTAGTTATTTGTTAATAGCTCACTTCTCATTGGTAATCCTAAGATACGATCTTGTAGGCTTAAAGAGAGAGAGTAAGTTGAGGTGGTAAGTTGAGGTGGTAAGTTGAGTTAGCCTTCTGATGCTTAGCCATACATGTACACAGATGTGAGCCTTACCTTGGGTCTTGCTGACCAGTGCTTCCTCTGCCATAAAGAGGGATGACCTTATCTTTGCTAATTCCAGCTTTACAAACTGGACACACTTGGCGGTGAGGACGTGTTTCTAACCACTGATGGAGACATGGCCAACTGAAAGAAAAAAGACAGGGAGATGTCAATTTCAAGTCAACACATATGCAGGCATCCGAGTGGTTGGTCTCTGTTAAAATGTGCACCATATCAAAAGGCTTCTTTGCAGTCCTACAACTCTCTAGCCTCTTCGGCTCTCTATCCCCCATGACGCTACAAATGCCACTCCAGTTCTCTATGATCCCCTCCCCCCATGACAATACAAATGCCACTCCAGTTCTCTATGATCCCCTCCCCCCATGACACTACAAATGCCACTCCAGTTCTCTATGATCCCCTCCCCCCATGACACTACAAATGCCACTCCAGTTCTCTATGATCCCCTCCCCCCATGACACTACAAATACCACTCCAGTTCTCTATGACCCCTCCCCTCATTACACTACAGATACCACTCCAGTTCTCTATGACACCTCCCCTCATTACACTACAGATACCACTCCAGTTCTCTATGACCCCTCCCCTCATTACACTACAGATACCACTCCAGTTCTCTATGATCCCCTCCCCCCATGACACTACAAATGCCACTCCAGTTCTCTATGATCCCCTCCCCCCATGACACTACAAATGCCACTCCAGTTCTCTATGATCCCCTCCCCCCATGACACTACAAATACCACTCCAGTTCTCTATGATCCCCTCCCCCCATGACACTACAAATACCACTCCAGTTCTCTATGATCCCCTCCCCCCATGACACTACAAATACCACTCCAGTTCTCTATGATCCCCTCCCCCCATGACACTACAGATACCACTCCAGTTCTCTATGATCCCCTCCCCCCATGACACTTCAAATGCCACTCCAGTTCTCTATGATCCCCTCCCCCCATGACACTACAAATGCCACTCCAGTTCTCTATGATCCCCTCCCCCCATGACACTACAAATGCCACTCGAGTTCTCTATGATCCCCTCCCCCCATGACACTACAAATGCCACTCCAGTTCTCTATGATCCCCTCCCCCCATGACACTACAAATACCACTCCAGTTCTCTATGATCCCCTCCCCCCATGACACTACAAATACCACTCCAGTTCTCTATGATCCCCTCCCCTCATGACACTACAAATACCACTCCAGTTCTCTATGATCCCCTCCCCCCATGACACTACAAATACCACTCCAGTTCTCTATGATCCCCTCCCCCCATGACACTACAAATACCACTCCAGTTCTCTATGATCCCCTCCCCTCATGACACTACAGATACCACTCCAGTTCTCTATGATCCCCTCCCCCCATGACACTACAAATACCACTCCAGTTCTCTAAATCCCCCTCCCATACGTCCAGATGTTGTGCCATAAGTTGTGCCTGAGGCCATCTGCAACACATTGGATAACAATCAGGTGAATAATGGCATTGATAACGCAAGCTGGAAATTAGCACCATTATAAACCACATTGACTGAGTCAATAACAGACAATATCTAAAAAACAATCTATCCATTATAATCCACAGAACAACCAAATGTCAAAATGTTAATACACTATATTATTAAGATTGAAATATCCTTCGCTCCTGACTGAAACTTTAGGAGACAACTTCTTATGTTACAAAAGGAATTTTCTGGAACTTCCCCGGGATAACCAAACCCACCAACCTGACTGGTAACATTAGAAATGCACAATTCTGATCAAAGCTCTGATACGCGAAACTACAAAACGCCACGTCATATGACTGAGTTTCTTTTTTTAATGGATGTGTAGGAGTAATTTGAACTCGGAGTCGAACCAAACCTGGAAAGTTCAATGTTTGATCCATGATTGGTTGATTGTTAGTTTACCACACACTAGTTAGTAAGTACTTTGTTCAAATTACCATGTCATGAGAATAAGGTACTACCTGATCTTCTCTGGTCAGATTTTCAGATGCCTGGTCCTACAGTTCAGAGTTTGGGGACTGCAGGCAGAAGCTTTGGGGTCCAAGCATGAATATTGTCCAATGTGAGATGATAGAAAATACACCTCTCCGTGACTCTGACCAAATTAATCTGGTCCACCGAGCCCCTTCCTATAACATGTATAATCTACCTTTATCACTTCTTGCGCAGGTTAATGCTCTCACGGTGAATGCCTGCAGAACTGCTGTATACATCCAACCCGAGACCCACACCAGTAAAGGACACATCTCACATAAATTTATGATCTAACCTGGCAACGCCCTAGGCTATGATGGAAACCATGCACTGGCAACTCAAATGGCTTTTAGTAATTCAAATAACAAACACATGTTATAGAGCATCTCGATATCTACATTCATGGGGTATCAGCATTCATTGCCTTGTTAGGGCAAAATATAACATTGTGCATCTGACATTTTCATGTAAAATGATTCGATACATAATTCGATTGGTTAAGATTTTTTTTCATGAATGTTCTGTTGCCAAAATTGACATAATCAAACAAGACCATTTGAGATTTTTACAGGAACATCCCATTGTCAAGTGTTTTAAAAAGACTATGTATATTACATGCAGTTTTGATAAACTGTTTTAATGACAAACTGCACATGCTCAGTAACACTGTAGAATGGGTTGCACTGGTCCCAGAGGACTTACGATGTAAGACACACCACTCGGGTCATCCTACTGGACCCTCACGACCACAGAGCTCTGTCACATACACAGGTTACGTTATTTTTCTACTGCAGCCCTATGCCAAGGTGAAGAGAAACATTTCAGAAGATGAGAACAGGTGGATCTCACTGAGCATGTTGTTATCCACAGTTACATGATGTCTTGGTCTTGGCCTTCAAACTCTGTGTTTCTTTCTACTCATCTTGATCCATGTGATTGTGATCTGAAGATTCGGAAAATGTTCTAAAGTAGAGGGCCTTTTGTACCATTATGAGACACCTATTTTAACCGTGTAGGCCTACTCAATCTGACATACCATGTGAATCTTTTTCCTGCTTAGGCTACACCATAGAAGGTTACCTTATGTACCAGTCAGAGGTAGCCATTGACTGATAATGGGTCAGAGTGGCTAACAATAGTTTACTCGGACAGGTACAAAGTTGACCAAAGTTGACATAGGTAACTCTGCACCAGCCAGACGAAGCCATTGAGAGCCACAACAACCTAAGGCCAACAAAGGACCACAGCGTCATGACGTGTTCATCGTACCTATGGCTTTGTTTTGGCCCTTTACCTGTACCTACCTCAGACTGGCACATTGTTAACTACTGAGATGACATGGTGACAGTGCCGACCAGACATCAATGTACGAGTTGACAACAAGCGACACAGGTCAGTGCGGGGGTCAGTCATCTGAAAGTGAAACACAAAACAACGCACATCATAGCCTACATGCACAAGACGTAAACGGTCATCAACCGCTGGAAAAGGAGCCATTACATTACCCATTATATGGACATCGGTTCGAAAAATGTCCACTGTATATAGCACACCCATCAAACAGATATACTAACCAGAAAAGGTGTCCACACATGCTAATGACGGCATCATGCGCAGTGTCAAGGCAAATATTACACTCATAACTTCCATCTGGTGGGGCAGTTGGTTCCTCTTCATTTCCAGTTGTGGAACTTGATCCAGCATTTGCTGTCCCTTCAGACGATGTCTGTGTGCTACTCATCGCACAATATCACAATTTGGACACGTTTCTATGGAGCACCGATACTAAATGATACGTGGAATCGAAGTTTGTGTTTAAATATCGAGCCCGATCAGAGAAATTAATCGATTATTGGAGCCTGAGGCGTAATATTTTTATTTTGAGATTGGGGAAGACTTCCGCTGACGTATTCTTGCGCGTGCGCAGTTGTCGAAAACCACCCTCCTACCCAAACTCGCACAGTGCCGAAATTAAAATTCAATTTCAGAACGAAATCAGCGCCTCTAGTGTCAAGATTGCTTCCTACCGCATGACCGGAACTATTTATCGACGTCATGCTTGAATACTACCTCTGCTTCTGAGAATGGACGAAAACACGCCAACTTCCTTCTCCAATCGATTGCCAGATGTCGCTACCATCTGAACAAAGTGTAAAAATTTTGTTTTACAAATTCGTAAATTTCTTGTTGAAATCACTATATTTTTCGGTCCAAATGATGCTGAGCGTTGTCTATGTTTTGTGATGCTTACTTACCACTGCAATTCAACTTCTGAATGTGCATGGTTTGTTCATAATTCAAGCTAAGGCTGTGGTAGGCCTACAGTGTGTTCCCAAAAAATCCTTTATTTTCACCATACATACTGTACAGGTTGTTCCAAAATATCATGTTCCAGTCTTCTTCTTCAAGTTCTATGTTGTGGGTATGGGTGTCACTTGGCTTTCTAAAATGTTAGACACCTGGCACATCTGGTATCTCTCTCATTTTTTTCTGTTATTTTTCAGAATTAAAGTTTATATAAGTCACTTCAGATATGATATGGCGAGTTCGATGTCTACGAGTTCGAGTGGGTCCAGTGCCGATGTCAAGATAAGGGAGATGCTGAAGGAACTGTACACACTGATACACGAGGTTCAAGAGGAGAGAGATCGGGGAGAACATGCCATTCAAAACATACAGAAGACACACGAGAGAATGCAACAAGAACAAAAAAGTGATCACCTTTTCATTGTGTCTTGTATAAATCTCATTGATTGATTGCTCAGACACGTCAGATTCTGTTTGTTTAGTCGTATTACATGTAGGATCTCTTCACAAGGCCTGGAGTGAACTCTCATTCTCAGCTGCTTTTGAAGACTAAATGGTCACTTGTGCCGAGTGTTTTTATCATTGTTGTTCCACAGCTTCAGAGATGAAGCCCTAGGCAATTCATCTGCATGTTTTGGATAATATAACTATAAGGCTTTGTTACTTTCCAGGAAAAAATAAAATGGGTAAGACACAGACCATTAGAAACCCACAAGTGGGTCTTTCTGGGTGAATTTGTATCTGTTGTTTATTACCTTTCAGTTTCTGCCTACTACAAGACAAAGTTAAAGGGCCTTTACAATACAGCCATGCAGGATGCTGAAGCAGAGGCTGAGTAAGTGGAATGCAGTTGCTTCTATACTGGTATTGAAAGGCAGTCGCATCTATACTGGTATTGAAAGGCAGTTGCTTCTATACTGGTATTGAAAGGCAGTCGCATCTATACTGGTATTGAAAGGCAGTTGCTTCTATACTGGTATTGAAAGGCAGTCGCTTCTATACTGGTATTGAAAGGCAGTTGCTTCTATACTGGTATTGAAAGGCAGTCGCATCTATACTGGTATTGAAAGGCAGTTGCTTCTATACTGGTATTGAAAGGCAGTCGCTTCTATACTGGTATTGAAAGGCAGTCGTTTCTATACTGGTATTGAAAGGCAGCCGTTTCTATACTGGTATTGAAAGGCAGCCGTTTCTATACTGGTATTGAAAGGCAGTCGTTTCTGTACTGGTATTGAAAGGCAGTCGTTTCTATACTGGTATTGAAAGGCAGCCGTTTCTATACTGGTATTGAAAGGCAGTCGTTTCTATACTGGTATATGAAAGGCATCTTGCCCGGCAAACATGTGTCTGTCAAGTGATACCTGACTGCAATAGTCCATCTATCAAGATTGTTTCTTAGTTGGTCTTCAGGAGCGTGGAGTTCTCCTCATTGCTATTGCTTCAGCAGTCTTAGATTAAGTAATATATGATTCTTTTTCAGAGCCCTAAAGAAAGCCCTAGAGAAAGTGGTTGAGATAAAAGCATTTCGACATGATAGAAGTAAGTTCATCCTTACTAATACTTAGTTAGTGTATTCCTCCTTTTGGGCAGGGGAACTCCTGTTTGGTTTGCCGCTGCAGGATAATCGTTTTTTTATTGATACTCTAATTCCCAACTCAACATCATCAACAGGAGTATCCACAGAAATCAGGCTGATGGCAAGAAAGTGTTGGTGCTATTTGCAGTGATGCTGACAGGCGCTGTTGTACTCCCTGCTGATAGTTTACAACGACTACCATAGTGTTCCATATCATGATGATGTCACAATCCTTCTCTTCAGGTATTTCTGATCGCCCCAAGCAGATAATGAGAAGAGGAGTGCTCATGACCATGTTACAACAGAACGCATCCACTTTACCACTCTGGATAGGCAAACCAGGTGAAAAGTAAGTATATTGTTGGCCTATACTTCTCTGAGACTGACTTGATTTGTCACCAAGGCCAGAGATGGTTCGGAGTCATATTCCATACTACACCAAACAGCAAATCAAATTTATTGTCCTACCAAATGTACAGAGACATTGTGACAAATTACATATATAGATACATCCAGTAATAAAATACGAAAGAGTGTACATATTATTACTATTTTGTTATTTTCAATAGTTTCTATATGTTAAAAACTCGAGAGATGCCAGTGTCTTGAGGCAACTATTTTACCTTTTAGACCCCCTCCCCTGTGTGGTGCTGTGCCAGCTGATAACAACTACGTAGCAAAGGCCGGGGACAAGGTTGCAGCAAGGGTACGAGGTAGCGATGGCGAGGAGAACTGGATCCTGGCTGAAGTTGTCAGTTATTCGTCATCGACGGGGAAATATGACGTTGATGACATCGATGCAGAAGAAGGGAAGGAGTAAGTGTGCCTTCCATCGTACCATGTCAGTTGTTGAAAAGATTAAGAAGCACCTTTTTCATTTGGGAAACTGTACTTGGATTACCCGGTATTACTATTGGATTCAAATGATGTGTGGTTTCCCTTCCAGACGACACAGTCTTAGTAAGAGACGAATAGTTCCTCTGCCCATCTGGAAATCTAACCCAGAGACTGACCCTGAAGCTCTCTTCCCCAAGGATACGGTAAGTTTGATTGCTATCTGTTTCATCACTGTTCTACCTTGAGTGTAATTGATTCATTTTACTCCAAGGGCTGACTTCAGATACTTCATAAAGTCACTCATCATACATAGGCCTGTAAAAGGAATTGTATATGAATTCCAGACAAAGTTCTCATAGTTGTTCATCCAGCGGTCCAGTGTGTCTGCCTACTCGCAATAGGATGCATTTCTCTGTGCTTTATACATTGTACCAGTAGCCAAGCCATTAACTGTTTGGTCTCTTTTCCAGCTGGTGCTTGCACTATATCCACAGACAACATGCTTTTACAGAGCTCTCATACATGAGGCGCCAAAACGTGTAAGAATATGACTTTTATTTTGGAAATAACTCAGCTGAACTTGGGTACAACATGAAAAAGGGGAATTACATAATCTTCTACTTGCTACACTAGCACTCAAAGTTATTGCCTTATTTCCAGGAGCCATATGCTGCTGATTACATCCTGGAATTCCTTGTGGAAAGTTTAGCTTTAAAAGTCACAATCTGAGCAGATGACGTTGGTTGGTGAAACTGATGTGTGTTTCTGCTCATTTCAGCCTCAAGACGATTACTCGGTATTGTTTGAAGATACATCCTACCCTGCCGGCTACTCACCTCCTCTCACGGTTGCTCAGCGTTATGTCATCTTGTGTAAAGAGGACAAGAAAAAATAACACCATAACATTAGAGTTGGATGAACAGTTGTGAGGACAGTTGTCTCAGTTTGACAAAGAGTGTCGATTAGGTTGATCAGTTGGGTTTCCTATGGTTGAATGAAGTCATCCTGTCAACAAAGTAATGGCACAACAATGAGAAGCTAATCGTGGTGGCTCAAATGATGAAGGGACTTGGAATGAGAGCTGGATCAGGGATCAAGACAGATCTACAAATAACAAGTTTCAGCAAATTTCATGCATAATAACTGCACTATGGCATGGGGTATTTCCTGAGCCAATGAACACGAATGGCGTACCCCTTTAAGGCTGTGCTGGTCCTCTGTTTGCAAACATGGTTTTCAACTGCAGGATGGGAGAGATCTAGTTTGGGCAAATAACATTTGCCAGCGGCATGGAAAGTGGTTATGGCAGCTAAGTTGTTGGTAAAATACTTGTACATCTTGTTGGTGTATCAAGAGTCAGATTATGTCTGTGGCAATAGGTACCTGTCAGTGTTGAATAAAGACTCAAATAATATGTATTCTATGTTATAGTTTTTCTCACTATAGTACTATGAAACTAAATCACTGGAAAAGGTGGTGTGTGGTAAGGGAGATAAAGTTTTCTCAAAACTTGACTATTCTCAATGAATGAGGTACTTCTGAAAACCAGCACCTGACAGTGCTACCACACTGTACTAGCTGGCCAAGTGGTAGGTTGCCATGTCAACAGTGTCCTCAGTCAGCTAACGATGCCCCATTGTCCTCCACCAAGCCAGGCCAGTGGTCTGGCTAGGTCACATCCTTGTTCGAGGTCTTGTTGATGGCTGGGTTCTGATTTCTACATAACGTTTTCTTTGTGAAATGTCATGTTTTCCTCTGTCTGTTTGGTCTGGTGGAAATCACTTCCTCAACTTGGTTGGGTTGCAGAGTCATTTGACAAAAGTAACAACGCAGATATGCAATTTAAATGCATAAAATGTCTATTCTACATTTGTATTAAATCATAAAATCAATCACTGGACAGAATGTGCAACACTCGATAAACACACGAAGGAAGGAATGGTTGAGATCATGAATACACATCTATCAGGTCATCATTAGTCTCCAAGTTGCAATCTGTCGTGAGATGGATGTCTCATTGGAGACAGTCTCATTGGAGATTTACAAACAAGACTGGTTGCATGGCCCGGACGCTCGAGTGGAATTTGTCCACAAAGACATCTACTCTGAGGTGACAATAACAGTTACTGCCAGGCTATTTCCTCTGAGAGCAGGATACTACGTGTTCCAAGTGAATTAGGATATTGTCAGAGCCAGAGCCAGAGCCAGAGCCAGTCATGTTGGAAGAGATCGCAGAAAATATACATCAGAATACAAAAATAGATAAATAAAAGCTTTGTGGACTGACTTGCAAACCGGCAACCCGTTACAAACTGGCTCATTCGTTCGCTTAGCCTGTCATTAAATGAATGTGGCCTATCTACTGCCATGCCACTCTTGACAGTTAATTGTAGTGTAAATGTGGCCTATCTACTGCCATGCCAATCTTGACAGTTAATTGGAGTGTAAATGTGGCCTATCTACTGCCATGCCACTCTTGACAGTTAATTGGAGTGTAAATGTGGCCTATCTACTGCCATGCCACTCTTGACAGTTAATTGGAGTGTAAATGTACAAACTCTGTCAGCAGATCTAATACCGGTTGACACCACCACGTGTTTTTTATATAATAAGGGCATGAAATAACAATGGTTGGCAGGTTTGTGACTGGTAAGGGTGACAAGAGATATACTTTTAAGATCTCATGGGTAAAGGCTTGCATGAGGTAGCCTGGTCATATGTCATGGAAGGAGACCTCTAAAGAGGTCATAATTCATAATACAATGAGAAATATGTGATGCAACTTGGCAGCGACAAATAGGAGACTTATCAATTTAGGCACGGAATGCATTTTAAGTACAATACGCATCTCACAGTGCCATATTAACATTTTTGGAATAAGAATAGCGTAAACTTTTGTTTGATTTAGTAGCATATGGAAATCAATGATAATTTCTGCTGGCAGGCCAATACCGATACGCTCAGTGTTTTACAATTGTATCTTAAAACTGGACAAACTTGCTTGTTCCAAATTGTAGTTGTCAAAAGCAAGTGGAGGAAATTGAGCCTTGTCTAGATTGGTGGGATTGGAGAAAAGGTAGGACTACAGGCAGATTCGCAGCAAACAGCATTTTAAACACATTATTTTGAAGTGTGGCCTTTTTTGGGGTGTCACCCGTCTCACTGGAATGCACAGTGCTCCAACTACCACAGTGTATGTGGCAGGGGGACTTCTCAAAAAGTTCATACACATCTTACAACCTACATCCATCACAAAACTGAAATGAGTATTTATTTGCAGTCTCTAGTTTCCAAGGCAACAGCCAATCAATACACGGAATATTAGGCAATCCAAGTCTTTCTAACAAAAACACAAGAAGGATACAAGTTCGAAAACATTCATTTTGACATGCACTTAAGAATAATCACACAATTCGACGTTACTATTTTGGTGCTCAGCTAGTTGTACAGGGCCAAGTGCTCAGCTAGTTGTACAGGGCCAAGTGCTCAGCTAGTTGTACAGGGCCAAGTGCTCAGCTAGTTGTACAGGGCCAAGTGCTCAGCTAGTTGTACAGGGCCAAGTGCTCAGCTAGTTGTACAGGGCCAAGTGCTCAGCTAGTTGTACAGGGCCAAAGCTAGCACATCTTTTCCTATGCAAAGAGCAAAATATGGCATTCACCTTACAAAATGGTTCAGGATCAGTGCACCATCTCATGATGTCATCATTATTTGATAATTTGTTCGGTTGTAGCGCTGGCCCTGTATTCATTATCATAAAACTAACCTAGAGACCTACAGGTGGGTTTTTAGCACACTACGACAGTTCAGCTGAAAGATGACACATTACATGTATATTATAGTCTAATCAATAACCCTTTGGAAGTTTGATCTGATATTACATCTTCTCCATTAATCACCAAATATGCATGCTGCAGTATTGATTTGTTTCTTCATAAAAATAGCCACTTAGTCATTTCATATTCATTTCAGTAAAAAAACAGTTGGCCTTATCATGCACTGAAGGAGCAGTTTCAAAGGAGACAAGGAAATCAACTCCTCCTCTATCATAAACAAATATAGAGCGTAATATTATTTACACAAGCTCTTTCTGGACGGTGAATTTCCCACAACTCCAAACATACATTTTATCTCCCGATATTCAATATGACATGTTGCGATTAACAGGACAAAGGGTTAAACCTGAAAGACGAAAAAGGGTGCATTGACACAGCCAGGGCTGAGTTACTCAAACAGTCATCAGGAGGTACACAGCAGAAGCCCTTGCTCCTGTCTATAGTCCCCCTTAATTGCTCAACTGTGTGATCAAGTGAGCCCTGGTGGTCTGGACAGAATCTCACTCTCTAAAATTAACAATTTGTACAAACATGTATGCAAGCAAAACATCTGACAGCATTTTGACATGAATTAAGAAGAGCTAACTATAGTTACACCTACATACAAATGCATGTGTCCTCAAAAACCAGTTCATGTTCACATTGCTATCAAAGTAGATGTACACATTGGTGAATACAGAACAGACTGTCCCAAGTCAGCCTGACTAATACATACACACAGTGTGGAGCGAACGTGTTCCATTTAGTGGCCCTCTGAAATAACAGGACTTCGTCTAAACAGATACCTGCCATTCTCAGGACAGGGAGAGGTGAAAAACAAGTTGAACTGGGTGCTTGAGGCAGTCTGTTGCATTCTGGCAAGATTTGATCAGATTCTGTTTGGACACAGGTTCTAATGAGAGACACCTACTCACAAAATGGCTAATTATTGCAGCTCAGTGCAGCCTGTGGAGACGACACAGTGGTTTTGGAAGAATTTATCGGAAGATCTTTCCAGAGTAGCCAATGGTTGGTCAAGAAATGGACAAGATAGAGAAACCAAGATAGGGAATGGTGTGGCCTGGTTCATGTTAAGTGCATAGTCTAGTTGGGTGGTGCAGTCTGGGGGCGAGTCCAATCACCACGCCCATTTACGCACGCTTTTAAGAGCAGTATGTGTGATTACAAGAAAGGAAGCTTGCAACACTTTTAAGCCTATCATCATGAACCTGAATGTGTACAGGTCCAAGGAAACCTCCAAGACGTGTCCACATCTATGTCAATGTGAGAATGAAGACTGTGCCTATTCCTGTTTTTGCCATGCATCACATTGCTCGTAGTTTTCACTTTTGACATCCGATGCGTAGTCTTCGTGATCTTTATAGTATCTCAAGATGGCATTTAAGCACGGCTTCAATAAGTCCAATGTCGCTTCTGTTTCATCAATTACCTGAAATCATAAACAGTTTTGAAATACAGACATGCCCATCCAAATCTATTGAAAGTCTACAATCTCCCAATGAAATGCACAATCAAGATGTATTTCAAGTACAAAGTTATCTTAGAATTCCATGTGAGATTCCCAGAGTTTTCAGGAAAATGTCAAGAGAAATTTTCATCAGACACATAATTTCTTGTTGGGCTATAGACAATATATTATATATATGTAACTTTCAACAGTATGACAGTTTATTTTGATCTGGTGTTTTTACATAACTTTGACCCTTACTTTTGGTATTTTTGTGTCATCTCTGAAGGCAAGGTTCAGTACCATTTCAGTTGGAGTTGGAAGGAACTTGATGGCAACCTAAAATCAAAACAAACAAAATTTTTAAAATTTTATTTTGAAAAGTGTCGGCACAAAAACCACTATTTTTATTCCCTTAAAGCAGAAGTTTAGTCTTCAGGTAACACACCGATAGAGGTCAACAAAACTCACCAACAAACT
This sequence comes from Lineus longissimus, assembly GCF_910592395.1. NCBI lineage: Eukaryota > Metazoa > Nemertea > Pilidiophora > Heteronemertea > Lineidae > Lineus > Lineus longissimus. Next base: position 28,835,623 of record NC_088309.1, on the reverse strand, counting down.
TTTGAGCTAGGCCATCTTCTTTGACAGAACCTGATCTGCACATTAGTATTCAATTTCAATTTACACCAGCAACTAAACACAATCGGAATGCTGCCATATTGCTTATGGCTAAAAATCATCAAAACTAGCCCTGAAAAAAACATTTTGAACTTACAGTGACTAATCCTCTAACAACCAAATTATGGTGATCTCTAAGAGAATGTCTGTAGGATAAATTTGCTGCATCTTTTGATCTTTCTGGGATACGTTCATGTTCTCGATAGTAAACCACAAGTTGGCGCAGCAGCAAGTACATGAAGAGTAATCCTCTGAAAAATAAAGATATATTCATAACACAGCGTGCGGGAAGTTTTTGAGGTATTGGTAATTATCAGGGAGATGTCTTTGTATCAATCATAGAGAGCATCAAACAACTGTAAGAAGACATAGAGGAATAAAAGGAGAATAATACTGATAAATATTCCAAAATGAACATTTCTGGACCATCGCAAGAAGAAAAACAGACAACAGAGCTGCTCTATAAGTACTTTTACAAGAAATCATATGAGTTGGTGTTTGAGTAGTATAACCGCAGTCTGCATTGAACCTGTAATACTGACCTTCTAAACCACATCAACGCCATGCTACAGGAACTATCCTTTTTATGGACGCCTTTGGCATATTCAACATCAAGTATTTCTTTTAAAGTTTTACACTCAGGATATGCTTCATGGGCAGCTTTGATTTTCTGAAAAATAGATGGCAAAAATAAGTGGCGATTCAATCCATTTCAATTTTAGAGATGGGGCTTAAGAGAGAACAGACATAGAATGAGGGATAATGCAGATGTAGCCTGGTTTATGGTACTTATAGACCAAGTTACTACTCCAGCTCATAGGACTCAGGCGCCGCAGTGCCAGAGGTCTCACAAGTTACTACTCCAGCTCATAGGACTCAGGCGCCGCAGTGCCAGAGGTCTCACAAGTTACTACTCCAGCTCATAGGACTCAGGCGCCGCAGAGCCAGAGGTCTCACAAGTTACTACTCCAGCTCATAGGACTCAGGTGCCGCAGAGCCAGAGGTCTCACAAGTTACTACTCCAGCTCATAGGACTCAGGCGCCGCAGAGCCAGAGGTCTCACAAGTTACTTCTCCAGCTCATAGGACTCAGGTGCCGCAGAACCAGAGGTCTCACAAGTTACTTCTCCAGCTCATAGGACTCAGGCGCCGCAGAGCCAGAGGTCTCACAAGTTACTACTCCAGCTCATAGGACTCAGGCGCCGCAGAGCCAGAGGTCTCACAAGTTACTACTCCAGCTCATAGGACTCAGGCGCCGCAGAGCCAGAGGTCTCACAAGTTACTACTCCAGCTCATAGGACTCAGGCGCCGCAGTGCCAGAGGTCTCACAAGTTACTACTCCAGCTCATAGGACTCAGGCGCCGCAGTGCCAGAGGTCTCACAAGTTACTACTCCAGCTCATAGGACTCAGGCGCCGCAGTGCCAGAGGTCTCACAAGTTACTACTCCAGCTTATAGGACTCGGGTGCCGCAGAACCAGAGGTCTCACAAGTTACTACTCCAGCTCATAGGACTCGGGTGCCGCAGAGCCAGAGGTCTCACAAGTTACTACTCCAGCTCATAGGACTCGGGTGCCGCAGAGCCAGAGGTCTCACAAGTTACTACTCCAGCTCATAGGACTCGGGTGCCGCAGAGCCAGAGGTCTCACAAGTTACTACTCCAGCTCATAGGACTCGGGTGCCGCAGAGCCAGAGGTCTCACAAGTTACTACTCCAGCTCATAGGACTCGGGTGCCGCAGAGCCAGAGGTCTCACAAGTTACTACTCCAGCTCATAGGACTCGGGTGCCGCAGAGCCAGAGGTCTCACAAGTTACTACTCCAGCTCCTAGGACTCAGGCGCCACAGAGCCAGAGGTCTCACAAGTTACTACTCACATGTACGTTTTGTTGAACATCACTCTTCACAAACATAAAGTTTTTACCCATGTGGACTGGAAGAAGTAAAGGAAACATAGTTTTTTCAGAGAGGATATTGAAGGTAACAATAATGATACTCGACTTCGCTGTACCCTTAATGCATGTTGAGAGTCACAGCATTCAGCAAATTATCATCTTAATTGCCTACCAGTACCTTATAATATTATAACGTAATTAGGCCACATAAAAAATAACTTGTTTAGCGTCCCTGCCTGACCTGAAAAAAATGGCCTTATATCACTATCACGGCTATATATTAATATAACTATACCGCGATCACGACTTGGACTATATGGTTATAACTTGTATACCAACAATCAACATGCACGCAATATCCCAATTACAATACATACAACATGTACAATGATACATGCATATACATGAACGACGCGCATGAATGATCCCGGAATGCCAGCCCAAGCCAAGTCTAATCTAATGGGACATTTCACGATTTTGATGGTAGATTTTATCCACATACCGAAAAATCTTGGCATTAGTTCAGAGGCAGCAAGAAACTCTACAACATCAATGTTGTTATCATCTTGTACTCGTGGAAATTGGCGTTTTGGATCGCCGAAAAAAGTGTAATTTGTGTCCAATTTTAGTTCATCTGCCATCTCTGCTATTTTTCAATTACCGGATGTGACGTCACTTGGGGGCTATAGGTCTCGTTAGGGAGTTTTTCCCAAATGTACGCGATGATGACGTGCCCCATTAACAGGACGTAACATCTATTTTAAAATGCGTTTCCAAAGTGAATGCATGAGGACAACCCATTTGTGTCGTATATCACTGGAAACGCCCGATTCCCCTGATTCTGCAGGATGTTAAATCGGGCATTTTATTTCTTTAAATAAATCATAAGCGTCGCATTTGCTCCTAGCTCTGTTCACCATCCCAAATGGCAATATTGCCAATTGGGCCGGACAATCACGAAAAACCCCAAATATTATACATTTCTTCCTGAATAATTCTTACAGAGACCATTCTCCCATGAAAGACAGTTGCTTACGCTACACAAAAATCAAAAAAAATCGAGGGTCAACCATTGAACTTTTGAGATATGTTGAATTTTGCACAAATCAGCGAAAAACGCACCAACTGGCACTGGACGGCATTTCAACACCGGGCCGACGCACATTCCAAGTTCAGTGTACACATACGCCGGCAACAACAGTATAAATGCGTAGTTTCTTGTTAGTCGCCTATTGAGTAGCACTCTAGGTTTCAGAAACTAAAAATAAAACATGTCTTTGCCAAAACAACTGCTGAATCAACGCTGACATACTGTAAGGACCGAGAAATCAATGATTTTAGGAACTACGGTTAGGGCTTGGCCGCGCATGAATAAAAAAAAACCCTCCCTAATGAGACCTTAGGTAGCCACCATTCTCCAAGCGTTGTCAATGGACATAATCATGGTATAGCCTTACTTGACCTGCTGTCTCTGCCACAGTTGGCCTATGTGACAATTTCAGCGGTAGCATGTAAATTGTGCGAAAAGTAAACAGCGTCAATATTTTCCACATTTCATGCCGGTGTAAAAGTAAAAAGTGTCCCCCCTGGAAAAAGTGTCCGGCCCTATTGTATTCTGCAATATGGTTCTATAGAGACCCTGACCGTCAATAGCTCAGAGATTGAAGCGCATAATAGAATCCTTTGTTCCCGGACATTTTATCCTAGGACATTTTAAACTTCTACACCGGGACTACCAGTTATTGTCCCCTGTCCTCACTAAGAGGTGGCAGCACAGACAATTGACCTGCAACGCAGCTGCTACGTAAGTGGGGTTAAACCATGGATGTAATGCCGAGAGAATTTGCACAGTATATAAAGGACTCGTTAGGTATTGTAGTAATAAGATAAACCACAGATTAAACCAGGTTCATACTTGCTTTGACTTGATGAATGACGGATCTGAGGGAGCTGGTTCAGGGGTTCCAGCTGTGAATCGTCCCCCGCCCTAAAAACGGGCGATATTTTTAATTTTTAGTAATTGCCTAGTTCCATTTTCTTAGCTCAGATGGCAGCACCAGAGAAGATGTGTATCGTACGGATATATCAGCTTTGAGGACGTAACGGCGGCAGTGTCCTTCAGAAATGACTTCTGTCAATGAGACACTAATACTGAATTTGGTCATAACTTAAATACGTTTGCATCTCATCAAGCTGGGGGGGGGGGGGGGGGGCAACGCTGCTGGGGTCTTGATCATGAAAATCGGAGAGATTTTTATGTGTCAAATTGACCAACTTATGTCTGTAAGTCACACACTCTCCGAAGACAGTCACAACCCTGGTGGAGATACTACAAATCGTATTTTGCTTCATCATTACATGACCGGAGACTGACCCACAGATCACCAGCTCAAAGTCAGCAAGTAGGATCTGATATATTGAACCAGTCAACACTCAATGTAAGAACATGGTCGACCGAATTCTCCGTCTCATCCTAGAATCGTGCAATGTAGATCTGACATAAACAGCTCGACCCTGCTACAGAGAAGACAGTTATAATTAATGTATGTCTTCGATATTCAGATTGAGTCTTGTGTGTTTGAAAGATTCATGTGTTTATGGCAACTGTCTCCCACCTTCCCGATATTATTGTGTTGTAGCCTGACTATCATTGTGACAATAGGTTACAACCTGGTCTACCCGAGGGTGAGACACCTCAACGGGAGCACAGAGAAGACAGTTCACAGCCCTGCTGCCACAGAGACATTGTTGACACCTAGCCTTTCTGAAAGTAGACTGATTGTTGAATGATTAAACGTTTGATGTCGGCTGCGAACTTGCTGTGCCTTTAGTCTGGTAACTGAGTATGACTAATCGAAAATGTACTTCTAGATCTCCCAATACCACACAAAAAACGATTCCTCGCCACAGAAAGCAGGCGACTAAATACCAGTGTTGTCAAGTTCACCAACTGGAGCAACATTGAAGTATCCACCGAAGTGTCTGTCAGTTATTATGCGATTGCCACCATAAATGAATCAGCACTTGTCACCATGACTACCAATATGCGTCACCAGAACTAATTGAAATTACAGGTCTAACAATAATGTGTTATTGCGCGTCAATCAGCAATCAGTTTAACTGATACTTATGTGTCCATATAATTCATTTATATCATGCACTGTTTGTTAACAAGAATCAGTCAACAGCATGTCTTTTTAATGATTAAGAGAGTAGGATATCAATAACATCCCAAGAAAACAAATAGACCTATATTGCCTTTTCACATATTGACAGGTGTCTGTGCAGGTTCTGACAGAGCCCCTATAAAATTAGTTGGTTCAGTTATTTTGAGAAAACATGACCACAAAATGAAGTCCAACTGTGCTAATCTGCAGCAACTTTATCTATCGCTATAAAGAATCTCAGAAAACCTCGTAATAGTGCACCAACGCAGCGCTGTATTGTAAAGATATTATAATGTTCTACATATTATGTGGAACTACTTTCACTGGCGGGCGCGGCCATATTGCTTATATTTGTCGGTGAAATACCAGTCGAAAATCCACTTTAAATCTCCGTCGATTATTCCCATCCATCATGACGGCGGATAGAGATGAACATGTGTATCAGGCCAAATTGGCTGAGCAAGCCGAGCGTTATGATGGTGAGTGGATCGTCCTTGTCCGACCCCTTTAACTGGAGGGTCCGTCCCAACAAAATGATCCAAGAACCCTGTCTATATCAATGATCAGTATGTAAACGGACTGTTGTGTACATGAATGTACACATCTGAAGTTTCATTCCACAGGTTGTCGAAAGTCGGCTGTCAGTACTGAGATGCACAATTTATTCATTTTATGTTATTTGCCAGATCATGAGGTTGATGATACGTTTATATTTCATTCTGACTATTCTTAATTCTAGGCTATATTTATTATATAGCCACTTTGCTGATTCTCGACTCGAGTCTTCTGTAGAATGTAGCCGTTACGGCGTTAGCCGTAGGCCCTTGTCTGATTGATAGAGCCAAGAGGCCCTCGCACCAGGCGGAGGAAGCCAGTAAAGGCCACAACAAACAAGAAGCAAACGAAAGACTGCATGACTTCCTCCGCCTGGTGTAAAAGGGTAATCATTGGTTGACACTTCTGACGTCGCTGAGTCTGGTCATCTTCACAGTTTCGCCAACCCTAGGCCTAACTCTCCATGACATACTTTTGATAGTCCTGGTTAATCGAGGAGATACATTGGCCAAGCATTTGTCATAGGCCTTGTACTGATGCTGGAAACAAGACCAGAGAAGTGTGCGGGTCATCGCACACGTGCTGCAAGAAGGGGCAGCACTGGGAAGAGAAGAGGCAGATTGCTTGGGGCCTTTAGGGCTAGTCCGCTCAAAGGTCTGCAGGGCACATCAAAAAAGGAACTTGTGTTATATCATATTAAGTGCTGTACAGTACAGTAGTACATTCAGTCGCCAAGTTGCATGCGCTGGGCTTTTGATCTGTTCATTTGCTGGGGCTGGGCTCAGGGACCAGGAATGCACAGAATCTGTCAATGGAAGTAGCAAATACATCTCGCTCTCTCAATCGGTAATAATGAAGGACACGTTATAAAGTAAAATGTTGTTTCTCATCCATTCCAATCCAAACCCTAATAAAATCAGGGCCAAGGGCTCTTGCAATCCCCAAAGTGCTGTCAGCATGGACAGCACAAGTGTGGTCTGATATAATACATAATGTGGTGACATATTGTGAAATAAGAAAGTATCTTCTCGGGGCGGTGGCCAAAATTTGGTCAGGCGGGGCGACAAAAAAGTTTTTTTATAACATCAAGTTTTCTGCATTTTCATCTAGAAATGGTAGCAGCTATGAAGAAGGTGGCCGAGATGAATGTAGAACTTTCTGTAGAGGAACGAAATCTACTCTCAGTCGCCTACAAAAATGTAATCGGTGCACGGCGTGCGTCTTGGAGAATAATTAGCAGCATAGAACAAAAAGAAGGAGATAAAGACGAAAGCAAAAAATCATTGATCCAAGATTATAAAGAAACAGTAAGTACAGAAACTTGGTCAAGGAAACTTGTTTACATGTGCATTATTTCTTATTTCATGTTTGTAAAAATCAACCTGTCCAGCGTTCCCAACTTGCTTTGTCTGAGGTCATTGGGATACGGCATTGACCTAATTTATCAATAGCATTCCAGGTCAATTGAGTTACAGCAGTGAATGCAGACATCATCGGGAAGTTACCAAATAAGTTAGATTCAATCCAGCTTATCATTCTATTGTCATGTCAACGGGATTGTTATCATTTTGAAACTATTTGAGAGAATGCCTGTTGTGTTGTAGTAGTGCACTAAACTTATTTCAGCTTTTGGATTTACCTCTACATTTCATGGAAATCATTATTGTTGATGATCTGGGTTGTTTGATTGATTGATTGATTGATTGATTGATTGATTGATTGATTGATTGATTGATTGATTGATTGATCGATTGAAGTGTGTCAGTAGTGTGTAGAGTAAAATACACCCTTCTAAATCTTGAACCTAAATTCTGTAGTGAAATGTTAAAGAACAGTACATTGAATGTATGCTGAATAGCATTCTAATTTCTGTGCCCTCTGCGCTGAAAAATATTGGTAGCTCAACACCGCTATCTGATTAACCTTGGCCTAACTTCATCCTTGTTTTAAAACCAGTCTTAGAAAATGTTGTCATTGATCTTTGATCAGTGGTTAGCTACTGCTGTGTGATTGATTGATTGGTCAATTCATAGATTGATTATTTCATTGCTTGATTGCTTGATTATGAATGTGTTTGCTGGAGGTTGAATATTTTCACATGGGATGCAGCTGTTGATCTCTCCACACTGACATCATTTTGCGTTAGTTTGTCTGATAGTCCCGCAATAACACAATATCCGACGCAGTGTGGTTCTGTCCTGATTAAATTTACACGCATTCGAACTGCCGGACTGGTCAGTTTTGTTTTACTGAAGACGCTGAACGCATTTGGTTGATGGGGAGGAAGACCATTTGATTTATAGTGCTGGCGACTGAGGTAAGAATAAAACTAATTGAACTTCTTTTAAAACTTGACTGCATGTTTTATTTTGCTCCCCTATTCCTGCTGCTTGCTCACCTGACCTCTGCCTACCTTGCTTTGTAATGGTCTTGTCTTTGTTGGCTCTGGAAAGTTTCAATGGAATTGCTTTAGTTCAGAACTTGATACTTTGTTACTCAAGTCAAAAGTGTCGTACACAGTCACTGCAAATAGTTAGAATGTTTGTGGTGTCTGTGTTGGTTTCATGTTGCTCTTCAGTTCCTCTCTAATTCAAGTTAATCTACTTAATCCAGTGCACATGGCAAACCCATGGTAGAGAAGCTTCTTGCACAGTTTGAACAAGGCCTCTTTACCCGCATGACGACAGCTTGATAAGGATTGTATGCATTTTGTATACATGTACATTTACTGATTTTGGGGGATGAAAATGTGGTATCTAGATGGTAGACGCCTGCTTATTGAGAAATTGTTTGAAATAGTAACCTCATAGCCTAGCCTGCATAATGTAAACATTGTGACTGAATCGAGTGTGAAATTAAGTGTCTTGTTTCACACCATGTGGAGATATTCAACCCTCTTCTGCTTGACACCCGCTTATGAGGATGCATTCTGTTGCGTGTCTGAAATATGCACAGCTCATAAAATTGGCTTTCCTTGTTGTCTTGTCTCTTGCCAATTCTGCCCTCTTTCTAAATATTGCATTTTCAGGTCTGATATTTGGGCATGAAGCATGATTTCTATTTTGTCTGATGTGTGCGTGTTGTGAATGAGACTGTACAAGGGTCCAAAACTCGGATCACTGTAGTGCCAAGACATACAAATAATTATAGGCTCAATTGTTTGCCAGTAAATGACGGAGGAAACACTGAGATTGGTGCAACTAGCAGTCGGACTTGAATGGCCAAACTTGCCCGAGTTATGGGTCAGTTCTGTTGGGAATGGCACCATTCCCCCAAATCTGTGATGTGATGTCGTTTTTGACCTCATAGCTTGGTGAAGTTCAATTGCGTAGTGCACTGATCCTGAGAGGCATATTTCGGGTGCAGATTTCCAACTGGTGTTGGTATTTCTATTTGCTTTCAAATCATATGACAAAACTAAACTTTCAATTGACAGCCCTATATCTATTCATTCTTTTGGTTGTAGATAAAGAACGACATATGCAATCTCTGTGATGATGTGGTGAATGTGTTAGACGATGCAGTGGTGCCCAATTCTGCATCAGATGAATCCAAAGTCTTCTACCTCAAGATGTAAGTGCCTTGTCATCTTTTAGATCAAGCAGTGCAAGTCTGGTTCATGCAAAGGATATAGCATACAACTCTGTCATACCCTCTCAGCATTCCTTTGCTATGAAAGAAGTGCTGCCATTCTGTTAAGTTTTCAGATGGGTATATGATAAGTACATAACAATCACTGCATTTTTGCAACATGGAATGGCTTTACAAAATAATATTTATAGTATACCTGATTTGAATCAGAATAAAAAAGCATTGTTAAAATGCACTGTCAGAACTACTAATACCAATAGTGTCATGTGTTAATGATCAATGAGGCATGAGTCATAACATTTGACATCATTGGACTTGCGCCAGGTGTTGTTCATCAGTGATTTTGAGGGTTAAAACGTTTCTTTACTATAACTATGTTAATTGTTTCAGTCAAAATGACACACACCTCAGCTCTGCAAAGAAATCTTGCCATTTTTGGCAGATTAACAATGATTGAAACAGTACACTCTTCTTGTCTGACAAACCGGGCATTACATATTTTGGTAGAATGCTAGAATCTGTTTACAAATTGATCACTGCCCAACTCCCAAATCATGCATTGTTCATCTGTCTTCCAGGCTTGGTGATTACCAGCGGTACAAGGCTGAAGTGTTAGATGGCAGCGCACGTGAAGCAGCTTCAGAAAAAAGTTTGTGCTTCTACGCATCAGCAAATGAAGCCTCTGCCCAAGCTCTTGACCCTTGTAATCCAATCAGACTCGGTCTTGCGCTCAATCAGTCTGTGTTTTTCTATGAGATCATGGGCAAGACGGAGAAAGCTTGTGAGTTGGCAAAAGATGCTATCCAGTGCGCATATGATGCTTTGAAGTCCTCTGATATGAAGTTGGAAGACACAAGGAAGGATGCGACACTGATCATGCAGCTACTGAGGGACAATCTGCAGTTGTGGCAGAATGACCAGTATGGAGAGGGAAATGAAGGTGGGTAGTCTAACACACTGATGGCTGATGACATACCTTATGACCCAGTCTGCACCCTATACTACTTGACAGAGTTTGAGTTAGGGAATTGTCTGAAATCAGAAAATGTCAAACATTCTTCATCTCTGGATAACATGTCCTTGTCCGATATCCAGTAGCCACTGTGTGCATACAAACTGTTGCGACTTTACCAAGTTCAGAATTGGCCTTTCAGCTCGTAATAAACAAATTAGTGATAATGTAGCCAGAACTTAGTAATGATGGAGCCTTCAGCGAGTTCAGAGTAACTGTAATGTCAAGATTGAACTCGGCAGCTGCCCTGTGCTTCTGCCATTTCCCTCTTGATAAAACCTGTTAGGAATACTCCCATGATTTTAAGGCCCTTTGTGCATCTGCTTATCTTACCCTTCAGATGATGACACCCAGCTGCAGGATGTGGAGGATGACGACTAAATGGGAAATTATCAGGATACATTACTGCTGATCTCGTGTTAAAGAACTTTTAAAAAGTATCTCTCATCCCACCTGGTGGACTTTATTGGTCAGAGCACATCGTCATGTATGCTTGAACATGGTGAACTCATAAAGATTTAGATGGAAATCTTTTTTAATTTGTAGTAAAATGCAAAATGCCGCTTTGTAGTGATTGTTGAAATCTTATGACTATGAGGACTTTGAAACATTCCTTGTAAGAGGTCTATCATTGGCTTCATATCCTGGGGTCCTTGTTGATCACCTGCTGCTGGTAAACCCAGACCTCATTAAAAAAGCATGTAGGTAGTCTAACACAGGGCAGGAGGTCATTCATTGTGTTAGGACAGTAAGGTTACAATAGAGCAAAGGCTCATTGACAGAGGAGGGACCACCTTTTTGAACATTTTAGGAAAACATGTCCTTAGTAACAATAGTTGGATTATGATATCATGTTGGATGTTGAGTCCTTATTTATCATCATGTTTATTGTATACCGTGTAGTTTTGTATTTTGATAACTAACATTTTGTTGAATGTGACTTATTTATGATGGACTGCTTTTGAATGCGCGTTTTGTGATATTTTCCTCGAGCAGTTTTTGTTATCCGTTTTGGACCATTTCATCTAATTATAAAGATAAAACTTTAGGGTCAGAATGAAGCCATTTGTTCTGTAATGTGATGTGCACCTTGATCAAGGCCAAAGGCTAACATTCGCGTGTCCTACTGACGAGCTCATTGCCAAGAAACCCAATCCAAGGGCAAAGTGACCTCAATACATGATATTTTAAGATTGAACACTGACTTCCTGGCTCTTTTGAATAATTCTGTCGATGCAACTTGAAAAATGAAGTTTTGGTTGTTTGCGCTAATTTTGCCATTTATTTTGCCATTATCCACGACTGTTTACTACATATATACAGCTGATGATGTTTAGTTCTGAATACAGACCTAATAAAATGAAAGTAGAAATGTATCTGGTGTTGCTTAGTCATTTGTCATGTTTGGTCAGTCCCAGTCTGGACTTCGAACACGGACAGTCTGTTGCTAATCCCAGACTGATTGAGTGATGATGTGAGTGTCTGAATTTTAAATTTAAGCTTATTTGATCGTGGCTGTCATGCTGTGGAGAAGAGGACCATCTAGGGGAGGGGTGTATGAATGTTGTGATTGGGTGTGATCATCCTCAGTATGGCTGTAGATAAGGGGTGTATGAAGGTGGTGATTGGGTGTGATCATCCTCAGTATGGCTGTAGATAAGGGGTGTATGAAGGTGGTGATTGGGTGTGATCATCCTCAGTATGGCTGTAGATAATGTGTGCGACTACAACTTCAACAGGCAACATTTTCAGTGATGATGGATACCAGTGGCAGTGGCAGAAATTGTCATTGAATGGGAAAGTAACTTGTTTTGTCACTAGACAACCCATAACAGTGTCATTCCATATCCCACAACCAAGGAGATGCTTGTAACAAAAACAAACAGTAAAAAACTCCAATTGACCTTAGGCATGGCGGATTGCTGAACATGTGCTGTAAAGGTTTGCATGACAGTTTGACCAATGCCTTGTCATATTGGCTGCTGTTCTAAAATGCTGGTCAAAATGTGCTGGCTGCTTGGTGAGAAGTAAACCAGCATGGACTGACTGAATCCAATACAAGGGAATAATGTCAGGCTTATTGTTCATGCTCTATTGTGTTTTGTTGTTGACACGAGGCAATTGAGTGTAGTCTTGAGTTTTATTGATTTGATCACAAAAGGTGAGAAGAACATCCTTTGTTTAGTCTAGTATTCTTTTTGTACATTATTTCTTGACTCGCTGATAGGATTACAGTCAAGGCAGGTCTTTGCAATTCCCTTTAAATCGGAGAATCCACTCTTGGGTCCTGCTTGACGTATTTGGGGGGCACCCTGCAGTCCCATTTAAAGTTGTAATTGTAATGAAGCCTTCTGTAGTTGCACCCCTTCTAAACCATGAACTCCACCCAAATCAGTCAGCCTGTGCTGTTTTCTTCATAACTCATGAACTTTCTGATCAGTCTGCGTGGAGAATCACATTTCTCTCCTTGCCCTGCATTGTATTCCTGTCAGAAATGCACATTTTATACTTTTTTGATAGAATCTAGAAACATGTCACAAAACCAAAGAGTGTTTTCAGTGTTGAATTTTGAGTGGAGTACTGAGATCATTGCTCTCACTAGAATCCATGTAATTATTTGTCTGAGGACTTTTGCTGCTTGAGAACTGAAGTGAGCTGAATATGTACAGGACTTCCCAAGCTCAAGAATTCCTACACACTCATACAGCATGTACATTGAGCTGTCAGGCATGTCAATAGATTCCTTCTGTCTGGGTGAAGCGCTGAACATGAACTCTGCTCACTTAAAGTTCGGTCATGCACAACAGTTTTGCTTGCTCGCTGTTCATTTTATTTCATTGTATACTTTCAATTTTACAGGAATTCTGCATTGTTGTGTTGTAATGTTTTGCTCAATTTGCCCTTTGTTGTCACAATTTGGAAAATGAATGATGAATGAGACCAAGCATAATGTGAATGTACTTGTATCAAGCCCCCCTCAAGATGTAATGGATAGCCCAGATTACATCCTACATGTTACCGCCTCTGACACGGCTCCTGTAGTTCCTGTTTGGTTCCGGATAGGCAGCAACCCTATCAACAGTCATGCAAAACATGGAAATGTATGTAGTGTGACGCTAAACAAGTCCAGCTTTCTTTGCTGCCTATTGAAAACCAAATGATGACTACCGCGCCTCTCAGCCCTGAACAGACCTTGTAACATGTTGATGAAGTTGTATAGCATGCATCCTGCCATGTGCATCATGAAATCAATGTACTCTTGATGGTCACTGTAGTATTGGTGCCATGATACTGTATTTGCTCTTTCGCCTCTGGACAGCTATGTTGGGTCTAGCGCTCTCCCTTACCACCTTGTGCAATGGCTTTCTCATAACCACTTTACTAGCCTGCCACACTCTCGAAAGGTTCCTTTTAAATGATACCTTTTATCATCATCCCAGAAATGACTGATTTGATAAGGCTGTGTCCTCCATGCCAAAGAAAGCCTCCTAGTCCAGATGCGTCTTGCTACTTTTAGGCTCAGTTCTTTAATAGTGTTGAAACACCAGTACACCACTGTAAATAAATCATTGATGAATAAACAATGCTAGCCTGCTCCTTCTCAAAGCTCTGAAGCCAGACATGTTGCAAGAAAACAGATGAGTGGATCTGACAATATAATTTCATCAAGATGTCGCGGATGATTCTCACATTTATGACGATAAGAAGTTTCAACTGACATCACCATGACCAATTGAGCAAGTAAGTTAAATTCATTTTCTAGTAGAATTACCATAATAAAAGATATGAATATAAACTAGCACTTAAAACATTGACAAGTAATCCTTGGTTAACTTGCTCCTTTTGTCAGAATAAATCATGGCCTTGGGAGCTCAACAGCTTGGAAGTTAGATGAAATCAGACAGGTTCTGATGCTATGGGTCATGGTTTTGTTTGTCAAAGCCCTGTCATCATGGTAAAGGACATAAGTTATCCCTCTACCATGTCTGATATGATTTGCTGGTATTTGGTCAGGGAGCAGACGCTGTGATGGTTATGCCTTCAGATTGCTCAATGAATAGTACTTGTCACATCACCGAGTTACACCAGCCTTGCCCTTGTACAATGTGAGTCTTGCTTTTGGAAGCCCCCTCTCCCCCACACCATTTGATTTTGATGTTGACTCACTAAAGAGATTAGTTAATCCAGCCAGGTGCAATCGTCTTATTGATTTTGGTTAGAAAGTCAATCACAGTTGCGCGTGTAGGTCCAGGACTAAGCAATGGGTTACACAACAGGTGAAAGTCATTTGAACATAAAGATGGATGCCCTTCCTATTCCCAGCTGATATGACCTCCTCCATTAAAGCTTAGCGCGTCTCTCGTCACTCACATTTCCATGGACAGGCAACATGACCAACCAGCACATTTTTCGAGTCGTATGTGTGATGATGCTAGCATGCTGATTGTTAAATGGTAGGTACATGCACTCCCATTGGTTTCATTCAGATTCATCATTAGTGACCTGCCAGTCAGGCTCCCCTCCTTGTGCCCTCACCTTCAGTGCTTTATGTAGCTTATGCTTTGCTTTCCTCAAGTTTGCTTGCTGCACATTTTTAACTGTTTACAAGTCAAAGTTGTGTTACAAGTTGCATGCTGTAATTTAGCTTGTGATGTGTTTTGTTACAGTCCTCAGTATCGTGAATCTCTTTAAATACTTTCTTTAGTGAATACTCTTGTTCAATTTTTTTTGATACAAAGTGGATTGAGTCATGATAGAACGAGGGACAGTACCCCTGTTTTGGAAATTCCTTTGCATAGAAGTGTGCCAGATGTTATTGTCATCTACAGACTATATGACTGTTGGATAGGTGCTGGGCTTGTTTGATATCAGGAACATAACGATCATTGGCCTTGTGTGTTGGTAGTGCATACCAAAATAGGGATAGAACTGCTTTGTAGTCGCTTATGAAGTACTTTTAACGCTCTGCACTTGTGCATAATGTAACCGTCACAAGTTTATCACTCGAAGATCACACAAATGCATTGTGGGGAAGAGATATGATGTCAGTTATGTTGACCAATTTTGGCTCTCATGACATGCTTTCTGACCTATTTCTAGCCTGACTGTGGAGAGGAGCGCTATTCCCTGTAATCCAGGTCATGTTCTTGATTATGAAATCCAACAATTTGCCTTCCTGTTTCCCTCAAACCCAGTAGCAGACACTGCACTGTCAAGTGTTGAGTAGATGCCAGTGTCCTGAGAAGTTGTACTGTTGCTTGCTTATGACACCAGCTGTAACTTGGTCAGTCAGCTGTTGCATATTTGCCCTGTGAGCCTGTAGAAATCCTTGCACCTTGAAATTGGACCTGGCCTCAGAAGGATTTATATGTTGAGTAGTCGTGAAGACACAAAAAGCAAACAGCTTAGTTAGGTCATCTACTTGTGGCATTGGAATGGGAAGAATCCAGCTAGTATACAATGGTGTGTGATCCTTGGAAGTACTGGTGGAGCCAGATAACTACCATCATGGCCAGTTCCTCTCCTAATGAGTCCTGTGTCAGTCTCTTGGTTGGACCTTCTTGAACAAGCCCAGTGTCCTCCCGTCTTGACAGACAGTACTTTAGACCAGTCCTCGCCAGATTATAATGACTGTTGTTTAAAAAAGATTGAACGAGAGTATTTCAGATAAAGCATAAGGTACTACGGATTATTTCCTCTGTTCAGGTTGTAATTGTGATTTTCAGGTGGAAGAAGAACTTAAAAATATCTGCAATGATATCATAAAGATTTTGGAGGATCATCTGTTAACTGCGGCCTCGAAAGGGGAACAACAAGTCTTCTATCAGAAAATGTAAGTTGAATGTGTGCAGAGGGCGGGTGAGCTTTGTCCATCTGGTTAGAGCGATTGGACAAGACTCCAAGTCTGTGCTGGGAGTAGAACCTCTGTATATAAGACACCCTTGCAACTGAGAAATGCTGTCTTTAATTGAGGGGTGTCCAGATAACAAGAGAAGAAATAGAATGGAACAGTTGGTGACTGAAAGAGGGCATCATGCTTTCCAAGGTGTCCACTAATGGAGGTTATACTGTGGCTTAGCCATGATAACAATGACCGGCTTCACAATCTGGATTATCTGTATAATCTGGTCTAAGTAGTATGACTTTGTTTTCCCAAAATAACAATGCCTATCATGAGCATGTTGACAATTCATAGCAGCTGTTGCACTGTCTATACAGAACACTCCATTCATATGCCCTTGTACAGAGCCCTAAGCTCTTTTGTTGGTTTGTGGGGCATTGTTTCCTTCCCTCATTTATGCAAATGCCTGACCAAAGTCCATGTCCACAGCAGGCCACACCATGTTCACATGGGACCACTGTGATCTTAGGACTGCCTGAAGTGCCCTCTTGTGGTTAACATATGAACTGGTTGTTCCATTGGCAGTGCCCTTGTTTGACAATCTTGTATGAATTGGAGTTAAAATTGATGAATGGAGAACTACCTTTGATTAGAGTGGTTCTGAAGTTCTCTCATGAGGATATTGCTACAGTGCCAGTGTGTTTCCTGTAGGTGACCTCTCTAAAGGAAGCAAGTCGTGTCTCATTACTCCCTCCTCTTCTCCTTCAGGAAAGGTGATTATCATCGATACTTGGCTGAATTTGCGACCGGCGAGGACCGAAAGGCTGCAGCAGAACGAAGCTTATGTGCTTATAAAGAGGCCAGTGATATAGCTACAAAAGAATTGCCACCAACTCACCCAATACGGTTGGGCTTAGCCTTGAATTTCTCAGTATTTTACTATGAAATCCTTAGCTCACCTGATCGTGCATGCCGACTGGCAAAAGCTGCTTTCGACGATGCGATAGCTGAGCTTGATACGTTGAGTGAAGAAAGCTACAAGGATTCCACACTCATCATGCAGCTGCTACGAGATAATCTGACACTCTGGACGACAGACATGCAAGATGGTGGTAAGATATCACAACTCGGAAACCTGTTGAGTCACTTCAAGTTGACTTGAGGCACGTCTTTTCAAGTTGATTAGAGACCGGTCAAATCAAGTTTAATTGAGGCACGTCTTTTCAAGTTGATTAGAGACCGGTCAAATCAAGTTGACTTGAGGCACGTCTTTTCAAGTTGATTAGAGACCGGTCAAATCAAGTTGACTTGAGGCACGTCTTTTCAAGTTGATTAGAGACCGGTCAAATCAAGTTGACTTGAGGCACGTCTTTTCAAGTTGATTAGAGACCGGTCAAATCAAGTTGACTTGAGGCTGTTTGTAAAGCTCATTCACAATCTTCATTCATCTTTCAGCAGTATCAACTGGGTCAAATCACAATGATTGCTTCCTGACAACTCGGGAAGCTGGATGAAATAGCCCTCTCCATGGACTTCTTGTTTCCTTTTCTGCAATTTGTACTTTAATAGTATTTCGTAATCATGAGAATTTTTAGTTGCATGGCCTGGTTTGTCTGCTGTTGACCCACTGCAATAAAGACTTTGCTTCAATTTGCAGAGAATGAAGCAACAAAGGTGGAACTCCAGGATGCAGAGGAATCACAGGAGGCTTCATAAAAGTGGCACCGTGTAGTGGATGGTAATGGTCCGTTACCAGCCCAAGAAATAAGGACCAAGAAGGAGGACCCAACGTGCTTATTTCACCTATTGGTCAGCCCCAGCATGCCTTGATCACGCACTGAGTCAGCTAACTTGGCAATGACTGATGCAGCAAGCAAAGCCTAACTGGCAATGGCAATGCATCTTGTGTTGCATACATTTTCAGCTGTTATAATAATCAGTTGTTTTAAACCGGGCCTCCACTTTAAGAGGAGATTGTGCACAGATCGCTTGTCATTCACTCCTTCAGAACCACAGGTAGATGTTCTCCTAGTGCATCAGTTAATGCAGTATTTTACCATTCATTCGAAGGCGACCTAGATGAGTCATCATTGGGTAGGATCCACCAGAGGCCCAATTTTAAAAGCCGATCCATACAATGCTTTCCGTGGGATTGTAATCAGTAGCTTTCCTATGTAAACAGCCTGTCTCTGCTTGCTGTTGCTGCTGTTTGAGATATCCAATATCCAGCTTGGCCTCAAGCAGCCAGTTTGCACGCGAGAGGCCTCAGTCCTTGTCAAGTTAGCCAAACATTGTAAGAGGGAGATGAATATAAAGTCAAGATAGTCATGATTTTGCATATAATGCAGAGATTTGGTTGTTCGTGTCAATTATTGTTGACATTTCTAATATGATTATTCTACATCTGAGATGGGATGTGTGAGATGATGATGGGATGTGATCTCGCGCTCTTTCAAAACTTTCTCAAGCCAAGTTTGCCCGTGTCCAGCCTGGCATCATCTATTTGACTAGAGGAAGGAGAAACACATTTGGACACATCCTATAATTCTCCAACTCGGTCATTTTGCTAACTAATAAGCCTGATAAGTTGACCCTGGGAGATTGAGCAGAAGATGGGTAGAATTTATATCAAAGTAGGTGTTTTGGGTTTGTGATGTCGGTAGGTTATGAAAATCATCATTCAAAACTGTGGCTTGTGAGGTTTCGTGAGAGATGTCGATCGTCATCCTAGGTTGTTATGAGACTGTAATGGTATAAGTGCCACAAGACTTCTCAAAACACTATACCATCCTGACATATATCGCCGTTATTTGCCTTGTTAAATTGCGGGTATAGAGACTTAACCCAATCAATATCGCGCCCAGCCGCGTTCTTGGGATTCATTGACTTTAAAGTGCTCACCCCAATGCTGGATTCAATGTTGATGTTTTGGTGTATCAGGGTAGGCAAGTTCTTTTGTGTAACTGCCTTGGGGGGGGGGGGTGAACTTATTCTTGTGTTGGAATAGACATGGTGGTAGTGAGCATCACATTTGAGTAAGGATGAGGCATCATGGGTAAAACACCTTCGCCACAATTTCATGGAGGGCCGAGGTAGCTTTAACAATTTCAAGTGTGTAATATTAATGGTTGTTTTTACACTGGAATCATTTAGGTGTATAATAGGTTGATGCCAGACCATGGAGACTATCTGGTAAGATTCTCTTCTAGAATTCACTCGCTCTGATTGCTCCGTATGGTAAGTTGGTATCATAATCCAAGGAGCATTGGTGTTCAGAAGAGATAAGTGTTCATAAACACTGAAGAACTTGATTCATCAGTGTTATGGGTCGGTCTCATAAAACTTCATTTCCACCCAAAACTTCTGGGTATGCTCATTCCGGGGAAGTGTTTATTTCAAGTTTATTGATGTAGAGCATAAGTAGAAGTTATGACTATCGACGTCACATTGACATTTTATGATACTGGGCCCTGGTCGTTATCAACCCTGTCTCTGTCGTATAAGGCTTCCAAGTGAGTTGAGCTGTCGCTTGGGGTGAAGATAAGTCCAGTGGCACCAACACCCAAGTCATGTTGCTCTTTCAATCATGTTGGAGATTCTAGGTCGTAGGCCTTTAACTTCTTCAGTCCAGTAGATGTTGTCGCAATGATAACTGCTTGAAGACCGAGCCTTGCTTTGTCTACTGCTCTGAACAACACCAAAAAGGACCATTCTGATTCTAGGCCAAGTGTGGACAGCTCAGTCCGGTTCACTTCATCTTTTATTCTCCAAGTGCTTTAATATCATTTAGAATGAGAATGTGTAATGTTTTTCATTATTGGCATATTACTTGGTTTGTGGACCAGTTAATTGGATCATAACATGAACATTATTATGTTGTCAGACAAGGAACATTCTCACGTCACCAGGAATCCTCACAGAACCTAACCATTACATGTCATTGATCAGGTAGAGCCTTTATCCTTTAACAACAACATTCTCTCTTTGAAAACAAATGAACCTTCTTGATGACATTATGTTTAAAAATTGACAGTTTCAATGATGAATGGGGTGATGTTTTGAAAATCTGCTATCTGCCCACATTGAGAAGAGAAATCAGTATTTTTCATGCCCTTAAAGGTAAAAGCATACCTCGATACTATTCAACATATCAGTTTGCATTTGTGGTGAGAATTCCCTTGTCTGATATGTACCTTTGGATGTAGTATGCTGTCGGTTTGCACTTGTGCAAGCCAATGGACGTTTGTATATGTACAATATTTAAATAAGGCTCTCAATCTGATTGGAGATAAACAGTGTATGTGTAGTATGTGGTGCGCATGCCAGTAGCATTTCTCACCATGTTCTGTGATCCGTGTAACCACACCCATCTTATCTGCCCCATAGGAGTCGTTGGCAGCGCTGTCAAGAGCAATCTGACGGTTGTAGGAGATGTACGTTAGGTCAGTCCAGTGTCACTAGAGTGCAAAGTGGAAGGGGACCTCTCAAGTGAACATATTATTAAGATCTTTCATGGTTTTCAATAACTGTGCTTGTTTCAATGTTTGTAGTGTGGAAATCACTCCAGTCAAAAGATTGGCTCCCAACCTGATGATTTTGGTTTCTCACTTTGTCCGAGTAACTCACTTGGCTTGGATGAATATTGTTATACTGTTAAGTTAAGGAACATGTTTCTTTATCAGCCTGCATGCTAACAGAGTACCCTAGTGCACCCAACTTGTTCCTCTGTGTCTTACGTGGATTGTAATAACGTTTTGAACGTGTAAACCCAATGTTTCGTAAGAAAACATCGAGAAATGAACTCCCTCTTGAGTAAAAAACTGGAATCAGATGTAGTTTCGTGTTTTTTGAGTAGGCTCCAGGAAAAGATTCGACATCATCAGAAACCATCTTCCCTGGGCTTGGTTTTCCCTTGAACATAGTTATCATCAGCAGTAAGATGGGGTCAGCAGATGTGGTAGGTTCAGTCTAAGTGTGGCCAATGCTGCCATTTTTACAAGGTCACTATTGTGTAAAGTGGCTATTTATAGGTGTAGGCTTTTAGAGCTGAGAGCTTCAA
The DNA here is from genome assembly GCF_910592395.1 of Lineus longissimus. Lineage (NCBI taxonomy): Eukaryota > Metazoa > Nemertea > Pilidiophora > Heteronemertea > Lineidae > Lineus > Lineus longissimus. The sequence goes on along the minus strand of NC_088309.1, from coordinate 28,814,450 downwards.
GTAATGTAGGACTTAACTTATAACCGGTCTGGTTAACACTTAGTCTGATATCACTATTATGAAGAAATCAGGTGAAAGTTTGATTGTACCAGATTAAATGTTCTTCTTAATCATCATACTTTCTAAGGTAGAATCAGTGGTTTTGTCTGTAGTCAGTGAATTGTGTTTCTTCTGTTGATGCCTAACAATCTCCATTATATACTTCTCTGTTTATTTCACATGAGCTACATGGTGAATCAATTATCTTGTAGTGTATCCAGGGATATGTAACTTTGTAAAACCAATGTCATGCTTTTAACATTAAAATCTTAAGTCTGAACTTAAAGGCTCTTGTTTTTCATTTAGGCTGATCCTCAGATCCCTGTAGCGAAGTTTCAGGGAAGACTCTGTGGTTTCAAGTGGATGGACGTGTTGAAGCATCCAAGTCCTATGATACAAAACATTCCATCCATCCTGAAATGCTGGTGTGCCTAAACTCCTGAAAATACCTTGGCAGGTTCTGTGGAAAGCTTACTGCCTTACATGATCACAGGAGTATGATGACTGCAGTCGCACATACTTGGCTACCCGGGTGTGATGCGGATGTCTGTCTGAGGTCGTTTCTGCATTTCCTGTTTTCTCAATTGTTGTGCACAAGGTGGCTGGGTGTAGTGTTTGACCGAACATGAGCTCGTACTTCATTCACCCCTAATCCCTTGCACCCATTCCATAAAGATATCGCCATAAGAATGATCTGTTGCTCGGAGTGTGAACTGCAGATCTGCCCAGTGTCCCCCAGTGATCTATCTTTCAATGGACTGACAGCCATCCTCGCAAGCCAGCGCCTTTCACTAGCTCCACTTGCACGTCACATGAGAGGGAATATGACCTGAAGTTGATCTCCGTAGAGTCTCAGGCGATCAGTTCTCTCTCAGTGCTGAATAGCCATCCTCGACACCAGGGTCAAACTCCTGCCCTTGTATTATACTCCAGGTATCTCTATGTTTGTATTGATGTTGTTTGGTTGTGGCTTTTGCAGGTTGAGAAGGAACTGCAGAGTACGTGCCAAGATATCATCTCCTTACTCACTGATTTCCTCATACCAGAAGTTGATTCAACAAAACAAAGTGAGGCCAAAGTCTTCTACAAAAAAATGTAAGTCACACGAGTGTCACCATGGAACTTCTCATTGCTGATCATTGAGCTAGACAACGCTAGTGATCATCCTTGCCCATGACCGATCTTGAATTATTATTTGCTGATCTCATTCCTTCCCTGGTTGTATCGGCCTCCATAACTGGGTGTAGGCCATTTCATGTTCGTCCTGAGACTTTCAGTGCCTCTCGCAGCGGCTGTAATAGTCATTCGAGACTGTTTGCCTGATGAGGTGTGTTTGATTACTTTTCCAGGTTAGGAGATTATCATCGCTACATGGCTGAGTTCTCTAGTGGTGAAGCCAGGAAAAGTGCTGCGGAGGCGAGTTTAAAGGCTTATGGAGAAGCAGACGTTTGTGCCCAGGCCTATCTCGCACCGACCAATCCAATCCGCCTCGGCTTGGCACTGAACTTCTCCGTCTTCTACTACGAGATTCTTAATTCACCGCGGCATGCGTGTAAACTGGCCAAGACGGCGTTTGATGCAGCGATTACCGAGCTGGAGGGATTACATGAAGATAGCTACAAGGATTCCACACTCATTATGCAGTTGCTTCGAGATAATCTGACACTCTGGATGTCCGATTTGCCAAACAGTAAGCTTACAGATGTTCCAGTTAGTTGTGGTGACGACAAGGCATCACTTGGTCTGGCCTGGGCTGGTCTCTGACAGAGATCAGATGGTGACCACAAGACATCACTTGGTCTGGCCTGGGCTGGTCTCTGACAGGGATCAGATGGTGACCACAAGACATCACTTGGTCTGGCCTGGGCTGGTCTCTGACAGGGATCAGATGGTGACCACAAGACATCACTTGGTCTGGCCTGGGCTGGTCTCTGACAGAGATCAGATGGTGACCACAAGACATCACTTGGTCTGGCCTGGGCTGGTCTCTGACAGAGATCAGGTGGGGACGACAAGACATCACTTGGTCTGGCCTGGGCTGGTCTCTGACAGGGATCAGATGGGGACGACAAGACATCACTTGGTCTGGCCTGGGCTGGTCTCTGACAGGGATCAGATGGGGACGACAAGACATCACTTGGTCTGGCCTGGGCTGGTCTCTGACAGGGATCAGATGGGGACGACAAGACATCACTTGGTCTGGCCTGGGCTGGTCTCTGACAGGGATCAGATGGGGACGACAAGACATCACTTGGTCTGGCCTGGGCTGGTCTCTGACAGAGATCAGATGGTGACCACAAGACATCACTTGGTCTGGCCTGGGCTGGTCTCTGACAGAGATCAGGTGGGGACGACAAGACATCACTTGGTCTGGCCTGGGCTGGTCTCTGACAGAGATCAGGTGGTGACCACAAGACATCACTTGGTCTGGCCTGGGCTGGTCTCTGACAGGGATCAGATGGTGACCACAAGACATCACTTGGTCTGGCCTGGGCTGGTCTCTGACAGAGATCAGATGGTGACCACAAGACATCACTTGGTCTGGCCTGGGCTGGTCTCTGACAGAGATCAGGTGGGGACGACAAGACATCACTTGGTCTGGCCTGGGCTGGTCTCTGACAGAGATCAGGTGGTGACCACAAGACATCACTTGGTCTGGCCTGGGCTGGTCTCTGACAGAGATCAGGTGGTGACCACAAGACATCACTTGGTCTGGCCTGGGCTGGTCTCTGACAGAGATCAGATGGTGACCACAAGACATCACTTGGTCTGGCCTGGGCTGGTCTCTGACAGAGATCAGGTGGGGACGACAAGACATCACTTGGTCTGGCCTGGGCTGGTCTCTGACAGAGATCAGATGGTGACCACAAGACATCACTTGGTCTGGCCTGGGCTGGTCTCTGACAGAGATCAGGTGGGGACGACAAGACATCACTTGGTCTGGCCTGGGCTGGTCTCTGACAGAGATCAGATGGTGACCACAAGACATCACTTGGTCTGGCCTGGGCTGGTCTCTGACAGAGATCAGATGGTGACCACAAGACATCACTTGGTCTGGCCTGGGCTGGTCTCTGACAGAGATCAGATGGTGACCACAAGACATCACTTGGTCTGGCCTGGGCTGGTCTCTGACAGAGATCAGGTGGGGACGACAAGACATCACTTGGTCTGGCCTGGATGATTCCGTCCTAGAGTCGTATTCTGCATCACTTTGATACTTTTATCACATTGACCATGTTTATGTAACTGTCATGTCTGCAGTTGTGGGAATGCCTTTTCCAAAAAATGAGTGTTCTCCTGTTTTGACTTTCAGCGGATGATCAAGACGAGCAACTTCAGGACGTTGAAGGCGACCAGTAATCATCGGCTCATCAATAACAGATCACCATTTGTCAGGAAACCATTGAGAATACAACAGCCCATGTCGAGAGTGTCATGCAGGCACTGCCATTATGTGTGCTGGAACAATCCGAACTGTATTCAAGCATTCTCAGTGGTTAGAATTCATGCACTTCGTTCGTTAAACACCGAAATATCAGATTCAGATATCATTTTATCGGAGTTTCAAGTGATGATGCACAAAGTAACTTATTTGAATTTGTTTTTTCTTGTATTTTTTAATTGAAAATGGGGAGATGACTTAGTTGTTAGAACTGTTCCCTCTGGGATTAGCAGGGAATATTACAAACAATATTGAAGATATTGCTTATTGTGTGAAATTGAATTATGATTGTGATGATAAATTGGAATTGGAAGAAGTCTTTATTTGTAGCCATTTGTAAACTCAAGATGCAACTGATAGGTTCCAACTAACCAGTGACATGCCCCAGAAGTACTTGTATGAAAGACAAGCTCTGTCCACTGATTGAAAGGCATACCTCATTCATAGCTTGCTATGACAATTCCTTTGTTGAAGACGACCATATTGTTTACTGTATAAGCCAACATTCCACTGATTGTTTTTGTGAATCGAATGTGTAGGTACCATTCAATGAGCTGACATACCAATCAATTTCATTGCGCAATTTATGATGTAAATTTTGTGTCTATTTCCTCTCTATTGTTTAGTTACGAGAGTAGAGAAGGGTTGATTTGTTTACACTGACTGAAGTAGTTATTCCTAACTTCTCATGAGGTGAGAGCCATATACCATTGGCCATGCAATCTCTTCTCATGCTTCTCAATCGTGTGTTGCCATCTATTGGTCACATGTTAGCTTTAGTTGTGTTGCATTTTAATTGTGTCAGGTTGTCATTGGTCAACTTATAAAACGAATGTCTTGCTTTTACCATTAAAATATCAATTTAAAATTGTTGTTATTTATCATTGGAACTCATCCGAGCCCTTTAGTTGACATCTGCTGACCAAACCAGACCTGATGAGAAACGCCACTGAGAAGATGAGGTGACTGTGGTTGTCCTGGACCAGGTCAGTGCTTCATTGAGCAACTGGCTATGGTGGACCAACCAGAGCTCGTTGGTACCAGCCGTCATCTGGCTAGCCTAGCTGATGTGTCATGTTTATCACATGGACTGTGGGGCTGTGTGTAGTAGACGTCTTGAAGAAAACCTCAACCTGCTACCAAGGTACTGGTATCCTGACAACTATGAATGTAAACCTTCATCACAGTTGCATTTACTGCCAGGGGGACTATCCAATGACCTGTTCTTAACCATGGGACTTCTTTGCCTTTTCCAGATTGAGGAAACCCTTGAAGCAACATGTAACGAAATCCTAAGTCTTCTCAATGACAACCTCATTCCTGTGGTCAAAAGCAAAGGTGGAGAACAAATGGTGTTCTACCAGAAAATGTAAGTACTGCCGTGCTTCTAGTACAATGTATACTTGTCTATACAGAGTTGGTGTTAATCCATTGTATGAACCCAGTGCGATCAGTGACACTTGAAATGGGTTTCTTTTAGAAATGAACATTTGCGGCCACTACAAGCTCACATCTTGGAAGCACTTGGCCCCAGTTTTTTCACGATTCTAGCTCTCTTTCCAGGAAGGGCGATTACTACAGATACCTCGCTGAGTTTGCCACGGGTGAGAACAGGAAGCAAATGGCATCGAATAGTTTGACGGCGTATAAAGAAGCCAGCGACACGGCCGCCCTAGACCTTCCTCCGACTGACCCCATCCGACTTGGCTTGGCACTCAACTTCTCCGTGTTTTACTATGAAATCTTGGATAAACCTGACCGGGCTTGTCGACTGGCCAAAGTAGCGTTCGATGATGCAATAAACGAGATGGAGGGTATGGGATCAGAACATTATAAAGACGCCACTCTGATTATGCAGCTTCTCAAAGACAACCTGACATTATGGACGGCAGATTTGAATGAACGTAAGTAGACTTTGGGTTCCTCTCTGTTCTGAACTAAAGCTTTATCATTTGACTCTGGTCTGTGCTTCCCTTGGAACGTTTGATGAATCTGAATGTGTCGAATCTTTGATTTCAGATAACCAGGATGAAGAAGGTGTGACAGTACAAGATATGGACGACTAGAAGATGCAGACCACCGTCGTATTCATACAGACTTTAAACATCCTGCCTGGGTGAATTGGGTGAGACTCGTGCTGAGTTGTCCAAGCCATTTGTTGTGGATCGCGTCTGCCTTGTGGACTTTGGAATAATTGACCAGGCCAGGATTGAAGCTGCTAAGTTTTACGAACAATTACAGCAGTGAATATTGGGTCACACATCGCTTTTATATTTCATATTGTTCATCAAGTAGAGTGAGGATGAGGTCATCTGTCTGTTCGAACGAAATACTTTTCACAAATCGAAAACTACGGCTTACAGTGCAAGGTTTAGACTGAGCCATCATGTCATTGTCAGGCGCTTCAAGACTGACCATTATAAAACAATGAGCCAACCCTGACAGAGGGTCAGTTCAACTTAGGCTTCCTCGTGTGCAGAAATGTTAGTCGAGAGTGAGAATAAAATGATTTTTAGGTTTAGAAGTAATCTTTGCTGATATATATGAATGTGTTGCAGAAGAATTGATCATAGCTCTTAGATAATGACCAAATGCTTGTAGCAATAGGCCACACAGTTTCTCTTGATTGGTGCCAATGGCTGAGCTCAGAGAGGTGAGCCAAGTGTTGAGGGCCTCAGAGTGGCTCAGCCAGTGGTTCTCAACTTGAATCATTCCAATACCTCCAAACAGTTTATCTTCTTCCGATTGGTTTGACAGAATGATATGATTCTGCTGTGCCTTTAGCTTACTTTTTCGTACAAAATCATGTCAAAGTGCCGGACACTGAGGAGTTGCCTTATTTACAGTGAACTCTCCTCATTGAATTAGACTGAGTGTTAGACCAGCAGTGGTGGACTATGATGTTAAGCATGTTGTATGATGCAAGTACATCGAAGGTTTTCTTTTGTTTATCAATTTTTGCAAATTTATGTGTATTGTTTCTTAACACAAATGGTTTTATCACGAAGTGCCAATTTGTCCAGATTATATTGTTTAGTGAGAGGATCTTTATAGCACAACCCCTTACATTTCTTCTCGAAGTCGCTTCCAAATGTGTTGAAAAGACGAGCTGTAATGGCAGCAATCTACAGCCTGGTACTCAGCTTCCAGAGGCATTGGGCTGCAGCCACAAGTTCAACCCTGTCATTGTGGCAATGCCTAAGCCAGACTGTGGCCCATGGCTTAGCAAGCTGATGCAGATATCAGCTTGTGCCTCAATGCCTTAACCAGACTGTAGCTGATGGCTCAGCAAGCTGATGCAGATATCAGCTTGTGCCTCAATGCCTTAACCAGACTGTAGCCCATGGCTTAGCAAGCTGATGCAGATATCAGCTTGTGCCTCAATGCCTTAACCAGACTGTAGCCCATGGCTTAGCAAGCTGATGCAGATATCAGCTTGTGCCTCAATGCCTTAACCAGACTGTAGCTGATGGCTCAGCAAGCTGATGCAGATATCAGCTTGTGCCTCGTTTACAGTGCCTTGAAAAATAAATCCTAATAAAAAGACTGCTGCTACATTTTGGACTCCCCTGAATTTGGAGTCGGAATCACTACTTATGTTTGATCTGTGAACAGTTGAAATGCACCAATGTAACTTGTGAAGTCAGTGTCTACCTTTTGAAATAAAATTCTTTAGACTAATACATGTGTTGTTAAATGTTAAACTGTGTCAACCTCCTCTACAGAAGCACTCGGGGTTATTGAAGAGCTGCTTCACCAGTGATGAACAAAGTACTGACGAGACCTGAACCCAGGAGTGATCTCTGACCATCCACCATGTTGCACGACATCCCTTATCACATATCTGTCTTTTGAGACACCGTCCTAATTCAGCCTTGCCGAAAGACCTTAATGAAAGTTGTCCCAACCAACTGCTGAGACTCTGTCCAAGACAGTCCTGCTGTAAAGTGGTGAAAGGGTTATCACAACCTATCCAAAAGACTCTTTCCAGCAGCTCATCTGATGCCTTACAGTCACTTCCCCTTTCTCAAAGTTATCTGGCTGCACCAACAAGGGAATAGAAACCAGTAACAACTGATAGGCAGGTCCATGCAGTCGCAACCACAATGCTGTCCTAACCACTCGGTTCAACCTATTCCATATTGGCCAAGTAGCTTATGGGATTACAAGCAGAGGTGCCTGCAGGTTCGTCCTCCAATGTTGGACTGAATACAGAGTTGTCAGCAGCTTGGCAATTTGACCGACGATGTCAAAATATCAATGCTGAGAGAAGTCATTTTAGGGCTTGTGATGACAAGGCTGCCTGTCATCACCAACTGAAGACACCAAACTACATGGGGGTACACGACACATCCTGTCACCACCACTGAAGACGCACTGACCAACACTAGCCAGTCAATGATGCTTTGTTTGAACTAGCTTAGGTCTTCTGACAAAGGAGTACAGAGACATATCACCAATGTGGAGGACATCTTGTCACAACCAGTACAATGCCCAAAAGACACAACAACAATTTGAATAGACCACGGACATTTATTCAATAACTGCATTAAACAAAGTTTTCACAGACTTCAGTTGAATTCATCACAATTTTTCATTCTTACAACTATAAGTTGTAGTAAAACCCAGGATGAACCCCTCCCCCAAGATTTCTCCAGCAATTACGACAGTCAGAATGCACGACTCGTCGAACTTTCACGGACACAGACTCCTCTAGATACCATCATACCTCAACAATATGTACCTTGGTTAACCCAAGTCCATCTTGGTTAACCCAAGTCCGTCTCATTCTTTACAGTCCATGGTAATTTCATAAAGCCTTCAGAATATGATTAACCTCATCTCTTTCCTCTCTTCTTTCCCTTGCCTCCCTTCTTTTCACCCATTCTTTGATTCCTCATATCCTTCTTCAACCTGGGGTCAACCACCTTGAACTTTCCTTTCACCCCTGCAGGTCGCGATACTTTCTTCCCCGATGCACGCTTGGCAACAACGTATGTGACTGATTCCTTTTTCTTCTTCAGGAGACCTGCTCTCTTGTAGATCCTGGAAGACAATGGAAAAAATACCACTCAAGACCTTTTAACAAAGAGACAAACAATCCCGCCATGTCTCAGACTAACGCCATGTCTGAAACTAACACCATGACGTCTTGGTATGAGACTATGTGTTGACAGTGACAAGAGTGTGCAGGTCTCAACAACCATCAGGTCTTGGTACGAGTTGTGACAAGAGTGTGCAGGTCTCAACAACCATCAGGTACGAGTTGTGACAAGAGTGTGCAGGTCTCAACAACCATCAGGTCTTGGTACGAGTTGTGACAAGAGTGTGCAGGTCTCAACAACCATCAGGTCTTGGTACGAGTTGTGACAAGAGTGTGCAGGTCTCAACAACCATCAGGTCTTGGTACGAGTTGTGACAAGAGTGTGCAGGTCTCAACAACCATCAGGTCTTGGTACGAGTTGTGACAAGAGTGTGCAGGTCTCAACAACCATCAGGTACGAGTTGTGACAAGAGTGTGCAGGTCTCAACAACCATCAGGTACGAGTTGTGACAAGAGTGTGCAGGTCTCAACAACCATCAGGTCTTGGTACGAGTTGTGACAAGAGTGTGCAGGTCTCAACAACCATCAGGTCTTGGTACGAGTTGTGACAAGAGTGTGCAGGTCTCAACAACCATCAGGTCTTGGTACGAGTTGTGACAAGAGTGTGCAGGTCTCAACAACCATCAGGTACGAGTTGTGACAAGAGTGTGCAGGTCTCAACAACCATCAGGTACGAGTTGTGACAAGAGTGTGCAGGTCTCAACAACCATCAGGTACGAGTTGTGACAAGAGTGTGCAGGCCTCAACAACCATCAGGTACAAGTTGTGACAAGAGTGTGCAGGTCTCAACAACCATCAGGTACGAGTTGTGACAAGAGTGTGCAGGTGTGACTTACTGTTTAATCTGCTGCCACTTCTCCTTGTCAGACACATCCACTGTCTCTGTCACATCCTCGGCTTTCTTCCTGGCTTTCTCCAGACGTCGCTCCATCTTCCTCTTCTTCCGAGCCTTGGCCTCAGCGACCTTCTTCGGTGCTCGAGCATTGATGACTTTCAGTCGTTCCTTATATTCGGATACCTCTTCCTGGAATGAGACATTTGACGTTTGGTAAGGGTGACAATAGACAGTGACAGATGACTGCAATCAACCCCCGTGAAGCTTAAATCAGGCACAAGACAGTTTTCTACCTTGCAAGGCTTACTCAAGCCACCAGCTCAACTCCGATCAGAAGGACTAAACACCTGAACCAGACCTCTTTAAAAGTGGACGACTTCAAAGTAATCAATCCATTCATACCTTTGTGACAGGCATTTGCTTCCGACAAAACTTCTGCTCATCCTTCGTAAACCAATCGGGGAGGTTATCATCGTTGAACGTGTAGCGATGAAAACTCTGATCAATGATATCCCGCCGTCGTTTCCGTGACGATGCCATTGCTGCTCCGATCGCTAGACTCTCTGGGTCCAACTTGACTCGCTTAACTGAAATATTTGGAAACATAGACCACTCATCAAAGACAAAGGGATGATATAATGTGTGTCAGGCTTGTTGTGGTGTCAATAGTGGCAAAAGATGGTATTAAAGATGGTGCAATGTGTTTGTGACTTGGTCAGTGGTTAGGCTCATCTCAAATGATATAAGAAAGACTTCATGACACTTACCAGGTTGGCTGGCTGGAACGATCTCAAATCCATCCTTGGCATCTTGCTTGGCGTTCCTCTTCACTGCTCGATCATCCGTCACCATGTCGTTCATATCAAACTCACTATCATCCGAGCCTGAACTAGAATCACTATCATCATTGAACTTATCCATGGTAGCCATGGTACTTTCACTGTTAACAATGTCCTCGTCCCCATCGCTCTCCTCTATACCCTCATGCCCATTGCTCTCCTCTATACCCTCATCATCTGATTCACTTTCATCGTCACTATCCGCTAAAGTCACTTTTTTATCTTTTGACGATTTCTTTTTCGAGGTTCGTTTTGCTTCTTTTGTGTTTTCTTTTTCTGAAAATGGAAATAGAATGACATCTTAGAAATGAGTGGAGATTCTTGCCTCATGAAAGACTCAGCATCGAGACCTGGGCAAACCATCCATGTCCATCCTGTCTCTTACCTGTGATAGCACCACCCTTTCGTTTATATTCCTTTACAATAGTCTCTATCTCCAAATCTTCATCGATATCATCTTCCAATCCCTTGAAAGCATCTTTCTGGAACCACATGGATGTTTTTCGTTCTATCTTGTCGTGAGCATCTTCGAGATCGACGACGAGAGGGTTACAGTCGGCCTCGGCTTCCTCTTCTTCAGAGCTGAAACAACAACCAACGCTTTAACACATCACCAAGGACAGAGGGTCTCACGAGTCTTCGTTGGTATCGATGTGGCACTTATAACAGAAGAGTTGCTAGCATTTATACACACGATCCCAATAGCTACTAGCTGATTTACATCCTGATTGAACATGTACCTTTCAAAGTCCTCATTATCCTCCACACCCCCAAGGTCCTCCATTTCCACATCACTGCCCTCCTCGTCACTCCCTTTGTTATCGTCAGATGAGAAGCCATAATCGTGCTCCTCAAACTTATCATACGCCATCCTAGGCTTCTCAAGTCCTTCATCATCAGACTCTGAGTCCGACTTGTTGTCCATGAAACTAAGGTCACCTTTCTCTACTTCTGATAAAGCCTGAAAGAAACAAAGACTAAGTCTATAATCTGTACATTACATGGCGCTCAAGAAGGATTTGAATAGCAAGTGATAGTCTACAACAAGTGAAGTGCTGATATCACGGCCTGATCACACAAACGCCATCGCAGCTGACAAGACGCACCTTTTTATTCTTGATCTTATTGAGAGCAAACATCTCCATGTCCTCGCCAACATCCATCTGATCACCAGGAAGGATCATCTTCAGATTCATCTGCTGCTGAAGCTTCATCTTCTTGCGACGGATCTTCTTCTTCTTCCTGCAGACAGATGAAGGTACATTACAAGCTGTGATGGAAGCTCAATAAACACACAATCCTCCGTGTGCAAGAATCTGCTTGGCACAGCAGTCATCTCTTTTGCTGTGGCCACCGAGAATCCTAGTGTCTGAACAATCTGATACCCTGAAGAGGCAAACCTTCTCCCGCGTTCCATACCCAGTGAGTGGCCCTGTATACAGCACCTCAACGGCTCCCGCGTTCCATACCCAGTGAGTGGCCCTGTATACAGCACCTCAACGGCTCCCGCGTTCCATACCCAGTGAGTGGCCCTGTATACAGCACCTCAATGGCTCCCGCGTTACATACCCAGTGAGTGGCCCCGTATACAGCACCTCAACGGCTTCACCCATTACCAATCATCCATGAGACACATGCATCAAACACTCAAGAAACATCATAATCTATCATCATTATTCTCATCATTCACAAAGCTAATCTTACCTTTTCAATTCCTTCAGCTCGCTCTCTTTCATCTCGGCGATCTTTTTATCAATTTCACCGGCCTCTTCTTCAAAGTCACTCTCCTCTTCATCCTCTTCTTCATCAACCTCGGCCTCAGCTCTGAAAATGCCAAAGCAAACTTATTCAAAGTGTAATGGCAGGGAACATTCCAAATGTTGAAGTCACAAACCTAGTTAGAGTTCCTAATAGAAAATGGACCAAAGGTGTCTAAGTTAGCAGGAATAAACTACTTTCTCACCCTCTGTCAAAAACTATGTTGGCCATGAAGAAGCTCATGATAGACCTCTGATGGAAGATACACCAGTTGGTATCACTGACATCCTACAGATTTGGGCCATAGCTGAGATCCTGTGATATCAACACGGCCAACACCCACCTCTGCTGTGCATCCACACCGTTCTGTGCTTTCACCTTCTCCAGTTTCTCCTCCAAGTCCTTCAGATAGTCACGCATCTTCTTCCTCCAAGTCAGCAGCGACCTGATCTCCTTCTTACCCAACACTTTGATATCTTTACAGCATTCGAGGATTTCAGGGGTGGTCAGTTTGTGTTTCCGGATGTTCTCACTGTCAATCATAATCTGCAGAAGCAAACATTAACTTGACATCAATTGGAGAAAGCACACAAAGTCATTTCATCAAAGTTTATCTCAGTCAGTGTCAAACTTAACCAGCTTACAAATCCACAGTACCGGTACATTTTGGATGTGATGCTCTTTGGAGGCACACCCAATGACAAGGTCAAGGTCATCAAGCAAATATGTCGTCTGCTCTCCTTACCTCACTAGCATTGGCCAACAGCTCCAGGTGGTTAGGGCTTGTGATGTATGTGGTAGCTTCCAGTGTGTGGAACAGGGTGTAATCACCTTCAACATAACCTTCTGTTCTCCTGAAATCACACAATAATGATGTTTCAATATTGATTCAAAACAGTTTTACCATGCATCCCCAAAGGTCCTCTTTCCTGTCAAAAATAACTGACTACTGGTACAACATTTAAATCCGTGTTGCAGTTCACTACAAGAGTGCTAGAGTTTACAACCCTATGACAAATACAGCATTATTTATATGAACATGAACCAACTTACTTTTTGACTTTCTCAGGATGAATCAAATTCAACTCCATCTTAGGGTCATCTTTCACGTCTTTGAATACATATTTTGGATCTGTAAACTTCGGGTCAACTTTGTCAGGAGCAAGGAATCCCTGGCACACAACAAAGATCTCAGCAGATTCGTTCCTCGATGCCTGAGGTTTGGTGGCAAACACCTTTCTGAAGAGCTGCTTGAAAACCCAGATGAGAGCTTGGTAATCCTTGGATCGAAACACCTTTGTGACAAACCAGCCTCCTTTACGAAGGAATTCTATGGCGAGCTTCAGCGCTTGCAGAGTGAGTGTGGCTGAAAGAGGACATGATTGATGATAGCTTTCAAAGACAATGTGACTGGCGAATATGGTCAAGCCGACATGAAGTCATTAGAGTCTAAAGACAAAAAGTCTAAAGACAAAACAGAAGAAGAACCGAGAGCATTAGACTGTTCTTAATCTGGCCATACTATTCACCTGTCTGCTGACAAATGTAACTGACCATGGTCACATTACATGGCCTCATCTGAAACTGTTGTGTTGTTCTGAAGTTCTTTCCTCACAATCTAAACTTTAGTTGAAATGTCCAAGTTTCTACTTAGGCTTGGTTGATTATGAAGGGAGACATATCTACCTTGAGAGAAAGCATCATGGAGCCAGTTCTTTCCCACATTTGGAGCGCCGTCATTGAGGAAGACATCTACTTTCCAAGTCTGGATCTCTTTCTTCAAAGCCTTTCAAAACGAAAACATAACATACGTTTGATAAAGGGGAGCAATCTACTCATCTGCTTAGGCCCATGATCCACTTGTTTGGTTCTTTGTACATCTGGCCAAACGAAACCCATAAACACATTTCATGTTATTCTAGGAATTGAGAGACCTGATATGAAATACACTTAACTTACTTCATTAAATTTCAAATAAACTGAAAACCAATTACCTGTCTACACTTCTCAGTGGTGATATCTTCTGTTAGAGTGATCACGCTTCTGATGGGTTTGATCGGCACGAGATCAATGCCGATGATGTGACTAGAGACTGGCATGTGTTGGCTAGCAACCTGAAGCCAACCGCCCGGGGCAGCACACAAGTCAACCAACACCCGCGAGCTTTCGAGGAAACCATACTTGCGGTTCAGCTGAAGGAGTTTGAAGGCTGATCTAGCTCTGTAACCTGAAAGATTGAAACAGATAAAGGTTGTGTCCTAATTTTCTGCTCTTAGGTGAAACAAATGGGGACGATGGCACCACTAGGCTAACCAGCTGCAGACAAGACTCGTGGTATGTACCGGTAAACAACGTCTTGGCCCTGGACCTGGTATGGACACAATGGAGATCTTATCATCGACATCATATCACCAGAGTTTAGGTCTTGTAATGTATGCACTATAACATGTCATGTTGATGCCGATGGCCCTAATCACCGACATCACCATGATGATCACAGATCAGATGATGTTCATCATGCTGAAATCTGAACTGAATTTTTGAGCAAAACCACCTAAACAAAGACTTTCAAGCCAGTTATATTTGATTACCAGTTTCTTTAGCCAGTTGGTAATATTTGTCCTTCCTGGATTTTCCTGTTTTCACTTTTTTTCCCATAACAGATGCTTATTTTTTGAACTTATTAGAACAAAATTTGAGAAACACATTCACTCAGGAACATGTGGATGTGAACTACGTCATCGAGATTTGTAGATGCAAGAAATAATGAAAATGTGCCTTTTTATTCGGGTTATAAAAACAAAATATCATCCATTCGAGTGATTTTATATCTCAATACATCATCGCTTTACGATTGTAATTGATAATTGCAAAATTTACCCTTTACAGCGTCCTGAAATATCGTAAACTACTCATATTATAATGACGTTTTTCACATCCACATGGGAGTGCGCCATCTTGGCCGAAATTGTGTGCCGGCCTTTGATATTCTGGTAAAAATAAAACACCCTTTTTTCGTTTCATCTGCTGTTATTTTTCAGTATTTGAGATATTGTAACAATATATTTCATTTCAAAGAACATCTGTGTGCTCGCTTTAATCATATATCAAGTTATGTTGTGCTTGTCTCCGCACTTGTATGTTGCGATAATCCTGGAATCTGTCCCGTCACACACAAAAATGTACGCAAAAATGGACTGCATTACCATTGATTACACATATAATAATATATCCTGTATTTTGTGCTGTATTCTGTATTCTGTATTTTGCCATAGTATCCTTGTATACATTAAGCGCAATAAAATATTATTATTATTATTATTATTATTATTATTATTATATACAGTGAATAGTCCACATGTAGTGTATCATATAGCCTACATACACATACATATTCATGCAATATAGACGTTTAGCCTGTGAGTGTGGTGTTGGATATGGTTGGATGTGGCGCTGGCAAACACACTGTGGACGCGTTTGTTACATAATTTACTTCGTTTACTTGCTGGGTTTTTTCTGAATCATCTATATGAATCTAAAAACAAAATCTTTCATCTCTTTTCAGACTGTTCCTATGAAAGACACCTGAAATGTCAAGATTTTTTTCTGTGGTAAGCTCCGAATCGGAGTCGGAGTCTGAATCTAGTGGAGATGAAGGAGGACAGGGAATACAGCCGCGTGCTGCCCCACTCAGGTGAGTCCATCGTACACGTCACATGTTGACACTAGGCTGTGTATCAGTTATGGTTTGTCAACTGCTGAAATTGAAAGAATCATAAATGGAGTTTTGCCGTGTCTTCTTCAGCTGGATTTTGCTCTTTGCTCAATAAACTTGGAGATGATGTTGGACAGAAGCCTGATATGTTTTGATTTTGTCTATCAAGCACCACCCTTTTGTTGGGATTTTTCAGGACGTTTCAGTTCAGTGACGATGAAGATGACGTCAAGCGTGTTGTCCGGAGCGAGAAAGATAAAAGGTAAGTTGATTGTGATGACACGAAAGAGATGATTTTTGACGTCTTTGGCGCTTGCCATTTCATGAGGTAAAAGACTAATTGCTTTGTGTGTGATGATTTTTGAACTATTGATTATATGCACAATATCCTAATGGAGGAGAAGGACATCTTCCATTGAAGGGTATTCAGTGTTGTCGGTGAGCTGATCCATTGAAGGGTATTCAGTGTTGTGTGTCAGTGGGCTGATCCTTTGAAGGGTATTCAGTGTTTCGTGTCGGTGAGCTGATCCTTTCTTTTCCCCGCCTCTTTCAGGTATGATGAACTTAAAGACATCATCAAAAAGATGAAGAACTTCAAGAGGATCAAAGACATGTCCAACCTGTTGTCGGACTTTGAGAATCTTACCAGAGCTTACGAAAAAGCCAAAAAAGTCGTTGAAAAAGAGGGCATGCCTCGCTTCTACCTGAGGTGCCTTGTCGAGTTGGAGGACTTTGTTGTCGAGTGTTGGGAGGACCGAGAGGGACGCAAGTCAATGAGTAAGAATAACTCAAAAGGTCTGACGAATCTGCGACAGAAGTTAAAGAAGTATCTGAGGAACTTTGAGGCAGAGGTCAAAGGTTATCGTGAGAACCCTGATCAAGAAGAGGAAGAGAAGTCTGATGCTTCTGATGATGACATGTCTGACAGTGATTCAGATGATGGAAGTGACGATATGTTGTACGTCAAGAAGCAGGAACCGGCGTCAACGAGGAAACCCAAGTTCCTGCGCGGGGTGAGTACTATGTTACCCTGGATGATTAAATAATGATCTCTGTCTATTGATGAGTGTGTAGAACCCTTAGAGTCTCGCTCTGCTGTGGAGTATGTCAGGATTTGGGTTGTTGGGCACCCAAGTTGAATTGATATGTACAGCATAGTACATCAACTAAACAGTTGGGTTCTTTTATGTTTTTTGTTGCAATGAAACAATGATGTTTTTGTGTCTTGCAGGAGTCTGACTCTGAGGGAGATTATGACTCGTGGGAAGAGGACCAAGGTGGTGAGGAGTCATCGACAGATGAGGAGGAACATCTGCCCAAGTTCTTGAAAGAGTAAGTAAACCAAGCTTGAACCAGAGTTAAGGAAGACTTGTCTTTCCTGTTGTTCCCTGATCTTATGTTTTCAAGCTGTAGCTAGTAGTGCATAATTTCCCTGACGTAGCTGCTCGTGTCCTATTCATACTCAGCCTTGGCAAGTTGTCCAAAATGCTCCATTAAAGCTGATGTTGTGATGTGTCTTTTCCAGCCTCGAGGATCAGTCTAAAGAGAAATCGGATGTTGGTAAGAAACGAAAGAAGAAGGAGGAGAGACGGAGAAGGGAGGCTGAAGAGGAGGATGGTGAAGGTGAATGGGAGGAGGTCAAAGGTGGCGTTCCCATGCCAATGGCAGAGAAACCCAAGATGTTTCCCAAGGATGCTGACATCACACATGAAGCTGTCATCAAGAAACTATTTGAGGTGATTGCAGCACGTGGAAAGAAGGGCACTGATCGTACAGAGCAGATTGAACTTCTGATTGAGTTGGAGGGAATCTCTCAGGCACATAACCTGGGCCCTGCAATCAGTTGTAAGGTGCTCTTCCATATCATTGCCGCCATCTTTGACTACAATCCAAATATCGCCACTTGTATGAAACCAGAGCTCTGGAATAGGTAAGAAATGTGACACTCCATTCTGTGATTTATGTCCATTGTGATCACTCTCTCATGCCGTTTCCTGATACTCAGCATACTGCTATATGCACTCGTCTCTCACCTGACCATGTCATGTCGCACACATGGTTATTGTTGTGTTCTCCCAGATAAAGCAGACGTCATTCTCAGCTCAGTTGTCGGTTGTCGGACACCTGTCGTCCGTGACCTGATCATGTTTTGAAAGCAACTCTACTCCTGAAATAACAAGTAGCTGTAGAAAATATTCAATGCATAAAATGTTTAGGTTTTCCTATTTTACAAAGAAACACTGTCATGAGCACCTTATGTCGCCATGGTGATTGTTGAGCAGACGTCAATCTTGATGTTATTGATTGCAGGTGCCTTGAATACTTGACGTTGACATTGGCCAAGCTCGAGGAGAACCGTGACATCACCATTGGCGAAAACATCACCGACGATAGTGAGCAGCTGGAAGAGTCCCCGTATCGTGTGCGAGGCTGTATCCTGACAATGCTGGAGAGGATGGATGAGGAGTACATCAAGATGTTACAAGCCTGTGATGCTCATAGCACAGACTATGTGGAGAGGTAGGAACTGTCAGGTCAACTCCAACCTGATCATTGTGTTGATTGGCTTGTTCAAACTTGTTGATAGATTCAATATCTTTTATTTATATCATGCAACCTCTTCCCTCACTTTTCACTTGTTTTAGGTTGGTCATGCTGTAATCAACAAAATCATCCTTGGTGACAATGTTGCCTCTTAGTCATACGTTTGTCTGTACGGCTGTTTATTTTAATTGGTTGAAAAGTCAGTGTTGCGACATAAGTTTGTGTGTTTTTGTTGCAGGTTGAAGGACGAGCAGGGTGTGTGTGATGTGATCAAGCGGGTGCAGGCTTACATTGAGAAGGGCGGTCATTCAAATGAAATATGTCGTATCTACCAGAGACGAGTAGAACATGTATATTACAAGGTGAGAATCAAGCGCTTACTTAATTTGTGACAAACCTTCGGAGCATGCCACCAGTGCTAACTACATTACATACAGTATGGTTTGTTCCAGAGGAACAGCGGTATTCATCAAAGCTTCCCTGTAATTTTCAGTTCGACCATGTGAATGCGATGATGAAGAAAAACAAGGAGCTGAATGAGGCTGTGAAGATCCCTGAGAATTACGAGGACAGTGCCAAGGTGATGGAGAAGCTGTGCAAGTATATCTACACCCACGATACCACCGACCGCATCCGCACACGGGCCATCCTGTGTCATATATACCACCACGCGCTCCATGACCGCTGGTTCGAGGCGAGGGATCTCATGTTGATGTCTCATCTTCAGGATACCATTCATCACTCGGATGTGCCAACTCAGGTGAGGGAACTTCTTGTTGACCTGTGATATTAGTCTATATCCAGCATTACCCTCCTTTTGGTTGAAGGCTTCAACTAAAAGAGATCTCCTTGGCAGGTTGTTGGGGTTTGCCCTGTTCTCAACAGTTGTCTTGAAGTACTCCACACATGGTAGTGTTGTCTGTCTTCCTTTGTTCTTCACTCTTTATCAAGTGCATGTTCACTGCTGTGTCTGACACCTTTGAATTGGGGCAAGGCTACAGAGTCCTTCAATGATCCTTCTTTGTTTCAGATCATGTACAACAGAGCGATGGTCCAGCTTGGCCTATGTGCCTTCAGACAAGGCATGATCAAGGATGCTCACAATGCTCTCGTGGACATCCAGTCTGGTGGTCGCGCCAAGGAGCTGCTTGCACAGGGCCTACTCCTCCAGAGACAACACGAACGCACACCGGAGCAAGAGAAGATTGAGAAGCGGCGTCAGATGCCGTATCATATGCATATAAACCTGGAGCTGTTGGAGTGTGTTTATCTAGTGTCAGCTATGTTGATGGAGATTCCATACATGGCAGGTCAGTCTAATTTATCATTTCTACTTTGTTCTGCCAAGTCATCTTGTATTTGTAAGCTGAATGAAGTCAGTTATCAGACTGATGTCAGTTATTCATGTGATGTGATGTGACAGTGACCATCAGTTCAACTGCAGGTCTTGTTCTGTAAGTCATGTATCATGCAGTGGTGACGCACCAACTATGATTAGGGCTTCCAAGGCATGAGAAATAGTATCTCGATTAAACTTGTCGCACTTGTCCATTCCAGCCCATGAACTTGATTCTCGACGTCGTATGATCAGCAAGAATTTCCACCACGTCTTGCGCCTAAGTGAGCGCCAGCCTTTAGTTGGTCCACCGGAGAGCATGCGGGAGCATGTGGTCGCTGCTTCCAAGTCCATGAAGACTGGTGATTGGCGGGCATGTAAGAACTACATCATCAATGAGAAGATGAACGCCAAGGTAAATGATGGTCTGCCTTCATGATGTGGTAGAAGATATTCTCCTGATGGTGATTTGGTGTGTTGGACAGTTGTTGAATTTCAAATGGTGGTATAAACTGGAGTTAATTGTTTAGCAAGAGAGATATGGGTGGTGGTGTGGACCATGTTGTCCGTATCACTGAATATCTGATCTTTTATCCTGGCAATGCTGTGATGTCTGATGGCGTACAAATGCAGAATGTTCTTGTTCCTTGCAATCACATCTGTACCTTATTGGTAAGCCCAATTGTCAACATGATGATTTTACATAGTGTCTCATCTTCAGGTGTGGGATCTGTTTTTCCAAGCAACGCGTGTGCGTGACATGATCACACAGAAGATCCAGGAGGAGAGTCTCCGCACCTACCTGTTCACATACAGCAGCGTGTACGACTCGATCAGCTTGCTGACTCTGGCCGAAATGTTTGAGTTGGAGAAGGGGACAGTCCATTCCATTATTAGTAAGATGATCATCAATGAGGAACTCATGGTAAGCTCCCTTCAAACCTTCTCTGTCATTAGATTGAGCTCTAGATCAGCATGGTTCTCCTGTCCATCCTTCTTAAAGCTGAACTGTCATTAGATTTCCCTTGTGCTTTATTCATGCAAGTACTCATATTTTGTGTTATCCTTGTACAGGCTTCCCTAGACCAGCCAACCCAGTCTGTTGTCATGCACCGTACTGAGCCAACTCGTCTACAGGCCCTCGCCTTACAGCTATCAGAGAAGGTGTCCTCGCTTGTCGAAAACAATGAACGCATTGTTGAGATGAAGCAGGGCAACTTCTTCTACCAGAAGCAAGGCGGCAAAGACTTTAACTACCAAAACAAGGGCGGCTACGACCGCAACAAGGGTGGCAACTATGATAGGAATAAGGAAGGAGGTTACCGCGGAGGAAGAGGAGGTTACCGCGGAAACCGTGGTGGTGGCGGAGGTTACCGTGGCGACCGAGATGGTGGGGGTTACCGTGGTAACAAAGAGGGTGGATATCAAGGCAGAAGAGATAATAATCAAGGTAAATTGAGACTCGAATGGAACCATGGTTTTGTTCAAGGTAACCCTGATACACCTGAGGAAGTGTAATCTGCATATCATAGCTCATTTCATTATCTTTTGTTCTCTTGTTTCTTCATAGTTGAGTGTTGATTTCTGTTTACTTCCTTTCAGGCCGAAATCAGTATAACCGCGATCAGGGTTGGGCGAATAAGTCTTACGAAGGCGAGTTTGAATCATCCAACCTCTTTGTTTTGTTGTTGTTGTTTGCTTTAGATTGTCGCCTAGTGGTTGATGCATGTATAGTAAGAGGATCTCATGAGCCCAGTCTTTCTCTCCCTTTTAGTCTGGGCTTCTACTGTTTCAGGTGTCTCCTTGAGCTCTCCATGTTGGAGGCTTGGGTGGCTGTTTTATCTTTCGACTCATAATTCCATTGTTTACATTACTTTTCAGGTCGGAATCAATATAACCGCGATAATCAAGGCAGTTGGGGAAATAGATCATATGAAGGTGAGTCTTATCCCATCACTTTGTTGTGTTGTTGTCTGCTGCTGTTAAATGATCGATGCTTGCCTTGATCTATTTTAGGCCAGACTTTGGACCATTAAATGTCATTTCTGCTTCCGATTCTTGTGTACTTTTGCAAAGGCACAGTCATTGTTTCAACTCTTCAATAGTTTTCTAGTTTGGCAAGAGCTGTTTAGACGGCAACGTAATGCAAGAAGATGGTTCTGACCACTGGTCTCCAACGTTTAACATTGTTTACTCTTGTGTTTTCAGGAAGCAATCGTGGCGGCGGACGCCAGCAGAGGAATTATTAGTTTTTCGCAGTCTTCACGTTTTATTGGTGTCGGAATATCAAAAGGTTTCATCGGAACAGTCAGAAATTGGTCACTGAGGATATAGTCAGTTCTGTGGGAGGATAATTTATATTTATCGTCATCATGTTCACTTGCTTGATCAGCAAGAAGATGGACATGTCAAGATGTGCTACATCACTTACTCTCCGCACATGGATTTTAATGGACTTGCTGGCATTTGCTTATCTTAAATCATGGCTACGAGACATACTTACAGCCGATCAAAGAGCTCTGTCTATTGATGTACAAGAGTGTTGTAGTCTGTTTCTGTGTCATGTGCTAATGAGATCCTGCTGTAATTCTACAAAAACTCTGAATTGCAGTTATAAAAGATCAACTCCTGCATGTTCAGTACAATTTGTACTAAGTAGGTGGAAGTCACAGCATCTGCTCTTGGGTCATTGGTGTAATAATGAAATTAAAATATGGTTAAATAGAAGCGACTTTTCATTTCTTTTTCCTTCTCCGTCGTCCAAAGATTCAATCTTGATATTAAAGTGACAGTACCATTGGCACTTGTAGGACATGTGACCAAAAACGTTTGCCAGGCCAGTGAACTCCCCTGTTGTCAGTCAGGTGGAGGTGTTGAGCTCACAACATGACCAGGTTGTACTATTGTCCTTGTAGCAGCCAGGCTGGTGAGCTGTCTTCTATGTGACAGCCATGGCTGATGAGCTCTCCACTCTTCTCTGGGGTTGGGTAAAGATGTCCTACCTTGATTGTGATAGCCAGCCTGTGAACTGTCTTCTCTGTTGAGGAGTGAAAAGGCAATGTAGATTAGTCTACCTTTAACCCCCAATTTCATCAGGATGGAGTATAGGGGATGTGCCTGTTGTCTGGCCCTGAATCAGACCAGGTTGTTACATTGTTCCTGTTGGAGCTGGGGTGGGGACTTGTCGTCTCCTTGGCCAGATCAACGAGTCTCACACTCGGAAAGACCAGCACATCACAATATCACTACTGAAGCGTCCTTATGGACATGTTGTGTGTCGTCTTTTTGAAGACTAAGAGTGCAACCCAAAGCAGCTAATATAGTACTAATCAGAACACAATAGTAATCATATGTTTATTTATTTAACACTTGAAAGAAATGCTGAAGACAGAGTTACTCATTTATCTTTGTGACACACAAGACTCAATCAGACGACATTACTTCAGCCATGGAAGTAATACCAGAAGTGTAGATTCTGCCAATGTCCAATGGCTTGTAGCATCCCTCTGTACCCTAGTCCACATGTAATTTACAACAGTCTCCTCTAAAACCTTGTCTGCCTTATGGGTCTTTACAAGTCTATCATCACAATGATTGCCTAAGTTATCATGGTTACTTGGTTCCAATTCGAGTCCTCTTGTTCCATGAATAGTTGGCTCCATATGATTTAGCCTTGAATTTCTGCATGTGTTTGTTTTCTATATTGTAGGCCCACCCTGAAAGAAAGTAGAGAATAAAAAACAGGTAACATCAGGGCCAAGCAAGACCGAGTTTCTAAATGTAAGAAGATGTGCAGAAGTTGAATGAAAGATCTGTTCACTGTCAGGTGAAGTAGAGTTCTGTTAAGTCTGAGAGAAGACTGACGAGCCGACATCACAAAGACTCTCAGCAAGACTTACCATTTTTCTCACAGAATGCAACTGCATCTTCTTGACTTCTGAATTCACAATGCATGTTGGACATTGGATCACCAGTTGATGTCCAACCCATAAGTGGATTCTCCCATCTCTCCCTGGTGTCTAAAGCAACCCTCCATTTACGGGTACCGAACGTTCCCGACTGCATGGCATTTCTGGCAGGAACGTAGATTCTTGCTCGTCGGGTCTTGACGTGTTCTTCAGGGATGCCGTTAATTGCAGACAGCTCAACCTAAGGAGAGGGAGAGAGAGGGAGAAGGTAAAACAGCCACTTTTACATGTTGCAGAGTCAAATGGTTCAGATCAAATATGCAAAGCGTCATCATTGTAAGTTACACTAAACTGACTGGGAACCAATACAGCAACAATCTTCATTTATTTCTGCATGGTTGCGTCTTCAGATCCGCACTCTTTAACACTCAGTCAGCTATGCCATTGATTATCTGTAGGCCTTAGAAGCATCCTCAGTACCTTTTCATCAACTTCAATCAGTTGCTTCTTTTCTTGTTTCTCTAAACTAATTCCTGCAGTTAAACTGTGGTCTTCAACCCTGGCCACCGAACTTGTTGAGATGAGCCTATAAATAGAAAGAAAGCAATGGTTAGATTTGTTTTCCACACAGTCAAACTGAGATGCTATAACTACAGCATCATGCAGAACAGAAACATCCACACATGCGCGCAAGTAAAAGCAAAACCGATACACAACCAGTTTCATGTTGACATGATGTCAAACATCCTGACCACAACAGTTATAGACTGCAGCAAACTGCTGCTGTTATCAGAGATTTTTTAATGTATAGAGACTCACTTTCGGGGATAGATATCGATAATATGAATGTAATTCTTGGGGTAGGCCTACTCTGTACTGGGACTGGGTAGCCCTGTGTAAATGTCTATGCCTTATGAGGGTCTTTCATTTCTTTGTCATCACTTTTTCTACTTTTGTTGCACTTGTACTTTTGCACATTTGTAATGCAATTTTATTTACATGAATAAATATGATTATTTTATTATTGTTATGTCTACTGTCTGTATATTGGTAGGCCTACTGGTAGGCCTAGTACTGGTTTGTGGTAGTGAAGCGGACTGAGTGAAAGATTCACCACAATTTCACACGATTGCCAACTGGCACTTGGGAGTATATCAAAGAAATTATTTCCATAACATAAGGTCACCATGTTCTATCTGTCTTTCGGTGTTATCTTGCAATCTGTCCATACCTTACGGTGCTACCGCGGCAAATATCTCTGCAACCTTGCCTGACCGCAACAGACAGAATCGTCGCCATTTTTGCTTATCAACAGCGGGTTTTCCGTTCGTTCCACTGGGGGCGGAAAGGTCAGGGAGCGAAACAACCGCAAAACTTGACTTGCCAAACTCAGGTCTCGTTAGGGAGTTTTTCCCAAATGTACGCGATGATGACGTGCCCCATTAACAGGGCGTAACATCTATTTTAAGATGCGTTTCCAAAGTGAATGCATGAGAACAACCCATTTGTGTCGTATATCACTGGAAACGCCCGATTCCCCTGATTCTGCAGGATGTTAAATCGGGCATTTTATTTCTTTAAATAAATCATAAGCGTCGCATTTGCTCCTAGCTATGTTCACCATCCCAAATGGCAAT
This sequence comes from Lineus longissimus, assembly GCF_910592395.1. Taxonomy (NCBI): domain Eukaryota; kingdom Metazoa; phylum Nemertea; class Pilidiophora; order Heteronemertea; family Lineidae; genus Lineus; species Lineus longissimus. The sequence goes on along the minus strand of NC_088309.1, from coordinate 28,789,293 downwards.
ATTGCCAATTGGGCCGGACAATCACGAAAAACCCCAAATATTATACATTTCTTCCTGAATAATTCTTACAGAGACCATTCTCTCATGAAAGACAGTTGCTTACGCTACACAAAAATCAAAAAAAAATCGAGGGTCAACCATTGAACTTTTGAGATATGTTGAATTTTGCACAAATCAGCGAAAAACGCACCAACTGGCACTGGACGGCATTTTAACACGGGGCCGACGCACATCCCAAGTTCAGTGTACACATACGTCGGCAACAACAGTATAAATGCGTAGTTTTTTGTTAGTCGCCTATTGAGTAGCGCTATAGGTTTCAGAAACTCCAAAAAAAGATGTCTTTGCCAAAACAACTGCTGAATCAACGCTGACATACTGTAAGGACCGAGAAATCAATGATTTTAGGAACTACGGTTAGGGCTTGGCCGCGCATGAATAACAAAAAAAACTCCCTAATGAGACCTCAGACAAGCCATGTGTCAAGATTGTCTCTGTGGCAGCAATGCTGTGAACTGTCTTCTCTGTGGTCACGTCGAGGTGTCTCACCCCCAGATAGGCCAGGAGTCAACATTGTCTCTGTGGCAGCAAGGCTGTGAACTGTCTTCTCTGTGGTCACGTCGAGGTGTCTCACCCCCAGATAGGCCAGGAGTCAACATTGTCTCTGTGGCAGCAAGGCTGTGAACTGTCTTCTCTGTGGTCACGTCGAGGTGTCTCACCCCCAGATAGGCCAGGAGTCAACATTGTCTCTGTGGCAGCAAGGCTGTGAACTGTCTTCTCTGTGGTCACGTCGAGGTGTCTCACCCTCAGATAGGCCAGGTGTCAACATTGTCTCTGTGGCAGCAAGGCTGTGAACTGTCTTCTCTGTGGTCACGTCGAGGTGTCTCACCCCCAGATAGGCCAGGAGTCAACATTGTCTCTGTGGCAGCAAGGCTGTGAACTGTCTTCTCTGTGGTCACGTCGAGGTGTCTCACCCCCAGATAGGCCAGGAGTCAACATTGTCTCTGTGGCAGCAAGGCTGTGAACTGTCTTCTCTGTGGTAACGTCGAGGTGTCTCACCTCAAGGAAGGCCAGGTTGCAACTTTGTCCCAATCAGCTATAACAGGTTGGAGACAGACGAGAAAAAAAATCATTGGGGGAATCAGTATGTGCTGGAGTTTGAAAAGTTTTGGTGCGGGGTATGATGATAATGAAAATGTTTACATCTGTACATGGATGATTAGATAACAAGACAAGGAAGAAGAAAAAAAGAAAAAAAATTCGGCAGATTCACCGGGGGTCGAACCCGTGACCTGCCGATCCACAGTCAAACACTTGGTCAAACACTTGGTCAAACACAACAGCGTCGTCTGACGGTGGCCAGTGGTACCAGGCTATGCAAACGAACGCGCCACAATAGTGACAAGGTCGCGCAGGTGGCAAAGTGATTAGCCGAAATAGTTCCAAGTAATCGTATATTTCGATAGTTGTACAGATTTTTCTCAACATATCGTATGTATATACCTCAGTGATATAAAATATTATCTTTGCAGTTGATTTAACGTTTGAATGACCTTTTTTAAAAAGTTTTTCAAAATCGAGGTCAGCAGGGTCAGACACAATCATTTATTGTTTTGAAAGACTCCGGCAGGGTCAAAAGAAACAGTTGTTGGCGTGGATGATGTCAGCAATATGGCGAATTTCCGCCCCACCCGTGAGATTAGCTCTCGTCACGTCATGAGCACATTGAACTGCTGGTAAACCGTACTCCGCTCTCTCCATCATCAACGACGATATATGTCGGTGCCGGCCGTGCGAGGTCATTTCAATGAAAAAGACGCACGCCACTGCCGTACCCGTACCTGAGAAAAGTTGCCGTTTTAGGCAGATTTGCGATGATTGAAACAATACATCTACCTCATAATCCATGTACTCGAACGCCCGGAATCAGTATGTGCTGGAGTTTGAAAAGTTTGGGTGCGGGGTATGATAATGATGATAATGAAAATGTTTACATCTGTACATGGATGATTAGATAGCAAGACAAGGAAGAAGAAAAAAAGAAAAAAAAATTCGGCAGATTCACCGGGGGTCGAACCCGTGACCAGCCGATCCAAAGTCAAACACCTTCAGCGCTGAACCGTCAAGGCTTTCATGTTGAAATGAAGATTTTATTTGCCTCTTATATGCGGTATGCAAACGAGCGCGCCACAATAGTGACAAGGTCGCGCAGGTGGCAAAGTGATTAGCCGAAATAGTTCCAAGTAATCGTATATTTCGATAGTTGTACAGATTTTTCTCAACATATCGTATGTATATACCTCAGTGATATAAAATATTATCTTTGCAGTTGATTTAACGTTTGAATGACCTTTTTTAAAAAGTTTTTCAAAATCGAGGTCAGCAGGGTCAGACACAATCATTTATTGTTTTGAAAGACTCCGACAGGGTCAAAAGAAACAGTTGTTGGCGCCGATGATGTCAGCAATATGGCGAATTTCCGCCCCACCCGTGAGATTTGCTCTCGGCACGTCATGAGCACATTGAACTGCTAGTGAACCGTGCTCAATATGTACCGGCTACCGCTCTCTCCATCATCATCAACGACGATATATGTCGGTGCCGGCCGTGCGAGGTCGTTCAATGAAAAAGACGCACGCCACTGCCGTACCCGTACCTGAGAAAAGTTGCCGTTTTAGGCAGATTTGCGATGATTGAAACAATACATCTACCTCATAATTCATGTACTCGAACGCCCGGAATCAGTATGTGCTGGAGTTTGAAAAGTTTGGGTGCGGGGTATGATAATGATGATAATGAAAATGTTTACATCTGCACATGGATGATTAGATAGCAAGACAAGGAAGAAGAAAAAAAGAAAAAAAAAAATTCGGCAGATTCACCGGGGGTCGAACCCGTGACCAGCCGATCCAAAGTCAAACACCTTCAGCGTTGAACCGTCAAGGCTTTCATGTTGAAATGAAGATTTTATTTGCCTCTTATATGCGGTATGCAAACGAGCGCGCCACAATAGTGACAAGGTCGCGCAGGTGGCAAAGTGATTAGCCGAAATAGTTCCAAGTAATCGTATATTTCGATAGTTGTACAGATTTTTCTCAACATATCGTATGTATATACCTCAGTGATATAAAATATTATCTTTGCAGTTGATTTAACGTTTGAATGACCTTTTTTAAAAAGTTTTTCAAAATCGAGGTCAGCAGGGTCAGACACAATCATTTATTGTTTTGAAAGACTCCGGCAGGGTCAAAAGAAACAGTTGTTGGCGCCGATGATGTCAGCAATATGGCGAATTTCCGCCCCACCCGTGAGATTTGCTCTCGTCACGTCATGAGCACATTGAACTGCTAGTGAACCGTGCTCAATATGTACCGGCTACCGCTCTCTCCATCATCATCAACGACGATATATGTCGGTGCCGGCCGTGCGAGGTCGTTTCAATGAAAAAGACGCACGCCACTGCCGTACCCGTACCTGAGAAAAGTTGCCGTTTTAGGCAGATTTGCGATGATTGAAACAATACATCTACCTCATAATTCATGTACTCGAACGCCCGGAATCAGTATGTGCTGGAGTTTGAAAAGTTTGGGTGCGGGGTATGATAATGATGATAATGAAAATGTTTACATCTGTACATGGATGATTAGATAGCAAGACAAGGAAGAAGAAAAAAAGAAAAAAAAATTCGGCAGATTCACCGGGGGTCGAACCCGTGACCAGCCGATCCAAAGTCAAACACCTTCAGCGCTGAACCGTCAAGGCTTTCATGTTGAAATGAAGATTTTATTTGCCTCTTATATGCGGTATGCAAACGAGCGCGCCACAATAGTGACAAGGTCGCGCAGGTGGCAAAGTGATTAGCCGAAATAGTTCCAAGTAATCGTATATATCGATAGTTGTACAGATTTTTCTCAACATATCGTATGTATATACCTCAGTGATATAAAATATTATCTTTGCAGTTGATTTAACGTTTGAATGACCTTTTTTAAAAAGTTTTTCAAAATCGAGGTCAGCAGGGTCAGACACAATCATTTATTGTTTTGAAAGACTCCGACAGGGTCAAAAGAAACAGTTGTTGGCGCCGATGATGTCAGCAATATGGCGAATTTCCGCCCCACCCGTGAGATTTGCTCTCGGCACGTCATGAGCACATTGAACTGCTAGTGAACCGTGCTCAATATGTACCGGCTACCGCTCTCTCCATCATCATCAACGACGATATATGTCGGTGCCGGCCGTGCGAGGTCGTTCAATGAAAAAGACGCACGCCACTGCCGTACCCGTACCTGAGAAAAGTTGCCGTTTTAGGCAGATTTGCGATGATTGAAACAATACATCTACCTCATAATTCATGTACTCGAACGCCCGGAATCAGTATGTGCTGGAGTTTGAAAAGTTTGGGTGCGGGGTATGATAATGATGATAATGAAAATGTTTACATCTGCACATGGATGATTAGATAGCAAGACAAGGAAGAAGAAAAAAAGAAAAAAAAAAATTCGGCAGATTCACCGGGGGTCGAACCCGTGACCAGCCGATCCAAAGTCAAACACCTTCAGCGTTGAACCGTCAAGGCTTTCATGTTGAAATGAAGATTTTATTTGCCTCTTATATGCGGTATGCAAACGAGCGCGCCACAATAGTGACAAGGTCGCGCAGGTGGCAAAGTGATTAGCCGAAATAGTTCCAAGTAATCGTATATTTCGATAGTTGTACAGATTTTTCTCAACATATCGTATGTATATACCTCAGTGATATAAAATATTATCTTTGCAGTTGATTTAACGTTTGAATGACCTTTTTCAAAAAGTTTTTCAAAATCGAGGTCAGCAGGGTCAGACACAATCATTTATTGTTTTGAAAGACTCCGACAGGGTCAAAAGAAACAGTTGTTGGCGCCGATGATGTCATCAATATGGCGAATTTCCGCCCCACCCGTGAGATTTGCTCTCGTCACGTCATGAGCACATTGAACTGCTAGTGAACCGTGCTTAATATGTACCGGCTACCGCTCTCTCCATCATCATCAACGACGATATATGTCGGTGCCGGCCGTGCGAGGTCGTTCAATGAAAAAGACGCACGCCACTGCCGTACCCGTACCTGAGAAAACTTGCCGTTTTAGGCAGATTTGCGATGATTGAAACAATACATCTACCTCATAAGCCATGTACTCGAACGCCCGGAATCAGTATGTGCTGGAGTTTGAAAAGTTTGGGTGCGGGGTATGATAATGATGATAATGAAAATGTTTACATCTGTACATGGATGATTAGATAGCAAGACAAGGAAGAAGAAAAAAAGAAAAAAAAAAATTCGGCAGATTCACCGGGGGTCGAACCCGTGACCAGCCGATCCAAAGTCAAACACCTTCAGCGTTGAACCGTCAAGGCTTTCATGTTGAAATGAAGATTTTATTTGCCTCTTATATGCGGTATGCAAACGAGCGCGCCGCAATAGTGACAAGGTCGCGCAGGTGGCAAAGTGATTAGCCGAAATAGTTCCAAGTAATCGTATATTTCGATAGTTGTACAGATTTTTCTCAACATATCGTATGTATATACCTCAGTGATATAAAATATTATCTTTGCAGTTGATTTAACGTTTGAATGACCTTTTTAAAAAAGTTTTTTCAAAATCGAGGTCAGCAGGGTCAGACACAATCATTTATTGTTTTGAAAGACTCCGACAGGGTCAAAAGAAACAGTTGTTGGCGCCGATGATGTCAGCAATATGGCGAATTTCCGCCCCACCCGTGAGATTTGCTCTCGTCACGTCATGAGCACATTGAACTGCTAGTGAACCGTGCTCAATATGTACCGGCTACCGCTCTCTCCATCATCATCAACGACGATATATGTCGGTGCCGGCCGTGCGAGGTCGTTTCAATGAAAAAGACGCACGCCACTGCCGTACCCGTACCTGAGAAAAGTTGCCGTTTTAGGCAGATTTGCGATGATTGAAACAATACATCTACCTCATAATTCATGTACTCGAACGCCCGGAATCAGTATGTGCTGGAGTTTGAAAAGTTTGGGTGCGGGGTATGATAATGATGATAATGAAAATGTTTACATCTGTACATGGATGATTAGATAGCAAGACAAGGAAGAAGAAAAAAAGAAAAAAAAATTCGGCAGATTCACCGGGGGTCGAACCCGTGACCAGCCGATCCAAAGTCAAACACCTTCAGCGCTGAACCGTCAAGGCTTTCATGTTGAAATGAAGATTTTATTTGCCTCTTATATGCGGTATGCAAACGAGCGCGCCACAATAGTGACAAGGTCGCGCAGGTGGCAAAGTGATTAGCCGAAATAGTTCCAAGTAATCGTATATTTCGATAGTTGTACAGATTTTTCTCAACATATCGTATGTATATACCTCAGTGATATAAAATATTATCTTTGCAGTTGATTTAACGTTTGAATGACCTTTTTTAAAAAGTTTTTCAAAATCGAGGTCAGCAGGGTCAGACACAATCATTTATTGTTTTGAAAGACTCCGGCAGGGTCAAAAGAAGCAGTTGTTGGCGCCGATGATGTCAGCAATATGGCGAATTTCCGCCCCACCCGTGAGATTTGCTCTCGTCACGTCATGAGCACATTGAACTGCTAGTGAACCGTGCTCAATATGTACCGGCTACCGCTCTTTCCATCATCATCAACGACGATATATGTCGGTGCCGGCCGTGCGAGGTCGTTCAATGAAAAAGACGCACGCCACTGCCGTACCCGTACCTGAGAAAAGTTGCCGTTTTAGGCAGATTTGCGATGATTGAAACAATACATCTACCTCATAATCCATGTACTCGAACGCCCGGAATCAGTATGTGCTGGAGTTTGAAAAGTTTGGGTGCGGGGTATGATAATGATGATAATGAAAATGTTTACATCTGTACATGGATGATTAGATAGCAAGACAAGGAAGAAGAAAAAAAGAAAAAAAAAAATTCGGCAGATTCACCGGGGGTCGAACCCGTGACCAGCCGATCCAAAGTCAAACACCTTCAGCGTTGAACCGTCAAGGCTTTCATGTTGAAATGAAGATTTTATATGCCTCTTATATGCGGTATGCAAACGAGCGCGCCACAATAGTGACAAGGTCGCGCAGGTGGCAAAGTGATTAGCCGAAATAGTTCCAAGTAATCGTATATTTCGATAGTTGTACAGATTTTTCTCAACATATCGTATGTATATACCTCAGTGATATAAAATATTATCTTTGCAGTTGATTTAACGTTTGAATGACCTTTTTAAAAAAGTTTTTTCAAAATCGAGGTCAGCAGGGTCAGACACAATCATTTATTGTTTTGAAAGACTCCGGCAGGGTCAAAAGAAACAGTTGTTGGCGCCGATGATGTCAGCAATATGGCGAATTTCCGCCCCACCCGTGAGATTTGCTCTCGTCACGTCATGAGCACATTGAACTGCTAGTGAACCGTGCTCAATATGTACCGGCTACCGCTCTCTCCATCATCATCAACGACGATATATGTCGGTGCCGGCCGTGCGAGGTCGTTTCAATGAAAAAGACGTACGCCACTGCCGTACCCGTACCTGAGAAAACTTGCCGTTTTAGGCAGATTTGCGATGATTGAAACAATACATCTACCTCATAATTCATGTACTCGAACGCCCGGAATCAGTATGTGCTGGAGTTTGAAAAGTTTGGGTGCGGGGTATGATAATGATGATAATGAAAATGTTTACGTCTGAACATGGATGATTAGATAGCAAGAGAAGGAAGAAGAAAAAAAAATTCGGCAGATTCACCGGGGGTCGAACCCGTGACCAGCCGATCCAAAGTCAAACACCTTCAGCGCTGAACCGTCAAGGCTTTCATGTTGAAATGAAGATTTTATTTGCCTCTTATATGCGGTATGCAAACGAGCGCGCCACAATAGTGACAAGGTCGCGCAGGTGGCAAAGTGATTAGCCGAAATAGTTCCAAGTAATCGTATATTTCGATAGTTGTACAGATTTTTCTCAACATATCGTATGTATATACCTCAGTGATATAAAATATTATCTTTGCAGTTGATTTGACGTTTGAATGACCTTTTTTAAAAAGTTTTTCAAAATCGAGGTCAGCAGGGTCAGACACAATCATTTATTGTTTTGAAAGACTCCGGCAGGGTCAAAAGAAACAGTTGTTGGCGCCGATGATGTCAGCAATATGGCGAATTTCCGCCCCACCCGTGAGATTTGCTCTCGTCACGTCATGAGCACATTGAACTGCTAGTGAACCGTGCTCAATATGTACCGGCTACCGCTCTCTCCATCATCATCAACGACGATATATGTCGGTGCCGGCCGTGCGAGGTCGTTTCAATGAAAAAGACGCACGCCACTGCCGTACCCGTACCTGAGAAAAGTTGCCGTTTTAGGCAGATTTGCGATGATTGAAACAATACATCTACCTCATAATTCATGTACTCGAACGCCCGGAATCAGTATGTGCTGGAGTTTGAAAAGTTTGGGTGCGGGGTATGATAATGATGATAATGAAAATGTTTACATCTGTACATGGATGATTAGATAGCAAGACAAGGAAGAAGAAAAAAAGAAAAAAAAATTCGGCAGATTCACCGGGGGTCGAACCCGTGACCAGCCGATCCAAAGTCAAACACCTTCAGCGCTGAACCGTCAAGGCTTTCATGTTGAAATGAAGATTTTATTTGCCTCTTATATGCGGTATGCAAACGAGCGCGCCACAATAGTGACAAGGTCGCGCAGGTGGCAAAGTGATTAGCCAAAATAGTTCCAAGTAATCGTATATTTCGATAGTTGTACAGATTTTTCTCAACATATCGTATGTATATACCTCAGTGATATGGCTAAACTTTAGAATTACCGATCGGATGTTCCTCCGCACTATATAAGTTGTGAATCGGTTTAAAGGGTTAGGGTTAGGGTTAGGCTACTTGTTCATTATTCGGTATTCATTCGCGCCTTAGACCCATACTTCCGATCGGGAATTCTAAAGTCGTTCCAAAATATTATCTTTGCAGTTGATTTAACGTTTGAATGACCTTTTTTAAAAAGTTTTTCAAAATCGAGGTCAGCAGGGTCAGACACAATCATTTATTGTTTTGAAAGACTCCGGCAGGGTCAAAAGAAACAGTTGTTGGCGCCGATGATGTCAGCAATATGGCGAATTTCCGCCCCACCCGTGAGATTTGCTCTCGTCACGTCATGAGCACATTGAACTGCTAGTGAACCGTGCTCAATATGTACCGGCTACCGCTCTCTCCATCATCATCAACGACGATATATGTCGGTGCCGGCCGTGCGAGGTCGTTCAATGAAAAAGACGCACGCCACTGCCGTACCCGTACCTGAGATAAGGTGCCGTTTTAGGCAGATTTGCGATGATTGAAACAATACATCTACCTCATAATTCATGTACTCGAACGCCCGGAATCAGTATGTGCTGGAGTTTGAAAGGTTTGGGTGCGGGGTATGATAATGATGATAATGAAAATGTTTACATCTGTACATGGATGATTAGATAGCAAGACAAGGAAGAAGAAAAAAAGAAAAAAAAAATTCGGCAGATTCACCGGGGGTCGAACCCGTGTCCAGCCGATCCAAAGTCAAACACCTTCAGCGCTGAACCGTCAAGGCTTTCATGTTGAAATGAAGATTTTATTTGCCTCTTATATGCGGTATGCAAACGAGCGCGCCACAATAGTGACAAGGTCGCGCAGGTGGCAAAGTGATTAGCCGAAATAGTTCCAAGTAATCGTATATTTCGATAGTTGTACAGATTTTTCTCAACATATCGTATGTATATACCTCAGTGATATAAAATATTATCTTTGCAGTTGATTTAACGTTTGAATGACCTTTTTTAAAAAATTTTTCAAAATCGAGGTCAGCAGGGTCAGACACAATCATTTATTGTTTTGAAAGACTCCGGCAGGGTCAAAAGAAACAGTTGTTGGCGCCGATGATGTCAGCAATATGGCGAATTTCCGCCCCACCCGTGAGATTTGCTCTCGTCACGTCATGAGCACATTGAACTGCTAGTGAACCGTGCTCAATATGTACCGGCTACCGCTCTCTCCATCATCATCAACGACGATATATGTCGGTGCCGGCCGTGCGAGGTCGTTCAATGAAAAAGACGCACGCCACTGCCGTACCCGTACCTGAGAAAAGTTGCCGTTTTAGGCAGATTTGCGATGATTGAAACAATACATCTACCTCATAATTCATGTACTCGAACGCCCGGAATCAGTATGTGCTGGAGTTTGAAAAGTTTGGGTGCGGGGTATGATAATGATGATAATGAAAATGTTTACATCTGTACATGGATGATTAGATAGCAAGACAAGGAAGAAGAAAAAAAGAAATTTGTGCCTCCTCCAGGGTTGTGAGTGACTTCAGAGATAATTTGACACATACAAATCTCTCTGATTTTCAGGACACCTGCCTATATATACTACAATGTTTATTTACCATTGCAATTCTGTCTGCATTACTCCCATTAAGTCGAAACCTAGCATGTACGTATGTAGCTCATTGTCTATGGTCTCATTAGGGAGTTTTTTTTGTTATTCATGCGCGGCCAAGCCCTATTTCTTATTCAGGAAGAAATGTATAATATTTGGGGTTTTTCGTGATTGTCCGGCCCAATTGGCAATATTGCCATTTGGGATGGTGAACATAGCTAGGAGCAAATGCGACGCTTATGATTTATTTAAAGAAATAAAATGCCCGATTTAACATCCTGCAGAATCAGGGGAATCGGGCGTTTCCAGTGATATACGACACAAATGGGTTGTTCTCATGCATTCACTTTGGAAACGCATCTTAAAATAGATGTTACGCCCTGTTAATGGGGCACGTCATCATCGCGTACATTTGGGAAAAACTCCCTAACGAGACCTATGGTGCTACCTGTTGCGAGGACAATGATTCGTATTCCCGGCAAATGAGGAAAATATTGACGCTGGTTTACTTCTTCGCACATTTTGTACACGTTGTTGTGAGTTTGTATTGATTTGCACAGCTGAGCCATGGGTGAAACCTAAACCAGGAAGGAGAATTTTATTGACAGTTTTTATATCGGATTCGAAGGCCAAATATTTTAACCAACAATGGTAAATACTTCTGTAATGATTATAGAATTCTGACATTTTAATAAATATGAAATCGCATCTGTTTTTTTCAGGCTTGCAGCAATTTCAGTTACTTATATGGTTGTGTAAATCATCCAATCTGAAAAATGTTTATCTGTCTGCTGGCTCTTGGCCTCTCCTCCCACCTCTCCACTCAGTTCTCTCCTGAGGTAGGACTGATTGGTCGATGTGCGGGCCGTTCTATCTTTCTCAGTCTTTATTTGATGCTGTCAGACATGTCAGCTACTGATAACAAGAGGATATTACCTCTCTGTGCCCAGACCCAGTCTGAGTTTGTGGAAGGAAAATGAAAGGGTGGGTGACTTTCTTTAATCACTTCGTCTTCATCAGTGTGGCTCAAGATGACTGGGATTTCAGTAACAATACATCGTTTAACTGAGCCCCTCACTGAGAATCAAGGCCAACAAAGTACTGGAGTAATATGACAGTGAGCCCCACCAAGAGAGGATTTGTAGACCAATTACTTCAGTACGTCTCTCTTGGACAAGTCTTGAGGCCTAGTCTGATTAATCTAGTGTTCATGTTTTGTTTCTCAACGTTTAACCCTCTTCATTAATGCACCCTCAAGGCTGGAAACAGGCGAAGTTGGGTAAGGATGAGTGCTAGGTGGGTGGAGTCATCCAAGCCATGCCTGATGGCAGATGACTCATCCGTAGTTAGCATCATGAGTAACATGTCAGAAATGTTGATGGCGTGAGAGAAATGTTGCTATTGTATGGTTCTTGTGGAAGCAGTTATTTGATACGGGTTTCTTTCATTTTGGTTGAAAATGCATCCTCAGATTTTGTTTTGAGAAAATTGCTTGGATAGTTTCAGTTATGCAGCCAATCTTTTCTGAATGTTGCCTATGTTCTAAGGACACTTCTCCATTCAGGGATATAAACTTGGCTGTACTCTTTGATAGGACCGAACACAACTTTCACACCTAGCGCACACTGTCAATAGATGAAATTGATCAATAGGTGACAGCACCTGCACACGGATGTGAGAAATGCTTTCTGAGTGCTGCGAATGGCACCGCGGCCAACTGACTGTTATAATCTGGTCAGGTTTGCAGCAGAGTTTTCTTCCTGCTTAATTGACTCTGTTTTTTGTTGGTTGCAGGCATATCATTGGCAGAGTCACAATGTCAAGCAGAGCGGGGTCGATGATATGGTGCTCTTGCAGAAGATCACAGAGCCAGCCATCTGTGAGAATCTCAAGAAGCGATTCATGGACGATTGTATTTATGTATCCTTAGATCAACACAAATGAACAGTGTGGGCATTTATAGTTGAATGTATTGCTTGTACATCATAACAAATTCGATAAATTTGGTCAAATTCTATCCTTGGCCGTATTAAGATATGAAATGCAAGATGTAGCGCCCTCTTTTTGCTGTTCTTGGAAGCCATGGAGCATGACCTTGGGCCCAGGATATCCTTGTTTACTCCTTAACTATTGAGACATATATCGGACCTGTGCTGATCTCTGTCAACCCCTTCAAACAGATCCCAATCTTCTCTGACAAACATGTCGACATGTATCAGGGTGCAGCCAGCTACGAGAACCCGCCGCATGTTTTCGCGCTGACTGACGAGATGTACCGGAACATGATGATAGACATGGAGAACCAATGTGTCATCATCAGGTAAGCAACACAGAATCAAGACTCCGTATCTTTGCTGACTACTAGATTGCCCAGTACCTGATTCTGTCAACATCTTGTCATTTCAGAAAGTAAGATGTCTGATTTGGTGCTGATTTCAGGGGTATTTCTTGTCTATATCATTTTCTTGACAATTACTATACATTGATAAGAATTATGCTGAGCCATTGTAATTATCAGGGAAACGGAGCTTTCAGTTTGATAACTTTCTTTTTCAGCGGTGAGAGTGGAGCGGGTAAAACAGTTGCAGCCAAGTATATCATGTCGTATATTGCCAAAGTGTCTGGCGGTGGCGCCAGTGTACAGAAGGTCAAGGATGTCATCTTGGAGTCCAACCCGCTTCTTGAATCGTTTGGAAATGCTAAGACAGTCCGCAATAATAACTCCAGCAGATTTGTAAGTAGAGAATCAGCTGATATCAGAGATCTATTCGGCAACTTCATTCGATTGTTTACTAGCATTCCTAAGTCATGCTATCTTATAAAACATCTGACCTAAAGATCCAGTGATAGCTTGCTCTCTTATCATTATTAGGCTTATCTCTTGGTGTAACATGCTCTCTTCAGGTTGATCTTGTCAGCATGAATACTTTGGGAATGGTTCTAAAGGTCTGTGATCATATTTCAGGGAAAGTATGTTGAAATCCAGTTCACAAGAGGCGGTGAGCCTGATGCTGGGCGCATCTCAAACTTCCTGTTGGAGAAGGTAAGATTGTCTCATGTTCCTACAGAGAAGAGAATAAGGAGAATCTTGGGTTGGAAGCTATGCTTTGTCTGCTTTGGTAGAAAAACTTGTTCATGCTGATCATGCCACATTCTATGCTGATTCCAGTCTCGGGTCGTGAGTCAGAACACTTCAGAGAGGAACTTCCATATCTTCTACCAACTGTGTGCTGGAGCAACCCCCGAACATCAAAGTGAGATGGGCCTAACAACGCCTGACTATTATTACTACCTCAATCAGAGCGGCACGTACACTGTTGATGGCACAGATGACAAGAAGGACTTCAAGGACACTAAGGTTTGGCAAAAACATCAAAAGATTTGATGTGATAATTGGGAAGCCAATGTTTTTGTTCAAGAAGTTTTAAGAATTCTGGGCCAATTTAAAAACAAATGTTTGGCGGAGGTTGCAGGCTGGATGTGCATTGTACATCTAGATAACGCTGGCTCGACTATGATGTGCTTAACATTTGCCTGATTCAGTTGAAGTCTGTCTTGGCACTCATTTGAGTTGATTCTAATCTTGCAGCACGCAATGGGTGTGGTGGGAATCGATGATATCACGCAGGATTCAGTGTTCAGTATCGTGGCTGGTGTCCTCCATCTTGGAAACATCTTATTTGTGGAAGATGGCAATTACGCAGCTGTGTCAAATGATGAGTGTAAGTTCACCTACACCTACTAAGTTCACCGCTCCCAGGAATTGACATTGTTGAACACTCGAGACTGGTGAGCCAAAGGGAAGTGGTAATGGCATAAGTTTTTAACTCTTGTTGAGTCAGTTGATCTCCATTGCTCCTTCTTCAAGTTGCCCAGTATTGATGCCATGGCAAGCTTACCATCCCACTCAGCTGCTACAGGCGTGCCTTCTGTTTATTGACAGGCTTCTTTTTCTTCCAGTTCTGGACTTCCCTGCATACCTGTTTGGTGTTGAGAAGGAGATGCTGAGGTCTAAGTTGACAGGTCGCATCATGGACAGCAAGTGGGGAGGGAAGACAGAGAAAACTGAGATTAAACTCAACCCAGAACAAGCGGCGTACACCCGTGATGCTCTGGCTAAGGCGCTCTATTCACGGGTGTTTGATTATTTAGTTGTGGTGAGTGTCTTTTGTACCTCTTGTCACACTGATTTGTTGTCATCCTGCATCTGTCTAAAACTCTTTGTTCAAAGAAATGGGCAGTGATGCACCACTCACGGTGAATGGGAATAGGGCCACATGGAGATGGCCAGTTTTTGCTGAAATGTCATAACTAAAAAGTTGTGTCTCAAATAGAAACTTTTTAAAAAACATGTTGGTTACATATTGTCTGTATGTTATATATTGTCATGTACATGTACTTGCTAGTACATGTACATGTATACCGTTGCAACACTGTCATTCCTGATTTCCCTTAATGCAATGTGGCACTTGAGGAATTGAAAACAAATGATCACTGATGATGATGTGTTCTATCTCTGAGTTTCATTCATCTCTTTCTCCGATTCAAGGCCGTGAACAAAGCAATGTCCAAACAAGCAGCTGGGGTCAACATTGGCATTCTAGATATCTACGGTTTTGAAATCTTTGCTAAGAATGGCTTTGAACAGTTTTGTATCAACTATGTGAATGAGAAGCTACAACAGATCTTCATTGAGCTCACACTCAAGGCTGAGCAGGTGAGTTCATCTTCTCTCCAATAGGGAGCTCTGTCTTGAGAGAAAGGCCAGCTCCCAACCTCAAAAACCAAGCAGGAGGTCTTTGTCGGAGGCTTTTTTCATGTCAAATACAAATTCCTGTAGTGTTCCTTGTTCCAGTTGGATGTGTGAACTGGCTAAATCTTTAGATGCAGGCTGTTCACTATTGCAATGCCAACTCGGTGATTTAGTAGGAGGTTTCATCAGTTTCTTCTACTCGTGTTTCCAGGAAGAGTATGTGCAGGAAGGCATCAAGTGGACGAGTATAGACTACTTCAACAATAAGATTGTGTGTGATCTCATCGAGAGTAAGAGTCCACCTGGAATCTTCTCCAATCTTGATGACGTGTGTGCGACGATGCACGCAGTGACTGATGGTGCTGATGAAACATTACTGCAGGTGAGGATCAATCAGGTGTCCCACCTTGTAGCAGGAATAACCCCTCTCTAGTACAGGCAGAGGATCTATCAGTCAGGTGTCCCACCTTCGAGCAGTCCCACCCCTCTCTAGTACAGGCAGAGGATCTATCAGTCAGGTGTCCCACCTTTGAGCAGGAATAACCCCTCTCTAGTACAGGCAGAGGTTCTATCAGTCAGGTGTCCCACCTTGGAGCAGGAATAACCCCTCTCTAGTACAGGCAGAGGTTCTATCAGTCAGGTGTCCCACCTTGGAGCAGGAATAACCCCTCTCTAGTACAGGCAGAGGATCTATCAGTCAGGTGTCCCACCTTGGAGCAGGAATAACCCCTCTCTAGTACAGGCAGAGGATCTATCAGTCAGGTGTCCCACCTTGGAGCAGGAATAACCCCTCTCTAGTACAGGCAGAATGAACAGTCTTCTCATTCTGCTTGGATTCTATCTTCTGTGCTGGATAAACTCTGCTGTCTGTTTGCACACGTGGTCCTCACATCGGCATCAGTTCTCACAGAAAAGACACCTACAATGATATCAGCTGCTGTAAGAAGCTGTGCCATCTCTGTTTTCAGAAATTGTCCTCCCAAGTTGGTTCCCACCAGCATTACCAGGGGTCGAGTGTTGGGTTTGTCGTCCACCATTATGCCGGGAAGGTGACCTATGATGCCGAGGGATTCTGTGAGCGGAACCGTGACGTACTCTTTAACGATCTCATACAGTTAATGCAGACGAGTGAAAAGTAAGTAGACACTAATCAACCGTAGTGAGACTGTTAAATCAATTACCTCGAGACATGAACAGCTTTGCTTGTGGAAAGTGGATTAACAAATTTATATGAATTTTCACTCTAAACAACATTATCTTCTCTACTGATGCTTGGGGAATGACTATGGTAAGGATTCAGTGGTAGTATGAGTGTCTTTTGAGTCCGGCAATTATATGGATATGAGAGCATTCAGAGAAATCTCTGTTGCCTTCTGCAATTACTCAGAGTTACATAGTTGACCTGATTCATGTTGATATTGTTCCCTTTCGATGCAGTCAGTTCATCAAGGGCCTTTTCCCCGAAGATGTCAGCCAGCAAACCAGAGGCAGGCCCTCCACAGCTGGCACCAAGATCAGGGTAAGGGAAAGTTGCCACTTTTGAGATCAGACTGACATCCAGCTGACTGACTGCCTACATGTATCCTAGACAATTGTTGATCTTGACCTGACGCTATCTCAATACAGTAATCTGAGTTGCCTCGGCTATTTCTATGCTCCCTGTAAATCCAGTGTCTACAATGGCTTCTTCAGGACTGATGTCGTTCTCGTTTGATCTTGTTCAAAAACTTTAATATTGACTCAAGTTAATGTAACAGATTTGCTCTTTGATCTTGTATGTGTGTAACCTTCAGAACCAAGCCAACAAACTGGTTGAGACGTTGATGAAGTCTACACCTCATTATATACGCTGTATCAAACCAAACGAGACCAAGCGAGCTCATGATTGGGAGGAGAATCGTGTCAAGCATCAGGTTGAGTATCTCGGCTTGAAAGAGAACATTCGAGTGCGGAGGGCAGGCTTCGCGTACAGGAGGCCGTTTGATAAGTTCCTGCGCAGGTTCGTATTATAGAATCCTTGCCTTCTTGATTGTTTGGAATGGAGCAGGGAATATTCATCTTGAAACACCAATAGTTACGACACCCACAGCTCTGATGTACTCATTACCATGAGTTAACCCCTTATAATGAGGATATCTGGCTTGAAACTGCCCAACAAGAAGCCCTGCAGTGTGCTAGAAGGTCTCCAGAAAGAGCAGGCAACAGTAATTGAGAATTCATGCATATAAACATAGCGTACTAGCACAAGAAGTATTCATCATGACAAAAATCTGCAAAAAGTGTATTAAAATCCTCTTGTTTTCAGATATGCTATCCTTACCAAAGAGACATGGCCTCAATGGCACGGTGATACACGCCAGGGTGTGACACACTTATTGACGTCTGTCAACATGGATCGCGATCAGTTTCAGCTCGGAAAGACCAAGGTCTTCATAAAAAATCCTGAATCTGTAAGTGGCTTACGTCTGCTGGATCAATATCATAGCGGTGGCCATTGCTATCGTCTGCAAGAAGACTCGGCCTGTTTGGTTGTTGGTGTTTTATAGGTCAAGGCTGGGCCAAGAAGCAAGATACGATGATGATGATGATGATGATGATGATGATGATGATGATGATGATGATGATGATGATGATGATGAGTTCATGGTCGGGAGTTCACTAGCTGTTTTGTCTCTTTATGATTGTAGTGGACTGCATAACAGCCGAATCACCTGACTCATGTTAGATGAACCCATCAAGCACCCGTGGTCTAGCAACTTTCTTTACTTTCTAGCTGTTTTTGTTGGAAGAAGTACGAGAGAGAAAGTTTGACAGTTACGCCCGAGTTATCCAGAAAGCATTCCGCAAGTACAACGCACAGAGATACTACTTCAAGCTCAGACAGCAAGGTAGGCTAGCAATGAAGATTTCGTTTTCCTGTTTGTTCTGTATTGTCGCTATCTAGCATGGCTATTAGTTCAACTGATAACAGTTGAGATTTTTGAAGAGAGGACTTTGAAGTCAACACATCAGTGCTGAGCACTGTCTGGCTGGTGTTGCATCCAGGTTAGGCCAGAAGACATGGCCTTATCAGCTGAACTCTCCGCAAACAAATGACTGTTGACTTCATAAACCAGACGAGTCAAATGCACCATTAAGTCTAACCACACCATTTCCAGCGTCCGACATCCTGTACAATAAGAAGGAGCGTCGACGTTACAGTTTGAATCGTAACTACGTTGGCGACTACATCGGGATGGACGAGAATCCTGGATTGAGGGTGCTCTGCGGGAAGAGGGAGAAGATGGAGTTTGCAGAGACGATCGTCAAGTACGATCGTCGCTTCAAGGTAAGTTAGAGCAAGACTTGAATTGCTAAGGTAACACATGCTGTGGACTCCCGCGTCAGAGCTAGGCCAGTTTCAACTCATAATAACAATATAGAAGGAAATCTCTACCCCAGAGGAAACTTCTTTGATTGAAAAGGCAGTATATTCTGTTAGTGACGGTCATTGTGACATTGTGAAAGGTCTCATGCCAAGCAATTTAGAAGTGGTTTCAAAGAACAGAGGTTTTTGTATTTCAATGTGTTCCTGATTCGTTTTCAGACGGCCAAACGTGACTTGATGCTGACTAACAAGTTTATCTACCTGGTTGGGCGAGAAGTGGTCAAGAAAGGTCCAGAGAAAGGTCAGGTGAAGGAGGTGATCAAGAGGAAGATCGAACTCGACCAGATATCACACGTCGCCCTCAGGTCAGTCAGACAATGGGGTCCAGATCAGTCACAGGTGGACAACTCTGATGGGGAAGTCTGCTGGGCCACCACCATCATATCAGCTTAGAAGAGTTCAAGGTTTTGCTGAGAGTGTGGGCCTAATAGTTATCACAATCGCAGCTCTAATGTGCCTATCTCTCTTTCAGTACATTACAAGATGATTTCTTGGTGATCTATGTCCAGAATGAATACGCAAGTCTCGTTCAATCAGTCTTCAAGACCGAGTTCCTCACCACACTCTCCAAGAGATATAAGGAAAAGGTGGCCAAGAACCTGCGCATTGAATTTACTGATCAGTAAGTCCTTTCATGTTATGTTGTTGTTGAGCAGACGTTCATTCCTTTCAAGTGCTGCATCACGTTGAAGTCTCTCAGCAGCTGTACTGTGCCAATGTTATTTCCCTTCTCCCCAGTCAAACAGTATGTGATGCCATGGACATAGAGAGGCAACTTCATGGTCTGTTTTCCTTTTCAGAATTGAATTCCCCGTAAAGAAGGAAGGATGGGGAGGAGGTGGTTCTCGGATGGTCAAATTCTCCAAAGCGTACGGTGAGGATGGGCAAGGGGCTCTGAAGACTTCCAGCAAAACATTGAACGTTAGTATTGGAAGTGGTCTTCCTAAAGACTCCAAGCCGGGATTGAAGGAGGTAGTGCGAGCTGCGCCCTCTAGGCCAAGCGGAGGTCGACAACCGTCAAGGAGGGCTCCAGGACGGCCTGCACCCAATCTCGCCCCAGGTATGCCTGCACCAACATGTGTCCTCTTGACCAAACTTACTCATGTGCATGACTCTAAGAAACCTTAACAGTCCATTTAGCATAACTTCATCTTTTGCTCAGAAACATTTAAATGTCAAAGTATCTACTTGATGTCCTCAAAATTGCCAGGTGTCAGAGAGTTCAGCTCCCTGTGAATATTATCAACAACCAGCCGGCAACTAAACCAAACAGTTTGAATGGTGTTGTTTCTGTGATGGACGTCTGCTTCATATTTTTAGTTGGTGGCGTGGTGGCCTCATCTACCAAGCGGGGAGTACAGCGTGGTCGCAGCATGGACAAGACACCATCTTTACCTCGCGGTGGTGCTCAGAATCTAGCTAAAGCAATAGGCAACTTTAATAATAATACTGAGTTTCTGAACACACCAGAAGCTGGAGTAGCTGGGTAAGTCATATTGTTAGTCTTCAAGTTGATCTCCTGAAGGACACTACATTCGGAAACTATCATCTTCAGGTGAAGTTACAATATCAGGGCTATAGCTGTCACAGGGAAGAACATTACTGTGGGATATTAAAACACCCGAGTGGAGTGAATCGGCCAATGTCGCAGACATCTGGACATTTTTGTGAAGTGAAAGCTTTGAATGTGTGTAAGACATACCTGCCTGGGTGTGTTCAGCTTGACTTTCAGTAACAGGATCTCTCTACTCTTTCTTTCACCAACAACTCCTTTCAGTTCACTCAGAAACGAAATCCGCAAATCACGAAGTGGCAGTGCACCGAAAAGGTTATACTTGATTATCACCCACTCCCTGTTCATACACCGTTTCCTCATTTTGCTTTTGTTTGATGATGCTTACCTTTTCCCTGTCACCGGGAGTCATCTTGACTGACAACATTTCAAGACAATATGCTAGCTAATGCATGTCCCTCTTGGTATGAGCTCGCTTTGTCACCACTGCTGAGTGCAAGGAACCTTACCGTGAGCTTACATGAGACAGCATTCTCCATCATTGTGGAGCAGAGGTTTATTGTTGAGGAAATCATGTCGGTCTGTCTGCTTTTGTTTTTGTTACCTCAACTGTTTTTATTTGTATTCACAATATTCTCTACGAAGTTGATGTGAACAGTCACTAAATTGAGGAACGGTCCAAGAACATTTGAAAAAGGAACATGATGTGTGAATCCTGTGAGGAGATGGCTGAACCTTTGTTGAAGGATTTCATAGTATTCAGTAAGACATGTTTTCTGGCTGATCGACATGGTAGAACGTTGTTATCGTAGCAAACAGTTGGCCTAACTACTGGCATCAGTCTTGTTTACAATTCCATTCTCCTTTTCAGTGAGGTGAGAAAGAGAGAGAGCGTGAAACAGCCCAACAAGCCGCCAGCAAAACCCAAACCAAAACGTAAACCTTCGCCGGTTCTTCCCCAAGGTAAAGCTCTGTGGGCGTACGATGCTCAAGACACCGATGAACTTGGCTTCAACGAAGGACAGATCATCAGCATCGTTAAGGAAGGTGAGCATACAGGGAGGCTATTCACCTTGTGGGGCCTCCTATGACATCCCCAGGAGTTGGTAGTTTCTTGGCTGACAACTCTTATTCGAGTCTTTAAGGGATCGTGTTTCCCCCAGCTGTGCCGATATTTTGGAGGCACCTGTAAAATGAATCCCAGTGGTTTGAAACTGTTGGGAGTTCTTGTTGGGGAATGTTTTACCTCGGACATCTCGCCAAATTGGTCTTCCCTCAAGATCCACAGATATGATTGTTGTGTGTTTCAGATCCCTCTGGTTGGTGGAAAGGGATGGTCGGCAACAGGGAGGGACTCTTCCCATCAAACTACATCGAGAAGATCTAGACAACCAGGATGGCGCTTCATTTACCGTCTGCATCTGGATTCATAGAACTGGCTCAGTAGAGAGGAAGCTTCAACCAAACAGATCAGCAGTGAATTCGAGCGTGACCTTCGATATGAGCTTACAGATGCTCCACTGAGAATGTGAAGCTGATGACTTTGGAGGTCAGCTTACTTTGGACATTCAATCTTAGACATTCCTGTCGCCTGCTATACTTAAACAGTTCATTCAAGGCAACTAAATTCTGCCATGATTCATGTGAGTTATCATTTACTGAAGACATCTTGTATGAGAGCATAGCTCATGTTGACTAGATGCAGTCAATGAAGGCTTAGAGTCTTCCATTCACTCGAGTTGTATCATCGCCTCATTGTTAACTGGATTCATTTGTGTTATTTTGTACTGCCCAGTTGCCATGGCGCTGCCAAGTTGCTATGGTGCTGCCAAATCGCGTTTGTCCATTCTTTGTCTGCTGTGCAATTCCAAAACGATACTGCTGAAGAGATTTCACATGTCGTCATGACGGCTGTGAATAAGATTTGAAGATTTCTTCCATGACCATGAGAAGTTTCCATGTTTTTTAAGTTATATGCTGCAAAATTCACTCAAGTTCTGTACCAGGGAACTCGAATTATGTCTACTTGTATGCTCTCCTTGGCCGGGTTGGCTTGGGACTTTTTAACTGATTTGACATGGACACTGCTCGCTATCACAACAGGATCATATTGCTTCTAGATCTATATCATCCCAGTGAAGTGGAAATGTTTTCATGAGAAGTTATTTATGTTCTGTTGTACATGTATATAATATAAGATAATGCACGTCGATGTTCAGTCATAATGATTGTGTGAATGTTTACAAAGACAGCTTTGTATATATCTGATTATGTACTTGTGCCTTTAACATTCCCTCCATGATAAGGTGACTTGAATGATTCCCCATTCTTTATCGGGTCTTGTTTTCTCACCTTGAAGATGCATGTCTATGATCAATGTTGATATCAGAGGGAATGATTACTCTGACTAGGTTAATGAGATAAAGATGGTGATTAGAATGCATCAGCCATGGTTTTATTGGGGCAGCTTGAGCTCAGCTTGGACCTCACATGTGAAAACTCATCGATTCAGAAGACTGAAGTCAAGTTCGTTTCACGATGTGAAAGACTGCATAATGGCAGTTTTCAAGTTATGAAATGAACTCAAATGTTCAACTTATTCCAACTATTTTCTTCATTCCTACTGAAATTGTTTTTCATATTTTGCATGTGTTATTGTATTGTACTTACATACAGAGAGATATTTAGAGTTCTGTTGCTCAGTTCCACTCCAAACTCTCGTGCTCTGGCCCAGCTGGTTGATTAGGTGGTTGTACTATGATTTAGATTCCTGTGGGGGTCAATGTGGAGGAGGGTATCGGTTCAATCTTTTGCCCAGTGTCTCAGTGTGTTGGACCAGCTGACATCTATGTATCACAGCTTTTAATGTGCCAAATGTCTTCACTTGTGCCTTTTAGTTGCCTCTGGGGGAGAGGAATATGCTCTAACAATATGTGATGTAGTTGCTTCTGGTCTGCTGAAATGAGTTGCACAAGAGTAGTCTAGTGTCACTAGGTGGGTCTTGGGGTGAGGAAATGATCAGTTCCTATTTACCACTGTTACACATATTTGCAACACTAATGTTAAAACGCCTTTCACTATTCAAGCATGGAGGAGTGTCTGGAGATAATGCCTGGCTGACAATAACAATATTTACACTGTTATCCAACAGAGGTGATTCAGCATGTATATTATCTAATGATTCTATGTATAATCATTATCATCACAGTTTACACATGTTTTACACCTAACCAATGATATTTTGTAGGTCGTTTCATTCCAAAGTGATACAAAATTAAGAAATGTTTCTTGTATTTATCTAGGAAAGATGCATGAGAATAATAAAATATAAAAACAGAAGGAATGCCTTTGTTTACTCTCATTGCATTGAATAATGCACTGGACTGTGTGTCACACAACACATGAATGGTGGTACTGCAAAGAGCTTTTGAACAGGTTGAATTGATCCAAATCTTAGGTCAACAGTGTCTGTGATCACAGCGTGACCAGTCAGCAGATCGAAGATGAGGACGAGTGCATTACTGATCCACCGTCGTGTCTATACGGTGAGAGATGGGACAATCCCAGCCTGACCGAATCAGTGAGAGATAAGACACTCACTTCCCGACGGAATCAGTGAGAGATGAGACACTCACTTCCCGACCGAATCAGTGAGAGATGAGACACTCACTTCCCGACCGAATCAGTAGAGATGAGACACTCACTTCCCGACCGAATCAGTGAGAGATGAGACACTCACAACCTGACCGAATCAGTGAGAGATTAGACACTCACTTCCCGACCGAATCAGTGAGAGATGAGACACTCACTTCCCGACCGAATCAGTGAGAGATGAGACACTCACTTCCCGACTGAATCGGTGAGAGATGAGACACTCACTTCCCGACCGAATCGGTGAGAGATGAGACACTCACTTCCCGACCGAATCGGGCCAGGCAGCCCCGCCGCCTTGCCTATGCAATGAGAGATAGGACACACCAGATTCTCGTCTCTCAGTGTAGAGATCACCAGATAGAGACGTGATTGTGACCGTCCTGAAGACCTCCCAGGGCTGGTTATGCATCACCCATCACACTCAGATAAAGACGCGATTGTGATAGTTCGTCAATCTCACAGACCTGGTTATTGATTCCCCATCATACTCGGCTGGACTTGAACATGCAAGTCCCAAAGACGTGTCCGAATGTTTGGTATGATAAACATGCAGTATTTTCCCAGAAACATAGACCAACAACTATGCTTACTATTCAAAGTTGGTTTATTAAATCTGGCCAGACAGATCTGGCTTATGAGACACTCTTGACATCCGAACACAATTTAACCAGCTAGCAGCTAACCAACCAGCTGCAGGGGATAAGAAGCTCCAGAGCTCTTCCCATCAGGAATTATGAACATGATATAAACAAAGGCCTGTAGAAAAGTATTGCACAGTTGACAGAATGTCCCAAGGACTTGATTCTCTGAATGAATGTCTGAGTCACCACAGCTATGTACATCTCAAGAAGTTGAGTCCTTGAATGAAGGTCCTATGAGTCACCATGGCTGTACGCCTCATGTCAATGCACAGTACATAATCAAAGGTCAGTAGGAGCCAGTAATATGACATCCCAAGAATCTCTGAATGAAGATCCTAAAAGAATCATGAGTCGCCGTGTCCGTTTCCATTGGTATGAATGCTGCCAGAGGCCTCTGGTGTACTGCTGCTTGGTTTACAACCTGACGCTACCTCACCACGCTCATCAACTCCCAGAGGAAGAGCTTGACCTCTCGTTATCTCTTCTGGAAAAGGAATGAATCAACTGAATGAGTTGGAGAAATGTCGAGTCAAACTGCTTCATTTTATCCCAGCGTCAAGACTCTAAACAGACGGCACATGTCAGCCATAAGGGGCATCCTGTTTACAAAAGCTCATGACATAACCTATCACATTGCTCACCTGTCCTGATCGCGTAAACATCGCCAAAGTGCTCTTCACACTGCATCGTCTCCGTATCAAATGAGGACGAGCCACCAAACAAGACAAGATGTTCTGAGGAGACAACAGCACTGTGGCAGCCCCTGGCAGAGGGTAAGGAGCCTCGAACTTCAGGTTGTAACCATTCTTTGGTTTCTGAGAGAAAATGGCACATGGATCAGAAATCACCATCAAATTGAAGAACTTGCTCACTTAAAGGGGTACAAAAGAGCAGCTGTGGGGTAGTGGCTCAGATTCTCAACTAGTGGTCAAAAGGCTGCTTTAATCCCCACTGTCGGCGGGACGATCAAGGCAGGTTTCTTTGTCTGACTTGCCACACTCATTCACCGCAGTGTCTCGTGCTAGCTGTTAGGTGCTAGGTGTATTAAATCCAATCCCACACACCTGTGTCAAATATATGGAAATCCTGGAAGTGATGATTTTCCGAGCTCCGGCCGCCCAAGATGACAACCCTCTTCCCAATGGCAGTGGCAGTATGGAACGACCGACAAGCTGGAATGCGTCCTTTGTACTTGAGGTCAGCCTCCCATTTTTTAGACACTGTAAGGAGAAAATGTGCAGAACTGACACAGTGCTGAGAAGGCATAACCGTATTATGATGGTAACCTGTAACAGAAACAATTCAGCGAGTCTTTGAAAAGTTCACCTCCCAGGATTTGAAATTTCAAACCAGGATAGGCCCGGAAATATGCAACTATTGGACTCAAGACTAATTTTTCTGTTTGCTCATTTTCTTATGTCATTTACTCGACTGGGTTTCAAGATATCTGGAACACCACATCCAAACGAACAACTCTATGGTGCTACCCACTTAATGACCTCTAACTCTCCAAAGTGTCAACTTACCGGTATCAAAAATATGTAAATCATTTGTTCTTCCTTCGGTGTCACGGCCGCCAAACACCACCAACTTGTCATCAATGGCACACATCCCAAGAGCAGCTCTGGCTGTTGGAACACCGAGGTTCATCTGTAATGGCTGCGACCAGCTATTCGTTTCTGAAAGTTGACAGAGATTATTAGAATCACAATATCTTTCCCAGGTTGAATGATTTTCCAGACACTTAACAATGAAGTGTTTGAAAACTTCAACACAGTCATTCTCAGGTGAAGTGAAGTGTTATGATCAAGTTACGCACCTGTGTCGAAGATATGGAGATCATTGAACCAGCCGAACTGTGCCGCCTCCTGCTGCTCTTTGACTTCTTCCAGTTCTTCATCCTGACTTGCATCATCATCATCAGTCACCCATTCTCCTTGCTTGGGACCGAATCCCCCAAAATAGTAGATCTTTTTACCAATCACAGCTGACGCTAGCTTGTCGCGTGGGGAGGGAGGCGTACCGGAGCTTTCAACTTTATTCCAACTCGCATTTTCTGGAACAGAAGATTGAGATTAATGTTTGTGGATTGATAGAAGAATAAACTGTAACCTCCTAGGGTTAGGGTTACTTGCTCAAGGAAAATGAGACACGAGACAGAACAGCAAAGATGCTTTGGAGAGTTGAACCCAGTACCCTCTGACGAGCCTGGTTCTCTCATCACTATGCCACTCATCATCTTCCTGTCTAGCTATGAAATGTAAGCTGTACCCCAGCAGATGCCACTTCTGTACGTTACCTGTGTCAAATGAGTAGATGTCCTGAAACCATCCTGAATACTGACTCAGTCCTCCGAATAGATAAAGCTTGTCACCAACAAGATCGAAAGTGGCAGCTGATCGCGGCGGAGGAACCTTGCCGCTACCATCTACCTTTGTCCATTTACCTGTGCCTGAAGATGACAGAAATATGGTTTTGTGGTTCAACCAGGTTATGATCAGACATGAATGAGACAAAGCTGTCGTCAATCAATGAAATGACCAGCGATCATGTCTCTGACAATGACATGACATTTGAATGTTTGTCACTCATAAAGCCCGATTTATGTACTTGGTGCAGTCACTGTGATTAGACGTTTGATGACATAACAGTAATATACACCGACAGTGAGTGACAGATCCAGGCCTGGCAAGAGATTGGACATCGTTACGACGTGGTCTACTTTCATCTTGAACCTTCTCACCTCCACATATGCACAGCAGTAACATCTTTACCAATACCTTACCTATCTCTAGCATCAGTAGATCATTCGATTCTGCACAGTCATCGTCACCGGTAATCATGACCCCACCAAACACAAACATCCTCCCATCAACAGAACAGGCTGCATGGCAATCACGGGGTGGGAAGCTGGGCTCACAATCTACACGACTCCAAGTCACTTTGATATCATTCTCTATTGGTTTCCCCAACTGGACCCCTTGACTTGCTTCGTTACCCATCTTCTGATATCAAATCCACAACAAAATGTTACTCGTAAATATTTGAGAAAAGTAAAGACATGAAAGATCCACACTGAGATTTGAGAAATAACATTTCCCGCGAGGTGGTGCAAAATTCAAATTCAAATTAGTTTATTAATCAAAAGGCCCGGAGGGCAAAGGTACACATGGTACAATAGAAATACAATGATTTTGATTGAAAGTACATAAGACATACAAAGGATACATGACAAAAGTAACAATATAAAGTCTACTACCGGGGTCAAACCTGGAGTAGATACTAGTAGGTGGGAGAGAGGAGGTCCTTATTTTATGCGATCAGAAAAGCATTTCTGTAAAAATGATGATAGCTTCTGACAAATTCCAGGGTCCTCATTTGAAAGAAGCCAGATAAACTTATTTCCTGGTGAGAGACCTGAAAAGTTGATGTTGTTCTCATTGATAACTGAGAAAAAATCGTTCCTTGAAGCATCATATTTTGGGCAGGCAGTTAGAAAGTGAACCTCGTCTTCTATTGAAGTCCCATCACAAGAACACACCCTCTCTTCAACTTTAAGTTTTTTGTATCTACCTCTTTCAATGGCTAGATCGTGACAGCTAATGCGGAAACAACAAAGGGATCTTCTTAAAGAAAAACTTGAAATTGAAGTCAGATATTTCTCACAGCAGAGTTGCGTTTTGAAGGACCTATAAGAGCGTAATTTGTTTTTAGCATTTGGATTCCGAGAATCATCCCAAATTTCTAGCTTCCACTTTCTGTGCACTGTGGGAAGGGTTGCACTTTCTGTTTCCAGGAAATTCCCCATTCTCCAAGCGTCGTCAATGGTGACTATCAATGATAAGCCTCACTCGACCTACTGTCTCTGCCACAGTTTGCCTATGCGGCAATTTCAGCGGGTGCATGTAAATTGAACATTTGGCCCGGCACCCGGGAGATTGGAAATCCCCATTCTCCAAACGTCGTCAATGGTGTATATTGTTGTCAAGCCTCACTCGATTCGGCCTGGCTGTGACTTCCTCATCTCACTCTGTGACTGCGTCATCTCTCTCGCCATGTTGACAACTTGGCAGAGCAGCCAGAACTGATTTGGCCTGGCTGTGACTGTCTCATCTCTCTCACCATATTAACAACTAGGCAGTGTGGCGAAGACTGATGTGGCCTGGCTATCACCGTCTCATGTCTCTCATCATGTTGTCAACACGGTGGAGCAGCCAGGTCTGATTCGGCCTGGCTGTGACTGCCTCATCTCTCTCACCATGTTGACAACTTGGCAGAGCAGTCAGGACTGATTTGGCCTGGCTGTGACTGTCTCATCTCTCTCGCCATATTAACAACTAGGCAGGGCAGGGAAGATTGATTTCGGCCTGGCTGTGACCGTCTCATCTCTCTCACCTTGTCAACAGGGTACTGCTAGATTGGTCCATCACTTCTTTTGATATGTGAGGCTGGGTGTTATAATTTCAAACTAGGAAGAAATGATACATCTTAGCTGTGTATTTTGCTTTTGATATTTCAATAGCACTTGTGATACTCATTCTAAATAATGTTGCACCCTTCCAATGTCTCCTGTTGCCATCTGTTGGTGTTGGTTGAAAGCACAAATATCAGGAATATCACATCAAATGAATCATTTAATTCATGAAGACAATGTCACTTTTCAAATCGAGATACATGAGAAATTTCTTTGATATACATGTAACTACAATGACCTCTTTTCTGATATACTTCTAAATATCATACCATAGAAGAGGTATCATTACCAGAAAATATCAAAATGTCCAAAATGTAAACCATGGGAAATTTAAAACCTTTTTGAAATAAATACTGACCCAAACTCCTACTTCATCCTGGACCTCGTTTATCTTGGACCATCACACTTGTTCCCCGAAGTGGTGTCTCACTACTTGTTGGGATTTGGGTCATATTTTCCCTAAACAGTTCTCTTCATTGGGTTGCTGCTCTAAGGGTTCTGCGACTCTTTACTGACCAGGCCGAATCAGTCCTGGCTGCTCCACCGTGTTGACAACATGATGAGAGTGATGAGACAGTCACAGCCAGGCCGCATCAATCTTCGCCGCACTGCCTAGTTGTTAATATGGCGAGAGAGATGAGACAATCACAGCCAGGCCAAATCAGTCTCGGCTGCTCTGCCAAGTTGTCTACATGGTGAAAGAGATGAGAGACAGTCACAGCCAGGCCGAATCAGTTCTGGCTGCTCTGCCAAGTTGTCTATATGGTGAGAGAGATGAGACAGTCACAGCCAGGCGGCATCAGTCTTCGCCGCACTGCCTAGTTGTTAATATGGCGAGAGAGATGAGACAATCACAGCCAGGCCAAATCAGTCTCGGCTGCTCTGCCAAGTTGTCTACATGGTGAAAGAGATGAGACAATCACAGCCAGGCCAAATCAGTCTCGGCTGCTCTGCCAAGTTGTCTACATGGTGAAAGAGATGAGAGACAGTCACAGCCAGGCCAAATCAGTCTTGGCTGCTCTGCCAAGTTGTCTATATGGTGAGAGAGATGAGACAGTCACAGCCAGGCGGCATCAGTCTTCGCCGCACTGCCTAGTTGTTAATATGGTGAGAGAGATGAGACAGTCACAGCCAGGCCAAATCAGTCTTGGCTGCTCTGCCAAGTTGTCAACATGGTGAGAGAGATGAGGAAGTCACAGCCAGGCCAAATCAGTCTTGGCTGCTCCACCGTGTTGACAACATGATGAGAGAGATGAGGAAGTCACAACCAGGCCGAATCAGTCCTGGCTGCTCCACCGTGTTGACAACATGATGCGAGTGATGAGACAGTCACAGCCAGGCCGCATCAATCTTCGCCGCACTGCCTAGTTGTTAATAAGGCGAGAGAGATGAGACAGTCAGAGCCAGGCCGAATCAGTTCTGGCTGCTCCACCGTGTTGACAATAATTATGGTGAGAGAGATGAGACAGTCACAGCCAGGCCAAATCAGTCTTGGCTGCTCTGCCAAGTTGTCAACATGGTGAGAGAGATGAGGCAGTCACAGCCAGGCCAAATCAGTCTTGGCTGCTCCACCGTGTTGACAACATGATGAGAGAGATGAGGAAGTCACAACCAGGCCGAATCAGTCCTGGCTGCTCCACCGTGTTGACAACATGATGCGAGTGATGAGACAGTCACAGCCAGGCCGCATCAATCTTCGCCGCACTGCCTAGTTGTTAATAAGGCGAGAGAGATGAGACAGTCAGAGCCAGGCCGAATCAGTTCTGGCTGCTCCACCGTGTTGACAATAATTATGGTGGGAGAGATGAGACAGTCACAGCCAGGCCAAATCAGTGTTGGCTGCTCTGCCAAGTTGTCAACATGGTGAGAGAGATGAGGCAGTCACAGCCAGGCCGAATCAGTCCTGGCTGCTCCACCGTGTTGACAACATGATGAGAGAGATGAGGAAGTCACAACCAGGCCGAATCAGTCCTGGCTGCTCCACCGTGTTGACAACATGATGCGAGTGATGAGACAGTCACAGCCAGGCCGCATCAATCTTCGCCGCACTGCCTAGTTGTTAATATGGCGAGAGAGATGAGACAATCACAGCCAGGCCAAATCAGTCTCGGCTGCTCTGCCAAGTTGTCTACATG
Source organism: Lineus longissimus (assembly GCF_910592395.1). Lineage (NCBI taxonomy): Eukaryota > Metazoa > Nemertea > Pilidiophora > Heteronemertea > Lineidae > Lineus > Lineus longissimus. Next base: position 28,758,237 of record NC_088309.1, on the reverse strand, counting down.
GTGAAAGAGATGAGAGACAGTCACAGCCAGGCCAAATCAGTCTCGGCTGCTCTGCCAAGTTGTCTATATGGTGAGAGAGATGAGACAGTCACAGCCAGGCGGCATCAGTCTTCGCCGCACTGCCTAGTTGTTAATATGGTGAGAGAGATGAGACAGTCACAGCCAGGCCAAATTAGTCTTGGCTGCTCTGCCAAGTTGTCAACATGGTGAGAGAGATGAGGAAGTCACAGCCAGGCCGAATCAGTCCTGGCTGCTCCACCGTGTTGACAACATGATGAGAGAGATGAGATAGTCACAGCCACAGTACTTCGATTGTTTCTCCTCCGCACGTGCTAGGACGTGTCTGTCGGAGCTGACAGCTATCTCGATGATTAGGACCTCCTTTTCCTTCTCATAGAAGACGAGCATGTCGGGGTGCCGGTGTTTTATAGCCGAGCCCGTGGGGACTAGCGAGTCCCAGAGCAATCTCAGCTTCTTTCCAGAGTACGAGTGGTCATTGGAACCGGCTTCTCAAGACCACATACCGATGGTATCCATCAATATGTGTCTCCTTGACTGATGTAAACAGTACCGGTACCATTATATAGAGGATGTAGGGGCATGCAATGGGAGGATAGGTCATGCCCCAGACATCAACAATCGGTGATACTCAATATTGGTCACCATGGCATGCATGCATGCATATCTTAGAATAAATTAATGTTACATATACATGGCTGTATAGCAAAATAGTCAAAATTAGCAAAGATATGCACATGTCACTGTGCTACGAGTATTTGGTCAGCAGGCGTTCGTCTATTACGCGATCACGACCACTTCAAAACGTTGAGCAGATAAGCGAAAGTTTGATACCTAACTAATTTCTGAAAGATCAATATTTTGGTTTTGCTAATGTGCCTTCACTAATATGTTCTTTCGTTTTCATCTCAAGAAATATCAAACTGAAAGTGATCTTGATTTTATCGATAGATACCTATTACACCAATTAATATTCTTATGTAAGAGTGTTTTTTTTGCATGAAGACCAGGTGATTGGCTTCGTCCCTGTATTTTGGTATAAAGAATACGAACATTCTTTATGCCAAAATACAACTTTTTTATTGAAATTTTATTTCATATAACTCACGGATGATGCTCGGTTCATACTAAAACGACTGTTGAAAACATTTTTCACGATAAGACAGTGGCGCCTCTATCGGGAAAACTTGGCACGTAGATATTCAAAAATCATGATAGTACTAAATTGCTCGATAGGTGTAGACACCTGTTTTGTTGTGGTTTCCTTCCTGGAATGTGAACAACATTCAACAAACTCATGAACTTATCCTGTCATTTTGCCATCAAAATTAGTCGTTATTTAATCTGATCTCAATTAAACCTTGAGTATGAGTCTCAAATCTGTATTTACCAGCAGGAAAACAGGTACATATCTTATAGCAATGTTGTTATAAAGTGTTTACTGGTGGTGAAACAATGTATCTGCTTATTCTCCACACTTATAACACTGTCACTGCAATACTGATCTGAATGCTTCATACATGTAGGACCTACAGTACACTGAGCTGGCGTAGCACATGTTATGGTATTCTATAGTCTGGACTTCTTCAGATGCCTTACAACTTTGGGAATAAATCATGAAGTACAGCTTCGGTTTTTAATGTGTTATGTTAGATTTGTCACCTTCTGTTTCAGGGCCAGTCACAATCTCTACCAGAATGCACATCGCCAGACGTCGCCTCCCCAACCATATGTCATGAGTTCAAGACCACGCTCCAGGATCAGAAGTGGCCCATCACCTAGGGCGAGGTCCAGATCAAAAAGCCGCACAAGAAAGAGCCATCGGGAGACTGAACCAGCTCCAGGACCGTCACCCAGGGTACTGTCTGCAAGGGAGCCTCATCTTGGGCGACCAAAAAGTTGCTCATCACCACGTCCGAGGAACAACCTTGTAAGGACAAGATCAGTTGCTGAGGAGTTGAGTGTAATCTCGCTTGACTTTGCTTATCGGAGTAATAACAAGTTGCCATCACGGCCTCTGAGTGCTAAGGTACTCACAACTGATCAGAGATCGCGACCGCTACCAGATTTGATAGCTAATATTGAAGGACACCTGTTGGATGGGGCACTGACTCCAAGACCACCAGTCACTGATCGTCCACAGAGTGCAAGACCCCCCAGGATGGAGCGACCGCTTACCGCACGACCTCCAAGACCTGTGCGTCTCCCAAAGAAATTCCCATTCGGCAAACTTCCATTCGATATGAAACTGAAGGTTTTGTCCTTCCTCACTGATATTCAAAAAGGGAGGAGCATGTGCGTGTCTAAGGAGTGGATGGAGCTACTCACAACCCCATGTCTCTGGTCCATTGTTAACTTCACTGCCTTGCCATTGTGTTTTGAGAATCACTACTGCGTTCAACAATGCTATGAAAAGTACTGTTTGAGAGTGAAATCATACTTCAATTTCTTGAACGGCATCCGACCTCCAATTAAACGCTTTTGTTTTGAATATGATCTCGCAGACAACTGGTTGAATGCTCTTGAAGACTTCTTAGTCAACTCAAATACAAAACGGATGGAATTTGCTCACATCAACTGGAAGGAAACGCCCATCAGGCCTTTTTGGAACTACAATCTGTGCACACCAGAAACTTCAGGCGAGGCTTTCTCCCAACGCTCAAAGTTACGCCAAGGGATGTTTGTCCAGTTCTTTGATTTGTTCTCTCAGATCTCACCGGCGTTAAAGCAGCTTGTTCTCCCGTTCGATTGGTCAGAAGCTACCGTTCAAATGATGAAACGCTTCAAACATTTAGAAATTCTGGTCATTGAGAAATATTTTGTGTTCCAAAACATTCGACAGAGTGCCTTAGATGGTCTGATGAGGAATACACCAAAAGTAGAACGTTTGTTGGTAGAAATCTGGGCACCGGCCGGGAATAACTTGACACTGTATCACATGGGGTCAAAGTCCATAAAATACCTTGACATTTCGCAATGTCGCGGCTTCTATCTGAAATCAATCGAGATGCCAAGGCTGACCGTCTTCAAGACGACACGTCGGCCATGGAATGGTCCTGTGACTCCTGTAGACAGTGTGAACCTGCCTTGTATCTATAGTATTCTCTCAAAGGGAGCACCCAATCTTGCCCAGTTGAACAGCCTGCAGTTAGAGCCAAACTGGAGGGACTATCTCTACAAGGAGCTGGATGAACACCTCAAGGCCATTTGTTGTTGTCGCAAACACAAGTCTGGGTGGGCGATGTGAGGGATGTGCGATGCTGAAATAGATCCTCAAAGGCAACCACAATGGGTAGATATTGTATTTTTGGCGTCCAAGATTGGGTAGGCCCTGGTTGTCCTTTAAGGGGCCATTTTATCACTTCCAAGGGGTTTTTAACAACATTATTCGTGTATGTATATTCCCCTCCCCTGTAATGGCACCTTCAAGTAGGAAAATAGGCTAGGGTTCCTTTTTTTTTCCCATCGACAAGAGCCGAGTCTGAATACTGTGTGGTAGACTTTGAAACTGTTCTGATGATTCATGGGTGAAGTAGGAAAATAAGGGTTCCTTTTTCTCCCCAAGGAAAAGGGCTGGGTCTAAATAATGTGTGGTTGACCACGAAGCTGTTGTGATATTGGCTTAATGGGTTGACTCACATTTCATTCGGATTTATCTGAACAATACAAGAACCTCAGCCAAGATGCTTGCCTTTTATAACTGTTGCAATACTATATTTTAAGAAAACATTTTAACTAATTTATGACAGCCTGTTTATGTGAAAAATTATGTCAAAAACACCCCAAGATCTCACTTATTTTAGTTTTAGATCGATGCGTATGTAATGTCTCATTTTATTCTGTATTTATTTTGGAGGAAATATATATTGAGTCTTATAATAAAAGTAATGTATTTTGAAACATATTCTTGTTCCATCACTTATGGTGTATCTGTTACAATGTCTTACACCTCTAGAGCACATCTTGACCACCATCACATCTTGACCGCAGCTGATCCATATCACTGGTTATTCAAGATGCCTAGTTTAGGCCGGCAGTTGGTGGTATGGTTTATTTCCAGCCATACACCCAAAACCTGTCCAAGAAGGATACTGAATACTACATGTTCATGTGTAGTAGTCATGTGTGACAGATCATCCTTATTTCATACACACCAGCAGGGAGCTTTATAATTGCATATAATGAGGATTAGGTCGAGGTATATTATATAGTCATTGATCTATGAAATAAGGCTCACCCATTTGTGACCACAGGCTATTCACCAAATGAACCAGGTGAACTGAAATATTGACAGACAAAAGGGGTTGAACCAGAACATTTTCCAAGTGTCCAGCACCTGAGGGTACCTTTAATGGGAAACGAAAACATCACTGGTGAACTCCAATGGAACGACTGGCATAGAAGTGTCCAGTCTGTCACACTTCCTAGTAGTTGTAGCAGACAACACCTTTCATAGGCAGCAGAGATTGAACTGGCTGATGATTCTAGTAGGTGTGTGTCCAGAAACAAGTCACTTCACTCCAGCCATCTCTTCTTGGAGTTGAAGTGATCAGCAGGGCTGGAGTAGGCGTTTTGACACACAAGGTACAGAGATCACAAGGATCCTTTACCTTGATTTCAGGGAAGTCCTGCCTGTGCGATGGGGATGTAAGACTTGCTGGGGTTGGCAGTGGGTCACATTATTTCCAAGTGAGTTGACCTGCAGCATCTTGGTGCATGCCAGGGAGACGTCTTCACGCATATTAAGGACCGACTCCAAAGCAGCCCATTTTGTCATCCCGATCCTCTCTCTGCAAATGCCAAATTTTCCCAAATAAGGTACTTTGGCTTTTTGCTTGTTCAGACAGACTTGAACATACTCTCAGAATTATGTCTGGCTGATTATTTATCCATACCATAAGCCCTTCTAAAAGGGCCTATATAAGGGCCTTAGTTGCTTTCAATATACATGTAGTTCTTTCTTTTTGAAGGAAATATTCTCTTGTTCTTTGGTTCTTACAGCATCTCAATCTGTAACAACAACGAACCAATAATTGGCCAAATAAGTCAACAATGGCTTATGTGACGCAGCCTTTTATAAGAGATTAAGGTTGATCTGACAAAGGATTGACAGCTTACAGAGAAAGAGAAGTTACATTGTATTTTCATAGAATATTTATTTGAAAATTAGCATTTTGACAGCAAAACAAATGTTACAAGACAATTGCACCAATGAACTCTGGTTTTGCACGTTTGAAAGTTCAGGTGTCCCATTCAGATACCCACAGTCATGATAACCAATTCTCACTCCAACTTTTCCCCGTTTCCTTGAAAGTGAGCGAGGAAAGCACAATTAACAACGACTTTCAACATTCCACCCAAGCAATCAACATCAACCCATAAAATAAATAAAATATTGGCTGTTACAGACATTGCTCCATACATTGCATTCGAGCTTTCATGCTCAAATTCCTTTACTCTAGTATTTGAATGATTTCTTGCTCTGAAGCTTCTGATAATTGAGGTAACTTTAGATGCAATAAATCATTTCATTTCAGTCAAACAAAATCCACCTTTGTTTGTACTGGCATGGTAGTTCCACACCATATCACAGGATGGCAGCACCATCTAACATAGTCTATCAGAAAAGAAATGAATATTTGAAATTTTGAACAACCAAAGCGTGGCTTTAATGACACCAGCAAAGCAGGGGTTTCAAGGGATGGCACGTGACAGACATGTTTGACATTGCCCGATAAGAACAACATATCTTTCAGACACACCATGGACGACTTAACAGGCATAAAATATCGCCATATTTCTGATGACTTGCCCTGAACATTAAAACATTATATGTAGGCTGACATCAACATAAAAACAAGTCATAAAATATATGTTGACCTTTTTGTGGTTGTTCTGCTTGACAACGGCCAGGAAACTGTTTGATACCAACATTCTGCAGGAAGAGAACCAAAATACTCAACAAATATTGAGAACACCAGACAATATACCAAGGTATTCTGCATTCGGTACACCAAGAACATACGCCTAGACAATATACCAAGGTATTCTGCATTCAGTACACCAAGAACATACACCTACCACAATTGTAAAACACCTTGTTAGTTATTCAATACACGCTGATACCTCATCCCGTGTTGAGAGAACCATGCATCGTGTAGTAACACAAGCCTTATGTAGTCATATCAGACACTTAATGTCCCCTGCAGCAGTGTCCTCCCAACCAATCTACACAGCAGGTCATCACCTTGCCTGAGTATAATAGTAGTCCAGAATAGTTCAGTCAGCAATTTAAAGTCACTATCGCAGCAGAAACTTCAACTGATGTGCAACCTCCGAGTCAACATACGACATGAGACGCTGAAACGATTCTTGTCCATGCATTTGTTGGCACGTGTTCAGCTGTGAGGCAACGTAATCCTTCAACGAGACGCAGTGAACAGGGTCCTGGCGGGCTGCCTGCAGAAGAAGACAAGAGCAGCTCATTCAACAGTGACATGTTTCCTAAGTAACTGGGTATGTTATCATCTGAAATAGCCATGAAAACTAAGTTTTTGATCATTTAGGTTCATGGAAATGCCAGACTCTGCCAAGCAGCAACTCGGGTAGCTTTCTTAGGTACTAAACACGACAAGGACTTGACAGATGATCTGCGTCCATATCTTCTGGGTAAGGACTAAACTCGACATGGACTCGACAGATTATGTGCGTCCATATCTTCTGGGTAAGGGGAAAACAAAGTGTGAACACACACATACCAGATGTTTGCGCCTCTCGTGCTCCGAGTCCATCTCTGGTTCTTCATCATCATCTCTCATCACAAGACAACTGCAAGGAGATGACGAAAACATGAATTAGTAATGAGGCCACATGAACTAGGAGGCAATCCACAAACTAGCTGACAGGACGGCTGCAAAGAGAACTCATCAGAGAGAGGGAAGAGAGTATGACCTTGAGAAGGAATGCTATTGACGAGCTCATTTAATAAGTTCATTCCACTTAATAATCTTCCCACCACATGATATCCACTCATTAATGGCCCCACATTCCTCCGTCATAACAGCTCTAAGTGTCCACCCTAATTCATGTTGGGACAAATCAGTGGTTAGCACAGAGCATAATTTTTATGGATATATCGCATTTCAATTCAAACATTTGGAAGTGAAGAATACGGATGAAGAGTATTAATTTTTTCTTGATGTTTCATGCGAGTGATGTTAAGAGTATTCTTCAGAAGATTGTCAACACGGTCTTGAATCATGATCATAAATCTGTTTTAAAGAACTTTTCAAACATTTGAGGACAAACTGCAATGCAAGTTGTTAAAGGACTAGTGGTATGGAGGTGGAGAAGGGCTCACAGTAATGGCCAGTTGATCATCAAATACGGTTTGCCTGCCAAATGAAAACCAAGTCGAATGCTAAAATTGATGCTGATCACATCTTCAAAGGACCCCTGGGAAACCAGTCACCTCAGCTTGCCAATCTATTCCATGGAGTGAGAGTTGAGTCAGGGATGATCTTGCCGCCAACCATTTCTCATCTTTGCCTAATCCAGTCTCCGCTAAATTGCTGTAATGAGCAATGGTGGTACCATCAACACACATGACTAACTAACACCAATTGATGAACGAACATTTCGATTGCTTCACATAGACATTTATCAGTGTCTGCTCATTTCAGATTTCAAAATACGCCTGCCTAGAGCCCAGAAAGTGATGATTTTGGAGATCGAGTCATGTTGTCATAAGACATTCACACACACCAAGATTCAACTTCCCAGAGTCAATAGCGAGAAAACACGTGCCACCATTGTTGACAGTTAGCCCTGACAAGACGTAATCACACAAGCTCACCCACTCAATGTGTTGCACTGAGAAGAAGGGAATGACCAGAACAGGAGGGGTTTCACAACATGCTAACGTTGAATGTTGTTATTTGTGATTACGCGTCTAGACAGTTCACAACAGATCAGTAGATTGTCTCTTAAATGTCAAATGGACATCATCCTCGGATTGATTGTAATCATTGGTTTAATGATGTAGGTCAGTGCACACAGAGAGTCAACATGCCATCAACTACATCACCGAAGGATGCATGATCCCTCCATTTAATAATCATATCTATTTCGACTTCGATCAAGTTATCTTCGGTCGCCTAAAAACAAGTTATGGTCAATTTCGTTGGTTCACCATTGGTGAAAAGGAAATCGCCAACGGCAACCCAGGTCTCCTGCTCATGAGAACTGTTTAGGTTGTTTAGCTGGTTTGTTATGACATTCATACATTCCTTCAAGTTTGTTATCATCTAAATCATGTGCTTTGCAGGAAGAACTCTTGGTTAATGGTGTGTTTGCACACAGACTCTAGATCGGCAGTGGAATACCAGTGGAACGCCAGCATACCCAACACCTTGGTACCATTTCAAAATGTGACAGATTTACAGATGAGTCTCATTCTAATCTGAGTCATTTTTGCAATTGAATATGAACGGGTTAAGACACTCATAAGCAAATTTATAGGAGATCATGTTAAACCTGAAGGTTGGCTCAATAATAGCTCTACATAAGACTGCAGCAAGGAGTAGCTTTTTTAACTTACAATGTACATAATTTCAATCACTAAGTTGTTGATTTATGACAAAGCTTAACAACCATGGATACTAGGAAGAGAGACTGGAAGGAAGAGAAAGTGTGATCTGCTGGTTCATGGAGAACACAAGTAGATGTACCATTCTCTATTTTTGTGACTTTTCAACTTTCAGATAATATAACCCAGGATATGTGTAATGAGTGATGCGATGATATAGGACACCGGTTGGCCTAATTACATCAGTTGTCTCTGGAGTCAGACACAGCATGTTTGGAGAGGAGAACTAGAGAAAGATGGAGAAAACTGCACTGGAGTTCTTGGCTCTGAGCGTATTCTTGCTGTTTCTACGAGGCACCTTTGGTGAGTATGATTTGAGTTTATTCATCCAGTGAAAGTAAAACAGTGAAGGTCCTGTTACAAAGCTGTATAAAAGGGGTGAGACTGTTGGCCTACAGTATACTCATAATGGCTTACTTAATTAAAACTAATGACTTTACATTGTGCTTTGTATGATAAGGTTGATGTAACACTATAATAGAGGTTGAATGGGCCTATTGACAAAAAGCAGCCATGCGGACTGTTTCTTTAGTTGATGTCTACTCTGTTGTACAATGGGGGTGATTGGTTTGTAGAGGAGACAGCCTGTTGTGACATGTCCCACTTATCTTGCTCACTGTGGCTTTCCACAGCTAATTGAAGGAGAACAATACCTCGCAGTAGGACAGGGATTATCCACACTTCCAAATCCGCCCTCCCACAAAATGCTGTTGTTCACATCATTGAAAACAACCAAGGGAACATAACTTGAGTTAAAGATAAACCATCATTTCAAATTGATGTAAAGTTCGTAATTGGTGGTAACGCCAAGACCACCTGTCAAAACTTCCCACCAGAGGTAACAAGATCACTCAGTTCACGAGATTTCAAGGCCAACAGATCAAAGGCAAACATTTGGATAGAGCCTGGAGGTTATACCTGGACCAACAAGTTTTGATAATAGCCAAAATGATCAAAATTCTTTCTTTTTTATGAACTGAATCAAACTGTGCTTCAGTACAACTTTACTAGATGGCCCTATTTCAACCGAAGCAGGCCTGTGTAGGGCACAGAGAACACATAACAATCTGGGGTGGAATTGTAGATCTAGAACACAGCAGCGTAGACAGATTTCCTATGTTTCTCATTTGTTGACAGAAACAAGAAACTCCTGCACTAATTTCCTTGAATTTTATTTATTCTATTAAACTCAAACCAAACAAACGTACACAGCTCAGCTCACTCTGCTGCTGATATATGGCCATCATTTCCACATCAAGGTAACTAATGAGAGGCAAACACAGAAGCCTTGAGGTAGCTGAAGATCTTTTACAAATTTACAAGTTTTTAGACTTGATGAAGAAGACAGCGTACACTTAGAGTGTCATGGAAAAGCACAAATTTCAACTGACCTCTTTCCAATCAATAGTGCTCATTTCCTGTCAGACCTCATCAACATGGCTAAATATATGGGTGATTATAATGTGGATGACCAATTAGCATGAATAGGCATGGAAAAATGTGATCTAGAGTCACTTATTTTATAGCAGACCAGATTCCAAGGATCATAATATCATGCAAATTGCAAGCGACCTGATGAGAGTTGACATGCCATTTGTGTTTCTAATGGCACATACTGGTCTGGTTGGAATTGAGCTCACACCACCGCCAGCCTATAACAAAGTTTGAAACTTGGCTGATGGATCAGTGGTAACATCTGCTCCACATCTGAAACTGACTTTAGAAGATTTAATACTCCACCTCAGCCAGCTGCTTTTTTACAATTTTAAATAGAAAAGTGACTTCAACATCCTGATGTATGATCTGCGACATCCTGCATAACTCCTGATCCCGTGAAATGAGGTCATTCTCGAGGATATATGGGTTGGTGAGATAAGGAAATCAGAAGACTTCTTGCCACGGAAATGCGCAATGTTGAAATATGGAATTTGAAAGATCAGAATTTAGGTTTGCATAAAGGAACAACCCAACTATATTGTCAGTTGAAGTCATTTACGGGGGTTAGACGCCATGCCATATGAAGAGCATCCTTGTACGATGTGTCACAGCCAAGGGGGTGTTTTGGTTGGCATAGACCCGTGCAGGGTCATTTCGAAGATTTCAGACTCGTGATTGGAGCATTTCACAAAACTGATGCAAGTAAAAAACAGAGACAAAGATTGATGTTTGGCTGGACCGCTGCTGGGTAGTCGATGATTTGGGTCAGGAATTAATATTTATATTGTTTACTAATTATCATAGCAATTTAAAGATCATCCGGCTGTGTCACCAATCACCAGTTACTAAGATACCTAGAGCAGGGGGTGACACAGTCTGTAGGGAATGGTATTGATGCATCTATACATGTGCACTGCACATGCATCTGAATGGGATTAAAACACAAGAGACAGGCCAACAATAACAAACACAGGGCACACACACACGTTCTCATCAGGTTTTCAAGTGGAACAAGACATCACCAGGGAACTGGCCCAAGGAACACGCATGCAAAGTGTTTATTATCATTATGTATTATGACAAACAAGTTTCATTTCAGCGGCCAATCATGAGAGGACATGCCGTAATCATATCATTGACTGTGGCGAGCAGGTCATATCCTTCAAGGAGACACCTATTGCTCGCACGCTGCCAGATGAATGTCAGAATGAGGCTGGGTGCCGTAACGAGGTGGGATGTCAGCCAACACAGAACTGCACGAGCTTGAGACCCGTGGAGATATTCATGGAGGACTGTAGCTGTAAGTCAAGGTGTCGCGTGAAGAAGCTCCAAGGACATGAGAACTGTTACTACTTTGATGTCATCTATGAATGTGGTAAGTAGTCATCGAGAAAGTGGTAAGTGCAATAGGCCGAGGCGGGATGCCGACTGGGCATGACTTCTATAAGCCAGGAGCAGGCTTGTTTATATTATTAATGTATTTGTACTTATGTACTAATGTATTTGGTAATATCACCACTACTTGATGAGATACATGATAGAAGCATGAAACATACACCCAGGACTGGAGAGCTGAGCTTTGATTGCAGCTTGTTCCTGGTTGCACCAAGTAGCCAAAGTGTGCTTCACCTTGTGCACTTCAAATAAGTTTTACATGATTTTCCTTCCCAGTTGACGCATGCAACACTTGGCTCCTCCCAGTGATAATTGCCTCGAGTGTGGCAGCAGTGATTCTACTGGTCATCATCATCATCTGCATCATTAGAAGGTAAGACCACATTATATATCGGTACACCAATATCCTACCAGCAACACGATTAGGAAAAAGACAAACACCTGTCTTTTCCTTTGAACGAGACATTGAATCAAGATTCCGTGTGCATGGCAGACCAACAACCCTAGACAACTATGGAGCATGAGTGGCATGCGAGGAATCCTTGAGAGGATGAAGACAGATATATTTTTGACACAACTTCCTTTTCTTTTAGGCGGCAGAAACAACGTCGGAAGTCTACATTGATTGGTCCGGAGTATCTTCAGAGAGCCCACGAGATGCACCAGCTTCGTAACGAGAAACCAAGCAACCCAAACAGCAATCAAAAGACTAACGTGTCTGAGATGAACGCAGGAGATGTTGATGCTGCTGATCCAAGCAACACCCAAGATGGGCAGAACACGTGTCATCTGCGACCAGGTAGTGCCAGGAGCAGCGGAAAGCCGTGTAGTCTCACAGACTGTTGTAGTGTGAATGAAGCGTTGACCTCCTCAGGTCAAAGAGCTTCTCTTGATTCACGTAACAGCTCCAATCTTAACACCAGCGGCGAATACGTTATGGTGGAAAATAACTCTTTGAAAATTTACGTCACTAATGACGACGGGAAGTTGACAATCCCACGGACAAAACTGAACAAGAATCCAGGTACAGTGTTAGAAGGAGTTGATATACCAGCTCTCTATCACCACAATACAACACCTACGGAGGCAGACTGTGGCGATTACGATAACATGATGTTCGGCAATTGTGGCGATCAGGAAAGCAATCAGAGTGAGGCTCCGACATCTTGGCAGACGCATTTGAATAAAAGTGAACCCGAGGTTTTATGTGACGATGTGTACGACAATGTGCAATATGAGGAGAACCATGGTCACCTCGTTACTGGTTTAGGAAGAGAGGAGCTGATGTCACAGTTCCCAGTCGAACCAGACGATGGGATGGGCAATCGCCAACCTCAATGCCACAATCTCACCAATGCAGATTTCGGTCTTTTGTATGACAATGTTGAATTCAGTGAGGGATGTGGTAATATTGTAGACAATGGTTCTGAGGCTAGTAATCAGGGGGAGTGTAACCTTGATTATGATAACGTTGACTTCAATGAAGGTCACGGGGAAGTGGTGGAGGTTGTTGAGAAAGGCATTGTGCGTCTGCAGAGTCGAAGTCTGCCAGTCATCTATGAATATGATGAAGGAATCTCTATGGAGAATGATGAGTATGATTATGTGGATGAAGGTCAAGGACAAGATGAAGCAATGACCTTGAGAGAAGCAGATGCTGTTAACAATGGTGCTAATCAGGTCGTGAACAATGAAAACAATCATGGCATTCCTCTCCCTCAAGGTCAGAGAAAGGTCCTCCAAGGTCACGAGGAATCATCTGTCCAATCTCCTGCTCAAGGTTTATCAAATCTAGGTCAAGGTCATTCTGATTTTGAAAATATGGTTAACAAACTGATTCTCGATCAGGAAGCAGACGCCAGCAGAGAAAATAACAAACAGGACTTGTATGAATCTCTTCAGCACAGCAGCTTTCAGAAACCAGTTGACTACGGGATGAAACTGAACATGCTCCATCATCAGGCAGACGGTAGACCTAGGGTCAGAGGTCAAGGTCATATCAGTCCACCTGTCTCTGAGCAGACGCCATTGAGTGGTGTTATTGACAAAGATGTTTATCCTTCAAGCTGTGATTATTCTCAAAGCAGTATTCACGATGAGGGTGATTACTTGGAACCAATACCTTATCGAAGGCCGACAGATAATGACCTTAGTCAAGGTCAAGGAGCACAAGGCTACTTCCCTTCTGGCAATAGTAATGACAAAGATATATTCCAAAGTGATGAATACTACTGAACTACAATGTAAACAGGTATTTCATACAATCAGGGAACATAACAAACAACTGCCAGACCACGTCATAAATCGACGACAGATTGAAAGTGCCCGGCTAATCAGGGGACAATACCAAGTAATCCACCGAATCATTTCAGGTTGATTCAAGTGCCAGGCTAATCAGGGGACAATACCAAGTAATCCACCGAATCATTTCAGGTTGATTCAAGTGCCAGGCTAATCAGGGGACAATACCAAGTAATCCACCGAATCATTTCAGGTTGATTCAAGGTTGGACACACTCCATGCAGGGAAGAGTGAGATCAATGAGCCAATCACAATACAATGGGCATTCAATCACAAGCACCTTCCTACCCCCAGCTGACAATCACTCCATTGTTGGTAATCCCACAACATAGCCCAATACATCAGAGAGGTAATGGAGTAATGTCCTTGGCTTGAACAGTGAACTGACCTCACTTTGCCCTGCATGGACTCACATACTTGAAAACAAACTGTGGTGAGACTGGAGCCTTTTATGTTATGTAAAATTACCACCTTTTGAGAAAGGTTTTGTTTTTATCTTTGACTGAGCTGAAACTGATTGAAACAGTCTGCATGCTTTTATAGATAATAAACATGTACTCACTCAATCTGAATGCAGTTTCCTTCATCCTGCAATCGGCAGACGTCATGGAGAATTTCCACCAAGATGGCCATGATCGCACCAAACTTCTCCAGCACCACACTGAAAGAGATATTCAACCATCAGTCAGTCGTTCAGCTTGAGATGGGCGCTGGTGCCACACCGCTTGGCCTCTGTCACCAACAGCTTGCTTTGCAATGACACGTTTTATGGGAAGACATCCTTCTCGTAGGCCATCATTTCAAACACCAGAAGACCCAGAGACAAGTAGATTCTAAGCCAAACCAAGGGTTCCTCTTCTCAGTTGTCCACCACAACATGTTATAGGCTGTGTGACAGAACACTTACTTTAGATCTAATGTAATAATTGATGCAAGAGCGAGTCCTGTCAGCTTCCGTCGTTCAGGTTGGATGATGTTGTCGACTCTGTCTAACCATGTGTCGAATAATGACGACAGGGTCGTGTAAGACTAAAACAAAGAGGACTGGCACATTAGAAAGGCAGAGAGAATTACAGAAGTCATCACAAATCCTGAATGCCAAGCACAATCTTTCATTTCTGAAGGGCTGAGTTCTAAATGTAGATGGAGCGTATCAAATCATTCTTACTCATTAATATCGGCGTTGCTCCTCAATCCTATACTTACATCTACGTTATGGCTTTGACTAAACTGCTCGATGAACTGCCAGAAAAACTCGGCATTTTGTAATAGGATTCTTGCCGTGATTGATAAGTAGACGGCCATCAGAATGGGATACTCCTGGAAAGAGAGATTAGCAGCTCACATCAGGTAACACAGGGGATTGTTCATTCACCCTGGAGGCTGAGGACTGGTGTCCTCGGGTTTCTCCCAGGTGCCTACTACCTGAATGACATTTGGAAGTCCAGCACACACCACAGTGCCATCTAGAGGGCTGGATGAGAATCAACAGTACTTCTCATTTCTGTCAAAAGTCAACTTGTTCTCCCAGAGATTGACCTGTCCATGTCATGTGACCAGACCTTGTAGACACTGGGCAGCACAGAGATGGTATACTCGAAGTGTTCCATAGAGAAAAAATGGGCTGAGAGATGTGTCGTACAAAAGATTGACAGACATTCTCTGGAATAAACCCACCTCCTTCTCCAATATGTTTTGTAGCACCGATGGAAGCAAAGACTGGAATATTTGGGCGCCCTCTACTGGGAACAAACGGAACACAAGCTCGACGATCTGTAAGAAATCAGAACAATCTCTCAGCTTTATCACAACTGTTGGAGTTGGCATTATACTGAAGTGTCATCACAGTCCCAACTCTTACAATAAAGAATAGACACGACCTGGTCAAGAAGGTCATGACATGACATCCATTTCAGGTGACATCCAGGCCAAGCTAGAGTACCGTTTCCTGACTCACCTTCATCACCATGACGAGGCCCTCGGGGCGGATATCCGTGGTGAGGCTCCTCAATGACTCCAACAATGACGCCGAATATGCACCGAGGAATTCCTTCGGGCTGAGGTAGAGATAACTTTCAATGATCTTGAGACACGTACGCAAATTTTCAGTGCCTAGTTCTGGAATTGAAAATAATAAGCTGCGATTAGTTTTGATTATGATATATACTTGTCAAGTTCTCCTCGAATCAGGCTTGTTTACCTTTAGATTCCTATGGTTCCGGAGAGACAGATATCTAGAGTCACCTGGTTTAGCTGTTTAGAGTAACGCATCAGAAACTCCTGAGTGCTGCTTATGATTCATCATTTTGACTATGCTGAAGAAAACACATCACTTACCCAGCAACTCAGGCATGTTTTTGTAAAGCTCTAGTAAACCTGGTGTAATCATGGGAGAATGATGTAATGTTGTCCTCCACAGATCTAAGCCGTCTTCTAAGAGATAAACGTGTGGCTCCTGGGTGACGTCTGTGCTAAGCTGTATCACAGGTAAAAGGAAGTCATGCGCATTCACACTCAGCGTGCCGAGGCCCTGGAAGTGATGGAGAGTGATGAAGGATTGATGCGGCCACTTGGAGATCTCAAGGTCATCCCTGTGGACAACCATATCCCTTACTGATGGTAAGGCAATAGGAACACTCAGAGGTACTGGTGCAGAGACAGCAGGTAACTACAAATGAGAGTTCCATTCTCGATGATCAAGTGAAGAACTACGATGATATCTATGACAGGACTTGCCAGCTTACCTCTACAAGATGAATGAGTGTGCTGAGAATAGCACAGCGTAACATGTTGTGTTCCTCAGACGCCCTCCATAACAGAGGTAGATATTGCAGCAACGACCCAGCAAATGGCTTTATCTCCCTCTCGGCTCTCTCAATTAGGAATGACATCACATGAAGAACTTGCATCTAATGATAAAACATGTCGATATTAGTACAGATGAAAGATTAATAGGGAATATCTGTTGGAGACATTAAGGTTCAACCCAATATCAAAAAGTTTACCCATGTTCTCAGTGAATGATGACTTTGAAAAAATTCCAAATATACGCGTTGCACCAGGATACCAAGAAGTTCCCATGTCCTGAAAGTCCTCATTTCACATGAAAACAAAGCTTTGATCCTCTTGTCATGGATGCTCACTGTAGGAGGTGAGATACAAGCAATGAACCTCACCTTTGATTCGCACTCCACCACTTCTTTGAGTAATTGGAACAGGAGACCAAAACTGGTGTCTAAATACTGGAAGAGAACAGGAAGAGAAAGATCATAGATGTCCAATGGTCACAAATAAAACCTGCTCCGCTACGAAAGTGTCGAAAAATTTCAATGCTTATTGTGTAAGAACTAATGTAGATCAAACCAACAGGAAACTAGAAGAACTCAACTCAGCTGCATGTGGTAGAAATTTGGGAGTTAGTCAAGAGAAACAATACTTTGAATATCAAATATGAGAATGAATACTTACTGGCATGAACACTTCTACTTTGAATTCAAAGTCATCGACAGGTGAAGAGGAATTAAGGGAAATAGTTTGGTAAAGCTTTCAAAACAGCTACACGATGATAACAACATCACTTAGTTGACATCATCTTCACCACAATCAAGTCAGATTCTCTTTGTCTCAATCTCACTAAAGACCTGCGAGTACGGTGTTAAGTCATGATGCAGATGAGGTGATTACAGAGGAACCATTCTATGATGGAAGATTGGTCAAAGATCGTCACAAAAAGGATATATGATTTCAATGTGTTGGCAGCCTCTATCCTGACCACTAAATCTTCTTCTGCCTTCAGTAACGGCAGAAGATTCTCATAGAGCAGAGGTCTTAATGACGGTGATAACTTGACACTGACCCACTGGCCGATGAGCCACACCACTCGTCTCTTCACCAGCTTCACCCTGAAAGGTACAAATGCACACTAATAGAGGGCGCAGATATGTTTTAATTCATCAATGGTACATCAATAACATATAAGCATGATCAATCAGTGTTAGACATGCTGGGTACCGACTGCAAAAAATCATGTGATTTGCAAAATGAAGAAACATCATCAGCCCAAAACTTTTTTTGGCTTTGAAATTGTTCAGAAATTATGAATAAGTTCAACAATTTTGGCAGAAAACTTAATCATGCATTTGGCCCCTGATTTTCAACTTCGCGACCATTCAACCTCGGTCCCATGAATATTCCTGTAACCGGGGTTCCACTCTACTTACATCCGCCCCGTGCTCTGTAGGTCTGGAATCAATGAGCTCTTGAACCACTGGTCAAAGTCAACCTCATCATACAGCTCGTACGATGCCAATCCAACTGCGTTGTAAACAGCATCCTTCTTCAGCAACGCATTCAGATCGTTAGGGTCAATGGGTGCTTGAGATTCCTTCACGAGTTGCATCACAACAGGAGTCAGCATCTCTTTGAACTCCTTAAACATGGTCAGGAAGAGCACTTCTGTGCAGGGCTGAAAAGGAAATATTGACATACAAGCCACATGAGCCAAACCTATCATAGAAACAGACCACCAGCCCAGGACACTGTGGTCACCACACATCACTTGTAGGGGGACTATAAGCAGGAACTAGGGAGTCAAATGGTGGTCTTTTTGTGACTAGAATGCACAGTTGATTCTATAGATTTAAAACCACCTTATTTACGAGATGTTATTCATCTCCACTGATTGAGAAGCTCAATAGGAAACGTGACATGATGGCCATGATAATCTCACCCGTAAGCTGAGAAGCTCAATAGGAAACGTGACATGATGGCCATGACAATCTCACCCGTAAGCTGAGAAGCTCAATAGGAAACGTGACATGATGGCCATGACAATCTCACCCGTAAGCTGAGAAGCTCAATAGGAAACGTGACATGATGGCCATGACAATCTCACCCGTAAGCTGAGAAGCTCAATAGGAAACGTGACATGATGGCCATGACAATCTCACCCGTAAGCTGAGAAGCTCAATAGGAAACGTGACATGATGGCCATGATAATCTCACCCGTAAGCTATACTTCCACGAGTCTCCACTCTCATCTGAGACAAACTCCTCCGGGCTCTCCTCCCACTGTGTGAGGTCATCAACTGTGTAGAGGAAGTACTTGCCGATCAATACCCGCACCATCTCGGCCAGCGTGCCAGCGGAGAAGACATCCATCTTTACCTTATAGGCTTCTATTGTATCACGGTTCTTGGTTTCTAGAAAATCAGTCGAAATCAAAATAAAGACCTAACCCATATATCAACTTGACTCATGTGTAAGACTGTGTATGCTCCATTTCTAGATCTGAATCTAAAATGAATTTGAGCTATTGGCACTTGCTTGGAGTCGAGTGGGCAACTCCTCCTCCAGCCAACTGCAGTGATGATGATCTGTTGACTTACCTTCTATAGTCTTTGCAGGTCGGTAGTGATCAGAACGCAGTATATCCTTAATTAGCACTAATGAGTTGACGCTGAAGCGTTCAAAAAGACAACCTGCAAGAATACAATCAATAAACAAAGTGACAGGAATATGGTATATTCAAGTTCTTCATCAATGGCAATATAGATGTATGGATGGATCTTGGTAGACTCTTGCACAGACAAAGAACTAGATTGATTGATGGTGTCATTCCACACCTGCCAACACAGGCGGCCATTACTGAAATCCTAATCCAAGATGTGTGGAGTAATCACAGAAGCAATATCAAAGATAAGGCTTCTGAGTCAAGGGAGATGAACATACCTTCGCCAGCTGGCGTAAAGTTGTAGCGGATGAGAAGCTCGAGAGAGGGCCGGATGAAGGGAATGAAAGACAAAGGTTGGTTCATTTGGGCATCGAGCAACTGCAACGGAACACATCAACGAATCAAACTTTGTGAAAAACAGAAATATAGAATCAATGATTGGATGAAATCAAGTTGTTAATGACTGTGAATGTATAAATATAGGATATGTGTTCGCCAACATGCACACCGTAAACTAAGTCATCTCAGCATGGAACATGACTACTATTAGTATAATGGTGATTAAGAATTGCTTACCACTTTGGACAACAATATAAGATATTTTTCCCGGCTCTCCAGCAGTCCATCATTGATTGCTGTCATTGAATTTTCTAGAAAAGAGGTTCAAACAATTCAGGTTCTTCCTACAGTTAAGGTTTGCAGGACAAAGAGTCCTTGTGTCTTTGCTCTCAGAAACAAACACCTTGCAGTCTTACTCATCTGTCGCTTGCAACTGAATCCTCCGGCTGAGTCATTCGATCTATAAACCCCATTTGCTCCAAACTGTTCTGTGATTTCTAGATGTTAAGCTCTTGTAGAGATGTTATGAAAACAGACATAAAACCTTACTCGCTTCAAGGAACAGAGACATCTTCTCCAGCACCAGGGTTAGAAGTGTGATCGTCTCTTCAACCTCTCGCGGTTCACGGAAACCATACACATACAACTTCCTCAGAACTGAAAAGAAGCCATTCAAATCATTTGAGTAGGAGATGTTACATTGTTTCATTGTCAAAAGATAATCAAATGCACAACTTGAATAACGACACATTCATCTTACCTTTTAAACTGATCGTAGCAAACTCGATACATTTCATCATGGCGGCCATGTTGTCTTTGCTTCCGGTCTGAACCAGTTGAAAGAAGTGAGTCAAGTGCGTGTTCCACAGATTGAGCACAAAGCCGAAGATGTTAGACGTCAACTGGAAGACAACAACAACATTTCAAAGCTGAAATCTTTGTTCAGGATGGAAGATGAAGTTGTGTTTATTAGGAAACTATCTCCAGTCCACTATGACCGCTTACTGGCTTAAACATCTCAAGATGAGAACAATCAAACCTATCATACATCCTAGCACTTTGAACACTATGGAAACATGATACCAACCTCCTCAAATAGTTTGCGGTCAGATGATAGGCGTTTTGAAGCGAGCATCTTAATGACGTGATGGAGTGTGAGGAGAGCACGGAGACAAATGAGATTATTCTCCTGTTTGACGGCCTCCAGGAGTGTCGGGATCAGCTCAGGCCAGTTCCGGGGACAATCGACGCGGGCAACCTTGGCTATGAGCACCGCAAGCTGTGTTGCGATCTGAAAAGTGAATGATGAGATGGTCAACCCCTGAAATAACATTCTTTAAATGATTCAATTACATCAACCAACACACGTATTTCACAGTTGACTTTTGACCTTGACACCTGGCTTTTTAAAAAGGCATGTTGATTTCACTGGGAGGTTCCACTGTATAACTTCTAAATATGATGACAGAGGTTTACCTGGGGTACAGGTTCAAGGAAGTTCCCAATCATTTTCTGTCGGAGGGCGGTCTTTTCTTCCTCCTGAATGGCACTGGAATGAAGATGGATTAATAAGTTGGAGATTTGGACTAAACTCATCACCATCATAATATTTGACTTTGTCCATTGAGTCCATTTGGGATTTTTGTCATATTTCGAGGACTCTTAGCACACACCAGCATACACATTAAGGCCCTACACTGAGTGCAGATTATAGGAAAAGGAAGTCATTTTACAATGAAAAAAGGCAAAAATAGAACAAAGACTGGTACAAATTATTCTTTGTAAGCAATCGTACTTGTTCAAACTTGCCTTACAATAACAATCTATTTAAAAAGCTTGCCAATCGAGTTGTTGGGATTTATTGGGATACTTATGAATAGCCAAGGACTCTCACAGCATAATATCATCTTACTTTGGTGCTGTTTTTCTCCAGTATCTGTCAATTCCATTCTTGAAATAGACAACGGCTAACCATCTAATGTTGGTGTCGATAGAATGGTCCAAATAGACAGACTGCAATTAAAGCACCATTGTTTAAATCCAAAGAGGTTACTCAGCCTGGAATCCCATCATTGTTTAGTCTCCACACGCTTAGAATTTTTTGAAGTGCATGCACTCAGGCGAAACCCATAAAGTTCAAGTTGAAATGATGAGTTGTTGACAAGAGTACAAGAGAAGAGACTCGGGTAACATGGTTCCCTTTTGCAGCCTTCACTTACCTGTAAAATGCTGTAAAACCCAGGTTCTGTCTCCCACGACTTGAGTTGTTGTTCAGCTGGTTTTAAGATGTTTGTGTCTTGACTACAAGCACACTTGAGAGCTTCCAAAACGTGAGGTCCTGCACTCTGAGGATCCATTGTTGTAAGTTATTATACAATGCCAATATGAGTAGAGTCTGAAAATTAAGTTGATTTGATATGAATGAAAATCTCTAATCGAATTCGCCAGCAGCCACAAATACATAATGTAGACAGAGACATGGATGTCCTTTTGTTTCCAACGTTGTGGCATTCACTGATTACGTTAAGTAAGTAGAATTTCAAAAATAGCCAAATGTGAACAAACTACTTTTTTTTAATGAGAGAGCCAGAGAGATCATGAATTTTGACAATTTTATCCTTTTGACCAGAACTCACAAAAATGTTGCATATTTTAGTATATATAAATCAATTCTAAATAACATGTAGGGCCTACCAAGTCCAAGAAAATGTCTAGACCAGGTGAATCCCAACGTTCAATATGATACTGATGATTGCAAACACCATTGCTGCACAGGTTGGTTAGGTTTCAGCCTTCGGTTGTACCCACAAAATGTACAGCACGTACATTTTGTACACAAGTATGTACAGCATGTACATTTGTACACAAAAATATACAGAGAATATGAGGGCTCACCAGCGACCATTTGAGAAGCAAGATAATCCTTTTAAAAAGAAGGACACGCATAATCACCTCCAAAAGTTTAAAGAGTAATGTTTATACTACTGAATTCCGTTTCATATATCCTTCTAAAATCTTCGACAAGGCTTATTATCTACTTTTTTTCAAAAAAATATCGATAAAATCTCTCAGCAGGGCAGCGCCATCTTGAATGGAAAAGAGAAATTTCGAGGAATATTGATTCCTTTTAAAGTCTCTTCATTCTATCTGTCGTTAAATGTAATGTTTTCAGATGTATAATTTCAATTGATTAAGCTTAGTACATATCAGACATCTTTAGAACATAAAATGAAGAAGAAAAAGTGAGTTTTGTGTTGAGGTGGAATATTTTTAGTTTTACGATCACTCCACAGATGGCAGTGTGTCATCTGAAAACTCAAAATGGAAGGAAACAAACCACATGGTCCAAACATTCTAATTACTGGTATGATTCATGACCAGTTGCTATCAGTTCAAGTGGTAACATTCATGTAATTGTATAGAAGGCTACCTAGTCCTTGTGTCCTCCTGTCTCATACTGGTAGGGCTAGGCTATAATCCTATATGGTATTGGTAGGCTACCACCGGTGGCAGGGTGGGGACTGGGTGGCAGCGGGGCGGGATGCCCCGGCCGAACTGACCGGTTAGTGGTTGGCCAACCGAAGTAGAGCTGCTACCGTCAATTTTAAGGCTTGTGTAAATCAAGTATTCTGGTAAATGACTACTTCGGCTGCACTCCGTGGCTCTGTCAGTAATCTTTAATGTTGAGTCTTCTTTTCATTCTAGGTACACCAGGTACTGGTAAGACCACTTTGGCAAAAGAACTTGCCCAGCAGAGTGGCCTCAATCTGTGCAATATCGGGGACCTGGCGAAAGAGAACAACTTGTTTGAGGGCTACGATGATGAGTTACAGTGTCCTATACTTGATGAAGACAGGGTGATTACCTCAGGCTCTTGTTTTCAGTCAGCACTTACTTACAGTATCTCGGGAGAAAAAGACAAATTTTTGGTCCAGCTGTCTCTAGAAATAGATGCGGATTTATTTCCAAAGCTTTAAAAACCAAATGACCTTCAATCTGATAACTTGTTATTGTTGGGTAAACCAGGAAAGTCTTACTTCATTTCAATGTGTAATGCCTGCTCAATCCTAATACCTTAAGAGTGTCTACATCCTTTCTCCTGATCTTGTGAAAGTCTCATTTTGTTACAGGTCATCGATGAGCTTGAAGACCAGATGTCTGGAGGTGGCAATATTGTAGACTACCACGGCTGCGAGTTCTTCCCAGAAAGGTGGTTTGATATTGTATTTGTGCTTCGAACAGAGAACAAGTTACTTTATGAAAGATTAGAAAAAAGGTATGTTCTGTAGTAGTTCGGTGACTCTTGGAACACATGATTTCCAGCTGATCTACAGTTTCATTTTTGCCATAGAGATGAAACTGGGTCAACGATTCACATTCCAACGAGAGCCCACTTCAGGATTAGTCTGCCAGCTTCTTGGAATTGTGCACTGTTGATGGCGTGTCATCTTTCCTGACGCAAGACAGCCATTATGGGATGGATCTATAGGTCAGGTGTTGGCGGACAGACTATCTTATCTGTTGTACAACACCTGGTCTCTTCATCACTTTAGTTTTGTTCCACGTTGATAGACCTCAAGCTGATGTCCATGAAGGGTTAATCTTGCCTTTTGTCTTTCAGGGGTTACTCCCAGAAGAAACTCGAAAATAACGTGGAGTGTGAAATATTTCAGACGCTATTAGAGGAAGCTAGAGACTCTTATAAAACGGAGATAGTTCATGAACTGCCTAGTAATACACCTACAGACATGGAAGACAATTTAGAGAAAATTTTACAATGGATATCAACGTGGAAAAGTACCCACTAGGACAAGGTGGAGAACTCAAGATTAGGCGCGTCTTATGGAATGATACATTTTGGAGGGGAAATGTTTTAACTGACGGCAAGTCAGGGTCCATGAAACATGTGTTTGGTCCGGATTGGGGCTGTTTGGGCCGGATTGGGGCTGTTAAGAGATTTGGGCTATCGAGGATGTCCAGTAGTGTAAAAGTGCCAAAATTATTTGGCCACAAAACAATTTTTTGATAGAAATTGACTTCGAGAAGAACTCCCACAATCTTTACTTATAAGTTTGAAAGTACCCATTTACCCAACTGTTGGGTAAGGGAGAATGGGGAATTGACTGCTACAATCAGGTTGCAAGGAGATGGTCAATTATCATTATGATTCATCTGTATTATTTTTTTACTCATCCGACGAGGTCTCGACTTCTTTTGTTGTTTTCTGCTGATCACTGGCACCAATCAAATGTTGCCTGTTAGTCTTATACTGGTAAGTGGTGTCTGGTGTAACTTTTAACAGATGAGGAAATGAGCGAAGACATACATGTATGTCATGTCATGTGAAGTGTACAAAATAAAGGTACATCTCATTGTTTTGTTTTATTTCTTGGTTATCTTATCATTTTTTCGCTCTGGACCAAAAGATTAGTCAGAGGCTGGTTGTCTCCAAGTTGAATGAGCTGGTTTCTGTCCCCTCCCATTGTGGATGTCCCTGGACTTGTGCGAGCGACTTCAGTGATGGGTCATTCACAATCTTGAATAGACATCGCAATTGCAGCTTGTACATCTTGCTTGCTGTGGTCATGGCCCCACTCAATCTTTCAGTGAGAGTCTCTGGTCTCGTTCGTAACCACTATAAAGACCACATTGAGATGTTCAAACCCCCCATGGGTACTTGACATTGGTTGAAGGCAACATCCAGGGAGACGTACACCCACCTAGTCACTGAGACGTGGTTGCGACCACAGACGGAGAGATCTACCGACTCAATCATACAGCAGTCATGAATCCTTCAATCTAGAGAACTGAGACGTGGTTGCGACCGCAGTCGGAGAGATCTACCGACTCAATCATACAGCAGTCATGAATCCTTCAATCTAGAGAACTCAGTGATACTATAAAGGATCACTCGTCTTTCCAAACCTTCGACAGCTTGTGGTTTTGAGCCTGTCTTATTTTCAGTTCCGAGTCCGTTCCATGATCAATATCAGACTGGAAGCTGACAAACATATGGACACCTAAGTCTCCTTTCCCTAAAAGGTGTAATCTGCATGAAATCTGTTTGGTTTCAGACAAATATTACATTGCCCTTCCATAGACATCAGTTGAGGTGTTATACCTTATCTGAAAAATAACCATCCAAAGGCAGACTTTAACAAAAACATCTTTTATTCCAGGATGTACATACATATAGTTACATAATGCATTTTCATATATAATCTATACACTGAGGTGGAATGATAAACAAACATAACATGATTTCCATGGTCACTGACTGGGAGAATTATAAACAGAATGCCAAGTCATGCCACATTGGAATACAGTTATATAACTATAGACCTATCTCAACTTACATTTCATAGGACATTTCACTTTTTCCCACATCTTATTTACAAATACATGCGATTTATTCCGTGTTTAGAGCAAATCAGATAATTTGATAAATACTCCACCAAGACATTATTAGACTGGACAGCCAGGTGTCAAAATTCACAAAAGCTGGGGCTTTTCAAGCTGAGGGTATTTCAGGACGAGTCATGGTCATCTTGATGCCAACACAAGAGCAGTGACAACCTTTGTAATGGTTGAGAACAGTGCATCTGTTGCCAGGCAGCAACACTTCAGAACGTCCCTTTCCCGGTACAAAGCACCCCAATCCCCCCACAGAACACAGTTCCCCTGGTACAAAGCACCCCAAACCCCCCCACAGAACACAGTTCCCCTGGTACAAAGCACCTCAAACCCCCCACAGAACACAGTTCCCCCGGTACAAAGCACCCCAATCCCCCCACAGAACACTAAGTTCCCCCAGTACATATCACCCCAATCCCGCCCCAGAACACTGAGTTCCCCTGGTACAAAGCACCCCAATCCCCCCACAGAACACTAAGTTCCCCCGGTACATATCACCCCAGTACCCCTACAGAACACTGAGTTCCCCCGGTACATATCACCCCAATCCCCCCACAGAACACTGAGTTCCCCCAGTACATATCACCCCAATACCCCTACAGAACACTGAGTTCCCCCTGTACATATCACCCCAATACCCCTACAGAACACCGAGTTCCCCGGTACATATCACCTTAATACCCCTACAGAACACTGAGTTCCCCCGGTACATATCACCCCAATCCCTCCACAGAACACTGAGTTCCCCCGGTACATATCACCCCAATACCCCTACAGAACACTGAGTTCCCCCGGTACATATCACCCCAATACCCCTACAGAACACTGAGTTCCCCCGATACATATCACCCCAATACCCCCACAGAACACTGAGTTCCCCCTGTACATATCACCCCAATACCCCTACAGAACACTGAGTTCCCCCGGTACATATCACCCCAATCCCCCACAGAACACTGAGTTCCCCCTGTACATATCACCCCAATCCCCCACAGAACACTGAGTTCCCCCTGTACATATCACCCCAATACCCCTACAGAACACTGAGTTCCCCCGGTACATATCACCCCAATCCCCCACAGAACACTGAGTTCCCCCTGTACATATCACCCCAATCCCCCACAGAACACTGAGTTCCCCCTGTACATATCACCCCAATCCCCCACAGAACACTGAGTTCCCCCGATACATATCACCCCAATCCCCCACAGAACACTGAGTTCCCCCTGTACATATCACCCCAATACCCCTCAGAACACAGACTAAAATGCAAACATTAACGTCTTTGAGTACAGTACGAAGTCAATATCACAACCTGCCTGTAGCACCAATTATATGTCCAACACCCTAAAAACAACATTCCCCATTTCCCTCTCCTCAACTCTACAGCACCCTAGATGACCCCCCCCTTCCCTCTCCTCCCCCAGGATACTTAGCAACAAAGAAGGCGAAATTACTGCGAACCTTTGCTGACCACACAGTTCTACCAAATGTGACTTAAAGAAGGTGAAATTACTGCGAACCTTTGCTGACCACACAGTTCTACCAAATGTGACTTAAAGAAGGTGAAATTACTGTGAACCTTTGCTGACCACACAGTTCTACCAAATGTGACTTAAAGAAGGTGAAATTACTGCGAACCTTTGCTGACCACACAGTTCTACCAAATGTGACTTAAAGAAGGTGAAATTACTGCGAACCTTTGCTGACCACACAGTTCTACCAAATGTGACTTAAAGAAGGTGAAATTACTGCGAACCTTTGCTGACCACACAGTTCTACCAAATGTGACTTAAAGAAGGTGAAATTACTGCGAACCTTTGCTGACCACGCAGTTCTACCAAATGTGACTTAAAGAAGGTGAAATTACTGCGAACCTTTGCTGACCACGCAGTTCCACCAAATGTGACTTAAAGAAGGTGAAATTACTGCGAACCTTTGCTGACCACACAGTTCCACCAAATGTGACTTAAAGAAGGTGAAATTACTGCGAACCTTTGCTGACCACACAGTTCCACCAAATGTGACTTAAAGAAGGTGAAATTACTGCGAACCTTTGCTGACCACACAGTTCTACCAAATGTGACTTAAAGAAGGTGAAATTACTGCGAACCTTTGCTGACCACACAGTTCCACCAAATGTGACTTAAAGAAGGTGAAATTACTGCGAACCTTTGCTGACCACACAGTTCCACCAAATGTGACTTAAAGAAGGTGAAATTACTGCGAACCTTTGCTGACCACACAGTTCCACCAAATGTGACTTAAAGAAGGTGAAATTACTGCGAACCTTTGCTGACCACACAGTTCTACCAAATGTGACTTAAAGAAGGTGAAATTACTGCGAACCTTTGCTGACCACACAGTTCTACCAAATGTGACTTAAAGAAGGTGAAATTACTGCGAACCTTTGCTGACCACACAGTTCTACCAAATGTGACTTAAAGAAGGTGAAATTACTGCGAACCTTTGCTGACCACACAGTTCCCCCAAATGTGACTTAAAGAAGGTGAAATTACTGCGAACCTTTGCTGACCACACAGTTCCACCAAATGTGACTTAAAGAGCACCCTCATTGCCCCCCCCCCCCCCAGAATACTTAAGGATACTTATAGAAAGGGAAATTACTGCGAACCTTTGCTGACCACACGGTTCCACCAATAATCTGCTTAACATCCATACAGGCTGTTTAAAATGACACCTCCTGAATACCCTCAGTTGAGCTACTGAGCTTGAATCAAAACTCACTAACTAAACCCTTTACTTTTCCACAAGAACCACAAAAAGCTTTAAAATTGCAAGTTAACTGCTAATTTTTGAGAAAGTCACGCTGAATATGATATCATATATGTATTTGAGAACTTTTGATTGGAAAAGTATCAGGGCTTACAATACGCAATTTAATATTCTGTAAAACTCACTTCAGTGCGGAACTTGGCAACACAATGATATCAGCACCTGTCAATAGATTGCAGCACCCCTTGGCCTGGACAAGAAAATCTCCTGCTTTAAGATCTTGCTACCAGTCAGAGAAAACCCCCTCGTATGATACCAACGTCAGCTCTGTAGACGCGTTATATAGTCTATCTCTCGTTTGGGTTAGTCAACATATCCCTGTAAGCACCCTGGTAGAGTGCTTTGTTGGCTTCCTGCATAAGATGATGGTGCGATCAGTAGATTTGGCCTGCCCTGCTTCCCGAGCGCGTCGTCGTCGGATGTTGTGTCGCTGCGGTGATTTCCTCCATAAAGCTGGAGGAGAAGACATGGCAAGGTGAGAAAGTGCCAACAAGCGACAACAACAAAGAATCTAAAAACAAAAGTTCACAACAAACGATTGACAACAAACCAAGGATGAGGACAAGATACAGCCTACACCAGCTTGCACCAGTCTGCACCAGTCTGCACCAGCTTGCAAGTTTGTTAAAAGAGAAGAATGTATTCAGTTACTCTTTGACCATAACTCAATGACAAAAATGAAGATAGTCATTCCTCAAGGGAACTCATAATATAAACCACGAGGGTTCACATCCAAGACTGCCTGAATAATAATGCTGACCTTTTGAGATTGTGTATATGTGTTCCTCCGAGAACGACTCTGACGCCAGGGTTTGATTTGTTCATGGTGTAGATGGCAAGTGACTCCTCATAGGTGGTGCCACCAATAATGAACACGACAATATCTTGAGGCCTGCAATTAATTGACAAAAAGTTCTTTTACTTTTGTGATAATAGGAGTTACTAAGAGTGTCAATAATGAGCAAACCTTGGCGGCCGTTTTCTTGGGAATCGAGGCTCTCCGGGTTTTCAAGTGGCAGCTACGAAGTGAATGAGACAACAAGTCTTAGACCTGAAGGCAGATTTACAGAGGTATCAAGAACTCTTATCTGAGGTCAGCTGTAATTCGGATGAGGTGAGAAGTTGCTTACCTGTCTTTCAACTGAACTGTGCCCAGATACGGGTAGGCTGCTTCGCGTAGTTTGCCTTTGATGAGCTGGTCTACGACCTCCACAACGTATGGGTTATGCTGAGTATAGATGTTCTCGACGCCCTGAAACAAGCACAAACAATACAAGCTCTTTTCACTACAGAATAAACGCATGGAAAAACACCTTTCTAAGTCCTCAGGATGAAAGAACTCTAAGTAGAGAAAACCTGTTTTTCAGCATCAAATCTGTCTGGAACATGATGGTTTTTAGAATGAAAACATTGTGTCCCGATTGTAGCCTCATACCTTAAGTCCTTTGAATAGCTTCTTGGTGATGCCAATAGGTGTCTTGGTGCCAAATAGATCACTGCCTCTCGCTTTCTGGCCCCCATACTCTAGTATGGAATGGATCATCTGAAACAAAGCATCAACAATGAATATCAGTCATCTATATGATCAGGTACAGTGGCACCCCAGTAACAGGACCACTCATTGGACCGAGGTAGAATGGTTGCGTTACCGGGGTGGTCGCATTGTTGAAGTTGAAAATCCGGGAACAAAATGCATGAATAGGTTTTCCCGCCAAAATCATTAAATTTTTTCATGAGTTCAAAATTGTGAAAATTTTTCAAAGCCAAACATGTGTGGCCTGAATCAAGAAACAAAACAGCACGATCTCATTTCACAGACTATAACTCACCTTTCTATATTTTTCGCTGACGCCCCTGCGAGCGAGAGCATCAACAAGACCACACACGTCGTTGTTACTATGTTTCTCATACCTCAAGGCGTAGAGCATCACGAGGCGAACCATGTCAAGCTCACGCGTCTTCTCGCTCGCGATCAAAGATCGGATTTTCTGTAACAGAATGAAGGAGATGTGTTTATTTAACAAAGAAGTCACAACTGGGTTAGTTGATGTCACATAATCTGGCCCAAACCATGTCTAGTAACTAGTGCTGGTGTCCTGAACATCTCTTGTTGGGCCCATTGATTGTGCCATCACTAGGTCACACAGCCCAAACTGTCTGACGTTTCGACCACACTTCATAATAGTTTTGGCGTCTCTTTACCTGTAATGACTGCGAGTGATCGTTCTGACAAGCGAGCTCTTGCTCCGCCTCAGATACCTCCAGCAGGTTGTGGTTGCCTACGAGCCTGGAGAGTTCACCGACCACAGTCACGTGTTTGGACACGGTCCCCGACATCTTCTTGAACTGTGGGTAGTTCTCAACAAATGCCTGCAAGTGCAATCAAAAGATATTGCTCAGAAATACAGACATTGAGAAAGCGCAGGCTCACCTGCCAACCAGAGGTTGAGAGAGCCAAAGGAGTCCAAGCATTGCGATGCTGCATTCTGTGTTTCCATCACAGATGGCTGACTTAACAATAAGCTTGTCACATGTTTCAAGAATCTTAAGTTTTCTAATTTTGACGTCTCAGGCCGTTGATCATGATAATAAATGTCATCCTGGGGCCGATGTTAAAAATATAGTCACTCGATAACTCAGCATTAACTTTAACTTGTCAATGAGTCTCATGGACTCAACTGAAGGAGAGAAATTCAACACAAAGTTAGTGACCTCAATTCAGGCGTTGATTGAGTTGAAATGGCCACCTCACCTTCATATCTGCAATCGACTCGACCTTTGCTTGACCTTTGGACTTTCTCTGGAACTCCTCCATGAGACCTTTGATGTTTGCACCGATCTCACCGAAGTTCGAGTACATGTTCTGAAACCCAAAATCAAAAAGTTTCTACGTGTGTAAGATTAAGTGCTAATGAGTGGCCTTGAACTGGTCTAAGCACACAGTCTGCCACACAAATATGCTGGTTAAGCAAAACATCCATAACCACCTGTTATAATTCAAAATGGGGCCTACACAATAATGTTGCACAGCTATTTTCTGAAGCACTTACATTTGCATAGAATTCATCATGTTCAGATGAGAGGACGACCTCTTGAAGGTCCCTCTGAACCCCAGGCACTCCAGACAGGTTGATACGGTTGTTGTTGATACTGAGAGTCTCATGGACCATTGCTTGGTACGTCCACTGGAATGAAACAGATCAGAGAAGGCTCAACATAAAACTCACAACAACAAAATCTGATAACTTGAATTTGAAAATCTCCATCCTGATGCTGCAGAGTAGACAAATATACAATAATCACAGTGAATTAGCTCTTATAATAACTGCACTATGGCAAGGTTTATTTCTGTAAGTATTTTAGGCCTAAGTGTTAACTTTCTCCGCAAGTCCTGGATAGATGAGCTGAATAAGCTTACCTGATTGAGTAAGGGAGTAACTGCGTCATCTCGTCTGTCCAGGATGAGAAGCACCGGAGCCACATCTGTCTTTCGGAAGTCAAACAACGCAGCTTCTTTCGCTATTACTTGCTAAAAGAAAACAGAATATAAAACAGTTTTCAAGAAGCCGGAGCTTATCGTGATGAACCACACTTTGGAGTGCTAGTACAGAGCTAGGCTAGGAAGTTGAGAAGGAGTTGACAAAATGAAAAGAATATGAGTCAAGAATTGGGTTACACATTGAGGCAGGCTGAACAAGAAGTTGACTGAATCGCATGTTGTGCTTACCCGAACATTCTCTGCAAACCGTTTGGCCATCTCTGATGAATTTTGGTATCGGATCATTGGACATTTCTTCAGAGACAACAAGACTGATGTGACCCCCTGCACTGTTCTTGTCAATGCTGTTGGTGTCCAGCTCTTGGTCTGAAACGAAAGAGATAGGAAATATAGTGACGTTTACCCAAATATCGACGTCACTCAGTCTCACTTGGCCATTATTGAAACTACATACAGCCTGGCAGTGCTGAAACTTCTCAACATCATTCAAAACTATAGCAACCAACTAACCAGTTTTGAATGCTACCTACTCTTGAGCAGCCAATGATATTGAAGGAAAACAGATGTGGACTGACAGCAACGTAATCTCCGTAGAATTCCTGAACCTCTCGCACAACCTCCTGATCATCGGCCTCGGCCAGGGTCTTCACTTCTTGTTTACTGATCACGTTACTAAAGTCTGAAACCAATCAGAATGAACAATAAACCCTTCCATGGGAACATCAACCAATAAGATACATGTGGAAGCAGCATTGCATGAAAGGCAGTATTCATCAGGTTCATCACCACATACATCCTTATGAGCTCCAAGCCTAACGACAGTATAAGTTACATTGATTTACCTGATTCTTCCCAAGTTCCCACACACTACTTGATTATGTGGCACTGAGACTGTTTTATATTATGTGGCACTGAGACTGTTTTATATTATGTGGCACTGAGACTGTTTTATATTATGTGGCACTGAGACTGTTTTATATTATGTGGCACTGAGACCAACTAAAATGGGGAACAAGCATCAGCCAACAGAGTAAACTAGGCTCACTTATCTCTCAATCTATTATACTGCTATTTGGGACACGAAGGTCAAGGAGAATCCCCAGAAGAATCCCAAAAGGAATTTCCTATTGAAAGCCCACCTTTACTTTCAAGGCATAAGTAGGCAAGCACCGAGTGAAAGGCCCCAACGCTCAGGATGGGGCAAGGAAAGCCAACATTCTTACCTGAGTAACCACTAAGCTAAGAATGTACTCAGTTAAGTGTCTATTACATAATACAAACGGTGGGTAGAACCTAACCTTAGTTCTAATGCAGAGGTCGATTTTGGGACAGTGCCAAATATACTTACAAATATAATAGAGGCCATATTTTGGAGACCTCAGTTCACTGGCAAGGAGCTCCACATTTTCTTTTGTTGGCCGTACATAAGCAATACACTTGAGATGTTTCATGGTCTCTCTCCCACCAGCATCAATCCTCTCAAAGAGATACACTTCCTTCTGGAGGATTTCCGATTGAGCATATACCATGCTCACAATACTCGTCTGAATAATAAAGGTTTACAGGACTTGAAAATAGGAGTCCTTTGTGCCTTGTGACTTCTCATGGCTAGCTCGATGTTTTGCACAGTATTTGTAAACACAATATTTATCACCCAGCCCAGGGCAGGTCAAGGTTTCACTCAGCCGCCCAACTGAATCGTGACAACTCCCACAGACTTCCGTACCATAGTGCATTGAGTGGCCCACAGGATCCGGATTGACATGAGAACACGGTGGTACAGTTAGTACTATTGGTAGGCGAGGCGTAGACATATGGATTCGTATAATGTAGGCGGCTTACTATCATACAGGCTGCGTAGCCGCAGGGTAATGTCTGCGGTAGTAAAAATTGCGATGAATTCACAAGATAACCGACTCACCGTATCTTTGTCCATTAGCAGCACCTTCATGCCTGGACCACTGTCTTCTATCATTTTCGTCACATACTGCTTTACAGCGAGTACAACATTCATTTTGGAGGTGTTTTATGAACAAAAATATTGAAAATACTGATGAAAGCCGAAAATAGTCTTGTTGAGAAATTCTACAGAAACCTGCAAAATGTGCAATCTTGACACTAGAGGCGCTGATGTCGCTCCTGCCGGGACTACCAGATTGTCCTCTGTCCTCATTAAGAGGTGGCAGCATAGACCATGCTACGTAAGTGGGGTTAACACCATGGATGTAATGCAGCGAGAATTTGCACAGTATATAACGGACTCGTTAGGTATTGTAGTAATAAGATAAACCACAGTTTAAACCAGGTTCATGCTTGCTTTGACTTGATGAATGACGGATCTGAGGGAGCTGGTTCAGGGGTTCCAGCTGTAAATCGTCCCCCGCCCTAAAAACGGGCGATATTTTTAAGTTTTAGTAATTGCCTAGTACCATTTTCTTAGCTCAGATGGCAGCACCAGAGAAGATGAGTGTCGTACGGATATATCAGCTTGGAGGACGTACCGGCGTGTCCTTCAGAAATGACTTCTGTCAATGAGACACTAATACTGAATTGGATCATAACTTAAGTACGTTTGCCTCTCATCAAGCGGGGGGGGGGGGGGGACAACGCTGCTGGGCTCTTGATCATGAACATCGGAGAGTTTTATGTGTCTAATTGACCAACTTATGTCTGTAAGTCACACACTCTCCGAAGACAGTCACAACCCTGGAGGAGACACTACAAATTGTATTTTGCTTCATCATTACATGACCGGAGACTGACCCACAGATTACCAGCTCAAAGTCAGCAAAGAGGATCTGATATATTGAACCAGTCAACACTCAATATAAGAACATGGTCGATCGAATTCTCCGTCTCATCCTAGAATCGTGCAATGTAGATCTGACACAACAGCTCGACCCTGCTACAGAGAAGACAGTTATAATCAATGTATGTCTTCGATATTCAGATTGAGTCTTGTGTGTTTGAAAGATTCTTGTGTTTATTGGCAACTGTCTCCAACCTTCCCGATATTATTGTGTTGTAGCCCGACTATCATTGTGACAATTAGGTTACAATTACCTGGTCTACCTGAGGGTGAGACACCTCGACATGACCACAGAGAAGACAGTTCACAGCCTTGCTGCCACAGAGACAATGTTGACACCTGGCCTGACTGAAAGTAGACATCCCGATTAATTTTATCGAAATTCCCTCTTCCCCGGTCCCCCAATTCTCATCAGTGGGAAACTCACTACAACGTGTACAAAATGTACGAAGAAGTAAACAGCGTCAATATTTTCCACATGCCGGGACTACTAGTTATTATCCTCACTAAGGGGTGGCAGCATAGACCAATGACCTGCAACGCAGCTGCTACGTAAGTGGGGTTAACACCATGGATGTAATGCAGCGAGAATTTGCACAGTATATAACGGACTCGTTAGGTATTGTAGTAATAAGATAAACCACAGATTAAACCAGGTTCATGCTTGCTTTGACTTGATGAATGACGGATCTGAGGGAGCTGGTTCAGGGGTTCCAGCTGTAAATCGTCCCCCGCCCTAAAAACGGGCGATATTTTTAAGTTTTAGTAATTGCCTAGTACCATTTTCTTAGCTCAGATGGCAGCACCAGAGAAGATGAGTGTCGTACGGATATATCAGCTTGGAGGACGTACCGGCGGCGAGTTTTTTTCCTGAACCTTTCGGGCAGTACAGTGTATATTTATACACAGCTTCTCAGCCAATCAGAATCCGATAAATCTGAAGAGAGCACCACATTGTCCAGTGAAGTGCGTTGAAAACAATCAGTCTTGAAAAAACACATTGCACGAAATGATATATTTTGACTACTGTATGCAAAATAGCAGGGATGGCTATTCTACTTGTGTCATTTGAACCCCTTTTGCTTGTAAAGTTTTGTTTGTATTTTATACTGTGTAGTAGAACTTGCCATTATATCAATAGCATACAGTATCAAATATACTGGAGGAAGACCATACACATGAGGCAGTATCGAAAGACAAGTCTCATTGCAGAGAAACATATTCATACTGGATGAAGACCATTCACATGAGACAAGCCTCATTGTATATTCATACTCAATATGATATCTGAAGGACTATTCCTTGGATCTTGTAGATGGGCTATTGTTATTGTCCTTTCTGTAGGTATGTTGCAGGCAGCATAACTCAAATATCTAAAATCTAAATAACAAGGGAAAACGAAACGCATTATAAATATAAAGTAAAAAAGAAAAAAATGTTGTCCACAACCGGATTCGATCTCACGACCTTTGGATCGAACATCGTATTCTGCCATTTCTGACGAGCGCTCTGCCAACTGCTCTACTAAGACGTCTTACGTCATGTATTTGTCGAAATCTGATTGGCTGAAAGTCCCTGTACAAATGTACAATGTACTGCCCGAAAGGTTCAGGAAAAAATATTCGCGCCGCTAGCGATTTTTTTTCCTGAACCTTTCGGGCAGTACATTGTACATTTGTACAGGGACTTTCAGTATATCATGAAATACAGGAATACAGGAATAGGCCCTATATAATATGAATTATGATATGAAACAGGAACTAGAGCTTAGAACTCAAAATAGATAACTACCCCAGTCATGCTAAGCCCCTCCCCTCCTCATAAGCACACGGGTATGTGTGTGGGATGGGTCATGGGACTCGATTGGGCTAAAAAAGGCATAGCAGGCTCGACTTATTATTACTGATCAAAAGTACCAGTAATTACATGGGGCCATCCTGAGATAAGGCTTTACTAACATAGGCCTACATACACTTGTGCCGTCTAACATTACCAATGTATCAATCAACAATGTCTTATAGAGCGCCAAACTCCAGGTAAACCTGCTCAAGGCGCTACCTCCCCACCAAGAAATGCTTCCTCGAACAGCCAGGATTTTAGGAGTCGTTTAAAAGCAAGCAGCGCGTCCCCCCCCCCCCCTGATGTGCCCCGGTAGGGCATTCCACAACCGGGGACCACATGATGAGAAGCAGCGGTCACCGAATCTTGTCTTTATCCGCATACACGCCAATGACGTGTCATTAGATGACCTGGTGACACGCTGCCTCTCAACATGTTTGAGGCCAGTGTATATGGCCTACAGGAAGTTTTTTAAGTGTCCTTGAATATGCGACCTTGACAACTAGGCCAATACTACAAACACAGACAAACTTTGCTGATATCATAATAATCACTAGAAAGGCCTAGAAGTCATGTGTTTGATTTATCAGGCATTCCTCTGTCCGACTGACTGACCCCATAGTTTATCCAAAACATTATTGAGACTGAGGGCAACAATGTGAACACCGATATTTGCCTGGAGCTGATGAATTCGATTGTCTCCTATCTTTACCTGGATTGTCACCTCGGTAGGTACACCATCCTGTCCAATGGATGTTGAACAAGTGCCACGAATCATCAGGAAAGACCCTAAACAGATCTGTGCAAGAACTCTATGCAATCAGACTCTTGGACTAGTCCTTGGGTGTATCCTAATATATACAGTGGCTTAATTATTCTGCAATATTTCCGTTTTTATTTTCCAGTAGTTAAATTTCCAAGATGGTGTGTTGCTTGAGTATGGCCCAAGGGCCAGTGCAAGCCATCCTGAGACCAGGTCTTTGGTTCCCTGGAGTCAACCGCCTTCATAGTCATAGAGAATGGTATGTAGGGCTTGTCTTTATACCCTTGATACACTAGTTGATACAGGGTCTATGTACATGTACAATAAGCAGGAATACAAAAACACTGGGACATGTTAGTTGTGCTTTTAAGTTGTCCCAGTCCTCTTCCCCCAGTCAGTCCTCCTCCTGATTGCTTTATACTCTGAATAGGAATATAGAAATAACAACTTGTGTCTTGGTTGGGATTTGAACCACATATCATTGGATTTCAGGACCAATACTTGATGGGTTGTGCTCCTTGGCTCTCCAGATCTGTCTGATGGAACTCGCCAAGGGACACAATTTACATGACTGTGCTGTTTATTTCTAGTTGGGAGCTGCCCATTGATGTGACACCCATTCAGTTCATTGAGATGATCACAACTGCTGTTGATAAGATTCAAGGAGAGGATGAAGAAAAGAGAGTCTGCATGTCCAAACCAACCTATCAAATACACAAGGTAAGCCAATGTTGGTGGAGGAAGATCATGGTGACATACAGGTCATCCAGAACAAAACAATCTTGCTGGTACAAGTAGGACATTGTTTGATATCAATGTCTTGATGGAGTGAGGTCATTGTGACATGTCCTTATTAAATCAGACAACCTTGTCTCATCCAAGTTCATAGATTGGTGCCTGTCTCTGGTTGGGAGTGAGACCAGTAGACTCTTTTGGATGAATGATGGCTGAAGGTTTGTCCCTTGACCGACTTTCTATACTTGGACTCGTCTCTAGCTGGCAACTGTCTTCTTTTCAGACAAACCCAGAAACTGGTTTTGTCCGCATTTTGTGCTACACCAGAGCTGAATGGCTAGATGTCGTGGAAATACATTTATCAACAGGAAAAGTGAGTCTGAGAACCCCCTCATTATGAGAAGCAACCATAGGCCGAAATTGGAAGCCTTGCCTTATTGTCTGAAACTCTGCAGAAGCCGAATTCAAAGGCGATTCTTCCCCTTTTCTAGGTGTTTGTCACAATCAATCAGGATCAGTTTGTGACATTACTCTTTCCAACAAGACTATTCCCTTGTTCAGTGGCACAACAGTCTTAATGGAAAGAGTAAAGTCACAACCTGATCCCGACTGATTTATTCCCTTGTTCAGTGGCACAACAAACCGCATGCCACAACTTTGTCGCGCTCAACTTACTTGTGGAAGCATGGCTTCTGAGCCCTTGCAACAAGTGATTTCGTCCAATTGTGACATTTATCTTTTTCCAGGTTATATCGTTTTCAAGCGGCGTTCTTCCAACATGGTTTCCGCTGTGTTTTGTATTCAACTCGGTAAGCGCGTTATTTGATAGCACAAATCTTTGGAAAATGAGGAATCTTACGAGCTTCAGGTAAAACGCAATGAATGGCTTGAGCCTGAATCATCCCTTCACTTGTGTAACAATGGTACTCATCACCAAGTTCGAAACCACAGTACAGTTGACATCTTGGGCTTTTGGTTATCGCTAGAGAAGTCTTCTCCCCGGAGACACCTATATTCACACCAGTCTGATTCTCTTCCAGCTATTGTTCTGGTGGCCATTCTTTGATTTCTACTTGAACAAGGAAAGACTGGCTAGAATGAGGACCCTACTTGGCTTCAACCTGACGGTAAGGCCTAAGGAGTTGATACTGAACTGGAAGTATTGATTGTCCCACCCAGACCGCGAGGGTCAAGCTCAAGTGTCAGCCAAAATCAAGTTTTAGAATATTGTACAAGACTTGGCTCAAGTATACTTCTCTTTTAGATCATTCAACACACGAGTTTTAGCTCAGGTTCTAACATCTGGATGACACCTACTCTTCAGAACACAAATTCTCTCAATCTCCCTAAAATGTCAATTTAACTGTTCACTTTTAGGATTGATAAGTGATGTTTCCTTCCAGGCCAGTATAAATGACCCAGAGAGCCCATACAAGCCAAACTCTACTGAACAGCCTCCATCGGAGACAACCAGCCTCCCAGAGCCATCAACCAACGACTTGTCTGTTGTCCACAGCGACAGCACACATGAGGAGAGTGCCAATAGAGATGAACAGGCCTAGACAGACTTTGAAAAGGAGAACTCTTGATGCATGGGTGGCGATGCTCCTTTGAGGACGCTGAATCAACACCACCAACACCAGAAGAACATGTCTCGACTTATAACAGAAATCTTGCGCATGTGAAACCAGACACAAAACCTGGACACCTCATTCCATCTTCTGCCAAGCAATTGAATCGAGTTGAATTTGATTCAAAAACCTGTAAGGATTATTATTGTGAAGCTTATTTTAATATTTCTGCACGCCTTGTTTGCAGTGGAAGAGACATGTTGTTCGTCTCTGGGACGGACTGAACCCAAGATCATATACATAGAGTTTGATGGAATGCTTCCATGTTATTCATCCTGCAGTATTCCCAAATCCTCACTGGTAACTGCATCTCAAAATATTGATGATTCTATATCAATATTATATAATCTGATATTGAAAATCAGCAAGTCATTTGTGTTAAAAACACAATTTTAAAGATT
Organism: Lineus longissimus; assembly: GCF_910592395.1. Lineage (NCBI taxonomy): Eukaryota > Metazoa > Nemertea > Pilidiophora > Heteronemertea > Lineidae > Lineus > Lineus longissimus. The sequence continues at coordinate 28,717,761 of NC_088309.1, read as the reverse complement.
TTCCAATTTTGAGATACATGTACAAATATGCAATCTTACTGACTTTTCCAATTATTTTAACAATAATATCAACGTTGATTGAGTCTTTTTAAAATTTATTCTACCAATGGTATCTGTACACACAACATTTCATACAACGAAGACTAGCAGACTATAGTCTTGTCTGATGAACTGGTTTCCATAGCAACATGCCATGACCAAGGGGCAGAGAAATAGCAATATTCGTCCAATTTGATATACATGCCACTTTTATTATGGTTGCTCAGTTTCAGAAAAATTTACCAACTGACAGATAAACTACACATTTCATCAATCTGCCTTCATCAACGTTTGTGTCCTTCATTATCAATCACAAGAGGGAAAAGCTCTGGTGCACTGTAGGGCGACATCTACTGGCCAATGCTAAAAACTAGGGGGTGAAAGAAGCACAATTTTAAACACAGCACATGGTATAAAATATCACGCCTGAAGAAAAGCTCTTCCTCTCCAAATGATTACTGTTAACTCTTTTACAATGCAAGTCCTTATCCATTTCAAACATTGCAATTAACGACAAATAATTGCACCAATTTCAAAACATTGAAGAAGCACATAGCCTGGTTGTTAGCACGTTACTACAGAATGGTTTTAACACAAATATTAGCTATCTGTAACGCCCAAAACTTTTTTTCTTGAAACTAGTACTCCAAAATAATCATCAAGGTTTTGAGATAATTTCTTGGCAACCAAGAAGTTTCTCATAACTAATCTTCTAATAAAACATAGAAGAACTCTGCCTAATATAACACTGAAGGAGACCAGAACAAGAGGTGTTCAAACAGGTAGCATTCTAGCATTGTGTGAATACAGCACATCACTTTGCTCCTAACAATAATAAGTTATATATCTAAATATCTAGTTCACTTGATCATTGCCACAGTTGCTGAACACTGACTTGTTACGATGGCTGTTCACAATGCACACTGTTATATGTATTTAGAAACAACAGGAAATATTGCTGCAATAATCTTCAACTTTCAGTCTTATTTCAAAATCAACGATTCACACCACAATTCACAATTTGATTGAGACAGATCAACATTGCAGAACAATCGATGCATAAGATGGGTATAAAATGGAACTATTCCACAATAAGTTAAACGTACAGGTATTGTTCACAGCTCTTAAACGATTTCACACTTTCCTGCTGGCTGGTTCGAAACTAAACGGGGAAGAATTAGACAATCAAAATATCACAAAACCAGTCATCAAACTTGAACAAATCCTGCAAGCAAATACCCAGCAGGTATCTGTGTCCACACCCGGACACGATAACCTCTAGATTATTTCAGAGCGTCGTGTAAAAAGGGTGAAGTATACTAAGTTACGGTGTTAGTCACTGTAAGTCAAAGATTATTACTCAAGAACAGTCCCAAGTTAGTAATTTTTGGCTACAAATTCCTCTCCCTTCTTGATGCTAGCCTTCAGTTCATCCATAGCATTTTTAAGCAGAGCTCCTTCATAGTCAATAAGTCGGCCGATTCCCAAGTTTTTCTCGATACCATTGGGCTGGAACACAAGAAAATCAGTCAGTTAAAGGATTAAAGGTGTGGTTCCATGCTTCTGTCACCTCGGAGGTTATTGGTTCCAGTCGGTACAGGTATGTGATAGTCTGGCTGACTCTCTGACATCAATGAACATAGCTAGGATCTCCGGTTTCCTCTTGGTGCAGATGAAATGCATTTTATGAATATCTCGAACAAAGGATTCCGGCAAGTCTCCTATGTGTCAACTGTTGCCTAGAACATGCATATTTAACTTAATGAACCACTGTGATGATGTCAGAACGAGATTATACTTACCCCAAGTAAAAGTGGTGTAGAGAAATATTTGGCTTCACTCTCATCTGATCTCACGTAGGCGCACTCATATTTGCCTTCTGTACCGGTGAGAGCTTCGAGGAGTGACAGGGTAAACCGTGCACCAGCGTACGCCATAGACAGTGTGGCCGAACCCTGAAACATACAAAGACATGATAAGCTGGTGATTCTTTAAAGAATTCATACCAAGCTTGCTATCGTTGGTTGTCTAATCAAGACCCTTGGAGTAGATTGAAAATGAAGACCATACAGCAGGAGTTCGAGGGTGTGGCAGATCATAGCAGGAGTATACTTACAGCACCAGCTTTGGCTTTCACAACTTCAGTGCCAGCATCCTGGATTCTCTTTGTAAGGGCATCCCGCTCCTCCTGGAAGTCAAGTATACTCATGAGTGATGGCTTCAAGGTTAATCAGTCAGAGCTTAGGTCTTTATCATTCATGTGATTAGGTCGGAAATAATGGTTTGCAGTGACACTGCAACATAAAACTGTGGACATAAAGACATCAGAGATAGAGAATCACATGCAGGAATGGGATGCAATCTGGTGCCGTTGCATACTTCTTGTTGTGAAGACCAAGTTATCATGTTACAGAGACAAATGGGAAAGACAAAGGCCAATCACAACTGACACTCAAAACAGACTCTAAACAGGGTATTGTGTTCAAACTTAATCTGTGGACAAACAACAGGAAAAGAGATGTACAGCAGGATAAAGTCTAAGATTGTGTTACAAGATAAACCACACACTGTCCTAGCATGAAAGGACACAGATGCAGTGGAAGAGAGTTGGCCTTCCTATGCCGGAGGGTTTGACTCTCGTCTGGTCAAATTACACTTTGCAACAGCCCCTTGAATTTCAAACCCCAGATTGAGTTTGTTGAGACATAGATAATAATCATTCCCAAAAAGTGCTTGGGTATCATGAAAAGTGCCACACCAAACTGTGGATATTATCGTCATCATTTTATATTATGATAGACACTGCAACACTGCTTGCCCTTTACACAAACACTAAATTGTTCTGCCACTTTCTAATATTTTAGCATCCACAGTAATTTTCATGCACTCACCTTCTTTAAAGAATGATAGGTCAAGCCAAAAAGAGGAATACACTGAACTTGAGTTACTGATCAATTCAAAGTTAGCGAGACTCTATTGTAGAAAGAGAAGTCTCAACAAACCAAAGAAACAAACTGACATGGTATAAGCACAAAAAGGTTGACAAGGCCAGGGTTTGTCAAACTCACCAACAGCTCATGGTGTGTGCTCAGTATATAACCTTAAATCTCCACTACTGACCAAAACTACGCTTGAATTTCCTTTCTCTCAAAAAACAAAAGGTTTTATTTTCAGATTTCTTTTCAATACATACCTTGGGGAATGAGACTGGTGGTGTAGCTTGTGATATGATGGGGATGATTGTGATTCCAGCGTGACCACCAATAACGGGCACCGCAACATCCTTGACGTCTAAACCCTGGAATATCACACTGATATGTAACAACAGAGAACAACTCTGGAAGGCTCCCATGGGGAACAACAAACAAAACAACTGGAAGATTCCAACATCACACTGAGGATCAAATCAGTTTTTTACTTATGTCAATGTTTATTACATGAACATGTATGTCACTCTAAAAGAGTTTAAAACGAGACCGGGATAACAAGACTGCTTACTTTTGCTTGGGCTATAAATGTATTTGCTCGTACTACATCCAACGTTGTCACACCGAATATCCTGTTACGGTCGTATACTCCATTATTCTTGAAGATTTCACTAACAATAGGAACAGTTGAATTCACCTGCAAGTCAAAGATAAACAAAGATCATGTTCTAGTAGTTATAGCATCAGCAACTCTCTTAACATGATATTACGGCTGAAGTTGATACTGATGAATACTGAGAAGTAGACTGGAGTGTATCTCATCATGAGATGAGAGCAGTTGCTTGATATATTAAAACCAGATTGTGGGGTGAGTTTTTGAAGATCAAACTGTGGTTGCAAGGTGTGATATGTATAATGTACTTACAGGATTAGCAATGATGGCCATCATAGCTTTTGGGCAGTGCTTTGCACATGCTACAGCTAAATCAGCACAAATCGTGGCATTTGTATTGAATAGATCATCTCGCGTCATTCCTTGAAAATAAAGGAAGATTGACTAAAGTGACTAAGGAAGCCCCCCCCCGCCCCCGCCCCCTTATATTATACATGCATCAAATGAGCAGCTGAGCTTTTTACTGCCATTATACAGAGCACATATACAAACTATGTGTACCATACCAATTATCATATTACATCCAACAGATGGTACCAGCAGGCCAGGAATTGTTGCCTTATTTCACAGTACAGGTATTATCTATGGTGAAATGGCCAAATGTCGCAATGTGAATAATGCTTGTATCAATCCTTGAAATCAATTTTCCTTTTTCTTTTTTACTGGTCACCTGGAGGCTGCCAATAGCCCCCTTTTAAGGCACCTGCTTTTCGTCTTCTGAAAACAAACTCTCTGAAGTTAAAATAAATCTTGATAATTGTTCTTTTACGCACCTGGTTTCCGAGGGACACCAGCTGGAATCACAACCACATCACATCCTTCTAGAGCACTTTGAAGTTCTTCAGGGCCTAAGTGTCCAGAGACAACGGCAGGTGTGTCAATGTGAGAGAGATCGGCGGCGACTCCAGGTGTATGGGCGATATCATATAGTGACAAGTGGGTTATCAGTTTACTCTGCTTGAGGAGAAGGGCTAATGGCTGACCGATTCCACCACTTGCACCCAATACAGCTACTTTCTTTTGTTGCTGAAAGGAGAAACAGTTCAGGGCTTAGCCGAATGGAGATGGTGGAAACATCGTCAAGATGATGGGATTCAAGATTTTCTTCAAATGGGACAGATGAAAATACTCACACTGGAGTCCGGAAGAAAACAATTTGACCGTTCTCTTAGTTATTATTCGCAAGATTTGAATGGCTGATGATAGCATGGACAACATTTGGGAAAATGGCCCACCTGCACAAGACTGGCCGTTGAATTGAAGTCATTCTTCACAGGCTAAGATGCCAGACAAAAGTAACGATGGTTCCTGTTACTCCGGAGTCTGGGCAATGAAATCATTAGCTGGAAAAGCCTGTGTCCTTCAGATACCCTTCAATCAATAAAATTTGATTTTTTATTCTTCTGGGTATTCAACTTTTCAAGCAAGCCTTTTATAGGCCTACTTGTCATGATATGTGCCCCAGTAGACATTTCTGATTGAATCTATTGGTGAATTCAATGTCAAACTTAACACAGATCCATCTATCACCTCGTATAATTATAATGACCTCATCCTCAGGCTCAACAACGTGAACAAGATCCTGTACAAAATGTACACAGCGAAGTACATCACGTAGGCTACAATAGCACTGTACATTTACACTACGAATGTCAAAAATGTGCAGGTAGAATGACACCGGCGGGAACTTCACCAGCACATCGGTCAGAGAAAACTTATTTACACTTTGATACTAACGCTTGATGTTGTTGAGAAACTCCGCAGCGCAGTGTTCGCTGCTCTGAGTGTTGTCCTGCTGCAATATCGGGAAAGCATTGTTGCTCTGTCTAAGAAATTGGCAAAACAAGTCAACGAAATGAAATGATGGCTGCCGAGAGGAAATGGAACAGCGCATGGGTAAGATATCGTTACACCTGGCAACTCGAAGGATCTACTTTTTTTCCAAAAATTCTATTCCAGCAACTATAACGATTCATTACATCAAGCAAATAAATCTAAATCCCTTTTTTGAATCTTACCAACACATTCGGTATCCTTTCATTGACATGTACTAGATATTTCAATTCTATATTCGGGGCTCAGTTTCTTTAGCGGATTTACTTTTGTATATTTTTGATGCGCTTTGGCTCTGATGTCAAAAGCATGAAAATTGTTTATTTCATTATTTCATGGATTTGGGTTTCTCCTACGAAAAAATACTGCAAATTGTGGGTTCTAACCCACTGATTAGGAAATAAGATGTCTGGATTGGTGCTTTGTGAGCCAACTGAACTTTACAACATATTGAATCAAGCCACAATATATCCATGTTTGAGTGATACGAATTATTTATTACTGCTTGGTAAGACTTGTCAGATGACAGATGATGATGAGAAAGAAGAGAATGAATTGGTGACTTCACTTGACAGCAGCATGTGCCAGTGTCGGTGACATTCATTGATTCATTAGGTTGCTGGTTTGCTTGGTTGAGATTATAGAATTCAGCTAAATGTGGATCAGTTTACTCTTCCTATGTTTCACTGAAACTTAGTTCAATCAATGTTCGAGTTGTGAAGCCCAACGACAACGTGGACTGTCTTTACACTACAGTCTACAGCAAACTTGCCAAAGTAAACCTTTCCTAGGAAGGGCCACAGTATACCAGTGAAGCTACTCTCACTTCAGTATTACTATGGTCACAGTGATATTCAACTGAAACCATATCTGAAACTTCCAGTCGAGACTGCAATTCAAAAGTCATTTTAATGCGATTTATTCCAGATGCCCGCAAGAAACATGAGTATAATGAAAGTCATGTTGTCACTGCAAAGAAGGCACCAAAGAGTGAAGATGATGAGTTTGTTGTACCATATGATTCAGAATTAGAATGCAAGCAACATGTGATCATCTATGATAGCAACACCAGAAGCTTGAAAGATGAAGGTAGCGTTTCTTTGACATTTGACATCTGGAGCCATCTCCCATGTGTCCTTGGGATAGTGCAACCTTGGACAGCTGTTTGTCATGCAAAGTTGAGAGAAAAGAGAGAAATATACGCAACATAAAAAGTAGCTAAAGGCCTGATTATGACTTGGATCAAGGACTGTTCTTTGAAAAATACATTCATGTCATGTCTATATTGTTAGTGATAACATCCATTTTCATGTTACAGGGCCAGCCATTGAGTGTGGGAAGGTGATGTGGGATAATGGGTCTCGTGGTGAAGTGAAGATACTGCGGGGTAAGTTCTGCTGTTGATGACTGATGTGATGGTTTATCAAGACAAAAATGAACTGCTTGTCTGAGCAAGACCTAGTAGTTTTCTGTGGTCTTGGTTAAACAGAGAGACTTGATAACTGCTTACCGGTACTTAAGAACCACTGTGTAAGTTTACTATGAAACCTTTTATAAAACTTATCATTGTATAACCTATCATTTCAGGGGGCTATGAAGATTTCTCAGCCCTCTACCCGTTTTTACGGACTCAGAAAATCCTGTTCATGCCACGAGAAATGGACGAGATAAAGACGTACCCTACTGAGGTCCTGCCTGGTCTGCTCTATCTTGGCAACAAGAGGCAAGGAAATGCAGCTTACATACAGAAAGATTTGAAGATCAAGGCACAAATCAACTGCACAACAGAAGAAGGGGAACTGTAAGTTAGAGGTGTCGTAAACCTGTGATAAAATGCTGAATATACAGCTGATTCACTTCATTGATCTAGGCTGGACACAAAATGTGAATCCCCTTCAGCGAGCCTGATCATCTTCAAGAACACAGCTTGTTATTTAAGAATTGACCATTTCTTAAGTCATTTTCATGATTCCAGGTTCAAGGAGCCAGGCCCAACATTGATGCATATTCCTGTTGATGATGATGAAGAATCAGACTTGTTGTCAAAGTTTGAGTCTGTCTGCACTTTCATCGGTAAGTTCTGTGAGGCGACGAGAGAAGACAGATACTTGAAACTGGCAGCTGAAACCTCATGTGAATCGTTCCATCCATTACGAAACGAACTTTCCAGCATTGCGGTCAGCTCCTGGCTATATCTAGGGAAGACTATGATTGATCACTGCCTATCCAAGCTGAATGTGACATGGCTTTGAAAACATCAGGATAGTTAGTTACTCACCATACCAAATCATGATGTCATTCTTCTCATTCTTTCCAGATGAACACAAGGGCAACAAGCGCAATGTGCTGGTATTTTCCGATCTTGGCATCAGTCGTAGCATCACTATCATCCTGGCTTACCTGATGCATCATTACAAATGGCCACTAAAGGTTCGTAGAATACAACTTGGTTAACTAGTATAAGTCGCATCTCCAGGCATCTTAACTCACCCACGTGACATCAAGTCAGTCGCCAAGTAGACAGTCATTTGTCCTTGTTTATGCAGTGGTTATACAAGATGAATCGGCTGAAGAAGTGATTTCCTCTTGTCATCAGAGGATGTTGACTCTCAAACATCTTCACTGCAGCTGTTACTGCAGTAAACTACCTGGCATGTGTGGTCACTGGTTTGTAATGTTGTCATGTGACTTGTTTTGCATACGACCTGATTGCGTAATCGACCTGACAAGTTGTTCTCATTTTCTCCAGGAGGCATACGAACATTGCAAGAAATGCTGCCACAACATTCGTCCAAACCGAGGTTTTGTTCACCAGCTATCCAAGTGGGAAGAGGAGCTCTACGGACAAACACAAACAGACATTTCTGACCCAAACTTTTAAGTCAATTCCTTAGAACAAATGTACCAGAAGTGTCAAAACTAGAGATAAAACACACATATCTGTGAGAGTCATTTTGACTCATGCGATCACACTACAGAACCGTTTTTTATGAGATTTGATGAACTAGATTTTTAAGCTTTTACTGTGTGACTGTGGAATTTACAATCTTATCTGCACTGGCTCGGAGTTTACTCCTGGATAACAATTGAATACCTTGTCAGAAAATGTTACTGTCAAAATCGGTTGGTTGCAATCACTTCCGTCCATTATAAAGGTGATTACATCTGTTATCCTGATTTTGTTTGTAAATACTTAAGATTCAATAAATACTTCTATATTGTCAACGCAGTGTTCCATTGTCTTGCGAAGTGGTCCTCAATGGCTCAGACGTGACACTCTGTGGTTTGTTCATCAAACCTCCCAATAGCTGGACCCTGGTGAAGCTCCCTCAACACGTCCGTGAGGACTCTGAACCATGTAACAAGCAATGTGCAGTTTGACAAGGTAACACCATGCCCCAGTGAATGCTTGTCGGATCTCAACCTGTCCGACATGCACGAGTGGATGGGAACTCAACCAGCTAGGTTGACGGTGATTTGGCCTCCATACGTCCATGTCTCCATCTCTGAGATCCCAAACCAAGTCGCAACCATTAGTGTCCCCAAACAGAAGGCCTTGTCACAATGGCCTCCTTTCTCCCACGTCGCCATCCTGGAAACCACCAGTGAACCCGCAAATAAGGGAGTATGATACTGTGGCCCAGAGAATGTGAGAGAGGTGAGGAGACATCTTTTAGGAAAGACAGAAGAGGAAGCCCGCCTCGGGTGCTGGTCAAGATGGGACTTGTCCAAGCACTTCCATAAGGAACGAACAGGAACAAATATATACTCAAATCGTCCAAGAATTTTATTGATAAACCTTTCAAATGATACATTTACATACAAGACCATACGATCATATAAAACATGGGGAGAACGTGTAGTCCAGGTGGTTTATGGCTATAAATACAGGTGGAAACCATGACAATACTGGGCTTATCGAGCATGAGACAAAAAGACATGTCGTCAGTGGCAATGATACATTGCAGCTGAACATAAATATCAAGATCAACCCTCCTCTTTTCTTGCAATAAAGAGACGTCTAGTAAAACAATAAATTACCCCCCAAAGGACTGGTGGCATTTTGTCTAAACCAAAACATGATGCTTGAAATACCCAGCAGTCCTTTGTTTACACAAATATTCAAATGAGGTGAGAGCAGACGACACTTAGATTCATGAGTTGGCAGTGGTTGGAGAGAACATGAATCGAGCATTCTTGCTTTGTGAGCAAGACATGGGAATGTATAAAACAATACTTGTTAGGAAGGAAATAAAGCACTGTGTGGTACAATCTTGACCATCTGAGAGATGGGGCTGAAACCACTGAATTGAAGATGATCTTAGTTTAACTGTTGAGACAAGTAGGAATTGGCTTATTTCAATAGGAAGTCAAAATCCTTTAGTGCCTCAATCCTTTTGTGCGACCATGAAAATGAACATTGTTGAGATCCATGCAGAAATAAGAGCTCTTGGCAACACAGGGACATTATATACAAACACTTGTTGAAAGCTGTGGCCGACTTGGCTCTCATCTCTGTTTACCGCAGGACAATGAGAGTGGAGACATGATAGAGAGGAGACTTACTCGCAATGTCAGGGATGATCTTGGGATGCAATCAGTATGGTTCAAATCCACTGAAACATGGTACACAGGAGAGTCACCTACAGATACAACTAATCATGGGTCGCAAGTTATCGTCCTTTAGCATAAAGATGGTGACAAACTTGATCAGGCAACTTGGTCTTACTGGTGTTGATTACTTAAGAAATGGTTAGATTAGTTCCTCATCATCTCACCAGAGGGAGATCACAAGCCAATCTACGATTGAAGAACCAAACTGCGTGCATCTCAAGACCGTTACGAGATTGAACACCTTTCCTTTGTATAAAATGCTAGTGCTGAAGACCACAAGGGAAGCACTTAAAAATATATCGATTCTGTACAGCGATTCTTGAGAACAAGCACAGCCAGGGATTGCGCAAATACACACTTTTCAGAAAATGATCAGTTTGTGATTCTGCAGCCTGTATGTTTTATCTGAAATGAAACTGTACCCGATATAGGCTGAACTTGCATGAAGTGGCGCTGTCCCTGACTGAGCTCATCCCTTATTGCATCATAAAACATTTTTGGACACGCGTCGTGATCACATTTAAGGGAAAGTTAAAGCAACGCATCAGAAAACATACCATTGTGAGAAAAATTGAAGTCAACACATCAAGTTGGAAATACCACAACTTGATTTGGCGCAGAAATGAGATCAATTTAGTTTGACAACCCATCTTGTTGTAACTTATGGCTATTTCATTCTTGAATCAAGCGAGCCCAAGTACAGGAAATTGATGATATAGGGGACAAAAAGCAATAAACAGTTAGTTCTTCATATCGTTCCTGTTTTCAAACCCAGGTACTGGAGCCCTGTTTCTCATTACAGAAGCACATACAAGTATGAATCGCATATCTTCATGATACCATTACATGATGAATTGAGGGTATTTCATTCAGTAAAAGCAGTAAAATACATTCAGTTCTCACTTGGGTTAAAACAGTGACATCTCACTGCCTTAAAACGCTGTATAAAAGATGACAGTTCTAACTACAATGATGACAACAACCCTTACATGGAAATATAATAATATCACTATGTACACTGATTTGACGTTGGAATGGTGATCCAAAATGACAATGATTTGGTGAGAACAAGTGGTACATTTACAATGATTTGATAGCCTTGCCAATTTGAAGGGACCTGTCTGATATATATTAATCATTGCATCACACAAACAACGACAAGGGACAACCCCAAGGCCAACCCCTGGGCCTAGCTTTGAAAATCAATGAAATTTAAAGGAAGAGTTGTGGAGTTTGCCTTTGATGTGTCTGACATCATGTCTGCCATGACGTCGAAATCAACAGAGGTCAACTCCACAACTCTTCGAAATTCAGCCACTTTCAACAAAACTTGCTAATCTCAATGAGGTGAATATGTTGGCTGATACACCATCAGGTTTTCATTTTGCAATATCTATCCGATGTGGCCTCCCCGGCATAACCTTCCACAAAGTCCTAGTTTATGCGTTGCAAAGTGACATTACAACATAGTGTCACAGAGAGAGTGCAAGATGATCAAACTTAAACCCAAACATAACACACCCGGGATGACCAAGATAACTAAAATGTGATCACAATGAATCGAAAACAAGACAGGAAGAAGTGACTGACACAACGTCAAGGTCATTCATTTCAAAACAAAAACTAACATAACGAGAACTTTAAGATAATGTCTGCTACAAAACAACATCTAGAACAGAAGTTTGTTGGCATCATCTTGATGTCAATGTTTGTGAAAAAGATTAGTCGGGGGGAGTGTCCTTACAACAGTCTAGAACTGACTTGATTCCCCGATTTCAAATGTTTTGTCACTGATATATTAACGCTTTCAAAACCGTCTTTAGACCCCCAGAAAATAAGTTCTATTTGAAATAGCTGCAGAAAGTTTTTTGCAATGGCTTCCCCGAGACCAAAGTGACCCGAGTTGAAAACTCAAGACTTGGACGTATTTACAAAGAATGACTAGGACAAGCCTCTCGAGATTCAGTTGAGCACAATTAACCCTCCACAGACGACATACACATTCTGAAGCGCCAAAGCTGGCGATTGATGAAAACTCCAAATAGATATGTTGAAGCAGACGTTGATATTGATAGTCTTGGTAATCTGAATGAAAGGGTTAACTGTACTGTTCATCTGTTACCAAAGTATTTCGGCAAAATGAGTCATCATCAAATGGCAAGGCTATTCTGTACACATGACCATGAAAAGAGCTGCTCGCTTAAATCTGTACACACGTCGAGCACCCACCTCCAAGCCCCTTCCCTCAATAACAACAAGGTGTCTGCTGAGATATGAACCAAACACATAATAATAATGTGCTTTGTGACACCCTAGCACCAAATAAAGTATCTAATAATAGGAAACCTAATTGTGACCAGCTACCTATATACACTCAGAATTGTTGACTTTTTTGAACACTACTTCTTGACATCATATCCTCCAGTGGTTTATTTTGTTAGTTTTTTTGAACACATTTTTGGCCAAGTATGAAATATTCAAAAATTTGATTTTTTTCTTCTTTCGTTGACAAACTCTCAACCATAATTTGTTATCTTACAAACACAAGTCAATCAGTACATGATAAGAGACCTATATTTAACTGACTGATTAACACTTCCTGCGAACTTCTCTATTTTGAGATGAAATTTTTAAACACGTTGACCTAGTTTGATACTAAAGCTTGCTGATAGGTTTTCACGGAACACTATTAGTTTCCATGGGACTGAACCCTGAGACAAACTCTCAAAATGTAAATCAGATTACATTGAAAAAAGTAACATGAAATAATTGAAACTGTCTCATTTATAGCATCTGAAGTCCAAGAAACTGATCAAGCTCAGGATCCATCCTGACACACAGTCAAAATGTCACATGATGTCACTGACAGTAGGCCTATCAACAAGCTTGCTCAACAATACTCCAATTGATCTTTGAAAATACAAGACCTGGTCACAATATCTTACAACAAAATTACTATCTATAAGACTGGAATTGGAAACGTGCACAGAATTTGAGATCTACACTGGTACATTTACAATGAACTACTAAGGTGCATAATCCACATAGCTTACACATCCTACACGCACTGAGCCAACAACCACAAATCACATAAAAATGTATAAAAAAAGTATAAAAGGTTTCTGAAACATTGCGTTTTGAAATCCTGACGCGCCAGTGTGCATGCGCAAATTGGAGCAGACGTTAAGATTCAAACTACCACTGAAAGATCGCATGGACGATTCTGGGCGTGAAATCAAGCCGCTAACTCCCACGCAAGTCGACATTTGTAACGGCGTGACAGACGATTTTCATGGTCTTCTGGTCAATCTGATGATCATGTTTCCACGTCACGACATCATGAAGTGTCCACCTCTGATTTGTGGATGAGAGATGACCGATCAACTTCTAACAGATTTATCCTTCGATCTTAAACTGAGAAGTCGTCTACCTCAACACAGCTTTGGTCAGGATATCAAACCTCACCATCTACAGAACTCGAATCTGCTCAACAACAGGAGATCATTAATTTTGATTTCTTTAACTTCAGATTGAACTGTAAGATGTCATCTTATGCAGTTGACCTCACTCGAGGCCAGCCGTTCCAAATCACTTGCCACTTCTGTTCCTTTGAGGAAGATTTAGAAGCTTCAGATTTTGCCTCGAAACCTTTTCAGCCTAACGCCACAAAAATACTCATTCAACGTCTGACAAGGCAGCATATTTACAAAGTGGTACAAGCAGTGGTTTGTGATAAAAACAAAATAACTTAAAAAATAAATAGACCTTGTTGATGTAAAGGCATTTGTACAGTAACAGGGAGTGTCCACCATTATGTTTTCAGACAACTGATATTATGGTATTCATACATAAGTCAGTCAGACTAGATATCTAGCATATACTGCCGTTGATGACCCTCACATAATAGAGGCACAGGTCAACATCATGGAGACGAGAGAGCAGACAAAAGTAGGGTAGACTAGTGTTTCAACGAGATGAGCTTGCATCTTTGATATGTTCAGCTATGAGAGCATGACGCTCAATCTGGAGTACCTTCCAATTTTCATCAAGTGTCAACATAGTGACACATTGGCCCAAATATACAGCGTCTGCTCTCACAGGGAGTACGTCTGCCTCTATTCTGAGAAGGTCAAGGCCACTAGATTGAATCACACAAACATAAGACTACATGAATCAGTTCTGGCGAATAGTTTGATATGAATGTGAAAGTAATGATAAAAATACATGTCCTAAATGCTCAGTTCACAAATGTTCGCTTCTTGGTAAAAAATTATATGAATTTGTTGTTAGATTCGTCGTAACGAATAGCACAAGTAAACTTCTCATTCTGATTCTCCTATGTACAGTTTGAATGATGTCACATTAACCAATCAATGCCTTGTAGTAACTGATTAATGTGAAGACACGACGTGTGATGTCTTGTCTTGTGATATGAGCACCGCATTGTACTGAGCAAGCCACCGCAGGTGTCGTAAATGAGGGAGTTTGCATCCTCAACTCAAGTATTATGGTCTGTTAGTCTCATTTTGATCATTTTTAAAAGTCTTGTTCCAGGCAGATCACAGGTTAGTGACTGCAGTAGCAATCTAACTCTGACTTGTCTGGGCAACGACAATACCTGTTTAAGTTAATCAACACTGAGCTACAAACCCCTTAACCATAACTATAACCACAGGCACATTACATGGTGAAGTACAGGTACCTTATGGTTCCTGTTAGCACCCTCCATCACAAAACATCACGCGTTTATGCATGGTAACAGTCTCTTAAGTTTGTGAGAGAATGCCAATACACCGTTACGCAAACAATCGGATACTGATTTCACATAGTTTTCTGGTTGAATTTTAATGGAAAATATTAGAATTTTCACAGTCCTTTTCCTCCATTTTTTCCATATGAATATCTCAACAATGTGATTGTTTTGTGATGGAGGGTGACAGTTATGATGAGACGCCTTGAGACAAGGGTCAGACACCGATGACCATCTTGGCAAACAATTTGAATTTGATTCTGCTGGCTTTGATATCGCCTCGATTCATCAGAATCCAGTAAGGACTGAAATCAGTGCTGTTATCAAGTGTTGAATCCCCTCACCATGATCAGTCACCAGATGGCTTTAGAACTTCAGTCAAGACAGACAAGAACCACCCGTGTCAGTCCCTACTGGCTCCTGTTTGTATACAAACAGCTGACCTCACTGTTTAAATGCATGTGTGTCGCAGTGAGAATGACCCCTTTGTTGCCAGCACGTACATCATGGTTCTTGACACAAGAATACCCACAATAACATGGTTCAAGCAGCTAGCATAAACAGGTGAAGAACTGAACATTATTGAGTGTTGTGATCGTACAATCGTCCCTCATGCATCGTATCTCTCTTGGATATTCTTTTTGAAAAGTCCTTTATTATCACAGAAACAGTCATTTGAAGTAGGTAATCTCAAGCTTGGAATAGTTCAGTAAGAATGGCCACATCGATCAGGAATCACCTGAATAATGTTCAATTCTTCAAGAGGCACAACAATACAACAGTAGAGTCTCCATGACAATGAAGGCTTGCTGTCACTTCGGAATGGCACAATGCATAAAATTACCTATGATTTCGACAGGAGGGCTGAGACGCTATCACGACTCTCTTTCGACTATCGTCACTCCCATAAATGGGGTGAGGGAGGCAATTCGGACGCTTGGGCAACGGAGGAGCTGCAAAGCACAAGAAGCCTTGTCAGCAAGGTTTCATTTGATGGCTTGGAGCAGACGTGTAACGGGGTACACGACTACTTAGAAGCAGACGTGCAATAGGTACACGCCTGCTTGTGAGAAGACGACCAACAAAAACCCCAAAAGGACTGATTCATGGTCAAAATCGATCATTGAAGATATTGTTATTTTGTGTCAATTCATCAATATTGTCCACGAGTCAATGAAAGCATTCATGACTGAAAAACACTTCAATGAATTTCATTACAATGGAACTTCTTACAATGCAAAGCAGCCGAACTTACAAGTACAAATCTGCATTTTTTCTTTTTTTGAATATTTTTCTTCCGATTTTGAGTTGTTTATGATTGGTGTATCAGTCCTTTGAGGGTTAAGCATGCAAGCTTCTACATTCTACAGGGGACAGCAACATTAACTAATGTTCTCCAGCAGCTTAGCTAGACAAGCTCACTCACGGGGAGAGGGACGTATCATTGGTGATTTCATGAATTGCCGAGTCACAGCTTTAGATCAGTGAACACAGTCACAATACTTACAAATCTCGAAGCTCACAACGAACGCGCCACAACTAATGATACTGTTACAATACATGGTGATTTGATAGTGAATGGAGCACATGGTCATAATGTTACACTGCTTCATCAAAGCTGTACATCATTTGAGTGGCCAAAAACATGGATAAAATCCACTCATAAAATGTCAAAGTCACAAACCAATCATCCTGGTTAACAATTTTTACATCTCCAGATATTTTCATCACAAATATTTACAATTGATTCCATTTCACAAACTATACACTAACATCTAATCGAAGTCACTTAAATTAGTATCACACACTATCTACATGGTCCTCTACAAGTCACTTGTAGACGAAATGCACAGAAAGTAAGGTACATCTCCGCTGTACATTTATACCTTACATTTGCAGTAGGCTTCAGGTATTCAGCACATCAGTAACTAGGAGCAGACACTGGTGGCAGCATCCTCATCTGTACCTAGTACACGGTATCAGGAGACACTCATTACCCGCAATAGAGTTAGCAGACGGTTATCTGCTACAAGACATACCTGGAGAAGCTTTTGAAGGCTGCTGATTGTGGATTGATGCACAGCGGTATTCGACTGGTTTGCTGTTGTTCCAGAATGAATTTATGCAGTTTTTCTGAAAACGAAACGAACGGAAATGAAAGTCAAGAGAAAAGACAGGAAGCAGAGAAAACGCGAATATAAACTGGAACCTGAAATTACGCCCTTTTCATAATTCTTTCGAAATATCACTGTCTAAGCTGACGGACATAAGTAAAACTCATCAATTAGTAGATATATCCAGACTTCAGTCTCTGATCATGATGCTAGTTTCAGACGACTTAGACCAAATCAGTAGCATCAGCAGCAGACATTCAATAGTACTCCAGGTTTTAGCTCAGTGCCAATTGAAGAACGCCTGTATGAATCACATTGTTTGCTTGAAGTATGCATTCATGAACACAGACACTGCATATTTCTAACTTGGTAGAGAGAGGTCCAGTTAAAACAGGTTCTACTTCAAACAGGATAAGAAGGAACAAGAATAGCACTAAAAACTGTATGATATAAAGATAAGAGATTACTGGCTAAAAATAGAACGCTATAAACAACTCGTAAGAAAAAAAGAGTTGACTCACCTCTGACACGCTGTACAGACGTTAAATCGTCTTCAAAAGCGTAACTAAATGGATGGGTGCATATAGATTCAAACTCAGCACAATACTGGCGGCCCGCTGAGGTATTCTGGCAGCATTTACACATACACGAATGATATCGTAATCGTCCTTCTTCTAAGTAAGGATGTGCCAACGCGTCGATCGCTGTGATGCGCTTCTCCTGAAGAATATACACATGGTTTATAGTACTGACACTAGGTGGCAGTGTATCACAACATATCAGGAAGCACAATCACCATCAATACCAATGGAACTTACGAAAAAAACTTGAAATCCATTGATCAAAGTTTAGTTAGCGAATGGCCTTTGTGAGGGTGAAACGTAATGTTTACCCTCAAGCATTAACTTGCTGCACTGACATTGTATCCATTCATTCTCATCAAATTATTGATTGATAGCACAAAATTTGTTGCAATTCGATGCAAGTTTCGATAAAAATAACCGTATAATTTTATGCATTGAGCAAGCTTATTGATTTTAGAGCAAAAATGACTGCATCATTGTTGTGTATGTATGTGACATTGACGAAACCAACTCACATAATATCAATGCTTTGTTCTGCGGCAATGAATAATTTATCCACCTAACATGTTTACAGACATAGCAAGAGCCGACGTCAGCATCTACAAGTTACCACCCTGTTGGTCATTTTGGCTTCTCATTAGCAGACGACAATAAAGAATTGCTCCAAAGGTATCTCCCTTCTCCAGAACAATATTTACCTTGGTGAAATTGGACCTTTTGGTATAAATTCAATGATTCATTTCAATTCAAGAGCAAAACTAATACAAGAGACTTACGGGATCAAAAACCATCATTCGACAAAGTAAATGCACGGCCTCATGAGTGGCCTGATTTGATAACGTGTAGAGTGCTGCCATGGAGGGTTGCTTGTGTGGTTGTCGGAGGATGTGTGCCTTCGCCCCGGGACACGCCGTCCTCATGTCCTCAAGGGGCGGGGTGCCAAGTAAGTCCGTGATCAGATCAAGCTGAGGAAGAAGAAAGGGAAGGGTTAAAGATTGGTTCACTAGGGGGACTCTCCACGGAGCATCATGTGTACAGGATGACGCAATCTTAGCTGGTCGATAGTGCAACCAGTGAAACAGACATGAATGAATGAATGAAGTTATTACTTTGTTAAAGCAGTTGTTTGTGAATACAGCCCACGGCCATGGTGGAAGTTACCAGGGTGCATGGCCTACAGCATGGAGACTAAGGTTACCAGCTCTTTCTCTATGAAGAGTTCATCACAAAGACATGATGATCAATTGTTGATTGGGAATACACTGATAATGTTACATCATTGATTATCCTCACTCAATATTCTCAGTTAACTACAGCCGTCACTACTCACTTTTTTCAGATCAACACTGATCACGAGTGAGGCATATTAAACAAAGAGACCTGCTCAATGACTCACGCCATCAGGTTTGAACCAGGGTCCTCCTGATAACTAGCTGATGGTGCGAGCAACTAGACCACAGTGACTCCAAAGCCAAGAACACTTACCTGTTGTATAGGACTCTGTGCTTGGAATAAGATTCGTCTCCCTAATAATTCAGCAAATATACATCCCACCGACCAGATATCTATTGCAGAGGTATAATGTTTGGCGCCCATGAGGATCTCGGGCGCCCGGTAGTATTGCGTCACAACCTCTTGAGTCATGTGGCGAGATTCGTCAGGTTCCTCTATTCTGGCGAGACCGAAGTCACAGATCTGAAACAAGAAATTCATGCCATTTTGAACAACAAAGTAATTAGTGAATCACAGGCAATGTGTTTACTGGACTTGAAGGTCCCATGGCTGTCAAATGACTTTTTTAGAATTTCGAGGTGACCGGAGGGTATAGAATACATGTTACACATGGTAACACAATCTTTTTATATCGTCATATCTGAATTGATACGGACCAACCACAAATTTGCAATGAACCAATCAAGTGATACTAATGGTCGTTCTGACCATAAAGGCATCAGCTACGCTCTGATGCCCCCATCAAACCAAAAACATACTGAAACAACAAATGATGATAGGCAACACTGCTAATAGTCTAGTTGCGGTGGAGTAATGTTGACATACCTTTAAAACACAGTTGCTATTGACTAGTAAATTTCCCGGCTTGATGTCTCGATGAATGACCCTGGCTGAATGAAGATATTTGAGGCCTGAAACAAGAGAAACAGAAGCCTTGTTTGAGACCAAGGACAGACAAGTACTGTCATGGATGAATGACCCTGGCTGAATGAAGATATTTGAGGCCTGAAGCAAGAGAAACAGAAGCCTTGTTTGAGACCAACGACAGACAAGTACTGTCATGGATGAATGACCCTGGCTGAATGAAGGTATTTGAGGCCTGAAACAAGAGAAACAGAAGCCTTGTTTGAGACCAAGGACAGACAAGAACTGTCATGGATGAATGACCCTGGCTGAATGAAGGTATTTGAGGCCTGAAGCAAGAGAAACAGAAGCCTTGTTTGAGACCAACGACAGACAAGTACTGTCATGGATGAATGACCCTGGCTGAATGAAGATATTTGAGGCCTGAAACAAGAGAAACAGAAGCCTTGTTTGAGACCAAGGACAGACAGGTACTGTCATGGATGAATGACCCTGGCTGAATGAAGATATTTGAGGCCTGAAACAAGAGAAACAGAAGCCTTGTTTGAGACCAAGGACAGACAAGCACTGTCATGGATGACAGTGATGACTGATACTCCTACCATCACAATGAGAGAGTATAGAGTTGCTGATTTGGTTTACTAATGTAATTCAACAAGCTGTACATGTTTCCTGAGACAACAGATCAAGGGTAAACAGAGGAACTGAGTTGATGAAGTGAATGGACTGGCTCTACCTATACATTATGACAGAGCCTAGATCATGAGAGTCAACAGGCTCCATTAAAACACTGTCAAAATGCTCAGTGCATTCTGTTGTCAATTCAATGGAGAGTACACACAATCTTGAGGGTAGCCAGGGACAATAGACACACTGACACAATAGGACTAAATCATTATGGTCCAGTGCTTGCCAAAGTGAGTTATACCAAACAACAACATAGTCAGTTTCACATATTCATACTACAGAGGGTGTACATGTCACTGGCCTATTCATACTACAGAGGGTGTACATGTCACTGGCCTATTCAAGGTGACTCTAATCCCAATTAATCCCCATGTCAATGAGACAGAGGTGTGTCAGATTGACCAAGCATTGTTGACTGTGTTCCTGTGTCTTTCCTGGTATGGTCAAGGTACATCCTGATTAGTTCTATACAAGCCATACAGCAAACAGGACCTCACGCTTCCTGTTGGCAGTTCAGTGAGAACAATCTGAGAATGGAGTCATGTGATTCCTATGCTGGGTCATCACACATAGACAATGTACACTTCTTTCTGTACATGTGGCCTACAGGGTATACTTTAACAGGATTCAACATAGTTGTTAGACCAAAACAAATTCAAGAAATAGCTTATATTGCATAAACATTATTTATGTTGGCACTCCACCATCTATTTCTTCAAAACAGAATGCCACCCATCAGTCCTCTTCTGTATGATTTCTCCACCAGAACCCGGCTATCATCAAAACAAATGATCATGAAAACTTTTACAACCAAGACAAATCATCTATCAAACAGCCAAAATCAATATATTTCCGTTTCGTATGAAATCTGTGAACATTTTTGTGAACAACAGCCACACTTCTGGTGTCCCAGGTTCTGTGTGAAGGGAAATAGTAACAAATGCATCAATTTTCCAATCACTTTCTGTCAGTATTTTAAAGCTCCACGCGTGGACTGACTTGTGGCTCGAAATCACCCAAGAATACAACAATGCTGCCACACTGACTTATCGTCCGCACCATTCATACTCATTGGAAAGGCAATTTTTGAATAATGAAGGATGTTGCACTATTCTGTGATTCAGTCGGCACACATTAGTATGCAGTCAGCAAAGTGGAGCAAGTGAGCAAGTACATGCCACCTCGCCTGAATAACTAGACAACATTTCCTGTCATGGCCACACAGGATGGATATAAACTGATCAAATAATGGTGTTTACTCGCAAGAGAATAAGGAACTTTTATTGAATTAAGCTTTTGTTGTATTGAGTTACTGGCAAGATAATCCTTCATGAAATAATTGTACGTCCCCAATAATGAATGGGCCATAGGTGATTTCGGTATCACACAATAGATGGATTACAAACTCAACAATTTGAATGAAGGCACGAAAGAGCAATCACCCCAAATCGTAGAAGAGCCACTTTCTGGTGATTTAAAGACCTTGAGAGTTGTGCTTACCTCTGAGTATTTGATATAAGAAGACCTTGACGTGATCTGACGTGAGAGGCTGTGGCGAGACGATGATCTTGTGCAGGTCACTTTGCATCAGCTCCGTTACCACATAGCTGCCGATTGGTTAAGGAAACTTTGACTAAAGATCAACATGAGGAAGCTATCATTCATAACCATAGTTTAGTTTTCGTCCAAAGAATTTACAACACGAATTAAGATGAAAAATAACCCTGCCACTTGCAAGGAACATAACATGTCAAGCATAAAAGAAGCTTGAGCTTATGGCAGCTGAAAAACTCATGGTGACCCATTCAGATTCATATTCATCCCTTTTTTTGTCAGTGGTGTCCCAGTTGTTGAGTTACATCAAACACAGGAGACCCCCTGAACAGTTCCCCAACAATTACATATCATGTCACCAACCTCATCATGACATGCTCTCAATTCGAAGATTCAAAGCATTATGACGGACATGGTAAAACTTTCTCACCAGGGCCGGCATTATTACCATAACGTCCCCAGGTCCTGAGTATGGTGAATGAACTCCCCACAACAGAACCCTTCTTCTTCCCTAAGGTCCTGAAATCACCACGGTGACCTCGCCTCCATTCATAACCAGATCATCGGTAATTTGGGGGTGGGAGATTCCATGTTGCCATGGGTGACCTCCACTCCATGCACCAAGGATGCCAGGCAGAGATGGCAGACTCTGAACGTCTGCTTGCCGCAAAATGTTATGATTTGGTTTTAATGAAAGGGCTACGGTCACAACCATTCATATCTATTTCAAATCACAAACTTTTTCATGCATTTTTTTCATCTAATTAGCTTAGGTAGCAGAGTGGGGAGGGCTAATTATAGGAGGGGATGGCTGAGGTGTAGGGTTACCAGCTTCGTTCTTTTTCTCATCATCAACTTCCATAACAATAACATCAAGCATTTTTTTAAAGAACAATGCGAAAAGGATTCGATACAATTATAAATCTCCATTGCGTAAAGATTCTCATGGGTGTCAGATATTGTGAGGGTTGATCGTCGATGAAAAAGGGTAACAAGACGCATCCTCAAATTCAACTCCTGCGTCCAGCACAATACAAATGTGACAAAGACGGGGAGTCTTCCCAAAGACTACCTTTCATCTCCCTCCGTTACCAAGGTAACAAAGTAAATGAAGATCCCTCCCGAAGGGCAGAATCAGATGGTTTAATGATGTGTGCATCAGCAGCAAATGTAACGAAAAAGGACACAGTGTGCAAGTTTTATTCCCAATTTGTGAAAAGGAGTGAAACTAATTTCACAGCAATTATTTTCCAATAAATATCACTCACAAGGAGGCATTTTTCAAACACTGAATACAGGTCTGATAGAGTACAAGTAATGAAGTAAACAGTCAGTATGACCCTGGACAGATTCACTCCACTGAGAGTCCTCAGACAACATCAACGATATTATAATGAAAATGGAAATGAATGTCTACCATGTGAACATCACAAGTCACACGGTGTACACGCGAGAAATCACCACTGATTGTAAGCACTGAACATCTGGTACATTCGTCTGGGTAAACCTCAGAGGACACGCGAGCGACAAAATGTATGATTTGCATCGCAAGCCTCGCAGGTTTTAATGACACTGTTTGAGGAGAAAGGAGGACAATGTCAGAGGGAAGCTCAGCCAACAAAAGGACAGCAGTGACTCTCGCCTTTGTTCCTGACGGCCGTGACAAGGACAGGAGGCTGAGGATTAGCATACTACATGTAGGATGGAGCTGCACATCATAATATCAGTATCTAGACTACTGCTGGTTTTTAGTGGTAAACTGGGATAGGGAAAGATTCATGCCTTTCTTTGTTTACATAAATAAATATCATACAATGAAAGCCCGCATGCGTCATGAACAGAGCGAGATTATCCTGAGGAGAGATGACGCACATTTAGAATTGAGATCTCATGAATGAATGTAGTGCAGAGGGTGAGACAGGGGTCAGAGCTATTTTCGCTGCTATAAAAGGTCACCGGGCAAACCCTTGAAACATGATCAAATGATCAGGATAGTAACAAGGCTACAGAGATTGGAAGGAACAAGGGCCGAGATTTAGGATGAACAAGGTCACACACGCAAAGGTAGACTCAACCCAAAGTGTTTTTTGGGCAAGCTTGAGAACGATTGAAACCTTAAACTGAGAATGCAGTTCCAGTGGCGCTTATCATAAGGAAGTTTCTTGACTCAGAAAGGAACGAAAACTTCCCGGGTCTGGTTGGTGTTCACAACAAAGCAGAAGAGGGCACTGACGTTTGAGGTTTCAGAACATCAGACAAGTGTCAAAACTGTATCAAGCCTTCTTTAAACTTTAATTCACTACAAAATTCAATACCACATGTTCAGGCCCGTGTGAAGGTTGCAAAAAGTAGCTGACCTGGAACCTCACTTGCACAATAGTCATCACAGCTGTTCAATAGAAAATCGGCTAAATCCAAAAATATCACTTCCTCACAGGAATGTTGCCATGAGACTCAACAAGAACGGGCAGACCCCAATGAATGGCGTCATCTGAACCTCTTTCAAACTCAACCTATAAAAATTTCTCAATCAACATTGAAGGTTTGTTAGTTTTATTTTTGGAGCATGCACTTGAGGGCAGGCTGCAGGAGACCGCAAGCTCGGACAAGTCATTGGGCAGAACTATTTTGAGACTCATTTTTCCCTTGTCCAATCTTGCCGATGATGATATGCACAGTGTTTGTTTGAAAAGGATACATTTCTTGGAAGAAGTCTATGTGTGGAGGTTGTAAGATATCCAGAGCTGATAACACCTGAAACGAAAAACAACAACATTGTCATCATTTTAATAATCAGAAACAATCAGAAAAACTTATAATTGCTTGTTTTATGTAGTCATTGCAGGTTGAAACAATCTGTGAATCAAAGCCACCGATCCTTTTGGTCTCATCATAGCAGCAATCACAAAATCGCTCTATCGTTCGTGCAGTGCTTTAGGAAACTTTCACATGTTTTATGTCGAGCGACAATATTGACCATCACAAGACCCCAGGTCAATTCTCAACCCCCCCATGACTGGCCTCAGGAAAAATTTCACCAAGGTCAAACTGACTGATTGTGACAACAAAGCATAGGCCTACTCATACTGATGGCCATTTTTTTATCGGCAACTATGCTTGGCCCAGCTGGTTGAATAGTTGTCATTATTCAGGATATTCATACAATTTACTGACACAAATGATTCACTTTCCAGGTCTGATTCACAATGGGTCTGTATGTCAATAATTGAGATAGCATTTTCATAGAAAGCCGATGTATACATTCAATTCAAGGAATACATGCAGCCTATCCTTCATTTAACATGGACGGGGAAATGTCCCTATTTGATTTCACTGCCTTCAATTCTTGAAGATATTAGCCTTCAGATTCTGCATGTGCTCTATTGAATCCTTGGGATTTAAGACTGATCCAAAGGAATGATTTCATGTTTAATTTTTAGGTTTATCTGTAGCTTTTGGAAAAGACAAAGTCAAAAGGCAGCATATCACCTCAAGGACAACCATCTCAAGAAAGTGCGCTAATGACTGCTAATCTTGAGCAACCTTCCCTGTGTTCTCCTCACCCGTAGAATCCACCAATCAGCTTATAAAGATTCTTTCTCCATCGGTGGAGCGCGCTGTCATCAATTTTGTTCATCTCGACAAGCAGTGGACCTGATAAGTTTTATGCACCGCACAGCCAACGGGAGAAAATGCGCTTTGTCTTGAAGCGAAACAACAATGGCAATTTTATCATAATCTGACATCATCGCAATCAAGGAAAGGAATTGACATCGGCTGTTCAATCCTTGCAGAGTGAAACAGGATAATATGGAAACCTTATAAGAGAACGGCCGCTATAATGCATGCAGATGCGTGCACCCAATTGTTATGATAATTCATCAGCCATTAGTGCTGAAAATGCAATTTTCATCATCAAAATTTAGCGGAAGCATTGTGTGTGGATGGGTTTTAATTCATCATCAATAAGGTGCCTACATGAGGGGGAAGTCATGTGTATTCCAGAATCACTTTACACTTTACTTTGTTTAGGACTGGAGGACTTGAACAGTTCACTGAACAGCACAACAATACAGTGCTGACCTCACAATAGAGATTACAACTCAAATGTAACCAATGTTTTTAAACAATAGGCTCTTTGATGTTGTTGTTGTCAACACTAGCCGCCTAACAGATGCAGTACATATTGTTGGTTTCAAGAAAACTTCTCAAAATAGAAAGCATGACCATTTTGGCACAAGGCTCAGAGACCGCACATTCCCTAATCAAGATCAGTATTGGGGTTCTTCGAGTCTATCACCTGCACAGATCTACACATTTTTTCCCAAAGTTACTGAAGAATATCTTGGTGCCATAGATCACTTGATTTAAATTTTCAAACTTCTGATATGAAACCTTACTTAGAGGTATTTTTGATGTGCATTTGATCCATCAACTCAAGGTAACGGCTTAGACATCGTCATGGAAACAAGTCACTCAGTGCATACATGTAGCAGAACATTTCTCAGAACATGGCATACATGAATTTATCAGTACGAGACAGTTACTGGGTGCGGAATGGACAAATGAAGACACCACCCATAATGGTTTGGTGTGTCCACAGCCAAAAGACGGCAGGAAATGGGGAAGCTAAGAATTTCATGTGATAACTAATGTCATTAAACCAATTTTTGAAACCTTTTGCAATGATATTCATTCATTCAAGCCCACAGGAAATTCCTCACTCGACCTGGAAATACAGAATACAGCCCATGTACTTGATATACTATTTGTAGTAAATCATCGAATTAGGCTATTCACACTTGTGAAAAACATAATGGCATAATATGGAATGGTATGCATATATCGATTCAAAGGTAGACAATGTCTGTGCTATTAGTGTTGGCCTTTATTAGAACTCAAGCTCAAGTTTTCCAGGGAAAGGGCCCTTCAGTGGCATACCAGTAGGCCTACAAGGATTCATAGAACTCTTTCAATCATATCAACAGTAGCATAGACATACAACAATAGCTGATGACTCTGATGGGTTTCATGTCCAAAACAATATTAACCCCAGTCATGTTGTGTTTTCTCTCTCACCACTGCCATAAAGGAGAATCAACTCACGTCATTGCCCTTATATAAATAATATAAGACTGAATTACTACCCTAAAGGCCAATGGCCTAAAAATAGACTTCATTAACTTAGCAGTCTATTTCCAACTATAACAGTTTATTTTCAGGCATGCAGACACAATATTTATGATATGATTACCATGGAAACTGCCCATCCTCGGGACATGGACTTATTTACCGTGATGTTTATCAATCAGTTTTCCAATTAAGGACGTTCAATCTTCCCTTCTTCAGCTGGGCTACATAAGGAAAGTGAAGGCCAATTTTCATTCTACATGTTGTCCCTTGTGTTTCAAATCTGGTTACTGGGCTCAGCTGATCAACAGGGATCTTTTACCTCATGCCCAGCAATCTAGGACTTATTTACCGTGATGTTTATCAATCAGTTTTCCAATTAAGGACGTTCAATCTTCCCTTCTTCAGCTGGGCTACATAAGGAAAGTGAAGGCCAATTTTCATTCTACATGTTGTCCCTTGTGTTTCAAATCTGGTTACTGGGCTCAGCTGATCAACAGGGATCTTTTACCTCATGCCAAGCATTCTAGTTTATAGAAGAGGTTATTCAATGAGCTTCTCTTGAGCATACACCTGGTGAACACTATGCTGAAACAGGTACACACAACCAGAACTTGAAACACTCACCACTTCTATCACCATAACACTACACTGCTTGCTATGCACTACCACAGTTGGAACCAAACTATACAGTAAATTGCAACAATTCAAAACGAGTGCAGAAGGAGGTGCAGCAAATCTGGCCCGCCTCACTATAAACATTCCCAACTTTCTGTCAGCTTGTTCACACCATGGCCGTAATGCCAACACAGCAGCCTCACCAGATTGCTCCGTTTCCTGATTTTGAAGTGTCCATCGTAAACAAGTTATCTTATGATACTTTTACTTACATTGTCATGCTTGAAATGGCAGAGCATCTTTAATTCCCGATACACTCGTTTACATGATATTAAATTCTGGAAGACATTCGGCATCTTTTTTAGCGCAACACGCTTTCCATCCCTTGGATCTGTCACCGACCTGCAACGACAAAGTTTACAAAAATGTGATTTTTTTTCTTTCTTTTTTTTTTACAGATCAATCATCAAAATCTCTAACTTCTAGATCCATTTCAGGCCTCCCTGGACACTCGCTTATGAAGATTTCTATTTCAATTCAACATAAAGTAAAAACTGCCGACCAAGAGGAAATGTAAAGAACTCCTCAAATGCCAGATTACTGTTGAAGTGATCAGAAATAATCTTTGTGAAAACAATAATTTGTCAGGAGGCCATAACTGTAGGTGTCTCAAACACTGACCAAGAACAATTCACTGCACACCAGCAACCACTATGGACTGATGGGGACATAATTGACACAAACCTCGTAATCATCTAACAATCCACCCTTGTGTATTCATCATAAATGCTTTGACCATCTGGTCTATTGTTCATTAGTTGTCACTGATCTTTCAATAGAATGGGGATTTTAAATTCATTGTCATAAGCCTGCATACTCAGCCCATTGTTACACTGTGTGGGAAAGGACTTATTCATTGCATAGGTTTTTTGTAGGATTTCCTCTCAAGTACAATGAAGTACTAAATCATTTTAGGAATTTCGACTGAACAGACTATTTGTGTCAGTAAGTAAGCTTAGTTCCTGAGTGGAACTTCATATCACTCTTTATGAATTATCTAGTCATTTTCATTCCCAGATCACAGGGAGTAACCGCAGGGGTGAGGGACTCGACAGGGTAGACCCCCCAACCCCAAATTTTTTTACCTACAGCATTGACTCGAGTAGGCCTACTCACCCACTGTATTTTCAATCTGGCACACAAAAATATTGTAAACGACATGTTGGTTCTTGCAAATAAGGTCAACACAGGTTTACAGAACTGACGAAAATAGTGAAATCTTGAGAAGCCAGAACAATAGATCCACTATAAGATGATGATCAGCTGAGCAGTCAGCATGGACAATGACCGAGAACATGCCATTCTCCAACGGCGGAGGCTCTTCCATAATGCACTATGATAATACACATAATAAATTCACAAACTCAAATAACAGCATTACACAAGAAAATCAAATTACAACCACAGGTGGAAATGTACAAGGAAACACTAACTACGCGATGAAATTAACACTGGGTCAATTAATAAACACACAATAGAGGCAAAACGGATTAAATTTTCCAAACAGCTTTGTTAACAATGCATTGTGAAACACAGCCGCAGAAACCCTGCAGTTGGCGAATGGACTAGCCAGCCGGAGTTTTAATTTTTGGAAGGGTACAAAAAAACTTACCAAACTACCCCAAAAGCACCGTATCCTATGGGTCTGTCTGGCTGGGCGTCTCGAGCAGGAACGACCGGTTGGTAGTAGGGAACTGTAGCAGCAGCAAGAATGGCGTGTTGTGATGCTACAGCGCCGTGAAATGCCATGATTTGACGGGTGTGCCGTTCGCCGATCACCGCCATTACACTGGTTTCGAACAAAGTGCCTGCACTTCAGCAGCTAAAAGCACAGGGTCTATACAAAATACATGGTCTATACTCTCATGGTGGTGTGATGATAAACTCCTCTTCCTGAAAATTGCTGATCTTCTGAGTCTAGGATATAGTGGACGGTGAAATTACTAATAAACTGAAGGCAACTAAGGGAGTTTTGACTCACACGCGGCGAGTCATACACACAAAGAAGTCACGTGACCAGTGCAAATTATCCCAGAATTCCCCACGATACCCTAAAATAGCGCACCAAAGCAAAAGCACGTGCCAGTTGGTGACGCACTTGGTTGAGCTTATTACTTTGTTCCGGGAAGTCATGTTGACAATTCATGGAATGTCGTCTTCAATATATCTTTTTAAAGGACATACAGGAAACTTTATCAATGATTGATTTATTTAACGAAACTTGACACAATTTCAATTCTTTAGCGCCAATGCAGTGGCATCCCTGGCCTTACTGAGTGATACTCATCCGAAGTCTTGTGTCGACTTTTGCTCATAGTCAACAGGTCCCGGGCTACAAGTCACACCATTCTTGCTAAAATTCTAATCAATCTATAATCTTAGGGTCCAAGTTCTGCTGGTATTTGTGACATGTTCAATGACACACCCAGCTTCAGTGGACAGACGGAAGCTCATGGTTGTGACATGGTCAATGACGACTCCAGCTTCGGTGGACAGATGGAAGGTCATGGTTGTGACATGGTCAATGACGACCCCAGCTTCAGTTGACAGATGGAAGGTCATGGTTGTGACATGGTCAATGACGACTCCAGCTTCGGTGGACAGATGGAAGGTCATGGTTGTGACATGGTCAATGACGACCCCAGCTTCAGTTGACAGATGGAAGGTCATGGTTGTGACATGGTCAATGACGACTCCAGCTTCGGTGGACAGATGGAAGGTCATGGTTGTGACATGGTCAATGACACACCCAGCTTCAGTGGACAGACGGAAGCTCATGGTTGTGACATGGTCAATGACGACTCCAGCTTCGGTGGACAGATGGAAGGTCATGGTTGTGACATGGTCAATGACGACCCCAGCTTCAGTTGACAGATGGAAGGTCATGGTTGTGACATGGTCAATGACGACCCCAGCTTCGGTGGAGAGACGGAAGCTCATGGTTGTGACATGGTCAATGACACACCCAGCTTCGGTGGACAGATGGAAGGTCATGGTTGTGACATGGTCAATGACACACCCAGCTTCGGTTGACAGATGGAAGGTCATGGTTGTGACATCGTCAATGACGACCCCAGCTTCGGTGGAGAGACGGAAGCTCATGGTTGTGACATGGTCAATGACACACCCAGCTTCGGTGGACAGATGGAAGGTCATGGTTGTGACATGGTCAATGACACACCCAGCTTCGGTGGACAGATGGAAGGTCATGGTTGTGACATGGTCAATGATGACTCCAGCTTCGGTTGACAGATGGAAGGTCATGGTTGTGACATGGTCAATGACGACCCCAGCTTCGGTGGAGAGATGGAAGCTCATGGTTGTGACATGGTCAATGACACACCCAGCTTCGGTGGACAGATGGAAGGTCATGGTTGTGACATGGTCAATAAGAACCTGAGCTTCGTTGGAGACGGAAGCTCATGGTTGTGACATGGTCAATGACACACCCAGCTTCGGTGGACAGATGGAAAGCTCATGGTTGTGACATGGTCAATGACACACCCAGCTTCGGTGGACAGATGAAAGGTCATGGTTGTGACATGGTCAATGACTGTTACAAATGACAACCTGAGCTTCGTTGGAGACGGAAGCTCATGGTTGTGACATGGTCAATGACACACCCAGCTTCGGTGGACAGATGGAAGCTCATGGTTGTGACATGGTCAATGACTGTTACAAATGACAACCTGAGCTTCGTTGGAGACGGAAGCTCATGGTTGTGACATGGTCAATGACACACCCAGCTTCGGTGGACAGATGGAAGGTCATGGTTGTGACATGGTCAGTGACTGTTACAAATGACAACCTGAGCTTCGTTGGAGACGGAAGCTCATGGTTGTGACATGGTCAATGACACACCCAGCTTCGGTGGACAGATGGAAGGTCATGGTTGTGACATGGTCAGTGACTGTTACAAATGACAACCTGAGCTTCGTTGGAGACGGAAGCTCATGGTTGTGACATGGTCAATGACACACCCAGCTTCGGTGGACAGATGGAAGGTCATGGTTGTGACATGGTCAGTGACTGTTACAAATGACAACCTGAGCTTCGTTGGAGACGGAAGCTCATGGTTGTGACATGGTCAATGACACCCAGCTTCGGTGGACGGACAGACAAAGCGTGGTTGTAACAAGCTTCTTTTATGAAAAGTAATTTAATATATTTTGGGGCATAATGTAAGCTGTCCATCAACCCTGGATGAGACAGCTTGGATCAACATATCATTTAGGCTATACAGCAGACTTGCATCCTTTTTGTTAGGACAGTCAATGAAAACAGCATGAGCAATGTCAAGATGAAGACAGCCTTGGAGCACTGATGGGGACACCTGCAGTGCTGCCATCTGTGCTTGCTGCCATTCATCCATTGGGATTCATGCAGCTGTATAAACAGATGATGGAAGCTCTGTCCAAAGAAAATGTATGCAGCAGACTGCTATATCGCAGATCTTTTCTGTTTTGAAGGCATTTAAACACCCTAAGACAATCATATGACTGGTAGAGATGTTGTCTCCAGATTTTCTGTCCGAAACAAGATTAAAAAGACAACAACACAGGATCTGATATAAAACTATTTATTGATACAGCTAACAGTACCTTCTCTTGACGTCGTGGCACATATAAAGATTGTAAAAGGTTTCCATAGCCAAAAATATAACCCTTTGCCAGCAAAGGTCCATTCTCCAATGATAAATGCTTGTGGAAGACAGCTCCTACCCCCCTTTTTCACAAGCCTATTACATGTACATATTATTGCATGGTTGATTACTTGTTCATATTTTCCAAAATAACTATTCCATTTACCCCAACAGCTATTTTCTTCATTGTGTAATAAACACTTCTATAATACTTGCTAATGTTCTTTAGTTTTGCCTACCATTACATAGATACTACGAAGTATGGTCTTGAAACATACTTGATTCCACCGACCGAAAGTGCTCTACAAACAAGTTTAGTAACTCGGTGATAAAGATGAAATAGCCTTTGTTTCAGAAATTTTACACCAATTGTCAAAAAGGTGGAGCACTTTCCATGAGTATAATACAAAGGTTCATAGTTTTCCATATATCTCCTGTGAGCACCTGACAGAGTAGTTCTATCCTCCACCTCCGAAACAATCTACCCAGCTCCATGGAAATCTATAAACCACACTTCCAATTTGAATAAGCCACTCTTGATTTATCACAATAATAGATCCTGAATAATGGTCAACTGAAGATTTCACAACATTATGACACTCTCCAGCGTGAGAAAGAAATTACATGTATGCCAAAAGTGTGGTCAATGAACCTGGATCAGGGAGGGAACTCGGCAAACTTAGTTATTTCCAACACATTTTCCTCACTGATAAAGAATGTAATGTTAAGCCGGACCGAGGAGCATCATGGTCTCCTCCACCTTCTCCATAAATGTCTCGACGAGTGGCATAGCAAAGTCCTCCCTGGCAAGAATCTTCTCACACTTCTTCACCCACTTTCGGTCCTTCTTCCTCGTAGCTTCCAATTCCTGAAAGAGAACAAATGAGAATGTGATTCACCTCTCTAATTAAAAAGCTGCTCCAGTTTGCTACAAATGACAGCTGTAAACAGTTTGCTTGTAACTCCCTACTTGAGCATTACATGTAGAGATTCTGGGTGAAAAGGTTGAATGGAGACAAAGTCACAACCTACCTCCTTCTGAGGCTCCTCAGGCTGAGAATGCGGATTCATGATGTCTTCGAGATCTGCATCACTGATATTCAAGATATTCTTGGCCAATTGCTGGGCCTTCTGAAGAGACTCGGCCCTCACAGCTACACCGCTATCTTGGGACCCATCCTCACTGACAGCTGCTGCAGCTGCCTGGTGCCGGGCACGCTCCATGGCCACAGTTCTCGCGTGCTGGGTCGAGTCCAACAGATTGTCTGCCAAGGTCTGTTGGAAGAGAGATAGTTAACTTGATGTAAGGTATACACTCGTGATTCAGATGTCGATGTGTTGTTCCAAGCGCCGGTTGCCTTCTACTGTTCATTAGTCTGTCTAGTGAGTAAAGTATTGCAGGTACAAACATACCTAGGAGAATGTAGAACGGTAATATATTGCCTCTTACCAGCATGATTACACCTCATCTTGTCACTCAGAACACCCACCTGAACAAATATCTGGAAGCCTTGCACGGTGTCGTGAGCCTGCCTGAGCTTGGTATGAGCTGTATCAATGGCCACCTCACTCCTCCTCGCCAACTCACGTAACTGATCCTGTGCTGCTGCTTCAAGCTCCGTGCACATACTCTCCAGGTCGATGTTCTTGGCATGGAGTTCTGCTGCCGTCCTTGTCTTTCGTTCCAGTTCAGCTTTAGTGCGGATAAACTGCTCATCAAGTTCTCTCTTCTCCCGAGTCACAACTGATAGTCTCTTCCTGCAAGACTCTAACTGGAAGTTAGCAAGAAGAAACCTGATTAGAATGCATCATTATTGGGCAAGCTTGACCCTGGGTGGTGAATAATTGGAATCAAGCAAGTGCAGGCCAGTTACTTAGGGAGAACCTCAGACACAAAGCTTACTGTTACTTACTGTTGCAACATAAAGTGAGAAGACATAAAATGTCAACAAGTCAGGAATAACATCACATGAGAACTTACTGAAGTCTTCTGTTTCTCTGTTGTCTCTGTGAGTTGCTTCACTCTTGCTTCAAGGTCATCCTGAAAGACAACAAACATACATCATTACCATAACTTTACCTGCCAGTATCCATTACACTGTCAACCCTCAAGAAATGGCCACCTTGATTTGGCTGGTAAGACATTAATTAACTTCTATGCTGTACACTTGGTGAGAAGACATAATACCTGCCGAGTGACAAACCAACTGACGAGCTGCACTGATAGCCACCACAAACCAGATGCCTTAAAAGCCTGTGTAACAACTTACAAATGCAGCAATATCTGTCTTCTCATGTTCCTGTGCAATCTTCAAGCGTAATCTGTTGTCCTCAATCAAGATGCGTTTCTGGGAGTTGTCTCTTTCAAGACGACCTAGCCTGCAAGAGGAAGCATGTTTGAGTTAAAGAGCTGCAGTAGACAGTGTTGTGTTACAAAGGCATAAGCTAACAGCCATGGTTAGCATGATGAGGCAAAGTCTATCTGTTGCCGACTTTATCAATGATTCCCAATGAGCTCGGCTTTATGACTGTGACAATGACCAAATTTCCTTGTGTCCTCAATACGACTCGGAATGAGCTGATGTGCTTACTTTTCTTGGAGTGTCTTCAGCTGTTGGTCTTTTTCATCCAACTCCGTCTTGAGCGATTTGATGAGCGTTGACTGGCGACAGACCTCTGATGATGCCATCTGCAAAACAGTGAGGAAAATTCATGATCAATTTCAAGAAACGGGGTGACCCAATCAGGTTATACATGTTGTGGATCATGTTAACTCAGGGACTTACCTTCATTCTCTTCTCCATCGCCTTCCAGTCTTGGTCCGACCTGTCCGTCCTCGGCGTGTTGGGTGACGAGGCATCACTCTCCTCCTTCAGAGACAACCTCGTCTGCAGGCTCATCTTTTCATGCTGAATGCGGTCCATATCTAGCACCAATTTCTGGTTGTTATTACGCAACATCCTCAGCCTCTGATTGGCTAGTGATAGATCTGCCTGGAGTTGCTCATTAATGTCCTTATACTCATTGACAGACTTACTGAGGGTGACCTTGGAAGATCGCAGGACCTGAAGCTGTAAATATAGAACAAGGAATATTAAGTCATCAGAAACAAAGAAAGCTTTGTAAACACATCAGGCACAAGGTGACATCCATGAATTGCCTGACTTGGGGCAGTCTGTGACAAGCATAACACATAAGGTTTCCTCAGCACTGAAAGACTCGTCGCTATGGAACCAATTTTCATCATTCGTAGAGGACCCAAGCCAACTGTTACCATAGGAAACAATACCTGCTGTTGTAAGGCTCCAAGCCTCTGTTTGAGGGTGTTCATCTGGTAGACTCCGTGTCCAGATACTTTCCTCTTCCAGTGGCCAATGATGGGCACAACATTCGAGGATGATGTCTGCGTGGAGACTGAAAGAGAATCACGACATTGTTGAGCGTGAGGTCATCATACACAAACTTTCATTAGATAGCATATAGCAGTGACCTTGCAATAGGACCTAACTCTGACAGACCCGAGGGAGAGACACATGTTTGATGTTAGATGTGACAGGCAGAATCAAGTGACTTAGAATGACTGAATACCTGGATGCAACTGTATCTTAGGCACTACCCTCGGCCGTTTCTTCTTGGCTAGCTCGTCATCTCTGACAGGAGGCTCGTTTTTATTGTTCATGCGTCGGATGTGATCCTCAACAGATTCAACCTGAAATCATAGATTCAATGACACTGAAATGATTTCCAACACCAGTGGTACTGACTGAAATAATCTGGACAAAACCACCGTGATCTGACAGAGCAACTGTTTGTGTAGTAGTGAGAGTCATGAATAGTTCTACTGAATTTGACAAAAGTCCTTCTACAAACAAGCAACTAAAGCCTATTATTAATGAAGCAGCAGGAAGCCAGAGAAGAGCTAAGCTGCCATGCAGAACTGGTCGAGTGAATAGCATGCTGCCATGTGATATAATGGGATCATACCTGTCTATCCGATGTCTTGTTAGAACTGGGAGTCTCTTGCAGCTGATCACCAGTTCCCTTCGCAGCCCTCACTATGGCAACACCTAAGCTTTCTTGAGTGCGTGCCGTGGCATGTTGACCCTCGGTGTCTGTGCTTGACCAGGTGCTGGAGTCATCCTCTTCATCACTAATGCAAAGAGTAAGGAGATGATGGAAAGAGGCATTCTGATTGTGTAACAAGACGTTTTTTAACCCAAATTGTCTATTCCTTGCCAAGTAAAAACAAAGTCGCCTTCCATTCCATTTACAGGTTAAGAGGAAAGGTGTTATTGGGGGAATCGTCAAAGAGCTTGTCATTTGAACATGGATTCTTGTATGACCTGCCAAAAGTGTGCCAACTGACCTGTCACTTGAGACCTCCTCCCATCCATCGTCACCAAAGTTGTCCACCAGCTGGTTCATCTCCTCAATCGAGTGATTCAAACTGCGCTGGAACTAAAGCACATGTAAACAACCTTTATTCACCATGATTCAAGCAGAAAACTCGACACATTTATTCATAAAAGAGATATTTGATTACCTTTTTAGCCTGATTCTTCTTCTTCGACTTGCCACTCCTCTTAGAGGCACCGCGGCGGTAAACTTCACGCTGCAACCTGAAAATCATACAGAGAAAGTAGTGACGGTTATGACGATTATTGAAATGGTCAAACTGATCCAACCATGAAAAAGAGTTGCCCACCTTGAGATCTCCTTCTTGAGGTCAGCTATTTCCATTCTCTTCTCAGCCACTTGTTGTTTACATGTGTTTACTTCAGCCTTCAGTATCCTCTTCTCTCCACCCCACTTCTCCTTCAGTTCCTCCAGCTCCTGCTTCTCACTTGTCAACCTCTCCAATGCGCCCTCTTTATTCTGTAACTGCAGTCGAATGGAGCGAAGTTCTTCCTTGAAATTCTTCCTTGGAGTGAGGTTTCGTTCTTCTTGAATCTTCAGGAATTCAACCTCTATAAGAAAGAAACACCAGGGTGAGTAATGATGAAAAGAACACTCTTAGTAGGACACCGTTACCGTGGTAATACTGCTCTCTGTTTACAGCAAGACACACTGATGCTGCAGGTCAGTGAGAATGGCCCACTGAACATACTGCCACTCCCCCTATGGTTGTTAAAGCAATTTACCTTCTCTCTCCTGCTGCAGAGCAGCCTTGAGTTCATGGACTGTAGCCGCATCCTGGGTCACTTGCACTCTCAGATTGTCCAGCTCTTCTTGGAGGTCCATCCTGGAATGAGAAATGAAATATAAACATTTGAGCTGTATTCAATGTCTCTTTGTCTCACTTTCTAGAAGCATGTCTTGAATACCTGAATTGTCTCTCGAACTTGTGATTCTCTTGAAACTGGAACCCAAACTTATCTGCCAACTGATGGCCACTGAGACCTGAATCCCTGGGGCTGAATGAGAGGAAGAGGAGAAAGAAAAATCCTAACCTTTCAACCATCAAATTTCTGTTTTCATTCTTGAAATGTGTGAGTTCATTCCATACAGTGTCAGTGTCTTCTTTCTGAAGGGACTTGGGTTCTGGCCTCATCAGCTTCTTCTTCTTCTTGGGGCTGTAAATACCACAATAGAATGAGAGGTTTGTATACTTCAGAGTAACACTTGACAGGAGAGAAGAGGTCGTACAAGGTTTAGAAAAAGTGTCTTGAGGGGATGCCAGGCCAGCACTTATAGTATAGCTTTTTCTTCATGTTGAATCTTATCATACATACCCATGGTATTCTTCTTCCAGAACACGGAGTTGATCCTTCACCAACTTGAAATCATTCTTCACCGACTTCATTCTCTGGAGTCGTTTGTCATGAGCCGCCTTCAGTTCAGCGAGCTCCTTGGTCTGAAAAACAACCAGATCAAATTATCACTTTCTCCAAATTGAGGCCATGCAGTGTCGTTATTCAGGCACACATTTTGGACAGCACATCAATCCGTGTCCTTTACCATAGTGCATCATTTGGATCAATGATGTATACTTTACTTCCAAAACGATATATTTTTCTGTGATGACATGATGTGCCAGGGTTCGTACCTTGAGTTGGAGCATCTCCTGAGTATTCTTAAACCTCTTCTGTAGCACTTGGTACTTGACATGGATCTCCCCTCCTTTCACTGGAGACTCTGATCTTGATCTCGAGCCACATTTGTTGAGTGTGGAGGAGAGGTTTGGACTTGGCTTCAACAGAATCGGTGCAATCTCCAGCTCATCATCATCAGAGTTGATCGATCTGTTCTGAAGTTGTTTGATGATTCTGCAAGAAATGAAATGGGATAACGTAAAGATGACTCTGATCTGATTCTGCTGCGATTGTGACAGAACAACTACACCTAAAGGACTCAGAGCAATATGCCCTTCAGTTTGAACACATAACGAGGGCCTACCTGTTCTTTTCCTTGAGCCTGTCTCTCACAATGTCCAGCTCAGCCTTCATGCCCTTCAGTTTGAACACATAACAGAGGCCTACCTGTTCTTTTCCTTGAGCCTGTCTCTCACAATGTCCAGCTCAGCCTTCATGCCCTTCAGTTTGAACACATAACAGAGGCCTACCTGTTCTTTTCCTTGAGCCTGTCTCTCACAATGTCCAGCTCAGCCTTCATGCCCTTCAGTTTGAACACATAACAGAGGCCTACCTGTTCTTTTCCTTGAGCCTATCTCTCACAATGTCCAGCTCAGCCTTCATGCCCTTCAGTTTGAACACATAACAGAGGCCTACCTGTTCTTTTCCTTGAGCCTATCTCTCACAATGTCCAGCTCAGCCTTCATGCCCTTCAGTTTGAACACATAACAGAGGCCTACCTGTTCTTTTCCTTGAGCCTGTCTCTCACAATGTCCAGCTCAGCCTTCATGCCCTTCAGTTTGAACACATAACAGAGGCCTACCTGTTCTTTTCCTTGAGCCTATCTCTCACAATGTCCAGCTCAGCCTTCATGCCCTTCAGTTTGAACACATAACAGAGGCCTACCTGTTCTTTTCCTTGAGCCTGTCTCTCACAATGTCCAGCTCAGCCTTCATGCCCTTCAGTTTGAACACATAACAGAGGCCTACCTGTTCTTTTCCTTGAGCCTGTCTCTCACAATGTCCAGCTCAGCCTTCATGCCCTTCAGTTTGAACTCATAACAGAGGCCTACCTGTTCTTTTCCTTGAGCCTGTCTCTCACAATGTCCAGCTCAGCCTTCATGCCCTTCAGTTTGAACTCATAATCGATGATGGGTTCAGTCGCCTGGACGCACATGTTCGACGGCTCCAGGTTCGTCTGTGACATCACACATTTTGTTGTATCTTCGACGGCGTCTTTCAGGTTCTGGTGGAGTTCACAAATCTGGTCATTCTTGGACATGAGTTGCTGGAAGCATTAATATGACAAATGAAGAGAAACTCTGCATTTCAATGTCCAAAGAGACAGAGCTTCTTCATGATAAGAGATAGGAGAGTCATCAACGCACTCACCTCTTTCAACTTCAAACATTCCTGACGTAAGTTGACCTCCAAATTCTTCAGGTCTCCGTGTCTGATCTCCAGCTCATCATACATCTGCAAGAAAGGATCATTTACACATTACTTCACTTACACAATCTCCAACACGCAGACCAGTCTGGTTGTGGTGAGGTCAACTGGTCAGCTACTTGAAATACCGAAGGCAAGAGGATTCTTAATGTGTCTGGCTAGTATCAATGATCATTCCTTTAAAGCAAACCATACGGACATGTTCATTGCTGGGATGATGAGCATAGATGATGGTTCGTCTCCCTATTTCATTGGTCAACCCTCAAGATATGCTACTCACGGATTGGACGGACTTAATCTCAAGCAGATGTGTTTCATCTTGGTTCTTCATCACTGAAAAAAAAATCGGCATCAATTTGTACCCATTACTTGTGACTGACAGAGATTCTGTCCTAAAAGTGAGATCCAAGACAAAAGGACAACCAAGAAGAGAGCATTGAAGGATCAGGAACAAACCTGAATCATCTGAGACTTTAACATGCAAAACTCAAATCAAGATAGGACCTACTTTTCTGTGTCTCCTGCTGCAGGTTCTGTAGCTGATGGATGAGTGTTGCTTGCTCCACGGCGTGTCCCTTACACTTCTTGTGAGTGCACCACAGCTCGGACAGTTCCTTCTTAACCATATGCAGCTCACTGTCCTTGCTCTCTATCTGAGCATCGTGTTTCTTGAAGTCAAGGTCATGTTTGCCCAAACAACGTCTCAACTCCTCAGCCTGAAAATGGATACAAGACCTGTTCATTCGGTCTGTCCAGCACTGTTTAAAGTAACCTGGTTTGTTATTTTGATCACACAGAAACAACCTAGTGTCTGATTCTCCTGGTAGATGGCCAAGGACTGGTTCAAACGTCATCAAGTTTGGGCGGATTCACAATCTCAGATTGCCTCTGTTGTCTGTACATGTGTGTTGATCACAGTTGAGAAAATAAGTGAGCAAGACATGCTAGATTACAACCTCTGTCCCTATGTTGCCTAAACTCCAAAACATGTGGCAAAAAGCCATTAAAAAGGTGGATGAAGAGAATCATGCATTTGCTCACCTCGTCATAAACTGTCTCATATCTCGTTTTTGTTTCCTTCAGTTCAAGCTGCAAGTTCTGGAAAAAGAATTCAATACAATGTGTACACACATGAAGTAATGTTTAAACTGGGAAAGTATTAAAAGACAGCCCACTCTTATCCCTCAAAATCGACTGAATTCTACAATCAACGAACAAAGCTATTTCCTCACCTTGATCTTGTTGTCATGAACGATTTTGATGGCGTTCAGGTCAGCATTTTCCGTCTTGAGTGCAATGGCGTCTGCCTTCAGTTCAGACAGCTGGCGACTGAGGTCGAACTTGTCTTTCTCAAATCCCTCTATGAGTTGTTTATGAAGGCCATCAATGGTCTTCTCCTTGTTACTTCTGCTTCGTATCTACAAGAGGCAAAGAGAAAAGTTCGCTGAGAACTGACCCGTGTAACCAGTTGAGATAAGATGAAGTAGCTCACAGAATAACAAGTAGAGCAGTTGGTTGCATCGCCAGATTTTCCCTATGTGCAGCCGAACTGCAGCTTATTGAAACTCTCAAGACCAATATGAGTGAAAGGAGTCCCTATCTTACTGAGGAGAAAGACACCGAAACAAAGTCCACACACCTGCTGGTCAAGGTAGTTGTTCTTCTCATTCTGATCGCACAATTCCTCTGTCAGCCGTGAGACCTTTGTCTCCAGATCTGCCTTACGTTTAGCCAAGGCTTTCAGATCTGCCGTCAGTGTCGTCACTATCTTCTGCAGCTCTTCAATACGCTCGTCTTTCACCTGAAGGATCTGAAGAACTTTCCGATCCTTGATTTCAGACTTTTCCTTTTCCCTGAAATCACATAATAATACGAGTCTTATATAGCGCAGTATCCAAGAACACATAAGAACTCATGGTACTCGAACAGTTAAGTAAATAATCTGCAGTGACAATTAACGCTTAGAATTGTCACATCATCCAACATCAAATCAAAAAAACAAATCATCGGACATCTTTCAGTCAGGCAAATGATTCGTTCTCAGAAAGGAAGTTAGTTCTCTAATACATGACCAGTTTGGATAATTTGCCACTTACCGCTTTACAACCAAACTGACAGCTTGCGTGAGATCAGGAGAAGCCACCTGTAACCTCTTCCATAATGACCAGACAAATTCTTTGTCAGCCTGAAAACACAGAGAAATACAACTTCAAAGTCACCATCAAATGAAGTTAAGTTTCCCCCAAGAAACTAAAGGACCGAATTTCCAAAGTTATAAGTAGGGCAGTAACCACATCTGCAGAGGACAGGTCTCAACCAGAGTTGGTATATTCAGCCTGTCAAAAAATGGACTCACCTGAACTTGGGCAAGTTCTTCAGAGAGCGATCCATTTTCAGCACGCAATCTGGCAATTTCAGACTCTGAAGAGGAATTCAAAATCATGCAATACATAAATGAAATATGACTCTCAAACCCTCAACCGCAAGGTATGACACAGCTGTCTTCATCGTTATTTAAAGTATAAAGTCTCACTAAACCGTAAACAAAGTTTTGTTATTTGACAGAGTTGAATGAAAACAGATTTAAAATTTCATTCAAGATGTACAGATATTATCTCGACATGCTTACCAAATCTATCAGCCATTTTGCACGTCTTGTCGTAATCTCCTCTCCAGTTTCACACACAATTTATAAAAGCATCATCTGGAAATTAATGAGGATCTTCAGGAAAGATAGGATAAGCTTTATTTTCATCAGTACGAGATGCATATAAAAATGTGAGCTATGAAAGGCTCTTTTACCGATATCTAGAAGAACAATAAATAAATAATACATACAGGTTATCACAGATATTCATTAAAGGGTAAGACAATGTTGTTATTAAAGGAACAGCCAATTCACCATGTGAGACAAGGTGGGTGCCTCGATCCTACACCACACTCACACTGCACCCTCAACTCATCATGTTCTCACTCTTATAAAGTTAGGCACCCTCAGACACTGTGATTAATAGCCGAGATATGTAGATCTGTCTGGTAGTGATTTGTAGTTAACATTTAAGCGACCGTCGCCACTTACTCTGCAAAATTTTGTCGAGTACGGTTTCAGTCTTGAACCTGTTCGTGTACATATGCACTACATGCACGCTCCAATGCAATCCCGTGCACTGCGCGTGCATTGAGTGATTGATTTTTCATACCAAACAAAAACAACGCACAAAAAGGTAAAAAAAGGCAACAAATAACAATAAACATGAACCTTTTCAGCGCTAAACTGATTTACCGTTAACACTTCACACAGGCCTATATCAAGGAATGACTAATATTTTCGTCAAACAGCTTTTATTGGTGTTTTATTTCAAAACCATTGAAAAATTTCGTTCAAAAAACCGCCACGATCAATTTCTGGCAAACATCATTGTGTCGTTATAATTCACTTCCTAACAAAAGTAATTTTATTATTTTCATATCAAATAATGACAATTACCTCAATTCTGTGTTGGCTTTTCGAAAAACTATTTTGATATTTACTTTTACAAAATTTACTTTTGCAGCATAGTTGTAAACAATCGCCGACTTACGATAAAAGCACATGGCAGCGGTAGGTACAAATGTCAAAATATTTCCCGGATTTAAACAGTGTTATTTCATAATCCCCGAGGTTGAAGTGAATCAAAAACCATTTATGGTATTTTTTGTGTTCATAAATAATGATTAGTGTATTACCTTTTAAAATATGTTGTATCGTTTGTTATACATTTTGTGATTAATGTTTGACATTTCAAAATGCATTAATAAATGAATGCGGTCTCTATCAGGACTCAGGTCATGAATGGTCTCTGCCTGCTTGCTTGCTTGGTATACGGGGTGTAACAGAATATTAAGGAGTGTCAGGAAAGTCATTCTCCGATCCCGCACGCCCTATCCTCTCGCCTAGTCATCGAGATACTTTACAGTCCTCAAACAGGGGAATACCAGGAAAGTTATTCTCTCATCCCTCACTCACTGGCCTGATCAGCCTGAGTCTTCCTCATCGTCTGGTGGTATCCAGTGAAAATGTCCTCGGTCCCTAGGTCACAGAAGATGGCACTATCCTCAGAAATGGCTTCTGTCCATAGAACCATTGAGGGGGGGGGAAGTGGACCTTGTTTCACTGGCTAGTGAGGCCCTTGAACAGGTGAGTACAAGGTGCCGCCATATTGAACGCTTGGACAGCACCTGGGTGGGTTTACAGTAGGGACAGTGCTTATGACAGATTCTGCCTGTGCCACCATATTGAATGCCTGGATAGCTCCTGGGTGGGTTTACAGTGGGGGCCTGTACATATTCATTGAACCATAACAAAATATAGAAATAACTTGAATGAGTCTATTTTCTTATTGAATAATAATTTTTTACTTCATTATTTACATCATACATTTTACATTTTATAAACAAGAAAAAACAGGTGCAAAAAAGTGATTGCCTTTGCAGGCCATGACCATAAACTCACACTTTTTATGAGAGATAAATGTTTTAAACCTTTCAAGCCTCGGTTTACGTTCAAAGAGTTAAAATCTGATATAAACCTTTCCTGGGTCCAAGTTCGAGTGAGAAGGTTGTATTTCAGCTTGGCCATGGTAACCTCCCCCCCCCCCGAGTGTGTCATCTTCCTGGAGATAAAGACCAGTGAGTGTCTAACCTTAGATACGTTGCGCCTACACCTACTACACTCGCTGGTCTCCATCCTATCACTAACGGCTACACTAGAAGTGCCTACAGATGACGGCACTAA
The DNA here is from genome assembly GCF_910592395.1 of Lineus longissimus. Taxonomy (NCBI): domain Eukaryota; kingdom Metazoa; phylum Nemertea; class Pilidiophora; order Heteronemertea; family Lineidae; genus Lineus; species Lineus longissimus. The sequence continues at coordinate 28,673,146 of NC_088309.1, read as the reverse complement.
CTGCCAGTCATGAAATAAACTGCTATCAGAACCTTGTAGGCCTAACCCACCTCTAATCTAGCTAAAATGACCAACATGTACCACTAAAGGAAAAAAACTGTAAATTCAAAAAGATATCGTGACAAAAATATTAAAAAACAACTGAAATTGATAGAAGATTTATATGCCTAGACGGGGCTAAGGAAGATGACAATGTATTGAATGATAAATTTATCGATTGACTTTAGCAGCTAATTTAATTCAAATAGTACATAGACTATTTGAGAACGGGAAAAGGGTCCCAAGAGCATTCAGGCTTGAAAGGTTTAAATAACATTAGTTTCAAAGGTACAAAACACACTGGGCCACAGTGCAAGATTATGTGTGGTATTGCATTGTCAAATACATACAGGTGATCTACATACAGGTGTTCTTCAAACATGTTGATAAATCACAATTTTGAACAAACATTTTGCCTAACAAATTGTAGCGTTGCATTACATTACATTACACTTCCTGAAACAAGAGCATCATCCTGCTCTGTATCAATGTGATGCGTTGGTGTAAGCACGGAGAGTTCGTTCATTAAGTTTCTCCCTGACGGAAGTGATTTGACACTCGTCGGTAGTTTTCAGCGTATCCTGATCAGGGCTTGTTGTACCTTTAAAATATTAGAATGAGAATGACACAATCAATTCATAACAGAATCCTCAGCAAGACTTGGCAGGAAATCTCCTCTGTACATTCTTGTTGATTCCTCCTTTCGATGTTCTTGAATGTATAGGTGGCTTAGCAAAAAGGCATCTTACTTCAATCACATAATCAATCAATGGTATCGAAAATAACTAGACTGTGCATCATTCAGTGTCCAAGCTGATCCAAAGATCGACACACCTACCTTGACCTATCTCAACTACAATCATTCATAGTCATCCCCAAGTCCATGAAAATCCAAGAGCCCCAACCAGTCCTCTCCAAGCTTGTATTCCTGTAGACTTCTTGAACCTTAAAAGTATGAGAATCTGAAATCATGCAGTTATACCGATCACTAGCAAGATATCTCAAATCTTGCAAATAAATCTGATGCCCAGCAAGATGTCTTAAATCTCACTGAAAAATCTCTGAATCTTAGCAAGTTATGTTAAAACTTTCTGAAAAACACAGGATCGTGAGACCTACCTTGACTCGCCTCAACTACAATCATTCGTAGTCATACCCAAGTCCATGAAATTCCAAGATCCGCAACCAGTCCTCTCCAAGCTTGTATTCCTGTAGACTTCTTGAACCTTAAAAATATGAGAATCTGAAATCATGCAATTATACCGATCACTAGCAAGGTATCTTAAATCTCGCTGATAAATCTGATGCAGCCTAGCAAGATGTCTTGAATCTCACTGAAAAATCTCTGAATCTTAGCAAGTTATGTTAAAACTTTCTGAAAAACACAGGATCGTGAGACTTACCTTGACTCACCTCAACTACAATCATTCATAGTCATCCCCAAGTCCATGAAATTCCAAGAGCCCCAACCAGTCCTCTCCAAGCTTGTATTCCTGTAGGCTTCTTGAACCTTAAAAATATGAGAATCTGAAATCATGCAATTATACCGATCAATAGCAAGGTATCTTAAAACTCGAAGGAAAATCTTTGATTCATAGCAGCAAATATTTCATCATGTGATACAGTCGGGGTTATTTCATAATGTGCCAGGTGGATGCAGGTAGGAACTTCATGCTAGGTAAAGGCAATTATAGTGCTTGGCATGTCAGGAGAGTTAAGTTGGGAAGAGGGGCAGTGCAGTCAGTGCGGGCAGTTATGGTGGTGAGGGAGAATGATATAACCCTGACAGTACCAAACATGAAACAGTTGCAAAGATAAGAGAACAAAAAATATCTCTTTAAAAAGTATCTTTTCTGATTTCAAAGAAAGCATTATGCATGTGTCTGTGATGCACAGTGGTTGACACTTTGTAATGTGTGAATCTGTCAGCACAAACCTGTGCTCTGGGTAAACTCCATGCTCAAAGATCTCACGTTGGGCTTGGCTGTCTTCCTTGAGTGTGCAAGTGGGGCCATCGGCATTCAACGATTCAATAGGCTCTGAAAATATGCTGAAAGATGCAACATGATTACTTAAACAGGGCTAGAGCATAAACTGGTCTGATCAGAGAGATTGCTGCTTAGTATCAAGTGCCAGACGCTGGTACCACAGTCTGCTCTATTAGAGGACGATTAAAAGCTTACTTCTCACCTTCTCTTGAAACCAACACAATTCTGTGCTCATAAGGAAACTCAAGGCTCAGAGATCTCGGTTGTCTTGCCTTTGTGGACTAGGTTGGCCATCAGCATTCAATGATCCATGGCAATCAAAATATCTGAAATAATGCTGAAAGCTGCAACATGATTAACTGAACCAGGACTGAAGCATTTTTTTTCCTGAACAGAGAGACAGAGGAAACACAGTCGACTCACTATCTGCACTATTACTAGAGAACTGCTCTGGACTCTTGGGTCTTTGTGAGATTAGTTTTCTCTGCAACCCGAGACAGAATGATGAGTATCTCATGTTCAACTTGCTTTCATTTCGCAGTCAGTTTATTAGTTACCACTGTATGCCTTAGAGGGGGCAGAATGGTACTGTTTAGACAAGAAGTCTCTCCAACAGCCACAAGTATCTCTTCAAAAACATCTCAGCAACACGTTCGACCCAGGTAATCTGTCAGCTGGCTGACGAGTAGGTTGGGAATTGTGTGTGATCAGTTCTCTCAAAGACCACTGAGACAAGGATTAAGATCTTGTGTTTATAAGTTACCATTGTTATGCCTTAGAGGGGGCGGAATGGTACTGCTTAGACAAGAAGTCACTCCAACAGCCACAAGTATCTCTTCAAAAACATCTCAGCAACACGTTCGACCCAGGTAATCTGTCAGCTGGCTGACGAGTAGGTTGGGAATTGTGTGTGATCAGTTCTCTCAAAGACACCCAAGACAAGGATCAAAATCTTGTGTTTAATGGCGAACAAATGCTTGCCCTTTCCAAAGACACCCTTTCAGGAATCTTGCTCCCACGGGGGTGACTGGCTCTTCCACCCTTCCCCCGCTCTCCCCCTGCGGACATATCATTAGATAAAGCCAGGTCCTTGAGATCACGGTGGAGTGTCAATAAAAATTGCAAGCAGATGCCAGGGAGACCACTATCTGACATCCATAACAGCCTACTTCCCTCTTCAGCTAGTTACAGTCGGTGTGACACAACAGGCGGGATAGTGGTTGCCAAAAGTTTTTGATTGATTGATTTATAACATCAGTTGAAATTGTATTTTACGTGGTATCAAGAGAACACCGATAAGTCAACATCAAGTTCTTAATCAAGTTCTTGATTTCAGTGTCAACTGACCAAAAAAGCTTTACAGGGTCGTTCAAATGACTTGTTCAGACAAGAAGTCCGGTGACCAGATTTGGCTGGTTTCTTCAGTGTGATCACTGCCGGCCAAGGCGCGGTCAAAAGTGTTGCACTAAACATGTAGGATGAATCAGTACATCAAGTACCTGAACTGTTCGAAACTGAGAGTCAAAGAAAAAGATCGCCAAGAAACTACATCAACATTTCAGGCATGCATCAGCAGAAAACAGAAAAGTTTAAGAAACTGATGTCTGATTCTTGGCTCAAAGATATACTGATGATGTGACATCACATCATGTGGGTCTTTAAAAGATTAGTTTTCTCTGCATCTGTTCTGATCATTTGGAAAGTGGAAAGAAGTTGCTCACATCCAAGTTGACCTGCCTCGAGTCTTGGCCTGCGGAAAAATCCAGAAGAAACTCATTCAAAGAGAAAAATGGGAACAGAAATATTCAACTGTTGAAAGGTTCAAGAATCTCCTGCTGAATAAGCTGAACAAGTCAACTTCAAATTTAGTTCTTCAAATTTCGATTCCTCAAATTTAGATAAATTTGATCAAGTTGTTCAGGAAAAATGAGACACAAATTTCCACACTTACCTCAGTCCAAAGACAAACCAGCACTGATTCAAAATGCACAGGGCAGTTAGAACTGGTTCTGCTGATTAAGTCATGTGACCCAAGCCTCCTTTTCATTAACCCAGTCTAATCCCTTGTCCATTGTCCCGGTGTCAAGCCTGTCATGCTTCTCCTTCAATTCTGATTCAACATGCACTGATTCAAAATGCACAGGGCGGTGAGAACTGGTTCTGCTAATTAAGTCAAGTGACCCAAACCTCCTTTTCATTCATCCAGTCTAATCCCTTGTCCATTGTCCCGAATTGAAGCTACTGCTTCAATTCTGGTTCTCACAATACCTTTCTTTAACAGCTTTGATTAAGTATTATGGATGATTGGATTAGTTTGGTTAAAGGGGGGAATGTCAAGATAATGATGAGTCAGTACCTTTATTATTGGTCCTAGTGATGCTGTCCTCATCACTTACGTATCAGAGGAGTTGTTTTCTCATCTTTCAGTCCCTATCCTAGTCTCAGTTATAACTGCTAAGATGGTCCTAGTGATGCTGTCCTCATCACTTACGTATCAGAGGAGTTGTTTTCTCATCTTTCAGTCCCTATCCTAGTCTCAGTTATAACTGCTAAGATGGTCCTAGTGATGCTGTCCTCATAACAGAGAAGTCATCTGGCTTATCTAATTAAACTTGCTCCCTCATTAGCATTATGAGTATATAGCATGGAAAGTGACATTTAGTCTCAGCAGTATGACTATCTATTGATTTATTGAAGATGTAATTAGGGAAGTCTGCTGCGAAGGCAATCGCTGGTCGGCTGTTTGTCTCCCATTGCATATTGGTGTCGACATAATGACATAAGTATGCAAAGCAGCGAACCCTCGGCCTCCTGTCATTGGCGCTCATGTATTACTTTTCACATTCCCTCGACGTTTGACGATGTGATGCTACATGTTTGGCATGTCATTTATTCGCTGAATCGTCAGTCTTGGGAATAACTTTTTGAATCTTTAAAATTCAGTGTCATGCCCAAGGCGAGGCTGTGGCATGACAATATATTTCCCAGTCAAACTTTAATAAATTATGCAGTGTAATTAGGTTGGGAGTTTTTTAATTAAGGTAAGACAGCATTTATTATTTATTTCCTGAGCGTCGTGTTTATCACGTTGTGTCCCCCGTCCTGATGAAGGCAGTCGTGAAGTGGGTCCTGTAGGAAATGGTTTTAACTGCTGGGTCAATAATCGAGATACATTTTCCATTACTCCGAGTAGTATACCTCCGTCAGTTGCCTCAAATTGAATTTCTGAACTGTGAAAAGCCATCAAGAGCACATGTGACAGTTGGTTCATGTGATTATAGGTCCACAGACACGAGCTTATCATTCTGAGCCGCACCACGCATGTGTTGCTTCTGACTTGGATTGCAAATATTACTTAGGGATCAACAGACAATGAAGTTACAGTAACGACGTTGGGTTGAGCATAAGGTGGAATTGCGTTCAATTAAACAGGTCAGAAAGTTAAGAAGCAAAAACAGTCTTTAACTGTTGAAATAGTCATATTTATTGTCAAATCTTTTGGGATGTGAGTGATGATAAATTTGTTTCATAGAGTATTTTTGTGCATCTAAAATAATTGTGCCTGTCAGCCTGTTTTGGAAGTGGTGTTTAGTGGGTGTATTTTGTGATCAGGATGTTTGTTAATTCCGTGGAGGAGGCACTTGGCTTGGCACAGCTAAACTTTAAGTTGTACATTTCTACCTTATTTTATGAGACATCCTGCTCTGGAAGTTTCAGCATCCAGGTAAAATGAAAGTGCCGTATCTCTGGCTTGTGCAGCTAGCTTACAGATGCCACTAGTCTTTTTATAGACAGGTCATTGAGTAGGACAGGTCTCACTTTACGGCTAGCTCCAAGCATCGCGCAGCAGCAACCATCAAGGCTTCGTCCAAACTGGTAGGTGTGGCTGATTTCTCTCCATCATTTCTCAACAAGTTCTTCAACAGATGCTCTCCTTTTCAGAATTGTATGTATGATATTGCTTCTTTGTGATGTGTCCATAGGTTGGCTAGGTAAACTCTTACACATATCAAAATGTTCGCGAACTAACATGTCATTTACTTGTAGGAAGGTATGTCTTAGCCTAGCCGCTATCCAATGCTTACCTGTGCTCTAGCATAGGCTAGTGCTGTGTGATACGCCATCATGGAGCTGACGGTCCTACAGCGTAGAAACATTCCTCCATCCGCCAACGTATCTTAATTTCCTCATACAGTTTAAAAGGTGGGCCAAAGAGGGTGGAATCCCACACTTAAGGAACAATTCTGAGGAAAAAAACTGTAATGGGGAGTGCAAAAGTCGATTGGTAATTCAAATGTGTGTATTGAGATGGCCAGTAGATTTTTCTTGTGATCTGTCTCGCATATTCCAAACTGGCTTCTAATTTCAAATACCAGTTGTCAACCTTCTAGCTTTGACCAGCGGAAGTATTGGGTTAACTGTTGACTTGCTGCGCATTTCCGCTTAGATGGACAGGTGTAACGACTTGAATTGTTGTCCCAACATTGATGATCATGTCACTCGAATATCACACAGCTTTTCAAGGGTACACATGTTGAAAGGGATGAGACGAGAAGTTTGTCACCCAGATGGTTTGGAGTGGACACACAATTGATGCAAAAGTTGTTTGGTGCGCTATGTACAGTCAACGTGATACTAATAGGGCGAGATGCAATTTGTTGAGTTTGGGGCATGAATGAGATGATAGGTCGTATGACATGCTTGATGACACTGGCCCATATGCCATTAGAGCGTTATAACATCACTTTCGCTTGGTAAATTGTCACTACTTATGTGTCGATTGCTGTGTGGAAATTGCTTAGGATAACCAGTGTGGTCCATGTATCTGTTTGTGGAGAATAGACACCACTGGAATGCACTCTCATAACTGGTAAGCTTTCTGTCAATTTCAGTCCTCTTTTTGGACACTTTTTAAAATGGGCATGTTGCCTGTTTCCAAGCCTGCGATTCAGAGGAATTACTGCCAGCTCTCACTCATGTTAGTTCTGACTGTTCCTGTGTAGAGGGTGGTATGAGGATGCCTCAAAAAGTGTGTCAAACATTTGATGGAACGTTTATGTATATTATTGGATGCATCTCCGTTCTAAACTACTTGTATCTTGTGTAGCTTTTGAGAATAAGGAAGGATTGAAATTGATGCTCTCACTTTCTGGATACATCACAAATCTTCATGCGGTTGCTGTTGGTTGTAGAGCTGACCTGCTCCAAGTTTAACTTGAGAGTAAGTGAGCCAGCTGAAGAAAGCTTACCTCCAGCCTGACTTCCATTGGTGACTCAGGAAACAGCTGTGAAGTGATCATGTGATCTAAAATGATGTGTGTAGCTTGCTGCTCAACTTGATTCATCCCCGTTGTCCGTCATCAGTCCACATATATTACAGTCAGTCCTGACTAAAGAAAGATATGTCCAATCCTTGTTCTTGCTCCGGCTAATCACCATATGGGCTACTGTGAGCCAACTTCAATCACCCAACTCATCCCTGGTCAGCATCCCATGCCACTTTAGCCAAGTTCCCCTTGCCTCTCATCATCCTTGGTCCACGGTCGGCCAGAATCAGACCATCGACCAAGCTACCTAAGTATCCAGGCTATCAATCTAATGGTGTTCAATGCTCTCTTATTCAGCCAAGGGCTGGTCCTTCTTGACCAGCAATTTGTCAGCTTCCTGTAGATACGAAAGTGACCACTGAATATCTCCTTGACATGCGACAATTGGCCTGAAACCTCGATCGAACGACTTTACCACCTTGTTGGGTACAAGAACTCAAACAAGTTACAAATTGATTCTTCATCTGAGGTTCTCCATCAGGGCTAGACACCATTCCAGATATGGACTTGATCAATTTTGGAGGGTTGTTTAGTCTTGACGGCCTCCCGGTCCTGCTGAAGTGACCTCTGGTCAACTCCCTGCCTCTGTATCACCTTCTTTGCTGAACCTGTGTTGGAGGACATGAAGTTTAGTGTCTCACTGAAACAGACCCAACATATCAGGAGCACTTTCAATAAGAAAATGAGATGATTTACAGACAATGTGTATACACGGAGTGGTTAACAAGCACTCCACATCATATGACTGGCCCTGTACTCTGGTGACATTGATTGTGTCCTTTATATACAAAGATAATATGCCTTTCCTTTCCATACTTGGTCCAATTAATTTGCAGACATCGCATATTAAGTTGACAACTCATGTTGATAATGGCATCATCGTATTTCATTGTCTTGAGAAAGTTCAGGGACGTTGGTGAGAGGTTGTGATGTTATGTGAAGGAATGTTGTGACACACAGCGGGGAGGACCATGGATTCATTGGTTGGAGTGGGTTTCATCTCCACTGATTTCACCCTATGGATGGTATGAAAAACTTTTTCAAGGAAACACCTGAGAAACGGAGGGAGTCAGGCATGAAAGAGCTTACGTCCTTGTCTCAGGCTCAGCAACTTCCAAGCAATCGCACTCAAATTTTTTGACATCAAGTTCATGTCTGTTGTATCAACCCAAATATGTCTTTGGTAAAAAGTTTCACATCTTGTTCATGATAACCTAATTCATGATGTTGGATGTGTCTTTGTCTCCGTATCTGGGTAATCAAGTCCAATCAGATTAATCATAGCCGGTCCATGTCTCTGCCCCATGGAGACGGAAGGTTGATCTCAGAGACATGAGCCAGTCTCCAGGAAGTCACGTCAGGTTTCATATCACCTCATCCGATGACTTGATTAAGATTTAACCTCTTTGTCATAAGGAATTATAAACGATAAGTGGGGTGTACACTTTCTAACCTCCCATTGTGACAGTCATCTAGAATGGGTTAACATTGCGATGGACCCCAGCCAATGTCCCAGCTCAGCTGCCACACTGCAAGTCGAACTATTCATCTTGCATATGTAAGTGTCCTCTCTTGTTTCAGATCGAAGAGAGCCTGCGGGACTGAGTGGCAGCCGGACATCGAGTGCTGCATCAGGAGTGCTACAGGGGGACTGGCTGCTGTGGACGCACATGTTGAGGCCTGATGCAGGGACAGCTCTCGGTGACACTATCATTGGAACATGGCTGGTAACGGGAAGGAAGTGAAAGTGAAGGAGGAGCTCTTGGACATGGTGAGTCATCATTTTGAAACTAACAGTATTGATTTCAATTAAATAGCAAGTGCAGGCAGGAGCCATGGGGTCCAGTTGGTGGTCCAGGTGCAGGTAGCTAGGTATCCGAGCCTGGTTAGACTGGTGCTGGTGTGCTAAGAGATTTAGTAGAGCCACCTATTGGTCATCATTGTTACTCAATCTCACCCACATGGCTCCTGTCTATTGTCTCCCTTTAAGGGTTAACATGGACCACGGTATATGAGTCGACAGGTTAGATAACCAGCCTTTGTTGCATCAGACTGACGAGAATAACAGAGCAGGTTGTGATGTCACTGTAAACCTGTCACATTGTGTTTAGAAAACCACTTCCTGCGGACAGCGCTATTCTAACAGATGTCACATGGCCAGGGGACATCATCGTATCATGTGTTTTTGTCTCTTGGTGCGGCAGCATATGACAACTTTTGAAATAAAGCAGATGTGTTTGTTTCAAACTAAATTTCTTAAAGCTGAACTGAAGTATCTTGCTCAAGGGCACAAACATAGAAAGTCAGCAAGTCTTCTGAGATTTAACACTTGGAATCACTTGACATATGAAAGGGTTAATATGAGTCTTGCTGAGTCACCAAGACCGCAAAGAATGACAATGCAACAGATAACATATTTTCTTATCCCATAACTTGAAGTCAGTTATTTGATTAGTCTCCAAGCAGACACTCGTAGAATATACTTGAAGCTGCTTGGAGAATGTAATTTGATGTGATGTTGAGTCCGGAGTTGGAATGCATGTTACATACCGAACATGACAACCGAGTCATTCTGTCAATCTTAGTTTGACAACGATCAGCCTGGCGCCTACAAGGTTACCATCGTGGGAGAAATCACATCAAGAATGTCAGCCACATTTAATGGGACATGGAGAATCTGGTCACCGCAATAAAAATGATACATTATGAGATATCAGCATCGAGTGGACTGAGTGCCTCAATGGCAGATGGAAACCGTCACTCATATTGCCATCGGAGCTACAATTGTCATTACAGTTGTCATCTCATCGAGATGTGGTTTTGATGAAAAAGGACATTCAGTAAAGTACTTCTCAAAAGTTTTAAGAATATATTATGAATGACTTTCTTTCTGACTAGTTCCCTCAGAGCGTTGGTGATAGACATGTTACAAAGTAAACACGGCTAGTCGGTGTGATATGTTGATATTGATAATAGATGTTGCTGTAATGAATGCTGGGATCAACAAGTCATCGGAATGGGCAAGGAGCGGCCTGTCCTAGTTGGTCTGGAAGAATCTGAAAAAAGTGAACAAAAAAAAAACTTTCCAAATTACATAAATAATGGATACCCAAATGGATTATAGCACTGTGCACCTAATAACCTAATCTACAAACATACATGTTCGAGACTATTCAGTGGTTTTGATTGCCTTGAAAATTTCACTTGACTTTCCATTTCTTTTCATTTGTCTTGTCATGCAACATACACGTCACCGTCATCTCATTCCAGCATATCGCACCAATCAGAGTGTACCTGTCATCCTCACGCACCAAGAGGCCAATTAGATGCCATATCTATGACAATCGTGGTCTTGACAATCACCATATTGTTGTCTAAGAAAATGTAACAATTAGCCCAAGGAAATAATGGGCTATGTGTCAAAGGTCCTGTGATACACTATACATGTAGTATAGACACCATGATATTACATTAACATTGATCTTGATAAACTTGATTTAACACTAATGACTTTTCACCACAGTCTCTCCCTGTTGTGGCTGGGTGTCTTTCAAGAGGTTTAGATCACTCTCAAGGACGGTAGTTGTTGTTAATACCTTGACTACTTGGAATCACTTCCTCTGGTGTGGTGTCACTTCCTTATTGTCTATTTCATCTGTGCTGGTTGCCGTGTCTTTATCTGACATGTTTGGAGAGAATTCTCTTCTTTGAAAGAACATATTGCTTATCCATCCTGGAATACCTAAACCTGAGTTCTTGGACACTCTCCTTTTCAATGTGCAGCAAACATGATGGAAAATCTTTCAATGTCGATTTCCAATGGCTTTCAGGTAAATATGATACTTATGGCTGACGGAGAAATGGAATGTCACTTATTGGAACCCATTCTTACATAATGGTGGTCTTATATTTGGTTGGTCTCCAAACAACCAGCATCCTGACCCTCATGGCCTTTTACTCCCTTTAAATCAAAACTTGATGAGAGGCAAAGAGCTTGGTGGTCAAGATGAACAACCAGGGATTGTCATTGAGACCAGACTTATTGGGGTCAATGGCCAGACCATCCTCCCAGTGCAATAAGCCCGGGGCTGCTGCATCTTGGGTAAATAGAGTTGATTATGTACAGTTATGTAATGCTGTCATCTTAATTTGGTGTAATCTGCCAGACATGTCATTTGGTGTAACACTAATTACTGGCCTGTTAGGAGGATTATGTGTCAAGTGACCCTGAATGGCTCAATGTCCAACTCAGCAGTGCTAAGACAGAAAGCTGAGTAATCTGCTCTCCAGTTATAAAACATTGGCTTGGCTCAAGCCTGTAAGATAAATTTGAGGTGATCTAATATGAGAAGAGATTTGTTGAGTGTGGAAATATGATATCTTGTTGCTTGGACTCACAGCAACCAATTTCTCATGATTGGTTAGGGTTCCTCTGTACCTCAGGGCTCAGGTCTCCAAATTACACAACTGTTTAATTGAAATGTTGTTTATTGGATTTTAATGCTCCCTGAGTCAGGCCCTCAGACAGGACGTGACCAAATCTGTTATCTTTAGCCACTTAGCTGTCTAAGTAGATAAAGCCTATCTGGCTTCATTGTTCTAGGTGACAGACCAGCACTGTCCCAGCCCTGATCAGCCCTGACTCCCTGATAAGCTCCTCTTTAAAAAAAGGACCCTCAATCTTATGCCAGGCTCCAGATACCTTATCAAGGTCAGGCACTGGGATATAAGTCCTTGTTGGGTCAGATGAGCTTTATCACTCCTTCTGGTCAGTTCGTCTGTGCAGTTTTTCAAGTTGTAATTGCTAGAAAACTGTCATTGCGATTGCTGTAGGTTGTCATTTTTGTCAAGATGTCGGTGATCTTCTCCTTCATGGTTATGAGGGCTCACTCAACACAGTTCCAGGGAAGGGTATGTATAAGATTAAGGCCAAGGTAAACTGCTTCATCTAAGGCCTGACTGACCGCTGGTCTGTCTTTCTCCGATTTTCAAATTGTATCTATCTTGATGCTGTGTTGGTTCCTAGTTTCTGTGTGAACTATTTCCTCACTATGATTGGTTGATATTAATCATTGTCAATCTCTGCACATTCAGTTTTACTGTTATATCCAGTACAATTCCAACTGCGATTTTAACACCAGCACCTTTTACCAATGACAAAGATTTTAAATGCATGCGCCTGGACGTAAAAGTCTCTGTAGACTGTGTTCCAGTATTGAAAAGAAGAAGAAGAATTCTACATGTTGCAGTGTGACCCATCCTTAATTGGAGAATATGGTCACTTACCCACTGTGTAGTTATAGCTACATCATATTCATTTCATGGCCTTTTCAACTGGTTTAGTTAAAACAACAACTAGGCCTACAAATGTACAACAATGCTCTCTTTTAAATTGTCTTACAGGTCTTCTTCTTCTTGACTCTTTACTAATTGATCAAAAACTTGATGGCTTCCAATTACAGCCTCAAGGCCAGTCTTGCCCTTTTCAGCCAGATCAGGTTGAGATATATCATCAATGATGCCTGCATTCCAGTGTCCATATTTTGACTTGTCATTTGTACTCAAGCTTTGTGTTTATATAATCAGATTGATCCGATGGTATCAGGCCACAGGATGACTCTCTTGTCGATGTCTTTAAATAATTACAAGCTTCCTGTAGCTGCAATGTCCATCACAATGATGTCATTGATGGGGGTCAGCTTGCATAATCCCCCATGTTGACTTACCATCTCAAGTGTGCCATATCAAGTTATAACTTGGCCACAAATTCTGTCACCAAAGTAAAGTGCAGGTTGCTTGGAAGGTTCAGCAACTATAGCTGCCTAGTATTGAATCATCCTGGAGAGTGTAGGTTCACCAACTTTGGTCTTCAATGTCATCTTGACACACAAGGTGAGGATGAGACTTGGGGTACATGTGAGATGAAGAAGTAGGAAAAGCATTTGTAATCATAATATTGGCTGTGTGTGTGTGGTCCAGTTGAGAAGAATTCAATATGATATAGTTTGAGTTTTAAATGTTAAATTATTCTTTACGCTTGTGTGTCTTTTCTCCTTGCAGAGTCTGAAGAAAGCATGGAAGCCCCTCACAGAAATGGTAAGTCAAGGTTTAACAAGACCGGTTTAACTGCATGTCACAACTGTATTATAGGCAATCTGTTCATTCCCCCCCCACCCCCAGGAGCATTCCCTCGGTCCTATCTGCACCACCAATGGGCATTAAGTCCCCATACTACTGACTTGATCTGACTTCATCAATGGAAAAACTTCCAGTGCCGCACATGAGATTTAGGGCTTCACAACCGCGAAATGACAACTCTGAAATCTAAATGACCGTTTGACAATCTGCCATCCCTAATGAACCATCTCCGTGAACATTGTTATCAATATCAACTGTCATTCTGTCGACCTCTTCGCGTCAGATTTTATCACTGTGTGCGTGTCATCAAAGCTTTTGGTTTGGGTCCAATGATTGGTTGGCATCTTTGGCGTAATTGACCCAGTCTTTACGGGGACAGGCTGCCAATATTGGCTATCACGGCTCCTGTCATATGTACCATTAGCTGCCTGTCATGTTGCCAAGCCTCAATTGATTTTACCAAGAGCCGCACGAGTTTGATACAGCTTTTGTGCGCTGATATAGCGGTGGTCCAACCATCCTATCTTATGTCTTGTCATCGACAACTGCCGGAGTGATACGCCACACTCAGCCTCAAGGCATGCATGATCGCTAATCAGATGCAAGTTGGATAGCTTAGTGCTGCCACCTATGTCATACCTTTAAGACCATCACTTATCTGTCATCCCGGTCAAGCCCTTCAAAATCACTCAGTGGTGTTCATAGTCCCTTTAAGGATTCACCAGTCGTCGATGGCAGTCATTGCAATTGTAATTGATTGACATTTAATCGATTGATGGTTAACGAGGAGCTCAGGATTAACTGCAGTTATTGATAATAATCAGATGATGCTCACAGACTGATCAATAGTGAAATAAGATAAACTGATACCCAGTGTCACATGTCTCATGGCTATTTTATTGGCTCCATATTTGAATACTTATGTTCAGGAGAATTTCATGCTAATTAAGGCTAATCTTTAGATTGGGTTGGCACATCTTCGGAGTGTCTTTACATTCCAATGATACAACTTGATATCTGACCAGGAGTGTTTTCACCTTGACCTTGATATCATGTGAGCTGTGTTTGCAATGACGATGTCATTTCAAATATGGTGTCCCAACAGTCCTGTTAATCATTCCATCAGTGTTGGCAATTTCAAATTGAGTTCCAGTCCCATCCTGCCTGAACCTTGTTCCGACGCACACCGACGGTCGGCTGTCATAACTCAGGACAACAGGTCATCCCATCGCAGCCTCCTTGCTTCACTCATGCGTCGCAAATCGATTAAAACAATTATCTCAGTGATTAGTCGTTTAATCCACTCCAGCCAATTATAGCGGGGCGGGAGAAGCGACCCATAGCACTTGTCATCCGGCCCTATCTTACACGAGAGATAAAAGGTTGACAGATTGTGGCATATGGTGCATGATGTCACCATGGTTACCAAGTTTATCTCTGTTTGACAGGACACTGAATTGCGTGTCACCATGCGTCACCGGCTTGACTCAGTGCACAAGATAGTCACTTGTGGGTTCTTTTTGTCTCGTCACTCATAGAGAGACTGGAATGGTGCAGGCTCAGAGCCAATCCATAGAGTTTCACACAAACTGACACCGACGAGTTTGACAAAGGTAACTCTGCAAAACTATTTAATTGAGAACAGCTTATTTATGAGATCATATGATGACTGGTGATATTTTGTGGTTTGCTTTTAACTGATGTCAAATCACTTGGATTTTGTATGAAATTCATTAGAGATTCGAACCACTATCGGATTCAATACCGAATCTTACTTGTTTCATTAGAATCCTTCAACCTTTCTTCATTCCTCTCTATAATCTTTGCATAATCCCCTAAAGCCTTCATTGGCCTTGTCAAAACATGATAAAGAACAAATACCCAGTTTTTATCGCTATTTCACTGCTGTCCCTCGTGAGATTATGATATATCTCCATCCATACCTCCAGCGGAACCTGACCATGATGTCCCTCAGAGCACGTCGTGAGCCATTAGCATGAATCTTGTCAAACGGGGCATGACGTGATTTCAAATGTTAAGTCTCACCCTTATTCTCCATCGCAGTGGCGGTCCCTAATGACCTAGATGCCAATAGTTAGATGTTCATAGGCCGGGCCCGGAGGACCTCACACACATGTAGCTTTCATCTCAACTGCCACGAGTGAGTGAGGTTTACCTCCGTTTGACAGCTAAGGGGAAAACTGATCAGTCGTGTTGAGCTCAGCGTCTGCGGTAAATATGACATTATCATAAAGCTGTCACATGCGGTATTTTCATCATGAAATCATCTCTTTTCTGTTTGTCAGGCGATATTGAGCGCATTCCTGCGCTATCTCTGCCCTGTGACAGGGATGACACTATCGCATGAAATATCATAAAAAGAATCATTTCTGGCAATTTTCATCTTGGGACTGGGTATCCACTGTAACCATAATTGGCGCAGTAGCCTGATGTTGAATCGCTTGTCATTCTTCCTGTGTACCAGGTTGACACGTTATTAACCTCTTGTCACAGTGGAACACGGTGTGATCACGTCACCCAACGTGCTGTCGCTCTTATAAGATTACCAGTCTTATCTTAATTCTGTCGTACGTTAATCTGACTCATCGAACCTTGACAATATAAATTGACAGCTATCGATACAGTTACAAGCCTCTAAGTACTCGGAGGCTTCTGATTTACCCACCATTTCTCTTCTATCAGTTGACAAGATAGCGAATCAGACTCTTGTGACGCTAACCTATGAATATACTTTGATCTGTGCACTGAGAGTAACACAGGAGGTGTTTGAACAGATAAGCAAAGAAAAGAGATTCACATGTATAAAGTGCTCCACAAGGACCACAAAACAAGATAATTGATGCCACAGATACAGTAGAGATGATCCAATTTAGTGCAATCTTACTGAAATGAACCTGTCATTTAATCCCCTCTACACACCTCCTTCTCATTCAAGCCCTGCCTTCAAGTACTGATGGTTTGTGGACTCCGTTGACACGATCCTAGTTACTTCAAAGCATTTCCCGTTACATGAATTTTGATGACACTTAGAATGGGTTGGCGGTCTCCGCTATCTGGTTTCTCGGCTAAGTGCGGCAAAATTACACCGATAAGAAGACATATTTCCATCAAGACCGAATATCTGATATTTTGTGAATACATTCATATGTATACAGAGTCCTGCCTCATTTGCATATGAATGCAGTTTTAATTATACAATGTTGACTTTGTGATATGGGTTCGTGGTCTTTGTCACTGTCCCTGGTTCTTAACCTGAGATGTTGACTGAGATGCTACTTCATGACTTGTTGCGGGCCGTCCTCCATACTGATCTCATGAAATCTATTGATGGAATAGTTGTACCATTGATTTAGCTCCTGTAGGCTCAGGCAGCAGCATCCCATTCTCTAGTCAGGGCTGTCCTCGTACAGCGACCTAAACAAAAGTTTGTCCCTGTCAGCAGTGACTAGTTGTTTGCCTCTTCCTGGTCCTTGGTTGTTCCTTGATGAGATGGCCCCTTCAATGAAAGTCACCAACCCTGAAGCCAAATGGTATGACTCTCGACAGAAGAAGTAAAGATAATGGTTATGTGTTTCGATGTGAACAATATGTTGGTGAATCTAGAGTGACTGTCTGGGACGGTTGTCAACTAAACGAGGAATGCTCGTAAGTAACAAAAGTAATTTGATGGCGACGCACTTTGAATCATAATGAAGTCAGCAGCAGAAGAGGGACCTCTCTTCACACTCACTCTTGCTTACAATGCTTTTTTCATCTCCATCACAAGTGGCCACGTTTTCTCATGCATACATATTTGATTCTTGATTGTTTTTTTCGTTGTCGTCGCAGCCATTTGGGTCTGATGGCTGATGGACGAGGACTCCTTCGACCACTGCTGGGCCTCTTGTTTTGTCGTGAGCTGCATATGTTTTTGTGAGATACTTCCGTTTGGTTGTGCTGTTAGTCTGAGTTAGTGGCAATAAAGATGTGACTACTGTTGTTGTTTGAGGCGGGGAAGACATCTCAGTTGTAGTTGTCATCCTGAAGAGTTACTATAGATACTGTTTGGGGATTAACGCGGCCACTTTGGTCCTGCCAATTGGGTACCACCTTGGCGTAGAGTCAGTGGAACAATGGGCATGTCAAACATGAAAGTGTCTTGGAGGCAATGAACATCACAAAGCTCTTGATGGCGATATCATTCCCACGGATAGCATGTGCTATAAAAACCAATCTACTCCACGTCCATGATGTCGACATTGGCGACCTTTGGCCCCTCAGTTCTAAATGGTCGCATCAAGATCAGGAAGCCTCTGATAGATACTCTGACAGGACCAAGTATTGCTCGGCGCAACGGAAACTAAACGACTTGGGCTCGACTAAATAACGAACAGTACCTCTCCTGCACAGGAAGTCAGAAAACACTTTGCCGCAGTTACTGCCCGAATAACTCTGTCAAAGTTGACACGACATGCCAGTCCTTTTAACAGACATCCATTCATTTGTTTTTATCCGCGCTAAGTGTCAAAATGGACTCGTTTCCTCTCATCTGAAAAAAGTCACCTCTGAACGAGCACTGTTAGTGCCGTAGTTATCATCAGTGGACGACAGGCATTGACCGGACCATTACATCTGACACGATCTGCGTGAAGGCCTGACATTAGAGTTATCGTTCTGACAAGTCCTTATTGGTCTTCATGAGTTTTTGCTGATAATCATGTGCGATGGGACTCTATGAAAGTTTTTGTGGATCATGACATCTGAGGTTGGATAACGTTGCCACTGGGACGACCCAGGAGCAGAAACCTTTACAGTTATAATTTGATAATCTAGCAGACCATCGGCATCATCGTCAAGGTTTCTTAACTTCATTTTTATCATATTGCCAGTTTGTTGCCATGGAAAATACAGACGCAAAACAGAAGATTTGAAAATCCTTTTGAATGGAATCCCTGTGTTGAGAAGTTGCCGCTGTTAATTCATAATAGACAGCCACTTTTTGATAGGAAATGTCCGAATTTGAAAACAACGCCTCCATTTGTCATAAAGAATGCCACTTTGAAGGGTTAATTATCTCAAGAGCTGTCGATAATTAAAGCACAATAGGGACATGCCCCTGTCATTGGAATCACACATGAGCCAACTGTGTGAGTTTCAGCACGACTGCCTCAAGGGATGGGTGCGGCTGATTATCACCATCGGTAACCAGCGTATCTCTGTCATTATGCGCTCAATCCAGGGACGCCGTCATTCCATTTCTCCTTAAAGTGACGCTAATTCAGAATTCCAATACGATGCTGAAGCCACTGAGGGTTTTGATTTGGTAACTTGCGCAGTTTCAAAGTGATTTTCGAAACTTTTCTGCAGAGAAAATTTGTCTCCAAATGTGCAATCATCTCAATATTACTATAAGGTTGGCAAAAAGAAATGAAAGGAAGTGTTCAAGATCTGAAATGTAGACCACCTCAATATGTCTGTCTGCCTATCAATGTGGACCGAGCCTGAGGGTCTAGAGGAGGGGACACCAAGCTGCTCTCTTGAATGCTCCTGTTGGCATTTCAAAGGGAGATGGCAGTCTTTGAAGTAAAACATTATCATTCTCATGATCATGTGATGTCAACATTTGTGGATCATCTTTCTCAGAATGTGACGATGATGACATTGATAATGTGCATATTGGTTTACTGAAAGCAGTCTCGATATTTTATTTGTGAAGTTGTAATTTGGTTTGATGTTGAAGAATAATCAGATAAATGTATTGATATATCAGTGACATGAAGACTGACTCGGTTATGACATGCCGTAGGGAGACGGGTGGGGCAATTGTAATGTGACACATGGAAACTGCACAATAACAACAAACACTACTTGATGCGTAACTAAGGTAAACTGCAGGAATATTGAATGTGAAAGGTTGACAGCGTGCCTGTCACTTGCAGCTCCACCCAATTACACGATCAACACTCTATCGAAATCCTATTGTTCCAAAACACAATCATTTGAGTTTTTGAAAGTTATTGATATGATGACCCAATGTCCATTTCGACACCTTGTTTCAAATAAAAGTTGGATGCAGCGAATTATTTGCCAATTTTGACTCTTTTGGAGTATTTTTTCATTCACCTCATCAGGGCACGATGAGAATTGTTCTTGTCATAAGCATTATCTTGCGTAACCTTTGATAAATCGTCAACAGCCCAATATCAAACTTGTCTGTCTTCCGTGTGATGTACGCCGTCGGCAAACTCACACCTTTTCATCCTGGTTCTTTTATCCATCTTCTTGTTGTCAATATCAATAGCGTGGGACTGATTATGGTTTGGCTGAAGTGTGGTGACTGGTGTGCATCATTGTGTATATTATGCACTGAGTGTTCACACCAACCTAGCTTGAAAGAACTCTTAACATTTATTTCATTAATGTTGGCCTGAAATCTTTGTGCATTCATTAACATTGTAATACATAGATGTATGAATGACTTCTGCAACTTGAGTTGGACTGAGAATTCTGTGATGTCATCCATTACTAAGTGATCCCTTAATTAGGTGTAGAGGTTGGCGTTCTGGAACAAAAGGACGTCTTGGCTTTCAATTGGAATTGAGCATTGGTTTACAAAGGTTTTGTATTGTTGTTACCCCTCCAGGGAGGATTGTATAGGAATGTCGTCTGATGGTGATGAGACCACACCCACACCTCGGGTGAACAACATGAGCTTGTTTCAGGTGAAGAGACTTTGCCGCTACAAGAGAACCTTCATGATGTCACACAAAAACTCATTTGACGATGATGTCACTGATGATATGAGTGACCTAAGTAGAAGGCTGGATTTGATATTAGTTTCTTTAGGTGGGACTTCACTAAGAACACAAATGTTTCAACCAGAGCTCAAGAAGAGAGAACATATTGAGAGGATTGTTAGGCTAATTCAGAAGTAAAAGTGACATGTTTCTTTATTGCCATTTTCAAAAACAACTCAGAAGCCTGCCAGTCTTTGCATATTAGATGCTCATTTCAATAGCTCCTTTCAAATTGCAATTAGGCAGAAAGTGAAGGTATGTTAACCATCTAATAAGCTCTTAATGACCTATTGTGTTACTATTGTGAGGGCTGTTATTGGTGACAGGTAACACGTGTCTCAACAAGCTCTACTCAAAAGGTTTCATAAGGCGTGACATTTCAAGTTTCAAGTTACTCCTTGATAGGTTGATTGGGGACCTTTAGAGATTTTATTGTAAAAACAAGTGCAATATTGGAACAGTCTTTTCAAGAAGCAAGTGGCCTGAGTCCCACTTGAGTGCTGCAGTGTGACAATACTCAGTTGGTGTTTGAAAGGGCCACTTAGACAGTTTGTTTCACAACAGAGGCAACAATGTGGGAAAGGAGGCGTTTTGTCTTGAAGTGACTTGAACTCATTTGTCAGCTTGTACATTTCACAGGTCACAAAACCAAACAGCACAATGGCAAAAGAAATGGCTGTTGTGGTTTGCTCTTCCTTGAGTTGAATTGTGAATATAAGTGAAAGTCTTGGGACTTGTGACTGGCAAAACGATGTGCGAATGCATGCCTGTTTTGGTTGATTGCATCGTTAAGTTGGAAGCCAAGGTTGCCATATCTCTTACTCCACCCAGTGCCTTGAGGCCGACTTCTCAGTGATCACCTGTAATCAGGCGACACCCAGTAACGTCGCCATCGATCCACGACTCACAAGATCGATAGCGATTGGTCGTCAATGATATGTCTTTTCTGTTTCTGTTTGAGCGTTCTCAAGAACTCAGATTCTGGAGCACTTAAGGCCACAAGAGTTACCAATGCAATGGTAACAAGTAGTCCCCACATGTTGTGATAAACAACACTCAAAACTACCATCATCATTTCAAGCTTTGTTTGTTCCTGCTAATGTCTTTTTGATTTCAATTTATTCCACTTGGAAAGTTGTCACCTCTTGGACACCCAAACAAAAGTTTCTTTAAAACAAATGTGTATACTTGTGGGTTGGTAATGATCCCAGTGAAATGCTTAGGAAGATCATGCAAGAACAAATATGTCATAAATCCAAGAGATAATTTCCAAGTTTAATGGAAATAAGTGTTTTGAATGACACTAGCTTTCAAACTCACACCCAAGTGAGCGCCACATGCGTGCGGCAAACCCATCTGGACCACACCATCAGACACCTCGTCGACCAAATCAAACCAATCGGTATGCGATTTCGTCCGGGCCAATCACCCACCGGAGACAAAAACTGACAAGTCTCTTCAACAAATTTTCAAATTTATTCTAATAAAATTTAGTGCAGTTGGGAATGTTTCAATTGAAGTGTGGGGGTCGGGCGAGCTCAGCTGATGAGAAGTGTTGCGACCGTTTAGGGAGACCATCCATCATGGAGAAACGGCAAAGTACATTAAGCGTCTTCGGACGATGATTTGGCCGGAGCGAGCTAGTCTGTGAGGATTTGGCTTGTGCGTTTAGGCCGGATGATGTGCTGAAATTAGATTTGGTTTGACTTAAAAGATCCTAGTGAAGTAAATTAGAAAGTACGTAGACAGACATGGCAACTGAAAGTGCCTGCTGATAAGCCATTTCTGTTGCAGTTGAAGTGATTAGAAAGATCCAGGCCTACCATACCACACAAGAGAATATTCTGGCAAGAAGATCATTTGTCATATGAAGTCATTATGACTTTTTGATCTGTTACTCAAGTCGTCAATGACCGCCGACTTTCATCTGGTCATTTGTAAGGGATCAATTAGACTTATCAATAAATTGATCCAAATTAATGGAAAATAACTTTAAGCTGAATAAATTCAAATTCTTTAATTGAAATGTAATCTATTTTTCATTTTATTTGGATCATGGTGGCATCATGCCGAATTGGTGTTGTTGCGGGTAGATTGCTAACTTCTTCTTCATGATGTGTCCAGACATGAGTGTCCCCTAATTGAGAAGTAATAAGCTGTACCTATCGATTCGTTGACTCCCTAGGAAGAGGCTATATGATGGTTGGTTCAACGGCCAATTTGAAGTTTGCTCAGTTGTGACGACCTCTCTTGAATGTCCTCCGACATGTACCCTCTCCATTTGAAGTGGTAACTTGTGGCAACCTTAGGACAGCCACTAATCGCCAACCATTGTGTATCATAATGGCCTATTTGCATTGTGCCCTTGGTAGATTAATCATGAGAATGGGGGCTGATCCTTGCGTGCCTCTGCTGGTGTCTCTGGTGGCATGAGAAGCCAGCTGATCACAGCATGATTCGCCTGTCATAAATTGTAATTAGTTTCACTTCGACTCTCTTTGAGAACTCATTAAAGCTCACATGGATACATATGAAGGAGCGACTAATTGCTTCTACCATCAAAACTATACGATCGTTTGAACGCCGTTAGAAGTGTAACTTACACAGGGACTGACAATGCTTGGCATGAATTGATTATTGTCACTTTCAGCTCATCATTGTCTTCAAACTTGGCATGTGTCCTTGAAATCTTCTTCGTCATCTCGTGGGAAACATGTTTGATATCTTTGCCCTTTTGTGACTTGCTAGACCGGAGTATGTTTGGGGATATCATAACGTCTGTATCATGAGGTAGTTTCAGTGGGAACCATGAGGCATTCAAACACTGACATTCAATGTCAAAAGTATACAACTAGACTTGTCAAATTCATCACATGTATCCAACTCTCAGACCTAGAAATTTTTTCAAAGTCAAAAAAGTTTTGGGACTGATGATGTTGGTTCATTTTGAGCAGAAAAAAATGTGAACAAAATATTTGAACATTTTGTCTTAAGAATGGATATGTTGCACCTTGCCTTTTGAAAGCTACAATAAACTGGTGCTAATTGTTATGCAGACCTTGCTTTGAAAGACTGATATCAGTCAATGCTGGCGGCTTCCAATCACATGTAAATAATGACATCGCCCTGCTCTGTAATCATACATATGTCAATTATCAAAGTATCCGTTTTTTGTACGAAAGGTACATGCGCTCTCGTGCTGACGTTGTTCTTTGACATATTTATGTGCACAAGTGAATGACGGCGATTCATTCGGTGGTAAAATGACCACGATGATTATAGTCCATTGATGAAGATAAGGCATTTTAATTGGAGCAGTTGGGGTCGCTGCCAAACGAGCGTGCAGTGTGCTTAATGAATCAGAAAGATAATTACGGCTGCTCAGAAAATGCTTGTAAGAAATTAATATGGTGCAGGAAGAGGGTGGACACAACGATAATCATGACGTTATTCCGATGTGAACTATCGATGGACAGAAAACTGGCTGAGCTCTTTCCAATGTGGATACTTTTTAAATTGCATCTCATACTCTGTCATTTATCTGGCAATTACTACTAGAATGTTCAAGTTGGTGCGTGGCAGAAGGCACGTTCGTTGTGATTTGTCTGCAGTGTACGGCGGCTTCAAGAGGGTAAGTGATAGTTTTATGATCTGTATGGTCGCTTGTCGTGAATCATCGCACGCCATGAGGATGCAACAGTTTCAAGCCTGTTGTGTTCTTGGTGAGTTTGTTAGAATGTTAGGTCACAGCGTTAATTGTTGTTGTTAACTGCACTGATATTAATATGAAGGACGACAGAGAAGGAGGCATTATTCTCCTGAAAGTTTTCCTTCTCCAAGGTGGGATGAGCGTTTTTGCCTGGGTCGGCCGGTGTTGTTTGCCCGGACATGGGCGCCAAGCACGAGGCATCTCATTCAGGGGACCAGTGGATCTCTCTAAGAGACGAACCCACTGTCTTCTGATTATGAAGCAGTATACCACTGATATTCCATCCGAGGTCAATATTTCATAAACATTCTGCAAATCCTACTGTTTAGAGACTCTTCAAGGTCATCCACTCATGGATGTGAAGGGGTTAAAGGGATTAATGCCAGCAATGTCAGTTTGTGTTTAATCCATGTCAGCCATGTCACTGAGACACTCTCTGGCGGATTTTTTTTTCTTGGTGTTATCAATATGAGGGTGACTCAGTCACTTGTTGCTCAGAATGCGATTAATGCGAATAAAGTATTGCTCCGAGTGATCGAGAATATTCAACAGTTGAATGACGAAATTGAATTACAGCAGAAACAATTGTTAGATGAGAATGTTTGGTAAGTTGAATTTGATCGCCATTTGAGCATGTGTCATGAAGTCCTTGGTAAGCAAGCAGGTTTATACTCTAGTTTTCCAAACCTTTTTTGCTTTTGATTGTGATTATGAAGATGGCTCTTGATTCAGAACCATGGCACAAACTCAAGGAGTTAGAGATTCTTTGAGTTGGTGCTGCATGCTTCTTTCCTTACACCTGATCACTTTTAAAATGAGGATTACTCTCCTTTGCCAGAGATGTCCAAGATTCGGCTCAGTGTTTCCACATTAAGGCAGCCACAAGAGTCTGTCGTCTGCTTGAAGTTGGTGAATTTCTTTCCACTCTAACGGGAATTCGTCAAATTTCTTTCCTGGTCATTGAAGTCTTTTTCCTGAGCTAATGATGTGTTTGCAGGCGGACCTGTCTCCCGTGAGGAGAATTGCGACCACTTAATAAGCCGGCACAGAAGCAATGACATAATGATCCATTTAAAAATCATTACCACGATTGCTCTAGAGACATGCGACAAGGACTCCACGCCATCGGGCACATTGATGTAGCGGCACGTAATGTGCTACCAAGTCGACTCGCTATCTCGTAGCGTCGCATGACAAATGACGAGAAAGCGCTGTCAGGGTGTGATTCACCAGCGTGGCACCATGCCGAACATCGCCATCGGGTTAATACGCTTAGCTATGTGACAGATGACTGTAGTGCTGGATGCCGAGGACGGGTTAGATATCTGCTGCAGTGGCAGCGCTGAGTCATTCGTCACTGCAACAGTCACATTCCTCAAGGCAGCCGACTAACGATTTTACTGTGAGGAGGATGAGTCGAGTTGTTGCTGGGACATGTTGCTCTCTCTACCCCGCGGTTAACACGCCCTGCCTCGCTTGCTGGAGCAGTCGTGGTTATCCTTTAGCACGAGTGTGAGCTCTATCATTGTGATGTTTGACATTAACCCTCTCACGTCTTGTTGAGACATCATGGGGGACAATACTGAAGCTACAACGGAGAAGCCAGAAACTCCAAAACTCGACTTGGTGAGTAGCTGTCGATTTCAACAGATTTGCCACTTTTGACTTCTGATGTGTCCGATTTTAGATCTATCTGCATTCTCCATATTCTAGAAAATCTTTTGATCTTTAGGTCTCAGGGGCAGAAATCAACTGCCTATCAGTAAAGTGGCCACTGGACCCTTGAGTGATACCCTCAACGGTCTGAAGTTGGTGAAGTTGGTTAATGCAATGGTGGGACTGTTGAACTTGATCTTTCAGACTGTACCCATCCATCTCATGGAATCTGTTTTGTTCACCAACCTGTTGGTGCTACCATCATCCCTGTACATGCCATCACACCAACACGTCCCATGTCGGTATCGAGCAAATACAACATAATGTCGTGACTCATTCGAGCAAACTGTCTTCAGCTAGTCATGGAATCACATTAGCATTGGTGACGTGAGTCTCCCGATACTCAAAATCAGTCATCTCCACCAGGAGGGTTCTTATCCTCAATGGATTGGCCTGGGCCTCTGATAGAGATATGTCCCATGGGTGGGAAAGGAAACTGTGGAGAACCACTGAGACACCGGTGGCTATACTTCATTTGAGTGCCCAACATGGCCAGAACAAGTCTTTGGCTGGTTGATGTTGGTCTGAAGGGGGTCTTCTGAGGCTGGGTCTGTAAGGCTGGGTTTCCATCCAGAGGTTACATGCGAACAAACACACCATTATCAAAGAGCTGCCTACATAGGCCTTCTGTTGTGGTCAGGTCAATGTTTCAAGCACAAGTCAAGGAACAACATGCTCGTGACAAGGGACATGTGATGCTTGGATCCTGCGACAGTCTAATGGAGCACCCTGGGAGTAACCGCATTCAAACATGGCCGATTCCATATTGTCATCTCTCAACTAGCACAAAGCATCAACTAAGGTTGTTGCATTCTCAGTAGGTTTGAAGTAAGCATACATGGCAGCAGAAATTGCACTTAACATGATTTTACGTGGTTGTCATTAGGATCTGTATTGTTTTAAGTAGTGACAGAGCCAATATCATTGTCAGTGACATTGCATGCATGTCAACACTGACATCAGATTGAGTTTGGCAAGGTTTTGATCAGAGTGTGCTGTGTAGGTTTGAGCAATGGAACATTTCATTTTGATAGCCATTTTGACCATCAAGTCAACTGTCTGTTTTCACCACCACAGTGTATCATCTAAAGCATTTGTTTTTAACATGCTCCTGGTTGATCTTAAAGTTTTCCTATTCTCCACATTCTGTCAATAACATTTTAATAAACAAATTAGAAATGCTTTTAAAGAGTTAATCAGCTTGTAATTGTCCCTCGGTTGACAGCAACATGTGTAGAGCACTTGTTTGCGATCGTCTAGATTGCTTTGATACGATGTCATGAAGGGTGGAGCTCTCCAGTATGCGGCGATCAATAAAAGATCGCGGTTCTCTTGTTTGATGCTATTCATTTATACGTTTGACGGTCGTTGTGCGTAATCTATCACTGAGGCTGCGATTTGAAGATGCTCGTTAGAGACGACAAGAAACAATGTTTGTTGATCATCGAAATTAGTTTCCTTCAGTTGACGTCTGCTGGTGCTTGTCATGATCTATCCCAGCATACATTGCATGGTAGAGCGGTTATCATAGTATCTCTAGTTGTACCGAGTTGGTAGCCATGCGCACTTGAGCAAGTCCTGTCTGCTTGATGTGGTCATGGAAAGGACGAGCATTTCACTAGAGCTTTAAGTTATTTTCAGTTTCCGTCTTGAGGCACTAAACCCTTGGGAAGTTTCTTCTTAACTGTTAACAGAACAACTTCTCAACGCGTGACTATCTATTTACTGAGTGATTGTCATATCCATTAAGTGACTTACCCAAGGTCTGAAGCCAACTACTGAGACCACAAGCTCACCATGTCTGGCCTAATCCTGCGATGGGTTGTCAATATGACCCTGCGATATCAAGCCCCAACGTCATATTTGACGATGGGCCGACAGCCACTCCTTCATCCAAGGAATCTCCCCGATGACATCGTCAATTGCTCATTTGAATATCGGATGACATTTTGACCTTGGAATCTCGTCGTCTCTAACCTGTTCCAATCGTCGCGTCATCTTGGTATGCCGATAGCGCCGCTGTCATCTCAGCACTGATGGTCGTTTAAACCATCCTTCATTCCCGATTGTGGCCAGATTACTGACTGATGATTGCAGTGTCCTTTCTCTGCTATCATATTGATACGTCGCCCGTCACACTGGCATGCCGCGTCGTCATCATCTCACGCTCATTTTTCATGCGAGATAATACCATCGATGTCATCTTTGGCCGATATTGTATTACAAGGGCCCCTGAAGTGAATACCCAATCTCGGCCTGATGGCTCCCGTTTATAAAGGCGCGATTCCTTCTGGTGACAGTGGTGGCAATAGATATGTCCGAGACCGTTGACGAATTTCAATTAACCGCGGTCGCTTGATGTGTGGTCATGAAGAGAGCTCTCCAATATTGGAGGTGATTTGCTCAATCAGCAGATTGCTCTTGTCGTTATGGTAATATGATATAACGTGGCTTGATGGTGGCACTTATGACGTGTGTCCTGGCTGGGGGACAATCACTCTCCAAGCTGATGAAACTGGGATCTTGTACTTGTACTTCTTCAAAGCTGACATATTGTCTTGAAATAAAGTGCACTTTCCTTTGTCAAACAAGGCTCTGGTGCAAGTTCATACGTAAGTAATAAGTTAGGAGAAAGATGGTGTTGAACTCTGACCCTGAAGGACAGGAGCTGATGTGTTTGGTTGGTTGCGTAACTTGCGGTCTTTGAACATCAGATCACAAATCGCCACATCTAACACCTCATTCGTATTACAAATCATTCTCACCTCCACCTCCAGGGAAAACAGTCTACTTGGGTCAGTGGAAGAACTGACCTAGCTGTCCCGACGGACGTTATATTCCATGTCACATGTCCCATGAATGAACATCTCAAGTTTGACTCAGACATTTGCGATATTCAAATAACGCCATGACACAGTACTTTTGACGTTTTGCCTTTGAAATGAATGAAATATGAAACCTTATGTTTATTCTTCTTGTTTAGTATTGATCCGATGTGACACTTGGTTGTCGGGAGCGACGAGCGACCGCTTTGATTTGCATCCGAGGAACAGGTCGGCAAACTCTCTTCATCGATCGCTCGAGTGCGTCACTTCGGATGGATCGTCAAGTGGCAAGTCGGGGCTCAGGGTCTTGAAGACTTCTTCCCGTGTTAAGGCTATCAACACTTGATATGAACCTGTTAGTTGAAGAACTCTACCTCTCGAGAGTTTTAAAATGAATCAATGTGTATTTTACTGTAGCAGCCATGACACATTACTTACAGTTACTTTTGGTAGCCATGACAGACCTGTCTGCCATGACTGTTTTTGTCGGCCATGTTAGATTTTGGTGGCCATGACAGCTTTTGTCGGCCATGACAGTTTCAGCCAGCCATGATAGTTTTGGACTTGGCCTGTCAATATCTAATGTATGACCTGTGTGGTCAGGCAGAGTTTGCTGCCTCACCTTGTCTTTGTCTCAAGTGATCTGCCCAGGTGGCCAATATCAACCTAAGATCTTTATAAACCTTTCAATTAGTGTATATAATGTCCTGGCTGACTATGACATCTGACAAGGGACAACTGGTCTTGTGTTATACCTTTGCTTATATGTGTTTAAACCTGGGGCAAATCTATGGAAGGAGACTCAACAGACTCGAGAGGAGGCGACTCCCTTGAAGGACCAACCATGTGCATGATACGATGGACACAAATAAATAGACAGCTCTGCTTTGTTGAACAATGTCTCTCAAGATGTGTGATATCTCTGCAAAAGCTTGAGTTGCTACAGCTCAGCTTCTGCCATATGATAATCAAATAAAACTACATTCTTTCAGGGCAAGTATGACACTGTAACGTCATTTCTTCCTTGTTTTTGATGTAACTGATCTGTGAGCTGACTTATGGTTGTTGTCTCTGACAACTCCACTCTGCTATGATAAACACAGCCAGCGTTACATTCCTCCTGCCACATTCTTCTCTGTGTTGTTCCAGTCGAATGGCAGGAATTCAACCAACCAGAATCTAGTCTCTTTCTACTGACACAAAATGATGCATTTCTCTTGAAAGATTTCTGTGTTTCTTTTCAAAAGAAACCAATATTCTCGAATTGTTATAAGAGTTTATTTTAAATATTATTAGGCAGAAAGAAGTCTCTCAACTCCTTTTACTTTCAACCTATTCCGATAGCCTGCAGAGACCAGTGAGTAGATTTCATCGGTTACCAGAACAAAGACAACGTCCATCATTGCACTACCCTCTGGTCTATTTTATGTCGTTCATACTCTACCCAGGTCAGACTTTTGCATATGTACTCATATCGGATCTACCCGAGGAATTATTTAACTAATTACATTAGAAAATAACCAGCCAGTTCACAAGGCTACGTCCAGGCGGCGCCCCTGTACAGCCCATCAACCGTGCAAGCCGCCATATTGCCAGTACTTTTTCCTCGGCGCCTTGTATCACAAGCACCGAGTTTCTGCTGCTGTTTGCGTTGATTCCCCCGCGACAGTATTGAGAAGGATCCTCCCCCGGACGTCCGTTTTGGAGCTGCCGATTTCAGGAAGCGGGTGAGACCATTCCTTTACCCATCTTTCTCTGAATTCGTCACTTAGAACGCTTTTTCTTCGCCGTTCTCCCAAAAAATTTTCTCGCTCCAGGCTCCGGTCACGTGACCAAATAAATCCAAGTTTTTCTTATCGTTCACTTTCTTTGTGTGGCCTCTCAAGATGCTGGCTCTGCCGCTCTTGTTAGCGTCCTTCTTGTCCTTATTGGGCTTTCCAGCCCTCTTATTGGGCCTGTTACCCTTCTGGGTATTCAGGTGCCCGGGTGCCGGTGTATCGGGGATTATTAGTCCCCGTCCCGGTTCGTCCCCGGCTCGCCAGTCCGCCCCGTCGGACTCGGCGACTGCGGTTTCGTCCGCTGCCGGGACGCTGCCTTCTGCTTCTCCGGCCCCTCGGCCGTCGAAGAAGCAGAAGCCGACCCGGAGAGGCCCCAGAAAGTCTGGTGCGGCCTCTTCTAAGTCCCCCTCCGCTGTTTCTTCTCAGCGGGGGCGAGGCCCCCGGAGCTCTGGCGCCGTTTCGGCGCCCGACTCCGGGGCTCGGGCCGGGCACCCTCCATTCGGAGGTGTGCCCCCCGGGTTCTCTCCTAGGTTGAGCGCCGGTGACCCCCTCATCGGGGCGCCCCCTAGGGAGATTGGCTCCTCCCCCCTTTCACAGGGGGTCGAAGTGAGCGGGACTCTGGACGCTTTGCGTCCCGATCCCCTGGGCGTGGAGCATACCCCGCTGGAGGCAGACCTCCTGATTCAGGAACTCCTCCGGCTACCGGCCGTGGAGTCCTTAGTCACGTCTAAGCCCCCACCTGGCCGGGTTTCCTCCGCCCTCCCCCGTCGGGACCCCCCTGCTGCGGCATTGGGTCGTCCCCCGTCCTCCTCCGGGTTGGATGTGCCTCCGGCAGTGTCTTCGGTTGTGACTGTCTCGTCAGATCACACCGTCACATCTGACCGCTCTGAGGCGACGGGGCGTATCCCATCGGGTTATGAGGCCTGGCAGGCGGCTCACCCCAATTTCCGTCCCCTTCTGAGGACGTCGACCGCCTCCCCGTGGGTTACTGCAGACTCGGGCGTCACCCCCCCTGTTCTGCCGCCCCCTCTTGTCTCGCACGGAGGTGACCTACCCCCCTGGGGTAGGGGTGCGACAATGGGGCATTACGTCCGTTCTAGAGACCCTAGGGTCTGTCCGGACGTCGGGAGGGTTCGCCCCACGATTTCGCCGGTGCGACCCCGTCCCTCCCTGTCTGGCTCTGCGGGTCTGAGCTCCACCCCCTTTGTGGTGAGTAGCCCCCCGCCATCCCTGCCTGCCCCAGGTATGTCCAGACAGGATCCCCGGCCTATCGCACCGGGCCTTACGGCCCAGCAGCGTCAGGTCCTGCAGAGTTTGGCTGCCCATCTGGAGACCAAAAATCTCTCAGATAGGGCCCCTCAGCAGCAGGCCGGGAGACCAGTGGCCTTTGAGCTGCCCCAAGTCCCCATGGAGGTCGACTATCAATTCGATGAGTCGCAATCTTCCATCGGGCAGGCCCCTCAGGCTGACTGCCCCTCTGGAACAGAGGACCCCACCATTGTGGCTGGGATGCGCGATCTTCGCGCGCTCGTCCGGCAGTTCGTGCCGACCGAGCATTGTCCTCTCCCGCCGGTCAACCCCGCGCTCGGCCGTGCTCCCTTCGATCTTTTCGGGGATGCCGACGAGCCGGACTTGGCTGCCGTGCCGGACCGGGCACTCGATGAGTTGCCCCCCTCCCCTGCCTTGATCAGAGCCTCTCATTGGCTCGATTCAACGCTTAGGGACACGGCGCCGTCCTGCGGGGGCCACCAGCGCTCCCTGGTCTCGACTTTGCCGTCGACTGGACCGGGAGCCTGGACGAAGGCGGGGAAGCGCTTCACGGCCACTTCCCCTCACAGTCCTTCGTATAGGCCAGAATACTATAGAGTATCGCCGTCGGGGACTGACCCGGTCTCACTCATCCCCTTGAGGGATGATGTGCAGCTCGCCGGGTTGGTCGTTCCGAAAGTCCTCACGTCTGCTCCTATGAGGGATGCCAAGAACGATGAGGCCCTGGCCAAGGAGACGCAGTCGGTGTTATCGTACGCCGACTTGACGCTCTGTGCCCTGTCCAGGTCGTTGGCTGCGGACGCCACGGATGAGCAACGCATCCTGGCTATGTCCTTACAGCAGTCACTGCAACATGCCAGTGACTTAGCTGCCAAACAAGCAGCCAACGCGGTGCTGAAGCGCCGGGACCTCCTCATCGAGGGGCTGAGTGTGGTCCGCGCCCAGTTTCTGCGCGGGGCCTTGCGGACCGCCCCTTTGGGCGGTCCCTTCTTATTCCACGATTCGCTGCCTGATACCTTAGGGGCTCAGCGCGAGTCGGATAAGAGTCGTGAGGGGGACCCTCCTCCCCCCAGACAGGCCCCCCGCCCGCGTTCCTCTTCATGGTCTGCGGGCCGGGGACGTCAGCCGGAGTTTAGACGCCCCCGGGGTGCGTCGGCCTCTCGTGGGCCCTCGGCCTCGCAGGGCTCCTCCGGGTCTTTTCGTCCCCGAGGGCAGACAGAAGCTGCGGCTCCAGCCCGCCCCTCCAATAAGCGCCACCGCTCCTCAGGTCAGGGCGGAGGTGGCGGGCAGCCCAAGCGCCCCTTCCGGCCACAACAGCGGAAGGGTCGCGGGGGCAGGCGTCGGTGACTTGTCACCTTCTCCTCGGGCGCTAATAGGCGACACTCCCTCGGACTCTGTCGTTGGGGGCCGACTGCGCCATTTCGCAGCCTTTTGGGTCGGATGGTGTCAAAAAGGCTCCCCAGTCCCGGACATGCTCCGGCACGGGGTTCGCCTCGATTTTGCCCATCCTCCCCCAACGACATCGACTCCCCACCCGGTATTACCCCCCGTGGACCCGGCCAGGGCCGAAGCCCTTCGGTCCGAGGTCAACTCCCTCCTCCGGAAGGAGGCTGTCACGGTGGTGGAAGACCACTCCTCCCCGGGCTTTTACAGCCACATCTTCTTGGTTCCGAAGAAGTCGGGAAAATGGAGATTGGTCATAGACCTGTCCAGCCTGAACCGGTTCCTCAGGGTACCCAGTTTCAGGATGGAAACAACAAGGTCAGTGGCAACAGCGGTGCAGCCCGACGATTGGGCCGTCTCCATGGACTTGCAGGATGCGTATTTTCACATCCCAGTCCATCCAGACTTTCAACATTTCCTTCGCTTTTACTTCGAAGGCAAAATTTATCAGTTTCAGGCCTTGCCTTTCGGCCTGGCTTCCGCTCCGCTTATTTTCACAACCGTCGTCAGGGCGTTCGCCGCCCCGTTTCACGCTTTGGGCTTCAAGCTCCATTGCTACTTAGACGACTGGCTGCTGCGTTGCCAATCCCGTCCCCGTCTTCTCAAGCAGACTCGGTTCTTGCTCAAGACGGCGACCCAGGCCGGGTGGATAACAAACTTAGAAAAATCCGAGCTAGACCCGTCTCAGGATTTTGTCTTCGTGGGAGTACGTTTCCGTACCAGAGAGGGCCTCATGTCCCCACCTCAGGACCGGGTCACCAAGATCCGGTCTCTGATTCGGGCTTTCCGTCGTCGAGACAGCGCCACAGCCAGACAGTTCCTGTCCCTGCTGGGCCTGCTCAATTCGGCGGCGGACCAGGTTCCTCTCGGTCGCCTGTATATGCGCCCCCTCCAGCTCCTCCTACTCTCGAGTTGGCGCCCCTTCTCGGACCCACTCGATCGAGCAGTAGCACTCCCTTCCATGCTACTGGAGGACGTTTGGAGGTTCTGGGGGACGGGGACGGAGCTCCTCCGCGGGGTGCAGCTCCGTCCGTTACCCCCCCAGATGTCCCTCTTCACGGACGCCTCCCTCTTCGGATGGGGGGCTCACCTGAACGAGGGCGACCTGACCACCAAGGGCACGTGGTCAGGGGAGGAGTCTCGCCTTTCGATCAATATTCTCGAAATGCAGGCTGTCATCCTAGCCGTGAAGGCCTTTTCGTCCCGGTTACGGGGTCACAGGGTATCTCTGTTCTCCGACAACTCGACTGTCGTCGCCTATATTCGGAGACAAGGGGGAACGAGGTCCGACACTCTGTGTCGTCTGACATGGGACCTCCTACAATTTTGTCGTCGGCTGGACATCCAGCTCTTCCCCCGTCACATCCCCGGCAAAAGGAACATCCTGGCGGATGCTCTCTCCAGAGCCGATCGCTTAGTCCAGACCGAGTGGACCCTCCATCAGGAGATTGTGTCCCGGCTGGCCGGGATGTGGGATGCGCCGATTGTGGACCTTTTCGCCACTCGCCTCAACAAGAGATTCACCCTGTATTACTCCCCTCTCCCGGACGACGAGGCCTTGGGAGTAGACAGCCTGTCGGCCTCCTGGGACGGCCTCAATGCTTATGCATTCCCGCCAACCCCTCTGTTGCTGCCGGTTCTGAACAAAGTGGCCTCATCGCGCGTCAGGCTTTGCCTGATCGCCCCTTGTTGGCCGAACCAAGCTTGGTTCCCGGTGTTGCTGGAGCTCCTGACGGACCACCCCCGCAGATTGCCGGAGTGGGACCGCCTGCTATATCACCCGATAGGCCGGGTCTACCATCAGGACCCTTCTTTCTACAGGCTTCACGCCTGGAGACTATCGGGCATTTCCTCCGAGAGAGAGGCTTTTCGGAGGACGTTATCCGAAAAGTCGCTCAGCCTCAGAGACAGTCTACCCTTACATCATACGACAGTAAGTGGCTCGTCTTTCGAGACTGGTGCGGAGAGCACGGAGTTTCTCCGATCGCTCCCACTCTTCCCAACTTCCTCGATTTCCTAAACTTTTTGTTTACGGTTCGGAAGTTTTCGGTCCAGGGGGTTAAGGGCTATCGCTCTGCCATTGCCGTCACCCTTAGACTGACAGGCTCCTGGCAACCGGCTTGGGATGACGCCTTGTCATCGTTGCTTCGCAACATGTCTCTGGAGCGTCCCCGCTCCTTACATTGCGTCCCCAAGTGGGATCTCTCGGTGGTGTTACGGGCTCTTATGAGATTTCCATTCGAGCCCTTGCACCTAGCAGATAGGAAGCATCTTACCTTTAAGACCGTCTTCTTGGTGGCCTTAGCTACGGCCCAGAGACGGTCCGAGCTCCATGCCCTAGCTTTTGACAAGCTAGCCTTCAATGAGAGGGGCGCGGTCCTAGAATTTGTCCCAGGCTTTATTGCGAAGAACCAGGCGCCTTCCACCTCCAGGCGCCCGGTTCTTATTCCATCCCTTTCCAGGGTGGTCTCTCGAGACCTCCCGGATAGAACTCTCTGCCCCGTCCGGGCCTTGAGGTTCTATGTCGATAAGACCAAAGACCCTGCCGTCCGTCTCGGCAGAAAGCGTCTTTTTCTGTCTTATCGCGAGGGATTCACACGGGAGATTGCGCCCGCCACGGTC
The DNA here is from genome assembly GCF_910592395.1 of Lineus longissimus. NCBI lineage: Eukaryota > Metazoa > Nemertea > Pilidiophora > Heteronemertea > Lineidae > Lineus > Lineus longissimus. The sequence continues at coordinate 28,637,495 of NC_088309.1, read as the reverse complement.
GCCAGATGGTTGGTGGCCACCATCCGGCAGGCCTACTCCATGACTCTTCAGTCTCCGGAGCTTCGCCGCCTGGGTTCCGTGACGGCCCACGAGATTCGTGCCATCTCGACTTCATGGGCCGAATATAGGGGAGTCGCCTTGAACGAGGTCTTGGAGGCGGCGACGTGGAGTTCTCACTCCACTTTCTCCCAACATTATATGCGCGATTGTTCCGTGATGACTGACGGTATGCTGTCTCTCGGTCCAATCGTCGCTGCTCAGCACGTAGTCTAGGTTCTCCCTGCCTAGCCTACCCGCCGGACTCCTCACTCCGGATTCTCCGTCCTTCCCTCTAAAGATGGGGGGGAGGTGCGGACATTCATGCCGGGACGTGGTTCCCCTGTGCATGTGCCCCGTCCGGATGTCTTAGGTTGAGCCGCCTAGACTTTGTGGGTTGTCCCCGCACGCAGAGGGTGGTTACCCTCTTAAGTCCACACATTCTTTTGGCGAGGTGTGTGCTGAGCAAGTACCATGCGATGTGCTACCTTACTCTAGGGGGTAGTTGATAACCTTAAGGCCTTTCCATTATTCTTTTATATGGTGGCCTGACCGTTGAGCCATGAGCATCCCCATTTCTCTTTGGTCTGGTTATCCCGGTCTCACCCGTTGGGTTCTGCTATGCGGCTTGGAGACAGTTCACGTCGCTACATGGTAAGTCACGTTTACCCACCTTCCTTAGGTTGTTGGTATTCGATGCAAAAGTCTGACCTGGGTAGAGTATGAACGACATAAAATTCCCATTTCCTGTGGAAATGTGATTTTATTAGTTCATACCTACCCAGGTCAGACTGCCCACCCGTCCGTCCCCACAGCAACGGGACTTACTTGAGTTGCTTGAGTAAAAAGTACTGGCAATATGGCGGCTTGCACGGTTGATGGGCTGTACAGGGGCGCCGCCTGGACGTAGCCTTGTGAACTGGCTGGTTATTTTCTAATGTAATTAGTTAAATAATTCCTCGGGTAGATCCGATATGAGTACATATGCAAAAGTCTGACCTGGGTAGGTATGAACTAATAAAATCACATTTCCACAGGAAATGGGAATTCAAGAGTGCCCAGCAACTTAGGGACAACAGGCATCGTTTCTGTAGTCAGTAGCCAAGCTGACCTATAACTTACAGGTGACAAGGTCACCGTACGAGAGCGTAGGGACACACACTGTCCTTGGACCATCTCCAAGTTTCTGTAGTCAGTAGCCAAGCTGACCTATAGCTTACAGGTGACAAGGTCACCGTACGAGAGCGTAGGGACACACACTGTCCTTGGACCATCTCCAAGTTTCTGTAGTCAGTATCCAAGCTGACCTATAACTTACAGGTGACAAGGTCACCGTACGAGAGCTCAGGGACACACACTGTCCTTGGACCATCTCCAAGTTTCTGTAGTCAGTATCCAAGCTGACCTATAACTTACAGGTCACAAGGTCACCGTACGAGAGCGTAGGGACACACACTGTCCTTGGACCATCTCAAAGTTTCTGTAGTCAGTATCCAAGCTGACCTATAACTTACAGGTCACAAGGTCACCGTACGAGAGCTCAGGGACACACACTGTCCTTGGACCATCTCCAAGTTTCTGTAGTCAGTATCCAAGCTGACCTATAACTTACAGGTGACAAGGTCACCGTACGAGAGCTCAGGGACACTCACTGTCCTTGGACCATCTCAAAGTTTCTGTAGTCAGTAGCCAAGCTGACCTATAGCTTACAGGTCACAAGGTCACCGTACGAGAGCGCAGGGACACACACTGTCCTTGGACCATCTCCAAGTTTCTGTAGTCAGTAGCCAAGCTGACCTATAGCTTACAGGTCACAAGGTCACCGTACGAGAGCTCAGGGACACACACTGTCCTTGGACCATCTCCAAGTTTCTGTAGTCAGTAGCCAAGCTGACCTATAGCTTACAGGTCACAAGGTCACCGTACGAGAGCTCAGGGACACTCACTGTCCTTGGACCATCTCAAAGTTTCTGTAGTCAGTAGCCAAGCTGACCTATAGCTTACAGGTCACAAGGTCACCGTACGAGAGCTCAGGGACACACACTGTCCTTGGACCATCTCCAAGTTTCTGTAGTCAGTGTCCAAGCTGACCTATAGCTTACAGGTCACAAGGTCACTGTATGAGAGCGCAGGGACACACACTGTCCTTGGACCATCTCCAAGTTTCTGTAGTCAGTATCCAAGCTGACCTATAGCTTACAGGTGACAAGGTCACCGTACGAGAGCTCAGGGACACACACTGTCCTTGGACCATCTCCAAGTTTCTGTAGTCAGTGTCCAAGCTGACCTATAGCTTACAGGTCACAAGGTCACCGTACGAGAGCTCAGGGACATCACACTGTCCTTGGACCATCTCCAAGTTTCTGTAGTCAGTATCCAAGCTGACCTATAACTTACAGGTCACAAGGTCACCGTACGAGAGCTCAGGGACATCACACTGTCCTTGGACCATCTCCAAGTTTCTGTAGTCAGTATCCAAGCTGACCTATAGCTTACAGGTCACAAGGTCACTGTATGAGAGCGCAGGGACACTCACTGTCCTTGGACCATCTCCAGTGAAGCTTTGGCCCAGTGTGTTCATGTACATATGTGTCGTCCCTGAGGAAATATTCCCTCAGATCAAAGAGCCATAACTCTGCTACAGTCAGCCAGTTTAGGACCATAAAAGCCTGCGCTGATGAGCGACTCTGAATCATACATGGACATTGTCTCCAAATGTCTATTCTAACTCCTGGTGTCCCCTTCTTGATGCGTTTAGAGGTATCCCAGGGGGCATCTGGGGCCGGGCCCGCAGTAGTATGTGATGTATCATGGGTTGAGTTATCAAATTACATGATATTACCAATATACTTGTGTTGTGACTTGCATAGATTATTAACATGACACATATGGTATGAGGTACACTTTGGTAGGAAATTGGGCATGAAAGAGAATACAATAGAATATGGTCAGTGTGAAGGGGAAATGATTAGGCTTGGTTTACTTAGAGAACATTCACATTGTCCCTTAATCTGGTCACATTGTCCCTTGAACATGTCATTTCCAAAGAGCGGGTTACATAAGATTCACAAAGCCTCTTTCACCTTCTTTGCTGTTTCGTGGCATGTTGTCAATCAGTTCTTAGATTTGGTCCAAGCCCATTGGTCATTCAATTGTGATGGTGATTCAAGTCTTTTATCATAAAGTATATTTTCTTTCAGTAGATGGATTCCTCATAGTGAATTAGTGATCCACTTTATTGTCCATGTGTAATGGCCGTAAGCATGCCATACCCAAGGGTATGATACAACAGACTGTCCAGCCCATCATGTTTCAAGGCTGTTCACAATGAAATCCAATGCAGCCCTGGGGATTGTGGCATATTTGAGAAAAGAGAATCAGAAATATACTTAATGAGAATATGTTGGAAAGATGAAGACATGAGAGATCTCCTTGCATGGAACAGAGTGATGATAACTCAGGCAACAAAATGCATCTGAAGCTTAAGTTTCTTGTTATTTTAGGACTTTGAAGATCTCTTCCACGTTTACCTCTGTGCGCTTCCAGCTTTACAGTGCGATGTTCTTGACATCTATCATTGGTTCATCCCTGATGCCATGGGACAGCCACTGCTCAAATATTACATGTAATACTTATGATCGGCCACCATTAAGCCTCTCCTTCTGATGACGAAATTATAGCGTGGAATATATGTACATTTCGGACCATTAGACATAACGATATAAATGTTTCAGATGGAGTTCTGACGATGAGTGCCTGACGTCCATAATGTCACATCGTAATGCGACATTATCACATTTACACATCTTATTCACCCTTTAGTTCTTGTTGATTGCATTTTTAAAGCGACTTTTTCATGTGATTTGATACAAGATGTATTAAGTCGCCAATGAGAGTGGTAAAAGTATGTAACTTCTTTCTAACCTTTAATGAGAAGCAGTTTAGACAGTGGTCTTAAAAAAACCATCTAAGATAGTTGAAAAGTTGCTCCGGCCAACTGAAGCCCACAAAATGGCCGCCAAGCTACCACTAGTTGTTAGTCAGCTGCTTCAAATCATCTCGGAGCTCACCAATGTGATATGCTGCTCTCTTACTAATCACCATCCAATCGTAGGATGTGCGTCTTTACGAACCTTCTCGACTACGCACAGATGATAAGTCTTGCCATGTTTCATCCTCGACCCAAGGAGACCCAAGGAGTCGTATTGATGGCATTTGTGGCTGCTGACACCTTGACCAACTTCAGACTTCTCAAGTCGTTTCACACGAAGTCACCAAATGGGTGTGGTCAAGGATGACAGGACTCGGACTGTGGAGGAAATCTCAATGAGATACTGAAGTCTTTGGGTCGAGACAATTTTGTTGATTTTTTTCCAACACAGGTAACTTGTGGTGTTGTAGTCAGATGGAATGGCTTTTATCTCGGGTAGTAGTGTCCGAGGGACGAGGTTGTGAATGTTTCTCATGACGGGAAGCTGTATCGCATCCAGGTAGACAAGGTTAGCTGTGTCTGTGATGAATCTAGGACAGGTACACGCTACAAGCATCATTCACCGCTGCTCACCGAGAGAAATTATCAAAGATGGATTGCTGGCGACTGACTTTTTTACCTCTGTGCACTTTTGGCATTTCACGGTAAAGTGGCGTGATTCAGGCATCTGCGCTGGCTTCTAATCGACTCTCTACGTCAAGCGTGGTGCTCTATATCTTGGCATGTTATTCGCTCTAGTCTTGAGTCTGTCTTCTTGATGGTTTTCACTTCCTTTGACTGGAGCAATGAAGTTAGCCATTCACTTGCTTGAAGAACTGTGCCATAGCTACTGTAGCTTGTATTGGTGTCCTTGAACTTGAACCAACAGGTGGACTGTACCTTTAAGAAAGATTGTCATCCTTATCGCTGTTAAAAAGTTGTAGATTAAGTGGCGGGCAGATGGTAGCAGCTCGGTCCGATGACAAGTGAGCCGCAGCAATGAACCATCAGAGATTCCATTGAGTTTGTTCAGCGTAGCGATAAGAAAAGAAAGGTTGGAAGCTGGTGTTCCTGTGGAGATGGTTCAGTGGAGGCTGGCCTCCATCCTTCATGGGAAGGAGCATCACCAACCTCGTCCCATACCTGACAGTCAGTTGGAACATACATGTGTTTTTACTGCAATAAGCCCTAACCCCCTCCCACCTGAACAGGCAGGACCGAGGTTGTAAAAGAGTGTTGTGGGCAGTGGGGCACTGATGCTGAGTATCAGTGAGTGTTTTAACACCAAACAGTGAGAGTAACACTAATCTGGTGGTGGAACGGGTCAGGGTTGGCACTGATTAGAAACTGCAGTGACACACAACAGACTTCCCGCAAGCCCGGACACTGATGTAAATCTGCTTGGCTTTGAGTGAACCCATTCTGTGTGTCCCTTGTGATTAGCAGTCACTGAAATATTCACCAATGTTTGGGTTGTGTTTTTCTGTGGTCACTTGTGAATAATTAACATACAGTATGTGTGACGGGTCAACAAATGACTCACACTCTATCTTGTCTTGTCCCATTACTTACCATTGATGACCTGTGCACTCTATATATTTGTGAGTGTGCATGGTCTGTGTGCCTAGATCAGCTGTAGGTTGAGGCAATAAACAGTTGTGGGCTGAGGATAATATCTCCTCAGACAACCACTGAACCATTGGAGCCAGCGAAGTCATCCATCCTTGAGCTGACTTCATTGGATGTCATCCATCAACGCAGATCCAGCCATAAAAAAACAATCGAGTGTCTCCAGTCATCTTGTGGTGTGACATCTTGTATAGGTTTAATTTAATCATACTTAACTCTGACTCTGATGGCTTTCATGAACAAACTCGAAACTACAGCCGTGACCAACATTGTCAATAACCTGAGTCATTTTGGTCGCGTTGCGGTGATCTCATTCACTGCCTGGAGGTTGGCAGTGATATGTCTCCGAGAGACTCGCTAGAGCCGGCGAAATGACCCATAAAATCGGCAAATCGGGGATAAGTCATAGGATGATCTGTTGCCAGTGCGGTAGACAGCTTGTCCAAGCAGTGCACCGCCTGATCAACAGTCTTCTTTTTGCCCTTGATAAATGACTCTGTAGCTCATCTGTTTTATGTTATCTATCATTCCCAAAGTTCCCATTCGGAGAGTGAGTTGGGGTCCAGGTTGTCAGCAGTTTGCTACTGACCTTGGGCAGGACACTTAATGACTTAACTTCCCTTGATGTGTGATTTTAGTCTCGGTCTCACTCATATAAAACTTGTTGAACTGTCTTCACTCTTGCATGGGAAGTTTTAAGTCCTTCTGCACAATAAAGTATCAGTTATCATTCACATCCCTCAATATATACAATGCAATATTTGATATGCCATAACCCCCTTGCACTATCTCCATCCAACCTTTCTTCGGCTCAGAAAGTGCCCCACCAAAGTTGTATGCTAAAAGCAATGCAATTGACAAGCATTTGCGTGAGCTCCATCTACTTATCTGTGATGTCTTTGGCACTCCCAAAGTCACTTTCCCAAACCAGCGGCATGTGCCATATCGACCTGACCATCAACAGCTTCTCGTCTTGTTGATCTGGCCATGATGACAGCCTATCCCGCCTGTCATCGCCCAGTCAATATTCCATGGACGGGCATATTAAGAGTCTCCTCTAAGCCGTTATGCTCCGTCCAAGTCATCTAACAATTCCAAGCCACACTTAGGACATTAGCTGTCCAAGCACATTACAGCGCTGGAACGATGCCTGAAGGCACTCGCCATCCAATCCCTCGCGCTCTGCTATTGACACTTTATGGACAATCCATATTGAGGGAAGACTGTCCGAGATAATAGCCTTTATGGCGCGCGCCGCTTTATAAACCCCCGGTGCTAACTCCTCTTTTATCTCCATGTGGAGATTTGTCATTTGCAGCGGCGCGTCAAGCTCCGGCCACTGTGGGTATTTCCAGGTCTCTCTGATCTCTATTGACTCGCCGTGGACCGATTAGACTTTGACGTGAAACTGTTCAGCCCCATGGGCCGCAGTTTGTCAACACCAGCTTTCTGCATTGATCATTAATGGACAGCGATCCGATTCTGGTCACATCCTCCGGCTGAGGGCTCGATAAGCTTCTTTCACCCCATTTTGACATTCTGGAAAGTGACCTCATCTCTTCGCTAACATTTGTTTCCGCGTAAACTGGCTTTCCTGTGCAGCACTTAGCCTCGATAAGTCCAAGTCAACTACCTGTGATCCAGTTTGTCATTTTGACTTGGGAAGACAGATTTGATATTTGTACTTATCGCAAGAAAAGTTGAGAACTATATTGTGATGGGTTTTGCTTGGTTGTGTTGCGCATACTCGAGGGGGGAATAATGGTCAGATATGATGTGTATGAGCTTTATGAAAGTATTCATCCCATTTAGTGTTCCTCCTGAACGAATGACAATGGTATTGAAGTGGATCATGGAATATGACATGACCATTTAATCGTGTCTAATCGGCCGCCTGAGGAAGCGATCTCAAGATTTAACTTACTGATTCTGTCGGAATATGAAGTCAAGATTCTTGTTGCTGTCGTTTATGCCAGTCATACGTGTGAAAGTATCGTGAAAGAGCTTGAAGGGATGGGGGTGAAGTGATCTGATGGCAGCACATCACATCTTCACACAACATTTCAAGTGCTAAGACCCGTCCTTTTCAACCTGCTTTAGCCGCTTTCAATTGTTGACAAGTTGAAGGTTTCATGATCCTAGTCAACTTCATATTTGCATGAAAGGAATTGTCTGCCTGGTCTTCAACTAAAGTGTAACTATAGTTGGCATTCTAGGCTGTAGATTATTATTCAGAAAAAAACTTTTATTTCATTTCATCATTTACTGACAAGATTATGCAAAATTTCTTTCTGCCTCAAAAAATGTCTGATATTTGGGAAGATGAGGATTGTGTCAGCTAGATGCACTAAAAAACAGACTAAAAAAGAATATATAGGAAAAAGTGTTGACATGTATGTCTTAAAATGTATGGAAGCCAAAAAAAGGTGCACTTTTCAAATTTTCCTTAAAAAACTTTGAGTGCCCACATTGAAGTGATGTGGTCAAATGTGGCTCTCATACTCTCGCCCTTCTGGCAGCTTGCTGACCTGTGCGAGACTGACATACTCTAAAGACCAGTCGCGATGACAGCACGGTCAGCCACAAATAATGAGAGGATTCCACATGTCGCTTGTATGTTACCGGAGATTAGCGATGCCTAAAAAAGATGACAGGAGAGAAGTCGATATGTGGTTGGTCAACGGATTACCGACTTTACATTGATTTTGGCACTGAGTCCTGGGCAAACTGTAGTGAATGCCATGGAAATGATGCAGGTTTTTTCTGTGAAGTTTGTTGATAATCTGTTGTCTTATGCCTTTGTTGAGATGTGCTGTGTTTGGTAATGTTTTGTCTGTCCCCCTCAATCCTGCCATCGAGAAACAGTCTCAAGGCAGAATCAGAATGGGGCATTTGTAAAACAATTGTGTCAGAGATTGAAAAGAAAAAGAAATAGAGCTCTAAACATCAATGAGATGAAATATTTTATGAATGGAGTGACCCAATTGGTCTGCAAAAAACAGTTCAATGTCTTCACTTGTAATCTTGAATGATATGATCCACGTTTTTATCGACCTTTTCTCATTAGATTCCTGACATTACTCGCTGCTGTTTTGTGACCTTAATTATAATAGAGAAACAATTAAACTTGTCATTAATTGCTCCGATAGTTTTTCATGCAGATATGTAACAGAATGTCAGATTGAGGACATGAAATAAATGCGGTGCATCGGATGGCGATGTTTCCTTGGCAGTGGTATGCCGATCATAAGTGACCTCGGAGCCTCCATTTCTCCGTTGATCACACCTGTCACGATGTGACATCACAGGGTATAAATGAGCTGTGGTCCATGACGTGCAATGGCAGTCGACGTGAACCAGCCACGGCATCGCATCACTCCGTTATGAACGTTGTCGATAAGATGACATTTGTTGCATATGCTCATTATGGATTCAGTGACTAACGTGTTGGCTCAACTACACTGCTGGGATCATCATAATAGTCTCATTTCTTTTACTGTCCAGCGAAAGGTAGGTGACATCAATGGACTACTCGTTTTTTCTGGCAAGTACAATTACCCTCCTTAATTAGTTATGTCATGTGACATTTGTTGTTTACTTTTATCAAAGGTTTGGGCTTCCACAGTGTGAGCGGATACAGTTGATTCATTGATGGTTTGTTGAAGGTGACAATCATCAAGAGGATTGTCAATACTATTCTCCACTGCCAAAACATCAACGAATGTCACCTCTATGGCCTTTTAGTTTTATTCTCATGACACTGTTTGCAAGTACAATGTTATTTGGTGACCTATTGTTGGACCTATTTCCTCTAAGTGCCTTCCCCTAGGATCTTTGCCTATGTAACTGTTATCAACTTACTCTGGCGCAGTGGTAGTATTTGGTTCGGTGCCGTTCCTTATGAGAATAATCATGCAGAGTGTCGTTCCTCTGTGATTTCAACGGCAGGCACATGTGTTTGAATATCAGTGACGAGCCCACACCGTAGCGCCCACACTCAACACATTAAACCCAACTTTACCATTATGTGTCAACATGTCATTCGCTTCCAAAGCACACACATTTGAGACCAGGATGGGTGCAGGAACCAGTCTGATGTGGTGACATGGTCGTCGTTGCAATTATGCTGTCCCGTTCAGGAAATTAACGTGTGACTAATGACAGAGTGGTGTGTTCGGGTCTCATTGACAGTAGACATGTCATTCCCACAGACCGTTTCATTGTGGCGGCCAATTTAGCTACGACCATTTTGCACATGGTATCTACCGAAACTGCTGGTAACTTGTGCTAAATGGTTTAAAGGCGGTCAGTTGTAAATGTATGTCAGAATCTTGAGGATGAAAAAAATTTCTGAGTCCAAATATTTTTTTCACTTTTTTTTTTTGGCTCAAAATGAAGAAACATCATCAGCCCAAAAAAATTTTTGGCTTTGAAAATCTTTCAGAATTTTGAACTTTTGAAAAAATTCTACTCTGAAGGATGAAAAAATTACGAAATTCCAATTATTTTTTTCATTTGTTTTTTTTCTGCTCTGGGTCCAATGAGTGGTTGTTGTTACTGGGATTCCACTGTACCGTGTAAATACTCAGTCAATACAAGTTTTTGCCTCATTTGCATTCGTCATATATCATGATGCTTAGTGTTCCATGTGACCGGATTCATTTGACGTTCTCTAGCCAGTTTCCGTATCCCATCGTATTTGCCCCGTTAGACGACTTGACAGCAATGGGCTTTATGTACAAGTACTCGTACCAATGTGCAGCACATATGCACATACCTAATACTGGTTTGCTGCTGGCTAGAATCCCCTCTCAGTCCCGGGACACAAGAGCCCAATCAGCGCGGAGCTGACGTCCATGACAATGTGTAATCTGAGGGAGCCTGGGACTTCTACCCTCTCTTTCAATGTAAAGATGTCTCGACATGTCACACAAGATACCGGGAGCCGTTTGACTTGCAACATTTCCTCTGATAACGCTATATCTCCAAACGAAAATCAATGGCGTCCAAGCTGGTTTTCAGACGCTCCGTGTCATCTATGAATACGCAAGTGGCCGGGTGGGAGAGCGGACACATGCTTGCTGACCTCACCGCGTCGATACAAGGAAACAGTGCGACTTGCCTTACATACTTGGCGGGCTGAGGGGGACCTTCGGCGGGAAATAAATCACCGCCCTGGGAACTTGTTGACAGGATAAGGACTATCATCTCACGAGATATCAGTGGCATCGCAATCTGTAGTTTAGGCAGGACGTCCTGGCCTGGAAGATTGACTTGTCTGTGTGGTCTGTGTGGCAACTGATTCTGGAGGTTAGAGTAAGAGTGATTGAAACTGGCAGGTCAAGCATGTCCAATACTCAAAGAATGTCAAAGTCAAGCTGAATTTCTTGCAAACTTTAACCCGAATGGCATCAGCAAGTTCCGATGAGTGAGTTATCACCACTTGTTGCATCTTGAGGTCGACTTTGTGAGGAATTTGAAAGCTAATCCGTTGCTGAAATGATGCAATTAGCAGGAGTATGATGTGATGATCCTTACAAATACTCAGTTAGCTACATCATCGTATGATCATTATTTGTATTACTCATCTTGTGCCATTTGTTTAGGTAAGCTCACAAATCGATTTCGATTGACTTTTACATGATTTACATCATTTACATCAACGAATGTCACCTCTATGGCCTTTTAGTTTTATTCTCATGACACTGTTTGCAAGTACAATGTTATTTGGTGACCTATTGTTGGACCTATTTCCTCTAAGTGCCTTCCCCTAGGATCTTTGCCTATGTAACTGTTATCAACTTACTCTGGCGCAGTGGTAGTATTTGGTTCGGTGCCGTTCCTTATGAGAATAATCATGCAGAGTGTCGTTCCTCTGTGATTTCAACGGCAGGCACATGTGTTTGAATATCAGTGACGAGCCCACACCGTAGCGCCCACACTCAACACATTAAACCCAACTTTACCATTATGTGTCAACATGTCATTCGCTTCCAAAGCACACACATTTGAGACCAGGATGGGTGCAGGAACCAGTCTGATGTGGTGACATGGTCGTCGTTGCAATTATGCTGTCCCGTTCAGGAAATTAACGTGTGACTAATGACAGAGTGGTGTGTTCGGGTCTCATTGACAGTAGACATGTCATTCCCACAGACCGTTTCATTGTGGCGGCCAATTTAGCTACGACCATTTTGCACATGGTATCTACCGAAACTGCTGGTAACTTGTGCTAAATGGTTTAAAGGCGGTCAGTTGTAAATGTATGTCAGAATCTTGAGGATGAAAAAAATTTCTGAGTCCAAATATTTTTTTCACTTTTTTTTTTTGGCTCAAAATGAAGAAACATCATCAGCCCAAAAAAATTTTTGGCTTTGAAAATCTTTCAGAATTTTGAACTTTTGAAAAAATTCTACTCTGAAGGATGAAAAAATTACGAAATTCCAATTATTTTTTTCATTTGTTTTTTTTCTGCTCTGGGTCCAATGAGTGGTTGTTGTTACTGGGATTCCACTGTACCGTGTAAATACTCAGTCAATACAAGTTTTTGCCTCATTTGCATTCGTCATATATCATGATGCTTAGTGTTCCATGTGACCGGATTCATTTGACGTTCTCTAGCCAGTTTCCGTATCCCATCGTATTTGCCCCGTTAGACGACTTGACAGCAATGGGCTTTATGTACAAGTACTCGTACCAATGTGCAGCACATATGCACATACCTAATACTGGTTTGCTGCTGGCTAGAATCCCCTCTCAGTCCCGGGACACAAGAGCCCAATCAGCGCGGAGCTGACGTCCATGACAATGTGTAATCTGAGGGAGCCTGGGACTTCTACCCTCTCTTTCAATGTAAAGATGTCTCGACATGTCACACAAGATACCGGGAGCCGTTTGACTTGCAACATTTCCTCTGATAACGCTATATCTCCAAACGAAAATCAATGGCGTCCAAGCTGGTTTTCAGACGCTCCGTGTCATCTATGAATACGCAAGTGGCCGGGTGGGAGAGCGGACACATGCTTGCTGACCTCACCGCGTCGATACAAGGAAACAGTGCGACTTGCCTTACATACTTGGCGGGCTGAGGGGGACCTTCGGCGGGAAATAAATCACCGCCCTGGGAACTTGTTGACAGGATAAGGACTATCATCTCACGAGATATCAGTGGCATCGCAATCTGTAGTTTAGGCAGGACGTCCTGGCCTGGAAGATTGACTTGTCTGTGTGGTCTGTGTGGCAACTGATTCTGGAGGTTAGAGTAAGAGTGATTGAAACTGGCAGGTCAAGCATGTCCAATACTCAAAGAATGTCAAAGTCAAGCTGAATTTCTTGCAAACTTTAACCCGAATGGCATCAGCAAGTTCCGATGAGTGAGTTATCACCACTTGTTGCATCTTGAGGTCGACTTTGTGAGGAATTTGAAAGCTAATCCGTTGCTGAAATGATGCAATTAGCAGGAGTATGATGTGATGATCCTTACAAATACTCAGTTAGCTACATCATCGTATGATCATTATTTGTATTACTCATCTTGTGCCATTTGTTTAGGTAAGCTCACAAATCGATTTCGATTGACTTTTACATGATTTAGTGGCTGTCAGAATTTACAAATTTACAATCAGAATTTGAATTGTGGATTTGCTTGGTGGAATAAAGAATATGTCTCTGAAGGGGAATTGAACCCATGACACGTCTCAGTTCGTTCACTTTCCTCAGACTTCATCAAAGCGTGATGTGTGCATTGTTTGGCCACCTGATTGAAGAACTTCACATTAACTCCCATAAATGATTCAGTCAAATTACCTCTCAAAATAATGCTGTCCATTTCTTAGTACAAGATGCGGCAAATATTCCACAAAAAGTGACACTATTTCAGAATTTATGGCAAACCTGATGAGTAACTAGCCATGTTCAGATAAGTTTGTGAAAAAGTTTTTCTCAATAGTGAAAAAGAGGTGCCCCCTGACGCTTGGTGTATGAAGGCCACATAATTGAATACTTGATCAGCTGCACAAGAAAGGAAGGAAAAACGTGGTGTAAGTGTCCTCTGTGTCACATTGCTGGTCGTAAGGAAAAACGTGTTCTCTTTAAAACCTCAGCCAAGTAGATAGGCTGGCGGTGAAATTAACCTCGGCAGTTATCTTGGCAAAAAACTTGTTTGCTTTTCTCATTGTGGCGGGTGAAAAGCGCACATGAAGTGGTTGCCACATCCCATTCACTCGAGAAGACGTAATCAGACTTTACACGAGGGACGACCCCACAAGTCATCTGATTGGCTATACACATTAATGGCGTAACTTCATTTTCTGCGGGACTATGAATTGGACCTGTAACAACTGTCATTCTGCGGTAGAAATGATGGGAATAGTTGCGGTTCATGGTGGCAACGATTAACTTTCCATGCATTCAAAATGCAAATGGTTTTAAAATCACTCAACTTTGAAACTTGTCAAATTTCTTTCCGGTTCCTCAAGCTAATAAGTACCCTCTGGGCGGTGATAGACAAAGCAATTATGACGCTATATCTAATTTGCATTTGAAATAGCCATCCTATTATGCGAGCGCTACTGGTACTGTTGCGGGCTCTCATTTGCGTTTGTCTCGTGGGTGATTTTCCAAGTCACACTGACCAAACGATCATGCAATTAAACTGTATAACGATGATCTGGGGGACGATCCAACATGGCCTGGGGATAATTTAGACATAAACCAACATAATAAGGATTTGATACTATGTACATAATGGCCCGACACATGGTCTCCTGTCAAAAATTAGCCTGCCAACAGCCATTTGCCTCCACACAATTTTGACACTTCCTATTAGCAAACTCTTTTGCTGAGTCGGAAACAATACTCGAATGTCAACGTGGGTTTTTTTCTCTGTTCATCTTGGAATTACCTTGGGTCCCAATAGAACAACAAAATTACTTCAGACCATTTACTGGTCATTGGCGTTGTGATAAATGAGAGACATTTTACTGGTGGACAAACTAGCTCAGAGACTTCACTAATACCCAAGACGTTTTTTCGTTATCTTGTGAGATGACTTCCTATCTCAATTCTGTGCCAAAGTTACTAATCATGCTCCAAGCAGGTGCACTCGCTGCCTAGGAATGGAATAATGCATAATTTTGGGCAGTTTTAGAAGCAAAGATGCTGTGAGCAACAGAAGTGCTATCCACTTTGACAAAAGCAAGAAAAGGAAGCCAGTCATCTTTGCGGTGATATGAAAACAAGCAGGCTGGTTTCATGTTTAGTGCATTGGGTCTCAATCCAAAGTTGTTCCTGGGTGAGGGAGATTCAAGAGGATTGCACTATCCGCATGTCTCCTTTCATACCAAAAGCAGTAGGGTTCAAACAAATCTCCAGATTCGGTTCATGAGTTTCTCCCTACCCCTTTCTAATGCTTCATCCGTTGACGAGCCCTCAGAGCTATCGTCACCAGTTGATCACAGCTAAAACACTGGACATATGTTAGCTGGTAATCGTAATAAAACGTTGGGTCTCATCCACCAGTGAGCAGCTGAAAAACGAGTGATTATCATGTGTAATGGAGTGGATCCACTCGCTGGGCTTTCTAATGGTGATGTCCAATTACTGTCCTAAACCCATTGATTTCTGGGCGGCAAGATCATGCTGGAATGTGTGCACACTTGATGACACTGCAGTGGTGGGTTGGTGAACTATTACGTTATCAAATTGAAATGAGTAATAACAGAGGAAGGGTAGTGCCAGGACTAAGCCAAGAGGTACAAGGTTTGAATCTTCAGTATTTCATTGAAGAAGTTGTATTGACTTGGAAGAATGACTTGGACCAATAACTCATAATACCAGAAGTCTAGTAATGGTTGAAGTGTCAGCCGAGAAGACTTGGGTTCAACCCCCTAGCTGTGCAGGATGACTCCCCACTCTGGACAAGACACTCATTCATTGGGCTACACTTTCTTGACAGATTTGTTTCCTCTCACCAAATGAGCTTGCCGCAAAGGTGACAAATGCTCGGAAGTTTAGGCCAGTGACTTGTCATCAACTGCTCGGAGCAGATCACAAGTTCAAATGGCACTTGTATTAAGTAGTAGGTCCCAGTGGAACAATAAAAGGATGACACTAATCACTGTAATGCTATAGATACTGGTCACAGGTGTGGTGGGCGACTATCAATGTTAGTGATCACCAACTGACCACCTTACATTGGGCAATGACATTAGATAAATGACCATTGGTCTTGTCCCAGGGGACGGACACCGTTATAAACACTAGTTGAATTTGATTCACCACAACATGATGGGCGGTCAGGAGACTGGTTAATGATAGGTTGTCAGGAAGGTGGAGGTAGGACAAAGATGACACCTTTCAACATGAATACTTAGTCGAGCTCAAGATAGACATGGGCCCTCTCCTTTATCATGACTGGACACATGCCAAGCACTTTCAGTGCAAGTTACCCATTTAGAAAGGCACTTCAGTGTCAGTTTATGCCAATAGAGGCGAACACTTGCAAAGTCTTGTCTAATGCACCAAGTTGTCTTGAACTAATCAACATGGTGAAGTCCCCCAGCGGTACTTTGTGGCCGCTGCATGAACACATGCAATCTTTGTCTTGGCGGCGAATGTCAAGATGTCGCAATCAATAAAAACTATTGGCATGTGGATTGTTCATTACGTATGACATGATGCCTGAAAGCACTCCAGGGGGCGTTAATATTTAAAGGAGTGGCCAATTAAGTATCCGGCAGAGAAACAACCGAATACACCAAGGGTCGGCAAGAGCGATCTTGGGAGCGAGTCGTTATGGCGACACTGTACAGGACATGCATCAAACTAATTAGAAGTCGTCCAAACATGAGTAGGTTGGATCAATTTGATTAAGTTTGGTGATGTCGTAAAAAACGTTGACATGACACGGCCCCATTGGGACTGTCCTATGCATCTTTCATGTCGTATATGACGGTCTGCGTATTGGGACGTCATGTGATAACGTAATGGGCAGAGCAGAGCTTGTTAATGTTGCATGATGAACAAGTGCTGCGACTTGTATATGCTCATACAATTTGATTTCTGCAGCAGCTATTTGACACTTTTGTGACATGAACAACTTGTTCTACAATGACTGCAATCAAGTAATTGGTGGTTATACAAGTGCTGGCTAGTTTGCTTTGGTAGTCATCACTTCAATACACTGAGATACATGTATGTAAAGGTTCTATAAGTAGAAGGACATTCAGGCCTTCTTAGGCCAGTTCAGCATTGGAAGATGTTAGTTAAGATGGCCTTTCTGTTGTCTACATCTGCTTAGAGCTACTTGGTCATCTTTCAAGGTTGTTTTGAAAAGTTATGCTCAGTCACTCTGAATAAGTTTAGAAGACACCAATCCTTCAGACTCGCTTACAAATGTTTACGAAGGCTTTGCCCGAAGAAATCACCGCTAAGAAGACCGTCAGAGCAATCCCGCGGCTTGCAAGTTAGGTTGATTTGGTTGAGTTCAGGACGGCAGCCATGTCTACCTGTATCTTGCCTCTCTGATGTCTCCCGAGTAGCGCCTACTAACTAGAGCTGTCATTCCAGCTGGTACACGGCTAAAAATAGCGGCATCCTGCATAGGAGGACTTTATTTGGTGCTACCTTGTCATGTATACCTGACCGTGAGTATGGTACCCACTACCAGGTAGCATCGCCCAGCACAGCCTGACCAGCTGACTTCACCTAGCGCACCATTCAGTCATCTATCAGATTATTGCAGTAATGTTTTTCAAAGGTGCTGTGAAGCTTTGCCAGAGACTTCAGGAGACTTACTATTGGCCATTCCAAACTCTAGTGTCTGGTGTGGAAGTCTGTCTCAAGAATGGTGGAAGGAAACATATTTTACCTGAGCAGCTTTTGACTCAAATGGCATTAGATCATCCAATTAGGATTTCCCAAGGTCACTGATCAGTTAGAGGAAGGTGAATTGAGGTCAGTTTCAAAGTGACCTCTGTGGTTTAGGTCAGATGACATGAGGTCATTACCTTGAGGTCATTTTGACAGTGACCTTTGAGGCCCAGGTAAGGTGAAGTCAGGTCAGGTTGGCCTGGGACATGAAAGCAACATCTGAATTGAGGTCATGGTGAAGGAGGACAGCTGATGACACTTGCTTGTCTTAGTTTCTGATTTGATCCCATGACCCAATGACCATGCAGACGTGTATTTTGATCCCCTGACCAAAAGCGAGTGGTTTCTCATTCTTTGTAAGCCTCATGGAATTGGTAAGGCAGTGTGGTTGTTTGTCTAAGCTGGTTTCATTTGATGCTGGTGCTAAATGATGGCATTCCGCCTCTAGATGATGATGGTACAGTTGATAGTTAGGACTATCCAGAGACTTGATGGAAACCAAGCCACATACCTGTCAGGTGGCTATTTCTGGCTGCTGGCTCTACCTTGTGCCCAGGTTTGTACTCATGTCTCATCTGTGTAGAGATATCACTCGGAGGACCTTGAACTAGAAGTGGTCTTGAGCCACTCGTGTGTTGGTGAAACGACTTGCAGTACCTGTGCGGTGCACCCACTAAGTGTCACCTAACCCACTCTTAGCTGTGTGCATTGTTTGTTAAGGCCTTTCACTCCCTTTCCAGCCCAAACTTTGAATACACTTGACTTTCTAACAGAAGGTACTTTGAGGATGTAGTCATGCCTTGGTAAGGCTAATCGTCACACAGCACGGCCTGCATCAACCTCTTCTCCAGGTGATACACTCCAATCTATGTCATCTATCAACCTGAGTGTAGGTTGAAACATGATACCGATGTGTTGGGAGCCTTGACAGTGATCAGGCTTGCCTTACAGGCCACCTAGTGTCACCATTACTCACAAGTCGGGCAGTTGTCATATCTTCCAAAGATTATGACGATTGTGATGACTGTCTAAAGGTGAAGATTTTATCTCAAGGTAAATACCTTTACGTAAATGGTGACCCATCTGAAGCTACCTGGTCGGAGAGCACATACCCAATGTGTCTCTTTGATCGTGGGCGAAAGGGCCTGCTGGGGGAGGGCATGATGACATTCTCGAGGTGAAAGACAAACTCTTGAATAACCAAACCTGAAACCAACATCAAACGGTTTGATCTGACTTCAAACTTCAGTTGAATGTAGCTTACATTGAAACCTCTGTTTTCCCCAGTTGCTCTTTCATCACAGAGACATCTGGTGGTAAGTCATAGACTGATGCTGTGGCACATACATTATCAATCAATAGCGAGGCTAGCTGTTGGGAAGATAATGTTACACTTGGGATGACTGACCGATGCTTTATTTAGGAGTTTCTCTACTAGGTGGTGCTGTCATAGCAGGCCCTCCTCTCGTGTCTGATGGTTGAAGCAGGTAAACGGAGATGAAAAGTGAAACCCTCCTTCATCGGCAGAACCAGGCGACACGTCCCACCCCTTATTTTAGGAAAATCTTTGGAATTGATCATGTTGAAAAATGAAAAGAAAGTCCAGCTTCTGATATTCGCCTTAGACTCCCGTGTAAACAATGATCTTGTGTGAACGTCAGAATAGATTGTCTTGGACAGTCTTGTCCCCGGGCTAGATATCACCACATATCACCTTCTGGTAAAGTTTCTATCGTTGATCCGGACCCGTTGTGAACATGTCATGGCCGTTTACCGCTGTGGCTTTTTTCTCGTCAATTTGATCTGCGTGGACGATATTGATGTCTCATTAGCATGTCAACCACTGGTGGCAGTTGTAACCAACACCTCCACTTCAAAATAATATCTGTCATTTTACGCTGGATATTTCATGTTAAATTCATATCTTTGTATCACATATTTTGTGAATTCTTACGGGAGTATCCCGTGTCATCATTAATGCACATGGTTGTGGTTTATCCGCCTTGATGGCCATGTATCACTTTCACATGATCACTGGCCTCGCTGGCAACTTCTTCGATTATAAAAACATTTGATTCATCCTTGTCTTGCAATGCATTCTGGGAGGGTGAGGCGCGCCTGAAAACAGACGTTAATTTGACCGTTAATTTGACTTTATTTCGCTGAGATGCGATGGAGTCAGCAGTTTAGTGATTCCCTTGCTCAAACTTGGCTGACAATATATTGCTAGAGGTTTGGGAACAGTGGCCAGAGATCCCTGAGTAGCACACTTAGACCTTGATTATTTGACGGTGGTATATCTGGGCAGCTTCCAGGTGTAAACTCCCTCTTCAGGGAGTTGATAATTGAAAATGATAAAGTAGCACAAATGGGGAAGTTGACTGCGGCGGACGTTTAGCAAGTCTGCTGAGAATGGTTCCAATTCACCAGTGAGTAATCACATTATCACATTTACAAATGACCTTTGTTATGGAGTGAAATTTGAAGATGTGAAGCAGGACACCAGCTTTACCTATGTGAGAAGGCCAAACCCATGACTCGGTCCCGACGTGCACCAAATGTGCCAATTTTCGCAAATTGTGGACAGTTAGTTGTCATGCTGTGTTAGTTGACCACTAAACTATGGACTCTGCCAGACAATCTAAATTTAATTCTTGGCTTGGCAAGGTGGTCTGCGATGGTAATGGAGGCTCCACTGGTCGTTCATCAAGTGTTCAGCTATAACAAGGTTAGGACACCCTTGTCATAAGCCTCTTCCTTGGGAGGATTGATTTTCTTAGTAAACATCCAGTGAAGTCCATCCCGCCTGCCAACAACAGAGACCCTGTTTGTAACCAAAGTATTTTTTGAGAAGTTTATCATTTTGTTGAAATCTCACCAAGTGTTTTCAGTCCTCCACGGGCAAGGTTAGCGTGACGTGCCGAGAATGGCATACCATCCTCGTCTCGCTAGTATTCCCACCGGAGCTTAATCAAATCAAGCATCACATGTAATTTTACAATTTTTGTCAAACGCATGATGGATTCATATTCTAAGTTACTTTGAATTTGACAGTCCGCGAGTCAGTCGGTCGATCTTTCGCTGGAGATTTTTCACGCCTTTGTGAAATATTGTCAGCGAGATCAGTTTTGTTATCGCTGCGATGAAGGGTTTTAGAGCCTTGCGATTATGGTGCGATATCTATTCCCTTCTCGTGTTGTAATGGCAGTGATGGAAATGATTTTTGCCATGGACAATAATTGTGGTTTAGAAATAGTATCATCTGCTGAAACATTCAATGGTTTTAAAAGAAACTCACCGTTTAGGGAATTACTGAGGAGTTTGTTAAAACGTTTATTGTCCAAGATTTGTAGTATGTGAAGTATAAAGATGTCTGATATCCCATCACACAGTATCTATAGTTGTGGTTTAATTTTATCGTCCTTGAACTCTAAGTTGAGTTTGGTCAAGTTAACTAAAACCGATTTTAGAATCAAGGAATAATTAAGCTTTGTGACATCTTGTTCCAGTCAAGTTTGTCACTTATGATTGATCTTTGAACAGATTTCCTGCGTTCCGACCACCATCATCAACTAGGACGCAAACTGAAGATGACCACTGAGTGAAGAATTTTGATTCTTGAAGATTCCCTTCTCACATGTGTGAGAAGGAATGTCATGGGCAGTTAGCTGTTGTCAGCTCAGTGTGGGGCTGGTAGTTGGCTGTGAGAGAAATCTTTAGGGAACGTTGTCAAGGCTAGTGTTGACTGCTGATTATCAAGTTATAGCAAGAACTGGTGAAGACTATGCCACGTTAATGAAGATGGTGTTTGATTGATGTGGCTGCTACTGAGGCTGTCCAAATGTAACACAGTTAAAAGAGGGAAAAGTAAGCGATGTTTCACTGTCGTTTTGTACGCTGAAGAGACGAGGTGGGATGAGAGCTTTGATGACATTTGGATGTGGACTACACCAAGATCGGTTCCTTGGTCTCTGCAAGTATGCCGTATTTCAATACATGTCGTTATCATTTATTACTGCACCCCACTCTGAATATTTCATGTCATGTACAAGTTTTTGGAATCTCCTGACTTGTCCTGGAGTTTGGCTAAAAACAAGGGTCATGTTTCTCCAATTGGCGGATGTGACTTCTTAGTTTGAAAGAAGACCTATTCTCAGTGACATATTACTTCCATGACCTTTGACCTCAATTCAAATGGAAAAGAATTAACTTTGGAACATCAATATAACGTTTCAGTTTCATTTCATGCACATTTGAATTGGTTGCTGATGGTCCTTTGTAATGGAGTTGTCAGAAGATACCATACCATTTGAAAAAGATTGCTACATCAGGGTGACACACCCTTGGCAGTGGATTCGACTCCACATGATCTTGGGCGTGAATAACAATGCATTGATGTACAGGTGAATGTAGATGCCGAGATTGGCATGGACGGCTGTGCTTCATCTTTTGGCCACACCCAGTCTAACGTAAACAAACATAATATCGTAAAATCACATTCATGTGGAATTCCTTCAGGAGATTCCCTGCTGTCATCATTGGGTACAGTGTTATCTTGATAATTGAGGTGTGCAATTCACAGGCTTATGAAAAATATCTAAAAAAAAGAAAATTTTACAAAAATTATTTTCTCAAAAAAACCTTGATTTTTTTTACAATGACCAAAATCTGCAAAAACCCAAAAAAAAATTTTTTAATCAAAAGAGGATAAATCCATGTCGAATATCCGGATGTCCATTTATATCTATTTCTTGATGAAATACTGGCATTTAAATGTTGCCATTGCTTTTGGAGTGCACTTTATGAAGTGATTGATGGACCTGTGGTCATGATGACTGTCTCAACTCGGCAGTGCAGCTGAATAGTTGTACTTCATGATATTATTTGTCCAGGACAGATGTCATGTATCAAGTCCTATCATGCAGCAACTCTTCTTCAAAACCAACGCTATGTTATTGTTTATTTTTGACACCTGTTTGTATGTGATAATGGTTACATGGTCTACTTGAAAAATCAAGAGTTTTGAAATGTTGGCGTTCAAGTCAGGAAATTGGACATGTTTTATGTCATGGTTTCATTGAAAACCTGAGATCTTTGACAATGTTCAGTTCCTAGTGCCAAGTATTGTTCAGACGGCTTGCCTGAAGTCATGTTGAATAGCTGATTGTGAGTGTTGACAATCAAATGAACTGAGTAGCTCCACCACTTTTCTCACGTTTACATTATCAATTTGCTTAAAACCTGTTCAAATTGCTTCCATCATTCAGTTGTTACTAGCAATGGTGATTTCATTTTCCACATTAAATTTGTATCGTATCATTTGGCATCATGGTCCTTTTCGGCTCTTTGCCAGACAGAATTTAGTCGACATCAGGTTACACATTTACCCACTGGGACCTTTAGCCGGCCCTACATAGGATGTATCAAAATTCCTACCATTCTTTCCTCAGAAAGACAATCCCAATCTGTTTTATTTCAACGCAGACATTCCTCATCAAAGTGACAATAACAATGTGCCAAATTAGTGATAAAAACGCCTCGGTCAAATTTCATTGTCCTTGAAAAACCTGAAATACGTTGCGATGACAATATCTATTGTTTGGAATGAGTTATCAGTGATTATTCTGTAACATTGACCGTCTTTTGACGATAAATCAAACATTTCTTTCATATTTTCGATTGGATTGTATAAGTTATTAAAAAGTATTACATTAATTAGGCTGATTTATCAACTACTGTCATTAAAGTTATTAATTAAACTGCACCTTTGAAGTTTGATTGGCAATAAAACTAATCAAGACCATCAGGTCGTATAGATGAGCCAGAGAGTTATGTCTGATTAGACATTCTTCCAATCTGGACACTTCATCCCAGCTGATTTCATATCAAATTGTTCCTGGTACATTTTCATGTTGGTTGAAAATGATACCTTAGTACTTGGCCTTTGGAAGAGTCATAGTAGCATAAGTCACTCTGACATAGCTAGAACCTTGGACAATAATGGCACATAAGTTTTCATGGTTTGGAGATGGACTAGAGATATGTGATCGTGGAAGACAATAACAATGAGATGATCTGGATGGGGAAGGCATTGGATGGCGCGGCTGGGAAGTCAGCAGAGGCCATAATGACAATATATCATTCTTTAGAGGATTTTCCTAATCTCCTTCATAAACGAGGTGAGATGACAAATATGAGATCGAAGCGCCTTAAGAAGTTCCATTCACAGTATTCAAAAACAAATACGAGCTGCTCATAAGCAATTACTAAACTCTCAAGAGGTTTTTGAAGTGGAGTATTATCAAGAATCCTGTGTTCAGAACCACGGTTCTTCTCGGGTGGAATAATTTCACCATTTTAAACAAATTTTGATTGGTGGACACCTCTCAGTTTGAATGGTAGGACACTTTCGGTCCCTCGCACTGAATTACTTGCAGACAGGTTATCGGGTGGCAGAGCAAACTGCTCAAGCTCATAAGCCTGACAACCTATTGTCATGGCACAACATTGCCTTTATGTCCTCACCTGAAATATTTAGCTCCACATTTTGGGGGCAGACTACAGCACACTCGAGATGACAATGAAACATTCAACAGATAACACTACAATAACGCTCTGTCCTTTTCTCAATACAAGTGAAATGGCTATTATCCTCAAATGTCAGCGACCATTTTCTGCAAATCACTTCGGGTTCTGAAACTTTAAACCTAGTGGTGTTGTTTTCGTTAAGTGGGGTACTGCCATGACACATGGCGAGGAAAGTATCGATACGCTGCGGAACTTGCATCTCATATTGATGAGGACTTTTATGATGACATGCACTAGTCAAACAAAAGCATCCATTTTGAATAGACTTCACTTTCCAAACAAATGGAAGGTGGAGATAATAGTGTCAGAGAATATCTGTCTACTTCACCAGATGCACTCAGAGTTCAGCGATGTCATGCTTTTGACAGTTTTCTTTCTGTCCGGTTGCAGTTATTGAAAAAACGGCTGGTGCTGAAAAACCTTTTTTTGCACCAGAATTATTTAGAAGTTTCAAGCAGGTGACAAAATGTTTGGCTTTATGTTGTATTTTGCCTCCAAACCTCATTCCCACCTTTGCCGTAACAGATCAGGTAATGAAATAGTTTGTACAATTTCAATTTGGCAGAAAATCCCCAAATTTGGTGCAAAACACCAAAAATGTTGATTTGGTCTCCCATTACATCACGGTATGTGACAGCGAGTCTATAAATAAACCATTATGTTCTGAGTTTACTTTGTGCATACATTTAAAGTCTGCCTCTGTCACTTGTGAATAGTAAGTGTTACAAGTATGACAATGACAAGGCTCATCAGTAGGTTACAGGTAACTGTGGTTTTCAAGAGCGCCTGAAAGTGCATTATCGTCTGGTATGAAAATGTTGCTGTTCATACACGGGATGACTATGATTAGGCAAGGTCCTAATCTCTGCCTCCTTCATCCTTATCATCAACATCATGCTGAGTCACCCTCTTCACCTGAACCAGCCCCCAACTCCTCCTTTGTTAGGGACCTGGACCAGATTCCTACCAAAACACCCAGCCATCTTGCTCCTGAGCTGGTTTATCCCTGTGGCTGCACCCTTAAGCAGGGTTTACCTGGTCAACTAGGTTCATTAAGGGACGGAGACAATGGGCAGTAGCATGTTGGCATGTTGATTCCCCAGCCATCCTGACTCTCCCCTCAGGCCTGATTAGGGGGAGGCTAGCTGGTAAGGTTGGTGCACTAATGTTTGGCCTAATCTTATCAAGTCACAGCAAGTCTTCTGGTCAGTGAGGCCAAACAGCTATGAAGAGAATTCTAATTGTGGTGTTCCCCAAATCCCAGTTGAACAAGATATGTTATATTTCCAACACTTGCACTTGTATGCAACTGAAATGTCACTTATGTATCCCACAAAGGAACTGATTGCAACTTCTGCCATCTTTGACCATTATCATCAAATCAGGTTCATCCATTGATATCCCCCTCTGTGTAGGACAGGACTAGCCTTCAGCCCTCACAATGTACTTGCACTCAAATGTCACCTTACAACTTCTAACCAAATTGACCCAGTTAATGAATGTTTTCTTTACTAATTTCCATTGAAATCAAAATCTCTTTGATTGAGTTTATGTGTGAATGTTACAGTTGACCTTTCCATTGGTAACATCAAAGGTTCCTGAATGATCCAAGCTATGCTTGCTAATGAATCGATCTATGTCATGATACACATTGTACTTTAGCCTTGACTGAGGGCGTTATGTTTTAGCACTGATTGGTCTTCTTCTGTCACCGGTTACAACCGGTGTTGCATCAAATGAGGCTGGTTCAATGGTGTCTTTTTCTCGGCTGATTTCATTGATTTGTCTCATCAAACCATTGTTTTCACAAGTCATGTTTCAAACGGTTTGCAACTTGGTTTGTTGTGTGTTTGATCATGCGATCTTTGTCTCTGTCACAAAACCTGATGACGTCAGTGAAGAGCGTTTCATCACATTTGAAGGTCGTCTGTCTGGAGCAGACGTGACATCACCTTGGTTAAACTTTGTTTTGAAATCTACAGGATAAAAGTGACATCTTCTATTTACCTTAAACAATTTGATCAGAGACCTTTACATCAATTGGTTGACTATCAAAATGGCTGACATTTCTCTAACCAACATTCTGCATCAAGCCAAGAAGACATGATCCAAATGATTGGCACTACAGATTCTAACCAACACAGGAACCGCAGATGAGAATGGGCTGTAGTGTTATTGAATTATCTAATTGACAGCCATCTTTGAATCATGATCATTCATCATACTCGCAGAAAGGTGAACAAGTAATGAAGCCTCTTTCCCGTCCTATACAGCATATCTGTTGACCATGATTCTTCTTGAGGCTAAGTGTACCTGTACAAGTCTGGCTAACAGTGGATATCTAAATGCTAGCCAGATGCTATGCTGAAATCCTCTTAAGTAAGATATTAGCATGATTACGAAACTTAGTCCCTGTGTGGAGACTGAGTGGCTAGGCCTGCTCCCTTTTTAGGAGGGATCATTTCTTGAGCCCTGGTCACTCAAGGAGGTGAAGTAGTCATTAGGTGTGAGGTGCTCTTTAATCCCAGTCAGTCACTCCTATTGAGCATCTTGCTGCTCCAGTCATTTGTGATAGGGAACACTGTGACGTGGTCTTTAATCGTCGATGTAACGCGAGCATTCAAGATTCTTAGCAGTTTGTTGTCAGTTCAATAACTTTGTGACAGGAGTTCTATCGGGGATGACCTCTGAGCTGACAGAAGTTAACGATGGATCCGGTTTGGAAGATTAGGTCACGCTTTCACCTCCAGGTATTGTCTTTTTCTTTTCTCTGCACGCACTCCTTGCAACTTTCTGGCCGATTCGCTTGAAATTCATGGTCGTAAATCAGGGTACGAAGCCAGTGATGTGCATGTTGAAGATGGGAAGACTTGTTCTGTACCTGAGTATTGTGGTTTAGCTATGAGGAGGAGGCCAGATCTCTTCAGTTTGTAATGTTTTGACAAGATGAGTATAAAAACATTGGCTTTTTCGCATCAGTGTCGGTAGTTTTGGCAGAAGGTCAATGAGCTTTGATTTCATGGGACCTGATTATTCAAAACTAGCAGTAATTCTGTGACATTGTTTTGATCTCGGTAACGTTGTCTTGAATACGAGGAAAACTTTCAAATCAAGTTGAAATTAGATAGTCAGAGGTGGTGACATTCTAATGAGATTAATTGAGCCACAACCTTGAAATGCCCCTTTCCTACACCAGTGGTGGTTACATTATAAAATTAATGTGGCCGGATTTTATTGGCATTTGGACTGCACAGCTGACAGGGCCCAGTTCCCAAGCCTTTGCACTCGGTACACCATCCCACCTATCTCAGCATCCATGCATGCAAGGCAAGATTAACCGGGCCTGAAAGATCTTACTCAGGTGTTAACCAACTCTCACAGCTTATTCCGGCTGTCCTGATGGCCAACCTCGGGAAGCTGGTGCAACAGGAGCAGCTCTGCTGGAAGTCGCCAAGCCGTGCAGGATCCACCTGGCTCACATACCTAATGCTTGCCTCATCCACAGATGGAAGTTTCCAATCAAGCCCAAGTAATCAATATTGCCAATATATTTCATCCAGTTTGAGAATCTTGAGGAAGTAGTTGGGTTGGGTCTTGATGTGGCCACTCCATCTTTTCCAAGTGTTAATGTCAGTGAACATTTTTGGTTCCTTGAGCAAAGTACTACTGGCTACCTTGCTGTCAATTTACGAAGTTTTCTCTCCAGTTTTCAAGTGGTTCCTCTCCGCCAGTAAGACTTGGACCATTTTCTTTGGATAAAGTGGTGTTTTGGTGAAAAAGATTTGGTCAGCTCACCCTCCAGTGTAAGCAATGAATGACAAGCAAAATGACGTCTTCATTGACACAATCAGTCACACCCTAAATGATGTCTTGATCAGCTGACTGATGAAATTTCAAGCAACTACATTGTCTCAGGGATGCACCACAATTAGCGGCAAATGAATGTAGTTTTAACAAGGAGTGGGGGCCCCGTTATTATGCACCTCATTCCGGTTCTGGCAATCACATTTGTGTAATGGCACAACACGGGTTCCCGCATTCATTAATGTCTCCGCTAGGACTAATTTGTTTAGACCAATTCTTGCTGTGAAAAATTCCTTGATAAATGAAACGTTGTTTTTGTTTTGGAGTCAAATGAGGGCAGGTTTCTTTCACGAGCTGTGATGTGGTTTTTCAGTCTCTATTCTCATATTTGTCAATTTGTTGTTGAAATAATCAAAGTTGGGATGTGATATTAACATGAAATATAAATGGGATGCTGGACGTTTGATATTAGGACGTATTTCCTCATGATGTTTTTAGTACTGTTGCAATCCCTTAAGGTCTTATTATGCTTGGGTCTGTTCGGTTACTCGTGGTGGCTATTATGGCCAGGTTATTAAGAACGGGAATAGGAGGGTCGTTTGCTTCCAAACGGTGTTTACTTTGGTCATCATTTTGAAAAAACAAGTCCATCAAAGAGTGAAAGCCAACTTGTTTTAGTAAAGTTTCAAGTTACTGTGTTTTAACTCATATGATGGGAGTTAAGTGACTTCCCCAAGGATGAAATGTGTGATTAAGGGAAGAAGAGACAGACCAATAGCTTGCCCAGTCTAGGAATGGGGGGGGGGGGGGGTTATCTACTTTGTGAAATAGATTGTCTGAATTGAGTGTGTTTTCAGTGCATTATGTTGTGCACATGTGACATGTAGATGGTTGTTGAACCAAGTTCCTGATGTGTGTTCAGGTGTTGGAAGATGAGCCCCTCCATGTTATATCTGGGTGTCAGTCAGCTAGGCTTACCATCACCGATCTCCTTCACACCTGCAGTAGGTGCTTGATATGACTAGTTCTTATAGTTGATCAAGAAGGTCTTTTACCTTCACTAAATGTTCATATCATACACATCATTATACCAGGTATCCTTACTTCATTATACATACAGACATTTCCCTGTTTGTCATTGTGGAAAGCCAAAGCCTATCCTATCAGCCTATTTTGCCAAAAGAACTTGGCAGCCATAGCAGTCATACTACAGTGAACAAAATGAAGTGTCACTGCCAGGATTTGAAGAAGGGACCTTGACGGCACATCTGTTTTGACAATCTTTTGCCTTGCTAAAGAGATGTCCAGCCAGTTGAGGTAGGAACATGGATGTTTCACCACAGCTCTGAGTACCTGGTCTCATGAAATACACCAGCGTGAACCCATCAGGACATCTGAATTGGAAATGTTTACAAGGAGGTCAGAGTATGGACCTAACAACTTCCATCAGAACAAGTGGATCATCTCATATTTGACTTCCAAATGTTCCTTTCATCTCCAGGGATTATTAAGTCCAAAGTTACAGTTGTTATTTACAGTGCCTCACAATCATAAAGTCATCACTTCACCAGGTTCATTTGTTCTTTGCAACTCTGCACTGTTGAAATGACCAATCCAAACAATGCATGTCAGTTTTGACTAATTATTTTACGCATTGTGTGTTATGTTATTGACAAGGGATAGCTGGTGATAAAAGCTTGGTAACCACTTGATACAAATGTAACATTGAACAAGTCACAGGTTATAATGCTTCCCTTTA
Organism: Lineus longissimus; assembly: GCF_910592395.1. NCBI lineage: Eukaryota > Metazoa > Nemertea > Pilidiophora > Heteronemertea > Lineidae > Lineus > Lineus longissimus. Next base: position 28,607,838 of record NC_088309.1, on the reverse strand, counting down.
AACACGCATTAGGCGAACTCTTCTTTCCACCATTGCCACTAATCAAAGTGGTCCGAGATGTCAAATCTTTCACCTCCTTGAGGGGCATTAAATAATTGTTTAATGATATTAATCAAAAGCTACTTGAGCTTTGCCTGAGTTTGTCCAACAGCAACCAGACCCAAACAAGGTGCAATTAACATGTCACTTGGCCAGAAACACGGTACGATTTCACGGTTCCATATCTTTAATGGACGCTTTTCTTCTGACAAAGGATGATTGTTCCACGATATCGGTGGAAATTGGGCGTAAACTTTGATTTGTCTGCCCAGTGTGACTGGGTCAATTATGAATCTTTTACGATGCATTGACAAGGTATGAATGCTGGAATAGCCCTTCTCAACAATGGATCCAGAACATATGAAGTGTGGTCTCCTCCATCAAAGCTCCCCTCGATTGATCTCAATTAAAAGAACTTAGGTGTTTGTTGTGACGTTATCCTGGCCTTAATGAATTACAAGAAGCGTTGTGAAGCCGCAGTGAGTACCATGAGGGCTGACTTATTGTTTTAACATGGCACAACATTTGCCTCGGTCACAATGGAATATCAACTGATCAATAAACTCTTAGAATAAGCTGATAAATTCACTGTCAACAACAGTCCTACAGACACTTTACGGAATTAGAACTTAACTATCGCAAAACTTTGGGGAGGTTATACTTATAAAACGCATTATTCTGTCAAGTGTTGGGAGCTTATTCAGTCGCAGACGCGTAGAGTTTAGACAAAAAAAGATAGTTTTGCTCGTCCCAGAAGTGTAATCGTTATTGTAGCGAGATTAACTGTTAATACGTTCCTGACGCCAAAGCTGGTCCTTCGACGCGGGAAATCATCGAACACCACCACCACCGAATATTCAAGTGCCTCTCAGGGCATTCATGTGCTTGACATCAGCTAGCATTGTTTTAAAAGACATTGTTGCATTTTATGGAAGTATCACTTTAATGTTATGTTATATGATACTGCAAGTAGAGAGGAGGTCCTATGTTTTAGTAGCTAGCTGCCAAGTTTGAATAGAATGTGTCTGATTGATGCCATTGAGCCATCAAAGTGTCACATAGATTCAGTGGGCCAACTGAGTATTGAACCCCTGACCCACTGGTTATAACCCTCTTTCTAACCTATGACTTCTGATCGCTGATCTCCCTTTGAAGAGAGACAATGAGGCCACGTAAAATAAAGCGTGAAAATCCCTTTGACGCCACGAAAATTGATTTTTAAAGCTCAAGAGGATGATCCGATAAAGACATAAGGATATTTGTCAATTTATTAACGGATTATTGCGTAAAAAATTACACTCATCGATGTTGAACTTAGCTGAGTCGTTCGGATGATAAAGTCAGTTCTCTTGATAAAAGTACGGAAATAAACGGCCAAAAACCGACATTGGGGGCAAAGGAACCGATGACGTTCCCATGAGTGTCTTGAGGAAACTCTCGTTGGGTTCAAATGGTTGCTCGAACAGGCAGTACATCTGTAACTTGTGCCAACATGGCATCCTTGAACAACTCTGTCCATCATCAAACATAGATATGCTAACAGAAAATATGGTCTTTTTGAGGGTTCGGCCAATTCAGATCATTATATTTTGATATTTTACTTTGATTAGACATCTGTAGCAGTTAAATCACCTCCCCAATTGCAATGTAAAAACTCGCTAAATGACAGCTATGAGAATGGCGGTGTGAACAATGGCGTCATCGCCCTGGGCTCCAGCACGAGAGCGCTGTGATTCTCTCATAAAAGGGGCGTGATTCTCGTCATTATAACAATTGTTTAACAAGTGGCTGCATTAATACAATGGTTTCACTTGCGGTGTGTGGTTATAACTGTTTCTGCCAGGAAGGTGCCACTAGTCCGGCTGTATTGAAACAGCGTGAATGACATCAGCGAGAGCGGGTCTCGCACACGAGACGGCGCATTACTGTATCGAAACTCACCACGGCATAAAACACGATACATCTAAACGGCTCGACCATTCGTCTCGGGAGTAATCAGATGTGATTTTGATTTAGTCGAATAGCCATGAGTTGATTGGTGCAGCTTCTCGCCAACCTTGGCTTCGTCAATTCAAATATGACCGGAGGAACACGCGTGTTGGGATGGTTTCATTTGTGTGGATCATCTCATTGGTGAGAGATGTGATGGCGCTGTAAAAATTCAAGAAAAGTTCGACATTGATTTCATCAGACGGATCTGTTGCGCTGGACTCCATTAAGAAGTGGATATGATCAGTTGGCGTTTCAAACATTCTTTAAACTATTCCAAGTTTTGCACAATCTTGAGGAAATGATAATGTTCTCATTTCTGCTCGGTAGAGATTGTCTGTCTTGGAATTACGTAATGTCATGATGGTTTTTTTGCTTGTAGTAGGATATTTAGTCAACTTACATAGAAAGGGATGAAGTCCTTTGAGTGTTGTGACTCAGCTCATCAGCATGTTGAACTTGGAATATTGCAATAGAAACTTGTAAATAATGGAAAGGAAACCTAGTTGTGAACTTGAAGGAGTCCAGAAGCAGTGACTTAAGATGGAACCAATTGTAATTGTGAATTAGCTTAATAGTGCAACTGATCATTTATCCTGGGACTTTGACCTCACATGGATCTGACTGATCAGCGATGATGCATCTCCAACCATTCCCATGTGCACCATTCCCGATCCCTCCGTTCCTCCACCAACTCATGGGATTACCTCATCGGACGCCCATGTTCTTCCAGGTATTCAAACTCACAGTGTTGTAAAAATTGTTGGTGTTTTAAAAGTCTGTTCTGTGAGGAGTTGTCAAATGACTTTGGATTAACAGTCCAAAACTGAATTGTCTGCGAAGTGACCCCCCCCCTTCGAGTTTCATAAGGGGTAAAAATATGCATTAGTGTCTTTATTTGTGAACTCTGAATATCTAATTCAAAGATTTGTGATTTTGTTTTCAGATCATTTGTGTGTGTTCTGTCTAAGAATGTGTCATTCACCAGCCAACACATGAAATCTTAATATGGTTTCTCTTTGGTCCTTTCAGGCAATACGCTGCACGCTGCCAAACTGCTCATGTGAATGCTTCGCTCCCGGAAAGTCAACGATACGAGTTTGTGAGACATGTAAACACGGATGGGTCATTCACGGTGAGTTTATAACTTCTAATCCAGTTTCTCATGTCACTGATCTGTGTCGTGCCTGTTCACATGTGTTCAGTACTATCAGAGCCCCTGATCTGTGTCTTGCCTGTTCACATGTGTTTAGTACTATCAGAGCTCCTGATCTGTGTCTTGCCTGTTCACATGTGTTCAGTACTATCAGAGCCCCTGATCTGTGTCTTGCCTGTTCACATGTGTTTAGTACTATCAGAGCCCCTGATCTGTGTCTTGCCTGTTCACATGTGTTCAGTACTATCAGAGCCCCTGATCTGTGTCTTGCCTGTTCACATGTGTTCAGTACTATCAGAGCCCCTGATCTGTGTCTTGCCTGTTCACATGTGTTCAGTACTATCAGAGCCCCTGATCTGTGTCTTGCCTGTTCACATGTGTTCAGTACTATCAGAGCCCCTGATCTGTGTCTTGCCTGTTCACATGTGTTCAGTACTATCAGAGCCCCTGATCTGTGTCTTGCCTGTTCACATGTGTTCAGTACTATCAGAGCCCCTGATCTGTGTCTTGCCTGTTCACATGTGTTTAGTACTATCAGAGCTCCTGATCTGTGTCTTGCCTGTTCACATGTGTTCAGTACTATCAGAGCTCCTGATCTGTGTCTTGCCTGTTCACATGTGTTTAGTACTATCAGAGCCCCTGATCTGTGTCTTGCCTGTTCACATGTGTTTAGTACTATCAGAGCCCCTGATCTGTGTCTTGCCTGTTCACATGTGTTCAGTACTATCAGAGCCCCTGATCTGTGTCTTGCCTGTTCACATGTGTTCAGTACTATCAGAGCCCCTGATCTGTGTCTTGCCTGTTCACATGTGTTTAGTACTATCAGAGCCTCACATGTGTTCAGTACTATCAGAGCCCCACCCATGTTACACTAGATCGTGTTCTAGGTGAAGGAACTGTTTGAAGCTACAGCTTTCCAATTAAATACAGTGAACAATGATAGAGATGCTATTTCAGCCTTGCATATAGAGGCCTCAGGCGGGCAAAATTCCACTTGATGACAGATTTTAACAGGTGGCTTGTGCTTTTTGTCCATTTTCTGTGATTTTGACATGAATATGGATGGTGTTAGGTCTTTCCCCCTTAATCAGTTCACCATTCTGTGCAAAAAGTGCACTGCAGTACTCTTCACCTTAGAAAACTAAAAACGAACTCTAACGTGCAAAATATTTTGACACTCTCTTGAAGCAGTTATTAGTCGGTGAAGTGAGCCTCAAAATGGAGTGTGTCGAGTGATATTCATTTCAAATCTGTCGTGTACGACTGCCGTCAATGGTGTTGAGCCATCGATCCCTCTCATTACCCCTCAGTACGGTTGTCACCGCTAATATTTCATGATGTTGTGGCAGTTAGTCTCTGTAATGACATTCGAATAAAGGTGACAAGAGGTCATGTGTGGAGTGATGATGAAAAAAGTGGCGATTTACTGCTCGGAGAGGGTCAGGTGAGGACATCAAACAGGCGGTCTGTGGTTCAGTTGGTTCTGGGGAAATTTCAGCCGCCACCTCTCAATGTGGTCGAGACCCGAAACCAATCAGCTCAATCATCGAACACGGCAGCGATCAATGGCTGCTCACTCTCATATCGGAGCATCCTGCCAAGTTATCCTCAATCCCAGGTGGTAACCTGGGGCCTATTTATAGTTCAAACTATCAGGACATGCACTATTAATAACCGGCTAGAGTGTTTGCGGAGGAAATCAAGAAGAAGACAAACTGATTTCCTCGGCCTCTAGTCGCATGGGGTGATCGGTGGTTTCATAGCGTACCTGTCCGATGCTAGCCTGGCCTTACTTGGCTGTGATAACGCGTGCTCACAATGCCAAGGTCTTGGCGATAGCATACCCGACTTTCATCCAGTTGCTCAAACTTGATTTGAAAGTTTGCCAAAGTCACCTGTGTAAGATGCTCATGTCATTGTATGTCTCTGCAGACATCATTCAGGTCAGGTTACGGTGGGATGGACCTCAATATTGGTCTTTACCCCATGATATTAGCTATGATTACTACAGATTCAGTCCACCTTAAGCTGGACCAGTTACTCGGTACTGCTCTACAGGATTCTGTGTCAAATGTACATGGTTTTCTAGCCAACTTGAGTCAGGTACATTTCATCCAGGTATGTAGTTGTTATATAACAATATTAATAACTTCTCTCCATGGCTTACCTGGCTGGTGTGTTTGTGAAGCTGGCCAGGTAGGCCCTCTTACTTGGGCTTGAAACACATGAATCATAAAACTATGGACATCCTCAAACCCCATTCTATGATTCTTTCATAAAAACCCATTCTAAAGTGATAGGAAACCCGTTCTAAAGCACTGGGTTTTGGCCTTGGTCGTTTATTCAAACAAGCGAGGATGTGACAATGGCCGGTATCTCTTCTGTTTCACAAGCAACTAATCAGTGTTTGAAGTCACCAACTGATGTCGCCCTCTATTGTCTATGGTGTGGAACAACACTTTGAGTGACATAAGTGTCAACCATCAGCCACTTTTGGTCTCCTTGATCTAAAAAATCAGAAGGAGTTTTGACGGTTGAACGTCTCTCACTGATGGCTGAAGACTTGGAAGACTACCATGAATGTTAGTCTCTGCCACTGAGTCATCTCAAGCCCACATATTCTCACCTAGACGCCACTCTGCTGAACTTTTCATTGCACCTCAACTGGCGGATCTTCTGTCATGGCTTCAACAGAAGTCAGCACCAATGAATGAGGCGTCTTGTTAAACCTCCGCTATGTTGATTACACGTGATCTTCTCCAGTATCTCATGCCTAAGTTAAAACTGATTGACCTCTGCTGGAGACTGGACAGTTGTGGAATGAATCGTGAACAAATGCACGTTCTCTCGAGGCAAGGTAAGCGCTCGTCGCTGCGGGAACATGTCTTCTAATTCCCGCCATCGGCATCTTGAACTGAATCACCTGGCCCGGAGAATCAGGTGGTGCACAAACTTTATAGATGCTTTGAAGCTTTACTCAAATAGTGGCTGTCAGGATAAATCTCATACCCGATAGTGTTTTTTCTTGTCCTGGTGCACATCATTAGGTGCCAGTCTTCCATTTTCTTAGATTTTAAGATATTGGTGTTAAAACACCGAATCTGTCGGCCATAAATTCCTCCACGAAGTGAATGGTTGAAAATACTAGTCTAAGTTTGCAGCGGCCATGAAAGCCATTGCAGATTCAGCGTAACCAAAGGTGGCAGTTGCGGCTGCACTGAAGTCATACCAATATAATATAAGCCTGAACAGATGTGAAGCATTCATGGATGAAACCATGAAACCACAGACCTTAGAGGAACATCCTCTGCTTGCAGCTACTTCATCATCATTAGGAGGAGAAACATCCACATCAGAGAGTACTTTGATGGTTCATACCACCAGTGTATCACTTTCAAAACTGAGCAGTCATCAGCTTGAAAGTCAAAGATGTGGTCTGGCTGTCAACCGACAGACCAGTGAACATTATTATGACTGCCTCTTTCCAAGGTTTAGGAAATGATCTTCATCATTGGACCTCATTCAAAGGTCGAAGAAATGCCTTGAAAATGCCCTTCCTTGTGTAACAATGAAAGGTGCTATAGTAACATTTGGAAGTTCAATGACTTCATATCTCTATGGTCCATTTGTCAGAGTACTTTGTCTATGTTCTGGCTGACTTCCGTTCATATTGCCAGATTTCAAGTCTCACCTCCTCGGGATGATCCTACAATCAAGACGATCACCGAGGACATTAGGTTTGAATGAAACCACGGCAACTGTAAATGATAAACACGTTGATAAAGAGAGTGAATCGCTGATGGATTGTTTTGATACTTCCATGTCATTTGAGCGAATGCCCGCTTGACGCTTCTGACCCGGCAACTCGAGACTAATCAGCCCATCTTTACAAATGATTTATAAGAAAGGCCATAACATAAGCATGAAGCATGACTTGCTAATATCTGATGACAGAACGCGCCGAAACATTTCGCCAATTTTGAAAAATTGTCGTAACGTTTTATCCAAAGAGAAACGTTCCAATTATTCCCATAACATGTTGGGTCGTTTATTAAATTTGTCACGCGTTGAAAGGGGACGGATGTTGGCGGTGTGAAGAATGGACCAAGTACTTATTGAAGAAAGGACACAATAAATCATAGCGGCAATCCTTCCCCGTCGATGCTGGTTAATTCAAGCAGAGATCCCAATCTCTACATTCCGTTGATGACATCCGATGATCTGTGAGATGGCCTGAAATTCAAATTGGAATATTTTCGCCATAAAGTCGCTTGTTGCTCCTTTGAGGATGGTGCTTGATTGTGCCACTTTTTCCATTGCGTAATGACTTTATCTTTCATGTCAAATGTTGTGTTGATTTATTACAATTCATAAGCGACATTATCCACCCAAGAAGGAATCTGTTCACAAAGTCAAATAGTTTCATATATTGGCCAGATACTAGTGTACGGAATTAGATTGGCTCGATTGATGACACATGAGCTCCCTCTCATCCTTCATATCATACAATGGAATCTCCAATCATTTTCAAGTCTGGTGAGATTTTGTGGCAAAGTAACCTAAAGAAGCCTGGCTTCCAGGAGCTGGGTATGTTAAAAGTGTAAAGATTTTCAAAGTTTCTCTATCTCCAGCAGTTGTTGTTCTATAACTGGAGGTAACTCTACCTTTGTTGTGAATGACAACAACAACACATCCTCCTTACTCAGCCTAACTATTACATTACAAATGTCATTATCAGCAGAAACATTGAAAACATGAACTTTTTCTTCTTCACATGATTCTGGCTCCCGTCACAAATCATACTGCACATCTGGTTCAGCCTGTTCAACATATCCATGTCACATGTGAGAGGGGCTACCTTTGTTCTCCCAGCCATGGGACATGTGGCAAGAGCTGCAATAATAGCTGAGATAGTGAGCATTGTTTGACTCCACATTGTTGTCCATTGTTGTGGATGATGAGTTAAGAGTGTTGGCCATTGTTGGCTAATCTGTTAGTTAATTGTCCTGTTGTTGGCTAATCTGTCATTAATCTGTTATGTCTGCAGTGATGATTAGAGTTGGTTGGTTTCTTATTTGTTTGTTATTGAATACCTCCATTATTTAGCTAATCTGTTTTCTTAAAAGGATTATGTGTTGTACATTGTTAGCTTCATCTTCTAGATGAAGTCTTCACTTAAGTTTTCTTAAAATGTTAGGCTACCTAACTTAGATTGCGGTTCCATTTTGCCAATTTGATCTGAAGATGATGCATCCAACATTCTGACAAAACTGTCATATCTGTGATGATTGGTTCCAGTATTTCTCTATCAGATGTGAATGTTTGGAAAGTTTCCCGTTGCGATTGCCTCCGTTCGATCCTCGGATGATGTGACTCACTGATCACCTGAGGACAACACAACCAGATGTCAAAATATCTCAACAGATTGATTGGAAACTTCCTCTCAGTGCTGAGAGTTGGCTGTCCCTATAGCTTACACAGAGTCCCATTATGATTGGGGGGGGGGGGGACTGAGACTTGAGTTTCCCAAGGCCAGTGTACCACTTGCAATGTAACCTCTAAACTGAAGGCCTGTTATCTTGCTGTTACACCAAAACTTGCGTCCATCCATAGCAAGTTTGTAAGTTTTGGTAAGTTATCTAAAAAGGATGTGCAGTTTTGTGCAAGGCTCCACAAAGGCACTCACCATCAAGTGATAGGCATGGTCATCTTGAAAGTCATAAAAGCTTGTGAGTTCTCACTTGATTATCTCTCTGTCTTAAGGTAACGGAAGGAGGGGGTGGCAGAAATAGATGGCCGCCCCAAAGGATACGTTGTCTAAGCATGGCAAATGTTCTGCTGCGATATCGCATCTTGTTTTCGGTGGCATTTTTGCCTGTTTTCTGTGCGAGATGGTTGTAGCTGAAGTGTCCACACATTGGCAGCTTGTCACTGGCTTAGTCACTGATTACTAGCACAGGTGAACACTGAGATTGGAGGCTGCACTAAGTCAAGGTAACTTATCCACTCTCAATTTTTTATCACTTATTTCCTGTCATTGATGGTTGTAGCTGATTATAGGTCACTGTTAAAACAAGCTTCACCACATGTCATTCATGTCCTTCAGATTGTGCTATCTTCTCAGGCTATTTATAGCATTATACAGTGTATCCCAAGGAATATCTCTCTCTGATGAAACCCACATTCACCTGATCAGGGTTGGCAGAGATGTCTCCTGGGACAACACAAGAAGATGAACCTTGAATATAAGACAGTACACTTTGATCTTTAAATGAAACTGATAGGCCTACCTCCAACTGCCAATCTGTCAAAAGCTGGGGGTGTTTGATATTAAGCTAGTGCTCCCAATGGACAACATTGCATACTGTCTTTAGTTCAGTTCAAGGACTTGATGAAATTGTTTGTTTAGAGATTTGATTTGAGAATACAATGACTTCTTGCTGGCATCAGAAAAGCTTTGGACTGTCCCATTGAGAGGAGGCTCTCCACAGCTGCAGTGCATGTGCTCTGACCTCTCTCCCCTGCTCTAGGCATGCAGCAGCATCATCAAGGTGTTCTGGTCCACTGGCCTGCACACCTGGCTACACCAGATCATCATGTCCTATGTTTATATGCTGATCATCAGGGGATAATGGGGACCAGTTGTCCTGTGACATCACGCCTGGGCTCCTATTGGTGGACTCTCACTCTGATGATAAGCGTGTCCTGGCTCACCTGGAGTCAGTTGTGATTCAGCTGGACAACTCACCTGGTCACAGAACTTTCACCTTCACTTCAGACCAGGCTTGGCGTTGGATATGACATTTGGGTTGTAGAGTTCTCTCAGCTATCTTTGTGACACCTCAGAAGGAAGTGCTCTTTCCTGCTTAGGGAGCAGGAGAAGTTCAGCTGAAGTACAGAGTGGCCTTGAGATTCCTATCCTTAAGAGTTTGCTGTGACAGCCAGGATAGGGGCAGACAAACAGAACTTATGGTTCCTCCATTACTGCAGTTGGATCGAAACGAGGCAGATAATTTGGGTGAGTTGAATTTCAATTTGTTGACATTGAGCTTGGAAGGAGGGTTAGTGATGGAGAAACGTTGGCAAATTCAAACTGTTTCGGCTGCCAGCATTTTGGCCTCGGCCCTATGTGACATGTGTCAACTTGGTTCTTTTTCACTACGGGTCTTGGGTAATACTGTTAATGAATTCAGTGAGACAACAAAATTATTGTGTTTGTCTTTTCTTCTGTTTGTTCAGTTGTATTGCATTTCCCCTCATGCATATGCGCAGTGACATGGAGGCCTGAATATTGTCATCAAGATTGGGTAGAACGGTGTGACCAGATGACCACCAAGACAAAAAGTTCTTTTCCAATTTAAGTTTGCTGCATCTGAACTTCTAGTGCTACAATGAACTATTGCAGTGAAAAACTGACTATTGTGGAAAAGAGAATTAGGCAACACTTGAAACCTTATTCCTTTGATAAGTGTTTTTGAAATCAGTTCAAAAGTCTTGTTGTACAATTCCAAATGTCTGAAAATCTCAACCCGGCCTCTCCAGTAGCGATTGCCGATGCCAAACTGTTGGGAAGACACGATGTTCCATTTGATTCACGAATAAATCACCTAATTAGCGGCATACTCCACTCGAATTTGTCATATTATGACTGGCATTTAACCGAGAAATACGATGCGCGTATTCGAAATGTGCACTGATATCAGGACTGTAAGTATCTGTAACTGAACACCAGACATTTTAACCTAATATGTCATTGATGTCAATATTTGTTTGATAAGGAACAAGCGTATCACTTGCTGGATGTCACAACTTGGTTGCCTCGGCACACTCTCAACGGGCTCTCTTTCTCAAGTCTAATCTTATAATAGGGCTCTTCAGAGCATCTTTCCAAACAACTTGGACACTGTTTGTACTCGAACTAGAAGGTTCTGTATCATGAGAGTATGCCTTACTATCTATAAGGATGTCAATGTACAGTTTCTATGAAAAGATGTGCTCAATGATTGATTTTCAAAGATGCTAAAAGTTGCAGCTTGGGGCCAAACATGGTGGGTTAATCTAATGAGACCATGATCATCTAATATCTATCGTCTCTAAGTGAGCTACCCTAGATGCACTTTCGATTTTATTTCATGTTTTTAGTTGTGAAATGTGAGAGAGTACCAATAATTGAGTAGGACTTGGTGAGATATGAGGGTGGGGTACTGAGATACATTGTAACATGTTGTCATTTAAACATTTCACTGAAAGTTTTCTTTCCTTGATGTTTTATTGAAATTTCTCAATCGTGTTGTTTGTCAGTCTGAAGTGGTCATTATTGAAGGGATAGGTCTCAGAGCCTTGTGAGTAGGGCATCCTGACATGACAGTTGTCTCATTGGACGCTGGGCTTATCCATGATGTATTGTCCAACCGCAAATAGTTTTGACAATCATCAAAATGATTCGCCACTTCGATCAAACTTCTAACGTTGTGTGCAATTTCAAAACGTCCACTTTCATTGGGCCTTTAGCCATGATACTGTGACATTAGACCAAGCTCTCAATACCAAATGGTATTATCTTTAATGTCATCAGACCATATTGAAGAAACATGATCAGAGAGGTTTGTTTATATTTCATGATGTCTCCTCTCTAATTGAGTATGTCAGATCTCAGTGTCTGAATGCTATGGGTGGGGCCTCTCTACATGATAGGCCTGGTAGGGTGTACTCAACGAGTTCATCCTCGAGGCGAAAGTTAGCTTGACCTTATCCTGTGACAGAGTGAATATCATAATAATGGGGTTTGGTTTTTACAGCAAGATCAATTTGACTACGAGTGGAATAGAGTCATTCCAGCAGGTTTGTCTGAAGGGTGGATGACAGTGCACTTTGATCTTATCTCCAGTTTCTCAGTCTTTGGTGGGTTTCTCCTGAGGGCAGCCACAGGTGTTTGACAATGAAGTCATATCTATCGTCATCGTCCCTTCTTAGCAGGGCATGTGAAGTAACCACTATGGCTATCAACCTGAACCTGAACAGAGGCAGCACAGTCAGAAACCTTGGTGATCACTATTCTAAGCCGAAGACAATTCATGTTTCTCCCTCTGCTGGCATGATGTTCTTCTTTGCACCTGTTTATAGGGTTGGTAGGTTCGCTCCTGAATGTGAGTGTGGAGATGATCCGATTCCAGGTGAACGCTGACATCAACATGATGAAATATTGCAGAAACCAGATGATAGCTTGCAAGATGAACAGACATCGAGGCTGCCTCCTCCACTCACAAGATGAGGCTATCAATGTTAGGTAGGCCTGGAAAGGCTTTATATGAGTTGACAAGGTATGCATGCACACAGCTAATCTGTGGGCTGCAGGCACTTTGATTTGGGTAAGCAATGGCCATCCTCTGAACACAGGCCTTTGCTTTCTGATAGGCACCCTCTTCACAGGCCTAGACCTCCATGTCTCATTCCCTTCAAGGTCGCCAATACAAAGCACACTTGAAGTGACAGGTTATCTAAGAGACACAGGTAAATGATGGAGGCAGAAGGTGGGAGAAGGCATAAGTTTGTCAGCATGACATGCATTCTCTATCTACCTGGGATGAGCTACCATATGTCATATCCAAGCAAGGTGTGTGAAATGAACTGCACGGTTTTCCGCCATCATGGCGCTACTGCTATTAAGATCTATCTCACACAGTGAATCGTAGTCATGTGAAAGGTCAGTGGTGCAAGTCCCTGTTTGGGCAGTCACAGCCTCTTCTTGGTTGCTTTGGGACCAGTAGGCCTATGCTCTTGATTTTGATTTGTTGATGTGCTGTCTCAGGGTCAAGACACAATATGACGGTCTGAGGTTTTATTGCACATCTGTGAGAGGACGGCACCTAAACCTCTATTCCCTCCTCCATGTTCTCACTTGCCCGATTTTGATGCTTGAGATTCTGCGGTGGCAATTTCCAGGTTGTCTGGTGATGGCTTCCATCACACACATGTTGATATCCTGAGAGAGAGGATACCTTGCATGTTTTTATGCGAAGACGAGACTGGCACGTCTCAATCTCGTCTCCAGGTTTCAGGCATTTGTGAACCTATCATGTTGTTGGTCCCTTGCAGGAACACAACTGCTGAAACATGCTTGACTCATCACAGTGATGTCATCTGCGTGAAAGCCAATGAAATACTGCTTCCAGTTGGTTGCCTAAATTGCCCTGTTAACCAAGAGGTACCTTCTCTGCCTTGGCAGGAATGTCCAGAGATGAAATGATCATCTCTTTCACCTGAAACCAAGAATGTTGGCTATTGATCAGTGCAATCATCAATGACCTCATCTTGAGCAAGAACACCCGTTTATCAGGTCTCCTTCATCAGTGTGAATCAAGTGAGATTAGGATGTTTGTTTCTGCTGTCTTGTATGTATGTATACCTGGTCTAATCTGTGGTACCTGTGCCAGGGGTAATCACCATGGACATACAGGTTCTGATCATGCTAAGCTCAGGTGAGTCAGGGTTAATACCTCCATGGTACTTTCATCCTCTTGGACAACTCCACCTTGGCTCTTAATGCCAACTTTCCAGTGCAGGACAAAGCCTCAACTCTGCCCCCACACCAGTTGAATGTTGTCATGTGACCCTAAGCTCCTTTATTGTCTTGTATTGTCCACTGATGTGCCATGGCTGACTGACCAGTAAAGCTTAAGCTGATCATTGTCTTGGATATAACTGAGTGTATTTCACTTGCTCTTCAATCTAACTGATTGATTTAGTTTTGTTATGCGACATGTGATTAGTGTGTTGGATGTACATGTATAAGGTGGGGGAGGGCTTCTATATGAATCACTTGGTACAACTGGTGTCTCCAAAATATGGCCATCAGTAGTAAAAAAGCAGAATTCATCTGTATAAGTATGAAAGATTGAGAAAACACTACACAACTATTGAAATGTAAGATCATTTGGAGGAGCAATGTGTGTGCCACTTAACTGTGCCACCTGTGCAACCTCGTCACAATCACCTTGTGGTGATATTTCAGTATGGCGATGATGTTTGGTTCCCAGATAGCCCCTCTAATATCAGAATGTGTCGAAACAGATTCCCACTGAGTTGGAGTTTGCATTTTTTCCAGAGCTCATCATGATCTCATCAATGTCACAGAGTGATTGTCACAGAGCTTGATTTGAAGTTTTGATAGAGTGAACAGAATGGCCCTTGGCCATTTTGAACCAAACCATTGCCCTCTGAAATAGAAGTGAAAGCCTCTGGTCAATTTGGCAGCCATGTTGGTTCTACACGGCCAGTTTTAACTGCTAGCTGGATGTGATTAAAGGAGTGTAGGAGTAATCACCACATCCCTCTACCTGTAATGTCCTATGCTCTCACATGCAGCTGGGTTTAAAGGTAATCAAGTTAATCATTCTCTCTAAACATGAGCTGAGCTAGCCTGACTCTAATCACACACTTCCTCTGCTAACTTCTGTCCTCCATCAGTGCTAACCACAAAGATTAGTACAGACTTTGGGTAAAAAGGATGCCAAACGTCCTCACAGGTCAAGGGCGTGAAGTTTGAGGTCGACTCACCAAACAGTTTTTAGGTTGATCCTATGATGAATCACAGGGTCTAACTCTAAGAGTTGCTTTCACCAACAGTGGAATAGGGTAAAACCTGGTCGATGTAATGTCAGTAAGCTGTGTTTATACCTGGGAGACATAATTATGATGGACTATGCACGTTCCTCCTTTACTCTGGCACCTGGCCATCTGATTCATTCAGTCGTAATGACAGGGGTACCTTTTGCTTGAAAAGATGGCGGCTTAAGTGGGCGATAGGGAGAGTCATTCGTATCACTATCACCCATAGGCCTACTCTGATGTTGAGCTGCCCTAAGTCTGTTTCAAGGAGCCCTGGCCTGGCAAGGATGCCCCACCCTCTGACATTTAGACACTCTAAGTTTGATAAAGTCATCCCTGGTTTCCTGTAACCTAATGGTATGAGTCCTTGTGATAACACTTTCATCACCTAGAAAAACTGCCAATGTTCCAAATGCCAGTTGTGAAAATTGAGCCAGTAATAACTATTCTATGGATGGAGAAACATGCTTGGAATATTCGCCGAGTTTACCTAAGGTTTGTGATTGGACGGCGGACACTGCAGTGATCTGTGGTTCCTGGAGGATACGTGTGGGTTGGTCCGGATGTTGTGATGTGATAGCTAATTATCTCACACTCACAGAGCACAGCTCAGGACAGTTCCGGTTTGAAGTTGTACTCAATTTCAGTCCAGCTTTAGGTCACTTCCCTTCATTTTGATTCACTATTTCAACTCCAGGGATCTTGGGAGAGAAGCTGACAGGTTCATACTAATGTGACTTTCTTTTCTTTGTTTTATTTTCAGTAGTTAGTCAAAATACAGTGGAACCCCGGTAACACAACCACTCATGGGACCGAGGTTGAATGGACCGATGTGGTCGCGTTAGTGAAGTTGAAAACCGGGGACAAAATCCAGGATTAGGTTTTCCCGCCAAAATTGTTGAACTTACTGATGATGTTTCTTCATTTTGAGCAGGAAAAAAAAAGTGAAAAAATTTTTGGACTTAGAAATTTTTTTCAACTTTCAGTCATGTCAAAATTTTGAAATTTTTTTCTGAGTCAAAAAAGTTTTGGGACTGATGGATGATGTTGGTTCATTTTGAGGAGAAAAAAAAACCAGTGAAAAAAGTTTTTGGACTTGGAAATTTTTCATCCTCCAACAACACAAAGACGTCTGCTCGAAAATCCTTGGTTAGCCTGAGCAGGTTAAGGCTTTAAAAATAGAGCGTATTTGTTTGGGAATTTCAGATGAGTCCTGGATTCATTCACTTGGAATATTGATAGAAATCTGGAGAACATTGATCGGGAGGCTGTGTCAACATTGTGGTCTGATTGCTGCTGCCATCTGCTTACAGATACCAATACTTGGATGCCAGGCTCTGATGGGTTTACTGGGTGTAAAGCAGCTTGGATGGCAAATCTCCACCTTATATGAAGAAGGTGTTTGGATTCATTTGACGGCAAGATAAACAAGTTTCATAGACCTCATTGTCTTCTTAGGTCCATCTCTGCCAGATCACCCACATCCGATATGATGTCTTTGTTTCTCCACTGCAGGACACATGGCAGCTGATTTTGTTCAGATTGTACCTCATACATATCTCTAGGAATGATATTGATCTCTTGCTAATGTTTTAATCATCTTCTGATCGTGTCGTCTGTTTGTATCTTTCAGCTCTTGATAAGCTCGGCTATAACAGCGTCTACCCCCTAGGCATGCAGGTCGAGATCGTAGCACCCAACATCGTGTTTGACATCGCCAGTCTCATGCTCTATGGCACCCAAGCGACGCCCATACGCCTTAAGATCCTTCTCGATCGCCTCTTCAGTGTTCTCCAGCACGAGGAGGTGCTACAAGTCTTGCACGGCTTTGGTTGGACTTACGAGGACTACGCCCGTGGTTATATCTTACAGGTGAGTAATAAGTAGATTGGAGCCAGATCTTCTGCCTGCAGAAACTCGGCGAGAACATCCGTTGGTGTGAGTTGTTCCAGAGTCACAGTGTCTAGTGTAGAAGGTTGGACATGAATCAGGATTTGAGGCTGTAATCGAGCGAGGGAACATATAGGGCAGAATGCTTTTAAAACCATCTGAATAATGTAGGCCTACAAGATCTTTGGGCCTCGTTGCAGTGATGCAGACCATCTACCTGCCTGTGGTTGTAAGATTATGAGATGATTTTGTCACTGGCAGATGGGTATTGACCATGGGAATAGATTATCATATCAATAAAGCTGGAGGCTGATCTCACCTGCAAATATAGTGCTGCTATCTCTCTGACTTTATATGAACCACAAGGTGTCATCTCCTTGGACGTCCCAAGATGTTATCATGACTAAAGACATGACTGTCCTAGTAATGACTTCGCATCAGAAGCTTTATTCTACATCTTTTTGACATCATTTTGTGTCTTTTCAGGACCGAAACGGTCGAGTCCTCGATAAGTGGTCGTTCACCAATCGAGATGAGGAGCATATCATCATACAACAGTTCTTACGCTTCGGAGAAACGAAAGCGATCGCTCAGGAAATCATACTCGCCGATACGAAAGAGAGACAGGAGCAACTCTTCCGCCAGTCGCCCAAATCAGACTCTGATATCAAGAAGTTCTTAGAACGCAGCAATATTCAGATGCATAATTTTGCCAGGTCATTTGATTCTCGTCATGGACTGATCCCGGTCAGCCGGCCAGCGCACACACCTAGCACAACAGGATCTCGTATCATGAGCCCGACACGTGGCTCCACCTACTCTCCTGGCTGCTCCCGGGAACGTGAACCCTCCAGACCACTCAAGGTACCAACGCAAAGCACTAGTCCAATGTCTACGTCCCCCCTCAATCGTCTTTCTACTATGCAACCATTTGACTACCGGCGCGATCCGATAGGCACCGCTCTAGCAGCTGGAGAGAAGTCACATCATCCTAGTGTTCCGTTCACATCGACACCTCTCAGTATCCCTAGCCGGCCGATCCCAAACATCCCCAGTCTCCCTGGCCTACCAGACATCAAGCCCATGGCCCATGTGCAGACCCAACCTCAGGATCTGAGCAAATCAGGCTCAAAGGCAAAGAAAGAGGAACCGATAAGTTTCAGTTCTCCACCACTGCCGAGTTTCAGTTCACCTCCAGGGATGTCATCATCTGGCATGTCTAGATTACATCGCCCAACAGACTTCAGTATGTCCTCCCCGTTCTCACACCACTTGCCCCTCAACGCCGGCTCTCACTACGCCGACAAGAAGGTGAAACATCTGCGTAAGTCTGCCAACCCGATGAAGCGCCAGTGGCAGCCGTCGGCCTCGTTTGGCAACAATACATTAATATCGCCGAGTGGGAAGAAACGTGTTCTCTGTACGGCTTGTAACAAGACTTTCTGTGACAAAGGTGCTCTCAAGATACATTACAGTGCTGTTCACCTGAAGGAGATGCATAGTTGTACGGTCGCTGGATGTAACATGCTGTTCAGTTCTCGCCGCAGCAGGAATCGCCACAGTGCCAACCCGAACCCGAAACTCCACCGGCCGACCAAACAGAAGCTTCCTGATGGTTGTAGTATCATCGATGATGGCAGCAACCAGGCCAAGTTGCTCGGAGCACGAGGGACCATCGCCCAGCGTCTATTTGCTCATCCAGGTGCTAGTGACCAGTCTCCCGCCACCCTCCCCTCCTCAATGCTTGGGATGCCACCCATGATGATGGATGGACTACCAATGTCCTCGCCGTCGAATGACTCCAACATGTCGAATGACTCTGATCAGGCCTACTACGTCGATCACAATAATCGTATCACTCTGCTCCCTGCTAACAAGCGAGCCAAACTTGACATGGAAGATGATGATTATGATGACCTTGATGACATGGACAAGGTCGATAGTGTCAGCGTCGATACTGACAAGACCGAGGACTTCCATGTTAAACCAGACCAGGAGGTCATGGTGTCGTCCTCAGGTAGCAGCCGCAAACGCAAAAGTGCAATGCCGACCCGCGTCAAGCAGACAGAGGATGTGAGTGATGAGAATAATGATGATGTTCCTCTTCATGATATGTCGCGTCTTGCCGAGGCTCGTCATGAAATGCTGCGTCTTGCAGAGAGTCGTCTTACGGAGCCACTCGTTGAACACAGCGACGATGAGATGCCACTAAATCTGACTGAGCCGACACCAAAAAACGATGCAGCAAATGACGCCGATGATGAATCACAGGAGGAGGCTAAAAAGGATGAAACAAGCGATCGTAAAGTCAGTGACGATTTTGATTTCAACAAGAATCGCGTTTCGGATAATGAGTCTTCTTTGCTCGAGGGCAATGGTTTCAAGGAAATGGAAGATAACACGATCAAGAAAACCGACCATTTGGCTCAGATTGGCCTGCGAGCATCAAAACCTGAGTCTGTAGACAGTGGAGTGGTTCCTGACCAACAAACCAGTGCTGGCCTCTGTTTCTTCGGTCACATGCCAGTCACGTGTGCTCAGCCCATCTTCCCAGATACAGATCCGTTGAGTAGTCGTCCTCATAGCCGGAACACGGATAATGGTCATGGCTCGGATATGGAGTCAAACGCCTCCTATGGGTCAGATATGGATCTCTCTCCTGGTCACAGTCCATCGAGTGGTGAGAGGGAGCGCTTTGATATCCCGCTAGATCGCGACAATCCAAGGCAGTGTGTTGCTTGTGGTAAACTCTTTCAGAATCAGTTTGGTGTGAAGACACATTATCAGAACGTCCATCTTAAACTCATGCATACATGCTCAGTTGAGGGCTGCAATGCGTCTTTCCCATCGAAACGGAGCAGGGATCGTCACAGTTCGAATTTGAACCTTCACAGGAAGTTGTTATCAACATCTGGTCTGGAGGGTGAACGGGATGGCTACTCAAACAGCACTCAAAGTCTTCGCGATGAATTCTTGTCCAAAATTTATGATGGGAATCACTATGGTGGCAGCATTCGGGAAAACGGTCAAAATCATGATAAGAAATTGTCAGAGATTGATAATGATTCGTACCAGAGCATCAGCCCACGCCCAAGCAGTGAAGAATCACCTGAGAAGCTGTCTTCAGTATCTGAATCATTGTCTCTCAGGTCGTACCTCTCTGTCTCTGTGAATGTCACCGAGGATGGAGACCACAAGACGAACGGAACCAAGCTTGAGCAAGACTACAGTTACAGTGGTAGTCTCGAGCAGGATGCCTCACCCCAGCCGGATCCTGACGGTAGTGTAGACTGTCACATCTGCAAAGAACGCTTCAGAGACAATTTGGTTTTGAAGGAACATTTTGAGAAAGTTCACCCGAAGGAAATGTACAAGTGCACGATCACAGGTTGCGAGAAGGTGTTCTCGACACGCAAGAGCCGCAACCGACACAGCCAGAATGACAACCTGCACCGCCACCTAATGGCCGGTATGGGACCTACTGACAATTTATGACCAATATATCTTTACGCGTGATCTTGAGATTTCACATGAACTGCATTTATAATTACCGAATGATTTGAGTGGTGCTTTACAAAGTTTACTGGTTGGGCGAAACGTGCAATTACGAGGAGTTACTTCTTTAATATAAACACTAATATTGGTGCTGATTTTACCAAAAAGAATGAACACATTGGATGTCACCTTTTGTATGATTGAGCATGGCACGCTTCTATTGTTTTATTGTGTACTCATCATAACTTCATTAGAGGTAATTAGGGAGGATGGTGGATTAGTCCCAATCCTTGGTCCTTCAGGCATAACTTGTTGCCAGGAGTTAGAAACACTACAAAACACTTCATGCATGGCATGGAGCATTCACACATGTCTACTTTATTATGTTCCCAAGAAAATGGCGACAAAGGCTGAGCTACAATGATGGTGAAGAAATGTAAAGGTGCAGTTTCTATTGGCGTTAGAGGAAGGGTGGTCTTCCTGGCTGTACGACGACCATGTCAACTTATTTCTGATTGGTGCCTAAATTAGTTTATTTATCAATTCAGCCAACAATGCAGAAACAAGCTAAACTCATGAATGGTGAAACAGACCAATTGGTCATTGTCTTCTGGGAAGAGAATTTTCTCCAAATGTTGCTGATATGACAATCAACAAAAGTTACAAAAACTCATTAACTGCTTCATAATGGCGTGAACGATGTTTCATAATGGCGTGAACCATGTTTCATGATGGCACGAACCATTCTTGCATTGTTGGCCTCGTTGTTGTTTCGTATCAAATAAATCTTATTTGCGAGAGTTTAATATCAAAATGATTTATGCAAATTATCCAAATATGATCTCTGCTGATTTCTATAAGTTAATAGATAGTAAGTTAATTAGTGAATAGTAATTTAATTAGGTTAATTAGGCAAATAGATTGAAATAGATTGAAATAGAAAAGAAGTGTTTCTAATAGATTTTTGTACAGAAAAAAATTAATTAATAATAATAATATATTGATTATGCAGAAAGAGTTAAATGTATGAAAATTTTAATCTAGAATTTTGGCGTTCACATACCTAGCTGACATATGATTCAACCAGTATTTATAGGAGTTCTTGTATAGTGCACAGATTCATGTAGACGGCGGATTCAGTTGATATGATACATAGCACGGGGCACCAAAAAATAAGGAGATTTCTAAAAGAGAAATCCTTCTGGAAATGTACAATCCTGATTGTTGAATCGACTTGGTGGTCTCCTTTATGCATTAAACATGGCATTGAAACATTAATTGTAGGAATGATTATGACTGTTGATTGTGCCCCATGTTTATAACCCATCATAGCTTTATCTAAACCTTCCCGCAACCCTTTGTGGTACAAGTATTCAAGCCATAACATGTCCTGTACACTGGCAGTCTCGATCCTCAGATGTGGCTGAGGAAACCTTGTGCTTCTTTATGACCTAATACTACATGTTCATTTGCCATCACAGAATCACAATATTGTTAAACAGTTGTTGGTATTCTTGGTTTTAGTCTGCCAAAACCACAGAAAACCTTTGAAGTCACTTTTTGATTAGTTCACCAATAGTATTATAGATGGCATTGTTGTATACTCTCTATCACATCAAGTATTCCATGGCAAATGGTTGGAACTTGATTATTGTGTTTTCCTTGTTTAGAGTTATTACATATGAAAACCATGTATGTGAAGATTGCTGCGATACATCTGATAAAACCCACTGTTAACCTAGTTTGATAACAAAACCATGGTCTCAAACCAAAAACATTGGGTACCGTTTATAAGATCCATCTGATTAGTTACTGCTGTTTGATCGTCTGCTCGTATCACTAAACCATGGCGACATCTCTTGTTTTGAAGAGTCAACATTTATATTTTGCTGAGAATCGGCCGCCGTTGACAAATACTACTAGTCATGATTCGGTCAATGAAAACCAACCATTTGCATAATTTGATGAGTGGATGAGCTTGTTTAGTCACGGTTAACTCGGCGTCAAAACATTATTAATTCACCAACATTGTAATCAACTAAAAAAAGTGTCATTGGCAACTTTTGGCAAGAATCAGAACTGATATGGTGTCATAGTGGTTCCTGTCTATAAGTTGGCCTTTGATGTGGCAGGCTTTTGGATTATGTGCAGCTTTCATGAGTGTTCAATGATTTTACAATAAGTTAATGGTGCACTTATGAACCCATAGTTTGTATTTCCTGATGACACATGTGTTATTGTCTCCAAGCATGCGATGTCTGAACTAATGATGCCTACCACTGAGCTGGAATCAAAACTGGTGTTAAGTTTAAATTGTCACTTTATTTATTATTATATCTTCAACGATATGGTGCATTTATTTTCTGGTGCAAACTCACAGATGACTGAATATCTGTGCGTTAGATTAGGTTGTGGGTGTTCTTACTTAAGTCACTTGAAACCAATGGTACTTTCACATCGGTGTTATGATGTGATTTATGAATCTCAACTTTTATTTTGTCTTTCCGTAGTTAGATTTTGTTATGCGTTTGAATCTCTGAAGTCATTGTCTTTATTTGCAAATCCTCTATTCTATTCTATAACTGGAAGATGTTTGCCGACCCCTGGTGGTGTGGGTATCCAATATGTGGTCATATAAAGTTGGCCAGACCAACTGATCTTGGACAAATATTGGACACCATCATGTTATGTTATGCAACATCTTCCAACACAAACAAACGGCCGCCACATGTTGTTTTCACGGTATTGCAGATGTTTGATTTTATGATATGAATCTCAGTTTATTTTGTGATCACCTTCCAAAAATATTGTAGTCATATTGAGGTAGGGATCGGTTCACGTACATCAAAAGAGACAGTGTAATGTACATTCAATGTATCAGTGAAGAACCTGTTTGAGGTGGCTGTTTAGAGCCAAAACAAACCTAAATATTGGCACAACAAAGAACCCATGATATCTGACTGCAATCTTTTTGCTTGCGTCTGCATAGTTGTGGCTCTTAACAGCTTTCTCCGACTGTTGTAAGGTCCCAATGAGGAACTGTCTGATGATGTCCTCTATACTAAAATGGTACTCATGTAATGGTACTCGTTGAAAAACTTTCTCAATCTAATGGTACCAACCATACACCATATCAGTACTTGTTCAAGGGTACTAGTTGATGAACATAAGCTTACTTGTATTACCACCGTACTGAGGTTGATCGAAAGGCCCTTGTTTTGGCTTGGCCTCATTTACCTCAAAGGTTAACTTGAAGTTGAATGAAATATTCGTTGCATAATATTGCCTTCTACGGCAACTTATGAGGCATTGTGGATGGATCTCCCGAGCTTTCGTACGTGGTCACATGCAAGTGAATGGAACACGAGACGAATGAAATGTGGATAAAAATCCTGAAAATATTCAATAGATCTAATGCAAAAACTGAATGAGTTTTGTGTGATGGTGCCACTGGCGTGTGTGCTCCGGTTTCATGGAAGACTGGCCAGATTTCACATGAAAAGTGCGAGTCATTTCCAATATTTCTAATGGAGCGTTTTATCTGTACAGACTAGCTGGTGGCTTTTTACCACCGGTTTCTGCGTGGCCGCATGCACAATCTGAATGATTTTATATCTATGAACCGATCATTTTCTTGTTCTATGCATTTTACAATGCTCGTCTTGCATATCTACTGCTCGTGTTTTCAATCGGCAAATCTTATCACACGCTCGCGTTATATTCTATTTTTACCCATTACCTCATCATGCTTATATCAGAGTTGTGTGTTCATTTTAAATATAAATAAGTTTATACATTTGGAGGTAGATTGAGGATAACTTATTATATATTAATCACTGTTTGGCTCATTTAAAGCATTAACACTGAGTCATCTTTAAAACGCTTCTCAAAAGCTGAATCAAATGGGTTCTGTTTGAGAGTTTTGAGATACCTTACATTTCAGTAAGTTGTCCTTCATAAACTCGAGCTACGCACTCGTGAGGTAAGACTCGCAGGTCTTGGACCCGCAGACAAGTGCAAAGTGCGACAGTGATGAAACATCGAGTTCTGACATCATGATGTTCTCTCTGAGCTACTAAAGCGAGTGTCGTGGTTTATCAGTGAGCAAGACCGTCGCCATTTGATGCCGAGAAGTTTCATTGATTCTAGAGAATTCAGCGTTGATGCTTTAATGATTGATGACTTGATATTGGTAACTAACAAATAATTAATATATGATCATTTGTATATAGATAACATATAATTAAGGCTTTAAGATTAATAGTAGGAGTTTTGATAGGAGTTCCTGATAAAAGAATAGAAGTTGCTATTACTAATCAAAGTAAATCTTTATATATGAGAGAGTTATTCGACTGGCAGGATGGCTGGAAGACTAGTCACTAGTCAAAGTGGATGCTGTGCTGATCAAGACATTGAAGATGACACCTTCTTCATGATCAACTTGCTACTGGTCCAGAGACTCAATACAAGCTTTTGGCACAATTCATGTACTGTAAAGAATCAGCTTGACTCCTCATCTACACAATATTGCATAATATATCGCACCTATTCCTCGGTGTCATTCAAGGTGCAAAGATCGGTAATATTTCACGAGGTCATATGACCTTTAATGGTTTCCTTGACCTTGACTTTCAATGGTTTCCTTGACCTGTTCTCATGTGACCTTGACCTTAGATGGTTTCCTTCCAGTCAAACCTCCCAGTGTGTGATACAGTATCAAAATAGCAAACAGTTTTGGAGGTAAATTATTTATGAGTTTATTCAATGTTGAATCTCTCCTTTCAAATCACAAATGACATACACAACAGCATTGGTCAGTCCTGTTACGTGACTGGCCAAGCCCTGTCAGTCCTGTTACGTGACTGGCCAAGCCTTGTCAGTCCTGTTACGTGACTGGCCAAGCCCTGTCAGTCCTGTTACGTGACTGGCCAAGCCCTGTCAGTCCTGTTACGTGACTGGCCAAGCCCTGTCAGTCCTGTTACGTGACTGGCCAAGCCCTGTCAGTCCTGTTACAAGATCTGACCACGCCCTGTTAGAAAATAAATGTGTTGTTGAATTCATTGAGATCCTTGTTTGTTTTCATTTTGTTTGAGGTTACTCTAAAGTTAGCCAGGTGGGGTGGCAGTCAGATGGAGTACTAAAGTTAGATAGACTTAAGCCATCACCAACCATATGCGAAAGAGAATCAAGCCTGTCTGCTCCGCCATGTCACCAACACTGAGAGAGGAGACAGTCAAAATGGAATTAAGCCTTTCAGCCTTTCCACAATGTTGCGGACACGATGAGAGAGACGACATTGTGACATGCTCGTCGCCGCCAGGCTTGAGAATTGGTCTGGTTGTGACTGTCTCATCGCCGCCAGGCTTTAGAATTGGTCTGGTTGTGACTGTCTCATCGCCGCCAGGCTTGAGAATCAATCTGGTTGTGACTGCCTCATCGCGACCAGGCTTGAGAATTGGTCTGGTTGTGACTGTCTCATCGCGACCAGGCTTGAGAATCAATCTGGTTGTGACTGCCTCATCGCGACCAGGCTTGAGAATCAATCTGGTTGTGACTGTCTCATCGCAACCAGGTTTGAGAATTGGTCTGGTTGTGACTGTCTCATCGCCACCAGGCTTGAGAATCAACCTGGTTGTGACTGTCTCATCGCCACCAGGCTTGAGAATCAATCTGGTTGTGACTGTCTCATCGCCACCAGGCTTGAGAATCAATCTGGTTGTGACTGTCTCATCGCGACCAGGTTTGAGAATTGGTCTGGTTGTGACTGTCTCATCACCGCCAGGCTTGAGAATTGGTCTGGTTGTGACTGTCTCATCGCAACCAGGCTTGAGAATCAATCTGGTTGTGTCTGTCTCATCGCGACCAGGCTTGAGAATTGGTCTGGTTGTGACTGTCTCATCGCAACCAGGCTTGAGAATCAATCTGGTTGTGACTGTCTCATCGCGACCAGGCTTGAGAATTGGTCTGGTTGTGACTGTCTCATCCCAACCAGGCTTGAGAATTGGTCTGGTTGTGACTGCCTCATCGCAACCAGGCTTGAGAATTGGTCTGGTTGTGACTGTCTCATCGCAACCAGGCTTGAGAATTGGTCTGGTTGTGACTGTCTCATCGCGACCAGGCTTGAGAATCAATCTGGTTGTGACTGTCTCATCGCGACCAGGCTTGAGAATTGGTCTGGTTGTGACTGTCTCATCATTCACAGTGCTCGCTTTGGCTGTGACTGTTTCAGCCCACTCAGCACTTCATTTATGATAATAGAATAAGTTTGAAAAGAGACATTTTGGCAGGGAATGAAGAAAAAAACCCATCTCCTATGGCATCATGCAATTTCGAGACGATGCCCTGTTCTCTTGCTTCCTGTGAATGAAATTAATCTCACAGATCAAAAACACATCATGGAAAGACCTACAGCGCCACGTCTGTATGAAATGTCATCGCCCCACGCGAGGTGACGCATGGCCAGTAACTCCTGCAGTCCGTCGCTGCAGCAACCATTAGTCAGGAGAACAGCCTCCAAAGTTAAGTATCTCTTCAAGGACGCCGTATCATTCTCTTCTCTTGGACTAAGTGATGCCTTTATTGACGTTTATTGTTCGTACCAGTTTGTAGTGTAGAGTGCGCGATTCCGATACGGATGATATCAGGGACTTAACGTTTTATCACGGCAAGACAGAAGATATAATGAACTGCAACTACGTCCCGTTGGCTTTGGCTTACGTCTTGTTACTATGCCTAGAAGGTAAGCCTTATGTTCACTACACTTCTCATAATGTTGACATTTGTTATAATCGGCTGGTGTTAAAGAAATGGTTGTCCTTCAAATGTGTCTCAGTTACAACATTTCTCTAAGGGATTAATCAGGATTAGAAGCTCAATAGTCCGCATGGTTTGGTTCCGAACCTAAGAGGGATATCAAGGCAGTCGTAATTTTGTCTTAGACAATCAATATTATCAGCAAAATATTGATGAAAATTATCAGCAAAATATTGATGAAAATGACAAGTTATTTTATGAAATGTGATGTCATGTCAAGGTCCTCGCGAGGCTCGGATAAAAGGTCCACTTGACGTAATAATCAAGGCGCACTCGTGAGAAACTAATTCTTTCCGCCAATATTTACAAGCGATGATTATTTGCTGAAATGATGACGATACTATCCATCTCAATTTGTTCAGAGACCTGAGTTACCGGTTCTTCCCCGCTTTTGCGTTGGATATGCTCCATGGTTGTGCACAGTCGTTGGCGCCGTCGCCGGGCTGGGAACCTTCCACATTAACATGCACTCCGGCTGGGCTTGAGATTCTTGGGCTGGCGAAAGGATCTAAAGAGTCTATCATTGGTGGAGACGCTGGCAAAGAAGTCTTATTCTTACCCTGGAGTGTTTCTAGAAACTCGATGATACACTAAACATGCCAAAGGGCCAACTCATTGTCAGAAACTGCGAAAGGACATCAAAAAATGGCAGTCACAGTATGAAATATGGATTGGTGTCAAAGCGATATATTTGCTGCATGGTCATTACTGAATTGGTATGACATTTTCAATTAAGGTATATCGGTCGTAATGATGCGTGGCCAATAGCCAATGAATTTCCTTTTATACGAAAGCGGGAATCACTGATGTGAATTCAACTAGATTAGTAGAGATTATTACACTTTCCATTCAAACAGGCTTAATTGGTATAATGAGCGGGGCAAATTCACAACCAGAATGCCTGAATAAGGCCACTTCAACATGTCAACGGCGACTGGTCTCTGTGGTGGTATCTCTCAGACTCATAGAACTCCAATAAACCCGGGTCACGTGAGGAGCAACTTGTTCAGTTGATTTTCGAAGGTATTCCCCGCCACAAGTGCCAACCTTAGATATTAGACTTGTGTCAATACTGGATGTGCATGTCTCTGCCCGATCTGTTATGTCTCTGCTGGCTGTGCATGTGTCATCTCTTCACGGCAGCGACACAAACCCCATATAGGGAGAGGACACGATTAGCAGACAGAGAAAACCCAATAAAAACATACATGTAACACATCCAGTCGAGACAAAGCTATGAGAAATCAATCGAGTGGGGATATCGCCAGGGGTTATCAAGTGGAGGTGTTAGCTGCTATAATCATTTTACTAGCCGCACTACAGCCGGTCACTCACTCGTCTGCACTATATCTCGGTACTAAAACATACTTCTCCGAAATGCAACTATCAATGTGAATCATCTTCGGTCCATAGCCATTTAAAGTTCCTGAGAAACCCTGATGATGTATGTGTTAGAGTACAGCATCTTGAGTAGACAGAGCGATGTTAACTGATGACAAAAAATGGCCCAGTTTCTAACAGATGTTGCCTTTTCCTCAAACTGTTGCGTGAAATCTCCAAAGCGTCCTTAATCAATGATGACAGCGTCTATATCTCGTTAGATTAGATGGGGATAAGTAATTAATGCAATTACTTGGTGAATAGTCCACATAATTTGAGAAAGGCCGACAATATATGAGACAACTGCAATGTTCATGATCACGCTAAAGGAATGAACAATGGTTTTCTCTTGTAATCACCATGTCTTTGCACTGCTCGCTGAAACAATAAAAAAGTCGACCTTGGATCTGTTGAAGTCAACGCCTTCACTGTGATGTTCACGATGATCACTCTAAAGGAATGAACAATGGATTACTCTTGTAATCACCAAAGTCTTTGCACTGCTCGCTGAAACAATAAAAAAGTCGACCTTGGATCTGTTGAAGTCAACGTCTTCACTGTAATGTTCATGATGATCACTCTGAAGGAATGAACAATGGATTACTCTTGTAATCACCAAAGTCTTTGTCCGGACACATTTCGTAACATCGTCGCGGCCTTGCAGCATGAGAAAACTCAATTAACTGATCAGCAACTATCCTCCTAAATCACTCCCATTCCGTGTAAATGTTCAAGTAATGAGTTTGTTTTGAATCACATCACTTGGCGAAGTAATCAAATTAATGGTTGTAACCGGAGAGCCAGGATGGAACAAGCTCTGAAGACAAATGCGTTGAGTATAGGATACTGGGAATGACACAAGTTTCAGGAGCGAATGAAAAATCATTTGCATGCTCAGGTTCTTGATGCGATAAACGCTTCACCCATTGAAAATGGATAGTTATCAATATTCACGATCGTAATCATTCGCTCTCGATCATGACGAGATGTTTAGTAGCTTTATTTTGATTAGATAGTGACTTCCAAACTGAAACAAAGGTGCCAGTAGAACAACTTTCATCGCATAATTCAACCAAGAAATACAGTCACTGTTTCTTTTTCTCCACGAATTTGCTCGACCAGTCAAGAGGGTGAACAATCTCCTGCTTGAGTGTCGAACTAAGTGATCGCCAACCTTGACTGGGCTCTTGTAGTCGGCCACGAAACCCCACAACAACACAACCAATCTCGCCTTTAAATATCACGTCTTTTTGGGGGAAGTTTCTTTCGCTTGAAACATGAGCACACTACTATTACTGTTAATTTAGCTGGTTGACTCGCACATATTCTCGGCCAAAACGAAGGATTAGAAACATGCATCATCTGAAGCCAGCAATTGCCGTGAAATGCCTGTTCAGGTTATCTTTATATGCTGTTTTTCAGGCCGCCATTTTGGCTGAGAGGTTTCCTTTTCATGAACAACTGTTTGTTATACGACAGCCGGCCAAACCTCAAAATATCATCCGAAGGCAAAATATCGCTGTCGGGCCTACGCTAGAAATAGTCCTGGTTGTCTAGGCTACCCTCTAAAACACGAAAGCAAACCAGAGGAAGAGAAGGCACTTCCACCAAGCCTTTTCGCTAAAACTATATGTTCTTCATATATATATGCTCTTTACGGCTTTTTACCCCCGTGTTTTTACCGGCCTCCGGCATTTCTTTTTAAACAGAACCGGGTCTGTTTCGTTTCCATTTCCAAATCTACCAATGATATAATATTTCACAAAGATGCATTTTTCCTTTCACCAGCATCTGTCGTCGGAATCTCAGAAAATCGTTGCTTTGAAGCGATCAGCAGACGGATGAGTTTATTATGACAAAACATGACTTTTTTTATGAACCGCAGACATGAAATGGGAGATGAAAGAAGGGCTGGTTCCTGGCTGTTTTTCTCTGATTACTAGAATTCGGGTGAGGAATTAATGACAATAGGGAGGTTAAGGAATACCGGGATCCACGACAACTGCTGCGGTCGACTTCATACTCCATCTCAACCATCAACAGCCCACCAGATTGGCTGCATATTCGCAACTTTCCACATCTCTTGGGACTTCCGGTCGCTTTTTGGCCAATCAGAAGCTCTCAACTATCATGGCCAGCGCCGAACAAGTATGATATGTGTATTTTGATTGGCCAAAGCCGACTGGATGTCTCAAATTCGCTGCTTCCTTAAAGTGGTGAATGGCGAAATCCAACGATGAGATGACCTCAGCTGATCCAACGAACGTTTTTCACCCATTTGTCTTTCTTTCCAGCGGTCTTGACGAGAACAACCTATAACAACCCATATGATGATGAATATCCAGAGGTGTACCAGTATGAGCAATTATCATTACCTGCAGGTAAGCTCGACATCACTTACCCGACTGCAAAGGCTTTGCCGTTAACAAAATGTCATTCCACGCAAGCAATGACCCGGATGTTAACTTTAACGTCGCATTAGGTCTAAAGAACTTTCTGAAGTTAAAATAACTTTTAAACACCCACACCCTGCAGTAATTCCCATCACCACTCAGGCAAACACACTTGGAAGAAACAGAATTTAAAAGTAGCCAGAGAATAAAGCACCAGATCGAAATGACAAGAAACCCTCGAGGTTTACTAGCCCAGGCCTCGGCACAGACTTCAGCAGACGCCAACAACATATCTCTGCGATTGCAGTGCTATTCTTGCTTCCTTATAAAAAGTACTTTATTTTAGTGTCTAAATCCAGAAACGATAGTGGTGATATTGCCAAGACATGTTGACAATAAATTGCCGGGAATGGTTGTTATCTTGAAAACGACGTGCACCGACAAACAGCTAGTAATAGATGGGTAGTCTTCTATCTTTCGATATGCAGCTTACACAATGAAGTAAATGCTAATTCTCTTAAGGAAACGAACTCTTTTGTCGTGTGTTGTCAGCTGGATGTGCGCCGTGGATATTTACAGTCAGGCTTTTTTCTGCAATGTCACCATTAGCAGAAAAAAGAAAGTAGTCGTTTTGTTGTCTTAGCCTTCTCGAATTCCTAAATGTAAAGATGTTAATGACGTTAACGTTCCTCTTTAGCAGATAAAAGAAACACCATTAGGCTGAGATATAAACAATTAAATAGAAATCGGGCAAAGTATTAGGGGATTAGCAGCTTATTGGCAATTTGGGATGGACCGGATTGTTGTATGTTGGGAAAGAAGTAAGTTGACCAAATGACGTCACAGGAAGAGCAACGTCACCACCATCCCCAAGTACGTGTATAGATAGCAGTCATTATTGTCACCAGACGATGGTGCTTGCTAATTCCAACTTGTTGTCCCAATAGGAGGGATGCCCTGACATCAAGTCAAGCGCCATCTGACAAATAGTACCTGGATGCAGGGCTCCATGTCAGAATAATTAAATCAACAATTAAAGCAGACGACACACAAACAATAGATCCTTTGAATGATGAAGTATCTCCTCTTGCAATATTTGAGCAGCGATTATCGATAAGAGACAGATGGTTCCCTGGGCCTGTAGAAGTGACAATGCCGTATTGGTTCCCCATCCTGAGGAAACCAGGGGTGCAGAGCCTGGGAAGCGACTTCCTCAGGATATTGGCTGCCCTGATCCATTTGTTGGAACCATGGGCCCAGCGATCACGTGTGGGACGTCTTGTCCTAGAGCAGTGATATACGAGGCGTGATTAAAACAGTTTCGTAATATGAATTCTCTTCGCTGGCTTTAATTAAAACCCGAATACCTCGCTCTTATCTCCTGGAAACAGTATTTTTAAGTTGAAAAGCTCCACTTGTTTGAAATACCTCTGGGAGTTGAGCAATTTGTAATTAAAACGATCAATATATGTAATGTGTTCAATGAAC
This sequence comes from Lineus longissimus, assembly GCF_910592395.1. NCBI lineage: Eukaryota > Metazoa > Nemertea > Pilidiophora > Heteronemertea > Lineidae > Lineus > Lineus longissimus. The sequence continues at coordinate 28,575,588 of NC_088309.1, read as the reverse complement.
AAGATTACATTTCCTCTTCTAATGACAATTGAATATACAATAGGGGCCTACTATCTACGAAAACACAGAAGGCATATTTGAAAGTCGATATCCAAAATTCAAATTTCAGATGAGCCTTCTGGGCTCTCGTATCTCAGGCTTTACTTCAACTCCGCGGTAAACTCTCCAAAAAAGCCGTTTTAGCAGGCGTCTCTGAAAAACGGGTTTTTTAGTTTTTATTGTTCGGTCGTAGCTCCTGCTGAGGTGATGAACAGTAGGACACGAGACAAAATATAAATGAACATGGTTATCCTTTAACTAAAGGAGTTCGCGACAATATTAAAGCCAAGTTGGTAACTTGTTGTCAATGAACGGCTGGGCACTAGCGCCGGTGTGCAAGGGATAGCAGTCCTAGGGCTGATAGTCCGTGTAACAATAGCCCGCATTGCTAAATGTTTTGGTTAGGGTTAGCGGTACAATAGATCATGCTGCTTAATTGATCAAATACAATGCTACCGGACTATGACTCCAGGGGGACTATATCCGCTGTCACACCGGGCCAAGTTGGACGTGCCCGGGGGACGTGCATTGGGATATGATGTTATTTGGTCATCGGGAGCACTTTCGATGAGCCAGACGAAAACATTATAAACATTTAATATCAGATTAGGCCCAATGTTCAAAATGGGTGGATCAAATTAAAAGGACAATGTTATATCACCTGATCAAATTATGTATTGCAAACTCGCCACCATCACTCCCAGACCAAGTCTCTTAGGAAACGCTTTTATACGGTCATTGGATCATCGGGTCATCAGATCTTGTAAAAGGTTTCTGTCTTTTCAACACGACGCACCTTCTTTGCTTCAAAAGTTTCCAAACCGGCCTCCTGCATTAAGGCTGCGCTCAGAAAGCTGCTCTGCAAAACTGACAGATCATTTCGTCGTATGAGAGCCGAGAATAAGCGACTGATCACCAGCGCCGGGAGTCACCAGCCCCTTGAATTTGGGATGCGGCGTATTCTTTCTTGGTTCTCGATGTAAGTTTTGGACTGCGCGAGTAATCTACGGCGAGGCGAATACCACTGGATTCAAGTTCAAGAGGCAACGGACGTGTGCGATTTGCCCTTACTTCTGTCAAGTCACGTTTCCCAATATCAAGCCATGATCCCGATGTAAGTTTTGGACTGCGCGAGTAATCTACGGCGAGGCGAATACCACTGGATTCAAGTTCAAGAGGCAACGGACGTGTGCGATTTGCCCTTACTTCTGTCAAGTCACGTTTCCCAATATCAAGCCATGATCCCGCACGATACCCATAATCGTCTGTCAACATGACATTAATCATACGCAATGTCGAGCATTATCAGAAGCTCGTCTCTATTGAATTATACAGACATTTACTCAAAAAAAGAAATTTTATTACGGGATAATGCGTTTTTGGTGATAAAATGTTTGGTAAACTCCTCTTTAAGATGATACGTGTCAGCAAAAACTATAGGTTATTTGGTGATAGCCGATTTTTTTTGTGCTAGCGGGGAGTACAACTAAGACCAGGGATAAAGAAGTGGCTTCTGGTTCGCCAATGTTGCGACCACAGCTGAGGTACCATCGAGAAAGAGAAAATATGATGATATCAGAATCAAGCGCTAAAAGATTGTACTCTCTACAGATGGTGCCTTTGGTATGAAGTCCAAGGATGAGTTTCTGACAACATTAAATTCGTTGCACACATCAGTTGCGAGATCATGTGGCAGAGGTTCTAAGATGCTCTTAACTTCTGGAGCATTCTGGTGTCGGAGAGATCGTGTGGATACTACATGCCGTCTCCACCTGGGAGCTTGGCACGAACAAGTAAAACAATTATGAAAATCATTGATGAATCTTCCCTTTGATAAGGTAGACAATTTGATATTTGACTTCAGTACAGATATCTTGCTTCAAATTGCGAGCTGCCCTTTCTTAATTTATTGCGTAGGAATGACATTTATCGTTATGTTTCATGTGCCATTCTCATAATGATTAATTGCATCAATGACCCCCGCACCAAACCCATCCCTTCCAACGCGAGGTGAAGTCCGCGGTAATAAATACTACCATCAGTGACTAAATCCGTTCCGCTTGCTTTTCAATCTCGGTGCACTTTCGGCTGACGGAGCATGCGGGGGGATGGAGGCGGACAACAAATCAATAGTAGATGGTTATTGTCATTTTGTTTGTTGCATCAAATGATTTCCTTTGACTCATCTTCCATGGATCAGTCGATGGTAGATAGGCGAACATCAGCAGACCCGATTACAATGACACCAGAGCCCCGGTTAGCAGTTTGAAATATTCTTTGGATATAGAGTCCTTTCCTGTCTGGTGATATATGAGTTATGGTATGGTCTATAGAGATCTCATTAAAACCTTCAGTACCTCGGAGATAAAAGGTGGCTGATATAACCATTCTCCCCGGGATACTCTTTCCGAGGGCATGTTTCCCTGCCAGACTATATTGGAAGCCGTGAACGCTTGTAGCTCCAAGGAGCGGTTATATTACTCCAATATCGGCCAAGAGTGGCGCTCTTTATTGTAATGGGATACATCATTACCAACCGAGCTTCAACAAGGTCAATGCGGCTCCTGACTGTTTTTATACATTGACATAAGTGAATCGAGATGAGGTTCACAAATGGGGGCCGAATGGCACTCACTGCATGGAGAACTGGTGACCGTGTTTGCCCCGTCAGCTATTGCAATTTTATTGACAATAACCAGCTACAGCCTCAAGGTCCCCACGGCTCCGTTATCGCTACTCACCAGTCGTCCCAGGGGACCAAACATGTAACAAACGGAATCCGCCCACCAAAGCCTCAATCGATACTGATATTAATCAGACGCCATCACGACTCAAAGCTAGAAACTCAATTATAAAACATCACGGATTGTGTTACTATTACTAATGCATGAAAATTGCCTGTGCTCAGTAAAAGACGCTTTTACGGACGATTCATAACGGACACACTGAAAAAAAAATGTTGTCAGTTTTTTTTGTAAGTTTTCGTTACTCCTGAAAAGACACAGAAGTGTCGCAAGCTCGACTCATTAGCATCAAAGAAAAGAGTGGTGTCATATTCCTCTTTCGATATCATCAGCGATGCAAGAGTCGAACGTTTGAAGGTTGTGACGACTCCTGAGAGAGTTAACACCATTGGCATTGCGCTTTCTCTTGTCCCCGTTCAACTAGTTTAATGAAAGATGTTAGCGCTGATAAGACAATCATTCGGGAGATTTGCTAGGGATAGAAGGCGGGTGGAAGCGGTTTTATCCCCAGTTTGTCAGTGTGAGAGATTGTGTCTCCATGCGGTGTTTTGTTGGTGTGAAGTGCGTCCTCGGTTCGTCCTCGTTAACGCAGACTAACGCGTCTGACTATCATTTATGTTCCTCTTCTGCAGAATATGTCGAGGAGCTTCCCGTGTCAAGGAACAACCTGCTAGACATATTCAAATCCACGAGGAAACGGTGAGTAGCCAAAACAGAGTTTGAGTTGTGTGCAGTTGTGTGATCGTTGCAAGCAACCCCAGTCGCTTAACTGCCTCAGAGACTTGTACAATAACACCATAACAATGAAAATAACATTGATGTCAAAAGCTCATGCAGTCAACCTCACATCGATCTAATAATGTGACCATTACGGTCATTGAGCGACTCCAATACTGGTCTCCTTCGCCTCCTAAAATGCAGGAAGGTGTTTCCCAACAGATAATGAGGGCAATGGTTAGCATTTAATAGCAAGTGATCACGAAAGATCGGCTGCCAGACTGCACCAGCATCTTTGCACCCGCTGCCTGCTCGGTCTCACCAAGGCTATACTTTTTGCAGACACATCAAAGACATTACTAGTCGGAGGTTGTGATCCTGGATTCCAACGCAACAGAAGACTATAGTCTGCGACATACACATTCAAAGGTGTAAGACACATATTGCATCACACATCGGCTCTTTACCGATTTTACAGTAATGTGTCATTTGCTCCTCTTTTCAGATCAAGGCAGGTGGCGAAGCGATGCTATTCGTCCCGAAACTGCTGCAAGACGACCGCCGATTGTTGTCCAGGTTACACGTGCGGTGTGAACATCTGGAACTGGAGCTGTTACGAGTGCATCAAGAAAACCTGGGGACGTTAGACGGATCAAATCCGACAGTCTTCATCACACAGACCGAGGGAGGTTCAGACGGCGAACGACGTTACACTGTCACTGATGTGTGTTTTCTATCATGTTGGTCATTTGAAAACAGAACCGCTTACAATGTTCATACTCCTATCGTAGCATGCAATAAAGGAGTTCATCAACAGAGAAAACTAGCTGATGGTTCCAGATATGTCAGTGGCTTTTGAGACATAACAAGTTATAACATCGAAATCCAACCAAAGCCTGCAGTTTCGATATGTGTTCCATTGCGGTTTGCCATCGGTCTGTGTGTCCCTTTAAGAATGGTTCATGTTTCTTACATCTAACAAACTTTTTATTGCAACCTCAAGTAGCTATTCACCAACTGTAAAACCAGTCAGGAATTGTCACGGCCTTCCAGAGGGCAACATAACTTTAACCGTTTCATATGTCAAGGTCTGTACGACTCTTGGCTGAGTTTACAGTTCATAGCTGCGTAGATTTTTAGAGTGCCTTGGGTTATCACCATCTATCATACCACTGGTAATGTTGTCTTCACTGAGAAAGACAACGATAGAGTCCTGCTCAGAGGTGTGAAGAACTACAGCGAAATCAGTCAAGAGCTGTCATCACTTTAAATGCCAAGGGGCAGCAATTGTTCGGCATTTGTCTTCAACGGATGTGAACGTCCAGATAGTGACGGCTCCTGACTGATTTTGCAATTCTCAATGGACATCGTTGATGCTGCGATTTACACCAACAAGGACTCAAGTGGAACAACCAAGAGACAAGACTTTGTCAGGTTTCACCAAGACAAGGGGAGCATTGTCAAAGGTTTAAGTCACACTTCCAGCAGTGATATCTATCATCTTCTCACATCTCCTAAGGGCATTTAACTTTTTCTCAATGTTCAAATAAAAATATCCAAACACATGTCTATGTTTGTCCTCTTTCATAGTGTGTTAGCCACTTTCCTTCATGAAGACACGAGAGATGACTGAAGCGAGAAGGATCAGCTCGAAGAGGTTCTTTGATGACATCCTATCATGTGATTTCACCCAACGCGACCATGAACAAACAGAATGCACTTATCAAGTTATCAATTATTTATTTATATCAATACGCCATAAACCCATTAATGTACATGCCTATTCCTGTTGTATTGTTATTGTATGATTGATGTAGACAACCGCCTCATGTACAATGCTGGATTAGAAGATTACTACTATCATAAAGTCCATGTACATAACAAGCCTATGAGTAAGCAGTCCATGCACAATGATCAGCATGAGCCTCTATCTCAAGGACCGGAAACGGCTGCTGGCAGATCGGGCAGGCAACACCATCCACTGTCAAGACATCGTGATCCGTCAAAGATGAGCTACTTGTATTGGGACATGCGTAGCCAGAGCTCTCACAGACTGCGGCATGTAACTCTATTTGGTTAAATGGGAAGGAATCTGAAATAAGACAGGAAGAAGAATCTGCTAATGAAAACTTGTGAAGGTAGTTATGTGGTGTGGTGACTTCACAGCTTTATAAGTCAAGATGAAATGTCAGAGGTAGTCTTGTGCAAAGTGCATGGCGTCCTCAGTGATTACTGTACTTTAGTCATTAATAAGAGACTTCCCCAACCGTGCCATCATGGTGAGGGCATGATGTCCCCAATTGTATGAACAAGTTCGCTTACCTTTACAAAGAGGACATTCAATGATAGATGGATCTGTATCAAACGACTGTGTTCTAACTGGTGATGGTTGCCTGGCTGGTGGTGACTGGTTCTCTGGCTGTTCTTGACTCTCGTACATGCTGAAAGATGAATGAACAATGTACTTTTCAACATAGGATGTGCGTCCAATCGAAATTACTGATTGAACAAAGACTTTGCAGCTTCGAGATGGCTCATGAGAACTAGCATCCACTTTGTGCTTCAGACCATCACAAGACACCAACGCCTTAGTTTGTTTCCCTCAAGTTACAGGTATACAATCTCAGAACCAGTATTACCTTGGATTGTTCATGACGGTATTTCTCTTGACACCTGGTGCCACCCTTGGAGACGTCAACGTGCTGGGTAACACCTTACGCTTCTTTGCTACTGCCTTCGCTTTGGAACTTTTGGGTGTCAAATCAATGACTTCTGGCATCTTGCGATGTTTAGCAGTCGACACTGCTCTCCGTCTCGGGACTGAATTCCTTGTACATTCCTCCTCCTCATCGGATATATTCACCACTTGCGATACTTCTCCAGGTGTAGCTGTCAACCAGACATCATTTGTATCAGGTGTAACAGGTGCTGCTTTCCTTTTCCTCCTGGGTTTGGTATTACTTTGGGGAGTTTTCGAAGCAGTTTGACTTGACGACTCCTGTCTCCTTACGTGTGACAGGAACTCAAGTGAACCAGCAGTAGGGTCTTGTTTATGCCCATTGTCCTCATATGACTGTTCCTGCCTCCTCAATGCCGCCTGATACGACGGTGAACCAGCAGTAGGAAATAGGTCATTCACAATGTTTCTATGTGACTGTTGTGGGCTCCTTACATCCTGCGATGGTGGAGAAATTGGAAACGATTTACCACCAAAATAAACTGTTGTACCAACCGAATGTCGCTTATCAAAAAGAGACTTTGACACAGTAGGAGAATTCTTTTGAGTCCTTTTCACAGAAGGAGTAGTTTGTAGAGTTTTAGGAATAGTCGGCGTTGACTTTGGTGTTGTTTTAGTGACAGTAAACAGACCAGGAGTTATCTTGGGAGTATCACAGTTCATAACTCTTGATTGTTTAGCAGGTGTTTTACACGTTTCCCCTTTCTCTTCTCCACTGAACACACTTTCCAAATATTCCTGAATCTTTTCGAAGAAATACTTCTTCTCTTCCTTTGAAAGCTTCCGACATTTCAACTTCTCAAGTTTGTGGCGTAAATCTGAAAAAAATAACATTGATTTGAATAAATGTTGACACTTACACTCGAAAGGATCATTGTTAATAAATCTTCTTCTTCTTCAATTACTCGTTTGGCCGTCTGTCGACGTATAATAACCGAGGTGTGGGTATGGGCATGCGGGGAGGAAGGTTTGTTAGTATTTATTTATTATTTCGTAAAAAAGGATGAGGCGTTGGTTTTTCCGTCGTGATGTTAAGGGTTGAACACTCCAACACACCTCATTGCAATGATACATGTATCACACACATGGCACCAGAGGTCTTTATGCCTTGATCGAGATGATAGACTGTGTTAAGCAAGTTACACATGCTGTGTTGAGTCGATGGAATGAAGTAACAAAAACAAGTTCTTAGTATGTTCTGTGTGCACAACTTGTCCAACTTAAGGTGTGACGCAATGTTGGGTTACTAGAACCCAGATTACTACAAAAGAGAGCCCGAGTAAGAAGTTAAGAGACTCAATGCAACACATAGAAAGACGGAATCTTACCTGCCAAAGTGAGGTTCTCAACATCAAGACTAGATGGGTCGATTTTTTTTATGAATGCAGTTACCTCTTCTGCAAACTACAAAAGAATTGAAAGTATTACTATAAGGCAACACCAACAATACTTTAGAATAGTTACTCTGACACTTATTTCACACACTGCGGTTCTGTGCAAGAGAAATAAGGGTCCCGATAGTCATTGAAAGAGAAGCATCTCCACTTGAAGCTTAGCCAAAGGTGTACAATCTGATAGTAACGATACAACGTACTGAAGTTAAGTCTCAAGGGGTGGTTATTGAAAACATCCCCAACTTACACTTGGAGGTCTTTTTTTCTTGCTACTCCCACTTTGACTCACAATCGGACTTTTCACATATTTTGGCGTCGTCAGCCCATTTGCCGCCATGACAATCTTAGCAGTGCGAGACAATGAGTCTTCATGGTTCGTGCCATTTTCTGCGGTTCCCGCAAGGTCAAGGAGTTTACCCTTCAGTACAGTCTCCGCATCAATGTTTCTGTAAGAAATACAATACTGTGGCGTGAATAGAATCCAAGATGAGTTTGCAAATGTTAACACTTTCAGCGCCGAACCACGTAGATCTACGTGTGGCCCAAATCCCCCCTCTTTGGGCTGGTTATCGGAGTCTCATGGACTTCATGAAAGAACTACGCCATCGCCATCTTCAGGGCAAGGCAGGAACTGGAAAGACCTCTTGTCTTTTCAGTTCCTGCCTTGCCCTGAAGATGGCGATGGCGTAGTTCTCTCATGAAGTCCATGAGACTCCGATAACCAGCTCAAAGGGGAGGGGGATTTGGGCCACGTAGGTTCGGCGCTGAAGGTGTTAACAAACAAAGGGGGCTAAAGATGACGGTCAAGAAGTGAAAATCCACCAAAAGACATTGCTGTTACTTGTATAGCTCACAAAGACAAATCTCATAATCATAATCATAATCACCTCTCTGGCTCTGCCATGTCCTTCATAAAGTGTCTCTGAAAATCCGAGGCAGACTTCCACGAGGGGCTGGCAAATCGGTTGTTCTTGGCTGTGATGTTGTACTGTCTTCTTTCTTCAGTGGATTGTTTCACAGCTTGTGGAGTCTGAAGGAGAACAAAATCTAATTATTTCATCACTCCTGGTTGATGACGGCATTGGTGAGGAAGTTGTCCCTATCAATCAGTCAACGATGGGTAGTCAAGGCCAAAACTGTCAACTGATGAAAGCCTGTGTCCCAATCTCTGTCTTTCACAGTAACATTCCTAGCATATACAGCAAGTCAACAACAGACCTATAGACAATTTTACTCACCTTTTTCAATGTGTCCATCTCTTCATCTTCAGCCTTTATCCGCATCATCGCCAGACCAAACGGTTTGTCTTTCTTAAGATGCTGCGTTAACCTGACCTTGATGCGGTCCCACTTCTCCTTAGCAGCATCTTCATTGAAATCAGCTGGAAAAGAGAAGCAATAACTCGGTGAGATCTGAAGGCTAGCATCACATGAATAACACGCTGCACGTAGAACCTAACAATGCTCGACGAAAAAGCTTTCATTTGGGACAGCTTTGTCATGGCCCAGGTGTTGTTTGTGATTTGATGAATGGTCGAGGGGACACATAGCAAAAACACTGCCACAATTGGCAAAATCCTCGTCCTATTTTGGGCAGTCACCACATCAATCCTCAGAAAGGGTTTCCTATCCTGAGTAGGGTACACATTCTACTTACCCTCCTTGAACATCCTCACCCCATGCTTGTTCAACCCATCACGGATATCCCTTGGTTTCATCAGTGTAGTGACAGGCACAAGGCACACGTAATCCTTGGACATCGGCCATGAAGACTTCCCAACCAAGAACTGAATGTTGGCCGACCCAGCATTGCCTGAAACATGCAATTTTATTGTCAGTACAAACATAAAGTTTACAAATCAAGAGTATTTTGGGTATTCACCTCACACCGTTCACTTACCAATGTCGATGCCAGAAATCACACAAGCCCTTTCAAGTTGAAACACGCCTTCCAGGACTCCAGACCTTTCTTTTGGCGCGCACAGCCACTTGGAATACTTGGCCTCATTTTTTGTCAGGAGGGTCTCCGCTGAGTACTTGAGGTCCTACAATAAAATTTTGATAACAGATAAGATCAAATCTAGTGGTACTAAGGTGAAGGAAGTTATGACAGGTAAGCCTGACATTTATCGAAATGAATTATCAATTTATCCTCACTCGACGATGACTCGCACACCAGCTCAACAGCTCCTTTTCGTACGCAGTGGTGCTGTCAAACTGTCAAAACTATAACAAAAGATCAGATAGATAGCTAGGGAGTTAGCTGTCAGTGTCAAAAACATGCTTCAGTGATGAAAATCATTGGATTTTATACAATTGATCCATATCAGGAATGTGGTACAGGATCCTAGCAACATTTCTGTGAAATCGGTTTGCTTTTTATGCATCTATTAGCTGAGATATTCACCTGAGAAGTGAAGGTAACAACAAATTTGATGGCAACTGGTGCCATCTTGAATTTCGCGCGGGAGAAAAACACGTGTGTCTGTTTACGAAAATTAGTTCCAAATCGAAAGTTGGCGGCGCTGAAGACAATAACAAAATGGTTCCCTGTTTAGAAAATTTTCAGAAAATTTCGTAAAAAATCTCATATAAACCATCATTTAGACCTTATTTAACATCGAATTTAGATAATATCTGAGCATGGCGATAGCCAGACCTCCTGGCCAAGATATTGACCATAACTGGCCTGAGAGTGCCGAATGTTTGACCCTAGATTTCGGGCCTTTTGAAACCGTCCACAGATGGAAGCGAATGCCAGAATGTGATGAATTTGTGGGCGCCAGGTAAATTATGGAGATAATGGTAGCCACTTTTCAGCATCCATCAAAGGTAGAGAAGGTCTAAGAGACAGTAATGCCCTTGAGCAATGCCATCACAGTTCTGTCTTTGGGTTGTTTGGGAGGTCCCGAAAGAAGTCATGGTGGAGTTGTGTGTGACAGGAGATGTAGGCCTAGGCTAGGCCCCTATTCCCTGGCAAGTCCTGTCTACATACGACACTTACAGAGTTGGCTCGGAAGTGGAGACGGCGCGGTACGCTTTAGACAATTGGAGACTTCTAAAATGTGGAATCTGCCAACTGGCAAAGTGAGCACACAATCATTTCTGATTCCACATTTTAGCAGACTCCCATTGTCTATAGTGTATCGTCGCCACTTCCGGGCCAACACTGTAAGTGTCGTATTGAAATGACATTGTAACTTGTTTTGTCGTAGGGCCATTGCTTAGGATCTAGGAGTGTCAAGATGTCAGCAATGACAGCTTACACGTTGTGAAAGTGTAGAATAGAAGAGCATGAGGTCACGGCCAACACAGAGTCTGAGAACGATGCAGCACGAAGGGTAGTGGGCACAACCTTCCAAAAATACAACACATTTTGTTGAGCGATAAAATCATTTCTGTCATTATTACATTTCAGACGAAGCAAGCACACTGTTGTGGCATGTAAGGATGCCATCTATGTCTTTGGTGGTGACAATGGGTAAGTTAAGTTTGAAAACCCCTGTCCATTTTCCGTTTGTTACCTAGCTTGTAAGATGTGAATTGTGTTCAGGAATGGCATGGCAGGATCTTTTCCATCACTTTGTGATAACTGAGGCTTGTTTTGATTACAGGAAGAACATGCTGAATGATCTACTGAGGTTTGGGGTAAAGGACAAATCATGGGGCAGGTGAGTCGGACTGAAAACAGAATCTGTTTTGTACACCAAAGATTGATAAGTTATGGAAATCTGGCAGCAACAGTTGCTCTTCATAAGACTGCAGCACAGACTACCTGTCTCAAGTAGATAAAAGATTTGAAATCATGACTTGATCTGAATACTCTGTTGTGCAGCTATTGTGTTAGCTCTGATTTGTTGGAAAGGTAACTGTTGAGAGCAAAAAGGTTGTCTCCTCCATTGATACTCATACTTCTAATTCCTTGTGCAGGGCATTTACCACAGGCACCCCTCCAGCTCCTCGATACCACCATTCAGCAGTTGTTCATGAAGGCAGCATGTTTGTCTTCGGTGAGTATGTCCCCATTTCAGTTGTGTCCAATTCTTTTAAGACTCGTACCTGTCCCGGCCATTTCTTTTTAAGGAGTTCTCTAGTGTATCATATTGAAAAGGATAACTCAATATCATGTGGGTTGTGGTGGCAGTCAAAAAGTTGTGGGATGCTAGAGCATGAATTCAACATCTCGACTGAAAGAGACCAATGAAATATTAGTCTGGTGATTTGAGCATAGACTGATGATACTTTTTCAGGTGGTTACACTGGTGACATCCATTCCAACTCCAACCTGACCAACAAGAATGATCTTTTCGAGTACAAGTTTGCCACTGGTCAATGGGTTGAGTGGAAATTTGAAGGAAGGTTAGTTAACAGTTGCCTACCGGTAGATCGTACAAAAGCAAAGATCCTGGGATGTGGGATGGTAAAGACACCAGGTTATAGTGACAAATGTTGTTCAATGAATAAGTCACTGACAATTAACAAATGAAGTTATTCCAAGTAAGCATGTCCAGTATGTCAACTTCTGAACTCTCTCACATACTCCCATCTTTAAGAGTGGACATATTCTTGTCCTTTTAAAACTGTTGTTCATATCACCTTGTTGACAAGGCGTGATGTTTACTTTATCAGGAGGCCAGTGGCCAGAGCTGCACATGGTGCTGCTGTGTATGATGGCAAACTGTGGATATTTGCTGGTTATGATGGCAATGCTCGGCTCAATGACATGTGGACCATCTCACTGATTGGGGGTTCAAGACACTGGGAAGAGGTCAGTCTACAATTCATATCTTTGTTCATTCATTTATCTGTGCCCACCTGTGATAGTGTCCACCTTTCTGTTGGACTAATGAGTTCCACCAACTCCTGAAATGCTCGATTAAAAGAATCGTGCACACTAAGCTCGATCAAAGTGCTACTACTAGTCATAACATAAAACCCTCACACCTCCTCTTCCTCCTCATCATATTCAGGTCAAAGGAGTCTGTTATCCTTCCTAATCTGTTATTCAAGGCAGTTGCTCCAACACGATTATCATTTGACTTTCCAGGTGAACCAGCGAGGTGACATCCCTCCGACTTGTTGTAACTTTGCGCTGACTGTAGCAAGAGACAGTATGTTTGTGTTCTCGGGGCAGAGTGGGGCCAAAATCACCAACAACCTATTCCAGTTTGACTTCAATGAGAAAACGTGAGTAGCATTGAGTGTTATCAGCCCAGCATTTTGATAGTCCTCAAGTTAAGTTCACCTACAGTATGCTGTTGATTTCATTATTCAAATAACTTAAGTTGTAAGTTTGTCCCAAAAGAGAGAATAGAAACCCATTATAGATGCATTGTGACCAAGTAACCCCCCAGTATGCCCTTTATCACTGTATTGCTAGATTCTGTGTGTGGTGCTGACCAACTGAGTGTTGTCACAATGTTTATCTTTCTACTTTCAGCTGGACCCGAATCTCGACTGAGCACATCTTGCGTGGTGCTCCCCCTCCACCAGAGAAGAGGTACGGCCACACCATGGTCTCTCACGATAGACATCTGTATGTGTTTGGAGGAGCCACAGGACAGACCTTACCAAATGATCTTCACTGCTATGACTTGGATTCCCAGACCTGGTCCATTGTTCGCCCATCAGCTGATAGTCACGTGCCAAGTGGCCGTCTTCTTCATGCTGCTGCAGTCGTTGGTGATGCTATGTATATATTCGGCGGGACGGTCGATAACAACGTGCGCAGTGGAGAGATGTTCCGTTTCCAGGTAATGACTGATTTCATTGTGTCCCTCTTGACTACTTGTACCAACTGTTCAATCAAGATGAGGGAGATTTACTGCATATGATCATTTCCGGGTGAAGAGCGCCAAATGAAGAATCCCTGATGGGACTTAGAAATGTACTTCTGCTCCTCAAATCTTTTCGAATCCCACATACTGAGCTGATTCCTCTTTTCAGTTTTCCAGCTATCCTAAGTGCACCCTGCATGAGGACTATGGTCGTCTCCTTGAAAGCAAGCAGTTCTGTGACGTTCACTTTATGGTTGGGCCGATTCCTGAGGTAGTGCCCGCTCACATTGCCCTTGTGGCGGCCCGGTCATCTTGGCTGAGGAACAAGATCAGAGAAGCTCGCCAGGCTCTCGCTGTTCCCTTGGTAAGATGTCTCTCCTGTTTGTCGACAACAGCAATGTCGATAGCAGTGATAGTGGTAAGGTTTTCTGTAGCATAATGACAACCAGCTTTACATCGACTGTCACTATCATAGGTTTTTACAGAGGCTCCTTGGGACTCGTGTGGTGCACGACAAAGTCACGGCCAGACTGGGGTTCCAACTGATGTCTTTGGATTGTAAGTCAGATTAGCCAGTATGTTGCCGCACTCCACTTTAAACACCTCCAAACAGCCTGGTGCAGCTACTTAACAGTAGCAAGCTGTTGGAGAGTTTTCTGGACCTTGTGGTTCACCGATATTTCTGATCCCCTTGATTCCAGGAAGAAGGAGAGGAAGAGATGGTGGGTCCTGCCAAAGATATGCTTCAAGTTGACCTGATCGATGCCACGGCAGATGCGTTTGAAATGGTGCTATCGTATATTTACACGGACAGAATCCACCCAGTACAGAAAGTGGGTCAGGAACCTCACAGTAACGGTGTGATTCTGCTCATGATGGATGTCTACAGACTTGCCCTACAGGTAAGCCTCAGTCCCCAATTTGTCTCTTATTACGTTCCAGAGGAACTCTTACAATGTTCACTCGGGTTATTGAATAGGGATATTGATGCTAATGCTAGCCAGTGATCACAGGAACAAAAAGAGGCTAAAGTTGTTGAAGATTGGAGTCGCCCCTCTCTCACATCTCACAAACTCATGATTCGATCTTTTCAGTTCCACATGACGAGGCTCGGTCAACTCTGTGTTCAGTATTTAGAGGCTTGTATCGGCCATCGGAATGTACTCATAGCTTTACAGAATGCGGCTAGGCTGAAGCTGGACTTCATCAAGGTACGTATCGTGTATTAGATCTTCAATGAAAACCGTTAATTTTCAATTGTCAATTGATGCCACCTGGTGACTCAGATCAAACCCTCGAGCAGTATTCTTATTGTATCACAATTCCAATGGAATTCTCTGGTCTGCTTGTTATGTAAGCTTCGTATCCATTCTTTTTTTGCAGGAATACTGTCTGAAGTTCATTGTCAAAGAGAGCAACTACAATCAGATTGTTATGAGTAAAGAGTTTGAGACATTAGAACAGACACTCATGGTGGAGGTGATCCGCCGCAAACAGCTGCCCCCTGTACGGATACTCCCAGAACCAAAGATTGATTGCATCACAAGTAAGTATGGATAAGTTTTATTGGTGTTTTTGTTAATTGCAGCCATCTGCTTGTCATATTGCCCCTATCATGTGATTATGAACAAAGCAGAGCAACACCAAAAGTGCTGTGGCTCAGTGACCACATCCTGTGATAGCTGATTCCTTTGATGTCAAGACTCATCTGTCTATTCGTTTACAACAGTGTGTACATGTCTGTGTACATCTGTGTGTACATGTCCCTGTACATCTGTGTGTACATCAGCATCAAACTTTCCCAGGTCCTGTTCGAACCCAAGATGGTGTGCTGTTTGTATGCAATGAATTGTCTAGTCAAATGTCTAGTGGTCATAGTCCTTCTGAATATTCTGCCTGAAGCTCATCATCACCATTTCCAGTGTCATTGATGTACTGATATTTCTATTTCAGTGAACTCGTTAGAGAAAGACCTGGAGTTGTTCCTGAAGGGAATTGGTCACGAGTTCTGTGACATCACCTTGATGCTGGATGGCAACCCGATTCCTGCACACATGGCCATCTTGGCAGGAAGATGTAGTTACTTCGAAGCAATGTTCAGATCATTCATGCCGGAGGACAACACAGTGCAGGTGAGACCTGGTTCAGTACTGGTTGAGGTTGATTGTTCTTGTCAATAGTGCGTCGTCATCAATAGTGCTTTGGACAGTGGAGCTATCTGCAATCTTCTGGTTCTATCATTTGCACTCAGCCTTACGCATGACTCTGGTAATTGACTTGAATTATTCCACAAAGAGTAGGGTGTTTGCCAGAGTCTGGCTGCCCAATTGATCTCACAGGTTTTTTGCTCAGTAAGAGTTGCTCCTTGATATCCCTAAGTGAGACAGTCTCTCCAGGCATACATGTATAGTATTGGCAGTCTCTGTAAACTGCCTTTAGAGAGACTCGGCTCGGTATAAAGCATGAGATAACAGTCTTTAAAAGCCATTTTGACATCAACTTGACCTCTTTGACCATTGCAGATTGCTATTGGTGAGATGGTGCCTTCAAGTCAAGCATTTGACAGCCTTCTGCGGTACATCTATTTTGGAGATGTGACCATGCCTCCGGAGGACTCCCTCTACTTGTTCTCTGCACCGTATTTCTACGGTTTCACCAACAACCGATTACAGGCCTACTGCAAACACAACCTGGAGATGAACGTATCATTTGAGAACGTGGTTCAGATCCTGGAAGCAGCTGATCGCATCCAAGCTGTTGATATGAAGAAACACGCTCTCAACATCATCGTCCACCACTTCTCAAAGGTAGGTTGATACACACATTCCCACTGTGTGCTAAAGTGCATTGAACCAATATGAATGAGCTGCATCAATAAAATGTGAGATCAACGATGTGTTTAAAAACAACAGATTTGCTGATTCACTATTGGACAAGTTGGAACTGGAAGTATGAGAGGCATATGAACCTTGGAGGGACCAGAAATCCAACCCAGGATTACAAGGCATCCAAACCAAGCATTCTAACCTCCTTCATGACTCTGAATCTCCTTAATCACCGTCTTTGTTTCTTCCCAGGTTGCTAGGCTACCACAAATCAGACGTCTCAACCGCGACCTCCTCCTCGACATTGTCGATGCACTTGCAGACGACATGAGCGAGAATCGTCTGCTGCCGGACATTTCATTGATCTCACTCAATGCAATGGACTCCAGCAACTTATGACAGCTAACCTGGCTCGATGAAGACCTTGATTAGATTCCTCACTAGGGCGAGCCACTCTCGATATTAAAGGACATTTTAGTTTTGTTGACGACATGTTAAGTTGCGGTAGTCATTATCCAATACTATTATCTTGATTCTGTTATGGGATTGTTTTGAGATGGTAACCATGGTTAGACGATTTTGTTACTGTTGGCTTGCTTTGTTTTCAACGGTGCACTCGTTATTGATACATGGAAGGAATTGAAATGAAGACTGTGGAAAAGAAAGCGTTTCCAGGACCAATAGTAAGGCTGCGTTCTAATATGATGCTGGGTTGTGGAATTGAACCTGTGGATGGAAATGTCATGATATATTTGTTCGATGTAACTCATTAATATGTTACTTAAGTAATGAGTAGTCCGTCTGATCTTGTGATGCATTACTCGCTTCTGTGCTTCAGATGTACCAGACACCGTGTTCCAGTTGAGGAGTAATTTATGCTTTTCTTTGCAGAAATGCAGGTTTGTAAAACACTGTCATTCTATTCATCCAAGCCTAAATCATAGTCATATTGTTGAAGAGTCAAATCGTATCTGCGAGACGGTCTCTTTTTTTGGGGGGGGGGGGGGGCTACTAGGGCTATCTGTGCTGAGTCTGATTATCTAGTCGATTATTTTTCATTACTAATGATTTATGATGTTTGGACTTGCCTTCTTCTAGAGGTTAATAAAGACATAAATATGAGTAAAACTTCGTTATTTTTCATTCCAAGTATTTAATGAAGCAGCTGTTTGATACATAACACACTGATTGCTTGCTGTAGGATGACAGCTTTAACGAAATGATGACCAAAACTGATGAGGCAGCTGTTTGATACATATCACACTGATTGCTTGCTGTAGGATGACAGCTTTAACGAAATGATGACCAAAACTGATGAGGCAGCTGTTTGATACATAACACACTGATTGTTTGCTGTAGGATGACAGCTATAACGAAATGATGACCAAAACTGATGAGGCAGCTGTTTGATACATAACACACTGATTGTTTGCTGTAGGATGACAGCTATAACGAAATGATGACCAAAACTGATGAGGCAGCTGTTCGATACATAACACACTGATTGTTTGCTGTAGGATGACAGCTATAATGAAATGATGACCAAAACTGATGAGGCAGCTGTTTGATACATAACACACTGATTGCTTGCTGTAGGATGACAGCTTTAACGAAATGATGACCAAAACTGATGAGGCAGCTGTTTGATACATAACACACTGATTGCTTGCTGTAGGATGACAGCTATAACAAAATGATGACCAAAACTGATGAGGCAGCTGTTTGATACATAACACACTGATTGCTTGCTGTAGGATGACAGCTATAACGAAATGATGACCAAAACTGATGAGGTGGCTAGTGTTTCAGTCATCATGTTTTCAATTGTTCAGAAGTGGACATCAAAAGATTCCCCATCCATGCAATTTTGATTTTCATACGAGTAAAAAACACTGTCATTGTCCTCATTATCTGAATTGACCTGTTCATTGTAATCGGACCCACCACTTGATGGGACAGACTCCTGCCTCATTATATCCTTCCCTTGATTTGTGGTACCATTACTCTTGACCTCGAGCTCATAAGGTGCAGTTGAGGCATCATGCCCACTCATAGTCGTGTTCTCAGTAAAGTTCACACAAGCCCCATCTCTTACTGGTATTCCATGCAGCTCATGGTTTTCTGTGACCTGTGTCTGTAATCGCCTTTGCTTTCTCTTCATGTTCTTTCTCTCTTCTCTTCTGTCACACAGACCACTGAAAGGATGATGGAGAAATAGCTGTGTTAGGATACAACAGTTGTTCAAGTTTTGTAACACGTACAGGACTGTCCTCTGTCCCCTAACACCTTAATCAGTTTTGAGGTGCCAGGTGCTAGGAAGCCAGTTTCCTCAAACATAGATGTTTAAAGTGGTTCAGTATGCTGATCATGCTCATATTCATGGCAAACTATTCTCAACCCACAAGTAGATTGTAATGCATGTGAGAAAGCCTGTGTTGTTGTCTCCACTCAGATGCTGTAGTGATGCAGCTCATCCTCGCCACATTATCATTAGCTGCCTTTGTAGACATTACAGGCACACTGCAAGCTGCTGTATTGATGCCTTCATAAACACCTGGTCAGATGAACAGGTTTTCTGGTACCTACATCAACACTGTTTGGGTAGGTGTGTTTGAGGGACTTACCTTCTATAAGAAATAAACACTATGAAACCAACGACACACGCTACCAAAAGACTAGCACCAATTATTAGGAAGTAGAATGCCCTGATGTCCAAAACCACTGCTTGAACTGAAAGTAGGAGAAAGCAGTTGACCAAATCAAGTTGATGTCTTCATTCGTGTCCCTTCTCCACCTGTGATGGAAGGTAGTTGCATCTCATTTACAACTATCTCACCTCATATAGCAAGTATAATAACCCAACTCAGACAAATGTCATTCTTCATTGGGAGCTGCAAAGACCGACTTAATGGCAACAGCCAGTTTCATCCGACCTAGCACTGGGGTCGTCAGCAGCAGACATGATAGAGGCTACTCTTTTGACAGGCATAGTGACACTCGCCCATCACTGAAAATGGCGAGGAACAATCCAAAAGATTAAGACTAACCTGTGGTGTTACTCCACACATCTGTGAAAGACACATTTGTTGATGAGGACACATCGTTCACCTCTGTAGTGTATTTCCACAAGCCTGACGTGGACACATTTGTGAAAGACACATTATTTGTCCCCTTGGTTGTCAAGATGAGATCCGTTGAGGACACATTCATCGAGGACGAGACATTGTTTATGTCCATGGTTGTCAACACCACAGGCAAATGAGTTGTAAGATTTGAAGATTCATTAATCATTCTCAGAAAACAAGGTTGGATTGGGAATATTCATAATCTCTGACAATCCATGTCCACTGGCAATTGGAATTCCTCTTCTCCATTAGTATACGTCCTCATTGTAAAATACTGCCAAGTGGTGTCATGGCCTTCTACTGTTTATAGATGGTCCCCTCGAGTGTGTCCTAGTCCACACAACTCATCCGCTGGTCAATGGAACAGTTATCTTATCAACTCGACTATTTAGGACACAAGGGCACACTTTTCTATGATTGGCCATGTTTACCAGGCATCCATGACATGTTTGCTGACCAAATCTTAAGACTACAGACAGAGCAAAGGAAATCTGGAGGTATCGGCTGCGACATGTACATGTGTTGTGTCCTTTAAGCCAGAACATTGGTGTAAAAAATCAACCAAGAAACGTCAATTGATACTAACCAATTTTTTTATACAAGATTTTGTTTTTACATAATAATATATTCTACAGCAGATACATGATTCATAAAATACAAGGAAGGTGGACATTGGCCATGCCGGTTGAGAAAATTAGTTAGCAATTCCTGAAGTGGATACGAATAATCGGCAACTGAAAGTGAACTCCCACACTTCATCCTCGACTGAAGATGGCAGCACATAAGTTTCCTTTTTACTTGGTAGTGGACACCCTATCTTTAAAATGACCTGCAGGACAATACAACTACAGTAGAACCTCTCTATTAAGGGCATCCTTGGGACTGAAAAGTACTGTCCTTAATAAAGAGGTGTCTTGATTAGAGAGGTCAAATTGAATGGCAACAACCAATTTGGGAATAAAACTAGTGTCCTTAATAGAGAGGTTGTCCTTAATAGAGAGGTGTCCACTAAGGGAGGTTTCACTGTACATGTATGGTATACCGTACATATCAAAGCCTTTCATCACTTTTTTTTCTCCTTTTTCTTGTCGTGTTTTGACTTTAAGATCTGTAACGACTTTGACTCGATGTTAGCTGCTGTGCCAATCACTTCTTCCTCAATTGATTTCTTGATGGCCTTTTCAAGATCCTGAAGGAGATAAAGCCATCAGCTTTAGGGACAAGGAACACAGAACAATACAGGTCTTATGCTCAATGATATTGTGACATTCATGTTTCACCAACTGCGGAATTGATGACAGATTACACAGTACAGCAGATGGTGTCCATTTAGGAAGTTGTGGCAGCTCCTGAGTGATCTTCCAATCTGCAAATTTATAAATCAAGCCAAGGCAGTGTTTCCAAATCAACACAACAGACCTGTGAATGAATGGTAACCCGTATCATCACAGTCATTCTGTTGTCTGTCGTGGATGAGTACAAGCTATGAAAACAGAGATGCTCAAAATAATGACAATGATGAAAATGGAAAGTTTCTATTCACCTTCTTCAGTTTTGATGCCTGAACTTGCTTGGCTTTCTTTGGAGCAATGGCTCGAGCTGAAGATAGAAAGTAAAACACTCATCAGAACAAAGTTTGAGGTATATACAGTACTGGCCAGAAGTAACATCGTTGACATTCGCTGGTGTCTCGTCACTTGCTGTAGTTCAGCGTTTTCATTTCTGTACGCAGTGAACTTTTTAAACAGAGACAAGATAATGGAAAACAGAAATCTCATACACAGTCGGGAGTCGCAGACAGAGCTAGTTGCAGCAGGCCCTAACTGTACACCCCTGAAAAACCTAGACTTGGGAAATAAACCATCTTTTAAATAGGTTTTCATGGTCAAAGGCGAAGCAGGCCTAGGGGGGCCTAGTATGTAAATGTTCATTCATGCGCCACTCTCAGTTCTCGGAGCCGAGACTGAGCAGGTGAGTTGCATTTATGTTTATGGTCCAATAGAAAGGTGTATAAGCAAGATATGGAAGAAGAGAACACATACCACCCTTCTTTGGGCCTTGTGGCCTTTTGTTATGCTGAGATTTTTGCTTCGAACCAGCTGGAACTGAGCACTTCGTCTTCAACTTTCCCTGCGCCATGCTGACTGACAGGTATCCGGTCGTTTCGCTCGGTTACCTTTTCGCCCCAGACGTTTGCTCCGAATCGAAATCGTTTCGCTCCCTGGGTCTTCTTATTGGGGATTGAGAAAGAATAGAATTAAGAATTAAGATTTGTTGAAATTCATAGATAAACTCCACATGTACAATAATATTCACTGCCTTGGGGGGAAAGTACAAGTGTCAAAGTAGAAGTGTTTTCTAGGGTTGTCAAATCAAGAAGGTATTGTTTGGCCATCGGTGATCTTCGGCAGGTCACTTGTCTTTTCTTGCAGTTATCATGAGTGAGATCAGGGTAAAGCGTCATGTCTATCTTGTGGCCAGTGGCATTCAATCTTGACACGTTTTATTTGTGATGTTGGGCAGTTGTTTAGTTGATTGATTGGTCATATAGTGTGTGACTTTAGGCACCTAGTCACTTGTCCATCTTATTGATGGGTCATCTCGAGTATGGTCCTTGGTCAGACAAGGATCCTGTTTTGCGAGTTGTTGCTACTCTGGCTGTACCGTCGCTACTTTTTGCTGGGTCACTGGATGTACCAAGTCATCAGAGGCCTGGCTGAGCCCTGTGATTTAGCCAAATTCAATATGATTCTTTTCTACTGTGATGTTAAGGCCCTTGTGTCATGCAGCGTATTCGGTAGCACCGGTACAAAACTTACGTTAAACTGCGACGTCTGCTGCAATTCAAATTGCATATGACGCCAACGGAATTGTGACGATTTGTTTCTCCAATCTTTTAGTGAACAGTGTTCACGAGCTGTGGGAATTGCGAAGGGATGGTGTAGAGTATCACCACAACAATGTTGATATGATCACTCGTCGTTTCAGCGGGCATGACTCTGAATCTGATGATGGGGGATCCAGCACTGCAGCAGCGGCTGGCAGCGGACATTTGTCTTGACTCTTGCTTAGCGCTGCTACAGCTAACGTGCTGTGGTACAGTCTAGAAGCAGTGTCATCATTGGCGAAATCGACCAAAGTTTGTGAGGGGCTGAGTTTCGTCCAAAAATAGATCTGTTTACACACTACGGCAATGGCGTATTGCAGGTACACGTCAACGGGTCATTGATTGTCGGACGTCAGTTCGCCAAGAAAACCAAAGGAATCGAAGGATTCATTGAACTCATCAACACATCATTAGTTTTCAGTGAAGTTCAACTGTATTCCTAGGTATCACTTTGGTATATAGAGAGTAAGATTACAATTAACTCACGTTAAAGTTTGAGTTCCGGGGAGGTAGCGTTGTCAGTACGTTGGTTTAGGGGCGCAATAACCTAGCTTATAGCGAGCAATTAGTACACTAAGATTTCAGTGATTAACATAAAAGTTGCAAGTATTTGGCATTTTAGACTCATATTTCGTGCTATAATAACTACGTTGTAAACATAATGCTCAAAATTGATTCATGAAAAAGTTGTTAGGGCAATATCAAGCAAGCAGTAATGAAAAAAAGTGTAATTCGATTAACTGAATATTGTTTTTAGACACTATAACATTTTAGGCCTACGTTTCCGTAAACCACGAGAACAATGTATGTGAAAAAAACAACACATATAAGTGAGGCGCCGAGTATACAGTAATTGTAAGGTAAAGAAAAGCTCGGTCTCTAAAGTCTGGAGGTCCGGAGTCCGTAAATGTGACGGTCACGAGAGTGGCTCGTTCTTACGGATAGATCGAGAGGGCGGGCGCTGGGGTTCCGCCGACGGTGCTCGCATGCATTAGTCGTATCCCCGAAACCTTTACAACGCGAACAAAGCTCGTGGCATCCATGACGGTATAGGAATTGACGGTGAGGTAACAAAAAATCTCGTGGCATTCAATGACGGTATAGGAATTGACGGTGAAGGATCTCGTGGCATATCGGATGCGCATCCGAAGACGGTAAAGGATCTCGTGGCATATCGGATGCGCATCCGAAGACGGTAAGGGAATTGACGGTGAAGGATCTCGTGGCATATCGGATGCGCATCCGAAGACGGTAAAGGATCTCGTGGCATATCGGATGCGCATCCGATGACGGTAAAGGAATTGACGGTGAAGGATCTCGTGGCATATCGGATGCGCATCCGATGACGGTAAAGGAATTGACGGTGAAGGATCTCATGGCATATCAGATGCGCATCCGATGACGGTAAAGGATCTCGTGGCATATCGGATGCGCATCCGATGACGGTAAAGGAATTGACGGTGAAGGATCTCGTGGCATATCAGATGCGCATCCGATGACGGTAAAGAAATTGACGGTAAAGGATCTCGTGGCATATCGGATGCGCATCCGATGACGGTTATATATACAATGTACATGTATATATATTATATTTATTTTAGTTTTATACTGTTATGTAAGTACAAGCTCTAGTGAGCTCACACAACTGTTTGACAGTCCTGGCTGCTCCACCGTGCTGACAACATGATGAGAGAGATGAGACAGTCACAGACAGGCCGAATCAGTATTGGCTGCTCTGCCAGGTTGTCTACATGGTGAGAGAGATGAGGCAGTCACAGCCAGGCCGAATAAGTTCTGGCTGCTCCACCTTGTTGACAATAATTATGGTGAGAGAGATGAGACAGTCACAGCCAGGCCAAATCAGTCTTGGCTGCTCTGCCAAGTTGTCAACATGGTGAGAGAGATACATACATACATACAAATAGCATTTATATAGCGCAAAATCCAATTAGAAAAATTGCTCAGCTGCGCTTAACAAAAACACTGTTCAAATAGTTTGGTTTTTAATCTTCTTTTGAACTCGCTGACGGTGGAGCTGTTGCGGGTGTTAGTGTCCAGCGAGTTCCATAATTTGCTGGCATAAACTGTAAAGCTTCTGCCACCAAATGTCTCAAGGCGATACCTGGGAGTCACCAACAACTCTTGGTTATCCGATCTCAGGGATCGCCCTGGGACATACGATGGCAGGATGTCCGAGATATATGATGGAGCCATGTTGTTTTTGGCTTTGAACACCATGAGTAAAACCTTGAAATCGATACGATATGGTATCGGAAGCCAGTGGAGAGTTCTCAAAACGGGTGTTATGTGCTCACGTAGTGGAGTCCTTGTAATTATTCTTGCTGCACGGCTCTGCACTAGTTGTAATTTGTGCAGGAGTTGCTCATTAACCCCAGCTAACAGACTATTTCCGTAGTCCAAACGAGACATCACCAGTGAGTGCACTAGCTCTTTCGTTGCTGCAGTTGTAAGGAGCTTGCGAGCGCGACCAATATTGCGCAAGTGGTAAGTTGAGAGAGATGAGGAAGTCTGGCTGCTTCACCGTGCTGACAACATGATGTGAGAGATGAGGAAGTCACAGCCAGGCCGAATCAGTCCTGGCTGCTCCACCGTGTTGACAACATGATGAGAGTGATGAAACAGTCACCGCCAGGCCAAATCAGTCTTGGCTGCTCTGCTAAGTTGTCAACATGGTGAGAGAGATGAGGAAGTCTGGCTGCTCCACCGTGTTGACAACATGATAAGAGAGATGAGGCAGTCACAGCCAGGCCGAATTAGTTCTGGCTGCTCCACCGTGTTCACAATAATTATGGTGAGAGAGATGAGACAGTCACAGCCAGGCCAAATCAGTCTTGGCTGCTCTGCCAAGTTGTCAACATGGTGAGAGAGATGAGGAAGTCACTGCACAGACAGGCCGAATCAGTCCTGGCTGCTCCACCGTGTTGACAACATGATGAGAGAGATGAGAGAGTCACAGCCAGGCCAAATTAGTATTGGCTGCTCTGCCAAGTTGTTGATGAAACAGTCACCGCCAGGCCAAATCAGTCTTGGCTGCTCTGCTAAGTTGTCAACATGGTGAGAGAGATGAGGAAGTCTGGCTGCTCCACCGTGTTGACAACATGATAAGAGAGATGAGGCAGTCACAGCCAGGCCGAATTAGTTCTGGCTGCTCCACCGTGTTCACAATAATTATGGTGAGAGAGATGAGACAGTCACAGCCAGGCCAAATCAGTCTTGGCTGCTCTGCCAAGTTGTCAACATGGTGAGAGAGATGAGGAAGTCACTGCACAGACAGGCCGAATCAGTCCTGGCTGCTCCACCGTGTTGACAACATGATGAGAGAGATGAGAGAGTCACAGCCAGGCCAAATTAGTATTGGCTGCTCTGCCAAGTTGTCAACATGGTGAAAGAGATGAGGCAGTCACAGCCAGGCCGAATCAGACCTGGCTTCTCCACCGTGTTGACAACATGATGAGTGAGATGAGACGGTCACAGCCAGGCCACATCAGTCTTCGCCGCACTGCCTAGTTGTTTATATGGTGAGAGAGATGAGACAGTCACAGCCAGGCGAATCAGTCCTGGTTGCTCTGCCAATGCCCAAGTTGTCAACATGGCGAGAGAGATGACGCAGTCACAGAGAGAGATGAAGAAGTCACAGCCAGGCCGCATCAGTCCTGGCCGCCCCACTGTGTTGACAGCATGATGAGAGAGATGAAACGGTCATAGCTAGGCCGAATTAGTCCTGGCTGCTCCACCGTGTTGACAACATGATGAGAGAGATGAGATAGTCACAGCCACAGTACTTCGATCGTTTATCCTCCGCACGTTCTAGGACGTGTCTGTCGGAGCTGACAGCTATCTCGATGATTAGGACCTCCTTTTCCTTCTCATCGAAGACGCCGAGCATGTCGGGGTGCCGGTGTTTTATAGCCGGGCCCGTGGGGACTAGCGAGTCCCAGAGCAATCTCAGCTTCTTTCCAGAGTACGAGTGGTCATTGGAACCGGCTTCTCGAGACCACATACCGATGGTATCCATCAATATGTGTCTCATTGACTGTCAATGTAAACAGTACCGGTACCAGTTTATGGGATGCAGGAGCCTGCAATGGCTGCATGGGAGGATAGGTCATGTCCCATACATCAACTATCGGTGATTCTCAATTTGGTCACCATGGCATGCATGCATATCTTAGAATTAATTAACTATGTTGCATATACATGGCTGTATAGCTAAATAGTCAAAATTAGCAAAGATATGCATATATCACTGTGCTACGAGTATTAGGTCAGCAGGCGTTCGTCTATTACGCGATCACGACTACTTCAAATACGCTGAGCAGAGAAACGAAAGTTTGATACTTAACTAAATTCTGAAAGATCAATATTTTGGTTTTGCTAATGTGCCTTCACTAATATGTTCTTTCGTTTTCATCTCAAGAAATATCAACCTGAAAGTGATCTTGATTTTATCGATAGATACCTCTTAAACTAATCGATATTCTAATGTAAGAGTTTTTTTAATATATTTGTCATAACAATTTTACAATACCCAAAATATGGGTCATACCAGCAGACCACAGGCCTAGTCTACATATAGGCCCCTACTATAAATCAGATACTTGGTCCTGGTCAATTGGACAGACTACCATTCGGAAGAGATTGTCCCCATGTTTGTTAGAAATGTCTTTAGGACCGACTGACTGATGAGACTGTCCATATGATTACTGGAGATGTCTCTTGGACAAATTTCTCTTCGAGTAATTTCTAATTGAGGAGCCAGCACAATTAAATACTCTGGACATTGGCATGTGGGATGTTATCATCAGTATCTTTGTCACAATTCTGTATCCACTTTCATCTCGGTTGTGTTGGCATTTGTTTCAGGTCTCGCACATTCCCAGAAACCCAATGTTCTGTTGATTGTTGTGGATGATTTGAGACCAGCTATTGGCTGCTACGGCTAAAAATCAAACGAGGACTGACAACGAATTTGAGGGCTTCTTTCCAAAATGACACTGTAGACAGATTGATTGATTTTTATGTATATATTGATGTCTTTTTGGTGGCACGTTCTGCATGAGAGAAAGGACTTTGGGAGGATTCACCAGTCTTCTAAGATGACTGTGGTCCCAAGTAGTACTCAAGTTGTACTTAAAGAGTTGTCAGGAAGATATTGGGTAATGCCAGTCTCGTGAGATCAGATAACCAGCTGACAGAGGATGGTTGTCCCATTGTCCGTCCTTGCGAGATGATTACCATGGTACAACCAAATCAGTTGTCTTTTATCACCCATGTAGAACGCGAGTGTAATGTTGTCTTGTACAGCTAAAGGACCATTTGGAGGTTGTGCCAATGTCTTCCCAACCTGACCAGATAACCAGCTGGCAGAGGTTGGTTGTCCCATTGTCCGTCCTTGTGAGATGATTACCACGGTACAACCAAATCAGTTGTCTTTTATCACCCATGTAGAACGCGAGTGTAATGTTGTCTTGTACAGCTAAAGGACCCTTTGAAGGTTGTGTCAATGTCTTCCCAACCTGACCAGATAACCAGCTGGGAGAGTTTGCTTGTTACGTAGGCTGTCCTGTCGTCTCCAAAGTTCATTAGCGGTATACCTTGGTGTAATTTTTAGGTTGTGTCAAGGTCTTCCCAACCTGACCAGATAACCAGCTGGCAGAGGGTAGTTCTTTCAGAGTTTTTATGTTGTGTCAAGGCCTTCACAATCTGAATAGATAAGCAGCTGGCAGAGGTTGATTGTTTCGACATCCCACAGACAGAAAGATATTGGAATTTCACCAATCGCAATTGCCGTTGCCTGTACCATGACAGAAGACGGACAATAGTGCCGCGATGGCCTTCATGATTTTGCTTGGGTTGGGGAGTTCCTGGCGTCTCGAAAGTTTATTAGTGGTAACCTTGGTGTAATTTCTAGGTTGTGTCAAGGTCTTCCCAACCTGACCAGATAACCAGCTGGCAGAGGGTAGTTGTTTCAGAGTTTTTAGGTTGTGTCAAGGCCTTCACAATCTGAATAGATAAGCAGCTGGCAGAGGTTGATTGTTTCGACATCCCACAGACAGAAAGATATTGGGATTTCACCAATCGCAATTGCCGTTGCCTGTACCATGACAGAAGACGGACAATAGTGCCGCGATGGCCTTCATGATTTTGCTTGGGTTGGGGAGTTCCTGGCGTCTCGAAAGTTTATTAGTGGTAACCTTGGTGTAATTTCTAGGTTGTGTCAAGGTCTTCCCAACCTGACCAGATAACCAGCTGGCAGAGGGTAGTTGTTTCAGAGTTTTTAGGTTGTGTCAAGGCCTTCACAATCTGAATAGATAAGCAGCTGGCAGAGGTTGATTGTTTCGACATCCCACAGACAGAAAGATATTGGGATTTCACCAATCGCAATTGCCGTTGCCTGTACCATGACAGAAGACGGACAATAGTGCGATGGCCTTCATGATTTTGCTTGGGTTGGGGAGTTCCTGGGCTGATAAGGGCAGACATACATTGGGTCAGGTCAAGTATTGGGGTTGAGAAAGTGTTAGGTGTTGGTGCAGGGGGCCTACCCCGCGCTGACAACATGATGAGAGTGATAAGACAGACACAGCCAGGCCGCATCAGTCTTCGCCGCACTGCCTAGTTGTTAATATGGTGAGAGAGATGAGACAGTCACAGCCAGGCCAAATCAGTCTTGGCTGCTCTGCCAAGTTGTCAACAATACATGGCGAGAGAGATGACGCAGTCACAGCCAGGCCAAATCAGTGTTGGATGCTCTGCCAAGTTGTCAACATGGTGAGAGAGATGAGACAGTCACTGCCAAGCCGAATCAGTCCTGGCTGCTCCAACTTGTTGCCAATACGCCATTGCCATAGTCGATAGTGTGTAAACAGATCTATTTTTGGACGAAACTCAGCTCCTCACAAACATTGGTCGATTTCGTCAATGATGACACTGCTTCTAGGCTGTACCACAGCACTTTAAGCTGAAGCAGCGCCAAGCAAGAGTCAAGACAAATGTCCGCTGCCAGCCGCTGCTGGATCAACCCCCTCGCCCGCCCCCCCATCATCAGATTCAGAGTCATACCCGCTGAAACGACGAGTGATCATATCAACATTGTTGTGGTGATAGTCTACACCATCCCTTCGCAATTCCCACAGCCCGTGATTTTACTGGCTGCCCCCTCCCCCTCCTTCTCACAGGACCTGAGACGCCAATCATATTATACACTCGGAATTATCTTTTTCGCGGACAATGAGAAGAAGCCAAGAGGCAAGAAGACCTATCTACTTCACGGCCTGAGACATTGTCACAACCTTAACTTATAGCTTCTAGTCTTGTCCAAGATGTTCAGAAATCTTGAAAATCGCTCTCTAATTAACAATTGCGTGTTTTTTACATGGTATGACATCATTTTCCAAAACATGGCCGACATCTGTTTTTGGCGCCGAGATATTTGCCCCATTTGCGTTGACGGTAAGGGAGTGGCATTTCGGATGCGCATCCGATGACGGTAAAACTCGTGGCACCCGTCTCCGGCGGCGTTGACGGTAAGGGAACTGTAAATCTAGTGGCATATCGGACACGCATCCGATGACGGTAAAACTCGTGGCATCCGATGACGGTATTATATATATATATTAGTTTTATACTATGACAGTGACGAAAAGAAGATGAGTGTTAAACAACTGATTGAAAGCAGGTGGTGCAACAATGTCGACGTCCTTGTGGGTATAACTCTCAATACTAACTGCTGCTAAATTCTATTTTCGAGCGACACCGTCATTACTCGTCAATGAATCTGCAGTTAGGCCAGGTCTGAAAAGGTCGTGAACCTCACTCGGGGAAAAAGGGAATTGTTGCTTTCAGACTCTGGTACAAATATTAATTACTGTAGGCCTAATGTAGGCCTAACTAAAGAGGTCGGTTGGGGGAGAAAGAACAGTAAAAATTGAAGATTTTCTGGCGGCGATGAGACAGTCACAACCAGACCGAATCTCGATCCTGGCGCCAGGGCCTACTGCCTTCCTTAGCCTGAGCTATCATCTCACCATAATTGTGAAGAGAGGAAGAACAGACTTGGCCGTCTTTTCTATACCGCAGGCACAATGGCCTAACGAAATAGATCTTGGATTCGCCATCAATCAGAATTGTAACAGCTACTGTCATCAGATCGGTTTTGACAGTGTCGAGGACGAGTGAAGCCGACTGGTAACTACCATTCAGATCTTGGACATTGAAGTAGCAGTTGTGACATGGTCTCTACACGGAGACATACAAGATGCGCCTTCCCAATTCAAATAATTGCTTGATGTGAATTTAAACAGTTTTGGTAAATCGCTCGCTGATAAATGATCGAGATATTAATTGCAAGCTCGTGACGATAACAGCAGAAATAAAAACGTGGAAAGGATTTATTCTTCTTCAGAAGATTGATTGCATTCAGGGATGGTGATCAAGATCCCATGCAGTGTAAAATTGATACAACATGTTGCAGTACAAACGTTTGGCCAACAAAAGGGCTTGCCCGGGATTTGAACCTGGGACCTATCGCATCCAAAGCTAGAATCGTACCACTAGACCAACGAGCCGTTCTATCGGTATCCTGCCACACACCGATAGGCTGTATGATAATAAGCGGCTACTACATGCAAGCGTCACTGTATTCCCATGGTAACGGCACTCTTGCTTCACCATCTCAATAAAAGGGGTCGTGTCAGAGGATGGGGAAAGTATCAAAATGGCGAGTTGGTGCGAGCTGGTGAACAGAAGTGTCTCAAGAATCTCACATGTAACTGCGGAATTCATCATGCGACTTTGACAGATTTAACACCATGAAATTACAGATGTTAGCTTGGTTGCTATCCATGGGGATACTGGACTTGGTCGCCTTGGATACGGTCAATTCACTGTCGGGTAAGTCAGCTGTCATTCGGCAGCCAAATGAGCGGTGTACATGTTATGTTCATGTTGGCTCTATCCGTATACAATGTATAAAGCTGCAGATGCCTGGTCTGGTGCTTTCCACCAGGAAGATGGATTGGCTTCCATTGCCTGGTCCCTTCATCATATCATCGTCCATTCATTTCCTGTACTTTGTCATTAATCATGTCATACCAAGCAGGATGCATGGCTAGAGAGACCAGTCACACCGGATCCAGGTTACACTTGAACTATTCACCCGGGTACCCCCCTCTCTTCATCCCTGGTGCTTCTTTCCATCCATTCCATGGCCCTGAAAAAGTAGATTTCAGAGCCTATTTTTGTGATTGTGTGCCCAAAAAACATCTCTGGAGATCATCTTACCATTAGAAAGAACCACTGGAAAAACAAAGTTATGTACCCCCCTCTCCATTTATTACAATTGATGCTAGGCCTACCTGTTTTGGATGCTGACCCTGCCTTTTGCTGGCTTTTCTCCGCTGGCTGGCTTTTCTCAAACATCAGCTCTTCAGAAAAACTAACTTGGTGAGATAAGTTTATCTGGTACATAATAGAGGATCTTTATAGTGGTACAGCATATTGTACTGTTAGGCTGCTTCTGTTTGTACCTGTATTGTGCTCATATTTCTTGCCAGGTAGCTTCCATATTTCTTGGTTCAGTGGGCCTGTGAACAGACAGAGTGGAATTAGGGGAACATCCACAATACTTACAAGATTCTCAGTCAGACGTGAACTGAACATGACTATCTATATCATGTTGGTATTCCACCAGCTCCACGTTGGTTTCGTGCCTAAAAATAAATTGATATCAATTCACAAGATGATATTTGGGGAAACCTGCATGAAGACTTGTGAGAGACCATGGTGCCAACCATTCCTGAAATCTGACATCTGACGTCTACGTATCCTACGAGCAGGGAGAAGATGAGGAACGTTAAACATTCTTTGTTACCCAGCTTTTAGTTGATATTTACACCTCCAATGCAAGGTACATGTAGTTTTGTCAAAGTCATGATCGTGGAAGGATGAAAAAGGGAAAATACCTCCATCTCAATTCCCCAGTTACTTCAGCATGGCTGTTCCCAATTTGGCCTGACAGCTGATCCATCAACGAGGAAATTCCATGTATCTGTCATGCAATCTTGCTCGTCTTTGTGACATGTTGATGACTCAGCTTGTCCCTGATCAGCCTTGCTCAAGGCAGTGTTATCTTGCTGCTGAAAGATCAATATTCCCTTGGGTTGAGTAGATTCGCAACATATCGTGTGGCTATATATAATTTCAGTATCTGTTTCTTTCACCAGTAATGAGTTATTTGTTTAAAATTGGGACATGAAAGTTACTTTTTAAAAATTAAACTTTCTTTTCTTATAATAACAATGATTATGTTGGCTTACTAACCCTGTGACAATGGCCTTTTGACCTGTGTTGGTTCAGTCTTGTATGATAGGGCCCTTGTCCCTGACCTCTGTGTATCTGTCTGTCTCGGCTTTGCCAATTCAATAAAATTACCAATTATTTTGAGCCCCCCCCCCCCCCCCCCGAAGAACAATTTCAGCTTCCTTCTCCCTAGGAGGGCCTTCATTTGCACATTGGGTACATTGACAGCTGGTTACATTATGGCTTGGTTTGCCACAAATGAAGCAGACGTCATCAAAACACCCCACTTATTGTCATGCTTATGCACAGTTATCTGAATTGACTGCTCACCACTATGTTTTCACCGTATCATATTGTTCAACTCCTCTTTCTTGAGGTTTACACAATCAAATATACTAGCAGACATGTCACACTACACAACAGTTGTACCACAGTTTACACCCATCCAAAAGCAGGTAAAAATAATACTATAGAACCCCTTCCTTTCTGTTTTCCATTCTCCGGATACACGAATACCTAGAATACATAGAATATGAAGTTATGATAGACGTGGTCAAACATTTGTCAATCTTTGCCCCTCGCCCCACATTTATGACTCCAAGTGAAAATGGGAGTGAAATGTTTGGAACAATCATCAACATACATGACATAGAATTACTACATCTAACTGATACTCCAATACTTGGTCCTTTGCACTCAAAAGTCAAAGTGGCTCGCTTACTTTTGCCCCCACGTAGGATAGCATCATAACGAGAATGTTGAGGTGACCCAGGATTCTTATCAGGCCAAGGCGTTGGTAATTCTCTCTTGGTGGTTTTAAAGACCAACAATTATTTATGATACTGAGGAGGTGGGGTCGTGGGGTCCTCCATTAGGATCCCACCTCCTTGTTGTCCACTTGGTATACTCCAGACTCTTTCCCAGACTAACTTGTAAGACTTCGGAGCTTCACATTGAAAGCAAAATTCATACTCCAACGTGTGACCATTGCCAAGTTTTGTACTGTTCATTTCCATGCCACTGCGGTGTCATGGCGTGGAAATACGCAATATGTTGGTTGTGCATTTGACTTTACTCCCAGACAGTGAGTATTCTTTTGAAGCTGCTTTCATTAATTCTGTTCAGTTAGTAAGGTGTAGTCCAGTTAGAATGTCTTAGTTGATTTATTTCAATAACATTAGACAGAATCTTAAAATTGTGTAAGTTCTATTTGAAGATTTGATTGTGTAAACCAATACCATTCGTTCCCGAGAACCTCTACCATCACTGACACAGCGGATCGCGCGCCAAGCGTTCAGCAATAGCGCTTCAAGAGACGCTTATTGAATCGCGCTTGCAATTTATTCTTTGCAGGAGTTACAACCGTCATTCCACCGCAACCTGCTATTAAAATAGAATTGAAATACTTGGATAAAGTTCCAATTCCGACCGATCCACCGGTCGGGCCGACACATTCCCTTGGCTTCGGTAAAATGTTTGATTTAGTTAGGTCCTGTGCATCAAGGTTTGGGATGGTGTTCTGAGTTTGACTTGACTTGATAGCCGATTGAATCTGTTTGGCCGACTCCATTTTGTGCCTTTAGGCTCTGAACATGTGTGGATTAGACATTTAGGTGTGCTGTGCTGTTTATCATCCGGCTATACTAACTTATGTCGCCTTCATTTTAAGTTTGATTACGTTGCCATAGTTATAGATGCAAATCTGCATGTTTTGTTTCATACTGGTTCTTATAACTTTGAAATGATCAACTGCTAAGCATGGGCACAGAAAAGGAGGATCAACGCCCTCGGTTGCAAGTGCAAGATTTTGAAACGGAATTTGTCATGGCATTGATGTCACTCTTTCAGAAGAAGTGGACATAACAGTCATGTGAATGATTACGAATGGTTTTAAACTGTCTACTTGATGTTGTATGTTGCAAGATATTGTTTGTTTCTGTAGCAATGCTTTTTACAGCATGGAGGTCCACTTGAGCATTATTCTGCAGTGTACTAATATCCTACATGCACTCAAGTTTTGTGCAAGTTCCGCATATTTGTATGTCTTTGAACAACATACTTGTCTGTCTTGTGATGAATGTACATTGCATAACACACCAGAACTTCAGGATGAAATAACAACTGACTGTTTCATTTCAGCTGAGCAGTGTCACAGAAGGTCTGTTTATCAAGTAGGATGTACTGATTTGCAGGGTCCTCCTGAATGGAGGATATCACCCAGTGGGCTGCTTCTCTGGGTGTCTTAGCATAGTTGTTTCCCACACAATGCCCCCTACGACATGAGTGTTTGGTTCAGTTTGTGCAGGTACCTTCATTCTATCCTTTCTGGAACCAGACATCAGAGGAACCATATTGGGGAGGGGGGAGAGTAAGGTAATTGAAGTGAGAAAACACATGGGATTGATCCCAGTGTTCCCAGAACTTCTTTGGTTGCTTGATAGGAGATGTATGTCTTGTTGTTTAGTGGCTTTGTGTGGCCATTGTGTGTAGTGACAGCTGGTCTTAGCTGGAAGCTGAAGCAGATTTTAGCAGACCCTAGAGCTGGGTGTAAGAGTGGGAGGGGGTTTCCTCTATTGCTTTGCACAGTGTGTATTCCAAGCTGCTTAGTCATCACCTACCTGAAGCTGAGCTACTTTTTGCAGACCTTCAGATCCTGCTTTTGAGGGGGGGGGGAGTATAATTTTCGGCCAATGCTTCTGAAGGCAAGGTGTAGAGTATGGCAGTCTGTTTATAAA
Source organism: Lineus longissimus (assembly GCF_910592395.1). Classification (NCBI taxonomy): domain Eukaryota; kingdom Metazoa; phylum Nemertea; class Pilidiophora; order Heteronemertea; family Lineidae; genus Lineus; species Lineus longissimus. The sequence continues at coordinate 28,540,289 of NC_088309.1, read as the reverse complement.
GAACATATTGTTTGTCATAACATGCCTGTCTAGGGTTGGATGAGGATTTAGACTGAATGATGTTGTTACGAAATAACAAGCTGAAATGATACGATATCTCAGTTACTCTTGTTCCATCCATGTTTCATATGCCTACACACCGAAGGCCTGCAAGCGTCTCACTGATATTCCAAGTCTGTCTGGATTGCTTCTCCATCTTAATGGCTCAGCATCTCTTGGTAAAAGGGACCCGGCAAGGAATAAACCTCAGCCTATGCTCTCATCGGCTTCAGCACAAAGATGCCTTAGCCTGTCTATAGTCTCTCATTGCTCATTCAAAGTCTCCCCTGGTGCCTGTCCTTAATCTGTCCTCTCAAGAGTCTCCCCAGGTACCTGGAGCCTTTCCTGAGTGTGCCCTCTCAAAGTCTTCGCAGATGCCTAAGCCTGTCCTTTCGATGCCTACCCTGGTGCCAAAGCCTGTCCTCTATTTGTCCTCTCTGAGTCAACCCTTATGCCAAAGCTTTCCTCAATCTGTGCTCTCAAAGTCAACCTTTCACAATCACTCAATCAAAGGTCTCAGAGAGAGTGGTGGTCATGGTGGTGTAGTTGTTAGCCTGCTTGACTTGTCACCATCTCCTGGGTTCAAAGCTATGCCAAGTAATGTTCTTTGGATATCCATCGAGTAGAGTTTGAAGGTTAAGTGATTCACATTGAAGCTGCTTTGGGAAAGGAAAGACTCTTGAGGTAGTAAAGCACTTTGATGCCTTTACATTGCTGAAAATACCACTATCTTGGTGATATAATAGGACAGTGATAGACCATTCCAGGTCCACCGATCACTGGTTTCAACTCAAGTAACAGTGTTGATCGTCATTTCTTGGCAATCTGAGGTTGAGTCAACAGAAAACGATCAATGTCTGTACGAGTCAAGTGCTCTCATCGTTTGCCAAGCAATAACAAACTCCTTGAGGAGACATGTCTTATTGACGTTCACATGCTACCATAGCGAGGCCTCCACGAAAAACTTTATCGGTGGATTGACGAGAAATTGGCCCTATCTTCATCAAGTGATTTGCCTGAGCTGTCTGATGAACTAATTGGGCTGACTTCCGACAGTCATTCTCAAGATAATGAGTCTCTTTAAAGAAATGAATGAGAGTTTTACTCCAACTTTTATCTCGCGTCATCATAAAAGCCATGATTTCTCTGGTGAAAAACTAAAATTCATTGTAATCAATTCATCGGTCAGAGAACTGAATAATTGGTTGTATCAGCTGTGTGCCTAATGGGCTTGCCTTCCCTGTTCAGCCTCACTGAATTCTGTTGTCATCCCATTTGACATGTTCGTAGGCTCAGTCGCTCACATGGATGACGCTGGAATGTCTATAATATTGCGTGATGGTTTATTGTGTGGATGAGACGAGACTGTTTTATGTGGTGATTGATCGTGGTAACGCTGCATGTAGACTGTACAGTGTGTAGCATTGCCTTGCATGCAGAGGACGGTCGTGGTCAAAAAGAATCATGGATGACGTCACTCTTGTTGCTACGAGGTTTCTTTGGTAGACTGTGGTCAGTTGTGCTGTGCTAGCTTGATGATGTGACATCACAATCAAGTAGATTTCACTTGGCTTACGATTGTGATGGAAGATCTTCTAATAGTTTGTGTCTGTGGGCATTACTAGAAAAGTGTTGGTGTACTGCACATTGGGCAGATTACTTTGATAGTTGCCACATCTGTTGAAAGAGAACTTCAACGTCTGTCAATAGCTGGCTCAGAGAAAGTCATGTTATAGGCTTGTTTGCTTTAAAGCCTTGCCATTCAGGTGCTCATCTTGATTCTAGACATTGCTATACCCTTTATTCAATACTAAAAGTTATTCATGTTATTGCCATTGTGAAAAGCTTTCAACATGAGTCGGTGAGAAGTGCTTGAGAACCTAGTTCAGAATGGGTTATGAGAAGCTTCTTGTGGTATCTCTCAAAGTCATGGTTGGTGAGACAAAATTCCATGTCAGGGTCCTACAGTGTATAGCTTACTAGTACTAGGCTTAGTTGCTACTTGGCCTGATGAGTGGCTGACTGAGGTAATGAAGCAACAGCTGGGGGTCCGGCTGCTTACCTGACCCCATGGAGGCTCTTCTGCTGGAGGTGGGGTAGAATTAACCAAGGAATGCTTCAATAGTACACCATAACAAAGACAAAGCCTGTGTCTAACACAGTAATGGTTGGAGATTTAGATTCCATTTACTGTGATCTACTGGATGTTGTGTGTGTGTACCAATAAATGCTGCGAGGGAGCCCAAACCAAGTCCAAGCTCATGCTAACCAAAATAGGATTACTGATACTACTTGATATTACCAATGTGGCATTGGCAATGGCTCCAGTAGCCTCGTAAATGGATCATTGCCAGTTCTGTATTCTGGCTGTGATTCCCATTTTGTTCACTGTTATGAACAATTGATCGAAACTGTACTTTAACGTATTACTGAGCTAGTTAGATATGATGTGAGGTAAGAGCTGAGAAGTCTTGTTTAGAGTCTGAACATTGCCCAGCTCCAACTCATTGAACCAAACCTTCATTACACCTGAAACATGTCTTCACCCTTCTAAATGCGCACATCTTAGCCACTCAGAAATCCCTCTGCGTCATCAGTCGTCTCATCTTATTTCCCCATAAAAGGATAACACAACGACTTTTGGGAGTGAAGGTGATAATCAAGCTCTGAGCATTCTGCCCGGGGTCTCCCTATTCATATCCGGCGACAGGAGAACGTTCAAATAACAAGCCACAAGAACAGGCGACTTCTTTTCACGGCTAAAGTCAGTGTCGTCTTTTTCTAAATCTCAGGAAGGTCTGACATTTCAGGAAGCTATCCTCTTTTGTAAGGTTCCTTTTAGTGCGATATCAGGATAACAATAAGTGATTGGTATAAGATGATTATATTTTTATTTTTATATTGCCATTATCTCTATCACAATGGGAGTGATCACATCAATCCTGCCCGCTGTTATCACCTTTTGTTTGGCTAAAAGAGGTTGGGAAAATGAGGAAGATGCATGGTATCTGTGACATCAATAATAGTCTTCTGGGAGCAATAGCCATTCCTTGTAAACCATCATATGAAGAGAGAACCTGTCAATGTTGGCCAGGTTTTAAAAAGCATTTCTGTAATCTTGTCTGCCATTTCTCTGACGGCACATGTCTGCTTTCAGGCGTATTGCAGTGGCTCTGTAATGATGATCTTTGAAAGTGATGTTCATCTTGGATTTGGCCTGCTGCAAACCTGTCCGTCTCTGATCGCAGGATCCCAGTTTGGACTTGGTCATCATGGACCGCGTGTCTTATCCTCTTGGTTGTGGTACGACCAGAGAGTTTGGGATGTCTGTGGCAAGGAAAAGGCTATAAAAACAAGTCAGATGTAACATGTGTAATGATACTACTGGAAAACTAATGGATGGGGAACATTCTTGAGGTGTTGGTGCTCAGTATCTGGCGTGCGGCCAGAACCATACTTCCATGATTCATTTTCAGGTTAGCGCTCTGTGTGGAATCTTGGTTATTCTGAGGATTCATGAGGTTGTGCAATAATTGTGTAATACTTGAGAAAGCATCTTGGTTCTTCATCATGGCAGCCACTCCTTTCAACGTTCTCTGAAATGCAAGCTCATGACACACTATAGTTGTCTTAAAATGCATTCCTCTACACTGGATGTTCTCTGCCGTGTCCTATGACCCATGAGTGTGCAGGGCAAGCACAAGTTGTCTCTAGCACATTCTCTAAAAGCATCATTACTTATCAGTAAGTGCTGAAGGCAACTAGTTCAGTGTGTTTGACAAGCTTAGCTTGGAATGTGGCAAACCAACTTGCTTCCTGGGAACATGGCAAAGCTGCTTGCCTCCTAGGAACTTGGCAAACCAACTTGCCTCCTGGGAACTTGGCAAAGCTGCTTGCCTCCTAGGAACTTGGCAAACCAACTTGCTTCCTGGGAACATGGCAAAGCTGCTTGCCTCCTGGGAACATGGCAAACCAACTTGCCTCCTGGGAACTTGGCAAAGCTGCTTGCCTCCTAGGAACTTGGCAAAGCTGCTTGCCTCCTGGGAACATGGCAAACCAACTTGCCTCCTGGGAACTTGGCAAAGCTGCTTGCCTCCTGGGAACTTGGCAAAGCTGCTTGCCTCCTGGGAACTTGGCAAATCTGCTTGCCTCCTAGGAACTTGGCAAACCAACTTGCCTCCTGGGAACTTGGCAAAGCTGCTTGCCTCCTGGGAACTTGGCAAAGCTGCTTGCCTCCTAGGAACTTGGCAAACCAACTTGCTTCCTGGGAACATGGCAAAGCTGCTTGCCTCCTGGGAACATGGCAAACCAACTTGCCTCCTGGGAACTTGGCAAAGCTGCTTGCCTCCTGGGAACTTGGCAAAGCTGCTTGCCTCCTGGGAACTTGGCAAATCTGCTTGCCTCCTAGGAACTTGGCAAATCTGCTTGCTTCCGGATAGTAAAACCTTTGTGGGCTTGAAGGGCCATTCTTTACTCGGCTGGTTTCACAAGTGGTGAATAACTTACATGTCTTACCTACACAATCAGCATTCATGCTCTCAAGGTGTGCAGATTCCTGTTGATTATACCATCAGATATCTACGCCATTGTTTTTGCAAATCTTTCAGTGTTGAGCATGCCTCATTTCTCTGTGGTCAGAGTTGCTAAACGCAGAGCCTCCTTCCTGCCTTTCATCCATGAGGGTAAAATCTACATGTGTTTACCCTGCGCTGAAAACTAAACAATGCTGACTAGAAATCTGAAAAGACAGGGCAGAAAAGGACACAATGTGAAGAGAAAAAGCAGGCTGTGTGCTGCACCTTGCTACAGCTCCTTGGCTGAAACATGGAACTTCAAACACTGGCCAGGCTTCAGTGAGTTGCCTCTATCTTTACATTATGGCACTTCTGTTGCGAGAGTTGGTCACTCTGAAATAGTCGGTTTGACGGCAGTTGTTTATTGCTGACCTTCCCCTGCAGAGTCCAGGAACGCTGTCCTTTTTGGCTACAATAGTCAGATTCATGGGGCGTGTATACCACTGCATGCATGTCTAATGAATGCACTTTATCATTTCATTGATTGTGGCATTTCGATGTCATTTATAACTAATAACGTGGATTTATCGTTGTAAAGAAGATGTTTGTAGCTCATTTATGACAAGCATAAGGAATAGTGTAGTTGACTATTGATCTGTAGCAGCAATAGGAGTACACTACACAGTGGTTCAGCCATGCCAGGTAAGGCATCTTCAGTCAGCAACCTAAGCAGCTCATCTTATAGAAATCGCAGATGAGTTACAAGTTTCATCAAGTTTGAACTGCGTTCTTGCGTTGGCTATGGATCTGTTTTCGATGAACGCCATTCCAGTGCGTTTCTCATACCTGTTGAGTACATCTACTCATGCTACATGTTGTAAGGAAGCGTTTTTCCGGCTCCGATGCGCATTGCCTGTTTTCATTGCGATTCAATCCTCGGATGCTAAGAAGCATTGAATACTCTGAAAACTAAAGATGCTACCATGTACCATTCTCCAAAGCTTGCATTGAGGATGCGTTCAATAGTGCCAACCTTTAGTTTAGGCCATGGTTTGAGCTAAGAAGAGAACTCCCTCACCATCTTTGGTGCTTACAGCCCTAACTGTGAGGTTTGGCTATCATGTGAGCTGAGCATCAGGAGTGAACTCCAGTGTTGAGATAATCGGGACAAAGTTCCCATGTATTGAACAGGGGGTGTGTACTCACACACTCTTCTGATTAATTGAGCGTTGCAGATCAATTAAGATCAGCTTCAAATGTCTCGGTATTGATTGATGATATCATCATGAGAAATAGTTCAAAACGGTGTTCGATATCGTGAGTGCCTCAAGGTAGGGAAATGGGAAAGGAATCAGTTGTTCCATCGTTGTCAAGGTGACTAATGGTCTGTCTAAAATGGCAGGGGTTGCTAGCTAGTATTTGCCATGTTTGGTGTCACGATGGCTAATGTTGTTTTGGACATCTCTGTAGATGAATTAGTGTTGATTACAGATTTGTGTTACACTTTGATCTGCTTATTTTAGTAGGAGTGTGGCTGGATAACATTAATATTGTTGTTGGGCACTTCTAATATTCTGTTCAATCATCCACCAAACAGTAGCTGTCAGGTTTTACTGAAGAAAACTTTTAAAGAGGTTCTGCTTTTCACCTTCTCTCTTGTGTTCCTGTGATCTGAAGTTAAACGAGCTAATCCATCATGCCAGAACGGAACCATATGGCTTTGTTCTTTGCACTGCATAACTACTTTCAACCCGTTGCGAAGTATTTCTCTTTTTTAAATGGCAAAGGTTGTATACATTGAGGTAGTCAAGATGCTTCTAGCCAAATTCTTTCATTGTCGTCACGTTTGCATGGTAACGCTAGCTTCCAAGTCTACAGTTATGGAAATGGAAAAAACTGTTGATGTTATCTTTACTCATAAGAAGAGTGATTTCTATGGCTGCAGCCCAAAATCTAGCCAAGACAATTATATCGAGTGATTGTGACTTGACCAATCTCTGCATTTCCAATCACAATCGTTATATTGTCATGGCTGAGTCACAAGTTGCAGCGATAGAAGCTTGTTCGTAGAGCGCTTTTGGACTAGCTAACAGAAACTAGGCAGTTTTTCTTCTGCCATAGATATTCAAAACACAAAAAAAGTCAATCCTTTGTGATGGTTCTATACAGCTTCATATTTCAGGAAACTATTTTATTCTATTATCAAAGGAGTGCACTAGTTGGCTACAATAATAAAATTGGATGGTTGTTGTTGCCATGAAAGCCAGCCATTCTCAACTTTCATCTTCAGAAACAGATATCCTCTGAATATCGAGGGAGTTCGCTGGTTCCTCTCAAACATGTCCCACTATTGTTGTGGCATTAAACAACAAGCGCGTTTTTGAGTGAAAGTCAAACATTGAATCACATGAACTCTTTGGCATTTAAGCTGTGAATGAAGTACCTGCCTGGGGATGTTCACCAGATATGAGGCTGTTTGAAAGCTGTTATGTGGTGCTGAGTACCTGTCTGACTTATTGGTTTCTGGTTGAGGAGACAGAGATTTGCCTTGAGATGTCATCGTGTTGGCAGGTGCCAAGTGTCAAACGATTGTAATGCCTGGCATCGCTTGTAATATCAGAAATGAATGTAAAGCGCCTGTTTGATGTTTTTTGTCTTATAAGGATTAACTGTTTGGTCTCACTGTGGCTGCCATTCAAGGTTACGACATAAGACAGCTGTACTATGACTGGTTAGCAGCTTCTTTGCATTAGCCTGATGGCATTATTCACTGTTGATGATAACTAACCTTTGATGAACATGATTTCAAATTTGCCTGCATCACCAAGAAATGCCTATGTATGAAATGCTGAATCATGAAGTGGAGACATTCCAGTAGGTTCTGTATAGTGAGCCACTCATTCCTACCAAAGAATTCTCCTTCTCCCTTTATACACTTTCTATGACAGCCACACTCTGCTCAGCACATAGAGGATAAACCTGGCCACTTTTCTACTTGGCCCAAGAGGGTAGATTTGGCCGCATGATACAACTAATCCTGGACATTATTTACAGCGATAAGGTGTCATTGAGCTGCCCACGCTGCCTTCAGTCCAAAATAATGAGACACAGGGGGGTGGTGAAGTATTCCTGCTTGGCGATCAGTACAGATTCGTGGTGCGTTCACTTCTCAGGCAAGATGCAGCCACGATAGAGTCAGCATCCCATCTTCTAATGACCTAATGTGTTATCTTAATCACTCTGTTGCAGCGTTCGAGCAGGAAAATGGTAGGAAATGGGTGTTTTGTGATGGAGTTCACGTAGGAGGTCTTCTCCAATATTGGCACTATCTGTCCTGTTTACATGTTCATTGGTTTTCTTTTTAAGTCTAATCCCTTGACTTATTATAATGGCTGTTTTTCATTGCGCCAAATTTATCATGCTACAGATGGGAAAAAAAATGTTTTCACTTGTTTTTTTTTCTGCTCAAAATGAAGAAAATCATCAGTAAGTTTAACAATTTTGGCGGGAAAACCTAATCCTGGATTTTGTCCCCGGTTTTCAACTTCACTAACGCGACCACCTCGGTAACGCGACCATTCAACCTCGGTCCCATGAGTAGTCGTGTTACCGGGGTTCCGCAGAGCCAATCATCTAATTGGATAAGCTTGTCAGTTACTGACGTTATTCTTAAAAGACATGGGAGTAGAAATTGTGTGACATCTTTCCAGTTAAAAGTTAGATTTGTTCTCGCATTTGCTGCTGTGATTGAGATTAGATAGTAAATCATGCCATTACCTGATTGGTCTGGCGAAAATAGTATGTTGAATTGAAATACTGCGCAATTACTGCTAAAGCCAGGCAGATAGTGAATAAAGCTATTGTCTGCAAGCTAGGGTATTAGAACCTGTTCATACGTCACAGTTGTAAGTCTTCCATGAGATACAACGGGCGTTGACTCGTGAAGTTTTTCCGGCAGATCTCATCAGTTGCTCTATCATGAAAAGGTCATGAGAGTATTATTTAATGGCTGGCGTAATCCAAAGATAAGCTCTTGCCGTCAAGTCAATACTTATTTGATTCATGACTCTATGTGGAGGACGAAATTCTATGTTGCGCCATTCTGCGAAGCCATTCTGTTGAATCTCCAATCACTCTCCCTGCAGGGTGACTGCTTCTCTTAACATGATATCGTAATCTACCATCTTTCCTGCCAGCAGAGAAATCTGGTCTGTATTAATCATCGGTGGCACGCAATCAGGAAGACGATCTGAGCTGTCGCTGATCATAGCTAAAGAAGTTTGCCTCTGGGATGGCAAACTACGCAAGGAAATTAGTTGTGACGTCTTCTAGGATGCATCAAGCGCTCCCTACATATATCTCGTTCTTTCGTGAAAACAATGACTCCCAGGGTTATTAAGTGTTAGTCCAATATAATAAGTGATTGGCTCTTTGGCAACAAGAAATCAGTTTATAGGGTTATACATTTGTGAGCGACTGTCTCGTCTAAAAGTTGTCCTGTCTTGTTGTTAGTTGAAGGTTTGAGAAGACTCGCAGATATGTCACTCGATCATTGATTGGCTTGCTTGCCACAGACTGTAACCAGTTTGCCTGCTGAACTGGGCCAGACTGGCCAGATTTCCATTACTGCACTGGTTCAGGCTGGATTTCTATCCATCCCAGCATTAGGCATTTAGAAATGATGATGATACATGTTTGAGAGGCCACTGCTGTCTGGTTGGTGAAAACAGCAACTGAGAAAATACATGTTGTTGTTGATACAGGTAGATAAAGGCATAGATTCCCTCGTACACTCTCCAAAAGGAAAGGGGAATGCTGCCAGCGAATAAGCAGTTCATCTTCGTTCCTTGATGTGGTTACTGATGCACAGAAAGTACAGGTCTCTTCCTTCCTCTGCTTGAATAATCAGTTATGATTTAGCCGTCTAAATGTTTTGCCTAATCTCTATTCTGCAAATAAGCAAGAGCTACAGAGAAAGACTTACAAAACCTTCATTATTCTAGAACCATGTTCATTGCCTCCGGGTTATTGACATTAGGTAAGCTTTGCTATTTAGCTCTATTTGTCTATTTCTACCCTCAGGGCCTTGGATCCCACAATGATTGGAAATATGCAAGATGATTGTAACTGATGTAAATATTGAACAACTCTTCATACCATCATCTATAATGAATTCTATTGGCATTTTTGTCTCCTTCACCTTGAGTCGTGCTGTTGGTTCTTCACACGAAGATATTTCATTGGTGCGTATTGACTTTGAAAACAAATAGTGTTGAAAGACGATATATTGTGAGCTGTGTTGAACAAGAGGATCAAAGGTGGCTGCCTGTGATGTAACCTGAACAATACAGTTCAAATGAATGATCTGGGAAGAATCTTAAGTGTCAGTCCACAGATAGACCAGGCTTCCTTAGTGGTGGATGACTGGTATGTAAACAACACAGAGACTATCACTCCCCTTCACTAGCCATACACAAAACAGCCTGACCAGAGCTGGCAGTATTGTTGGTGCGCTAGTCAGGAGTTTGAAACTAGTACTGTATCAGTTACTTAAGAAAAGAAAACAACATTGGCATCGCTCCATGAAACCATCATCACAGAGTGGATGCGTATTGTACTGCTAGTATGTCATTGGGGGAAACACGTTCCCCTGGTGCTAGGAATTTGAAGCAAGAATATGTAATGTTGTGGTTGTTCAGGCCGTCTGCAGCCTCCAGCTCTGATGGAACAACACAAAGGATACTGCTGCCATAGCTTTCAGCAGATTTGCCGCCATTGAATTGCAGCAGATAAGGCAATATTGTCGCGTCTGCCATCCAATTAGCCAGGTCATGTTTTCGTGGAAGCCGCCACCAACTCAACAAATGACATTAATGTTGCTAACAGTGTTGCAGTTCAGTCGTCTGAAAGTATGAATCGACTCGTCGGCATTGCGGTTAGTCAGACAGTTATCCTGTTCTGATGGAATCATTCTCAGTCAGCCTATCGGGGAGTCAGAGGTTGGGGGAGCAAAGATGGATTGGAAATGTTTGATCATACCCTCATACAGTCTTGGGTGGTACTGGTGGTGTAGTGAAACAGAGTTAGATCTGCTACGTTCTGGGGTTCAATCCTGATAAAACCACCTGTTACCACTTGTCGTGATTGGCATGAAGCACCGAAGATGCTACACACATACTTGTTTCACCCAGTTTTCATAATGTCTTCGAGGTGCCTCTATCAAATGAGATATACATCACCTTATAATCCTGCTTGTTTTCCTTCCTTCCTTCCTTTGAGCTGGTGAAAACAGGTCCTCCAGTTTCCTATCCCAGCTAATAAAGCTTGTTTATCTATGCGTCCTACTATTACATTAAGGGGTAAAAAGAGGTTGATGATGATTACCTAGATGATGCTGGATCTTCCCCTTCATACATCAAACGTTTCGTTCCTTTGTTTGTGTGTTTAGACATCATCCTATTAGCATCCTCAGAGCACCGGGGCAATCTCTTGCTGCAAAAACGAAGACCAAGGATATCCCGAGCGCATCAAGCGAATACCGACCTGGGGTGATCAATATCTTTGCACACATTGGCAAGGTGAGGTTTTTGGAGACACTTGTTTTTTCTTGTTAAGCGAGTGGTAATCATCTCGCTGGCTTCAACCGGAAATTAACAACCTGAAGATGTAATGTATCACTGGCATGCGATCTACTTCTTTACTGGCGACCATTTCAAGAGTCTGCTTATAAGAATTGAGATATTGGTCTAACTAGCTGTCATCTGAGACATATCCCTGCATTTCTGCTGAACAAACCGAATAGTAATCAAGAAATAGGGATTTCTTGAGAGATGAGACGACTCAGCCAGCTTTCCAGAAGAAGAAGAAGGTTGTAAGTCAATGGCTGCAGTTGATGACAGTTGTTTTTCCTCATAATTCCCTACAAGTTATCAAAAAGGTTGATAAAATCAACATAAAACTTCTCGACTAGCTAATAATAGCATTCAAGTGTAACCTTCTTGATGTCATGATGTTGTGAGTATTGATGCCGTCTTGAGAAGTCGGCTTCTGAGTGGCATCCTATGCATTATGTATCATGGTTAGGATGTACTTATCTTGTGGGAATAGTCATTCGCAGGAAGTCAAAGATCAATGTTGCTTGGTGTCGTCAAAGTTCTTGGAACGATTCATGGCAAACGTTCGTAGAACAATCTCCTGCTAATGGTATTGGTATTGCTGAGACGTTTGGTCGAGTACCTATTTGGTGAGTCCATTTTGATCCTGGAGATGGTGCCTTGTGTGATGGCTCTCTGCCATAGGGCGATTAATAGAGGTCATTGGTTGGTCTGATGATGAAAAGAAGGGCAAAGGCTTATTGCTTTGTTTCACCGGAGATGACTTTCTCTGAGCTCAAAATTGGTACCTCTCTTACTCAGTATGTTTCGACTGACATTGAGATGGTGTCTTGTGTGATGTGTGTCTGGCATTTGGCTATTTAGCAGGTCTGATGAAAAGAAGGCCAAAGGACTGACTGATTGATGGCCGTTGTTGAAAATGACAGTTTGGGGTGGAAATTGGTACTGCCATAGATATGCTGGCTTTTCATCGCACAAATGTAGAATTTGAAAGTCAACGTGGTCTAATCAGCCATGCCTGGCTGTTGTTTCTACCTGTGTTTGTTGGTGACAGATGTGAGGTGTGAAGATGGATGTTGAACTGGAAACAGGTGACTTGCTGAGACTCCATCATTTTCTTTGGCTGCTTTCCTATGGGATTATGGCAACTACTCCATAAGATAAGGGAGACCTTTGAGAAGTTGAGCAGAACCTTCTCAACATAAAGATTCATTTTGGAATGATTCTTGTGCTTGAAAGGGGTCTCTTCAGAGCCCACATTCTTAACAGTTCTCTTAAGTTAAGCAGTTCCTTCACCTCAGTGCCACTCTGAGCCAGTTGTTGTTTTGTTCATGGGTTAGTGATGGAAGAATGAGATTTGAGGTGATGTGTTCTCTGCTGGTGGGGATTACATTAATTTAGAGAATATCCTGAGAGAAAGAATACCGCCTTTGTTTAGAATGACGTTCGTTCTGTCACAATGATACTTTGTCAATAGATAAGATGATCACAGTGGACCTGGGGTGCAGCATGATTAGCTTAACCAGTGGGATACTGGATGTCTTGTTTTAAAGTGCTCAAGTTAACTAATTATTTCAAATATCACAACCTACACATTTGCTCCCAGCGATCGAGTTCCCAAATGTCAATCTCTCACAACAACAACCGTTTTACAAAGAACGATTTATATGATGCAACCTTCACATTGAACTTTTCCATAATTTTTTCTCTGAAAACTATTATGCAGGCCTAATGTAACTGAAGCAATTGACTTTACAAAGCCTCATCTAATCCTCTGTTAAATAATCGTTTAAAGTTCATTGGTGAATCTTTGTTGATTTACTATTTGAGATGACTCATAGTAGTTTGACGCCTCCTGATATTTAACCGGCTCATTATGTAGTTCTCTTCACATATCAGTAGAGTATAAGCTAAATTTAGGCTGAAATTGCTAAATTTGTTGTTCCAATTATAAATCTAATTCAAAAATCCAATGACACACGCATGAGTAACGGAGGGTTATATTTCAAAATTTGGTAGCTCCCGGCAAAAGTTGACATTTCAAATCTCAAAGTTAATTGTTGTTGATGAGAATCTGTAGAAGTCATAAGATCCCTCTGTATTAATAGTCAATAATGGGTGATTGATTTAGAGATCCAATCTTGGCTCATTCTATATTTGAATGGTTTCCAGGCACCGAATCAATGGGGTGTTATTTCTGATCACTGATTGCACTATTTTTGGATGATTTGTAATGACCAGAAAATGATTGTCAGTTATTGAAACCTTGTCATAACCTTCAGAGGTTGCTGAATCATAAGAACCTGAAGCAGACGTTCTCTGTGTCTTCTTTTTGACTTGAATAGTTTAGATTCACCATTCTTGATTCCAAACCTTTCACCTTATAACCAGTACAAGAGCTGTAGCCTGTGTAGACAGAAACAGGAAACCTAGAAAGTCAAGTTATCACAGTTGAAACTTTTTACTCATGAGTATTGTCAAAAAGACATAATCGTTTTCTTGTAAGCTATTCAGCTCAAGCTCAGTTCCAGTACTATGTCAAGTCTGATTTCAGCATCCAGTGTAGAACCTTTTCTACCAAGTCTTGATTTAGACTGTATCTCCAATGCTTTCTTTCTTTCTCATTGCAGCATCATTCTTCGGTGAGAGTTACATCCGACTGCCATATGAGGACGCCACGAGTCAGACGGACATCCGCGTCCAGTTTAAGACGCATCGGTCACATGGCCTCATTCTGGCGGCAGCAGGACGTACAGACTACTGCATCATCGAGCTGATCAATGGCCGCCTGGAAGTGCGCTTAGAACTTGGATCAGGAGAAGCCAAGGTGACATCGCCCCCTGGTATCCGCTTTGATGACTTAAACTGGCATTATCTCTCCCTGCAACGCATCAATGAGGACATCATCCTCACAACAGATGGCATGTATACGACACGCGTCAGTAAGCCAGGACGATTCTTTGAGTTAAATATCCACTACGGCATATTCCTTGGTGGTCTTGGAACATTCACCGACTTAAACATTAAATACACAAATTTCCGAGGGTGCATGCGCTACGCCCTCTATAATTCTGTTGATTTGTTTTCGGCTGCGCGACAGCAGGATAACCCGTTGAATGTTTACGATGTAGCATGGGACTGTAGTGATGAGTTTGATGCTACATCTGATCACCCAATCAGCTTCGTCAACGATGACTCCTATGTCGCATTCCCACACTTGCGAGTCGGCGAGGAATGGAAGTTAATCTTTGAGATCAAATCTCGGACAGATGACGGCTTAGTTCTCTTCACAGCTGCCCAACATCCAACTCCTGATTTCGTAGCGTTAGAAATCGTTGATGGCAAGTTGAAACTAACTATCGACAAAGGCAGCGGTCCTGAACACCTGACGTCAGATCGTAATGTCAACGATGGAATATGGCATCGGATTACTATTGCTGTTACAGTATTAACGATGGATATCAATATCGATGGCTCAGTCAAGTTGAAACGAACCAGTTTTGGTAGCCAGAGATACCTGGATCTTCATATTGGGGGGCGTGTCTACTTAGGTGGGATTGGATCGAAATCTCGAGTACATGCTGTCCGCAAGAATCTCGTCTCTCTGCAAGGACGACGAGCTTCTAAAGGATCCATTCAGGGCTGCATACGCAATATTGTGTACAACAATCGGCCGCATGGCTTACGTGAGGCCATCGTCACACATGCGGTAAAGTCAAACTGTGTTTGGAAGTACCCGTGTGTGAGTAATCCCTGTATCCGAGGTGCTGTCTGTGTCGAGGAAGGCTACGATTCGTATGACTGTAAGTGTAATAAGGACATGTGTTTCAAACCCCAAGGAACTGGTGAAGCCATGCCTGGTGAACTAGTGCGTCTCAACCCCCTGTACATAGAGGAAGGCGCTCAAGCACCTATAACTACTAATAACATTGACTTTGTTTTCAATTATCATTCATACGGACTTCTTGAATCCGCAATAGTTTTCACTATCATAACCCGTCCAGAGAATGGGCTTGTCAATATCGATGTGCCTGGCCGCCAAGACCCCAACATGTTCACCTTACAAGACTTGATAGCAGATAAAGTGCAGTATTCGCACGATGGCTCAGAATCGTTACGAGATAGGGTCGAGTTCTCGCTAGAGATCATTGGCCATCAAGAGTTATTACCAGAGAGTATTGAGAAGCCAAAGTTCACGCTTGCTATTGGAATAATCCCCAAGAATGACCTCCCAATCATTGAGCTACCCAAGGATGACACCATCACGATTATCCAGTATTCCAAGTTTTTGATCACCACCAAGACCATCCATGCCATGGACGGCGATGACAATCCAGGTAATCTGAAATTCCTGATTGAATATGAAGGTGGGATGGACGGTGGGTACTTTGAGCGGGTGACGGGTCCAGCTGTTCCACTGACCTCCTTCACACAGCAGGAGGTAAACCAGCGAATAATCGTGTACGCCAACCAAGGAGCGACTATCCAGAGGGTCAGATTACGAGTCACTGACAGAACTGATACAAGCGAGGCGAGGATTTTGAAAATCAACTCTGTGGATATCAAACTGACGTTAGATACAAACACTGGTATTCTTATGATGCCAGGTCGCCCTGCTGTCTTCACTGCGCAAAATCTTAGCTTTTCAACCAATATGCCCGAGAGGAATTTAGAGATCAGATACAGGCTGATGAACGAGCCAAAGTATGGTCAGATTGAGCAACAGCGCTATTCTGATTCTGAATGGGAGGTTACAAACACGTTCTCTCAGCGCCATGTCACTAACGAGCAGGTCAGATATGTACAGACTGACATGCAGGCCAAACCAACCGAGGACAGGTTTAAGTTTGTTGTGACGTGCATGAATGCCCGGTCACCAGAGTACGAGGTTCTGATAGAGTATTACCACAGTGGAGTTGATGTCAACATTAATGAACAACTGATGTTAAACGCAGTCGCTAGTGGAGTGATCACTCCACAATATCTATCAGTGCAGACCAAGGGGAATGACAGCCCTGAGGAGATCTTGTACACACTGATAGAACCACCGCGATATGGACTTCTAAGTATCATGAGAAACACATCAACATCATCGGTAAAGGAGACGATTCAAAGGAACTCGCGTTTCACACAGCGTGACATCAATCGTGGTGAGCTGATCTATAGTCTGCCGTCGGTCTCGGAGTATGCATTTGACGATGAGTTCCAGTTCAAAGTGTTTGCACCATCTGTCCAGTCTGACATCAGCACCTTTAAAATAATCTACGAACCCGCCAGGACTCAGATGCAGGTCATTAACAAAGGCTTGCAAAACTTGAATGAAGGTCACAGAGGTCAAATCAGTCATGAGGATCTGTATATTGAAAGTATCGGCAATAATAACTATCAGTTTGGTGTCATCATGTTTCCAAAGCATGGCGTCCTACAAATGATTGACCCAACGACTGATCAGATTATGAATTCAAATGTGACAATGTTTACGAATCAGGACATTAGGGACGGGAAGCTTTGGTACGAACATGACGACTCAGAGAGTCGCACTGACTCTTTTGATTATGAGGCGATGCCCATGCTTGTGACGGCCGAGCCAGAACAAGAGGTCAGCGAACTGACTGGCACGTTCAAAATCAAAATCACCCTCCGAAATGATAATGCTCCTGTCAGGATTGTTAGAAAGGTGTTTAATGTTGTAGCCAATAGAGGGCGCTTGATGACGGATAAGGACTTGAAATATGATGATCCCGATATCAGTTTCAATGATGGTGACTTGGAGTATGCGTGGAGAGGGATACCGAATGGTGTCCTGGTGGATGCCAACAACCATTCTCATAAAATAACCAACTTCTATCAAAGAGACTTAGAGAATGGCAAACTCTACTTCATCCATAAGGGTGAAAGTTATGGTCGCTCACAGATCTGGGTACAGGATGAAGATTACTATACATCTGGGCTGTTTGAGGTTCGTGCGTCACAACCATACATCATCGTCGTCAATAACACAGGGTTGGAGGTACAGAAAGGAGGGGAGGTCATGATTACGAGCTACAATATCAGCATTGAGACAAACCTTGATGTCGATGATGCAGAGGTTAGGTTTGTTTTAGCGACTCTGCCTCAGTATGGTCGTATTCTTGTCCGGTCGCATGAAAAGACTGAGTTCAACTTGGCTGAGTTGAAACACAATCAGGTTTACTATCAACATCACCCGTATGGGAAAGCTGATGATGTGTTTGAGTTCTATATCATGATTGAGAATGTTCAGATCAAGGATAAGATACGGGTGAGCGTGTTCATGGACAATATGCACCATCCCCCGCGGGTCGTCAATAACAAGATCTTAGTCGTGAGTGAGGGAGGAAGCAGCTATATTGACAAAACCAAGCTGAAGGTCTCACACGTTGACTCGCTCCCCTCAAATATCAAGTATAACATCGTGCAACCACCAATGTATGGCGACCTTCACCTGAAACGGGAGGGGGACATTGACAACCCTGAAGTCATCCAGAGGGCGACCTCTTTCACTCAATCTGATATTAATAACGATCGGCTGACATATGTTCAGAAACAGTCGGGAAAGGCAACGGATCAGTTCACGTTTGATGTGACCAATGGGAAGCAAGTACTCCAGGGGTTAGAGTTCGTCATCGAGATTATCCCGGCGACGATTCCAATCATGATCAATAACTTTACCGTTGAGGAAGGTGGGAAAAAGACATTGCACTCAGATTTGATCAGAATAACGGATGAACATTTTGCTAAGAATCATATTATCTTCAGTATCATAAAAGCCCCGCTGCACGGCTGGATAGAACATAAGGATAATCCTGGGAGCTATCTCACACGCTTTACCTCTGACCAGTTGAGAAGCGAGCGGATTAGTTATGTCCATGATCACAATGAGACGCTATCCGACCAATTCACCATCCTGGCCATGTCCCGCTCACAACGTAAACAAAGCAACCCACATACGATCTACGTGCATATCTACCCCGTCAATGATGAGCCACCAGAGGTGGTCATCAACACACCGCTTAAAGTCTGGCTCCGCTCAGTCACTGTCATCACTAGGGACAACCTCCTCACGGTCGACAAGGACACGAAACCCGAGGAGCTGTGGTATACAATCTCTCCCCCGACCCCAGGACACGTGGCGCTCCTCGCCAAGCCCGACAAGGAGATCAGTAACTTCACCCAAGCCATGATCGATGCTCAACAAGTGGTCTTTGTACATTCAGGTAGGTTGCTTATACTTCAGTTCATTTTGAAGCCTTAAAGCTTGTTTGTATTGTCTTCGAGGAGGAATCAATGTAATTACCAACAACTCAGGGCTGGTGCCTATTGTGGGTGCTCATACACTCATTTGCATGCACAAATCTCATCTTCTGTTTATAAATGATATTGATTACTTCATGATTAATTGTGTTCCACATGTTGATTAGATCAGTATGTTGATCATTTCTTGGTCATCCAAGATCAGTCTTCTCCCACTGACATGACTGGTGTCCTTAACCAAGGTCACACATTTACGCTGCAGTAAACTGATGTTCCAACCTCATGAAGTCCTACTGACCATCCAAGCCATCCATCCTTATACCGTCCACGAGGACACCAAACAAGTCAAAATCGATTGGCTGCTATCCCGTGGGATATTTATAGATCTAAAGCAATTAATTACCGATCTTGAGATGTAATGGAGGTGTGTATCCAGGGGATAGAGCAAGATGAGACGTGTCCCTTGTGAGTGGCAAGCAATCATCGCCGGCGCCTGCTCGGGGATGTGAAATGGTACAGGGCAGTGTTAACCCTTGGAGGTGAAGAGGTTTGATGACATGACCTCCCGTGCTCTCCTGGTGTTGGTGTGGATGGAAAACTTACCATTGACATCTCTCTTTTCAGGTGAATCGAAGGGCCACTTCACCTTCCATGTCCTAGATGGCGCCACCTCCACAAAGCGACATCGATTTGTTATAAAAGCCCAGCAGTTGATCTTAGAACTCAAGAGGAACAAACACATTGATGTCTTCCCGACGACCATACAAACAATTACAGCGGATAACTTACTAGCTGTCACTAATGACGTCAATCAGTCACGCCCGATTATGTATACACTGCAACGGAAACCTAAATCTGGCCGCCTTGTAAATCGCCACAACAGAAAGATTGAGTTGGAAACGTTCACACAGGAGGATATCAATCGGGGAAATGTGGGGTATCTTCAGAGTGAGAATGTTGGCTCGTGGAAAGGCAAGGATCACTTCATGTTTGAGATTCAGACGGCCTTCGCTAACAGCATCACGTATCGTAAGTTTGAGATTCATATCTCGTACGAGACAGTGAAAGGTGATAATATTAATCAGTTGATCGGGATGTCAATGGCGCATGTCGAGGAAGGCGGCACAGTTACGTTTACGAAACAGAATTTGAATATTACAAACCTCATGGTCTTGCTTCAGAATATCGGCATCCTTAATCCTCATGTTCGCTATGTCATACGGGAGTTACCACAGCATGGAGAGTTGCTCTTTGACGGGCAAACCATCACCGTCGGCACAAACTTTCTCCAGCAGGATGTCAATGAACAACGAATGAAATACATGCACGATGATTCTGATTCGCTGATGGATAGTTTTAAGTTCATGATCTTGGTCGGCACTAGTGACCTTGACCCTGATATGACTAAGATTCACGATCATGATGATATCGTCTTCAATGTGACGGTCCAACCCATCAATGATGAGGAGTTTGAACTTGTTACACGGAACCCATCCATGACTGTGCTCCAGGGTAGCACCAGTCACATCACGGGGAAAGAGTTGGAAGTCATCGATCCAGACACTGGCCCAGTGGAGATTGTCTTCCACATTATCAATGGACCCACCAATGGTTTTCTAGCAAAGACTGATGCTTTAAATAGGCCTGTTACCCAGTTTACACAGGAAGACTTGAATTTGAAACACCTGATGTTTATTCATAACGGTGGCCAGGAGGAGGGGTCATTCTATTTCAAGGTCACTGACGGGAAATTCAACGATGTGTACAAAGTGTTTAAGATATTTATAACCCCGTTGACCCTTGAGGTCAAGTCCTCTAATGTCCAGCTCATGCAAGGGCAGACCTCTATTGTTTTTACACCAAATGACATTGAGTCTTCCACCAATGGTAAGAGAGAAGAAGTCAAATTTAACATCACCAAAGTACCACAGTTTGGGAAAGTGTTTGTGAATGATGTCCCATCCCGTCACTTCGCGCAGTTGGATGTTGACTCGCAACAGGTGGTGTATGTACAGACGGACCTCTCAGTTTCCATGGATACGTTTGAGTTGAGCGCGTACAACTCTAAGTTAGTCAGCCCTTACCATAAGGTGAATATCACCGTCAAACCTTTTGTAAAACAGAAACCATTCAACGTCTCATTTGCTGAAAGTACGCCATTGACAACTGAAGTGTTGGATGCAACGGAACTAGCGACACTGACCGGCAGCAACCCTTGGTATGAGATCACTAAACACCCAATGTACGGCAAGTTCTCAAGACAGAGAACAAAACGTGACACGAGCGGGCGCCGTAAGAAAGGACAGCTGCAGTCGTTCACACACGAGGATATCCTAAATCGTCAGATTGTGTTTGAGGCCGCGGAGTCCCCTGGTGGTGTACAGAAAGCTGACGATGGCTTTACCTACATCCTTCACGCGGATAGTGCCCAACCCGCCCAGGGGAAACTAGCGATAGCAATGCAGCCACCAAAACCTAAACCTAATAACGGGCAAACTAATGCTAATACTGGCGGTGGTGACAATCAGACACAAAATCCACAGAACACAGTCAGGCCACCTAAAGTAGAAACCAAATCACCACCAGGGACATCTGTTTTGAAACGCGACCATTTGTTGATTCTCTTTGTGGTGGTTGGTTTGGTCGTAGTTGCTCTTGTCATCCTCGTCCTCATCAAATGCATCCACAAACCATCGCCAAGTAAAACACCTAGGGTCCATGATAAGAGCAACATGCCTCAGTCAGCATTTGATCAGTCGTCGTCAAGGGACGGTACATTAGATCGGGTGGCGCCCTCTTATAACTCTCTGCCGTCTATTAAAGTTACTCAGGATACGCTGCCACATGATCAGCGTCAACAGACATTGTCACCAATACAATCACTGGCGGCGGCCAGGACGTATTCGCCTACAGACAGTAGCCTGGCCTCGTCAGCGGCCTCGGGCGATCAAACCACACGTAAAGTTCCCGCTCGTGGTCCGCCTGCTTATGACCAAGATGAGACGGAGGTAAAACGACCACTGCCCCCCGGTGCCAGAGGGCGTGGTCGCACAAGAGGGGCACCTGGCGGTGAAGGACCGTCCGGAAGTTTAAATGAACATGTGACTTTTGATTGGGAGAGTTGTGACCCAGAATTATTACAACATGTGAGAACAACGAATCCTGTTTTGAAGGACAGCAAGTACTGGGTGTAACCTGGCCAGACACATCATCAATCCTAGTCTTCAGCCATGTCTCATGAGTAGGGTCAGACAAGTCATTGATTTACCAGTGGCGTGATGGGATGTGATCATGGTGAATTGAAAGATCGGTAACTGTGTCATATTGTTTGGTGCTCGAGTGAAATCAGTTGGATTTCCTCTCATTACCACTGGCCAACCGTACTGTTGGGATTTGAACATTTCAAGCTGTGCCATGATTTCCTGTGTCGTCATTTCACTAGATCCAACTGATATGTTATTGGGATCTTTCTGTCACAATCCATTAATGTTTCATCGCTTCTCTGGTAGATCACTTACTGGTATTTGACACATTGCGAGCTGGGGGTATAGGGCCATTGAATACTTTCACCTCACTGTCCTCAGGAGAGCTAAAATCAAAGAAAAAACAGAAATTAAACTTCCGGTGGGGTCTTTACACTTTTTTGCCAAGAGTTTGACACAATGCTGGACTTGAGGGTAGGCAGCTCTGTTATCTCTTTGAGAAAAACCTGTGGAACAATGAGTTGTCTGACAGGCAAGTTAGAAACAAATGTTATGATGCCTCAAAATCTTCCATCTTTCAGATGTGCAGTTGCATATTGGTGCTTCAGTTGTTGTCGTCTGTATAAAGTGCTGTTGAAGTACTGTTAATCTGATATGGTTTTGTCTCGTGACAGTGACGAGATTTGGGATAACATAACAATGCACACACTCCTAGTCAAATCTGCATGGGCAACCGCGTTGATGACCAGGTATGACTCGATCCAAAGCTGATATGTGGCAGCACTTGTCAGCAGTTATCAATATGGGAAGAATGCGTGGCTTTGATTGACAATAGATGACTCACTGCCAACGATTTTGGAATCCACACTTTTTAAGCTGGAGGAGTAGTTTTTTATGGACGGTGCTTTGTGATGAACTATTTTTATTTTTATTTGTTATTATCATCCATACCGGTTAATGTCAGATGTCTAGAGTTTGAACAAGGCACGAGTCTGGGTGTACTGATGGTGCTGACACCTGGTCATTGCTTAGTAACTCGAACTTGCGGCTGTGTTTAGGAAATGTTCTTTTTCCGTCAGGCGTTGAAATTCTAGATTCTGGTCTTAAAGATTGAGAGCTTTCGAATTCCCCGTCATGTGTATGAACAGACCCGGGGCTGGGAAGAGTTACAAGGCATCACTTTTAAGCATAATTTTTTCCAAATACTCAAAATAGTTCTATTAACAACCAAAGACTGATGTAAATAGTATTGACATGGTGCTAGTTTCATGTATTTTAGAAAAAAACAGTAGAAATTGTGTTGCTGTTCAATAATCAGAGTGGTACTGTAAACTCAGCCAGGATCGAGACATGTTGACCTTTACTGTTGAAGCATGTGTCTTGTAAAAGAGTGAAGACTTCATCCACTGCTGCAATAAAAAGACCCAATGGCTCTTGACTGATTGTACAGTACTGGGTTCAGTAAAGGTGAACATATCATGCAATGTTCATTAGAACCTGCATGATACGAGGTGTTCCTATAACATAACCTCAAATGCTTCATTCTCTTGGGAATAGAGGGAAGGACAGCGCAGGGCTGAGTTTGCAGTCTCATTGTCGTTCATTCGCATGCCTTCAAAGATATTGTATGAATGTGTATGATATTTATTGTTCCAAGGCCATTAAAATACTCAAAATCATTGTTTTGCCAAAGTTTGTTTATTGTTTAGGATTTCATGATTTGTACATCTTTCATTCAAAGGAAATCACCATCTCCTCTCCAAAATATGTGTACTCTATTGTCTTCGATGGACTTGCATAGTCATTCTTGAATGAAAGGTATCTGTTTTGATGCCGAGGAAAGAGATGGTGTTTTACTTTTCAAACTGTACAGACAGTGGTGCAGCTAGTGTTGGTACAGGTATTGGTGGTTGAGATATACCTTTGAATATCGACATTCAGTTTCATATTCTCTTTCTAATCTTGAGCATCTTTATACTTTATTGACTCATGAAGCAATATGTTGAATTGAAAGTGATCGTCTCACCAATTTAAGCTGACAAATGATCAACTCGGTCACAGTTTGACCAATGTCTTTTATAAAAAAACAGCATACTTGGTGAGCTGGTTGCTTAACGGATAAAGCACAAAACCATTGGATGAGATTTTCTTACTGTATTTGTATGTAGAAGCTAGGGTTTTGCAAGGAATTGGGAGGTCTTTTTGTAAATGATTACTACATGTGTGGTGTTGTTCAGATCATTGGCTGATGGGTGGCTACTAATGCTTCTTGAAGCGTACATTCACTTGGCAGTGCTGTCATAACTAGAAACTAAATGTTCTCCAGGCTTTTGTACCCATATTCTTGTTGGTATTTGCAATAGAGCCTGTCACTGAGGCGAGCCACATGGTTCTTTTCCCCTAATTCAAGTCATCAATAAAATTCATCGATCCATCTTTAAGCCCCGTTGTTCGTTTTCATTTATTTCAAGAGAGGATGCCCTGGACCAAGTAGGACAGTGCACCCACCCATCTGGTGACTATTTTCCATTCATGATGTCAATAGAAACCAGACATCAAAGAAATCCGACCAGTATTTCGCCCTCCAGAGCCCCAAATGATGATGTGGACATAACATTTACCTATGGACTTAAGCGGTGGAAATGGGGGCCAAAATCTTGGCTCTGGCATCATCTCGAGTGCACTGGCTAGTCCCTTGCAGCAAGTGCAGGATCAAGCTCTCCAAAAAGAGGGAGCATTGAATCCTGGTGGTCATCTTCTCTGTTCGTGAAAAAGTAACGAGTAAACACTAGCAAATCTGCCAATGGACATGACCTGTCAGAGACGATCAGATGTGTTAGGACAGGCACAACCTTGTCTTTATTCCCACTGTTGGGAGAAGTTAGGACAGTGTGTAGCATGTGTTGGACAGTGACCGAGTCTTCGTCTTGGGCCCGATTGTGAGATGGATACAGTGGTAGTACAATACCATTATTGAATGGGGAGTGTCTTTGATCAATGCTCTCTAGGCCAACGACAGAAATACATGAAGGAGGATGCGCATTCATGGTCTCTTGTGAGCAACCATGTCTTCAAGACACAGGGATTGTTTACACCATCTGCAATCACATATATCCATTTTGCCAGTTTTCCTTTTTGTTCTGGGTTGCAACCCGTTCTGGAAGGATATCCTATTTGGAGACCATTGTCTTATACCAGTCTCTCAACCAACAGCATAAAACAGCGCTGGTCCTCAGGAGCTCAGCTATCGGACTTGTATCAATTCTGAAGCCTACTGTGTCGACTCACAAACAGTTAAATGACCAACACAAGACCTCCGCTTAGTTTTACAGTATTTTTTTCATTACATATATTACAAATAAATCATGGCCTTCAAGGTCTTGGAGTACGGAATCCACCAGCGGTCTGTGTGATGGGCTGGGTAACTTGGAGGCCAGGGATGTTGGCGAAGTCCTGAAATGACAAAAACGACCCCAAAACTAAGTCACCGGAACAGAAAATTATTGCAGGATGGTATCAACAACCTTTAAGTGCAACCTCACTTTCAAATTGCAAGTGTGGCAAGTGTGGTTATGGATACTTGGGCTCCAAATGGGAGAGGCCATCGTGTCATGCCACCTTGTTCCAAAACGATCAGTAGCTCTCTCTGAACCACTCAGCAACCATGATTATCTATTGGTCATGCAGAGACACCATGAGCACTACCAAAATACTGAACCCAGGTATTGCTGAATACAGCCATCTTATTTATTGCCAGAAAAGCTCGAGGAGTCAAAACCTAAAATCAAAATCTGCAATACGTACCAACATCTTTAACATCTCCTTGGTGTCTGGGTCGACCTCAATGATGTCGTTCTCAATAGCAGAGACCTGAAAGGAAATCATAGTGGCAATCAGCAAGGAACCAAGGATCAGTGGTCAACAGGCTCAAGGACTGTAATCTCAATATTGATAGCCACACTTCATGTGAAACTGCTAACAAATACATCCCATTGCAAGCCCTGATGATTGAAGTTGAAGTGTGTCTGTGCAGACTCGTTCATCATGACAATGAAGACTTACTTCTGGTACGTAGTTGTCTCTCCTCTCTCGTTCTTCCTCCTGGAGCTTGATGGAGATGCCACGCACGGAGACACCACACTGGATACGCTGCATGAGATGGGTCACGAACCTGGAAATGGAGACAGACCAACTCATGACCAGGCCATCTATGCCATCATGTCTATGCATTACTCTTATCAAATAGCTTGCAGGTCATACTTATTTGCTCTCAATACAGATTTTGCCCTCATTTGCTGTGTTAGTTGGCAACTGCTTTGAACATTACGCCTCCTGATTGTTCAAAAGATGACAGTAGTATAATCACAATTGGCGATTCAAGAGAACTCCTGAAACCCTTACTGAACGAGTTGGAAGACTGAAACCTACCCAGCAATCTTGTTCCTTAGCCGCTTGCTAGGGATGATAGCGATCTCCTCACATATCCTCTTGTTCGTGTGGAAATCAAGAGTGAGACGTGGGTAGTATTTTTCAATGATGACTCGGCCAGCCTTTTTGATCGTCTTTGTCCTGACGCGACCCTGAAAGTGAAATGTGTGACTGCGTAAAACAAGAGTGGTAATAACCGATGTGTCACATGAGGTACACCACATGAGAGTCCAAGGTCAAGGAAGGTGTGGGTCAACACACTACACAGGACCAGCTAACACTAGCCTAGTAGCAGGGCCTAGGCCGAGGCCGTGAGGGGGATAATGGGATGATTCAGCCCCAGTAAGTCATGCATGCATGCCAGAATCACTTTTCAAGGAACAAAACCAGAAAACAAAACCAAAACAACGGTTAGACAAGATATGGTGAGCGATAGTGGATGGATGGATGGATTTCCAATACTTGCGTGAATTCCACTTGCGTGAATTCCACATGCATAAATGATCACTGTACAAAATGTACAGCGCATACACACAAACGAAAATCACGACTGCGAATCGAGACGTCCAACTTCGGTGGCATATTATCATTTCTTGGGAGAAAACTGTACAAAACTATTGGTACTTATTGATAGCTCAGATATTAGTTAATATTCCTGCTTTTTAAAATTTACAAAAGTATCATGTCTAACGCAAGATGATTGATGATTGAATAGAAACAAATCAACAATATTCTACCATTTTGGCTATTTGTCGTAAGAGAACACACTCTACCAACTGTGGAGTAAGGCCGCTTTCAACTCTGTTGTCGGCAACAATGTAGCGTATGAATATGTTTGACTGTTTACTGCAATAAGAATTATATAGTGCCGCAATAAAAAATAAATCCAAGATTAATTGCGTATATTGATAAAGTTGCGTAAAGTTTTGCCAATAGAAATACCAAAATTTATCAAAAATTAGTTTTAAGTTTAAGAAGTGTAAAGTATGCCATTCTTTTTTCGACCTTTTTCGGGTGCGAATTTTGCACAAGATGGCGATACCATCTTGTCAGAGAGACACAAAAAGCTCGTATCTTTGCAAATAGAAAATGGCAAACGTTGTGGTCGTTTAATTGATCCTTGATAGCCGCCATTTGGCCAAATTATGCCGAAGACAAAATTTGTCATTGAATTCGTTTACGATACAGTAAGACAGGCGCCGCGGAGCATAGCCGTTACCAGTTTATACAGGAAACTTCCTCTAGCTACCAGACAGCGCCGGGCCGAGGGAGGGTGTACATCCGTGATCAGAGTATCATTCAGGAAAATATGGATCAGTAGGCCTAACCTTGACTGATGGTGTTACCTTTAATAGTGCAATAAAACACCTGCAGGATCATTGTGCAGTGATCCATCATCTCTTTGAATAAAGAGACCAACCATGTGGGCTTGTTAATCATTCTGGCAGCAGTTGGGCTGGAAACAGGACCTGGCTTCCGGTGGTGAATGTACCAAGGACGTCCGGGTTATGTCAGTGATTGACGAGGACATAATCAAAGCATTCGCGATCAGCTTTGCAGTCAAATATTCCATTTGTTGGCTCTTTGTGCAAATACACACAGTCAATAACAAAAATGATTTTGCTCTTTGAGATCAAGAGTGCACGAAACAATGATGACCAGGCGGAGTGGTCTTAACACCCTGCACGCCCTTTGAAAAAAAGTTTCAATGTTCTGTACTGTCTGTACACAACAGCCCAGTCCCTCATTTTTAACTTCGCAGAACAAAAGAGTCTCATGGTACAATGGGCTTATTGAGGCGAGGCCGGTTCTCATTCGAGGGGTAGAGGTGTATTGCCCGGATGGTGTGACGGCAAGGTATTGTCTTGGTCTTGCATCAGACGCGCTTGATTTGAACGCCATTCAGTTGGTGGGTGACCTACGAGAAACACCGCTGATGCACTTTCTTCGATTCCAAACATAAAATGTCTCAAAAGTTTCATCAATCAAGCCACGGCTGCTACAGAAGAAGGTAGGGTACATGTTCTATGCTTGATAATGGCCATAATTTGTTCCAACGGGTTTTAATTGCAATTTTAGTCATGCAAACAAGCCGGGAATGAACTGCGCAGTTGGAAATTTCAGTCATGGCGGGTGTATGTAGGGCCGATAAATTTGTGATGTCATCAATTATGTATTGTCCTGTAATGTGGAAAAGTAAGCGCCTTCATGGTGATTTTAGTTTTCGTACAGGTTCATAATATTTACACTTTTAACACCGTTGTAGTGGTCCACTGCTGTGTCTCTTTCGATATTCACAGCCGGTGGATATCAAAAGAGTTTTTGAATTTAAATAATCATTCTTTTGGCTCCACTATCCCGACTGTGGTGTAGCACCCGACTATAACTGGCATGAATAGGGAATACGCTGGTTATGGATGTCAGATAGTTGGTTCCTTGGCATTTGCAAACAATTTCAATGGACGTAACCCACGCGGCGACACCGAGGACCGCTGGCTGATCTATTGATATGTTCGTAGTAGGGTGTCAAAGTCGGAGAGACGAAGAGCCACTCGTCTCTTGTAGGGGGTTCATTTGGAAGTGTTTGCATTTGTTAGCCTATAAACACAAGATTTTAATCCTTCAGTCTTGAGTTTGGCGGAGAAAACTAATCTTACATAAGTCCCAAAACAATATCATATGTCTTTATGGCAATATTTATTATTGGGACCCAGTACAGTGCCGTTCTATCCAATATTCTTGGGGCTGT
The DNA here is from genome assembly GCF_910592395.1 of Lineus longissimus. Classification (NCBI taxonomy): domain Eukaryota; kingdom Metazoa; phylum Nemertea; class Pilidiophora; order Heteronemertea; family Lineidae; genus Lineus; species Lineus longissimus. The sequence continues at coordinate 28,511,470 of NC_088309.1, read as the reverse complement.
TGGAGAGATTTCTTGTCTAAACAGTACCATTCTGCCTCCTCTGAATTTATGGCATAGAGTGGTATCAGCTGATAACTTGACTGCTAAATGAAAGTACAGTAGTTTTAAATACTTAAAGCTGGGGCTGGTATTGGAACTGAACCATGACCATACCTTGATCTGTCCACGGACTTGAAACCATTTTAGAAGTCATGTCACATGAGTTGTGAAAGGTAGGTAGGTATCATAAGTAAGTCTACAGATGACACTCTTGCAGTGCAAAGTTCCAAAATGTATGAATTAGAAGAAATGTGTGAGCAAGCCTCTATTGGACCCGTCATGTGAATGAGAAAAGCAACGGATGCCGGAGATCCAACTGATGTCAATCATCGCCAGTATCCCTCCCTCCCAGTGAACATTACGAGACTCTGCCGACGGACTCTTTTTCAAATTTCTCTCATTCCTCTTCAGGGTCATCCACCAACTACCCTCCCTCCCGCGGCTGACCCCATCATCAAGGTACACAGGTCACAGGTCACATGTCCTTCTGCTTACCCACGTGACAAAGCTGCCATGAAGACGGATGACTGACGATTTGGACCCATGAGTACTGATAGATCAAGACGAACAGGTGCAACCATGTTATATAAATCAGTGTTATGCTTTAGGGCTGTACCCTGGGGATAAACATTCTACTACATGTATACGCTTTGGTTTTTGAGGTATTGAAGGTCAAGAGTACTTGAAAAATCAATTATTAATCTGTCACCATACAATAGGAAAGAACAGTTCTGAACATTAAGACTGTTACACCGGGTTACTACTTTTCTACTTGTCGGGCCGACAGAGCTTATTGCGAAAAGCATTTTTTGATATTTGTGTTATTTTTATACATAGTAAATGTTGTACATTTGAATTTTTCTGCAGATACCAAATAAAGGACGTAAACTGTCACAATCTAGCTTGTTGCTTGTATATTTCATCATGATGGCCTGTTCATAATCGACGACAGTACACTTTTACGCCAATGTAGAAACTGCGAGTGGTTTCCTCAAAACATGCATTTGGCCTCGAATGGTTGTTTGGTTTATGGCCGCTTAAAGCCGTGAATAGGGGGAACTATTATAGATAATACACCGGTGTTGAGTTGGGACTCGGCCATAAAGCCGTGAATAGGGGGAACTATTATAGATAATACACCGGTGTTGAGTTGGGACTCGGCCATAAAGCCGTGAATAGGGGGAACTATTATAGATAATACACCGGTGTTGAGTTGGGACTCGGCCATAAAGCCGTGAATAGGGGGAACTATTATAGATAATACACCGGTGTTGAGTTGGGACTCGGCCATAAAGCCGTGAATAGGGGGAACTATTATAGATAATACACCGGTGTTGAGTTGGGACTCGGCCATAAAGCCGTGAATAGGGGGAACTATTATAGATAATACACCGGTGTTGAGTTGGGACTCGGCCATAAAGCCGTGAATAGGGGGAACTATTATAGATAATACACCGGTGTTGAGCTGGGACTCGGCCATAAAGCCGTGAATAGGGGGAACTATTATAGATAATACACCGGTGTTGAGCTGGGACTGGCGTTACTGAAGGACAAGTTAGTGCTTAGAACAAACGGGTCCTTAATTTGGATTGTTAGGTTCAATCCTGGTCAGACCTTCTCTGATTTACGACGAATACTTCTCATCAGAACCAGTAAACTCTCCCGATGAGTGTCCTTTCTCCCATATATCTTTGACCCCTGTCCAATCAAAGGCGTTCCCCAAGGTCCAATAACGCTGATGATAATCTCGGATTGCCTGCGGGCAGCCTTTGTACCTTCCAGGCAGCTTGACTCGTTATCTCTAACTGGCCGCCTAAATGATACTGGTTTGTTCCGAATCCCTTGCCAGCAGCTGGATTCGGGATATTGCTTTCCTCGATGGTGATAGGTCTACTGCAGCTGAAGACAAGCTGCAAACGTCTTACAATGACAACGAGCTAGCTATAGCTAGCCTAAAGGCGACCCGGAGATTTACCTCCTCCATGTTGCGTTTGATTCTCCGAGAATTGAGGTGACTTATCTCCCTGCTGTGTGCCTGGTCTTGAGATCATCAAATGAGCATTCTCTCAAACAAGACGGCTACCTGCAACAGCCAAATTTACCCCTGCACCCCAAGGAAAAAGGCGTACCCCGGCTACTCATGAGAGGTGCAGTCACTCTCCTTGCGTGTGTGTTTTAGGCCTTGAGAGTGGTCAGGTCAATCCGTCATCAACCGTCGAGTTGGCTCGGAGAGATAATGTCGATTAAAGTTAAAGGGTCTTGTCCCCATATGCAAATATTCGACTGCATTACCCATCACCAATAGCTCAGCTGAGCACAATGACCATCATTGTGATCACGGAATGACATGAGAAATAATCTTGATCATTGATTTGTTTCACGGAAGTAGATTCTGCAGAAACTTCAATTTGTTTCACATTTGTCTTGCAAGGACAAAGTCACAACCAGAATGCAGGCATACGACTGGTGATGACTCGTACATGAATAGATGAATCGCACGATTTGCTGATCGGTCTCCAAACAAACGTGTCAACGCCGGGTTTATGATATGCTTCCACTCATTCGAAACCCATTACCCTTTGATTGTTGGCCAACGACATTTAGCGATCGTTTCAGGTCCGTTATCATACACTTTGTGAGCACAAATGAAGGTATTTGGAAGCAATATTCCCACTAAATAGGCCACTATTACTCTGGACATATGTCTGACCGCCAAATTGAATCATAGCGTTGCAGCTGTCCCTTTAACGACGTCACATCTAATAAAGTAAGGTCATGGGTCTTTATTGCGCCATGCAGTCCATCAATAGGAAAGGACTCCACCCACCTAGCACTCGTCCTTACCCAACTTCGCCTGTCTCCAGCTTTGAGAGCGCTTTAATGAAGAGGATTAAACGTTGACAAACTGAATTCAGATTTCACCAATGGTTCGATGAGGCGGGCAACTGACGGATGCCTCATTCTTAGCTGATAACGAGCGACAATTAGGAGATTAGATAAGAGGACAACAGGTTTGACACCACGTACTGTTGAGAATAATCTGAAATCCCTGGCAGGCTATGATGGCGATATCTTGTCCTGTCAAACCTTGTTACTTTGACTGGGGCGCTGATTTGTGGGGTCGGATTGGCAACAACGTCACTCTGATGACACATGCTTGTTCGCCCAAGTGGACGTTCTGTAATCAGTCTATCATGCACGTTTTACAAATGAAAACAGACACACTGACGAAGGGTTGCAAGTTGCGCGAGATTTGGGATAGGCCGATGAGGAATCATTTTGTTGTTGTTTATGTTGGCGTGGTCCTTCCTACATCTTAACCCTCACTGTATTGACATTGCTGAGCTTTACAGACAACGCGCGTAACGGAGGCAATACCGCGCTGGAAGTTCAGTATGAAATGAGCAAACCAGCAGGAGAAAACAGAAATATGATATCGTATATGATTGTTGCTTCATGATCGTTGCGAATAGTTATGCGGATTGAAAGATTACTCGGGTTTGAAAGCGTCTTCAACACAGGCGCCCGCCAAGTTGAGTCTAGTCTGATTGTTAACACTGGCTGGCGGCGACGAGTGCACTTTCAAACTCGGTTCAATATCGATGAGATCGCATGCCAAAGGTAGATTCGATTTCGCAATTTAGGGGCGTTTGGCACATTGGATAACTAGGACTCAGTGAGCCGAGCAATGGATAATCTAACGAACGTGTCTCTTCTCTCGGCGGGGAATGGTTCAGGACCGAACTACACAATCCACGGCGATGGCCAAGGGGAGATACCGCTCATACACATCCCGCTGTATCTGTGGCTCATTCCTACGTGTTTTTACATCTTCATCTTCACCTGTGGAGTGACAGGAAACTCCCTGGTCGTGATCGTGATTTGTAAAAACAAGGATATGCGTAACACAACCAATTATTTCTTGACAAACTTGGCCATCGCGGATTTGTTGGTTTTGGTTGTATGTATGCCGACAGCTTTGATGGAGATCTACACCAAGGAGATATGGTACCTGGGAGAAATTGCATGTAAGTACATGTGGTATGATTATCAAGTATGAGCATGACATCGATATGGACCCATTGATTATGTTTTATACTGTAGCAGAGCAGTCAGTTCCATGCACAGGCCCTATGGGCACGACACATTTTCTTTCACTCGGCATCCTTGTTCAATAGGCCCTACGACCCTGGATGCGCTGATGAAAGACCGCATCGGATCTAGGTTTGTTTGTTATGTCGCCCATGAAGAACTCAATATCATGGAGAAAAAAATCAATTTCGGTATGATTAGGTCTGAGCCTTGGTGTAACCAAAAGGCACCATGCACATCCAAGTCTTTCTGCGCTAAATGGATGTCTATTAGATGTCTGCTGTCATTTTTTATGTCTGCTTTTTCAAAAACATTCAAAGAGTCAAAACATCTTTTTAACCGTTCAACACACCTTAGTCTCGAGACCTAATTGAGGGACAAATCAATTAGACAACAAAACACAGGTGTAACGTTTTTGAGTGTTTTCGATTCCGTCTTTTGACAGAACATCCTTTTCAAACCACCTACACCATTGAAGATGTACCACGCGTCATCCTGTTGGTGACAGACACCATTACATACATCACTAGCTAATCTTGCAATGCGATTTTCATTGCGGATCCGTACGTGGCGGGAGGGAGGGCTGTAACTAACTGCTGTCTTGAAAGCCTCATGTGAGCTCTCGTTGACGACTTTGTTTGGTAGTACGTTCCAATCTCTGATTGTCTTGGAAAGAGCGATCTTCTATACCCCTCGGGGAAAATAAGTGATGGGTAAGGCTTTGGTGTTGTAACCTCGAGGCGCTCTTTGTTCTTTCCCTGTGGTCGCTGATGTCGGTTGCTGCCTTCCCTAATTTATTTTGTTCAAATTCACTTATAAATAGTTTGTTGAATGAATGTTTCTATCTCTGTAAAGCTCCCCAGAGGGATTTTCTGGTTGGCGCAATATCAATTCTGTAAAGTGATGATAAAGTAATAATAATTGAATATGTGTGTAATCGGGTTCGAAAGGGAAGGAAATACATGTAAATGAAAATAACAATAAAATTCTGAATTGTATGCCAGGAATAGATGCGTCTTCTTGCCTTGTCGCTGGTTCCATTAGCTGGTTTCCGCAGGGCTGCTATTTCAATTTGAAATGCTTTGTTTATACTTGAGTTATTGTATATCTTCATCAGGACCTATTAATCCAAACATAAACGCTGGCTCAGAGGCGTAATCTGTGCCAAGCATTGAAATAATTTGCATTAACTGATTAAGAATGGACGAAAAGGAAACTAGGATACTGGAGTATTATATCTTTAGTGTTAACATCGAATTCAACATTAAAAAGTAGCAATAGCCCACGTGCTGGCATATATCACTAGATCTCATTTTCCGGATAATTGTTTATGAAGCCCTGTCCAAATAGCGCTAGCAACAGATTGTTCTGTCAATACCATAATCCTGATAACATAAAAAAAGGCGTCGCTAATGGATTGCAGTTATTTTCCCGATCGCGTGTTACAGGGCAGGGCGATTGTATTTTCCGTGATTCTGTCCCCTTTGGGAGAACCTTGCAAAAACTGATTTCTCGAAGGGAGCACTAATCACATTTGAATAGATTATGAACAGGCAGTTGATAGACGCCAAAAGTTAGGGTAGCAGGAAAATGTAACGAATTTAACGCAGCAGTAAATCACATTATGTAACGTGAGCCACCTCCTTCAAGGGCTTCGGTAGCCACGTGGGCTCTAAAGGGTTCCGTTGATACAAAAATACTCCTTTGTTCCGTGATTACAAGGAGCTGATTGAAATTAGTATGAACTCATGTAACTTGCTGCTTTGGAAGGGGTAACTTACAAGTTGCCACCCCGTCATCCGGCCCATTCGCGAACTAAAGAAGATAATATCACACAAATTCAAAACTGTTTTGGCTGATAAATATTGGGGCGAACACCTTTATCGAATAAGATAATGTCACGATAATGTCACGTTCCTTCGCTCATTCTACAAATAGAAATTTCACCAATCTTGAATAGTCCAATATTGACTTTGGTTTTAAGTCATGATCTCCACGAATGGGCGGCAGGTTCCCAATCGATGACCAATATCTTCACTGCTTCTAATTACTATTTCCTTCTTGGTCTTTCTTGGGTGACTTCGTACGTCTGACTGTGGATTGTTGCTGTCCATTTGATGCCGCCATGGTACATTTTCTCTTGAAGTCGACTTGGCAACGTTTGGCTAATAACGATCTCTTTATAAGTATCATCACATAGTCTTTGACATACAGTATCTCTTACACTTCCACAGATAGACCTTGGTTCGTACTGTAACTGGCTAGAAACTTTTCAAGACTTGTTCTGATCAGCAAATCTGCCGTTGACACGTTTCTTGTTGGCGAATTTCTCTAACAGTTCTCCCCTTGGCTCATCCCGCTTAACTTATTCTTAGAGACATAGCGACGTGCAGGTACGCTTCTTGTGAATAAGAGAGGCTTTCTTGGTTCGACAGTTACATCATAAAAACCGTCCAAAAGCCGATATGCACACTCCTGCCCGCCAGACTTACCATGTGATACTGCGTTATTTCGTCTTTCTACATTCAGGTGGAATAAAAATGGAGACAGAAATACTGACATTCCGCATGACCCCCAGCAGTTTCGCGGATAAACCTGCAATAGAGAAACACCAGATTTATAGAAAGTAATTTTAGTAATCGGGCATGATCGTCGTCGTATTCAAGATCGTTGGTATTTTCTTATCGAATGGTCTAAAATCCGTCGTTTGTAAATACCGTTGGAAAGTTGTTGTGAGAAAAGTTCGACGAAGTAACATCCATCGTATCTTACTTAGTTGGTGTAAATCAATTCTAAGACGCTTCTTTATTACATCTTTAGTATTCTTGGGACATTAGTGATTGAAGTGTCTGATGTCTGGTGTCTGGTGTTTTGTGAAAGACCTGATTACCAGTCGGGTCAAGTTATCGCCTCCGGAGATAATCTACCGAGGCGGACTGATACATGTGAACTCTTGTCGTCGCGATAGTGTACCATTAGCCTGCATATTTGGCAAGATTTTCTCGTATTCTGATTGCCTTAACCAAACTTACCGGGACTCACATATTGATAACTAATGTCTTTTCGACGGAGGGAATAGCCTAGTGGTTTTGTATCGTTTGAGGTCCTCGACAGGATCTTATCTCTGTCGTAGAAATCTGTTAAATTCAATGGCAGACTTAAGACTAAAATAGGTTACTCTCATATCACATGCGTTTTTGGTAAGTGACGGCAGAGTCAAGAGCCATGCCACTTTGCAGATACCTTTATGAATAACCTCGTATACGGCAGTTAAACCAAACACAATTGGCACTCAAACTCCCCTCTGGAGGACTGCGAATCACTGACTGAGAACCAGAGCATGTTATTGGATATTTGTGTCGATGGAGAACCAAAAGCTGATTCCAATAATTGTCAAATCCCTCAATATCCTAATTTGCTGATTCTGTGTTGGATATAATTGGCATCAATGATTGGCAGCCAAGACATCGGAACCATCGGTAATTCATCATTCACGGACTAGTCGTCCACTAAAAAGCCATCGCTGCTTGATATGATGAATCCCTTCTGCTTCCTGACCGATATTAATTCCATAAACTGCTAAAAAATATGTTCCATGGTAACTCACTCGATCATTGTTTTTCAAGATAAAGAATTGGATATTTTATTTATCGAAATCTATCTGTTATCGGTTTTTCATCATAGAATGCTGATGTTTGCCGGGATTAATTTGTTGTTGACTGTGGTCGATGATATTACTGAATTGATTATTTGCCATTTTCAAAGAATTGTACTGAAACTCTAAGACGATAATCGGATATTTAACTGGAATATAATGTAAAAGTTTCGTACTAGAGGCTGACAGTTGAGGATTCTGATATAAGTAAATAAATAACAGAATCCCCAAACGATGCGGGCAAAACATTAACGAATGGCCTACAGTCATTATCAGTATAAGACGCCTATCATTTTTCTGTGAGTTGCATGATTGCTGACTGAGTTGAATGATAGATACACAACACAGAATATAAATCTGGACTGTGCGATCATAATGAAGATTTACCATCGGCCATTCTTCACATCGTAATAGCGGAAATATTTTGAGATACGCCAAATTTATGACCAATCATGTTTACGCAATTATTGTCAGCCACGTTAAAAGGAATATCCAATGACAGCTCCTCAGTTTCACAAATTCTGCTGATGTTCCGAGATGGTATAAAGTTCAGTGTTTGATTCACAAACCTGGTTCTCATCCACTGTCAATTTGACATGGCAGCTCATCGTTAGGGAACAGATTTTAAAAGTGGCCTATTTTCCCATTACTGTCATACAAGTGCTTCATTCTAATCACGGTCTTGTCACCATGTTACAGATTCACTTCGCAACTTCAGCAACAAGGGACTTTACAGACGATACCCGAGCTGTAGTCTCCTACGTCTTTGGCGATTGTCGGTTTTTGCTTCTATCATCCTATTTTCTATTGACGTTAAGTCTTTTACGGCATTATTCCAATATTATTAGTGTAGGGGTTGAGTCAGCTATGGGTCCTGGAGATAGGATCGTTCACAAGAGCCTATGGCGATGACAATGCTGAGCGATGACGTTTTGAGAAAATGATGTACGAACTACATATCGTAGCATTGTTGACACCAGTGTTCAACTTCTTATTGAGAAAGTGCTGATATGAAAAGATAACACGAAGATCAAAGTTTAACTGACGGGGGACTGATGACTGTGTAAGATGGAAATGTAATTGGCAAGAGAGACCGTAATAGAAAGGGGCGATTACCAAGCTTATGAGAAAGGTTCAAAGGCCAGGTTGATGGCTGCATGGATGGCCTAGGTATCAGTTCATGGGGACATCGACACCGTTCTTGTGAATCGAATTACGAGGCATAATTAGTCAGATGGCAGTCTTTGAAGAGTAATATTCTGGTGCATCAACTTTGGACCCAAGACTTTGATGTCGTAACTCGATATACTTTGTATGGTGGAAGAATAAAGTGATAGAGCACTGTGAGTCTGGATGAGAATGGTGTTATTGGGTGACACCATCATGAGCTCACATGTGCAACGTACTAAGACAATTCATTTGGTTAAGGTGTTGTGAAGATAGGTATTATACCCCTTTGCTAAATATATTCATGATGCTGTGCAGTTGAAAGAGTTAAAGATTTAATGTCGGGTATTGTATTTGTTCCAGTGTTTGTCTGCAATCAAAGTTTTTGTCATCTTTTTTTGTTAACGCGCCCCCCCCCCGCCTAGTAGATTACGTTATCATCACCCGGATACCTCCACCTATTGATGAGTTGTATCAGTTACCCGTTAGTAGGATGTGTAGAACAACAAGAAATGTGAGAAAAACTGATTTTCTTTTTGGACAACCGAGTCTCAGGTTTCCATAAGTAATGTGATGCAGGGTGTGTGTATATTGGTTATTCGATCTAAAGTGGTTGGCCAATTGTCAAGTTCGTTTATTAGTGAGTTGTATGATTTCCCATGAAGCCCTATTACCACATTTCTATTTAATTACGAAGGCAGTGGGTAGGATGATTATGTTCAAGGGTCGTTTCATGCTTAGAGTAACTAGACTAATTAGTCTAACCAGTCTTGTAACTCTAAGTTTCAGGGCAATGCCCTAGAACATCTCAAATCGTTACAGATTCGGATGCGCAGGGAAATCAACTTCACTCAAGTCGTTTTCTGCAGTGACTCTAAGGCCGAAGTTACATAGACCTCATTCGTTCATTTACCACGAGTCACTTTCCGGGTTTTTCTTTCATTCCTCGGTGAATGCACGCCACAAGGCCGTGCTTTTACAGGGGAAAGAAAGCAAAAGGGGAAAATGAGTCCTGGGAAATGAACGAATGAGTTCTATGTAACTTCGGCCTAATGGTTTTGCAATAGAACTGTTGGATTTCTTGTATCTAGTGAATTTTTCACTTAAAAGGATAGATAGTCTGCTCCGGAGTGATGTCAGCATCCTTTTACAGTAATCATCTCATTTTGGAATCTCATTTAGCAGTTTTATCATCTCTTATTTCAACTCATCATATTTTGTTGCGGTTTCCAACAGAAGAGCTAACTTCATCAAAACGACCACTTTTACTTGTACTGAAGAAGTCCTCTTTTGAAAGAGGAATTGCACAGGTAAACAGCTTGCATGCTTGTTACGAAGGAACCTTGCCGCAACATGCTTATGGATTCTTCCATTTGGGTCTAACAGCAACGTCGCTGACCTGCAACCTTGTAAAAAATCATGATCTGTGATGGGTCAGCTTAGCTTTCAATAATTAACCCACATTCGGTGTATCTGGTGCGGATTTAAGGTCTACTCTCTCGAGAAAAGTTCAAATTGACGACCGGGTGTGTTGTATTACAAAGATTGAATAATTGAATCAATTTCGAAGTAAAGTAATAAGTTATGAAGCAGGTTAATTGATATTGATTGGACAGATTAAGGTCGCCGCCATGATTCAATTGAACTTCAAAGGTACCTGAACAATTCAATCGTTATTGCAGCCTGCAGCACGTTGGGTCATTTTTTCCGTCAACATTCTTACGCATTGACCATTAAAGGAACATCTCGTTGGAATGACTGCCAACTCTGACTTCACTGTATACCCTTACCTCTTACCTTACCCATTTCATATCCCGGCTTCTTCCTCACCTTTACCCCTGCATCTACCAAATAAATTGTGGTAGGTTCGCCTCCTCTCAGATAATGTTGTCAGCAAGCCTGGTGGAACAGTCAGGTGATCAGTATATAAAATGCAATATATGGATATTAATGTTGTCATCTGATGGCTAAATCTCCCTATTAACCTTACTTATGCAACCATTTGCAAGGCTAATATGGCTGCCTTTCCACTCGAAGGTGTTCATACGTATCTGCTCGTCATTTGAGTGTGCTACCTTCATCATGAGAGTAGTCCTGGGGTGGAATTCTGTAATGAACTGTGATGGAGACCTCATTTGAATTCTGCCTAGCCACTGAAGGAGCGGCCTGCTGGCTCCGTGATACAGACTTTATCGGGTCAAATGTTGTTTAAGGCTCACAAGAGAATCCTAGAACGAAGGAGATGGAGGCCAACATATCGTGACATAACAGGTTCACCAAGAAAGCTGAAGACATCCTATTTCATTGAGAAGATTGCACGACTTGCACAGAAGCTTATTGTTTCACCGTTATGATGTTGCTGTTCGGTATCCGCATTCTGATTATAAGCAAGAATACTTAAAATCTCATACTGTCAGGTCAGTTCAATATAAATATATCATCCCTGCAAAATAGCAGCCCATTGCCAGCACAACATCCAATTTGGACTTACACCGGAGTGATGAACCACTGTCATCAGTTCAAATAAGAAAACTCTAATTGCTTTCCTTTGAGAGTATTCTGTGAGTGACTTTCTGTAAGAGGTTGGGCAAACAAGCCCAAAAAACCTCCTTTCATTCGTCATCTCTGCTGCACTTAAAAGGGGAAGAAGTCCTACGTTGCAACCAGAACAAGCCATCGTGCAAGGGCAATATTCGCTAAAAGCAATTTGTTGATGATTATTGCAACATCGACTGACATCTGGGTTAAAACGAAATTGGTCTCTGCCGACTCGTTCTTCTTGATTGGCAATCTCTTGCTAAAGCTGTTTTCCAGGAGAACGTACAACTTATAATTGATCAGAAGGTCACGTTTTCAAAGCTTGCCCAGTTCCACTCTGTACTATCAACTGGCCTGAAATGTATCAGTGTAGTGGTTGGCTGATTTCAGATGAGTGTACCGGTGAAATTTCTGACATAAAGCTGATTCCTTTGTCTGTTCGAAGTTGGTTTATTCTTGGAGAATACATTGGTGTTAATAGTTCTCATAAAATAACACAAAGATGCCGCCGATATTTTATTAAAACTGATGTGCACGCACCGATAGTGGCACTGACACTGCCACTTTAAATCTGTGCTAATCCGATATCGTGCTGACAATAATCTGGTTACAAAAATTGTTTTTTCACCAACAAATGGTCGACTAGATTAAATTTGGAATCAACGTTGTGCACGTATGGAGATAATGAACTGAGTTGACTTGAGATGCCCGAGAGTGATGTGAATAACTGAATTTTGGCTTAATTTGATAAACATTTTGTTGGTTTTCTGTGACAGATTTGATCTGGGTTCACCGAGACAGAAGATATGGCTAATTAGGCTTAAGCAGAGATGTTCTCTTATTTATGTCAGGCTGTTGATGGGATTCGTGACCTGATTGGTTAATGAGCTAGTCAGTGTCAGTGAGCTTAGTTCAATTTATCTCACCTACTTTGAGGCATCAAACGAAATACTGCCTATTATCGAATAAAGAACAGAGGCAATGTAACTCTATGATACTAATGATAACATAGACTAGCAGGTTTTTGTGAAGAATCAACGCATCAACAAAGGAGAGGAAACCTTTGATTATCTTTAGGACGCCATATCTCCAAGACTCCAGTGCCAACCCTTATTGCTGCTCGTCTTAATCTTTAACCTTTCCTTGCTCTTGTCAAGTTAGGCATTTTTCACAGCCATGAATAGTGCTAAGGGCATTTCTTAAATACGTGCTGGAAAACTGTCAACAACGTTTGAACGTTATGTACATTTTAAACAAGGATGAAAGCTAGGCCAAGTGGCTGAGCGCCTCCAAGGTTTTTTATTTCTACTTTGTGTTTAGGAGAGGGTGCAAACAGCTTTTGGGACAACGCCCGAAGGGATGACTTTGATTTGCTATGAAAGGCTGATATAACTATCAACGCCGTCTTATCACAAAGTGTTTCGACGCTCGGATGTTGATGGTGATGAACTGGTTCTGTATAGCCGCCGTTGTTTGGTCCGAGGGGATATCTGATCATGCACATGACGCACCAGCACTACGGTAGTATCGTCAAGCCGAAATGTTGGAGGTTTTTTTCTATGTCGATTCTGCCTGGTTTCTTCCTGATTTAATCACTAATCAAAACAGATTCACAGATTCTGAAAGAGGCTTTTTGTCTTACTTGCCACAACAGTTAAAATGTCGAAGTCAGATTACTTTTCCAATTACACTCATTTTGACTCACAAAGTTCCGAGATCGCAAAGCCCCTTAGCACTGCGAATGGGACTTAGTTGCTAAGATGATTATAATTGGAAACGGAGAACGACTTGCCATCTGTTATATCATATCATATCAAGAAACATTCTCCGCGAACACAGTTTCTAAGTCAACGATCCAAATAGCTCGTTGTTTCTGACGACCACAATTCAGTGCAATGTGAAGACCATGAACGTGGGTTGCTCTTACTCGAGTTGTGTTACATCCATTTGTTTGCTTCTGATAATGAAAATGGAGAATTACGTAACCTCACTTTGATTGAAATTTTATCTTACGATCGATTTATCAAGTAAATGTGTCAGCACGAGGAAGAGTTATAGTCAGTTTAATTCTCCAGGATGAGTCAGGATGAATGAAAATTTTGATATGTGTGAAAAATGACTGATAATTTAGTGGGGCCAATTGCCAAGTACATTAATCGCCACCTCCAGGCCAGTTTTTGCTGTGAAAAATGTTCGTATAGTAATGACTTATCACATAATATCATGAACCTGTTAAAATCACTATCCTTAATCGAATGTCTTTCAGGTGCCACTTGAATTATTACGATTGGTGTATGGCATGCTAGCCCTTATTCAAATTCCCTGCAGCACTCAATCCCTCTTCAATTGATTGGATGTCAGCTGGATGTACATTAGATGTCTAGTGACATGCAACTTTGAACATGTTCAAAATACACTCTACTGAATAAAATTACAAATGAGTTATTCCCCTGCTATTGGTTTCACATATGTTCAGTCAAGCTACGTGTCCCCTTATGACAAGTAAGTAACATTATACTAAATAAACTTGATCAGTAGTTAAACCGCTGATGTGATGAACCTCTTGATGAAATTATTATAATATCATTATTTCTCACCTGATTTCTCCTGTGTGCGGTATAGGTTTTTATGTTGTGTGTTTTGTTGTTTTTTGTTTGCACCATTCTTTGCTTATGTTCACACCAATTATAATTGTCCTGTGTATTTATCTGTGACATGTCACGAATAAAGTATCTATCTATCTATCTATCAAACACTATTAATTTAACATATACTAAGTCAAGCTTCATATCCTATGCATATAACATTGGAGCGATGTAGGTAATTACAGGAATCCAGTCTTTGATTAAATGTGATGTACATTGATGAGATGAGTTCGATTAGGTATCGTAGCGTTCCCATATTTTTTTCACTTTTTTTTCTGCTCAAAATGAAGAAACATCATCAGCCCCAAAAAATGTTGGCTTTGAAAATTTTTCAGAATTTTTAACTTATGAAAAAAGTTCAACTCTGAAGGATGAAAAAATTTCTGAGTCTAAATATTTTTTTCACTTTTTTTTCCGCTCAAAATGAAGAAACATCATCAGTAACTAACGAAGTCAAGAGATTTCTACTGCAATCAAATATACTTTAAGGTCATAAGAGGAATGCGAACGTTTCTTATCAAGAGAAAGTTTTCCTCCATCACATTCTGGCAGCTATGCTTACGAATTCATAGTGAACAAATAGAGAAGAAGGAATATCGTTATTTGGATTGTGAAAAAAGTATGCGGACGTACTGGCAACAACCACTTCACAAAGAAAGGCATTGTCGTTCATTGTGCTTCCATGGCCAGAAGCCATCACATTCATTTGTCGCCATTGAAAGGATGATACAAAGATAGCAAATTTTCCGTATTAAAAATCCTCGAATATCTGAACAGCTCGAATTATTTCAGTTAGTTTGCTAGATAGACAATAAGGAGTTTTTCTCAAGGTCACGGACGTAATGGTATTTGGTCCAAATGACTTTCGGCAGCCACCATTAGAAGCTTCATAGTTTCAGCTACGAAAATTGTGCGTTGTTCTCCGTTCTGTTTGGGTTTTTTCGTCAGTACCCAAAAGGTGAATATCAACTCCGAAGATTATAGGATACAATATTTTGCGTTTCTTGATTCTTTTGTTAAGGTTATGAAAACGATAAGGGAGCATGGTTACCTTTTACATCCTCAAAGCCACACCACCACATGCCTCTCATTCGCGGAGGCTGACAGTTAAAAAGTGTAATCCAGGCGAAAAAAAAAAGATGTATTTTTAAGCTTGTTTCGAAAATGTGAGTTTGTCGAAGGTAATTGACTGCGTAGTAAACTAGCTAACTTCCACGGGATTAATTATAAACTAGTCTGTAGCTTAAATATGCTCTTTGTCAATTTCTATAAAAATGTTAAGCACCGTTGAGGGTAACGAAGGGTACATCAATCATTGATGATTATTGATTATATGCTTGAAAGTGCACCGTAGCTAGAGCAGACGGGTCATGAAATCTTTACGCGATGTCGATGACGTCAATCAACAGTCTGCTTGCTTGCCAAAAAGAACTTATTTGTCTCGATATTGATCATAGTTTCTAAGCTGGAAAACATCATTGAGTATCATCGTGGACTGATAGTTATTGTGTCAAGACATCGCTGATCTTTAGTAACTACATGTATAGTGACCAGTCTATATATGCTTCGATGCTGCATGCAATATGTTAAAGCATTTCTTAGAACCAAGAATACTGTCAAGTGTGATGAACTGTTCGTACGATTTCCTGATAATTCCTACGCCCGGATTAAAAAAGAAGATTTAAACCAGGTTTTCTTCCAGTATTTACACTCTCAATGCCCACACTGCGTGCAATAATTGATTGAAATCCAATAGCGAGATGCAGACCAGGAAATTACAACTTCCGAGTGACAAGCATGTTTAGTTTTGGTTCAGGAACGGGAAGACAATTAACTTTATTGTGTCCAAATATGATAATGTCAAATACCTGCCCGAGAGGGCTTGACCACCCAGGTTTTGGCATCACCCGGCTATGTTTAGAGGGAGTATATAGGCCATGAGATTCAGGATGTTGGTATTCCAACGCCAGATATTTTCCTATTCGCCCCTCTTAATTTAAACACTTGCATATTCATCGCACATCAGACATTGTTTTCTGGACTGCCAACCCAGTAGTTACGCTTATGATTCTAACATGAATTAATTTTCCAAGGCCCCTCGTGAAAAGTTTTGTTAGATCAGGCACTCAAACAATCAAAACTTTGATTCAGTTATGAGGCAGGTTATTGTCTTGCAAAATACAATATCCAGCAGTAACTGTCACACGAGAGTACCTGAAAGCAATTATTCATAATTTCGTAGAATTTAATTGACAGCAAAAGCCCGTTGCATTGGTCCCTCTACTACCATTATGGGGGTAAGGCTAGATATTTATGTCGTGCAATTTGTCTTGGGAGAAGTAAACTGGCGGCGATATCAACATTGTGTATACAGTACGGTGTTGATGAAACCTGCCGAGGAACGTAATGTGATTTGCGGGATGTGGCTGTGAAGTTTCAAACACTCTCTAAGTTCATCTTCTGTCTGTTCATTCTCATGGACACGATCGATTCGGTATTTGTTTCGAGGGCTTTGCAGAGTTGATAATATACATATACGTATAGAAGCTAACATTATCTTAACTGCAAAGCGGTGGCCTAAAATAAGGATAATTGGTGACAAAAGATCGAATGACATCATCGAGAAAAACCGCAGCCAATGACTGTTTGTTATCGTCGCATGGTCTCTCCTTACCAGTTTGCTCTAAGACAATTGTTTTCTCGCCCGGGTTTCTTGCACTCGTAGAAATGTTAACTCGGCTAGGCCAGGTAACGTGAACGAACGAGAAAGGGCAAGAAGCTCTCTAAGTATACCATAACCAACAGATTTATACAATGAACGGCGACTAATCAAATATTGGTGTCCTATATTTGTCAATTTACCAGATGGCCATAAATCATGCCAATGCTAACGCTTATCATATTGGTGCATGTTGACGATGAAGGCAGTCACCTTTGCCACTACGACCTGAACGCACTTTATGTTCATCACGTATACGGCAATATGAACCTCCTGCCAGGGAGAATCCCTCACCCAAAGACCAAAGCCACCACCCCCATAGATCCCCTTTTTCCCGCCATTGTCAGTTTAAACGAACGAAGGTGGATTTCGGGTGAGGCTGGAACTAAAAATTCGAGTTGTATATAGTAGCGACTGGTATGGCATGTTAGTCAAGGATGCCCCCTACCACCTCACACAAAGACAGGGTTGTTTAAACCACGTTTAGTGTAACGTAGTCAGTTAGCCTGAAAGTGAAAGACTTTGCTTAGTCTCCAGGATGAGTTTCATACAACCTGTTGACAGCTTTATCATCATCCGCTGGCTTCCTTTCCTTTCAGATTCAAATCTGCTGATAATTAGCCGACAATCAAACCGACTTCACATCTTGAATACTGCTATGAATAAATCTAATTTTCCTTGTCGAGATGTTCATGCAAAGAAGATTATGTAGGAAGTGAACGATCACAGATTCTTCCTTGAACTCAAGGTAAATCTTTGTAAATGTTTGAAAGGTTTACTCAAATTAGCTTCCAGCACATCTTGCACTTTAGGTGACTTCCTCGGTTGATGGGATTCTACCGCTGGAGTGCCTCATGTACAACTAAATTATATGTCCTCATTTTGTATCGATATTTTGTCAAACTTGTTACAGCACTGTATATATTTCAACACCATGCACCTCTGATTGTACCTAGTACGAAATAAACATATATATATATATGTACAATTAACGTTTTGAATTACACAAAGTTGTCTCATCTTCAAAACAGAACACAGGCTTTTGATATAATTTAAGAAATAATCTGTAGGCTATATGTCCTGCACTTATCAGAATGAGATGTGGCTTTCTCTAAAACATTTGCAAACAGGTTCGATGCTTATGCATGATATCCTCTGTCATAACGCCTTTACCTCTGGAGGGCTTTGGGTAGCGGAATGGAAGTAAATCTTATAGATGTCTAATACCCTTTTATATTGAATTATTAAAGCATGATTAATGCAGTCTGCAGTGCGTGGTTACAAATCATCTTCAGATGATATGATAATGCTAGATAGAGATGCGTAGGACTTACAAAAGTGTACGAATAATTTTTAAAGTAATTATATCTAACTCAGGTTATTATGTGATTTGTTTTTGAACAAAAAGTGATATTATCAACATCATGATTCTTTAAGAAAAATTTAATGAGATGTGCCTAAATGTCAATAAGCTTTTGCTGCTATTTCATAAAGTCTTGTTGATCAGAGTATGAATAGTCTAAATTCGGAATCTATTGGGCAACATATCGCCTACATATTTCAGAAGATTGTTGAACTAGTCTTTGTCGAAGAATAGAATCAATGTCACCTTTAATCTCTAGTATGTTACTTACGTTTCCTCCATGTGACCTTGATGTCTGACAGAACTGGGAACTTAAAACCCAGTAATTTGATAAGTCTACAAACACAGCAGATGGCAAGCCCTTGAAAAAATATATCAGACTTCTTTGACTTTCAAAAGAACACTTTTTTCTGACTTCTTAGCGACAACAATAAAAACTGCTCAATTACCTTCTACCTGACGTGTCTGGAGGGCAAGGCTCTAAATTAGCGAGTTAATTTCCACTCGACGCATCTTCTTAGCGGGCCAATAAAATAACGAGAAGAAAAAGTTGACGACTTAACGCTCAGCATTCTTTACACTGGGTAATGTTTTCCCGTAGCATGTGTGATCATTATGTTACTTCAATTATTTAGAAGTTTTTCTTGTTGGAAGGTGTTATGTCAGATATATAGGAGACTGCAGTAAAACGTAGAGTCAAACCTGAATCATTTAGGATCGTTGATGGATCGAGAGGAGGTGTTCTATAAATCACCGTCACTAGACCTGTCCTACTTAATCCAAAAGAGATTCTCGTGACTAATTACCAACCCCATTATACATGGATAGGAAGCTTAGGGTGTCATACCAATATCAATGGGACGCAGACGACGGAAGCTAAAAGAGATCGTCAGATATGTATATGTTTACACCTTCATGTATAAAACATATGTCAGATAGCAGCTCAACTGTACGGCCAATGTCACTGAAGGAATGTGACACTGACAAGAAGTGGACATCTTACGGTTGAGAGACTTCAGTCTATTAACACAGTTTCCGATCAAAGACAACATTATATTATTCCTACACGAATTCGCTCATCAATAACTCATCGTGGTGATTACTTTTGCAGTTGTGCAGGCAGTCAGCAGGGGTAACAGCGTATGTTATCACCCGCCACCCCTTCCATTTGCTAGATTAACTGCGAATACGACAACCAAAATTAGCTATGCATGAGCGATATTGCGTACGAATGAAAAGGTTTTGTTTTTGATCGGACACCGTGATGACGCTAATGTGTCCATGAACTTCGGGCCAACCCTGAAATCAGCAGATACCATAGTTACGAACCATTCTTGATAGACCCCTGTGGCTCACTAATGGACTGGCTTTTAATAATGGACCGCTACAAGCCCACGCTCTTCTCAAGGAGGATACCGCGGTGACGTCACATCACGTGATCACGACTACTGATAGCTCCTCTCATTTGCTTTGGCCAGTTGCGTTAACCTTTAAACAAATACTTAGGCCTACTCAGTTCGTCCAAAAATCAGAAAAACTAACTTGAATTTGAAAATTCCTAGAAGTGTATGTAAATTTCAACATTACCGTTTTGGCAAGAATCTAAAATCACGCTATCTTACCTTTAACATTTGTACGCCATCAGCAATTGCGACTGCTCGCAGGTGTTGTACGAACACTCGAGGAGCCGGCCGGTCTGGCATTTCTCGTTCATTATACAACTTATCAGCAGTGTATAGATGTGAATGCACCCAGTGACTTCCAGTTGAAACAACACGGACAGGCAGAATGAGGCTTGAATATCGGCATCCAAAGCCCCAGTGAAATGAAGTTTTGCCATCATATCATGTTCAAACGTAGCCGACACAGATACATCTTTTAGCGAAAAAGATTTACTTTCACCACAAAATCGGTGTCGAACAGAATGCAGAAAATGAATGTTTCTTGTCCGATTGTTACATCAATGGAATAAAACATTCTTATCAGGTCCGTAGGTTGCGTTTTAGATTGCAAGTCGTGGGTGGTGTAGGTTATTGACCCAAAAAGGTTTTAAACTTTGCAGCCTGGAGATGAGTAACGTTTCATTTTGGTACGTATAGTGTAATAATAGCATTCCGCGAAGATGACGTCACTGCAGCTGCTGCCCTCTATTTCCCCATCGCTGAATTACAGGCAATGTCGGACAAACATGCGGTTTCGTAATGGATTCAGGCTTTCTAACTTGGGCAGTTAGATTTAATCTGGCACATGTCCGAGTGTTGGAAATACTACATAATTGTTCTGAATATTTCTCTCTCTGACTCTATGGTATCATTCATGCTAAAAACAATGCAGGGTCAAAGATAATTGACTTTGAAATAAGCTCAAATGCGTAGAAATTAGTGTCGATGTCCGACTGTCACGTGACTAAAACGTCATCAATATCTTATGCAAATGACCTTGTGAGCTATAAATAGTAACTTCGCGGAATGCTATTCAGATTTACTGTATAAACTAAGCTTAAAAGGCTAGATTCTAAACCATGACGTCAACGTAGACGCCACTTTTTTCGTTTAGAAATGCGTAGTTGTTATAGTACAAAAAACCTATTTCAAGCCGTAAAGTGGCATTGTCACTTTCTCCGAACGATGTTGCCAATCAAGTGAACAGATGTACATATATAGATATATCATCTTGTCCAATCTGATCAAGATCTGCGTGATACATTGCTGATTTAGTCAATAGAGAAGAGCTAATCAAGGTGTTACCCTTTAGGCTTCCTGGGGTTTTTTCTGAGTGGGATAAACATCGACGGTCTAGACGAAAACTAGTAATTGGTCGGACTGTTAGCTGGCATTAGGAAATATATGTATAACGGAGCAACATATGTGCGGTTGTACACTTTGAACCTACAAAATATACCCATGTCACCATCAAATTAGATTTGTGTGATGACTGGATAAATGCAAGCTCCGGCACTTGCTGTCCTCTAGAAGAAAGTCCCAAGGAATGCATTTATCTCGATAGAGACTTGTGAAAAGACTGGTGAAAAAAGGCTCCTAATCTCACGATATGACCTTGAATAATCCTCGAGAACCTGTAACCTAACGAAGTCGATATCCTCTGCCCTTTCTAATCATCCTCCCATTGATAACCACTCAGGACGAATCAAGTCTATCCACGGCTAATTGAAATGTCTGTGCACCACTAATTGAATGGTCCTCGGTCTGCCTTTCGCTATGTGGGGCCATAATGGAGCTAATGGTGGGCAAAAATCAACCTATAAAAACATGCAGATCATCATACTTCGCTTCCGAATCTTTGCGTGTTTACGAAGAGTTGGACGCATTTTTTTCCGATTTTGTCGCTGTTGACTGATGGCAATATTGAACTCCCACGCGCAACAGTAGTAACGGTTTCTGTTAGCGCTAATTGATAAATCGAAAAAAAAATCGATAAATGTTTTCCTTTATCTGAACTTGCATCGCAATCAATTTGTGAAATGAATGAGTGAAATGAAGTCAACTATATGACCTTCATATTGCTGTCCATATTCATCATTCAACCATCGTTTAAAAAATATGGAGAAGTTTGTCCTCCTGGTCCCCAAGATCTTAACTAAAACTCTTACAAAAAAGAATCTTGCAACAAATATACATGTTAATGTGCATTAAAACTGACAATCGTATGAGAATGCTATCAGGATTTTCGGCTTGGGAATCTCGAAAGAATCTTATCGGTATATCCTAAGTCCAGCCTAGGTTATTACCCCGACCATTATGATATCTAATTTTAGCATCAGTCTATTCATTTCTGTTGCCAATCCGTGTGGGAGAAAGTTGACCCCAAAACGACTGCCTTGGGCCCCCATTAAAGCATTAGTCACCTAACATTTGTTTTATCTTTAGCTCCGAGCTATCGTGGGGAACATACGGCAGTTTGCTTCTCCCGTCGAGGTAAACATACTTTCGATGGTCACAATACCTTCAACTTAATGGCTTTCAGCTCCAGCGCATGTGTAGGTTGAATACCATATCGTCTTATTCGATATCAGGGGGATTTGGTTTTAATGTGCTGCGCTTTAAGCCATGGGTGAAAGTTGCTCACCACGCAGACCCCTCCGCCTCTCCCCGATAATCTGTCACGTGTCCTCCAGGCAGCTTATTGCAGGCGGTGTCATCTCTGACACTGCTGCTCATGATTATCTCTCCTAGTAGCAAGCTACATCGATCAATGTCAATACAAGTAATAACTGTCTGCTATTTTATGCTGTATCGGTTGCCTAGGTACGAGGATTATCGGATTAACAGGTGTTTGACTAGTGTCGAGGCTGAATGATACTGAGCATAAAACCAATGGGATCGGATGGTGGGGAGCAGTGGTTCGTTCACCGTCACTTAGAAACCTTGGACCCAAGTAACGAAATCTGGATTCAGTCTGGGTGGAAGGATCTTCTAATGTCTCCTTCACTTCTCTACCAGGATGCTTACATTCCAATAGCTTACTAAACATCAAAGGCTTTTTAAGGAACTGAGAAATATCAAGACAGAATTGGATTGCTTTCATGCACTTTATCCTTAAGTTAAACTCAGCGATGGCGACAGATGGATATATCTCTGATGACTATGTATGTTTGCTAACTTTAGGTTGATATAAACCCTGTGGATACTTCAGTCTTCATGACTTGCAAGCACTACTCTTATACTGGTATTCAACACTTGTTGATGAAGAAAGTGTTGGAGTTACTGTACTTACCTTATAACTCAAACAACCTATTTTGTACTTTGAGTTACTCTTTGATGTTGACCATTATATAAAGTGTATGGGCTATCATATATCGTGGTGTCGTGGATGATAGTCATATCCTAACTTTCTCAGCTGCAATTGTTTGTCTTTTTGGATCCACATATTCTAGTTTCAAAAGATATTTTTGACTATGAATATCAATATTACCATGGATTATACCAGTGATAACGTGTCTTTGTTGAACGAAACTAATCTGAACGGGACACACGGTACTAATGGGTCATTGGTGGACTCAGACCAACAACAGCAAGTCATGGAAATCCCATTGTATCTTTGGTTGATACCGACAGCTTTTTACATCTTCATCTTCACCTGTGGAGTGACAGGAAACTCCCTGGTCGTGATCGTGATTTGTAAAAACAAGGATATGCGCAACACAACCAATTATTTCTTGACAAACTTGGCCATCGCGGATTTGTTGGTTTTGGTTGTATGTATGCCGACAGCTTTGATGGAGATCTACACCAAGGAGATATGGTACCTGGGAGAAATTGCATGTAAGTTGTCACCCACCAGATATTTGGGTTTTTTTCGAGGACGACACCACAAAAATTAAGGTCTGGTTGATTAGTAGTCTAATTGCAAGTTAAACGTATGCCTTTCCTTTGTTTTCAGTCGCCCTTCATGGGAGCAATTTGTGTTTAATCTTATACTGATAACTTGTAAATTGCGGCAGCCATGCGGCCGTTGGGGTGACCCTGTATAGTTGACCACACGAGGCCAAAGTTACTCCGCGAGGCTGGTCAGATATGTAGTCTTTCCCGTTCATTCCTTTACATCGTCCATCCAAATCATCTTTGGTCGACATGGCCGAAAAAATCCGTGAACAAACGGCTGAAATTTGTCAAAAGCTGAAAAACCTTTGTTTTTAGCAATGTTTACCTCATCTGTTCTGTGCCAAGTGGTTTTACTGACAGGAGCTAGTACAAGACGCACCAGAAAGATACTATCCAATTGGTTAAAAGGAATTGAGAATTCTTCATCTAACACTGCTTCAGCTGAAGGAGTGTAAGTAGGCCTACTTGACGATGTATCAACACTCATGTTTCAAGGGGTTTCATAGGTCTATTACGTCATCTTGTCTACTGTGAAGAGATCTTCCAGAAGTTGGGACCGTGGCATAATGGTATATCATTGAATGGCGCGGTTTTGTAGCTGGCACTGTTCTCTCGTGATTGTTGGTACTTTCCATATCTGAAGGATGCTTCTTTCACACCCATTCTCTCCAATCATAGAAACTAACTGTGTCTGTTGTAACAACCACAAATATATGTTTTTATTATTAAGGATTCGAAAATAAGGCTATCCATTAGAATTTCCTATTGTCAGAATGGAACCGGAGAAATCTGAAATGTTTCATAAAGATTTATTCAGATGGCGGATACAGGTTACTGGAATTGCATATCTTGAGAGAGAGAGTTGGTATCCCGCATGCATATTGACACAGGTGTCATTCCTATTGTGACAAGTCAGCAATATTTGACTATACTCGCCACAAGTAGTTTGTTATGATGTATTCTGACTGACGGTTCAATCTTCAAATACGACCTGTGAACAGCCAAGCTGAACAAATTTCGAAGGTGCAACGGACTTTTTTCAATTGCAAAACTATGTCGCAACGATAACCAGACTGTGGTGATTTGAATTAGTATGCCGGTTGTGGGCTGCCTGGCATGAGACTCGCCGCAATCATTTAATTTGTGACTAGTTGAAAATGAGTGGCGAAATAATGATGACTTGACTTATAAAATCGTGTTGTCAGTCAGCTTCTCTGATGCAAAATATATCGTTACACATGCTTGTCTCTTGACCTCTGCCGTTTGTTCTTTCCACCCAAGTCGTGTTTTTTGTGACAAAGACTACTGCTCGTCTTATAAAATCAGAATTCAAATTCCGATTTTTTTTCATTATCTCCGAGAATCATCCATTCGCTGATGATTTTTTGAATATTTCATAGTTCCTCTAAAACACCTCTGCCGCACATTGCGATGCCGTGATTACCGCCTCATTATAATCCCCTCTCTTTGAAACCCAACCTGACAATTGCATCCTGACTTCCCTCCCCTAATAGGTGCTAAAACATGATTAAAATCGCTTTAATGCCAAGTGATAACTCGTTAAGTGTTTTAAAAACTTCTTACCAGCAACCTTTTCTGTCCTAAAAGTCTTCTTATCCTGAACATCTCCAACTCCTCAAAGCAATTCCGGCATTAGGAGCGATAATTAGCTTGGATGCTGCATGTTTTTACACCACCATCAAGGTGCGTGAGAGAGATTGATGACTTTCATTCCGGTCCATTGATGATATTTGTTTCCATATTATTTACCTCAGCCTTTACTCGAAACGACGAAGTTTTACAACCACTTTTCGTTCAGTCCAGTAAGGTTATTAAATTTCTCTTATGGAGTTTTTTAAAATTCATTTTCAATTTCAGCGTTCTCATTGGAAGCATAGAGTAAAACCAATAGCCACCGGTACAACTGGCGAGTTGATTCCCTAGTTGCCATGGGGCCACTATTTTCGCCTCTGCATTCTTGTCAGGTACTTGCCTCAGGTCATTGCTTATTAATGCAGGAAACCAACCCTTTACATCCCACGTGTCCACCATGTTTAACTGTTTAAAGAATTGAGTAAACAGCAATGTCTTTCTTCTCAATGCAGACACATAGAGATGAGGCCAGAACTGAGTTAGTCAAGAAGTTGCCCTTATGCTCGCTCGCGTGCTCGCATCTGGGCCTGGATGTTTAAGGCACGTTTTGTCACTGACGCTGTGGTTAACTTCTCGTTATCTCCTTCAAGTAATCCCCTTAGGCTTAACGCCAGCGTTAGTCACTAAACCTGTTTTGAGCCAACGGGCCCTGGTTATTGGAAACAGCAACTTCATCAGCAAAACATAACAGAATTGCTCAACGTTCGCACTGGCCTTGAAGTAATTCGAGTCTCAATTAGGTTTTCTGATAGTTTCTTATTTCATATTTATTAGTTTCGTATTCCCACAGAGTATGTCACATCGTGATGATCGAGCAAGTTTTATCTATTATGAAGGCATAGTTGGCTGGAAATGGCTACAACACAATATAACGATTTGAGTTGGCTCGTTTTTTCGATAAGTTTACCGGTGATGTAGGTTGCAGTCACTTTATCAAGCCTCACTTCAAACCTCACTTTGTTCATGCACTTGAAAACAGTCTTAAAAAATGGCTTGGATGATATGTCTGCTTGGTGTACTTTGTCAAAGATGAATATGATCCGTTTGCAAAGAGTGCTTTGATGTAATGTCACCGATACTTGTATAAATACAGCCATATAGATATGGTTTTATCCAACGACTCATGCATCAGTTGGAGACCATGTCTTTCTTTAAGGCCAAACACCAGTGCCACTTGAAACCAAAGCCGTGGTATCGCGCTTAATACCCATACTTGAAGGACAAGCTGCTGTTCCAGCTTCACAAACACATAACAGGAATGACAGTCGAACAATATAAAATCAATCAATTGTACATGAAGTGATGAGTTATTCAATTTGCTGACTGAAATGTGTTGTTCAGCTGGTTTGTCTTCCATCAAGATTTCTCTCAGTTTCACATCGTTATCATCCGAGAAATGGGATGAGTTTTTGTTCTTTCCTTACATGGTCTGATCAATGGCTTTAATTAACGTAACTGTAATAGTCACATCTCCTTCTTCATGACAATGCTAAATATTCCATTTCCAAAGATATGTCGTATCGACTAGACATACTCAGTGACGAGTTAAAATTTTCATTAAGCTTTAACGGACATTTATTTGAAATGAACTACGTTAAATCATTTTTGATTGAGGTGTCTGGGTGTTCCATGGACAGGTTAATACTGCTGGTCTTTTGAGTTCATGCTTTGCCTAAACATTCACCGATCCCATGGGTCTCATCGACTGCAATATGAATTAATTCTGCTAAGTGATTTCGGCGTTTTATGTTTGGTTTATCGTCCTTAATGATGAATAAATGCATCTCTTTGCCAGTGTCCCACTGTTGATGTTAACTTAGCCTGACACTGCATTGTTGAAATATGATTTATAACTGCTTGCGACTTATCACTTTAGAAATTACAGAGGGATCAGCAGATGGCCCCATAAATTGAAAACAGTTGGTTTGTTAGGGTGTGTTTTGTTATCAGTCTGAACCCTGGCTAGGATGTGCAGCTTTCTATTGGTAAGTCTAGTCAGTCTGAACCCTGGCTAGGATGTGCAGCTTTCCATTGGTAAGTCCAGTCAGTCTGAACCCTGGCTAGGATGTGCAGCTTTCCATTGGTAAGTCTAGTCAGTCTGAACCCTGGTTAGGATGTGCAGCTTTCCATTGGTAAGTCTAGTCAGTCTGAACCCTGGCTAGGATGTGCAGCTTTCCATTGGTAAGTCTAGTCAGTCTGAACCCTGGCTAGGATGTGCAGCTTTCCATTGGTAAGTCTAGTCAGTCTGAACCCTGGTTAGGATGTGCAGCTTTCCATTGGTAAGTCTAGTCAGTCTGAACCCTGGCTAGGATGTGCAGCTTTCCATTGGTAAGTCTAGTCAGTCTGAACCCTGGTTAGGATGTGCAGCTTTCCATTGGTAAGTCTAGTCAGTCTGAACCCTGGTTAGGATGTGCAGCTTTCCATTGGTAAGTCTAGTCAGTCTGAACCCTGGCTAGGATGTGCAGCTTTCTATTGGTAAGTCCAGTCAGTCTGAACCCTGGCTAGGATGTGCAGCTTTCCATTGGTAAGTCTAGTCAGTCTGAACCCTGGTTAGGATGTGCAGCTTTCCATTGGTAAGTCTAGTCAGTCTGAACCCTGGCTAGGATGTGCAGCTTTCCATTGGTAAGTCTAGTCAGTCTGAACCCTGGTTAGGATGTGCAGCTTTCCATTGGTAAGTCTAGTCAGTCTGAACCCTGGCTAGGATGTGCAGCTTTCCATTGGTAAGTCTAGTCAGTCTGAACCCTGGCTAGGATGTGCAGCTTTCCATTGGTAAGTCTAGTCAGTCTGAACCCTGGCTAGGATGTGCAGCTTTCCATTGGTAAGTCTAGTCAGTCTGAACCCTGGCTAGGATGTGCAGCTTTCCATTGGCATTGTATGCTAGGCACGAGTCCCGCAAAGACGAGTACATCAATATAGCCATATAAAGACAACCTGTCTCCTGACGGACAATATTGCCGGATTATCTGACTGTAGGCTGTCAACAAGTCAATTAGCATTCCCTTGTTGCTTCCTCTTTATTCCGTTAGATAGATTCATGCAGCGATTGCCATCCTTCGAGAGCTTCTGGTGCAGGAAACGCTCACCGAGAATGGCCAATGCAGAGGAACTTGACCTGGTAATCTTTGTCGTCCTACAAATCAATGACAGAGGTCGATCTGACTGCACACCATCCTTGGGGAGCTTTCGTCATGAGAGGCGTTTACCGCCAGCGGTCATTCCAAACATGACTTCGGTCAAAATCAATTATGGGAATGACGTTTATGGGTAATCCAATTCGCCTATTTCTAATTGTATAAGGATTACGATAACAAGTGAATGCGAAAGCGATGTTGGCTGTCTCTGGAATTGACGAGCCTTGTTTGCTCATTCGCTTTCTTTATCGGGCAGTAGCTGCCTGGCCACGACTGCATTGCCCACTGCTTATTTACAATCCTCACGAATAAATCACAGCAAGTCATCAGAAATAGTTTTTCACAACGAACATTGCCCATCACGTTCAAATTCTAATAACCACGCGAGATAACGTTTATAATGCTGCATTATTAAGTTGCCTGACCTCGATGGTCAGATGTGTTAGTTCAACATACGCCTGGAGTGAGCGGTAATTTAACTATCACATGCACAACCGATTTAACGTGTGTATGTTTCGTGCAAGATGTCCTCTGTCCAAAGATGAAGACCACTTTCTCATCTATATGATGGTCTGATTACCCTAGAAGGCATATTATTAACACCATGCAAACACCAACCTACTTCAGGTGGTCACGCAAACACCAAAGGCCGCCCGCACGGTCTGACTGGATGTTGTTGATCAGGGACATCCAGACCCATTAGGGATTAGTCCATGGTGCCGTCGTTGTCCTAGATGTACCTTTCAATCTGATCATTCAGGTTGTCTCTGTCTGTTGTTGATCAGAGGCATCACGAGATTAGTCCATGGTGTCGTCTTGATGAAGGTTGAGATCAATGATCTTCTGATCGAAAAACATACAAAAGTCGTCCTCTTTATGGAGAGTTTTATCAGTTTACGTACGATTGAATGATTCGCTTGCTGAAAAGAATACTTTAGTCCTCAGAGACGTGAGAATACGAAACCAAAAATCTAAATGATAGCTGAAAACTAATTTCACGAGGCAAGACGCATGTTTTGCAAGTAGTGGGAAAAGCCAATCTACCACGAAGTTCGTGACAATATTGCCCCTCATCTCTATCTGATGGTTAGTGTCGTTGTTTACAACTAGATTGTGTTCATCACATGAAGGTTATGGTCGTATTGGTTTTAGTGACCAGTCGACTTTTTGCTTTGGACTAACTTATTGCCAGCTCATTACAGCCAGTTCTGCACCCATTGTGTTATAAACTTGGGATGAATGTTTTTCTCGTTGCTACAGATGGACACGAGCACTGGTCTCTAAACATGCTCTAATGAATATAATGGTCTTCGGCCTCAGCCTTGTATCATGGATGGTCGTGGTCCAACATCATGAACAGTTTCTTACAAAAGAAATTGCGTTGGCACGTACCAAACCCATCTCCGTAAGATTCGCCATAATAGTGTAGGCCTGTTCGTGACTTCAGAATTCTCTGACTGAGGTGGATTTGGTGGCTGTGTGAGCGCAATAACGATCACGGGGCCTTCTGCATTTCATATTTCATCGGCTGAAATGAGCCTCGGTCACCAGATTAAGTTGATAATGTGTGGGACATGAATACTTCAGGGAGCCTATCCTCCTGACTGACTCTGATCACGGAACATTATCAAAATAATCGGATGAGCTGTGGATAAAATTTTTAGACTTTTCCAAGTCAGTTTATGCAGCAAATATGAGCCATGTTCCTGACTTACAAATCTCCTGGGATCCAATTGCAGTCGAATTTTGTAAGGCATTCTTTGCTAAGCTCGTCAGATTTTAGGAGATATTTAGGATAACTCGTTGTTTTACTTTGGTCTCAGCCCATAACCTACACCAAGGATTGTGTTAAACCTTTCACCACTCTGACATTGTCAAAGATAAGCCGGTTTGTTGGTAACAAAGATACTGTTGACGTTTCTTCAACATCCGAGAATTACGATATTCATGACACTCAGACTGGCTTAACAAACGCCGTGGGACAGAAACAGTATCCGATTGTTTAAAAAAAAGTATCTCAGCTGTCATCTCTGCCAGTCCTGTTTATTGTTTTAGAGGTGGTTTATAGCAATGCCCTTGAATCTGAATAGATAGAAATAAAAAACTGGTAAAACCAGAGAATGGTGAATATGAAGTTTTTCTCAGCAAAGACCCAAACATAAATCCCCGTCTTGCTCTTCGTGATGGTTCTTAAAACATACGAGACCTTTCCTTTATATTGGGTAAAGTTCTAAAAAAGGTCTTCATGCGTGTTATTGACAGATAAGGTGGTAACAGTCCCTCCAGGTTCGTTGCAACAAATCAGCGAGAAGTGCAAAATAAACGTACGCTTCGAGTAAAAATTGTTTTCGTGCATGCCTCATCGTTACTGGCAAACCCACGCATGCTTGGCCTCTTTTATCTTGTAAATAGCGACATGAAACCGATACTTCCACCTTTTTCCTCATTCCATTACTACAAAAAATCTTCTTCCTCGCTTTCTTCCCCTGGCTCTATATGGTACTCTGTCAGTGCCATCGGCAGTGCCTTTCCATAACAACGTCTAAGTGCTATTGACCAGTAGTTCTCCCACCGTGATAGTGGTTTTCAAACGACGGAACATTTAGTTCGGTATATACATCATTGCGGAGGCCAACCATTTGACTGCAGTGGGTTGCGAATGAGCTGCGGTGAGATTGCGATTAAACATTTCTGCAGCGAAATATACTGTATACTCACCGGCCTAGGCAGAGTTCAATCATAACTCCTCCCCGCTTTGTTTTCTCCTCGTGGTTCAGGACAAGTTCAACTCTTGTCCTACGGACTTCGCCTCGGCCACTCAGGATCTCTTCCATGTTGTGTGTGGTCTGCCCTGCGTCTCTTTCCTTGAGAATACCATCTCAATGCATCACGTTCTGCTATCATAATGACATCAATGTTATCAAAAGAATTGGCATATTGTGATACTTAAGTATGTGTAATGAAGTGAATAACACTTTACCTACGAATCTTCGAAGAAACTTGTACCGAATCTACAAGAACCTTTTCGGGAGCTGGGAAGGTATCGGTACAAGTTATATAGAGGACAGGTACTAGATTTTCGATGAAATCAATGCGATGACAGATGAACTTTGGTATTCAGCTTTAGCTTTTAACGATGACAGATTGGGAGGCTACGATTACCGTCTGTTTAGTCACTCAGGACGGAGAAATAGATAGAGTCGATAATTATGTTATCGGTGGAGATATCAGTTGGCCAACTTACACTCTTGACAGAAATAAACTTCTCATGTAATATTCAAGAGGCTGCTCTCTCATCAGTCATTGGTATTAGTATTCCGCAGTCAAGATAAACTACTCCTGGCGAGGAGTATGTTCTTGCTCTCTCGA
The DNA here is from genome assembly GCF_910592395.1 of Lineus longissimus. Lineage (NCBI taxonomy): Eukaryota > Metazoa > Nemertea > Pilidiophora > Heteronemertea > Lineidae > Lineus > Lineus longissimus. The sequence continues at coordinate 28,479,757 of NC_088309.1, read as the reverse complement.
ACTCAGACTTTTCGTGGTCTTGCTTGCCGTACGGGATATGTCAAGTCCGGATCATTAGGTGAAGTGCTTCAACCAACAGACTGTGCCCGAGATGTAGCTAAAGCAAACAAAATGTTGTTGTTATTACGCAGTTCTGATTGGTAATCAGCTGTATTTCAAAGTTGATCTATCGTCGTATTTATTTCATCTAAAAACTAGATTACGTTATCCTCTAAATAACCTGTACCAATACTTTCCCCGCTCAAAAATCCCGATAAGGTTCATGTAAGATTAGTCAAGATCTAATTCAGTTTCGTATTCATGCACGTACATATGGGCCCAGGTCAACGATACTTGAAAGGGGCCAAATGATTTACCCATCATCGTCTGAGCGCATATTATACCAATATTGGCAAATCATGAGATGTGTTACTACGATTTCTGAAAACACTACTAGTCATTGCCTCGCAGTTTGTTCAGCTAAGAGACGCCAGCCATCTGTTCAAGTTGGGCATAGAGAGAGTCGATATCAGGCGGTTCTGCTTTAAGTTCCATACAGTATTGCAGGTTCATCCACTCTAAGTGAGCTGTATAATGGGCTCATGTTCATGGGGAGAGGTCAAAGCAAAAGTGAGCACACAGGGCCGTCTCTCCGAGCAAGGCATCATGACGATTTCCACTAACGCACAATGTTCTTTTTTGTCTATTGGATGACACGCTTAATATTAATGGCGAATGGTCGACTTGGGCCCTGGATGTTTGCAGATCGTCAGGATTAGGAGGTCAGAAACATGAGATGCATAAGAAAGGGATGTTGAAGATGAGCTAAATTCTATTAAGGGTCTCCCTCTCGTGATGTTGACCCTCTGTAAACTTACAATGGTAAAGAATTTGTGATCTGTATCTTTGGATGGAATCCCTCAGCCCGAAGATGGAGACGGAGACAGATAGTTGGTTAGATTAAAGAACAAGCTTGTGAACCACAGATCCTCTCTCAGTAGGCCTAACATGCAACAGTTGGATTTACTACTTGCAAATTTGGCAAGCAGGCAGTTTGCAGTTGACACAGTAACAACTTCTCTCATGTGCCTACATACATGTGGGGTGTCCCCAAAATGCTACGATCTGCGCATCAACAAACGTTGTGCAGCTGGGAAGCGAAATGGTAAATAAGGTGGACTGTGGTTTATACAGAGAAAGGTATCAGCAAAATGAATTATTTATTTTCCAGTTTTGATATTTGAGTTTAGCCATGTGTGGAACCAGAAACCAATAATATCACCAAGGTTTTCGAGAGCAGACGTGATGTTTGTAACGTTTCGCTACTCTACGGAATGCAATAATGGCAATATCAATCAACTTGTTGATCAGCGTTTATGGAAATAGTCACAATGGCGTACTGTGAGCGTTCTAGCTATCTGTCTTTAGTATCGTGGTGGAGGCGCCTATCTAGCCAAGTCTCCATTCACACGCCACTGTCTCCTGTCGCTATAATTACGAGCATCATGCGACATCACTTGTGAGTTGACTTTCTTCGTAATACTTAGACAAGAGTCTGTAGTCTTTGTAGAGTGTGATGAAAAGAAGAAAACACTATGTCTGAAAGGTGAATAATAAAAGAAACTACAGCCCTGTTCTTGGGTTGCCAAATGGATATGACCAAAGCGAAGGGTTGCCACTATTAAAACTTGACCGTTTTACATATCTGGCTTATAAACCTGAAAATGACCAAAATGATAGGGCTAGACATCCCTGTGGTTTGTTGTCTGGCTCAAATCATTTTCACAACCTGTTTCGTTTCTTAATCTACCAGCGTTGGCGTCAATGTCCTTTGGACGGGTCTTATGTCTTGAACGGTTAGTCATCAGAGAAAACTTTTGAGACATCGCGGTAATGTTCTTTTTATGTATCATCTCGCTTAAACTACACTTTTCTATTAAATTAACCTAAAGTGAAGTAAGCCGTTTGTTAAGAGGCTGGCTCAGCTGGTAGACAAACTAATGCGCCGTGTGTGTGAGCTGAATATTATACAATCCACTCCATGTCCTACTCGCCACGAGGAGGTGCAACTTTATTGCGCGGGATTATGACATCCCAATAGAGCTGAGTAATAGGAAAAGCACCAGACAGTTTCTTTTGATGGAGATACATTTAGTATACAGATCAAAGCCAGTGTAAAACAGGAATTTCCAAAAACTGATTTTTGGAAAAACTTTGCTGTTCAATCACATGTGCTGAAGCCTTTATTGTTATTGTTATCATACCCATTGACACGTCATACTGTTGGTATATGATTTGTATGTCTGTACCTCCTGTCGAAGGCAAATTTGAGAAAGTGGACGCCAGTTGGAATGCTCATTTGAATTCTTGTCCTTGTCAGAGAAGTAAACCATAGCACGCATCAGACGATTTATTATTCATTATTATCTCGTTTGATAAAAAGCAGATCTTCCTGATTTGGTGATGAATACTAAATCGAAACTCCGTCGGCTGTTGTCGGTGACAGTAGCGTCGTTAGAAGGATCGCCCACGAGAGGGTTTCTCGCCGTGGAACTCCTGGTTGGTGTGTTTACTTGACACTATGGCATATGTGCCTAGCGTTGATCACGCCGCTGAAGCGAAGTGTTTGCATTGACACGGCGTCTAATATCTACAAAATGGTTCTAACGGGGGAGACGGAACCTGCTCATGTTTACTTGAACTGTCATAAAACCCATTTAGACTCAGACGAGTAGTTGTAGGCAACACTTTGAAACTACTTCGTGTGTGGATTGAACAAATTAGGTGCAAGTAATAACTGAAGTATGCAAAGATGCTATTTTGAATGAACAACTATACAGCTCATGTCATCCTGAAACAGCCTTAACCTATCGAGAACAAGCTATTTTCCGAGCATTCACCATTGACACAACCTATATCGGAAGTCACAGTTATGACTCCTCGCCATCTTCTCTGTCAACACCTTGCCATCCGTGCTGCTTTATGATTGTTGTTCCAGAACGTATTATCCCCAGGGAGACTTGTACTGACGAGATACCAACATTGGCGACATTTGCATTCCCGAGGTACCAAAGGTGCCATCACCTCTACCTGATTGTGAATACCTTTGACATGTTTGCCTTGTTTGCGAATAATAATTAACAAACTCGCATGAGTCGGTGACCTTCTGGGAAGCCCTGCTGCAATTTGCTTTGTTGCGAGGTTTGGAAAAGGTCTGAGGGTCCAATACAAGCTTTCAACGCTAACGGATGAGATTTCATTTAATAATCGTCACCGGCGTAAAGGTTTGGTATCCTAAGGCTCATATCCTTGGCTTTTTCAGAAGTAGAGTGGAACCTCGGTACCACTCATGGGACTGAGGGATAATATAGCCGCGTTTCATATGTCAGTTTTTCCTTTTGGTCGCTGGTGGTGGTCATTTCTTTCTGTGTTCATTATTGCATTGTCAGGTGGTACACCTTTTGCTTGAATTGAATTACTTGGGATATCGGACACTGCTGATGTTGCTTCGCGTTCCGACTTGATTCTGAGCTTCACACTCAGACATTCAGACATGAAGCCATAACAATAATTAATAGAACCCGGACGAGTTGAGCGTAACATGCGCTTTGCGTAGAGACAAATATGCATTGTTCGTTAGGCCATTAGGAGTAGATGGAACACCCCTAAACTACCCAGCGAAATGTAATGATATCTGCACTGTCTGGCTCCTTTGTCATCGTAAACTATGCTTAATGGTAGAAACAGGCTTAGTGATGGGAATATATCAATGTATCATGTTAGTTTGGATTAATGTCAGTAACGAGAAAGCTAATCCGAGCTCTCCCAATAAGTTGATGATATAGCAATACCCTTTATACCCGTAATTATTGATGAAAATTCACAGGAGACAGCCTGGCGTACTGCCTACGATAATCAGCATTGCATCCAGTCGCAACTTTTCCCTTTTTTTGGCAATGGTGAAAAATGTCTTGGAAACACATGGCTGGTACTTACTGTAGTATACTCGTCAGCACTAGTTACACATATAGCTGACTTAGCTGCTCATCTCGATCTCTCGATTTATATGATCGTATTCAATTCATCTCCAAGTTTCTAAATACTTTTGACAGTTCAGCGCTCCTGATGAATGTTTCATAGTTTCGCAGGTGATTTGATACATACACAATATTATGTTATGTCTGTTGGCTGTCTCATTAGAAGCAAAATACCTCTTCTGGCATACTCAAGTTATCAAATGCAGGATAAGGGTGACATCGTAATGAGATTGCGTGCCTGAGTGGTAACTTTCACAATTTTATATGGTGGAGTTTTCTACAGCAAGAAAAAATAAAGAAGTTGCTACGGCTCAATGTATGTAATATGATGTATGAAAGAGTGTGTGTTTTTGTTGGTGTTTGATGAATGGTAACCAAGATTGATACGACACCGAAATAATGATATGATGAGGACTGAAAATAGGACAAAATCCTATGGCGGTGATTCGAAAATGAATCTTGCAGCCGATAAATGATAATGATGATAATAGACTTGAACACAAGAGTCACTCGGTGTGATATCACACTGATTTGTTGGTATTGTTGGTGGATCTTGTCCACATATCAATCATGCTCGGGTCAGAAACCGCTGCCGGGTTAGCTCCATCGATCGAGCATAGGAATCAATTGGCGGTATCTTTTATTTCGCGATTACCATTGTACAACAATCAGGTATCGTGAGGGTCAGCCCGCTTTGACAGTTCATAAACCAAGCAACGGCTGCTGGCTCATATAAACATTCACAATTGACGTGTCTGCGATGGGCGGAAAATGGAAACCAATTTCATTTCCATCTCGGTAACATCCTGCACTTTTAAAAGCCTTTTTGGGTCATGCACGCTGCTGTGTTGGTTGTTATGAAATACGGTTGAATCTAGTATGTTAAGTGACATTGTCCTGTAAAATTATCGATATCATAGTTTTTACTTTAATAGCAAAAAGTTGCTTTGTAGGTGCTTCTATGCAAGCAATGAAAATAGCACTTAATATATTGTAAGTGTTTTCCATTTGAATTCATTAGATAAACTTAACGTGCGTCTCGTTCTAGGAATGTCCATTAACGTGTCTGAGCCAAAAAGAAAAGTAAGAAACAGATGGGAAGCGTCCTTGTGGCAACAAAAACGCCCACTCCTAAGTTTCTTTCAGCCTTCGCTTTTAGTTTATGAACCAAGTTTCTTAGCAATATATCATCCAGTTAGTAACATATGAAATAATATCGCGATGGAGTAGCCTATTTTGCTGATGCCCGGTGGTAGATGTGGACATGGCCCGAGACACGAGAGCCAAATGAGGTATATTACTATTGATATTAATCTGCCACTCCGGATGTGGCACATAATGCAAACGGAGATAGAGTTACCTTCGGTAATCTTCACGGCGTCTCTAGTACATCAGTGTGTATACATGAGAACCATAAGCTGGCGTCTTGACCAATTGGTAAACCATTCACAGATGGTCAACAGGCCACTAATACAGATAGCATGGCTGTCATTCTTGAACATGCCAATGTTTGCATTTTCACGCACGTTTTCAACTACCACAGTCACCTCGTTTAATTCAGGGACCTTTCTATTGTCTGATAAGAACTGTTGGATTCTGCATCACCGGTGGAAACATGATATATTGATCACAGCGTGTGATTTTGAGGAGATATTGAGAAATAAGAACTGTTGGATTCGATCTGCATCACCGGTGGAAACTATATGGATTGATCACAGCGTGTGATTTTGAGGAGATATTGAGAAATAAGAACTGTTGGATTCTGCATCACCGGTGGAAACTACATGTATTGATCACAGCGTGTGATTTTGAGGAGATATTGAGAATGGGTGTTGCAAGCTTGTTTTGCACGTCAGCATTCACCTCGGATATGGCAAGTTCGCTTCTAGCGATACAATCAAAACCTTTAATTAAATATGTCCCTGTACCATTGACAGATATTGGCACTTCAATGCAACTGTTGATTGCACGAAATTGAATGAAACACAATTGTATTTACAAATGTGGGCACTTAAGCTGCAGGAATTGTATTTTGTGTTCTGATGAAATATTGATATACACTCAGTCAAACGCAATGGATCTGAAAATCAACACAATCAGTTGAACATTTTCATTGTTAGTAAACTGTTACTATTGATCCAGAAACCAGAAAAAGCACTACTGGCCGGGAATGTAACAGACTGGGAAATGTCAAAAGCTAGTCTAAACTGAGTCACATGTGAAGTGTCATAGATGGTATGTTTAGTTTATCATTTTGATGAAAAGGAGACGTATGATGAACTTAGGCGAAGTCCTGTCCGACCAATTTCTATTCTTTTCATTCCTCCGTTATCAGATTCTGGAGATCTCCTTATCAATGTCCTCTCAGAATCTGTTTTCAAGGTCATTCGGCAGCAATACCGTCGCTGAAGTACCCATCTATTCAATATTATCACGAAGAAACCTAATTTAGCGGGTGTGTTACTTTCAAAAATTGCGTTGCTAAAATGACAGTAACTTTTCATCACTTAGCTTGGCAAGGAGTCAGTAAATGTCGAAGACATCACGTTATTGGTTCATGGTTGACCAGTCAATTAGATGGAGGTAGATCACAAAGATCCACATTGATCAAAGTATTTCTTATAAGGATGAAGCAGTCAGACGACTGTGTTATGCCAACAATGATAAATGTTGCTGCCTCTAGAAATCCCATTTCAAACAGAAAGTAATCAGTGTACCCTCCCTTGATTCGGGCTGGTGGCACCAACGTAAACAGTCATTTTAGCGCAGCTAAGGAAAGTTTGTTTGACTTAAGATGCTTCATAGAACACCATCCATATTGGCGTCGGGTCGAATGTCATCCTAAAACAGTAATATAGTGTGGCTGAACCGGTGAGGGAGATTAATTTACGTCTGGTTTGACAATATAGCCTGAAATTCAGCTTATTTGGGAAGAGCTGTATCTGCCAATTTGAGTCAGCGTTGAAGATTTTTATTTGATTAAGTGGGGGCTTCTTTATACCTGAATTCAGAGATTAACAAGGGTGAATTCTTGTTGTGACACAGAACCTATGTCCGTCATTGGATCTTGCTGGGCTGGATAATTACAACTCAGTGTTTGAGTAACATGCCCTGAACTCGGTCCAACAGAACAATCAGCGATTACCAGTCGTTAATGGCAATGAAAGTCTCATTACCCTTCTAATCCTCCTCGTGAACGACGCAATTCGAACTTTGGGCAGTGGAGAGTACTGTTCTGGTAACCGTCTTGCGGCTATCATTAACCTCCTTCGACCCTAATAGACAAATGATGGTATTTGGCAGGTTTTGCAAACTTTACGAAGAGCTACGAACGATGAAGTATAGTTCGTTTCTTACTGTTCCCATCGGCGTCTTCTGCGTCTTTACCGAGCAAATGGAATTGAAATTGAAAATATCTGTCATTTCCCTCATGCATATTGACAGTTGTCAGACGCTTGGCAACGATTGCTTTGTTATGGATCAGAGATGCCATTGAAAGTACATGTAGGTGTGCCTGTGGCTGTTCAGGTAATTGAATGTGGTTTCTCTGAAATTTGCTCTTAATTAAATTTGTTGTGATCACTCCGCTGGGATTATCCTCCCGTTGCAATACGACTAATGGTTGGTTAGGTTGTTCTGCAGAAGCATCAACTATAGTCATCAAGTAGCTTTATTAGAATATGGTAGCCGATTCAAGTAACTGTTGGCTGTCAGCCGCAGTGGTGGCCACTGTTGACTGTCAGCCGCAGTGGCCGCCACTGTTGACTGTCAGCCGCAGTGGCGGCCACTGTTGACTGTCAGCCGCAGTGGTGGCCACTGAACGTAACGGGCTGTCACCCCAATGGTGGTGGCCACTGTTGACTGTCAGCCGCAGTGGCGGCCACTGTTGACTGTCAGCCGCAGTGGTGGCCACTGTTGACTGTCAGCCGCAGTGGTGGCCACTGTTGACTGTCAGCCGCAGTGGTGGCCACTGTTGACTGTCAGCCGCAGTGGTGGCCACTGTTGACTGTCAGCCGCAGTGGTGGCTACTGTTGACTGTCAGCCGCAGTGGTGGCCGTCAGCCGCAGTGGTGGCTACTGTTGACTGTCAGCCGCAGTGGTGGCTACTGAACGAAACGGGCTTGAAGTATTGCGGTGCAACATTCCTGACCTAACAAGGGTATTGTAATCCATGTTAAGTACTTTTCGGAGTTTGTGAGGTTATGTTATTTACATCATGTTTGATCCTGTTCAGTCATGGTCCCAGTCTTGCACTGTCCCAGTCTAAACATGCTAGATGAGCAATTACAGTTGCCTTGAGCTCATTGCAGTATGGTAGCCTTATTCGATATGATCTCATTGGGACGATTACCGTATGCCGAGCATTCTAATGTCTGGCTTACCGGTACTTGGCGGAACCACTGTCATTTACAGATGAAACGACTTTAGAATGACGGACTTAATGAACCGCTGCCTTGTAGGGTATGTTCCTTCTATAACGATCTCCGATGACGGATGAAGCCTTAAGTATTATCTGACAGAACTAATCTAGTTACGACTCGTAATGATCAAATGCGTTGACGTTATTTAACTTTATCTGAGTACGATGAAACTAAGTTAGTTGGGAGCTTGACCAATACGTCGGTAAGCAGTCATGAGTAGTTTTCAATAACTTGGTTACTAGTTTTTTATTAGCCAGGTGGTATATCGAGCTGGATCGAGTTAGTGCCCCCTGACGACTGGTGGTGACTTGAAATATTAGACTGACCACGCAACCCGGTGTAACATCTGTGGTTGTTTCCCATGTGTCAGTGTTTCCAAACAATAGGCAGCTAGAGAGACCACGACTTTTCAATAGGGGGGATACACAGAAAAACTTGTCAATCTATTTTTGAGCGTTCCCAAACAATGAGGGGAAACACTCAAAAACAGAAACACTCAAAAACATTACACCGGTCGTAAGAAAATCACAATAATGAAATTCTCGTTTTAGTGTTTTTCCACTCCATGTGTGAGGTTTCCTCTTCCATTCCATCATGCTTATTCAAGTTTTCTTCCCCTAAAAATAAGGTACATGTACTTCTATTCGCTCTTAGAGTACATCAGTTCGCGGACTTCTTGAGTCGTGAGGATTCCCCTTATCAATATGCATTTATTCTTCGTTCTTTTCATTGCGGCCATGTCGATGAGCCAAATAAAAACCTGTCTTAGAATATTTTATGGTCGAGCTAGAATCCATTTGGAATGTTGAATGCAATTTAAATAACGGAATGATGTTGACTGCAAAAACAACGCTCACCCATTGTGTCCTCTTAGCATTCCTCTTCAGTTTATAAATCATCCTCGCCATGAAAGCCATCATTGGCGAGACTTCGAGCTAACGGTAAATAGAGGCTTTTTGAACTGTCACTTTTAATCATGCCATTTTAATTCTAACCGTTATTCAAGATACATGGACCTCGTATTTTTCAGTAAATTACACATCTGACGAAGACCATCTACTTTTTGAGAGATCATTACCAAGTTGGCCTTCATGCAAATTCATGAGGAAAGTCATTAGTGGAAAAGATGTTTAAATGGTTTTGTTAAGGACATTAATTACACCCAGCTAAGTAGGAGCGTTGTTATTGATGCTGTTAAAAAACTGTACTTAACATCTTTACGGGATGGTGATCAAATGATTCAATGGCGAGAACACGGCTTAACTTTGAAATTCTTAACACGGTTGTGAGTACTTCCAGCACTTTCCTTTAGATCGAAAACACCCACCGTATAGTTAAAGTGATTAGCACTGTTCAGTGGAGCTTTTTGGAGGAAATGAGGACGAGGAACAAAGTCACACATTTACGTCGTAATCTCCTATTTTGATACGATTTCACGGCTCAAAATGGGAAGTAAACGCTAATGAACGTTGCTGATGTTAAAAACAAAACATTTTTTCTTTGGTCTTATCTTGGTGTTTGGTCTTATCTTGCTAAATCAATGTTCTTATTTAGCATGAACCTCACGCGGTTATTTTGCTTTCAACGAAGTCGGTCAACAATATTTGGCGCCGGTTCCCTCTCACAGCGAGAATTCAACAGATTTCATGGCCAGACCAGAACCACGACTTTTGATGTCAATGCTAGCTTTTAAAGATTAAGAGATAATGGTGCCTGTTGTTGTCATCCAACCGAAGATCAATTCCAGTCGCACCGAATACTATATTTTAGAACTTTTAATGAGAACACGATGTCAAAGGGAAAGCCAGGCGCTATTCACAGTCAGTTCCCACCATCAAGTTTAATCTCATTCAGTTTTTCATCTTTCTGTCGTTTACTGAAACTGATTATACTACTCGGTTCTTCCCACTGTATTAATCTTCATTACTGATCGTATGTTTTCACCCTTTTGCTTTGAGCATCATCAGCAACATTTACCAGTACCAAATGGGGTTCACACAGAGTCAATCCAAGTCAATTTACTTGTACCTAATTCGATTCACCAGAATGTTTTTGTAATAAGGTACCACCGACTGTGCATGTAAAGCATGGTTCTTATTCCAAACGCTAATAATTTCATCTGCAGTTTACAAAACTCAATTGATGTTTTCGTACTTCAACATTTCAATTATCTTTGAGTTTGCATAAAGGAGACTGGATAAGTTCAATTTCAAAATGGAAACTGTCCAATAAATTATTGAGCAGCTGATTACTCTAAGGAATAACATGATAAAGGTGAATGAGCCTTTGATGTTGATTACTCAGGCAATTTGGAGATTATTCAAAAATATTAATTAACAGAAAGAACGAAGCGTTTTTATTGATGAAGACAGATGCGGATCCAATTCAGTCCGTTCAATTTCTTCTACCAGATGATCAAGAAAATGATTGTGACTTGCAAGGTCGGCATATAGACTATGTAACATGTGTCAATTGACGCAATTAGGTAACTCTTGGCAATACTTGGTGTGTCACATAGGAGTACCCTGGTTCAAGATCATACATACTAGTCGTGGTCGCCGTGTGTCTGAGGAACCGCAGTGTCCTTTCCAAAGCTGCCGGCGTTTTTCATCAGACTGATTAAACCTTACCAATTTCCTGCAGAGATTGTCAATTAGTCTTGTATTCGTTGGGATATTTGCTCTGGGCATTCTGAACCAATGTCCATGATGATACCATTACAACTTTCTACTGCAACAAGGGGAGTAATGATGTCGTTGAGACAGGCCTGACGTTCAGAGGTAGACAGACGATAGGAGGATAGGCTAAGATCATATTGTACGTGACATATCATCAGTAAACAATCAGCTGAGTAAACGAGCAAACCTCAATATTGTCGTTTGGTAAATCTGTCTTTAATCGAACTACTGTGACCTGTTATCGTTCGGGGGAACGCTGGTCAATCGATTTGGCAATGTCAGCTATTGAAGAATGCGAGCCGACGTATTCACAAGATGGACCAGTTCCTTGCAGGCGCGGATGATAGCTCGAATGCGAGCGTGATATTACATGATGCTCAAATAATGCTGACATTGCTGTCGCAGGATGAACGTTGCTGTTATATTAGTTTTGTCAGGTTAAGCATTGACACCTCGCCAGGCATACAGAATTACACCCGCTGCTTGTAATTGGTGTCAAATCCATTCATGCAATCGCTCAATGGATAAATGTTCCACTGCTTCCCCGAACGCAATCAACAATACATCCCAAAGCTATATATCACCAGACTGGGATAAGGATGCAACAGGGTAAGTAATCCTCCAATCATTGGTAAAAGGACGCGTCCTCTCTGCCTCTTTCCCGTGGCTTCTTCTAAAACCCTCTCCACGACACCAACTCGCGCATGGACGAAATGGCACTACCACCCGTCTTGCATCGTATCATTCAATTAGTTAAGTGACCGAGCTTGTATCAGATAAGTGCTTATATCTGTGTGGCTAAGGACACACTATCAATTTATCATTTTGATAGCTATCTGATTGCAGCAAATAGTCTTTCTGACTGCACCAAATTACTACTTTGACTGCGGCAAATCATCTTTTTGCCTATATGAGTTCTTATCGGGAAATCTTACGACGGTGGAAACCATCTAGAGTTGCGTAGATCGCTTGAAGTGGCGAGATATGACTGTTCTGGGTCTCTGTAAGTATTCATTCGTTTTCTAGTGATCAAGATAAAAGTAACAGTATCGTAAAGTAGAGAATGGGGAAATAGTACTTGTTGTGCACTGGAACATTTTCATCATCTTGAATTGCTATTCTTTATCAAACTGGTTTCTTATAAAGGAGTCTTACAAGCTAAACCTGTCTACCGATCGATGGGAAGGCAATGTGCTGTCACCAAGGAGTTGGCTCAACCATTAACGACAGACTTCGAGCCAATTTTACACTTAGCTCAGATCAGATGGATCAGATGGATCTTAGAGTATAGTTACTAAGGATTGATCAGCTGCAGGTCTAAACTACTAGTAATCAGCGCGGTCAATTGAATCGGCGCGTCTCTGAAGGACAAGATCTGAATATTGTCCTGATCCTCGTAACAACGTCAAGTCTACTCATAATGTTATAAATTGATTGCGCATCCGATTCGTGTCAAGTTTGTTTGATTAATGAGAGAATAAACCAAGTGTTCCCCAGGCATGTTGGTGTTGAAGCCAACCTGAAAGCTTCTTAAATACGGACGTGCGGTGTCTGTGTATTAGAAGCCCGTATCGACTTCTTACTGCATAGTGTGACGTTGGCGGCTTTCCTGGTGTGTCATTGCTAATATGGGCATGGTCCCAGCCGTATAGACAGTAACATAATTAGCAACTCAAGCTGCCTGCAGAGATATCCAATTCAGGAAGCAGTAAACTGGCTTACTGTGGATGGATAGTTGAACAGACGTGGTTGACATTTGATTGTGCTGCTCTGCTTCTTGGCCAGATTCCACCTAAACCAACGTGTGATCGTAAAGTTTAGGTTGGTTACTAGGTGCGATCCAGAACCTGCGCGGTGTAATGACCGAAGCATTGGTTGAAGGGACGGTTTCGTTTCGTAAAAAATGCAACCATCTCATCCGCTATCAACCTAAGCTTGTTTTTGTTATAAACTTTCACAATCGTGTGATGCAACATTTGATCATCTGATTCTCTAGTCGTTTGTCCGACCCTTAGAAAGATCAATGGAAGCAATACTCGACGCGACTGATAATGACGGCATTGGCACGATGAGGTTCGTGATGTTGTTTTCGTCTAATTGGTGATACACTGCTGGTACAATGATTAGGCTTCTCACGGACTGGCCTCAATCGTGAGGGTCAGCAGGGGTAATGATGCGATAGATATGATTGTTACCTCTTCTTGGCGCAGCATTAAGGAAAGATGCGTAGCGTCGATGGTTCATGACTGGCATACCAAGTTTCACACTCACTCAAGTGGCTGACTTGTGATGGAAGCAGAGTCATGACAGCTGGTAGCGGCGTTTTCAGCCTTCCAGCTGACCGTGGTTGGTCGCCCGAGATGGTGTACTTTATGTTGTCCATCCGCCCGTTTTCTTTGGTCTGTCTTGTTTCCTTCCTCTAGCTATTGTAGCCTCCAGCTTACAGTGATAACAGTTCCAGAATAGCCTACTACAGAAGGTAAATGTCAGAAGAACCGAACTTACCGTGTGATAATCGAGCTCTGAACAGCAGGGGCATGTTCAGAAAGAACTGAACGTGCGACGTGTGTGAAACGACAACTTACGTCGTGTTACCATATTAGCTTTTCAGTTTTTTTGGAAGCAGTTTCTGTAGAACTCATTTCCGTTAGGTTTCCTTGCATGTTCCGTTTCTATTCGCTGGGAGTGCTATACGAAATCCCTTAAACTTCTTTACTACTGCTTCTCAGAGCCCCAGCAAGGCAGGTTGAGCGAGTCTAAGAAAGAAAAACACTCTGTCTTCATTAGTCCAAGGAATGTATTTATTAGGGAAAGGAAACACTTACGGCTCAAGTAAATGTATCAAGCTATTCGAAGCAATTTCAATTGAATCCAATGCTATAAAAGACTTGATCTTAGGCTTGGGATCGATCTGTCATAGTTACTGGCAAAGTAGGGAGGATAGAGCCGGTGGTGATCCCTTCCGCGAGGTGTGTGACATCATAATTGGTCTTGTCAAGCTGAGGTGTGAGCAGCGGACAGCATAGAGAGTGCAACAACCGAAAACCTACGGGTTAATGATTAAGAGTGTTGCTTGCTTACTAAGTGTGAACTCTTGTTTTTGTTTTCTGGCACGACCATCTCACATCCATCTCTCAATATTCTATGAACACACACTGGTAATTTGGTTAATACTCTCCATAATAAAGGATTGCCTCCTGAAACAACTATATTGTCATCCCACTGGTGGACCATGGCGTGATAGCTTGATTATTTCTCGCAATATAAATCTTAAAGGGACAGTGTCCGTATTCAATCTATGGAAACATTGATTGTGAGGTCCGTATTAGTGGTAACTGAGGCAGACGAGGTACTCCACAATAAGCCGATGGTATATTATGATGACGGATTGTTGTAGAAGAGTGTTGGGACGGAAAATAGTTGATAGGGTTCTTTCACTAGGAGGGCTTGACTGGCTGAAGGCAAACATTCATAATTGACCAACCACTGATCACCAACCAATGACTACCACGCGGCTAGAACGTATCGTTTTGTCCAATCAGTCCATGGGTTCTTGGCGGTCACCTTCAAAACGTGAAAACGTGGTGATTTTCGTCATCTCACCTACTGCCAGTTACACGTCTGTCCGCGTAGTGAGGCCGTTGTGGGCAGGTCTGCACTTCAGATCACATGAGATAAGGATTCCATACCATATGTATAAGGATCTTGCATTGTTTTGGCAAGAATACCTGCCTGGGCGGCAAGGCTACGAGTCGTCAAGCTACATCTCTCGGAGCAGAAAGGATAGTGTAAACTGTTAATGGGCCCTGTAGTCTTGGTTGATTAATTGGGGAATGAGATGAAAGGAAGGTCCTGGGGCCATCTTATAATAAGGCTAATCTAATGAGGCAGTATTGGTTTCAACGCGGGTTTGAAGGAAGACATCGAAGGCAAACACGACCCTATTGAATGCTGTAATGAGGGCATCGGAGGTCTTCTTTCAGAGTGTCCCTGCTTTACTTGCTTTGGCTATTTCGTCACCACCGATCGACATCATAAGTCATTCGATCGAGATATTTCCTGAAAAAAAATCATGTTGAAAAAATCTTGTTGAAAAAAAATCATTTTCAACATGAAAAATGTTTTAGGAAATATTTCGATCGATGGACTTATTATCTCGAGATAATATCAAGATGACTGGCGAAGCAGCTTTGCAACTTATCATCAGTATTATTTGGAAATTGGAGTCATAACGCTCGCGGACGCCTCATCCTTCTCAAAAACAAGTTGAAGCATAAAGTGGGTAATTGGTTATTGTATTCATGGTCAGACCTCGGGGTGTTGGAGCACCGTGATCGTGATCACTGACTTGTGATAACTGATGCCATGAAAGCTGATACCAGTATCGCCAGCACGATCGATCATCACAGCGGAAGCGAATCAAAGAATGCATTGTCACGTATGTTCAATAAGTGAAGCGAAGGTAAGGCAGGATGAACGTCCGTATTTCCAGTTCATTACTACCTGTCTGGGACTGAGTATTCTATGCTCTAAATGCAGCCCACAAAAGCAAAAGCAACCTTACAATCCTCAACCTTTAAACACTGTTGGCAACATGTTGACCAGAGTTAGTGCAGACACCAAAAGTACGATGTTACATTCATCAGTTTCTGATGTTTTGTACACCAATGATGCAGAAGTTATCACTTTGACCTTTATTCAGGCATTGTTGCCTTAAGATTGGAGTTGGTTCTTCCTGCCGAACTTGGCCTTGGTCACCAACACGCAGCCGTGCAAACCAAAATGCCACAATGTCTCTCGGATTAGTTTATGTATTTCGCTAATGATTTAAGCCATCACTGCCCTTTAAGCAAAGCATTCTTTAAATTTGTTTAGAGGGATATCGTACAACTTGTGTATTCATAAACCTGTCATTCCAATACCATAAACTATCAACCAGTTTAGACGTCCAAGGCAAGTGTATTCTCAAAAACGTCATCTTAATCAACTTAAATATTTCACAAAATCTACCAACACCGGAACTGTCATTTTTATCTAACTTACAACACGTTTAATCAAATCTAGCATGATTCCCATCGGATCATAAATAAGGAGAATATTTCAAGAATCTGGCAGATAGGCCATTCATTTATGGAATTAATATCATTTAAAGTCGATTTGATGACAGAAATGACATCTGCCAACAACTGGGAGCAGCGTGATTAAAGATAAACTTGAAATAATGTATTTTTAATTTTTCTAATAACGCTTTTGCTGGCAGGGGCGATCGCGTTTAAAGATTTGGTAGTCTCACAATGTAGCTGTGGTCGCTATATGCGAATAGAGATCCCAAGTGAACTTTGGCTGATATGTAATGCGTGATTAACCTTTTTACATGCCGATGATCGATCTCCCAATGACCTCAACTTCTGATACCCTTCGTAAGCTCTGCCTAATTGCACTCTGAAATTCTGTTTCAAGAAGACTCAAAATGCCATCATCCTTGTCTATCTGGACAGCAGATTGGACGCAGGCAATTACCGGACCAAGTAGATTAGTCATTTGTTCTCCCTTCAAGATGTGTCTCAGATAATATGAGCCATCTTCTCGTCTGATTGAATTGTCTGGAAAAAGGAGGCAGGTTGTCATCTGATGGTCCGATCATCCGCTCACTTTTACCGGTGAACTGACCAGTGGGAATGGATATCATGCGATTCATAGTCACGAGACCTGAGTTATTTCAAGATTTACGAAAGAAGAGGTTGAACTGACTGATAGGTGTTTTTTTTTCTCCTAACCCTAACCCTAAAAAGTCTTTACAGATTACCTTGGAGGACGATGATCATCTGCTGTCTTTGATTTTCGTTTGAATCTCTACGAGCTTCCAAGTCTTAACCGACTACCCTGGAGGATAATCGGAATCAGCTGCCTCAGATTTTCCATTGAATCTCTTCAACAAAAGCAGCTGCAAGAGATAACACTGTCTTTAACATTCCATTTCACAAGAAAACAGAACTCCTCCGTTTTTTTGCAATTTGAAACCGAAAACATAACTTGAAAAAGCTGAAGTAAATATTTATTCATTCTGCCAAAGTCGGTTAGCGCAATAGCGATTGAAACACAACGATTGTTACATTTCCCAGCCGTCTTTAGTTTGTATGTCTTCTGTGCCACTCCACGCATGAAACGGACGGCGTTGACACTGTTTACGTCTCCACCTGCAACAAAAAGCAACTTACATTTTAATGCTAGGTTGGTAAGTTCATAAACTACACTTCCTGAACTGATATGCGTTTACTTGTTCATAAAGACAATTGAACGGACTCTTATTTTACATGAAATCAATGATCAAACGCAAAATCTTATTCCATGCGAAATTGTTACGTCTTCTTAACGTTTGAATAGTTTAGTTTTTTCTCATATTCGGGCAGATGAAATCGAGTCACCGAACGTGGGAACGTTTTTTCGAGACTCATCAAGCGAACTTGGCGGTCATTCTACTGGGACACAGCTGGAATATTGATTTGAGATCGAAAATAAATTTCAGTAGTATTTCCAAACCAGTAAAAAAAGGGATCAGCCATAGTCATTCATCTCAAACCACGGCTTGTTCTTCGTCGCAATGTGTCTCGTGAAGAACTACAATGGTTCAATGTTTATTTAACTACTGTTATCATCTTGTATTAGTTTTGAACGACGCCTGCTGATAAATATTTGACAAACGCGAAGATTATTCAAATCTAGGAGTCCCACGCATTTTGAATTGTCTTCTGAAATATTTTAATATCTTAAAATGTGGTATCACTTCACGTCTCGTATAAGTGGCTGTTGACTTTCTTCCAGTTACTTTAGACTCTTTCAGTTTTTAATTTGTCTTACCCAGAGACACTATGTACAACGGGTAGAGATGCATCGAATCTCGTTCTATCATAATCGTTGTAGTTTTTCATCGCCATGATCATCAACAGTAGTAGCAATATATCGTGGTCATATCATTAGTGCCCACGGTTTCTCCAGCTTTTGGTTAATTGGTGTGAACTGAAATGGTAAACCTAAGTCACTATCCGACTCAGGTGTCGAATACTTCTCAAGGCATGATAAATTTCTGATCAGCATTTTGGCATGTTGTCTTCATACAAATTCTTCTACAATCATGATACGGCGAATTGGAATGACCAGAGTGGAACTCCATTGCGGTACAATGTCCTCAGGGATTGATGAGAGATGGACGGGGTTGGACTGCTGATGAC
Organism: Lineus longissimus; assembly: GCF_910592395.1. Classification (NCBI taxonomy): domain Eukaryota; kingdom Metazoa; phylum Nemertea; class Pilidiophora; order Heteronemertea; family Lineidae; genus Lineus; species Lineus longissimus. The sequence goes on along the minus strand of NC_088309.1, from coordinate 28,461,414 downwards.
ATGATACTTTTGTAAAAAGTGATGCCTCGGGCCCTTAGTGATTCAGAGACGCTGGATTTGACGTGTTTTTTTGGCGACAGGGATTCATCAAAGGCACAAGACAGGAATTGTTAACACTCGGTTCATAGTTGCTGTGTCAGTCATGAAAATAAGTGATTTCTTTGAACATTCGAGAAACGTTGAAACAGAGTAGACCGAATGTTATCATAAAGACGGATACCCCAAGGTTAGCCTTTTAAGAACTGCAGCTGGCCAAGCCCTAGTGCCTTGTCCACTGAAGGGTTGACACTCATCACATACATTATGCGAATGGAAGATACACCTTGAGCCCGGCAAGCTTGGCAATAAACCGCGATGTGATTTTCTTCTGCATTCGCCACTTTCCAAAAACAGAATTTCGCTTGAAATAACCCCAAGTAGTGCCTTCTGGTTGTCTCGTGCAAATGAGCATGCAGGGGAGGCAGAATTGAGCACGTTTTATTGAACAATCCACCGCATCCAATGCCAAAATGTTCCTTGGGAAGTCCCTGAATGACTTGATCACTTTCCATTTCTCACGAGTCATTCTATCCTTTTTAATACCGTCAAGTGCCACTATCAAGTTGGTCTGGTCGTTTCATTTTATGAGATGATGGGTTTAGCTTTTGTAGCTGATTTGAGCCAATTTCTATTGCAACAAGATCGCTCACAAAAACTAGGAAGAAACTCGATTCTGGTGTTTCAAACACCTGATTGTGTTAAAATTGAAGGCTCGTATTCCGTAACGAAGGTTGAAAGCGGCTTGTTTGGAGAAGCGTTTCTGAGGCAATTTAAATCCTCTTCAAACCTTTTAAGTAATATCATGTTCCAACACTGCATGTTAGGCGGTTAAATTGGCTTTCAGAACCTGAATTTCAGATCGAAAGTAATTAAATTGTATGTTTATAACAGATATGTAAACGTTTCGTATTTCAAAGTTATGGAGATTGTCGAGTAGAATTTTGTCAATAAATACACAAATGAAGGAATATGACCAAATAACGAGGTCGTTCTATCAACGCTGTGTCAAAACAGTTTAGTCAAACTATCAGATACTTCGAGAATTAACTGACGAGTGTTGAATCTAGAAGAAATTTATTGAGTCTATACCTTGATCCATAAGTGTGGTTTCCGTCCATCAGGAAAAACTTATAAATCATTTCCATCTCGGTAAAATTAGGGAGCAACTTAGGTAGATTCCTTTGTCCATGACAGAAAGATCGGCAGAAATAGAATTTTCTGGCACTGATGCTATCAACATGTTCTGAGTCTACACTTGTACCTGACACTGACACTGAAATAGATAATCAAGAACCATTATTTTGTCTTTGACCACTCCCAAGGCCTATTCCTGCCGGGGATTCCTGAATTGCTTTACAATTTCCCTGAAGTTGCTATAATTACGTGGTGATCTGCTTGATGGTGGTCGCAGCCTTTGAATGTGGCATGTTACTCATCCATTAAAACTGCCTATACCAGATTATATCCTTCAATACCAGACTGATTCATGTCTTTAATAAGAAAGAGTCAGACATGTCATTCGTATCTTGAGGGAATTCACAGTCTTCCGTTTGTGTCGAGAATAAGCCGTGGGCAAGAGGAGTGATAAACTGTGGCAAAGTTCTTCTTTCCATGATGTTGCACTCAACCAATCTTTCGTAAGTTTTATTTATCCCCTAAAACCTGGCCACCCCATTGAAATGCTTCTTTGTAGCTTGAAAGAGTAACTTGGTACATAACGTATCGTTGGTAAGGTCGTGGAAATGTTTCTATGATGAGGTTGGTCGTATCTGCTGCTGCGTTTAGAGTTACTTTCCCAGAATATAACCAATGTGAATCGGCTTTCAGTGTCTGTGCACCTTCTTCGCTTGACAATACATGTATATCCAGAAGCCTTCATTTCCAATCAATTATCACCTTGCCTGTAATCGAGCCAATTACCCTGTGCATCAATATTTGAAGCCGGTATTACTTCCGGTGAATTTCGAAAGTACTCGTCTGTACGGGCCTTTTTCATATATTTTGAACATGACAAAAGCCACATTCTATCAGCCTCGGGAAGATCAAATCTTGACTTTCACCAAGCATCTCGCCTTCCATTGTTGTATCATTTCATCCAGGCTTTTGCAATACAAATGAGCACACAGGACTGGAATCTTAATGTCAAAGACCTTAGGTCTTTTTGGTTCTCATTGCTGCGATCTGTAAATAACTAGTAATTGCAGCAAAACCTCATGCGAATACAACCTTTTCGAACCAGTAAAGTGTCCTCTGCCTCTAAAGCTTATCATGAAAGCTAGTTGGGTCTTATTGTTGTTCGTTCATCTGGCAATAATAAACCACGCTAACCAAGCCGAACTTATTCCCTCTAAATATCTGATCCGCATCAATCCGATCACATCAACCCCCAATCGGTGCATCCAATTGTCTCCTCCTAATGAAAAATATTGCCGCCACTAACCCTGGCGTGTCTTATGAGCAGGCCTATTGTTAGATCCCCGTAATCCACAGAGATCCACTTTTTCTTTTCTCATAGTGTTGTTTCTTCGATGGTGGATGAGATGCCGGATGGTAGACGTCTTTGACCAGATAATTGGAAGTAACTGATGCAAGGTGGAAATGAGATGGTCTCTGTCTTTGCCGTCCTCTTCAGTGCTTGGTGATTGTCTCCAATTACCCTTTGGCCAGTGTCCTACGATCCGTTGCTGTACCACGTTATGTTGTCTATGTGGTCTTCATTTACCTTTTTGACAGTTACTTTATCTGCTGATGATCAGTCGTGCATCGATCTCGTTGATGGTGTGTATCTGAAAGCCTATCACTTCCTTTGGTTTTCACTGAAAGGACAGTAGCGGTGCAGCTTTTCAACTTCTCAAAAACGCCTTTGCCTCTTATCAATGGTGGCGCAATTTATTTAACAAAATGATTGTAGAAAAGCGGAATGATTGATGAGGAATAACTGGGGTAAGGGGACAACAACACGTAAATGGACCAGACACAAAATGCTAGAATAACGCTGTGCTGCCGACTTGGGATCGCTGATTAGGTTTATTCCGTCTCTCGTGTCAGCTCAGCACTGTAACTTATTCTTAAAAATACGACAAACCTGATCAATCAGCATCTCTCGATTGGCCTTCCTTATCAAATCACCAACACCCGGGTTACCTTGGCAACTATGATATCTAAAAAACTATCATCAGAGAAAGAATTGTATTTTTCACACCCACACGGCAATGGTTTGATCTGAGGAGACAAACTGAGGCAATAAGCAAACTTCTTCAGTCATAGTTCGTTCTATTTTTTTTTTGAACTTCAGCCTTTCTAAATCTTATGCCATATCAATAGCTCAGAAATTCCTCCATATAAAAATCACATCAGAATAAGTATTGAACATGAAAGCGCGTTTTCCCCCGCATAAATATATATTCAAATTCTTCTACAGACTTATATTACAAATTTTAATGAAAAGCTATAAATTCTTGTCGTGTTAATTGCTTTTGCGTTTTTTAATACGGATTTTAGCGAGACAATAGAAAAAATTCCAAATGTCAATTGGAAAGAATATTGATTGAGATGCAACTTTGCGAACAAAAATAACTAACTAGAACTATCAGGGTACAAATAGAATTCATCTACATGTACTTTTTTATAAACACAATAATCTTAATAATTTCAATTTCTAGGTTATGTGATGTTTGAAGAGTTAGTGGCTGAGTAATCAATGTGTAGGCGTTGCGACATTTGCGTAGTTCGAAGCCCGTTGTTAGTGTTGTCGTGAAATATGAGTCACTCCTGGGATGACTGCGGGTAAGAGAAGATAAACAATGGAGAAAGCCGGTCCGCGTGAAACATGCCCATGCCCTTTTTATTAGACGCTATGAATCAACAGACTCCATATTTATTTGAGTCTTCCCTTTGTCTTTTCGAACAATCTTTGCAAATGCCCTCGGAGAGATTGTCCTACATGATAGCGTTTGTTAACAGCGTCTTGATATTAACCGACTTCTTCTTCCTTTCCCGGGATTGATGCTAAGAACCACGAAAGTCTTAGAACGCTGGCGAGTAATACATAAGAAGTGAAATGTCCGTTACTTTGCAGTATTCCGACATCGATAGCCGACTTTGTTTATGTCGCCAGCAACGTTCAAAGTACATGTGGTTCGCATGTGGTACGATTGTGAGTGTCTCCTCTTCGAGGCTCAGGCATGTTTTCATTTCCCTAGTGTACCATATAGGGTTGGCTGATATGCCTGGGCGTTAGGGAGGGCTAGCAACATGTAGTCTGCTAGAACAGATGGCAATTATCGGCCATATCGATGATACCAGCCAGGATACAAAAAATATATCATTATCTGCCATAAGCTTCGTGTCGACGTAAAAACATCCCTTCTCGGCTATAGCAGATGCGTTAAGACAATGTCGTCTGCAAGGAAAAGCGATTGCGTTGCCAGGAATTCATGTCACATCTTCGCTAGCCTTATTTAATCTTGTCAGTATCTTCTTTGCTCATTTAAGCTTGTAAGCAAAGCCGGTCAAACCATTGAAAAAAATCCCAAAGGCTTATGTCGACAGTTATGTATCATATTAGCGTGTTTATAGATTATGTTGATGAGGTCTCGCGAACTCTCTTGTTCATTTTTGCCTGAAAAAAAGTAATATTTCACCTTGTTCTAGACGCGCTCATAAGATTCCTTGAATGCATACGTGTCATAGGTTAACTCTATTTCTACAAGAACACATAGCTGTGTTATGGCCTTTTATTGTCGGGTTGCATCTCCGTACCTGCTTGGAGTCCATCTCTGTGTCTGGAGTCCATCTCTGTGTCTGGAGTCCATCTCTGTGACTGGAGTCAATCTCTGTGTCTGGAGTCCATCTCTGTGTCTGGAGTCCACCTCTGTGTCTGGAGTCCATATCTGTGTCTGGAGTCTAATCTATCCCTGTGACTGATATCAATATGTGCCTGAAGGACATCCCTGTGCCTGGGGTCCATCTCTATGCCGAGTCCACAAGCTATGATTATAATATCTCTTTAGCTGTCCAAGCAGAGCTCAGAAAGAAACACGGTGATGTAACCTGATTACATTAGCATGTGACCATAATGTACATTAGATCTTTGTCCTTTTATCCATGAGAATAGGAAAAGAAATGTTGCCTATTAGGCTATGGCCGTCGAACTAGATGATTAATAATGAACTATGCCAAGTGGTAAGAAATAGGCAAATGTGGCTGCCCGTTATTTATGAAAGCTTTGCAGATAAGAGAGTTTGTAAAGAAGATGAGTTCACCGATAGAACACTGAGGCAGTTTCTGTAAGTTGTTTTTTTGAAATAGAGGAGGGGGAAGTGAGGTCATGAAGGGGGGGGGGGGGGTACTTTATCAAGGGTAATAACCTTTTATTCTAGCGTTAAGGAAGTAGCTGAGTATCGTCGCCGAAATATCAACAGCTTCGCAAGAATGTTATTAGTGATGTCTTTCTAAGATGAATAACTGAACACAAACTCCTTCATCCTTGCTGTATTGTTGCCTGTGGTGATACTTAGCGATAAACACTTCCGTTTCTGAGTGATGTTATTGCGTTTCTTGCGTGATTTACGTGCTTATGGATTATTTGAATTTTTGAATTTTGGTTAATTTTGTTCAATTTTATTCCAAATTTCACCACCTCGGGAAGTGATTCTCAAATTAAGTCAGTCTTGCCTACTAATCTTGAACGTGAGATCAGATTACGAGCATATTTAAAATTTAACAGCAATTTTGATTCTATCACATTCCCTTTTTTTATCTAAATGCTAATACCATTCGCGTATGCGACAGAGAAATACATCTGACACATCACACACTTCACAAGCAAAAGAAATCACTTTCTTGGGTCTTGCAAACAAACCGTAAGTTCTAACATCCTGAAGTCATGAAGTATAAAACATATTTTCCATTATTCATACGCGACTTGCCTTTTAGGAATCTTCTCCGCGATACAACTGCGGAGTTTTTAAAAAGTTCAAGGATGTCAGCAAGAAAGAATTTCTATATAAGTTAGGCTAAGTGTTTTAGAACAACAAGCGAAACTTTTAGAGGCAAGGTTCTTTATTTTGATACGTTATGTCAAGGTATTTAAGAAATGCTGATGTACTTTCTAGGTAATTCGTTTTTCAATTTAAGACGATGTGATGATGGTAAGTCCGCAGGGAGTTCCTCTGTCAAGATTGTAACAGTACCCATGACACATTGTTAGGGTTATACGAGCGCGAAAAGATTGCTGGCTGAAAGTGATGCCGAAGATGCCGTTGTTCATGGACGCCATAGAATGTAATATCATTTGTTTAAGATATTTCCACAGAGTGTATTCGTTTGCATATTGATATGGAACTCTCTGTGTTCATTAAGAATATGCCTAAACGACTTTTCTTCTTGTTATCCTCAGGCGTCTTACGGAGTTTCTTCTTCTTCAGCGTTCGCTCTGCACTTGGAGGTGATTTTCCCCAGGGAGTATTCCTCCTCCAAAGCGGGATGAGTCTTACGGAGTAATGTTATCGTTACCCACCAAAAGATTTAGTGACTTAGTTAGTGGTGATTACCAAAATATTCACATCGTCTGCAAATGATTCAGTCAGTTACATCCATATCGATGGAGATGGGGTGGGGCGGGGATAGCTGTTACCTATTCCATTACTAGATGGATTCCCATTAAACCTTTTAGCTACTGTAATCCGGTTGAGCATATGAATGCGATTTTTATCAGTTATCGGATAGCTAGTTTACGATATTGGTAGCCAATAGTCTGTAATAGTTAAGAATACAATACAGGCAAGCCCATGCAATTTCAACGTTGGCTAACTTAAAGACCATGCGTTGGCTGTTGTAGAGTTGCTGATTTGTCAATTGCCCTGAATACAATTCTAGTACATGCTAGTCCAATTTCGACCAAGATGTGTTTAGAGATCATGCATTGTATGCTAATCAAGGGTTGTTGATCGTGCAATAGTCCAGCTCTGCCTAGAATACAAACACGTATGATTACAACCATGAATTAACACCAAGAGATCGTGCATTGTTGCTGATAGTTAAGTAGCCTCTCTGATTACAACAGGCACGATTTCTCGCCTCCTCCGCCTGTGTAAGGCAGTGATATGGCATAATTATTTTTCCAGATCAAGAGCACGCTTGTGATAAGATTGTAGTATCCATTACTCATTTCCGCGGATTCGTACCTGAAAGTGGTCATTCTTTACGTAGGTGGACGCGGATCAAATGAGTGGTAATGTAGCAATGACAAGTAATCCACGAGGAAAAGTTTGATACGGTGTTTTTCACTTCTTTCTGAAAGCAAGATTGACAAGAAGTGTCTTTCCCGTAATAAGCTGTCGTGGTTGGATCATTTGAGGACATCGTTGGCTGGCATCGGTGCTGAGGAATTGAGCATTCAGAATGGATGATGCACGAAGAGGCTCCTCTTTAGAATACCAGCTAGATTGGTAACGCAATTGGTGGCAATAATTTAATAATTGGGGAGTAAACATCTTCAGCTGATTCTCATGGATCGGTCATATCAGGACGTGTTTATCCTTGCCTTCCCCTCACCTTTCTCCTTCACACTCAATGAGATGCTTGCTTACCAATTTTCATGATAGTATTGTCCAAGGGGATTGCTAGCAGGCGAAGCAGTCAAACTAAGGCGGTAGTAGGATTACCGACTGTTACTTGTTGCTAAATCCTGCTGATAAATGGGAGACTTTTTGTCATTAAGTCATCCATTTTGCCAACACATCATGTGTTTACTTCAGCAAAGCTAAGAATAAGTCAACTTCTATCATCAGGTTAAGTAGAACCGTCATATACAGATATGACTTGTAGCAGACTTTTAAATGAACGATTCTTTGATATGTCAATTTTAAAACTTGCTTATCTAGATTCATAGCGGAAAAAAAATCATATTTCATAGCGAAAGAAGAATTGCCGGGTTGAGTGGATTGAAAATGTCTCCATCGTTTGAGCCAAGCCGCGCACAGCACTCTGACTATCGAGTCGAGTCCAAAAATGTTTGAATACAATTTAGAATTCCATCATTGGTTCTTTGAATTGACTTTAGAGGAGGCAACACAAACGGCATGCAATAGGCTGGATGAATCTGACTCCTTTTTAATTGAATTTACAGTACTTCAGTCTCATAAAAGATCCAATTGTTAGGAAAAATCTGGAATAAACACACAATGCTCTTAATGAGACAATGTGAAGAACTGTGACTTACCAGACGCAGCAGTGAAAGCGTGGAGGATATGGCGGGCTTGTATTGGCTTCCACTGATGAATGCTGATGAAGATGCTGGAACAGTTTCTTCGGCAATACGATGTGCAGCTTAAGAAGATTACTTTTACCGACCGTCTTAAGCTTCTTTCCGCCAGGAAAAACGCATTACATTTTCTTTAGTTCACTTACGAGATGGCTTTCGGAAGCCTTTGGCAAATAATGTAATTAAGAGACGTATTTGCCTCAGTATGTCAATGCATTTACGTAAACTTAGTCTAAGTATCCCTTGGTTGGTGTATTTTTCTTCCGCACACCCCCTCCAGAACGCATCAAGTTGATTGCAACTGAAGGCACAGACTATCAAATTACCCTACATCATGACGCAATGTACTCACTTTGCCAACCCACGTAAAAACAGAATGACAGTAATACCAATAACGATGTTTTTTTAAAGCTGGAATTATATTTTTCTTGCCCGTGGAAGACTTTCTTATTCTGCGGTGGTAGTCCATCCCTGTCCCTCCGTAGATGAACAGCTCTGGTGGGGAAGAAAGCTTTCTTGGAGGATAACAATCATCGAATATATTTTTACCAATTTAGTTCCGTTTGTGATATTTGTTGGTGGTTGGTTAAAGGTCAACAAATTCAATACCAGATCTATCCATTGACCGAATGAAATAACGCCGTTCGGGTAATTGTATCGGATCTTTCAACTTAGTTGCGAACATTTGAAGCTGACCCAAGTACCTAACTTCTCTTTTGGGATGCCAGGTCGCTAGATACAATGTCGCACCAAAATTACCTCAGGGCAACTTCAGACATCATGGGATATCAAAATGATGGGAAAATTAACACACCATAATTCAGTTCATTATATTCAGTATCCCGTGTGGTCATATCCTATTCTTCATTACATTATCTTTGTTTCCTGTAACCAGTACCTCCCATTCGGTTAGCCATCTAACTCCTCTGGTTGTAAGTCTCTGGGATGATAAAAAGTAAGGTTGTAAAGGTATGATAGCATCAGTTGGGACCCGGTTGCTCATTCGGCGTTGAAGAAAAACCCTTGTATTAGCTCAACTGCGAGTTATCTCTTTCACTTTTCAGTAAATTTCGTTTACAATAGTAGCATAAATACTCAACGCCAATGTTACTGCTGACACCGTTTAAGCAGTCGGGGCAGATCAACTCAACTGGCAGTAGCTTTAATTCTGCTGAGGCGCTGGTTTCCTGAAGCATGTCTTCACTAACATTCCCCCTAGCGTCCGGATACATGTCTCGTATCGGTGGAGATTGTTATCACTCTTGCTTGAGCGTTAAAGACAAACGCTTATTTGGAATCTAAATATGAGATGACGGTACACCAAATGGCACAGGTTTTGACCCGGAATAAAAAATGTAATCCAGCAAGGTCAGGTTAACATTTTGTTAAGCGCCATTTTGTAGCAGGGATGTTTGTCTTGACTTAGAGGTAATCATCCATTAGATGCTCTGCGAGTGGCGTCCCTAGAGGTTAGATACGGGGCCACCTTGTTCTAAAATCGTTGCCATAGAATGTAGAATTCTGATTGAACACTGATACACTTGGCTCTCAGATTCAAAAGCCGAGTTTCAAAAAGTGAATTCATTCCATCGCATTTACACATGATTGAATATCTGTGAAAAATCTGTTGAATTGAAATCCTTTAATGTTGTCACCGGTTGCGTCTACAGTCTATGGATACACTGCCTCAGGATGTTTCGGTGTTTCCAAAATCTGTTTCGCTTATTGGGAGGGAAGGGTTTAGAGTTGAACTACCTCCAAAGCGCTTGAATACTGCTCGTAACTGACACAACGGTAACAGTACAGTAGCCTGAATGGCCTATTCAAATACGACTCTTCCTGATTAATTGCCTCTGCGTCAAATATAAAAGATGAAAATCAATTACGTATCTTGAAATGGAATATCCTGACAAGATGTTTTCATTCCTTTGAAATATCGGCGTTTATTCCAATCTAGCAAACAGAGCAAATAGTTCTGGAGTGTTTCTGCGCGATACTCTAAAAACCATATGCTGCTTCTTTCTTTGTTCACATTATCTGGTTTCTTTGCATGGAAAGCGTCTAAAAGTGTCATTGTTACCATATTTGATTAAAGCGAGACGTTTTCTACTTTTTTGCTGACGATTCGATATTTCATTCTGATAGAATCAATTAGTCATTGTTATAGGAATGTTGTCGCGGCAATATGGGGCTTGCCGCTTCCTTTCAAGGCCTAGCTACAAGTAGAGCTCTTCATTCAACTTCCGATCCGGTGACAAATCGAGTTTCGCGTCCGTTTCGTCAGTCACTGTCTCGGTCATCAGTCCTGCCTCTTTCTAGATACTACCGTTTCGCCCTCAGGCCTGGAGAGAAGCGAGTTGGATTTCCTCTACAGCAGTGGTTATCAATGGCCAGGCTTGGAAACGGATATCAACTAACACTCGAGTTGTCACGTGATTGGAAGTTTACTGGACCTCAAAACACGTTTGTTCGCTTCTGTGAGCGCTGTCATCAGACCTTGAATGAACGCGGCAAATTCCCTATTGGTTGATAACTTCCGGCAAACAGGGCTCAGTCATGCCGGCAACGGTTGATGAAAAATCTGGTTTCGAACTACCTGGCACGGAAATCTTTTCTGAAGGATACACCACGGCTTCCGGTTTGATTGTATTCTGTATAGCCTGTGTATTGTTGTTAAGCGTTTGAAGGCGTTAACTGTAAAGATATTTCATGACAACGAGACGACCTTCCTGCTGGCAGTGCGATATTGATTCTGATTAAAAAAGCCGTCGTTGTAGGGAACATTGTCCGACATTTATGACTTGAGAACTGGAAGTCGCTTTCCCTGTGGGTTTTTTTGCCCCCGTGCCATTTATCAATGACAATTCCTGTGCCGCTGCACAATAAATCTTCCTCTAATTCTCATCAGTCTGCACTGAGACACGGCGGCCGTTTAAAGTTAAACGGTTTTAGCTAAAACGTTTTCAGGACTTTTCGGACTACGTCTTAAAGGTTAAGATAATGAAATGATCGAGTCTCTGCAATTCGGAGGCAATGGCGGCCAATCCAAGCAGGGAAGGAACGGCCTCATTCATTTATTAAGGTTCGGGTCATGCGCGTAGAGAATGGTGTGGACACAAAGGAGAAATGGTCGGCGATAATAAGAGTCATTCACTAAGTCGCTAGAAGAGTCCTTGTCAAACTTGTGTCATAATAGAACGTTTTGAAGTCCACGGCAGTCTCTTGAAGGTCAAACTTACTTGATACTTCCTATCCGGTTGATTCACCTGCGGACAGAACGTGTCGTATTCAGTAACCAAGACAGATTACGGTTCACGTTCAAGTGCGAAGAACATCAAAAACCTGTTACTTCCTCATGTTGCAGATTCTGTCTTATGAAACGTCCAAATGAAATACAAGATCTAATATAAAGGGATTGGCGTTTCCACGTGTGAGGTTTGTTCAGCTGCTCGTTTGAAGAGTTAACCTTAGGTTGTGAATAAGATCGGCCAAGGCTGGGTCATTCAGAACGCCATTTTACTGTCGTGGGGTTGGATTTATCTTAGGCTTAACATGTCGATGTGCTGAAGGAGATGACACCGAGATAACCTTCAAATACTAGTGTTTTTCTGCCCGCTATTACATGGAAATGATAGTTTTCCGTTACTAAACGATAAAAGTGTCCATGAACTGTATTATTAAATCAAATTCCTTTTATAGTCTCATCTGTCTTGGTTTATTTGTTGCTCATTACTGATGACAGTTTCATCACGACAGCAAAAACCATGGACCATTAGCAGCGTTTCAAGAACAGCTGACTATTTAGTGTCTTATAAAACATCAACGCTCTGCGTCTCTTAATTGCTACCTTAACGAGCTAATAATTCTGGGAAAAGTTCGCCAGTTACAAACCATGCGCAGTTTCATGGATGTTGTAAATTCACCGGGTTGTGGATCGAATAAGGTGAAAAACTATTGAGGTGAAATATGACGTCACTACAGATGCAATTCGTCCTACTAATGTCTTGCAGTATTACGACTGAGCTACTAGTAGGCTAATAGCACTCAATAATTCAGTGATTTCGGCTCCAAGGTTGAGGATGCGGCTTACAGTGGCAGTAAGGAATTCACAAAGGCCACGAAAATGCCAACGCGACCTCACGAGTATCCCCGCGCGTATCCCATTGTTCAGCATTCTGATCAAGATATCGAATCGTTGGATAGGCGTTCGCTTTGGCGTTTAATAGGGTTTTTGCGAAAACTCGCTGCTGAACCGCAATGTTTTGTCCTAACAAGCTCCTTTATAGCGAAACCATATGTGTTGCGTTGACATTCCGCGTCAGCCCTCATATTTAGAAGCAGAATAAGGTGTCAGGGTGATGACGTAGTATTGCTTTGAGCTGATTACACCAATGCATTGTTTTAGATCATTGATCTGTTTGTCAAAAATAATATCGGCATGACAAGGTGCTAGAGTAAATCCAGCCACGAAGAATCGTGATATCAGCATTGAGAACATTTCACTGGAAATATCTGCGATGTCGGCGTGTTGTTCTCTAAGTCATGATACCACCCTCTGACAAAGAGTCAGTCATTCTCGACCGGAATGCGGTGAACTGGTTCATCTTGAAAAACCGGAAAAAAGAGTCATGTCGGGTGATCTGGATAGCAGACAAACATTTTCTTCCAGTCTGTTTACTTACTTACCTCTTACTTTACCATATGTATAATAATATGTTTACTGAACACACATAACCCCAGGGAAAGCTACTTGTAAACGTAACCCACTGCAAAGACAAAATAACTTTCTAATCAACAAAATGGCACCGCTAGCCGGATAAGTAGAAGTAAAACTGGATACCGTCACTGTAGTTTACAACAATGTCCATCGGTCCCTATTGTTGGGCTGTTGTGTTGCTAGCAGGATAATCCATTGGAAATCAAGACCAGGAAAACATGTTATTCTACAAATGCGGACAATACTATCCGGGTTCAATTTGTCGCTTCCAGAAACTTTTTCTCGTCTTCCTTCCTCGGATAAAACCGGTTTCCAATCAGACGTTGACATTTTGATATTTTCCCCGCTCACAAAGGAGATAGGGTTTTTAATAAGCTAAGATGAGATTTAATCCTATAAGGGATTGGTGGCCGACACATCTTCTCACAATTAATGTCTTATCTTGTCGATAAACACCATTTAAGATGCATAATGGCATTTTTACATTGTGACCACCCTTTGTGAGGTGTTTCATCACTGTCAAAAGAGACGGTGAAGACTCGAAATTAAGCAAAAATTCAAATGATAATTCCATGCCATCAGCTTTTATCAAAAGTTGCCGTCTGCTGTTTTGAACATGTTTTGACGATCAATAGAAGATTAGAGACGGCACGCAGCTACGTGTCCGCGGTTCTTATGCTTTATGCCGTGCTTTTGTTTGTTCAGGATTATAAATATCTCATGTCCATTAATCACCTCGAGTAAATCACATCATGCCTTCTACTTCTACAGAAAAACCACCCATTGTTACAAATTACAAAACAACGTGTAACATGTTAATAGCTGCGGTGATGTATGAGTGCAATAAGGGAGAGTGCCTCCAGGTTAAACAGGTAATCTCATGTGTTTGGTGTTGATCACAGGTTGCTCTGTTCCCCGCTATTACCACGGTATCCGATCAAAGACAAAATTATTGTATTCGTAAGCGCCGATTTCGCTCCTGCTTAACCAATCGTGGTGATTACTTCTGTAGTTGTTCATGCAGGCAGGAGGGGTAACCGCGTATTATGTAATCACCCGTCACTCCTTGCCAGATTAACGACGAAGCTACATGAACCATATCGCGTACGAATGAAATAACTTTGTCTTTGATTGGACATCCTGTAATGACGATGGTAACCTGGCGATTTATGTCGATTAGTGAAATTGCTCTGTTGCATGGGCGCTTAAACCCGCGACAAGAGTCGGCGTATTCTTCAGTGACATTTCTTGATTGAATGGCAATGAGGTAACACTAGCTACGTGTTTCTTGCCCCGTCGATCATTGCCTCCAATCTGGTGATAAGAAGCTGTTGTTCACCTGTCATCTGACTTCATCACGTTTAAGTTACTAAATGAGTGATGGCTTTCGAGAGGTCCTGCAGTGTTAGCACTGCTTCTTTCCTTGTGTGGTTTTGGAGGTTTTTTGAGAGGACTCCCAGTTAGGCTTAACAGTAATACAGATTGATGGCGGAAATCATCGAGACGATCACTCTACCAGATCAAGCATTTTTTGAGAATCTTGTGCGCTAGTCAAGAGCAAAGTCTATGACACGCAGTCAGATATATCAACCAATCACTTCTTTTCGATTATCAACGTGGCCTCAGTTATCGGCTCGTTTTAAGTTACTATACTCTGATGATTGTAGTATCTATGTCCTCTGATTGGCCAGTCCGACTGAAGGCCTTGGCATGCTTCGGTAATCCCTGAATTGGCTTTGGGGCTTCTTCGTAACATCTTGGAACAGCCACATAACCGTGAAATAGGTCGATAGACTAAGGACGCACTGAGTGAGACAACGTTCTCTGCTTACAGGCTTGTGAGTGTTATTAAACACCCTTAAGTATTCATGATATTGGTTTTCTCTCCGGTTTCTCTGATGGCTCATATATTACAAGTTCATTTCTCATTAGTTGCGTTCCATTCCTGGATAGAAATTGATCCACAAGATTTTGTTCGAAATCTTATAGATTTGTTTTTATGAAACCTGTCTATTTATTCTAATGGGGGATAGTCTTCGTATCATGATCATCTTTACACTACTCGTTTAGTTTTGTATAAAGATAGGCCAGGGTCGCTGTACGGTAAAGGTGGAGTGACCTGGAATTTTCATTAGGGAGACACAAGAAGAAACGTGTCGTCTTTCCAATGGGGCCGGCACTTTGGCTCTCCTCTGATGACTACTGTTTGTAACTTAATTTTCTTCAGAAATCCATAGTAGAGCTGCATCTTATGGCATCAGACATAACACAGTCTACTCTGTTCATTGTGTGTATAAATGTAGCTTTCCCCGTGAAAGCAACGATCAGTGATAATCTGATATCACCAGATTCCCAGTTAGCTCTAAAACGTCCGTCCGTGATTGCCGCTAACTTACTTTCCTTTAGAAATTCCACCATCAATCATTGGCCAGTCTGCTTGTTGTCACCGCATCTACAAGTGTGTCAGAGGATCGGAATGGCTGATGACCCCTCATCTTGACCCTCAAGCCTTGGATCCACTTCGCCGACCCGGACTCCGTTACACCAACGACCGATTAACTCTGATTCACCAGAGTGTTCATCTGTCGAATTTGTCTTTTTTGGCGAAAACTTTCTCTTGTACGGCGATACAGGAGGCACCAAAAGGGACTATACAGTTTCACTTTATAACTGACCTCCAAAGCGGACTCTTTGCTTTTCTATTTGCATACTGCTTTCACCGCACCTTTGGATGAGATCAGTAGCAGGCGTGATGAGCTTAGATCCTGAACTAATTCACTTGACTAATTGGATCTAAACCAAGGCCTACCATTCACCAAGTCATTTTCCGTTCGCTACTTAGCTAAAAGGTCCAATTGGCACCGACACGTTCTTCTGAAATATTATCCTGTAGCCCGTGGTCATTACAATGGTATGTCCGCCTCGGGTGTGAGATTGGTCTCTCTTGAATAGATGAGGTGTTCCCCTCCCCTGCGTAGTTGTCGAGACCAAAGTGTTCAATCATCAGCAGGGGCTGTCTCCAGCGATAGATCTAACCAGCACGTCGTGCTTATAACACCAACGAATCGATGGGTATAGTATTGTGAGTTATTGTCCAACTATACCTAATGTGTTGACAAAACGACGATGAAGAGCGGTTGCTATAATCTCATCATGGGTCGAATCCATCTTGATCGTGCTCAATTTGTGATATGTTTGTGTATAATCAAATTGAACAAGGTCGAACTGTGGAGAGGAATGCGAAATGGCTCATGTATTGGAATGGCTGATTGTGGGCTGGTCAGTCCTCGACAAAAGTAATTACAGTCATGTAGTAAACAGAGAACTGTTTCTCGGTGACATCTTGGCCAGTCACGGTGAATTATTACATTTCTTGGTAAAGCCTTGCCGAAATGGCCTCTTTTCGACTGAAGGGCTCTACTTTATTGTCTTTGTTAGCTCTTCTTATTGGATAGCGCGGCTGTAAGTGTAAGTCTCACCAACCCCCGTAAGGCAGGCATGAGCTGCTTTCTAAGTTAGGTTTCTCTATCGTCTCTTTACTGTTACTGTTAATACTTTCATCCGTGAACACCATGCGAGCCCTAATTTATCCCTTGACTAAGTTTAAAACCAACACTTATACTTTGCTTTCTTTGTCGTTGCAGGCAAAGCGCTTCCATCCATCGAGAACTGTGTGGCTAATGCCTCGGTACTGACCCTGCTAGCCATTAGCAAAGAACGCTACGACGCCGTATGCCGACCCTTTATGACGTATCAGCGTGAGAGGTCGGGGAACGCTGGAGCCCAGTTACGCCAAACGATCTACTTACTGTGTGGGATCTGGCTAATCGCCTTGCTGGCAGCGTTACCATTTTCTTTCATAGCTAGGTTAATAGAGGAGCGTTACTACGATGGATCAATTGTACCCAGGTGTAGCATGGCGATCAACAATGATCTAAAAAAGTCATACGCTGTCGGGGTATTTGCTGCCTTCTATGCAATCCCCTTCATCATTTTATTCGTGGTCTACGCCGTTATTTGTAAATCTATCTTATTCAGGGCAGGGTATCGAACCTGCACACAGGATCGAACCCGCAGCTCTCGCGCAGTGGCCTTCATGTTATTAACGCTAGTCGCCCTATTCTTTACCTCTCACATGCCGTACCGCGTTATAAGTACTATGATAATCTTCCGAGCTAACTATGTTTACAGACTTGGCTTTGAAGGCTATTACAATGTCATCTATATGTCTCGGATCATGTTCTATCTGAACAGTTGTATGAATCCGATCATTTATAACTTTATGTCGAATGGATTCCATGAGGCCTTTAAATCATCTATCTGTGTGTGCCTTAGGAAGAAGAGGGAACCTCGAGAAAATGGTCATCATCCCATCCCAGGGAGTGAAGGAAATTCACGGTTAGAGCAAACTTTCGGCGAGGCGACACACGTCACCATGCTGGAGATGGAATCGAACGCGAATGAAGCATGACGGAAGGAGAGGCGGAAAGGCACATTTAACTGCTTCTCCGCCTCACAGCCTTAAGCTTATTAGTGTTTCGCATTCCGAGAGAGAAATATTTGTCATAGAAGATGTCGGACTATTCCGTCCTTTAACACAAGTCCTGTCGCTCACAGATTGGCGTAATCGGAAGTGTTTGATTCCATTTTCGACAGCCGAGTTTCCAGGAAGTCTCCTCAAAACACCGCCTTTGCTAGTGATTATAACTCGTTTATATCTGTTAATGTCGTATTTGCGCGTACGGGGGTAATGAGGTTACTTGGGCTCCAAATCATTTATATTTGGGCTTTTGTCGCTCCGACACTAGCTTTGTATCTGTGTATAATTGGAACCTTTGAGCACCATTTTGATAAATTACAGTTTCCGTGGTGATACGTTCACATACATGTATATGGAATTCGGTGGTGTCTTCTTACGGAGTGATGAAATTGTACATTAAACAGCACGTCACTTCGTACTGAGGTGGAAAACTTTTAAAACTTTTACTAGAGCTTTGATTAGGATAAATGATCAATCGGCATCCAGTTGAATCCGTGAAGGGTCTTGATCTCTTTCATCAGTCAAGCCGCCATACCTATTAGCATTTGGTCCCAAGTTCACCGAACATGTCAGAGTTAACTTTGGCAAATTATAACAAATGACCTATCCGATCGATCCTTTCCTTTGAAAAAAGACATTTAAATCGGGTGTTATTTCCTCGGGTGCGAACTGGAGGAAGCTGTGGTTCGGCGAAAGTCGAATGTACAATGTTGTCTTGTTGGTTCCCGAAACCACATTAAAAAGCAGCCAGAAACATCATCTTAAATGATTGTCTCACTTCCAATGGGTACATCGTTAAGGCTGAATATCGGCTTGACGACTCAAGCGAAATCCATCCTATATCTCTACATGTATCTCAGAACATTTTGGGAGATGTCTTCAATGCATGAGAGAAGCCCTGGGAACAACCGCTAATCATGGTACTTGATGATTTCCGATGTCACCTGATCCTCTAATGGTCTGAGATGGTCGACATTAGGGCCGTTTAGACGACGCGAAAAAATCCGGATGCGTCCCGAATCCGGATTAATTTTTCGTCGTGTAAACGCAAAAAGATCCGGATCAATGTGGTTGCATCCGGACTAAAAAGGTACCATCGCCTTGGGTGGTTTTAATCCGGATTCATCCAGATTCGATCCGAATGCGGTCTTTTCGCCTGTCGTCTAAACGGCCCTATAGTGTCCGCCACCTCTGACGGGTCATGACTTTCCCGCGTGATGTCGCGCAAGTAGAAGGGTAATTGTGATTGGATGAATGAAATAGAGCGTGGTGTTGCGGTTATGATCGTGAAATGAGTGTGACTGAGGTGTGTTTGTGATGTGTGTCAGACTATGGTCAGAGTTTATAGCAGGATAGTAAAATGAAAGGAGACGGGGCTTGATTGCGTGACAACTCGTCGTCGCTCGTCTTGTTCCATTCTTTCTATCCACCTTGTCTTTGCTGCGAGGAAAGAGTCAATTCCACTGGTGACCTCCGAGATGACACGTTCTGGTGATAACCAAGATCGACCTTATCAGAGTGTGGGCAACTATTACAGTTCTGTTGGTCCTAGTTGCAGTGGCATGATGGATCCCGGAAGCTTCTGGATGCGGAAATGGGATGGAAATTATTCCAATTACTACAATTCACAAAAAATAAAAATTTGTGGCTTTTTTTTTCTGTCACAAGCTGTGTGGCTAATGAACCCAACGCTCGATTTGAATAATTTGCTGTCTTGCCCCAAGTTCTGTTTCAAGACATTGTAAATGTTGCTCCCGTAAAGCGGGTTCTTGATATGTTGACATTGGGATGTTACGATGAACTGTACAGCATTGTATACTTTATTTGAAGTGTGTGAGATTGTGAATACGTGTAAATTGTCTAGTTGTATGGCATTTGCAACAGTTTCATCTTCACACCTCGGTGAAGAATCGTGTAAACACCTAATCCTGTTAAATAAAACTCATTCCTCCTTAAACGTCTATAGCGTCCTTATTCCTGCCATCATGCCTTGCTTTATTTTCGGTGTGAACCACCGTTACTATCATAGCCCTCTACAGTAGTGATGTGGAACTAACGAACTGTCTCTGACCATTGCCTATCGTCGGCCTGTCTCAGCCGTGACCAGAGCAGAATCTTTTTCATGTGTGTTACCTGGGTTATACAGTAAACTCGAATAGTTATCAAAATCAGAAGTAGGGATCAGGCCTTAACTGCCAACAGTCGTCAGTAGCTGGCACAGTAGAGCCACCAAACTCTTATCATCTATTCATTTATTTATGCTCCATTAGGTGGCGCCAGGTGTAACACACTATACGAGATCAAGGGCCAGGTCCGTGACAAAGAAGATTTCCACTTTGTGGTGGCGGGATTTCTCCATCTGGTCCTCCTCCAGTTGGTGGATAGCCTCCCATTCCTCTGCCGTCGCACAACAAAGCGTCACGTGGAACTTGGTGAGACCTTCGAAATATAGAAAGAAGGGCTAGACGAGAGTCTGCGCTTGTCCCAGCCACAGAAACCGACCGAATTGTGGCTGGCAGCCCCACTGTGTCGCCAAAGCGGTGAGAGAAATGAGACGGTCATCACGCGACCCAAATTCGGCCAAGCAAATCCACTGCATCGTCAAGGTAGTAAGAGAGATGAGACGGCGAAAAACCGACCGATTCGGGGCTGGCAGCTCCACCATGTCCACTGTGCCACCAAGAGGGTGAGCGAGATGAGGCGGGCACAACCAGGCAAAACGGGCCTGGCAGCTCTTCCTCTAGATGGCACAACCTACCTAGAAAACTAGACACTTTCGTGGACCATGTCACAACCTACCAATGTCATTCCTCCATCGCATCTCGCAGATCGTGGCAACAGTGTTGACATTCATGTTAGCGCAGACGAAGAGCTCTTGGAGGTTTTTACAGCTGCTCACCAGGTTCAGCAATGACGCATCGAACAAGCAGGTTGTGTTGTCGAATTCGAGACTGGCCGTCTCTAAAAAGATAGGAGACGACAACTGTATAACTAAATTTGTGCTCGAGGCTTGTTTGAGTGTTTTGGTCGCGAATGTGGACACATCGATCAGTCCATATACTGGCATCCTCTAGCCCTCTTACGCCTTCGCTTCGGATTAGAACAAGGCGACGGCTGGGACTAGTTTTTAGATCTACTCTTCACTTATCGACAGATATAATGTATAGAGTGATTTAGATTCAGCGTCCTACTACTCAAGACCGCGTCATGGAGGACGAGGTCCCCACTTTACGCGTTGAGCCAGCGTATTATCTGGTTCATGTTGGGGCCGGCGCCTGTCTCACTTTGGAGGCTGACTTACCCAGCGAATTCTGGAAAGAAGCTGTTACATAATCAATTAGCCTCCCGATCCTGTGTTGATGTCTCATATCATAACCCGACCACACCCTCAAACCTCTCAAGCGAATCTCTGGCAGTAGACATCGAGTGACGTCTTCAGGTTCGTAGACGTGAATGAATTCAAAATCGACCATCAGACGCTTGCATCTCGTGTGAAGTTTAGTCCATGAAGACGGTCGTATCGTATGGGTGTTTGAATATAGCAGGGCCACCTTGATGGCTAATGATTCAATAGACTCGGATAGGTTATTGCCAATAAGAGCTAGAATTTCGTCAGAAACGCAGGTATAGTTGAGACAAAGTTTCCGTAGACTCTGAAACTGTCCCAGGATGTTGTGAAATCTGTCTTGCCGGTGCACATCTCTTGCGTCCCAGTGGAAAAAGTCCGTCAGATTTGCGTCAAGGAGATTCTTCCACACGCCCTCGTTCAAAGCTTCAAGAATAATCATGCCGTTTTCAAATTGTAGTTTTGTTCCCGTCATCACGAACCTCTTGAAATGTTTATGAGAGCGGAGAAGACGCTCGAGAGAGGCGAGGAAAGGTGGTACCGATTCACCATTATTAACCTCGGTCAGATCTGTCTTCAAGAGGATGAAATTAGTTAGATCTGCCGAATTGCGCAACGAATCGAAACATGTCATGGCCGTGTCTCGTAAGCGCTCCCAAATGGGTCGGGAAATTCCGCCATACCCTATAATGGTGAAGGACCTGGTGCAATGTCCATGATGACGGACTTGCCACAGTGGTTTCTGGTCATCCTGACTCTGAACCAAGTCTATCTCTAACTCCCGCCAAAGCTCACCTGACGTCTGCATCAACCTGGCCCATCGCGTGCAAGTCTGAGACGCGCACAGACGATCCTGGATATCCAAATGAAGAAATATTTCGATGAGGACGACATCTGGGAGAAGATGCCACATGTTTCTTTCCTCTTTCTC
The DNA here is from genome assembly GCF_910592395.1 of Lineus longissimus. Lineage (NCBI taxonomy): Eukaryota > Metazoa > Nemertea > Pilidiophora > Heteronemertea > Lineidae > Lineus > Lineus longissimus. Next base: position 28,439,575 of record NC_088309.1, on the reverse strand, counting down.
AGAGACGGGAATACAACTATGCTTTGTTGTCCCCGTTTCTTCTGGCGACATGGCAGTAATGTGATCTGCAGACATCATCATCATCTTGATTCAATAGACGTTGCTATGGAAGATGCGACGTCGTGGTCTCCACGTCATGGTGTGACGTAGTACTCACTGCACTTGCTTGGAACACCTCACTTTTCACTTTACCCTGTACTTCATGCACAAAAGTCCTTGTTATCTATGAGAAAACCCGACTATATATGTCTCTGTTGTACCTTGCTAGGTTGAGACGTATGTCCCCTGTGAGACAACCAGATTGTGTCCATCACTCGGTTGTTCCTGGCAAGGTTTAGATGATTGTGCCTATGTCCTTGCTATTTACGATACATGCAGACTGTCCATGTCTCTTTTATACCCAGCTTAGTTGAGACGACTGTCTCTTATGTGGTTGTTATGAGACAACCAGACAATGTCCATGTCTTTACGGTGCGTCTCTGGGACAGCCATGTTGGCATTATATCTCGGCTGTATATGGCTTATGTTGAGACAGCCGGCAGAGACAGTTTTTGTGAACTACGAATAGCAACACTTGTTGAAAAGAATCAATGATGAGAACTACATTTGATTATTGCCTTTATTTAAAACTACTGGTATCAGTATACAAAAGGATGTGTTTCACATCCAGACAATGATATGCATAAAAGAAGAGGCACTGTACAAGACATTATAACTATACATGCTTTAGAAAGAAAGTATCAAGAGCTTAATCCATTTGAGCAATAAAAAGCACATGACATGGCATTAATTTAAGACACCGAGTTCATATTTACAGCTGTCTGTTCAAATGTAATCCATTGTCTTATTCAACTTTATCTCTAGAGGTGTGTGGGAACTAAGAGCTCGGCCACCACTGACCTAACTGAGTAGTGAGTGAGCTTTGAGATGGCAAGCCTCGAGGAGCTCATTTGATGTAAACATACCATTGTGCATTTACCAAGCAGGAAATCAAATAAATGTGCAACACAGAGATACTGAGTCAATTGGAATCCCTCAATGGTACATACATGTACACACTGCACCTGTGGCAGCTGACAATTTACTGAATAATGATGTGAAACTCATGAAGTGTATGGTGGCACTGTGTGAATTCTTAATCGACAAAATGCAGAGTGTATTGATAAAACTTCACAGGAGAATCTAACTTCACGTGAAACAGTCCCTGAGGGACAATATGTATATCGGGACATTACTCCTTCATGGCTTGTAATGGGGTATAAGAGCTGCATCATATTCAAAGGCAGTTCTCACTGAAGTCACCCAGTGGGTACGATAGTACATTTATACATGAATAGAGCAAAAGTCAAAAGTTTCCAATGCACCACCAGGCAGACACATTAAAACTGAACAGACAGGGTCTTCGTGGGACACAGTGACGAAAACACCGATGCAAAAGCTCACATCCTCTTAAGCCATTATCCATTCTCAATCACTCTTGTCATTATTTGCATAGCTAGGATTTCATTTTATAACAATTCATTGAAATCTTCAAACTTCTGAGTAACCAACAAGATCTCAAAAGCTGATAACAGGACCAATCACTAAACAAGTCATGAACCATCCATTTTCTGATAATTGCAAAGGATTGAAAGACAGGAATGTTTAGGGCATGTAGGCCATAATCACTACAAGAAGCATCAAATAAACAATGTGTTTGATCACAAAGGGAACGTCTGGCCAGATTAGACCCACTCTCCAGAGGGCCACTCTCCAGAGGGCCACTCTCCAGTGGGCCATGAAGAAGTTATGTTTCATTTGTCAACATTACTGCTCAAGGTCAAAGGTTGAGATGGAGAGCACCTTGTGATCGAATGTTTGCCTGCTTCATAGAAACAATGTCATCATGATTAATCTTCCATGTTTGTCTATAGTCTGATGTGAATGTGAAGTTCCTTTCAAGAAGTACCAGGTATTAAAGTACTCTTTGAGGATGTACATACTTCAACACAGACACCCAACATGACTGATGAGAAACCCAATCAAATAGGTATGATTTTATACCTCCGTTATCAATATCATTAATATCAAGCACTCATATAAATAATAACATTTGAATTACTACAAAATGGGGAGTTATTGCAAACAGTCATTTGCATGCCAACCTTACCATGTACACAAGTAACGAAGAAATTATGTACAAATTCACCATCCACAACTGGATCTATGTAAAAGTATGACTTCAATCTAGGTAAAAGATTATGTACATTTTAAACCTCAACAAATGAAGAAGTGTACCACATAAATTAATATCTGTCTCTTCTCCGAGACATAACTGGGCAATGAGAAACATATACGCTTGATACTAGTACATTTCTAGATAAAACTTGACTTCCATAAGATTATAGAATAAATAAACCTTATTGAAGACTTATAAAACAAAACGAGACTGAAATGACCTCAGTAATTGCATGAATAAGGTGTCACATGATAATTTAAAACCCAAGGCTCTGAATATTTGCAAAGTCTGAAATATGACTTTCATTAGTTTTCACACGATATTCAAAACGTACCTACTCAACAAGTGTCGTAGTTGAACCAGTATCAGGAAGGTGGCGGCTGTGGAGATCTGTATGGCACCTGTCCTGGGTTCTGACCTCGAACTGGTGGCGCGGTCGAGAATGGAATCTGCTGAGGTACCATCCCGGGAGGACCATACTGCATTGGCACACCTGCCTGTATCGGGGCAACCATGCGACTAGCCTGAGGAAACACCGAACGATTCGTTGGTCGCAAGTTGAAAACGCTGAATTTTTCTTGTTCAGAAGTTGACTTGTTATCCTCATTCTGTTTTGGTGCTTGTGACGGGATGGCAGCCATCCTGGGATTGATATGGAATCGGGCTCCTAGCACTCCACCAGGCTGGCTCATATGTGTCACACCCTGATGTGGAACACCTTGAAACACCTGGGCATTTGGTGGCGGGAAACCAGTCTGTGTCTGCATACGACTAGGAGGTGTCGCGGACATATGGTGTCCAGACCCTGGTCTCATAGACTGCGATGGTAAACTGGATGAAACAGGTAACGAGTTGGCAGGCGTCATCGCTACAGCACGGATCAAAGGTGGTGGTAAGGTCCGTTGTTGATTCCCAGCCGCTCTTACCATTGGTATTAAAGGTGGTGCCCCACGAGTGGGAGCCAACTGTGTCATTTGCACTGATCCCGTAGAGGAGAAGTGTTGCATTGGAACAGGTTGACCAGTAGAAACAATAACGGGGACATTTTGACTTCTGGACAGCCGTGTTGTAACAGATCGTTTTGAAATGTACTTCGCTTCATCAATAAGATGAATGTCCACTACGCTTGCTTCCTTTTCTGGGTGAGCACGTCGGATATGCCGCACCATGTTACCGCGATGTTTGGAACAACCATACGGGCAATAAGGACAAGCGAACCAGAAGTCCATTTGAGAGTGTGATGCTTCAATATGTTTGATGATCTCATCCAAACTACTGTTCTCTGTCTTACAGTTCCTACAACAGTAGATATTAGACTGTACCTCCTCTGTCTCAGGTGGTACCGGTGCTGATGCTTGTGCACTCAGACTAACAACATTGACAATCTTAAGATTTGAAACGTCATCCTGCGCTGCTGGTAAATCATTAGATCCTGTCGGCACTGGTGTAGACTCGCGGCTACTCCTTGATAGGTCCAGTATACCAGTTCCACCTCCTGCAGTAGGGGCTCTACTAACATCCTGGTCAGGTTTGCGGGCAACACCAGTTCCCAATGGCAACTGAGCTGCTCCTTGGCTCCTCTCTGGTGCACTGGGACTGCTACCTCTAGAGCGGACATTAGGTATGTTCAGAAATACAGGGTTACTAGACTTTGATGTATCTGATGGTGCTCCACCAACTTTACTTGCTAAATTAGCTGCAATATCAGTTATGCTCGGTTTGTTACTTTTCCGCCCCGCCTCCGGCCCTGGAGAGGATGACTGTGGACTTCCCGATGCCTGCTGTTTACGGAACGGAAGTAATGGTGAAGATGAGATGCTTACGTTCTGTGCTTCCATATTACTGGGTGTCGCAGAGACAGCAGTCGCTGGCAGTATTGGTGCTGATGTTGCTGCTAGGAGACGTTCATGGTTGCTGACCTGAGCATCATTCAGGTCCGGCTGCAGTGATTTCTGGGCTGCAGTTTGATATGAGATAGCTACATCACTCGTTGCGACTTCACGATCTTTATACCCCGGCGCACGTTTAAACATCACGTTTTTCCCAGGATGCCACTTTTTGAAATGTTTGACCATTGTCTCCTCACGTTTACAAAATGCCAGGTCACAGAGTGGACATATGAATCGATACTCCTCCTCGTGGTAATGCTGCAGATGAGTTTCAATAACAGTCCGATGATCGGTAGAGAAGTTGCAGAACTTGCATTGATAGACAGGCAGTTTATCAGAACGTGGAGATTTTGGTAAAATCTGTGCTGGTTTCACTTGATTGGCTTGTGACAAACCAGGTTTGGCTTGAGCCAACCCTGCTGGTTTGGCCTGTGTTGGTAGTTGTGCAGGTTGCATGATTTTTTGAGCAGGAATATCAGGGTGAGTCTGGATTCTGGTTGGGGCGGATGACATTGGTGCTACTGCTGCAATGGGCACAGGGGCCGTTGATTGATCCGGCATAGTGTCTGCTCCACTGGCAGGAATCTCCTTCATGATACTCTCAAATACATTCCTGGCCTCCTTGCCTCCTGCTCGAGATGGTGATACAGAACGTACACCGACTGGCGTTTTATGTTGTCCACCGGTGACATAGACATAGTTGTAGTACTGAGATTCATCCACATCCACACTCTTGATACATCGAAGGGCGAGGTTCTGATGGTTACGTTTGTGATGCATGACGGCACCAGACTTGGCACCAAAAACACTATTACAATAACCACAACGGAATGGTACAACGTCGAGATGGGTATAAACATGATCATCCATAGCAATACGGTAATTTGTGGAGTACGGGCAGAATTTACATTGGTACACATAGTAGTATTTTTTGGGTTGCTTTGGAAATCCAGTCCGGTTGACTTTCCTTTTGGGAGGTTTAGGTGAGAGTCTGCTTGGAGGGACATCAAGTGCTCGAGGGCTAGATGGCGACAAACGGCCAGACTCTAACTCGGATGCCAGGCTTCCAGTGGAGCTTGAACCAGATGCGCGACGACCAGATCGAGAACCTGAAGATCGCCGTCGTTTCTCTGGTGTCAACTGTTTGACAATCGCTTGAGCATCAATTTCTGCTTTGCTGTAAACACCGCCTCCGATAGTTAACTTTGGACGCTTTGCAAGGTGGATTTCCTGCCCTTCTGCACTTTGCTTTCGCTTCAATGCACTCAGGTTCAAGTTGATAACAAAGTCTTCAAGGACAACGTTACATGGTTTGCACAGTTTTAAAAGTTCTGGAATATTTGACGGCTTTTTCTCTTCAGTCCTTGCATCAACATGATCAATAAGAGACTCAGTAGAAAAGGAAGCTGTTATTGTAGATGAACCGGACTCCAGAGAAGTAGGACCAGATTTGTGTTTACGGCGCTTGGGGTTCTTAAGTTCATACATATAAAGTTCATATTCAGTTTTTTTAACAGGTTTACGTTTTGGACGAGCTTCGCCAATCTGTGGTTCCTGCTTTCCTTCCGACTTTGCTGAAGATTTTTTCTGTTTCCTGGTCATATCCTCAAAATAACTCTCACTGTACTCAACCCATGGCAGGTCACTATACTTGGGAGAAATATGTCTCTTTGGATAGGTCTTTGTTTCCTCCACATGTTTTTTGCTCCCTTTTTTCTCCAGGCCACTTGTTTCTCCGGCACTGAATGCAGCAGTGGCATCGCCTTTCTTACCCCCAAGTTTTATAGTCAACTTTAAATCACCTTTCTCATCTGGCCTGTGAATATTCCTGGGCCCATACGGATACTCAGTGTCCAGTGACCGTATTCCTGGCCCAACTTTGCTAGTTCCTGTACCAGTTTTGATTTGTTTTTGAATATCAGAAACCATTGCTTGGATCTCCTCGATTCGCCTCTCAACCTCCACCATGGATGCTGTTGCAAGCTTAGGAGGGGCTGCAGGGTCGACAGGTGCCTGCGCTCCTTCCTCTACAACACCTAGCTCAGCAGCCGCTGCTAAATCCACTGGGTCAGCTTCACGTTCTGCAGGCTGTTCAGGTTGTTTTCCTGATGGATGACAGCTACAGCTGACACCATCTTCCTTACTACTCACCACAGCCGGACATTCATCCCCTACAGCATGTTTTCCTGTCTTATCCACGCCTTGAAGATCCTCTGCTGTGCTGGTAACAGCTTCTTCCTCCTTGGCTACCAACCGCTCTGTCCTTGGACAGGCAGACGTCTCAGCTGCTCCAGCCTCTTCTCCTGTATCCTCCTTGACCACCTCTTGGGTAGCAACATCACTGAGAGTTTTATTCACCTCTTCCAAAGCATCTTTGACTTTGCGACTCATGGCGCTTGCCTCGAGTACCTCCTGACTTGACGACACCACCACACCATCACCAACAGGTGTATCCTCTAGGGTCTCCTCAGTTTCCCCGCTACCAGTCGATGTACCGCTTCCATCCGCATCAACCTTCCACAATGCAGACGTCTTTATTTTCAAAATTATAGGCCCTTTTCTGGATGTAGCATTTTCACCAGAGTAAGAATCACCAGCATGGCTAGTACTAGCTTTTTGCTCCTTTTGTCCTGAACCCCCTGGCCTCTCCAGGCCCTCATCCTTCTGCTTCTTCGCAGCCACCTCTTCGGCTAACGACTCAACCTTTTCCTCGACCCCATGTACAATCGACTGTACAGTTTCCTGGACGACTTTAGCAATTGCATCCTCAACAATTTCCATATCGTCCTTAACTTTCTTATGATACTCATCAGGAGCAGCTGACTCACTCCCATTCAATGCAATGGCCGCAGTGCTCTCCATAGCGTTAACAGATTCGTCTCCTGATCTCAAAATGTCAATGTTTTCCATGGAACTAGTCTCATCCTTGCTGACACTAACCTGATCGGCACCAATTAAAGTTTGAACATCATCCAGTTTCAAAAAAGACGGTTTCTCTTCAACCAATCCTACAGCAGTTTTAACAGCCTCTTTTCTTGGTGCAACTTCTCCACCATGCTCAGTTCCTCCCCCAGCAGCAACTGAAGTCGCAGATACTGCCACCACTGATGTCTGGGCGTCTTCCCATTTTGTTTCTGATGATACCATCTTAGGCTCTGAAACTGCAGTGGATTCTACAGACAGAGTCATTACTTCAGCAACTGCAGCCTTGGTCCCCAAAGCCTCATTCTTGGATTCTACATCTCCAGAATCAGACTCTGCAATAGCAGTTTTTGTTTCCACAACTGGTGTTTCTGCAACTACAGCCTTTGACTCAAGAACTACTGTTTCTAATTCAGTGCCTTCTGCCAATGGTATTTCATTTGTAGTCTTTTTTCCTGCAGGAACAGTCTTAGAATCTGAAGCCTTCAGTTCTTCAGCCACAGTTGCTTCTGTGACTAGAGCTGCTGCTAAGTCTGTGACCACAGCAGTTGCTTCTGCAACTACAGTGTCTGAATCAACAGCAAACATTTTTGACTCTGCAACTACAGTCTTTGAATCTTGCACGGCAGTCTTCGATTCTCCAACTGCAGTCTTAGATTCTGGAACTAAAGTATCTGATTCTGGAACTAAAGTCTCTGATTCTGGAACTAAAGTCTCTGATTCTGGAACTAACGTCTCTGATTCTGGAACTAAAGGCTCTGATTCTGGAACTACAGTCTCTGATTCTGGAACTACAGTCTCTGATTCTGGAACTACAGTCTCTGATTCTGGAACTACAGTCTTTGGTTCTACAATAACCGCCTCTGAATCTGGAACAATAGTTTTCGATTCAGCAACAATAGTCCCTGACTCTGCAATAACAGGTTCGATAACTGTAGCCACAGTTATTGGTTCTGCAGTTACAGCCTTTGTCTTCACAACAGTCTTGCGTTTGGAAATTGTATCCAATTCAGCTTCGGCTTGTTCAGATACCTCCATTGGCTCATCCGGTCTACTCTCCTCTGCTTGACCTGCGCATTCCTCCAGTATAATTTCAGCCTTGTTTACTTCCATCCTAGCCTCTGCCTTTAGTGTGGTATCAGTTTCCTTTCTGATCATTTCACCAGCTGTTCTATCCATATTCTGAACAGACAAATCCTCCACGGTAGATGAGTCAGTACTCAACTCCAGTCTGAACGAAGTGTCAGAGTCCAATGGCATAGGCGATGCCTCAGACAAGACAGTAACATTATTGACTTGTTCCTTGCTTTCATGGATCACTTCAACAACTGTTACAGTTTCAATGTCAGTGTTTTCAACCGTCGGCTTTGCTGCACTGATACCTTGGTAAGCTGTCAAAGGCTTTTGATCAACAGCAACCATGGTGCGCCCACTTTTTAAATCTTTTGACTTTTTATTCACAGGGAGTTCCTTTGTTTTGACACCGTAAACGATTTCTTTTCCTTCTTTTCCTTTTGTATCAGGAGTGTTCGTTTCCGCACCACCTGATTCTGTACTGCCAACGCTGTCCTTCGACGAGCTCCGACCAATGGGTTCAACCAGTTTAAAAGCCCTTTTGAACTTCTCGATAGTCTTCAAGGAAAAGCTTTTTGTGACAACTGATTGTGCAGAGGGGCTCAATTTACTTTCTGCTGCCTCTGCTCTTTTCAATGGCAAAGAAGGATTGGATTTGACTGATCTTCTAACATTAACTGATCTTGTATCAGCCATCAGTGCTTTCATAGAAGAGTCTTCAGTGCGCTTAAACTGCTTTGACAGTTGGTTTTCGTCTTCAGTGTCAGCGGCTGAGGTATCCTCCGACAAAGAAGAATCAATGGCTGCACTGTGTTTAGGATCCAGTCTTGAAGATGACCTCCCACGTTCACGTCTTCTGCCCGACCTACCACGTTTTAAGGCTGCACTGAACTTTTGGTTTTTCTCAAGTAAAGTGTGATCAGTGGCGGTGTCTGAAGCCTCACTGTCCTGATTTGGTCTCCTGGCAAACTTTCCTTGCGGCCCTCGAATATTGTAGTGATCTCTGGTCGGGTAAGAGCGTCTCTTCCTTGTGGCAAGAAAGGGACAGCGTAACCTAGCAGCAGGGCTAATCTTCCTGACACGTTTCTTACTATCAGTGTCTGTGTCCGATGATGGACTGATTCCTCTCGAGGTCTGGGATGTAGTGTCACTCCCCAGTTCAGATCCAGGACTCCTCACCCTTGCCCTCAAACCAAGCTTTCCTCTTCTCCTAGCTTTCTTGATAACCTGGAGACTCATAGCCTGACCAGAGCTCACACTCCTCAGTCTACCCGTTGTGTTCTGCTTCCTTTCACCCAGTCTAGAGCCAGGATCGACTCTCAATGCAGCCAACTCACGACTCTTTGCCTTCTTTCTGGTGACGTGACCAACACCAGGTTTCCTCCCACACCGTTTCTCTACCCTTCCTTGCAGCACACCGCCAACATTGGCTTCTTCTTCACGCCTTCTACCAGGTTTCTTCAACTCCCTCACAGAACCAACTTCTACTTTCATCGACTTCCGCTGTGGGACATCCTGTTTTAGTTTTGTGAACACTGATGGCTCTGCAAGCAGTTCATCATCCTCTTCATCAGACGCTGATGACTCATCATTTTTGGAAACCTTCTTCAAGATGCCTCGTTTCACTTGCTTGGCCTTTGCAGCCAGTTTTTGAGCTTTTGTAAGTTGTGTTTTTTTAGCACCAACTTTAGAACTTACAACACGTTTCGTCCCCTTCTGGTTAGTACCTTTAGGTCGCCCCCTTCCTCTCTTGACGATAGGTTTATCATCAGCAGACTCACTTTTAACATCTGATACTGAAGCCCCTTTTATTTGGGATTTAGCCTTTTCTTTTCTCAGACTCTCATCCGCCTCAACCACATCCTTAGCCAGACTTTTCCGGCGCGTCACAGTTCCTTCACTTTCTTCTTTACCTGTATCTTGCTTCATTAATGGCAACCTTTTTCTTAGACTACCTGGGCTTCTAGAACGTGTGACCTTTGAAGCAGATGGACTAACAGCTGTTCTCCCTTTCCTCTTAGGCTCACAATCTGAAGTACTAGGTGAGACCTCAGATACCGGTGACTCTTTCTTCAGTCGACTTCTCAGAGTAACTTTGGGACTCGTTTTACCAGAACTTACTTTTGGGCTTTCTATATCCTTTTCAACACGTCCTTCAACATTGGTACCATTTTGAGGTTGGCCTCGCGATTTTGGCCTGGCTCCAGCTGCTCCTTTTGGACTCTGGCTACCTCTTCTGGACGTCTTTCTCCCAGAATCTGTTGTAGATTCAACTCTACTCTTTCTCCTTGGCAGTGATTTAGAAGCTTCTCTCGTTGATATTGTTTCTGATTCTATGGAACTATCCCGCTTCTGCGATGATGCAGTCACCTTCTTGGCAACTGGCCTTCCACGTCCCCTTGGTGATTTCAATACAACACTGGCAGCTGATCCCGGGCTCAGTGACCTTGACCTTTGATTCCCACGAGAACGACCAGGTCTTGCAGCCTCTGAAAGGAGGATAAACAAGGAGCAGTTAGTCTTGAAACAACTGTCACAAGGGGGGGGGTAAGACTGCCCTAATGTTGTCAGCAACTTCAGGTAATCCAACCTAGCAGGGAGCTCGATAGCCTCATGTCAGTCAGGAAGTCATAATGAATGGCAGCAATCCCACCCGTTACATAATACATCACTGTAACACCTGACCTAAATGTAAGTGAGAGGAAGAACATGGGTACATGCCTTTCAGACTCTTTAGAGCTGCTCCTGCGTCTGTTGTCTTGGTAGTCGACCTGCTCCGGGTGGCGTGACTATTCGCTCGCGTCTGGCAAAACATCTGGAAAGACAAGAAGAAAAAAACAAGTGAAAAATACATTTAAGAAATCTATAATAGCTGACTTTGGCAATGACCTGATAAAATCAGCTGAAACTCTGATAACCTGTTAAAAGAAATAACACCTGGACATATAACATATAACAAAGAAAACAGATACCAATGAAAATGTGACAGTTGGTCAAAAAAAGGCCAAAGCCAAGATACCATTCTCAAGTCAGCTACATAACCATACCACTATGACATCATCTCACAAAGGTCCAATACCATTCTCAAGTCAGTTACATAACCATGCCACTATGACATCATCTCACAAAGGCCCAATACCATTCTCAAGTCAGTTACATAACCATACCACTATGACATCATCTCACAAAGGCCCAATACCATTCTCAAGTTAGTTACATAACCATACCACTATGACATCGTCTCACAAAGGCCCAATACCATTCTCAAGTCAGTTACATAACCATACCACTATGACATCATCCTTCAAAGGCCCAATACCATTTTCAAGTCAGTTACATAACCATACCACTACGACATCATCCTTAAAAGGCCCAATACCATTCTCAAGTCAGTTACATAACCATACCACTATGACATCATCTCACAAAGGCCCAATACCATTCTCAAGTCAGTTACATAACCATACCACTATGACATCATCTCACAAAGGCCCAATACCATTCTCAAGTCAGTTACATAACCATACCACTATGACATCATCCTTCAAAGGCCCAACACCATTCTCAAGTCAGTTACATAACCATACCACTATGACATCATCTCACAAAGGCCCAATACCATTCTCAAGTCAGTTACATAACCATACCACTATAACATCATCCTTCAAAGGCCCAATACCATTTTCAAGTCAGTTACATAACCATATCACTATGACATCATCCTTCAAAAGCCCAATATCATTCTCAAGTCAGTTACATAACCATACCACTATGACATCATCTCACAAAGGCCCAATACCATTCTCAAGTCAGTTACATAACCATACCACTATAACATCATCCTTCAAAGGCCCAATACCATTTTCAAGTCAGTTACATAACCATATCACTATGACATCATCCTTCAAAAGCCCAATATCATTCTCAAGTCAGTTACATAACCATACCACTATGACATCATCTCACAAAGGCTCAATACCATTCTCAAGTCAGTTACATAACCATACCACTATGACATCATCTCACAAAGGCCCAATACCATTCTCAAGTCAGTTACATAACCATACCACTATGACATCATCTCACAAAGGCCCAATACCATTCTCAAGTCAGTTACATAACCATACCACTATGACATCATCTCACAAAGGCCCAATACCATTCTCAAGTCAGTTACATAACCATACCACTATGACATCATCTCACAAAGGCCCAATACCATTCTCAAGTCAGTTACATAACCATACCACTATGACATCATCTCACAAAGGCCCAATACCATTCTCAAGTCAGTTACATAACCATACCACTATGACATCATCTCACAAAGGCCCAATACCATTCTCAAGTCAGTTACATAACCATACCACTATGACATCATCTCACAAAGGCTCAATACCATTCTCAAGTCAGTTACATAACCATACCACTATGACATCATCTCACAAAGGCCCAATACCATTCTCAAGTCAGTTACATAACCATACCACTATGACATCATCTCACAAAGGCCCAATACCATTCTCAAGTCAGTTACATAACCATACCACTATGACATCATCTCACAAAGGCCAAATACCATTCTCAAGTCAGTTACATAACCATACCACTATGACATCATCTCACAAAGGCCCAATACCATTCTCAAGTCAGTTACATAACCATACCACTATGACATCATCTCACAAAGGCTCAATACCATTCTCAAGTCAGTTACATAACCATACCACTATGACATCATCTCACAAAGGCCCAATACCATTCTCAAGTCAGTTACATAACTACAGGATAACATCCCGCAAAAATGTCAATTTGAAAAAGCACTGACCATTCCAATTGCACCCATCAGCCAGCTAAAGAAAGGTTTCCTCAAGCCAACAATCACCAATCCAACCATAAACTCCATCAAGTGATTCACAATGACGTAATTAATACATTGAACACAAGCACCAAGCATTGCATAACAAGGAGATTATGATTGAAGTTGCACCACACCTTTCAACACACAGCCTAAAACAGCCAGCCGAACACCCACACAATCAACATCAATATGATCTGACAACATGCAAGCCTCAAGGCATCAAAGTCAGAATTATCAAAAATAATCATGAAATCAACTGTCGACTCTTACCTCACGTTTCCAGACTTTTTTCATTTCAGAAATATAACAATCCCACAATGATAATGAAAAAGATAGATGAATAGAGGGAGAAACTGACAAGATCACATGACCCTTGAAACCAACATCCACCAAGACCCCAAATACACAAGCACCCAACAAAACCACCTGTGACAAAACCTGGTAAATGCACGATTGCTCAGTGTATGCGAGAGCCCTTGTGAATAGAACCGACCATTCGTGTTCACAGGACCCCATACAATTGATGCCTTACTGGGAAATGAATAGAGGCTAAGCCAATGAATAAAGGAACCATGTCCATGTTGGGGACAAACAATAGGTTTGTGAAGGGTTATTGGTGCTTGGAATAATAGAGTAATATCAGCAAGAGGTCTATTGTACACACAAAGCTCCTTACAATAGATTTATAAGGTTTGACAATGGTTTTCCATTGGCTGGGACAGGTTCAGGCTGATTTGTGGGCTCAAAGGGTTCTATTCTGTTGAGGGGAATTCAATTTAAGTGGTGGAATACTGAATTGGCAGAATGAAAGCTAAATCTGGTTGAACTATGATGGTGCTGTACCAAGGAATTGTGACATGAAACTGCATAGAATTGGGACAATCAGCAATCAACTGGAGTAACAGTTTGCTCTTCTGATCAAGCACGCATGATAACCTTGGCACGTTCAATCATGAATTCAAATGTATGCCAACTGCGATGTTGTGACCAACTGAAATTAGATGAAGTGTGTTATCATCTGTCCTGTGATTGTGATCAGAATGACGATAGACACCAGACAGACAATTCAAATTGCCAATCTATTTTGAAATGGACTCTAAGCAGTTGTTCTAACCTTTCACCCAATGAAATGAACACTCAGAAGAGCAAGAACAGACGAACCCGTTTGCAAGAGAACTAACACACTGCGGACCCACAACACAGGCTGAACTTTCAAACATACTGCAAGGCCACTCTACTTATAGGTTGTCCAGCGACAAGGTCAACCTGCAAATATCTGTTGTCTGTTCACCACTGTTGGACAAAAGATCTAACAGTGGAATCGTCCTATTTCGAAGTTTAGCCTGCAGATCTGTCGACAGCAAAACAAACAATGACTGAAATGAACAACACATTCAAAAGAGAACTGTAGTAGAATACTGAAAAGAGACAAGCGGAAGCCTACTAGAACTGTATATCAATCCTAACAGTAGGTCAAAGACTGAATAGAAAATACATTAAGACTCATTTTGAGCGGTTCAGAGAAGTTTGGAGAAACTCTCCAAAGTTTGTGGTTGCAGTTTTTAAAACCCATCAACTGTTTTTGAACCTTTTCCATGCTGTATCCGATCACAATGCATTATCTGCTGCAGGTTTGTTGTTATGTAACAGTCAAGGGAATGGGGATGTCCCCAGCTGATGTGATGTCTGGAAGAAACCCATCCGATACTCACAAAGGTTGACGAAGAAAGCGGCACGCATCATCAGACGTTTCTGATTAGTCTCGTATCTTCACCACCATCGCCATAAGGAGGAGGATTTCCACAGCAACAAGGCATGTGATGTTACTTCACCAAACACAGTTCTCGGCATGTTTGTTTGCACACAGTCACCAAATCCCAACAGTGCAGTGCAAGCTAGATATGAAGAGCCAGCATAAAGCATGTTGAACGACTGTGAGAGCCAGGTGGAAGCTAGATGAAAGGGAAGCTCTCTTGTACAAGTACTTTGTAGATATCCATATGTGAATACTTCATGCACCTGAAGCACAGCAATGAGGTTGATCAAGGTTGGAGTGTGCTCCATGTATGTTGAAACAGAACAAAGATGTTTTATGAAATGTCTCTCTGTCAACCAATAGTTAAACTGGCTCTTCAGTTGTGGTCTTGTAGTGCACGTACATCAGAGGTAACCAGGCATGGATGCAGGATTCTCAGAGTTGAGCACCCCAGTGTTTCACACTCGAAATCCAAGTTAATTTCAGAGATTTGTCAACATTTCCACTTTTCATGGTCAATTCTAAGATCTTTTATTTCTGATCTTGCTCAAAACGGCTTCCATTGCTTCACCAGAAGAGAACGAGAGAAGATCATTGTCCAACTTCAAGCTAGCCGCTGCAGACGTCAATAGCACCAGAGGTCTGAACAGGTGAGCGCTCTATCCTGTCAATGCCCCCCCCCTCCCCCAGGGAGAAATTCTGGCCAGACGAGGACCACTGTTCAATCAAGCAAGATATACTCACCAACCAGAATCCTCAGCAAAATCCAGAGTCCTCCATGTCCACATGGAAGCAATGAAGTCTGTAGCATCAGGTGGAAGTTTTATGAATGTCTAGTTGAGTTGCACTTGCCATTCATACTAAGCATTGAAGAGCCACAGGCTACAATGTAACACCCGGAGGCAACTCCACATCAACAATGAATGGTGTAATCTGGCAGCCAGTTTTTATTGTACCAATGACTGATATATTAGAAATTGGGTTTGATTTCACCAGAATGATACAATTGGGGAGACGAGCAGAGGTGTCAACATGGCAAGTACGCTGATACAACCAACATCGGCTTCCAACTGATTCACGCAGAAGTGTTTGCTAATCTGAGATAACCGTCTACCAACGACAAGCACCTTCTTCCTGTTCTAAACATGTCAAGTTCTCAACACTCAATGATTGTCACAATCACTTTGCTCTGAGCTAAATAGCAGAACTTCTACAAGTACTGAGATTTCAGTGCGCAGATGTTTAAGATTAAAGATGGCTGCATCTGCCATGGTGATAGCTTGAGACGAGGCATCTTGCTGGTGGTCATCCAGTCATAGACACACGATAAGGGTGGACACAACATTTCATCATCTTTGATGACACAGACAGTTCAGGGTTGTCCAGTGAACCGCAACCAACCTTGTACGCAAGGATAGGCATCCGCAATCGACTATTGAGATTTGGAAGCTCCGTCCTGTCCTTCACGAACCTAGGTAAAATATCCATTGTGCAAGTCAGAAACGATGGCTCCCTTCAATGTCCAATGCAGTTATCTTGCTCAATACAGTACTGATACTAGTAATAGTATGGTAGGATCTGCTCAGGAGGGAATGAGAGCTCCCTTCAAAGTCCATTTACCACTGCTACTAGTTTGGAGAGACCTGCTCAGTCATGTCAGTGGGGAGTGTGCCTCTTACAAGTCCTATCAGTTATCTTGCTCAGTACCGGCTTGGAAAGTGTGGAACAACAGCTCTTTTCAAACAACTGACAGTTTAGAGTCCACCTCTGATGATTCTGACGGCACACCACAGATCAATGTTATACTAAAGTAATCAAAGGAAGTAGTAATTTACTTTTGCCTGAGGCTGTACCCCCTTGACTTGCTTTGGAATAGGGATCATTGCACCTGAGCCCAAAATGCATGTTAAATTCAAGTTGATTCCCTGAAAAAAATCATCTGTATGTGTGTAAATGACTTGAGTTGAAGTTGACCAAAATCGAATTTCACAATTGATTTCAGATAAATCTATATCTGTCTCTCACAGAACAAGTTGCCATGACAACATATATATTTCCATCTGGTGCACTAGACAAAGTTGTATTATTCATGAAAGCTAGTCACAAAACATTTCAGATGTAATGACTTGCAACTAAATGATAAGTTTCAGATCACAGTCTTCAGCGAGCAGGCTCCAGTTACAGGAACATTACGGCAATTTTCTATAAAGTCCCCTCTGGCCACATCCAGCGTACCCAAAGCATCAATTTCAGCCTATAACACAATCATGATTTTTATATCTCAAAATATCGTACGATTTCAGTTGTTCTGTTACAATGCAATAGCCTCAGGGAGAGTTGAAAGGCTCTTTCAATGCAAATTACAGAGACAATGAGATGTGTATTACCACACCCAAAGAGTTGCATAATCATGCTTATGATAGATTCAACAATTTGCTTGTCTTTATTCATATCACCCAATAGCTGCCACCTATTGGTAAAGATACCTTATCACCACACAAAGACATGTAATCTGGATCACAAGCAAACAACATAACGCAGACATTCGACAACAAGGCGGGGGAATGACAGGCACAGAGGACCAAAGGAGCAGCACAGAATGAAGCAAAACACAGCAAAACCTCTTTAGACTGACACCTCTTGTCATTTGCAATCTCCTGTCGTGAGGGCACCTCTCTCACCACTGCCTCTTAACAGGCCGTGTGTGTTCACACTTTTAGACACTACAAACCCTGCGAACAGATGCTTACAAAAATAACATTGATCAAGAAACTAAGTAAATATATACACTTACCTTTATAGCTTGTTATGACAACACAATAAAGTTAGAGCAGCGACATCATCATTAATCGTGAGGTAGAACCTGAAATGTACAAACAATTAGAGCAATCAATAACACAAGCCCTCAGGCAACATAACTTTTCATGCAAACACAGCAATATTCAGATAAGTGGATAAGTGGACAGGAAAGCCTGGTCACAGCAAATCTACATGTAAGAATCAAATGAAGGGAAATTAGAACATCTGGTAAATAAGCAATACAGAGAGACATTCATTTTATCTGATTTCTGCATCAAAAGAACCTGTTTTATAAGTGGTTTTTGAGGGAGACCATCTCAGTTTACAAGATAGCACTGCAGGTGGCAGCATGTGATGCTATCTACTTCAAAATTTCAACTAGCCTAAGGCAAGAGAAGGAGAGAACAATGGCACCTGATCATGAAATGTGAAGGATTACAGTTGATAATCATCTTGGCAACAAAAGAACTAATAATGATGACTAAAACCGCTGATATTGTTAACTGTACACTTTTACTCTGTCATTGTCTGGACCCACTGGCTGGTACCAATTATACCAATGGGCTAGGCCTTTGGTCTACTTTCTGCAAGGTGCAAGTGAAAATAGGGCTTGCTGCCCAAAAACACCACTATCACATATTGTTTGCGCACATCGGGATCAGGTATATAGGTATTTCACCAATCAAGTGGCCCCCTCTAGCATGACTACTGACTAGTCTGTATTGCCGGTGTGAAAATGGCTGGGACCGAACTGCACTTATTGGTTTGCAAACAATCTATATTGCACCCACGTGCATTGTGCTGTACATTCCTTTCTTGCATAATCAATTTACAATTAGTTCTAAATGATACAGTCAGTGTCACAGCCGACAGTGTGTCGCAGGATTGACAAGTAAGCTGGCTTCACACAACAGCAAAAACATCGTCGACACTGACAATTTGAACGGCATGTCGAATAGGGTAACACGAGAGTCGACCGATACAGATTATGGAGTCTGCAGTAAATGAAAAGACAATGAACGTGATAGAAAAACAGAATTCACTGACTGAACAACAACAAGCATCTTTCTGAAGCTGAAGTCATCGAAACAAAAAAACTTATCTGAAGATGGAGCACATGAATATAGGAATTCAACAGTAGTTCATCGCATTATTTCAACCGGACTAATGAGATTACGTACTCTTCTAACACTACAAGGGTCTATATCCACAATCACTTGTCGATTTGGTGTCTTTTGAACGAGAATCCGGCAGAAAAACAAAGATGTCAAGCCCAATTTGATGAAACCGGAAATGACGTCAGATTGACCCACAATTGCGCGGAGTCAAATAGTACTTGAGCTGCTGTACTAAATATTCAATTTTCAGAAAACTTTTTGGCTCAAATTATGCCCAAATATACACTATTTCTGACCGATTTCAACAATTTTTGAATAACCATACAATTTTCAATTGCTAAATATATGTAAGCATAGAAAATAAGGGATTTTTGTAAAATGTATTATCTCTCCAGTATAACAAATAAGTTTTGAAAATGTCTGCATACAATGCACCGACTCCCTTGTCATTTTCTGTAGGTTTTTGCACCAAAAGACAACTTTCTAGTTTTCCTGTCACTAAATAATTTGTACCAAATAAAGATGTTAAGCTGTTCCGTCTGCACAATTTGTTAGATTTTGAATTGATTGTTCCATCTTTTTGTAAATTGAGTTTAAATATGTACATACAGAACATGATGATCTACATACATGCATAGGCCTAGCTTGTACACATATGCCTACATTAAACAAGGTTTAAAACCCTTTTTTTCACTGCAGGCTAAATTCAATGGCGCCCTTGGGAAACCCACAGCTCAAAGATGCTCCTCCTTACAGATGTTGATAGAAGAAGCTAGCACAAAGGTATGCAGGGGTTGCACTGAAACTTTGGAGTCAGGTTTTTTGCCTTACTTACTCAATTCTGTCAGGTTTACCAATGTTTACCTTATGTTTTTGGTAACTATCTTCAAAAGAGACTGCACGTTCACTTCTCTGATAAGAATAAGAGGACTCTCTTCAGACAAATTATTTCGGTCTGTAATCATAATTGCCGCAAAAGAAATCCAATTGGTCAAACATTTCACAACCCTTCCCTTAAGTACATCATCTATATTGAATTGTGAATAACTTGATGTTGTAGGAACTTCATACCATCTTCCCTCAACTGCTCGAGCATATCTTCGGTTGCGTTGGCCAACCAGGATGGGGCTTGCATCACATCTACAAGTCTTCCTATAGTCATGGCCATGACTACAATGCAGTCAGAAACTTCTTGGCTCCCTCTGGACCCATCTTCAAACTGGTCTACAAGCTCCAAGCGGATGACTACCTTAGATATGAATTCCCCATTTCTCAACTACCAGTAAGTTCAACAGAGTAGTGTTATACTGGACTAGTCTTTATTCATTCTTGGTGTCGAGGATGAATGTTTGCTGGATGTGAAAACTCTGATTTGGAATTGACCATTAGCTGTTTGTTCATAAGGTTCTGAATAAAACAGTGTGAGTGATTTCATGCTAGGATGTCCATTTCACTGATGTGAATCTTCTTCTTCAGACTCCAACAAAGAACCGAATGGAAGACAAGGTCTTGTCAGGAATGTACGCCAGAAACTCCATTTCATTTCGTATCCTTTGAAATCATGGCATTGTTGTTTGTCCCTAGCATCTTTTCTGAAAGTGAAAATAATCAGCCCACGTGTTCCAATCAGACTTATCATGTTTCCTTTACTTCATCAACCAGATGCGTTTGAATTCTACATGTTTCATTTTGCCTTTTTCCTGGTGAATCCTCTCACACTCAAGGTGAGTAAGTGGAAGTGACTTGCCAGGACATGATGCCAAATTCCAAAAAGTCACTTTGAGCTATTGTTAAAATGTACTGCAAGGGATTGGTTGCTCCTGTATTTGACTACATAATAATCAACACTTTACCTCTTAACTTTAATCCTTTAATTTCTGCATTCTAAACCTTCCAGAGTGGTCCGTGGGTGAATCCTAATGAAGTTGTCTACCTGACCATCTTGGCTGACTACCTTGATCATTTCTTGCCGCTTGGTGGCCGAGAAGTTCCACCGATGCCAGCATTTGCTTCACCAGTAAGAAGTCCCATAGCTCACCAGACATCACTGCACAGGTGGGTTTTGTTTCTCTCTTCATGAAATTATTTTCTCCAAGTATGTCTGTTCACAGAGATTGATACATTCTCCCTCTCCTCTCATTAGATTTTTTCATAATTGATTTGGATGCCATCCAGGAAATGTACACTTTCAGCCTTACTTAAACTGTTTGTTAGATTCTTTTCAGTATTAACCGATGTGACTTAAAATTACAGATCTTGCTTCAGACCTATCTCCATGGCACCACAGTACCATTGTCAAATAAGGCGTACTGGTCCAGATTTAGGCCTTTTACAATATCGATACCGACGACCTGTCGGTGATTCATTTGGGCAGGAACTTCACAATATGGCCGTTCCTGTTCATGGGGTGATTTTTTAAGTTGGTGTTGGTGTACTCCAGAACACCACAGGTTCTACTAACACCGGTGTTGGTGTACTCCAGAACACCACAGGTTCTAACACCGGTGTTGGTGTACTCCAGAACACCACAGGTTCTACTAACACCGGTGTTGGTGTACTCCAGAACACCACAGGTTCTAACACCGGTGTTGGTGTACTCCAGAACACCACAGGTTCTAACACCGGTGTTGGTGTACTCCAGAACACCACAGGTTCTACTAACACCGGTGTTGGTGTACTCCAGAACACCACAGGTTCTACTAACACCGGTGTTGGTGTACTCCAGAACACCACAGGTTCTACTAACACCGGTGTTGGTGTACTCCAGAACACCACAGGTTCTACTAACACCGGTGTTGGTGTACTCCAGAACACCACAGGTTCTACTAACACCGGTGTTGGTGTACTCCAGAACACCACAGGTTCTACTAACACCGGTGTTGGTGTACTCCAGAACACCACAGGTTCTACTAACACCGGTGTTGGTGTACTCCAGAACACCACAGGTTCTACTAACACCGGTGTTGGTGTACTCCAGAACACCACAGGTTCTACTAACACCGGTGTTGGTGTACTCCAGAACACCACAGGTTCTAACACCGGTGTTGGTGTACTCCAGAACACCACAGGTTCTACTAACACCGGTGTTGGTGTACTCCAGAACACCACAGGTTCTACTAACACCGGTGTTGGTGTACTCCAGAACACCACATGTTCTACTAACACCGGTGTTGGTGTACTCCAGAACACCACAGGTTCTACTAACACCGGTGTTGGTGTACTCCAGAACACCACAGGTTCTACTAACACCGGTGTTGGTGTACTCCAGAACACCACAGGTTCTACTAACACCGGTGTTGGTGTACTCCAGAACACCACAGGTTCTAACACCGGTGTTGGTGTACTCCAGAACACCACAGGTTCTACTAACACCGGTGTTGGCAATTCACCTACACTCAGGTCAGCATAAACAAGCTCAAGCAATACATGGTTAATGGATGCATTGTTAATAAACCCAGCAATAAATTACCCGCAGGTTGAGTGTAATCATAGTCCTGAGTGTGATAGGAACATCAGCTGTGTAATTTGAAGTTGGTGTCAAGGCCTCCTAACCTTCACTAACACTTGACAGGTTGTCAAGGATTGGAGTGGAATTGGTCATAGGTGACAGGTTACAGAGAGATGAGAAGCTCCCCCGTCATATTCTTACTATAAGCGCTCATTTCTTAGACCTTGGCTCTTCATGAGTTGGTCTCATTAAATATAGCATACTTGGCCAAAATTAAGACCTTGTTTAAACATGAATGTAACTTACAGAAAACTTTCAATCGCCTATAACTCGTGAAAAAGAAATGAAGTTTTCCTAATGTTTTAAACTTTGACTGCAGGAGTACACCTGGTGCCTCTACTCACCCCCAGGTGGCGAGCCCTCAGCGACAGTACTATAGTCTACTCAAGTCACCAAGTGCTACCAACAGAGCACAATCACCTCACAGTCCTGTCTCAACGGATAGTAAAGATAATGAGACATGGAGGTCAGAATCATTTATCCAGGTAAGGCTGGTTCCATGTATTGAATGTTCACTTTTCAGTCCTGTTGATGTGCAGCACATTGATTATGAGATTTCTGATTGATACTGCTTTTCGTCTTCACCTAAAGAACATGGCAGAAATGGCCTCCCAGTGAAACTGCTTACTATAAATACCAAATGCATATTTTCTTCTCCAGGTCATGGTTGAGTTTTGGTTGAATCAAAACTCAGTCGATTCTGATCATTCTAAACTCTCCGCCAGTTCAACCGTAAGTAGATGACAATTCTTTCCCTTTGCATTTTGTTCTGTTGTCGGATATGATTTTTCACTGTTTTTCAAATCGAATCGGTGTCAAATTCACTAACTCATGTTTTATGAATTATCGGGCCCCTGTATTGTACCCAAATATACTCCGGTTGTCTGTTTTTGGATTCTATTTCCAATGTCAGTCTACATCCCTGGTGAAATAAGCCTTATTTCCTTAACTAAGGCAGGGGGCCTCTTTCACAAGCTCAGCTTGAATCTCCACAAATTTAGTCTAGATATCTCTGAATGATCTTGCTTTGCTACACAGCTGCACTGCCATATAGCATCCTAGTTGTTGGAGCGTCCTTGGCTCACCGAGAAGGGGATCAGTAATAACTGCCTTTCAGTGGCCCTAAGTCAGTCTTACTCTATGTCGACGAGGAAAAAGGTTTGTGATGCAAATTGTTTCAATAATGAGTTGTGCCATTCTGATCTGAGTCTATTCTAACACAGAAACAGGGTCGCTATAGCCCCACATGGTCTGACACCATGATGTGGGACACATCGCTGATGCGGCCCACTCTCCCACAACTCTATGTAAGTATGTGCACCCCTGCATGTCAGCCTAACATAGCATCCTGGTTGGTGGTTGTACTTCACTTCCTTTATACAGCAGTTATGAGACTAGAGAGTTCTGTTGTGACATTAGCATCCCTAACATGGTTTCTAGTTCTGTTTCTATAGCATTATGAGATTGATTGTCAAGTAGTGTTGTAAAGTAGCATCCCCAAACTCTTCGTGATTGTGTCTGTAAATCTGCTATGTTTTTTTGAAATAAGTGAATTGTCTTGCAGTGGCATTTTGGTTTGTTAGCGATCCTTTTGGTAGTTCTGTTATTATGATTACATATAACTTGCATCTTGAAAGAAATGTCCCGTATCAAACATCCACCAGAACCTTAACTGTCCCCGATTCCCGATGTATGAGGTGGAGCCTTGCTGATCACTGAAACTCTGGAGTCTACCCAGAGGCGTATGGATGGTCATCATCCTATATGGTTTCTCTGTGACTGAGTGAGCCACCTTTGAAACTCTGAGACAGTGCAGAGCCTGATGTGGTCTGATTGGCTAACACCTGAGAGTTTTGTTTGTCTTGTTTACAGTTATTTGCATAAGATCTTTTTTGTTGCTTTGTGAGTTAACCAGGAGGTAGCTCAGGTGGTATAAAGGGAAGAGGCCCGCGCTGTCTACTGGGTAATAGCTTCGAGGAGGTTTTATTGTCTATTTAATAATCTGTCATTGTCTGAATACAAATTTATCTGCAAGTATTGACTTGACAACAAATCAGATAAATATATCTTAAAAAAGAAACTTTCTGTTCCAAATATCCTTCTCATTATGCATCAAGTTTGTTTTTGTCTACTGATTGTCTTGGTAACACAGGTTTTCCTTTAACCCTGCCAGTTCTTAACCCTGATTTGTTTTCAAGGATGATGGTATGAAATAATCATTCCCTTACACTTAGCTAATGCAGATGTAGGATTTATTTTTTGCTGTTTAGCACTAATACATGAAGTCGCTGGCCATTTGCAACATAATTCCAGATCAGTTGCATGCAGATGTGATCACAACTCTCAACCTAGTCCTGAGCACTCCCTCTCCCATCGCATCCTGTTAATATTGTGGTAAACATTGTCAGACTTTGGCTTTGCTTAGTTTTGTGTTACTTGACATAAGTTATGTTGGGTTGTTTACTGCTGTTTCAAAAGACCAAGCCCTGAAGGTACTTAAATGTGATGATGATATAACATGCACAACTCCACCAGACGACCATGTAACTAATTAACGTTTCGGTTCAGCACCCTTTGACACCAAAGAGACATTCCTTTCAAACTTCAACATAATGAGAACAAAGCAAGTTATAAGTGATTGGAGGTGCAGAATGCCACCGTCAGAAGTCCAGTTCAACAGTGTACTCCCTTCAAGTAATCAATAGACACACTCTAAATCCTTGAAAGAGAGACCAAACAAAGAAAAGTCAGTAGGCCTGCCATATCCATGATTATTCATAACCCTACATGACACTAATTGACCACCAATTGACCACCAATGCCAAAGAGGTTCTTTCTGGGAGGCGATTTCCATGAATGATTTGGTCTGTCAATGTGGATGACCAATAATGTAGATTTCACAATGCCTGATGGTATGTTCTTCAACTCAATGAATCATCTTTTTCAGGATTCCTTCCTTCCGACCATTGACCACGTGCGAGCCGTTAGGATGATCATCAAACACTTCCACTTCTTCGTGAACAGCGGACAGCAAGATGTGATCGTCTCGCCATATCAGCAGCTTGTTCTTTCACCTCTTGACCAGCTTAGGAGGTAAGGAGATGAGAATGTGAAGGGATGTCATCATCAGAAGTCTGCTTGGTTTCTCATTCCAACAACTGGTGCCCTCGCCGGTGCCATCAGATGTGACAAAAGCCTGCTTGTCTCACCTCTCGTACCTAATGCCAACAACCTGATGGTGTCTGTGAAGTGTCAGTCATGAAACCCTTCCACCTCCTCTATGTGGAGATCAGACATTTTCATCACACATACAAATCTGGCCCTTTTCTGGCACTGTCATTCCAGCTTTCCCACCTGGAACAAAATTTGCATAAATCACCGTCCAGATTGGAAGCCTTGTCTTTTGTTAGAGTTATATCTTGGTCTCTTTCAGGATGTTGTGGCCCGGTCTAGTCCAAAAGAAGCTGTATACCTTCTTCAAGTATGGCTTCAGTAAATGGCCGCTCGATTCTTCATTCAGAATGGTAATTACTGGTACTTAGTATTGTAATCCTATGTTGTGATGCTTTGGTTAGAAGTTGCTTCAGCTAGATATTACATGTAGACTTGGGTCTATTCCGTTATCATAGTTTATGTTGTGTTATCCTATGATTATCCTATGCTCTCGCAGCCATCATGTGAGTGAGGTGACTTGGTTCTTTCTCTCTTACAGATGTTGGAAACATGGTTAAGTTTCCTCCAACCCTGGCGCTACACAGACCCCATCAACTCCCAGGACGACTTTCACGAGTCCCCTGATGCTCGAGAAGGATTGCTCGATTCAAAATGGGCAGAATTCGCCAGAGAAAATCTCCTGTTTTACACCAATCTTTTACAAGAGTTTCTGAGCCGTGCGTCCAGGATGGATCTGGGATCAGCCAAGAATGCTTACATGCTCTTCAGGGTGGCAAAGGTATCTTACTTTGCATCTGATTGGATTGCTACTTTGAAAAATGTTACATGTCAGAATCTTAGCTGAGGATTTAAGAACCTGTTGATGAAGGGCAATCATTTCAGTCAGTCACCACAAGAATAACAAGAATAACCAGAGATGGGAGATAGTCAGACGTTTGCTGCAGATCAACTCTCTTCTGATCATCATTCTGTTTCATTATCTGTTTCCAGGTTATCTCGATGCCAAAGCTGGCCGAGGTTCTCCTTGAAGGTGAGTGGAAACTGATATCTGATAGCAAGCTGCGATATTAGGCAAATCTAGAGATGACGGTGCTTCATTATTTTCAAATATTAGTGGTCCAGTATGACAAGAGATGTGTTGAGTAACCAAGTTACAACACCATTGGTTATAAATGCTATAAGTTTAAGTTACAAGTGTTGCACTCATATACTCAGCATTTATTTTCAGCCGAGGCATCCCTGTTCCACTCCCCCATGTCGCCCCGTAAACCCGGCCCCATGGACCTTGGTGGCAGCTATCTGTCATCCAGCTTCTCCAGTGCATCTGCTGTGCTCTCCTTACAATTCGCTGAACTAGAGGGACCAGGCTTTCAGTATCGGCCATTGTTTTCTGAAGAGATGAGCGCTCGCGTTGAACAGCTTCTTGCCGTCCTGACCCAAGCCAAAATAACAGCAGAAAGTAGCTATAGATTATCTGATAACGGCTCCAGCAGTATCCTGAAGTGGCTTGGCTTCGGACCAATGATCGATTACAATGCTCAGAGATACAGCTCATACATGGGAGAGGACTACACACCAACAGACAGCAAGAAGTTATTCACACATCTCGACCAATCAGCTTCAAGGTTATGCAGATTCTTTAGGGTAAGTCATGTAGCTCTGTTGACATATCAACATTTCTCAAATCTGGTAACCTTTGTACCTGTCCAGTTCCTTCTCACATCTGCAGTTTAGGGACACAGCCGGACTGCTTTAGCTGAAGCCTCACTCATCGCTGAGGCAGACATGTTCTGACCATATGATGTTATTTGAACTTTTAGTATAAAACCATTGGTTCCCACTAACTATCAGCTTGTCATATGTTTGGTGTTTCAGATTGAAGCTTGGCAGACTGACAACGAAGGCTGGGCTGGACAGTATGGCTTCGGCAGCAGTTCCACCATCACAACAACTAAAAATCTCCCACCCGATCACGTCGTGACAGATGTTGGACCACAACTGACACCGCTGGGTCGTTACCAGATGGTGAATGGTCTGCGGAAGTTTGAGATTAAGTATTCCGGTGATGTGGAGCTGAATCCTGTGCGGAGCTATGAGAGCACCATTCTCGTCCGGATGCTCTACGATCTCTCATCCTTCATCAATAAGAAGGTTCGTACATATCCATTAGTGTCAACTCTCCAAGGTGAAGTGATACACTAAGATCAGGGGTTTGGTTCAAAACTTTAGGTGTAGCTTGTTGTACGGTATCATATGATTCCAGGTGGCAACCACAGTTCATCTAGGTTATTGATGTTGGACGCATGAGCCAAAGAATACATCAGTGCAAGTTGGGCAAGTGAAGCATGACTGGATCGATCTTACATGTCAAATCATCAACATAATCCTTCTCTGCTTTTCAGATGGGTCACAAGTTTCAAGAATACTATGAGCGAGACGGGTTAATCGGCCGAGCTGCTCACCATGTCTTCCTTCCTCCGATACAGGAGACCTACACACCCACAGGTCTGAAAAGTACATCACCACGACTACCACAAACAAAAGAACAATTAGACCTAGCGTGTAAACCTCGGTTGAGTTTGCGCTTCTTGGCAAGCTACAACAACTTGGCATCGTTCGGACTCATGTATATTGCGGTGCGTTTGATCCTTGGACTTGGGCCTGTCGGATATTTGTTTTTCATGTGTTTCATCTACCTGTGTTATGTCTTGATGAGAGCTTTATGTGGCACGTAACAGGTGGGGACGGTCACTGCCACACACGCACGTTGGCAGACACCTCGCCTATTGTATCCGAAATTGAGACGGACGCCCTGTGCACCGTCTCCTGGCCAAGGCTTAACATTGCATGTTTATTCACGCAGGCCATCCATGTTACCACACAAGGCCTCTACAGGGCACTTTTAACAAGATAACTGCCTAATAAGCTAACTGCCATTTTTGTATTGAATTTCTGTAGGATGTACTGGTGATTTGTACAATACATTTGTGTAAATAATGAGCTTCAATAAAACTCAATCTCAGACTGTTATATGTTTGTTATCATTCAATCTTTGATCTGTTGTCTGCGAAGGTAGATTGTTGCAGAGCGACTGGGATTGTCCAGGTGTAGATTGTTCTTGGAGGCATGACAGCGGACTGCCTGATGTGAGACCGATTGTTCTCAGTAGACAGTGTGGTACTGGGGTGAATGGACAGTGGAGAGAAATCTGTCCTTGCCCTTGTTCTTAGACATCTGTCTTTATTCACAACCACCTTGGACAATTGTATGCTTGTATCATACTAGAGTCCACTGATCGACACCTTTGTTGTACAGGGTGGTCAAGTCTTCTCGGCCAGGAAAATGCTCGCCTTCAAATGAAGGCTATATGAGTTATGACGACCATATTAGTCTGTGCATTTGCTACCCCAACATAACAAGGTCTCGTCCAACTCTACTGGTGTGGCCACAGTGACAACAAACCAATCTGCCTCTTGTGACAACTGGCCCCTGCACAATCTAGGGATTCTGTTGCTGTACCATTCTGTCTCCTCCGGACCACCTCTCTCCTGACACATTGGCCAGGGGGGTGAATTGTCTCAAGCCAGACTGTCCACGAGCAATTGCTTTTGAAGAATGAGGGATGATTGCCCAAGATAAATCATCTAAAGGAGATACAGGTCGTATCCTTGGAAATTTTGAAACAGTCCGTTACAGCAACAAGCAAGGATACGAATGAGAAGACACTGTTTTTCACTAAAAAATCGATTATTTATTGATATCTGGACATGATTTTGCACATTTCATACAATTATTAGACATGAGGCCGAGTGCCTCAGCCAACTCGGTTCAAGCCAACCTGACAACCTAGCCCAAATCAGAAAGCACATAAAAAAGTCTAGAACACTTTCGGTATAGCACAAGTAATCAATACTTCACCCTTTCTAATGACTTCCAATTGGCATAATTGTATCAGCTACAACAAAGCACATTTGTGGATAAAAATATTTCAGTCTTTTCTTGAAGACTTGTCCCTCATTAACAAAAATGACTCATTTGGCATGAAGATATTCTGTCGTCCAACAAAACATAACTGAGAAAATAAAACCACCAAATGTTAGTCGAGTATGGAGGCGATCCTACTGCCCCAAGTTACCACAAACATGACAAACTGACTTTAGAGCAACCACACTCCCAAGTGCCCTCAAGTCAATGCAAATGGCCGCCATTAACCAAACCCATGACCTTGGCCTGACTATTTGATTCAATCTCAATGGGAAGTTTGAATGTATTTCACCACAGAATGTTTATTTCTTTAACAACAAGTTCCTGAAATCGGCATTGCTCATTTTTGTTGCAGGTGTCTGACGTTCGTCTTTAGGTTCAACAGGATCTTGCTCCATTTTCTGCTCGGCAGGCTCTGTTCTCATTCTTGGTTTGGCAGGTTCTTGCTTTTTCTGTAATGCTCTTGGTAAAAGGGAAACAACTGTATGTGACTTGCCTCTGCCCGCAGTCTCCCTCTTTCCACCACCCAACGTTGGTGTATAAGATGTCTCCACCTTCTGGCCCTGTGGTGCCCTCCGTGGTGGAGGCTGACTGATTGCCACTGATATCTCGTGTTCACCGACCAGTAATCCATCCGTTTTCATGACTGCTGCGCTCGCCTCCTGCTCCGTCTCAAACTCGACATAGGCAAGACCTTTTGGTGCTCCGTTCTTGTACGTGACCATACGCACATGCTTTACCTTGCCGTGCTGGAAAGAGGTCACATGAAATCAGATAGAGGCCTGTCATTATGATCACGATGAAATGGAGATCTAATAAAGAACAGGTGATTTGGGACTTAAAAGGGCGCTGTACATCTTATCAAGCTGTATCCAGCCAGATTGCGATGATTGGTCACATCAGACATCTGACATGGGTGGTTACCTTTGACGTGGGTTATCCCCTGTCTGACACTAGGAAAGGGCTCCCACCTGCCACCAAGCTCGGTTCGTGAAATGACATCTTCACTGACAAACCACAAGTAGCAGTCCACTTTCCAGGATGGAGAAAGTAGTACCTACCTGGCCAAATATGGTCTCGAGTGCTTCCCTTGTGCAGGTATACGGAAGATTCTTGACAAATAGTTTATTTTTTTCAAGGTCTGTGGAAAACTGAAAGTGAGAAAAACATTTATCATAATGTGTTGATTTCTAACTCTTTTTGGTGACTCCCCTTCAAAACATCTTAGAGAGAGCATAGTTCGAAGAGCTATGACGATGCTGCACTCGTGCCAAAGTCACCAAACAGGTCAAACTACAGGTGCTCATGAATGGACCAAGAGAAGGTCCTGGTTGAGAGCAGCAGTTTAGAGGAACATAGAGGAGCTAAGGATTGCTATGATTCAACTTGCTATACCAAAATGCACTTACCCTGAAATCCTTTGACCTCTTCTCACTACAAGGAGAAACATACATGGGTCTCCCCTCGACTGGCTGTCTGTCTAGTGTCAAGGCTTTGCTTGCTGCAGCTTGTGACGTGAACTCAACATAAGCATAACCCTTCGACATGCCTTTCACAGACTTGACCAGGCGTACCTCTGCTATGTCACCACACTGAAATCAAACAAACATATCTTGCAATTGACAGTTTCAGCCAGCAGCAGAACAGACCAGCAGGTCAAAATCATTTCATTTGAAGCAACATAATCAACTAAAATAGAACTAAAGTTATGGACTAGGACTCTTGACTGGAGGGACACCAAGACAAGAAAGAATACTGATGGAGTCAGAAATGTTGCAGGAGTAGAATACAGGACTTACGGGAGAAAACACCTCCTTTAACATGTCTTCATGAATACGGAAGAGTATGTTGCTGACAAACACAGTGACGAGATCCTTGGCAGCATCATGTTGGTAACCACCAGACTCGGGCTCTGCCTCCTCTGAAAGAGAAGAACGCTGTAGTCATAATGTCTCCAGTCTCTCGTGTGCTTCATTCACTAGCTTTCAAGAGAAGTTTGAGATGTCATCAAACTTATGACACTATTTGAATATTGGTTGACGGTTGTCCACATGAACTAGCACTCTGAGTCACATGGTAAGGTCTACTTAGCTGGGTAAAGATGGCATAATCTAAGCGAGTTCATGAAATACCTTTGGCTTTCTTCTGTGGAGGTTCATCTGTCTCCATCTTTGGTTGATAGCCTGGAGGAGGAGGTCCCTTGAAGCCAGGGGGAGGTGCACCCTTAGCCTTAACAGGTGCTGGAGGCTTGAAAGCGTCACTGTTGCCAGATGGGGCAGACGGTACTTTGAAATTCTCCCCCATCCCGGTCCCATTATCCTCTCGCTGGAGAAGAACAAAGTCAAGAAACAGTTAAAACACAGGACACTGGTGATGTAAATCAGGTTTGCACCCAACCTGTAACAGAGATACATCTATTGAGTCTGTATATACACATATCGCAGGAAAGTTTGCCAAGAATTAGACTTTGGCTGCTGATAGCAAACTCACCTTTCTTTTTAAACCCATTGGAGCATTCTTCATATCTCCATTCGGCCCTGTTCCCTGCTGCTTTCCGCCAGCCTTTGACTGAGGCTGCCCTTTCTTTCCTGCCTTTTTATCCGGTCTCTTACTCAGCATCGCTAACGCTTCTTTTTCAGCCTCCTTTGCTCTACGCTCATTAATATGTTTGAGTCGGGCTTCGACTTTACTAACTGCCATGTCATAATCCTCGAGGGTACCTTCTTCCCTCTCATAGTTGATGTACACCTCACACATTGTCTCTGGCCAGTCTGTTACCGAGTTGATGGCGCGCCCTAAGATTTTACGACAGTGTTGTGCATCACCATGCGCCCTGAAAGTAGACAGATCAGATAGATACCCACTCAAGTCATATATCACTTGAGGAGTCACATACTTGGAGAAACTAGAAGTTGCCAATTGGTGAGTTGTGTTCTATAAAATGACGTGACATTGGCCTACTTTTATATCATATTAGTTGGTTTACTTGGTGCAATTCAACCAGTTCTCTATGTCTGGTGAGAGAAATGTTAATCTCCCTGACACCACTAAGGGATAGTAGATGTCCATGAATGAACACAGAGTTACCTTTCTAAGTTCAAGAATTCGATCCATGTCTGTGATTGAGTAGCATGCCCCTGTGCCATAATTTCATGCCAAATTTCTCGTGCTTTCACCATATCTTTACAGTGCCTGGCTTCAATACTGGCCCAGAATCTTTGGAGAGAAGCTGTGGGGTCTGCTAAACCTCCATCCAATGCTGCAATCAAAACACAAGATTTAAGATTTATTTACTAAAATGTTCATGATGGCAACCACGTACATGCCTTTTACTCTTACATAATCTTCCAATATGAAGCTACATGTAGAATGTTTCAAGCCTATTTCAGTGAAGGACTATAAACAACAGAAAAAGGACTGATGAAGAATTCCCACATTTCACTTACATAGCACATGATCGATAGCCAAAGGGAAAGTTTTCCTGAGGAGTTGCAGTGATTCGTCATGGTCACCTTGCCAGTCGACCCGTCGCCGCAGGTAATCAAGGTAAGCCATCCAAATCTGGAGGAAATCTGAGCCCTGAGTGAAACCAGCCGAGTTCAAGGCTTTGTCAAATAAGGCTGAAAAAGATCAGTTAGGAGAGTTACAACACAAAGACCAACATGACTATGTGTCATTTTAAATGTTATTCCAGGCAGCTCAGAAAGTTTAGACCTTTTCACCTCATCAATGATTGGATCGATGTCTTCTTCTTTTGTAGGCAAAAACCCCAACAGGTGTAACTACCTGACCTTTCTACACGGCCTAGTTGTGCAGCAAAACTTCTATCCACATATTTGAAGACCAACACCATGTTTGACATCAATGAGCACATACCAACAATCACTTTATGAGGTTCGTGATGTCGCTCCATGACTCTGATATATCTGGACCAAATCTCCACCGACCATGGGCAGTTTCTGACGGCACGTTCGTACAGCGGCATGATGATCGACTTGATCTTAATGTGCTCATCCTGAAACAGGAGAAATGAACACATTACAGGATGCATGCAGGAGAAAAAATATCAAGTCAGACCTGGCACCGATCCATAATCCTCCACCAGAACAGAAGATTTCAACATTGAAGGACGATGTAAGAATATGAACTTGTTCTCAAAGTCACTCATTTTGAAGAACATTCTTTACAGATATATCAACAACACTTACCAAATATTTTAAGTATCTGACCCAGAGGTCTGGCTGAAGACAGTGGTCTTTGATAGCTCTCTCAAAGATGTTCTGGATCCGAGCTGGTTCCTTCTCTGATAATTCATAATCAATATACGATAAGTATCCTTCATAACTCGGCTTACTACCACCCTTCAACTGCAAGGAAAACAAGCACCCATGAAAGAGTATGGCGGTGTAGAAACCATTGGTCACTAAAAGGGAGCTAGTTAGTCTCTTGAGTTCATGAACATTCTTAATATCAGGACCAGCTTTATCAAGTTAAAAGGTCACTGACACCATAGAAAAGGCACCAAATTAAGCTCAAACTAACAGCCGGAATTGGAGGGGATTCTAAGCAACTAGTAAAACTAAAACTGAGCACTCCACAAATAGGTTTGTGTATTAGTACTGTAACTAAGGTTTTGTCTGAAAGACTGGCAAGGAAGGCTAAGGAATGTCAGGTTTTTGAACTTCTACTCATACCAATTCATTCTCATATGGAACTAATGCCTTCAGCTTTTCCTTCTTTCTTTTATACACCTCCTCTAAATGTTTATCTTCCTCTTCGGCCCATTCCTTGTACTCTTCATATGTCTGCTCCATATCTAGATGAGGAAAGGAAATGTTAGAATCTCCAGCAGGTCCTGACAACCAACATCTCAGCAAGTGCATTCATTTACATGTTAATGTAGCTCTATTAGTACGAGTTTCAAGCTGAATGGCATTGGCAGATGATGGCCTTTATAGGGATAGAGCCTAACAAGCAATTCATTGCCCAATGTGAGATGGAACATTATTTGGTTAAGTGAAGGCCTTTCAAAGCAGATAGTCAACGATTTGAGATCTTGCAAAGGAAATACCATAATGATGTCTGAAGTCTCAACATGGACTGAGGAATATGAAAGTCCTGTTTAAATGAGATCGACTACTGCTTACCAAACAATGGAATCTGTAGCTGTCTCTTAAAGATGGCAGTAATCCTGTTGATCTGAGTATCCACTTCTTCCTGTTGAGCTTTAGATGGAATACCACCCAGTTCAGGCTGGAAAGAACCATTGAAGATGTACAACAACCACACGAGAACATATTGAGAAGTCCAACTTGTTGGAAACTCCAACAAGGACTAATTTAAGTATGATTTTGCCATCAGTCGAGAACTGGCAACAAGCCTCTTCTTTGTTGCAGCTGAAGTTCAATTGTACTTCCAGAGCCATATGTAGGTCATGGTGTCCCCCAAATTAAAGACATGCTGAACTGTTTGGCACTCACCTGAAGTCCTGCAAGAACAGCATTCTCAAACTCTCTATACGCCTCCCAGATATTGGAACCTTTGCTGGCATGGATTCCAACTGCAGTGATAGCCTTTTCAAATACATGTCGCACTTTCTCAATTCCTCCCTCTGCAGCCATACCACCAATGGAGAACTGGACATATTCAAGCCACAATGGCACGGCTGAAACACAAATTGAGTGAATGCCAGTCATGAGACAACAATCGACTGTTCACAGGGCTGTAGAAATGACACCTTGCTAACAAATCTCAACCCATGACTTTCAACTGGAGGGGGAGGATGGGCGACTCTTAGTCAGCAGGAACTTTTATGAATGCTAGCTTGGCAAGAATTTGGAAGGTAAACTGACTTACACATGTAGTCCTGGACACATCTCTCAAACAGATTTTCCACTTTGGCTCTGTCTTCTTGAGAATTCACATCCAAGAATTTGATTTCATCTTGAATCCATTCCTGCCAGAGGGTTTCATCAAGGGGAAAGGTCTCATGCATTCTCTCCCGAGCATCTCGAAGCTTTTCAAACTCTCCGTGTTTAGAGCAGAGTTTGATCAACTCAATATGCTTGTTGTAGATGAATGGAGAGTGTTTGACCTACAGATGAGAAAATACAGAAGTTCAGGATCACGTAAATCATGATAGGCCTACATAGATAACGTCATTATATAACGATTACATCACTCATCAGATGACGTTGAGATGGAGTACTGTAAAAACTCTCAGTCGAGTCAGTCAGTGGTTGCCAAAATGTTCAGGTGATCGAGGTTCTGGTCGAGAGACAGAATAGCTGAGTATTGGATTTGACTTGAATATAGGCTTTACGTGTCCAGATAGGACAGGACATGATACTCTGATGAACCCGATATCGGGCAGGCTTATTTCTTATCTTCAAAGCAAGCGGTTCCAATATATTTATTTTTACATAGACCACTCTAGAGTCCAACACAGACTCAATGCGAATTACCTCAGCCTCAAGATTGACAATTTCATTATGTATCTCATCATCTCCGTCATCAGCATCATCAGACGAGCTGGAAGACTCCTCAGATTCTGAGTTTACTTCCATATCTTCCTTGTCAAATTCATTCGTTTTAGAAACGTCGGCCATCTTCAAACTCGCGGGCGACACTGCTGCCGTCTTTCGAGACAGCGTGCAAGTTCCTCGAAGTGATCGTTTAATACGGCCTCTCTGATTGGTTGAAGGTTCCGTCTCACTTTGTCACCAGTGATTTGATTAGCTCCCATAGTTCGAGGAACATTCCGCTATTTGTTGTCATTAGTTACTGTAGCAGGTGCCCGTTTTCTTTCCTGGAAATCTGCTTCTTACTACTAAAGTCATGCCTATCGCAGTCAAAGATTATACCTGGGACCAAACTGAATCATCAGTGAATATAGTGGTGCCTCTTAAAGGTGCTAAATCGAACAAAGTTGACGTTTTATCAACAGAAAAATACCTGAAGGTTAAGACAAAAGCTTTAGAAATGTAGACCTAGTATTATAAATCAGTGACAGGACAGGTCAGATCATCATGGATGGTCCATCCATGGACGCTGTTACACGTTCAGTTAGTCATCATGATGGTTTCATCATGATCATGCATACCACACAGCACGTGTTCGCCAATATCATCATGATTGTAAAGGGCATAGGCCCTGTGCCAGCCTCTTGTTTACTGGTACAGAATGAATCACTTGAGTGCCAACAGCCATGGTCCGTTGGTCGCAAGTCAAGGTGGAGTTTGATGGGGGCCAGTACTAACCAGTTGACATGTCCCTATGCCAAACCTTGTAATGCATGATTATTGGAGCCGAGAAGTTTTAGATTGATATTGCTGTAGAAATCGACGTCGTATCATTGACGGTTTAGCTCGTTATTTTCAGGTCAGCTATCCTCCTTATTTCTTTGAATGTCTCCTCTTTGCTCCTGTTGACGATGACAAGAGTTCAGCACAGATTGGAAATGGTGCCGTGTTGTTTCGACTTCAGAAGCAGGAAGTTGTTCTCTGGGATCAGCTTTACTCAACAGATTATGGTGAGAATTTGAAAAACTTGAATTTCAGAAAATGAATTGAAATGCTTAACCAGCCTTTAGTTAAAGACCTTCCATTTGTTAGTACCCAACCCTTCACTTGGGCTGCACATGTACATCTGACTAACATCTTTTTTCTGATACTGAGTGATATTAGATGACAATTAGTCCCAGATGCATGTGTGGAGAAAAAACCTCTACTTACAGATGGATAAGAAGATAGTTTGATCCCTCATTAAACGTTTGGGACAAAAAACATTTCGAAAGTAATTTGCTTACAGTTGACAGTAGGTCTAAGAATGATAAATAGAAATTCCCATATATGCCGACCATTCAACTATTGTGTACTGATATTTAAGCTGACAAGGAGAAGATGAAGGAGATCCGTAGCCAGGCATTGGAGGACGTCAAAATGAAGGCTGAGCAGAGAGACAAGGAGAAAGTGGAGAAGAAGCGAGAGAGAGAGAAATATGCTTTGAAAGAAGCTATGAAGGTTGGTGAAAATTTACCCAGCCAGCTCATTCACATCAAGGTCAATGTTGCTATAGGATATCGGTAGCCTTCCTGAGACAACTGGAATGTGACCGATTATTGTGAATGGTACCAGCAATAGAATTTGTACATACACGTACCATATTCCACTTTGATGAAACAGTTAATCTATGGTACCTAATGTAGATCCTTGTTCTTTGTTATTCAGCTTGATGAGGACGAAAGGGAAAAAATTCGAAAAGCGAAAGAGCTCGAGAGGAAGTTGGCGACAGATGACCTTGAGAGATGGAAAGATGAACAGAGACAGGCTGCCCTGAAGGAGAAAGAGAGGCTGCAGATAGAGAGGAAGAAGGATATCTTTTATAAAGAGTTGGTCAGCCCCGTAGAGAAAAAAATACCAGAAAAAAACAAAGAAAAGGGAAGCATATTTGAAGAAGCTACAGGTGCTCCAAAGAGAGAGCCTGGTATGATTGAAGTGACATTCACACCGCGAGTGTTCCCCACTGCTGCCAGGGAGTCTGTATCCGTGGAGGAACAAGAGGTAGGCTTCATGTTATCTTCTCGCCAAAGTTGAACTTGAGTGTGATGTCCTGTTGTCTTAAGTTGGCGAACCCCCTTGTCATGTAAGCAAGACACCTTCACAAGAGACAGCTAATTGACATTTCAATTCAACTTGACCTCTGTAACTTGGTAAATAGCTATCATTTGACAGTCACATGTCACTGGTCTCCATTGTAGTGGTTGAAGAAGCAAGTTGAGGCCCAGAGGATCAAGGAATCCGAGGATAAAGACTTGAGTGAAGAGGAGAGGAATCCACTCTGGCTCAGAGACAAGGGAAAGTATGTGTTGAAACTGACACTCTGGACTTTGACATTAAAAAAAAACCTCTGAGATATTTGAACATGATTGGAGAGGGTAACTCGTATTGAACACTTTGGTTTTTGGTAACAATAAAAGGAGATACAGAGCATGTCACTGGGTTGTGACACTGGTCCTGTGGTTGTGATATGTGACAACGCCAATATTAGTTTGAGACATCTTTTTTATCTTCCAGTTGAGGCGATTTTATTGAAACTAGCTCTTGTATGATGATATATTTTAATGAAGTACTTTTTCATTCCAGTTCCTTCTTCAAAGCTGGAGACTTTCAAGCTGCCATCAACGCCTACAGCCATGCAATCAGACTTGACAGCAAAATGCCGGCGCTGTTTTCAAATCGAGCAGCATGCCACCTTAAAATTGGAAATATGTTCAAGTGTATTGAAGACTGTTCAAAGGTTTGTTTCATATTATACTGCCTCAGGACTTCCACCAGAGACCACTAGGTTATGATGTTACCAGTGTACTTTTTAAAGAGAGATAGGCAATAATGGTGTCTTTAAAACAAGGGTTCTTTCCCCAGAGAAGTGTCTTCCTGATGTCATTCTACACCTTTCACCTTCTCTTTCAGAGTTTAGAACTACTGACACCACCTGTTCCTCAGAATGCCGCTAGTCGATGTAAAGCTCACATCCGCCGAGGGACCGCATTCTGTCAGTTGGAACTATATGTTGAAGGTAAGAACCGGTCAGGAAGTGGTCACCTACCAGGGTATTTTTATTAGTTTCTGTATAAAATTGGACAATTTAAAACAGGTGAAACTTCCCTCAAGTATTAGCTGTCTACCAGCTTGAATGTCTGGCCAAGGTACAATTAACTGAGTAATTCCTGGGTGTGCTTCACCTTGATCCCATTCAAGCTTCTGAGAGGAACCTACTGTTTGAGTGCTGTTCTACAAAGTCACTTGCGTTACACTTAGTCATGAAATTCCACTTCTTCAGGTTTGATGGATTACGAAGCAGCATTGAAGATTGATCCAAAGAATGAACAGATCAGACAAGATGCCGAGAAGATGAGACAACTCATACAAGGAACAGAGGCAGCAGAGAGCTAACAGTCCTGTCCAACCACATGAACTACTAGCTCATGCAAAGACTTGCTTGGTGATGTGTTCTCCTGGTCATGGCATGGGTGCCTTCATCTCAGCACTGGATTTAGGACTGTGGTCACATCTAACTTCAAGTGATCTGACATTAAGTTCAAATGACATTAATAAGAGGCGAAACTAAGTCATAACTAATTGCAAGCAACATCATAGTTCTATGAGATAAGCCGTCCTGGTGTACATACGTCACAAATTATGTAAACAACAATACATGTCAATATATTTTATCTTATTTATTCTGCATTTATGTTCATAAGAAAACATAATAAATCATCATTGATTATACAAGTGGTTCTTATCTATTGTGCACCATACTCTATAGGTGGCATTGACTAATGCTGCTTTAAACGTTGTTGGTGTCCTTCAGACAGAAACGGATACTGATTGATTAGGACAAGGCTGTCCTGGAGGCACTGGAGACAGGCACTGGTTGGTTGTGACTTTATGGCGCTGTCCCAGAGTCGGACACTGGTTGGCTGCTAGTATATGGCTGTCCTGGGATCGGGACAGATACAAGTTGATTAGGACGCTAAGACTGCCCTTGTTACTGAGACAGATACTGAGTGGTTGGGACGCTATAAGGTTGTCCTTGAGATGGAGACGGCCACTAATTGATTAGAAGTCATGGGCCTGTTCTAGACACAGACACTGGTTAGTTGTGACCTTATTGGGCTGTCCTAAAGACAAAGACAGATGCTGGTTGATTAGGACGCTAAGACTGCCCTTGTTACTGAGACAGATACTGAGTGGTTGGGACGCTATAAGGCTGTTCATGAGACACAGATCAATACTCGTTGATAAATGCACTTTCAAGACTGACTCCAAATGGCAGCCGTGTTCAGGTTGTGGCAGACCGCGCCAGGGGCGTCATATGCAATGCACCTGATTACCCGAAAAGGCCTACTGCCCAATAAGCAGATCAAACAATCAATTTTGTCGCCAATTATTTCATTGAATGAAATCCTCTCCACTTGGAAGTTGTTGAAATCAAACACAAAGGCCAAATGACAATAAACCGCTAGTTTAAAGGCATTATGACGGATAAGCTCAAACAACAAACGTTGTACAACTCGGCTGGTTTTCCTGAGGGTCAAATTAATGCGTTACCTATAGGCCCTCGCTTGACATTCTTATTTTTAAAAATATAACAAAAGAAAAAAAGTAGTGATCTAATCTTGAGGCTCGTGAAGGAAAACCCAAAGAAAGTATGAAATATGGCAATAACACACTTCAAACCGATATTGGGCTCGTGAAATCAACATCAGCAGCTCCTCATCACTCTGTCAATTACCTCATTTTGTCATTGCTGGACCTCTAGTAAGACGGGGTGCAACCCATGTCATTCACTCTCTTGGTGGTACAGTCTAAGATCTAAGAACAACGCCTTGTGACTGCCATTAGCATCTTTTTGATACAGTCTTCTTCAAAGTCGAGCACCTCAACTGTCGGCCGTTTCCTATTATTGGTATATATGCAATCTATTGAATTTGGAGGAATAATGATAACAGATACGCGTACCTAAGTAGAGTAGGACGAATACAGCCTGTGACCGTGATACCTTTTATCAATGTCAAAGCATCAAACGAACTAATTCGACAGCATCGCCATCAATAATTCACCCAATCAATATCACATCCTATAGGTTGGCTGATTGATACCGAGGTCCCGCCGTTTCTAACCCCACCGTCTTGTTGTAAGTTTGATTCGCTGTGGATTTGTTTTCATTTTCGTGAGCTAATCTATTAATGCTTTCACCAAATACTACTCGTTGAAGACGTGGGAAACGAGAAACAAACTTACTGAGAAGTCCTCCGACACAGCAGGATCGGTGAGTTTTCCATCATTTCTTATCATCATTCTAAAGTCGTCAAAAACGACTGAGTGGTGATATATAGCGTTTGTGGACCAGGCGTCTTCGGGCCATGATTCAGTCATCCGTGCTGTCGAGAGACACCACCACATATAGTCTGGGAGCCAAGGGGTCGAACCTGGAAACGACGGGTGAAGTTTTTCTTTTCTAATATGGCCACATTTACCATCAACTTAGCAACTTTCAAGATTCGAATGAGAGATCTGTTGAACCTAGAGCTCAAATGAAATGGCAAGAGTCCTTCGCCATTGAACTGTCTTTGTCATGAAGCTCGACATCGAAGTCCCTTTTGGGCCGATGTTGATCAAATAACCAACAGGTACCATTGGCCATGTGAATGTTTCAGTGAAGTCACGGCTGAATTTTCGTTGGATTCTTTTGACGAACCATCTTGACATCACCTGGGAGAATGCTTATGTTTATACCCTGCAGTTGTAATTCTATTGAACGCCATGTTCTTGTCAAGAATACTAATGAAATTTGATTAATACAATCCATATCCTTGACGACAAGTATTAGCCACGAGCTATTTCCATCAATTCTCTTTATAGCTGCAGCCATTAGCATTGCCAAGGAAACCAGGTTATGCTCCGAAAACAAGTGATGTATTGTTTGGTGCAGCATTAGATCATTTAATCCTTGATGCAGAACACAGTTCATGGAGGAGATTACCATTGCAAAACAGGTTGATTGTACCATAGTTTTCATATTGGCGACTCCACAGAGAGTCTATTGGTGACGTTCTAGGAAATGATTAGGCAACCATCAAATCGAATAGTTGCCAAGTGAGCAATTATTTCCACTTATGTGTATGATGCATGACTTTCAAATTGGCTTCTTACGGTGAGCTTTCCCAATCATCTAAGGTAGACACGCGTTTGTTCTATTCAGGGGAATGCGTAGACTGGAACCATTTGAAGACATCGGTGAAGGATCACTGTCTTTGCTCGCAACTCCAGTGTTAACCCCTGGAACCACCTTTTGGATATGACTTATGATTCCCTGAGTAAACAGATTTTGCAAAAGAGGCACCTGTTAAAAGGTAAGATCAAAGCCAATGAAACACCGAGTGACAGACCGCAAATCAAGTCAGTTAGCTCCTGTTTCCTTTGCTGAAGATTCCGACCTTGTCCAACTTGGTGTAGTACATAACGTATAAGATTGTTGTAATATGGTGTCTGCTCATTTTGCTATTTCATATTACAGATTGGAAGCGAAGGTATAGCTTTTTCATGAAAAATGCGTGTCCGCTAACATCTCAAATGGTATTTTCTCCTTCTTCAGACCATTGGTAGTAACAAAGAGATTCGTCAATCTTGGGGAAAGGAGGTCTCCATGTGTAGGTGAACTATCGAGATTTCGTGATTTGATAAGTCTAAGTGGATAACAACGACTTGAGACCTCGGTTTCTTTTGTGTGAACAAGTCGATAATTGGCAGAGAGGATGTCGTGACAAGCAAAGGAACAAGAACACTTAGATTGTTCACCAGCATACGACAGACGACAATAATTCTAATGGTAGGTCGGCCATTTGGTAAAGGCAAACTAATTTGGGTGGAAGACATATAGTCCAAGTTAACGTAGAATATCAAGATATCGGGTGACATGTCGGCGGCGAGGCTTTTAGGAGGATCTCTCGATAGCTTGGCCATATCGCCACTGTCCCTGGCAGATAATGACACCCAGGACACAGCCGAGGCGGACAGCAGTAAGAAACAGGAAGACCGCATGTCTCTGATGCTGTCTTCGATCAAGAAGGCGTCGAGTATTGCTGATATCTCGATGGGAGAGGAGCCATCGTCGGCGAGGAAAGGAAAGGTGTGTTTCGCTGATGGCTTAGCCCCGGGCAAGGCCTCAGAGCCGGACGGCGAGCCAGGTAAGCTGAAGAAGAATTCTCTGCGCTCGCTGCTGAGTGAAGCAATTGGGCAAGTTGCTGAGAAGGGGAGTGAAGGATCGGAAGATGGTGGAAAACATGTCAAGAAGCTCAAACTGACCAAGGCACTCACCGTCATCAAGACAATGAAAGCGTTCAGAGACCAATTGGGTAAGTGTTCCTTTACTACTCGTTATTTGGTTTGCCACTTCCTTCAAAGCAGTTTACCACATGTTTGGTTTACCACTTCCTTCAAAACAGTATACTGCAAGATTCGTTTACCGCGTGATCCTTAATCCGCCAAAGTAACGCTCTGATTCGTGTGCATGACGGCAGACGTCACTATCGGCGTTTGACTTGAACATTGCAAAGATTCGTGATGCCATCCAGACATCGTTGTTTTCTCTTGGACTGGCGTTATGATGTCCATTATCTCAAGGCTGCATTGTTCTGATGATGCATCATGATATCAAGCCGGTGTTCTTATCGGATGATGGACAATACCACCCTAATTTCAAGCCACCAATAAAACATCATCCAGTCACCACCACTTTATATTTGTTCCCCGCCGTACACTTTTTCGACGAAACCATCAATCCTTGATAAACAGAGCAAACTAAAACGATCACGTTGATTTTTCAAATTAGATTCAATCTGATTGTAACCCAAAACTGAAAACATTACCACGAGCAATTTAGTTTACAGGATGTAGTAATTTCACCCAGGGCAAGCATTCCAAACATTAAAACATTTCAATCGCTTCTGAAAGCTTCTGAATTCATACTGTTTACTCAAAATAGTGTTTGTAGAACGCCGTGAGCAGTTTGAGGCGTTTTGTGTGCGAGAGTGATTGAAATGTCACGATTCATAAATGGAAAATAGTCGCCCAAGGAAATATCATCAGTTTGTATTTCTGTTTAATTTTCTCATGTTTATCGGAAATGGGAAATTGTTCGCCGAATCATTCTTTCCCATTAAGGGGAAGGCCCGCGAGAACGTAACTTGCTGCCTTCAGGTGCTGCTCTACACTCCCTGCTCAGTGTCCCTGTCCCATCACCTCAGGCATTTTGCTCGGACAGTATTTCTT
The DNA here is from genome assembly GCF_910592395.1 of Lineus longissimus. Lineage (NCBI taxonomy): Eukaryota > Metazoa > Nemertea > Pilidiophora > Heteronemertea > Lineidae > Lineus > Lineus longissimus. The sequence goes on along the minus strand of NC_088309.1, from coordinate 28,395,438 downwards.
GCTCTGGCAACTGCCTTGCTCTGTCTGCAATTATCTGAGCTCTGATCTCACATACATCCAGCCCCAATCATGAAAGACAAGCCGGAGAAAGGTGGAGACACTGTTTCAAGTATGACTCTGCTGACAAGCTTTGTTTCACACCCGTGCAGACTGAATGCTTTGGAAGCCAATGGCCAATTATGTCATCTCTTGTTGAAATGAAGTGACATCATGAATAATTGACTCAAACAACAAGTATATGCGAGGTAAACAAATCAATAATGGTCATTCAAAATAACGTACTTAATGCACTAAATACCCATGTTGATTTCTCTCTCCATAGTGACAGTGACAATGAAACAAGTGTTCCGCGTTTCCGCTCCGGTGCTTCGCTGAGCACAGTGGGTATTGTACAGGCGACAGGACCCAGGCAGACTTCATTTCATTTTCATCAAACATGACCAATACTTTTGTTTTACCCGAATACAGCCAAACTCCACTTCCGGTTTCACCGGACATGGCCGCGGGAACATCACACACGAGGCGATACTGTCACTCCCCTGTCCATCAAATATATTGGTGTTCTCTGGTTCCAATTAGGGCCCATGTTTATATGTGGATCGTTTTTTAGTTATTTTTTTGGCAATTAGACAAGTTCTAACAAAAGGAGTTACTGTAACATGATTCGGTGTCAAATCTTGCGAACGGGTCGTTACGACCAATACGAAAAGGGGTTTTCATTTTGCCGCTTAATCCAAAACCAGCCAGTCATGGCTTCTTGGGAGAACCAGCGATACACCATGTATTTATTGTTCTACCTCTCTCTCAAACCAATTAGTGTTTTTAAAAGCGGACCAAGCTTAATCCTGCCAAGAATAAGAGTGGCGTAATATCACTTAGAAGTGAGTTAATGGAATATGAACACTAATCTCAGAAACACAGCGAATACATAGAAGTCTCATACACTTCATCGATCATATTATACATTTCCAACCGGAATGAAATAATAAAATCTTTATTTAAGTATATAATCCTAGGTTTCATTTTCCGTGTTTTATGACGCAGTAATAATTGTGTGTTGAAGAAAGTAAGGGTTTCAGAGAGCCGTACCCTCCTGGGTGTTACCTGGCCCAAGAAAGGATTCGGTAACGGGTCTTTCTGACACTTAGAAATAAAACTAAAGGATTTGTTATGCGTTGGCATAGAAGAGACGAATACAGGAACAAAATAGCCACCAGACATAAAATCATAACTGTTAACTGTACTCCAACGAAACGCTCAACAACAGTGGACAGTATCTGGGGAATGTGACGCATGGGGGTCGATGTTACTGTTTAGTTTCGTAAACTGATAGAGCAAATCCTCTGATGATTGTCGCCGTGAATTGTGTCGATCCTGAGGAAGTAATAAGGTGTCCATAATTATCATTTCTATGGAGGAAATCATCATCCGAGGCTGACATGTGCTAGAGCCATGGGATAGCCATGGGATAGCAAGAAAATTGTAAAACATATCCGCCAATAAGAAGATGAGGTGAAGCCTCCTTGCTGGCATATCAAGACAACAAACTCGCATTTGCAAAATATATCAAAAGTAAAAAAATTGCATTAAACGACTAACTTCAGCATTGCTTCAACTGCGAAAATGGCTGCCAAGATTCTTTGGAAACGTAGCGTGCTCGTGACAAGGTTGAATGCGTCTTTGGACTCGCTGACCATCGAAGATGCTCAGCAGCCGGAGCCGCCGGAGCCGATGAGATCCATGTCCAGTACAGCCCTGGACCGGCTGAACTGGCTGAAGAAGAGGGATGCAATACTCAGCCACTTTGGGGGTAAGCATGGCCAACTTAAACCCGTGAACCAATCCAAACAGTAAGATCATGATAATTGAACTAATATGGCGAATCAACTTGTGCAAGTGCAAAGAAGAAGTGATTGAATGAGGTAAACAAGAGAGGTGCGAGTAATAACCCCCCCCCCCCCCCGCCCCAGTCCCCCAGACATGATAGTGAGGTTGTCCCATAGTTGGCTATAATTGTCGAACTCCCCAAGGAACAGAAGACGAATAGATGATGGACGTTGAAAGTGAATTTAGTGATCTCTCTGCACCGCATCTGGCAATAAACTTGCTGTGTTCTCTAATTCGAAAACGATCAGTTTCCCTATAGTCGAAATAAGTTTTTCTGCAAGTCATAAAGTCTACTTTTCTGATTCTAATTCATTTTCAATAAACATCCAAATCACGTAACTTGCGGTAAACCTTCCAATAATAACTTACACAGTGATTCCTTCGTTTGCTTCTGGTCAATATTATTCTATATACCAAGGCCCCCGTCACGTAACCAAACCGTTCATTTATAACCAGTCAATAATGGACATAACCTGTGTGTTTTATGAATTGACTTACTGTTGTTTGCACCCCCTTTGGAGTAAATTTTCGAAATTTGCCAATCTAAATGATTGTGCACTGCAAATAGAAATATCATGTTGCACAATCTACTCTCATTAAATACAGGTTGCTTGCAATCGAAATCTAATAGTCATAGTCTTGATATAACCTTTAAATTGCTATATTATTGTAGCACAGACCTGCATAATTAGTCATGGATACATATTTACCTGCAAAATACATTGCATCAAAATGGTGATCAATTGTTACAGACGAAAACAAACATGGCCACGTAACTATAATCTGTTGACATGGCAACCAGTTATAACTGACCATTTCTGAGCAGTCTCATTGGCTGTCTATTCTGGCTGGAACGAATGCCAAATATATTGTACTTATTTATCAAATCGATAGATAATGAGTCTGCCCACCTTATCATGTGTGATCAAAGACATCATCCAGGACCGAAATATTCTGATCTACTAGTGACCAACTTTTGCCTTAATCGGCTCATGACTTTGTAACAACCGTTGTTGTTTATAATTTGATGTTTCTGTCGAGATGATGTTTCCCTCGGAGTTGCATCGACGGTCGTCATTTCCTCAAACACCACCTCGGTCTCAAGTCGAATGTTTTTCGGAAGTGGTGACATGAACGTTTCATTTCAAAGTGTTCGATCAAATGTTATTTTCTACCAGTGGAGTCTACCAATTCACAGCAACTAGTCACCGAGTTCATTTGAAATTCGTTGACAGCTCATTCGTGTCATTTTCTCGGTAATCTGATCATTCCTTTAGGTTATCAGGCCTGGAAGACGTCTCAGATATCTTGTCTCTGCGGAGTATTATACTTGCTAATTGGTGAGACATTCTCCCGTAGCAATCTACCGTTGTATTGTAATGACAATTCATTCGTCTAATTCCCTCTGTCTGCCTGGATGAGCACTTTTAAAAAACACCTTATAGGTTTCCGCTCCATTCAGTTGGAATAGATTAACGGATTGGAACGATGTGCTCTCTCAGATCTTCTTCCATTTAGGCCTACTCTAATAGCTGGATCTCATAGGAAGTGGTGGAATGTGTTTTTCTTGAACTGAATTTTGTGAACATTTGCTTCTTTTGACTTATCATACAATATGAGATGGATACGGGACTCGCTGATATCAACGATATTGACGCCACATGGCCATCCGTTCCTTTGATTAAGGAATGATGGAATAATGTAGCTTGTTGAATTGATTGGTTGTGAACCTTACATCCTTCGGACCAAACTGGTCTCCTACCTTCTCCCATCTCCAAAGGGAACGCCAACATGACCAGGGTCGAAATGGAACTCTCATCCTCGGCACTGTCGAAGAGAACGTCAACATCATCTAAGAAAACATCTTCCGAGATGGAACCATTCATTGTCGTAGGTAAATATGCACTTCGTCTTTGTTGAAAGTTCTTGTAAGGAAAGCAAAGTGAGATGATGTTCTTCTAGCTTAATGTTGTGAGTAATTTGTCTTGATTCAGAAGGTCTAAGCATATCGATTGGTTGCTTATCGTTTCTAAATAAATAAGTCGTATCTATGTTCCAATGATACAGACATATCAACATGTGTCTGTGAGTCATCATGGTATTGACAGTAAACTTCGTCGATATCAGCGTCTACATCAGGAATAGAGGGGAAAAATGTACGCGTACAATGATTTCTTTAGCAGACGTAACTTATTTCACGAATGATAACCGGTTTCTCATATAGTGCGTACCACGTTTGTATCAGTCAATAATCAGCGATGAGTCTGGTAGCCTGAAAAGGTCACGTGATCACGTCCTCAGCATCATGTTAGCACAATCCTAATGACACTTTCATGCTATGATTGTTTTGACATCGAATGTGACCAACCTATCACTGAGAGTTGTGCCCTGAAAGTAGATCTCACAGATTTATTGGACAGTACTCTGATGTTTTCTTTGCTAACGTACCACAAACCTTTGCTCTGTCATTGAATAGTAATCTTATCATATCACAAACAGCTTTTTTCGAACAAATGGAAACAACTTGGCATTTTGTCACTGACTGAGATAACAAAGCGGCTAAGAAACTCATCTGAAGCTGTATAAGGGTCATGCTGTGTTTAAGTTCAAATCTGCCTGATTCAAGTCTGTTGAGTTTACAAGGTAAAGCAAATATATGAATATATTCTTTTGTCGCCAGCAATAAAACCATAGGCCTTCGCATAAACGGTGACATAGCCTTTCAAAACACAGTTTTCCGTCGCGCTTACCAACTACAATGCTGTGCTTTTCAAAGTACACAAATGACATCTTAAGGCAATATCGCTCTCTCACATTAAACTCGTGAAGTGGCTTACATACATATTTGAATTGCTTAGCCACGAGCGTGATACTAGGGCACGCTCTAGCAACGCCGCCCAACACTCCACTTGGGGCTTCTGTTCCTGCCTGTCTCGTAATGGGCGATTTGCTAAATCGTAATCTTTTCGGATTAAAATACGTCCAAATAAATATCTCCTACGCTAATAGGCAATTTTCCAGCCCAAAGGGATTTCTTAATGACTTATCTATGAACAAGTTCTTTTTCTGGGATCCATTGACAAGATAGAAGACCACTGACATACTATTAAAATCGCCCCAAGAAGAGATCGGTCGATTGATTGGGGAGAGGGAGAGTGATCACACAGTGCACCGAGAGACCTGACAAGATCTTTGACAAATGATTCATAGTGTACTCAGTGGATTTCAAAGGCGGATTTCGTTCATTAGTTCCTCTAAACAACCTGCACTGCTGAAGAACTTTTCGAGCTCAAAGTTGATGGAACGTCTTTGATAGAGCATCCTGGCGTCTGGACGCCATGAACTTGACGAGATCGTCTGGGCGGGGATATCTATGTTGATGACCTCTGAAGCAACACGAAGACGTTTTGGCTGTCGTTTCCTTCATCTTCAGACTATCTAATTCAACTGGATATTGCTATAATGACGAATTGCTAAATGCCTGATACGCGTTTCCACTAGTGAGAAGTGTGTCGTGTGTCGGGAACTTCTAAACTGACAACACCATTTACAAAGGAAAAACTCGGCACACTTTTATTATTGATAAAAAACACATTTTACGGTTCGACGATTCCCTTATGTCACATCCGGGACACTTGAGATTTTATTGACTGTCTTGCTGTATCGCCCAGTAAGAAGTGCTTGATTGATGTTCTTGATGACGTCTAGGACGAAAGGTTGAAGAAAGGAATCAGAAACCGCAGACGATGAATGGTATCGTCACTGACAGATCGTCTCATTAGACTCAATCAAAGAGATATACGATACAGTCATGCCAACTAGTCCTACTAGTTTATAACAGAATGGATAGGTACCTGTAAAAGAAATCAACTTAACGCTTTCTGAATTGGAAATCCAGGAGCGTCATTGTTGAATTTGAACGATTTGTGGGTTTAGGTCGGTGGCAAAGTCAATATTTCTGTTTGTAAACATTGAACTCTTGTACGTCTTCGATTAACCTCGATCTACACGAGGTTTTGTTTGCAAGATTGCAACAGGATTTAATCAATTATTGGCTTTGGAAGTGCTTCCATGTTTCTACGATCGGCGTTTTCGAGTCGACTGTCGACAGGCAGCAGGCGAAGGGACATCTCCTCGGAAGATTTGTTGCACTTGTCACCAGTGACAGTGCATTCACCAATTGCTCAACAACATTAAGTCAATGGCTGTGAATGACAATAATCGGAATACTTGTGAGAACTGTTGCAGTAAAAGGATAGCTGACATTTGTGACTCAGTAAGAGAGGGGAAAGAAGTGACCTTTTTCAAATGATCAATTCGTTCGTGATCTGATTCGACACATTCGTGCTTTGGGAGACCTTATAACCAAGTTACCCAAGTCACTTTGAAGGGAATCGTACTAAAGAACTTCGCCGACAAAGTTAGAATCTTCAGTATTGCGATAACAAAACATATAGTACATAACAATGCAGATAACCTAATTAACGATTTCTCGATATCTGCTTTATCTTGTATTAAAGGATCCGTGTACGTGTACCTCAATAACCCAGGATTACCTTAAACTCACTTCGATAATTCTCCCGCTATTCCAAGTGTTGTTGTCGGTATTTTGTGGCTCTACGATGAAACTAAGGCATATATGTTAAGATTTTAAGACGAACGTATTTTCACGCTATGATTAGGCCTTCTGTGGAACCGACGCATTAAATGACCGACTTAAAACAAAGTGCAAGGCATTTAAACTCATACGTCACTAATTAGGAAAGTCGGAACTGTTCAAGTTGTAACGAATTTCCAACTGCTTAATCTGTGGGAGAAATATCCACTTGTCCAGAAACTGCAGATATGCAATCAAGAAACTAACATTGGTTGTCAGCAGAAAATCACAATTTGGATAATCGTGCTGTTTCTGGAGTTGGCGATTAAGGTATCATTCAGACCTTTCTAGAAAGGATTGTCAATTGATGTAATAATGACTGCTTTTTCGCTTTGCAACTTTTTCATGGAGTTTCTGATCTGTTGAGATTCTATTGATTTTGAACATATGTGGTCGACCAGAGCTCAGCCGAGTGTATTCTAACACGGAATATTCATTAAAGTGGACACAGGGGGCAATGCAGCTCAGTCATTCATCGGAAGGTGATCACTTAATGGAACGCGGTAAGTTCCTATCAGTGTGTGAAGGACTGGACTAACTTGGCAACAGTGCGCGACTCAGCAGACGATACTCGTCAATGCACTGCATGAGCCGATGGGTCATTTTGTTTGACGATAGACGATAATACTTCTCCTGTGTGCATCACTAACTTCAGTGGTTGAAGGATTCGTACATCATTCACTACTTACAGCTAACCCGAGGAACACGGAATCTTGACGTTGCTTTTCTGTCTGCAATTAACTTGCTAAACACAAGGAGAACAAGATTCTTTATCTTTCGTTGTCAACACTTCTATGTGTGTAATGCCGGTGATTATCCGACGGTGATTGACTACACGTCTAAACCAAAGACACAACAAATAAGGGTGTTCTCTTCTATCACTGGATTATAACAATTACACCACAATGTTAGCCAAGTACCGAAAACCTTACAAGCCTTACCGGCCTCGCCATGTCTACCACAAGCACCGAAAAGGCTTTCACAGCCAGCCTGTCTCCATCAACGTCTCCTTGGTCACACTGCCAACCAGTGAAGCCATGACCGAGTTCCACCTTCCAAAGCTACCAGGTAAATATCACCAAAGTTGGTTCAGCTCATCCCGCCTTTGGAGGAGGGATACTCCCTGGAGAAAACCTCCTCCATGAGCAGAGCGAACGATGTAGAGGAAGTTTAGCTGTATGACCAGAGGGCCAGGGCAAGTGCTTCTGGTGTGCATTCTGCAAATCGCTCCAAGAATGTTACCCATAGTTTCCCTTAAGCATTGCTGATCGAGGCGTTACATTTTGATCCCCAAGCTGATAGAACTTGCAGACTAGATCATTTGCTTACGTTGTCTCCAACCCAACATCTCAAAACTCTTCCAAACTGCCGTCGTCAATGTCATGTAGGCTTAGGAAACTGACAGAAATGATTGGCTCTGTAGTTTTTAGATTTTTCTTGGATATTTGACATTCGGACTGACGCAAAAACGATAACCAATCGATTCCTTTAAACCAACTTGACCCCACGAATTGACAAAATAATAAAACAGATTTAACAGAACTTTGCTCGGGTTTAAACAGTGGCAATGGTATGTGACCTGCTGTTGACAACTCATTGTACTATTGATTTATCAATTAAATCTTAGTAGTGATTGAAATTGAAGAATAACAATAGTCTGACGGCCTCCAGACCTTTACATTTTGATAAAAGGACATTTGGGCAGTAAATTAGAAACTTGTCAATAGTCCAGACGTGCTAGATTTTTTCTGAGGCTTCAAAATAATGAATACGTATCACCATATTGTTTGGAGGATGTTGGAGAGGCTTGCTCAACGAAACAGTGAGTAGACATTCCTGAGCAGTCACGTGTATCTCGGCAACTCTCGACAAGTTATCTACGGACACGGATGTAGATCCTCTACGGTCAATCACCTGGAGATCGTGTGGAGTGGCAGTTAGTGTGCTAAACTCCTGGCCAAGAGGTCGTGGGTGCGACTCCCTTCCGAGGCTCACCTGCTATAGTTCGGTTAAGTGAGAGCTATCCCCAGGATGACAAATCTCTTTGAGCAAGGGTCAGCGCTATTGTCATCAAAGGAAATGTCCTATAGCACTTTTTTGGTAACGTCAGCTTCAAGGAAAATGTAGTCTGATATCGTCAATGGACAGAATGAGGCCCGTTTCTGGTATCATTTAACGCATTATATTTCTCTTGCATTGGCTTTCATCATATCACTGGTCCTTTCAATCTCTTCCACAATGACCATCAAAGGTTGATAATCTAATGGAGTTCGTACCTGACCACTTCAATTAAACCGTTTGCCCTCTTTGGTTAGTAATCTCATAAACTACCATTGAGATACATCTGTTGCCAGTTTATTCGGCCATGTTCTTTTAAAATAGGAATATCTATGTCACCGTGTTATGATATTTCCATTCTTTAGCACTTTGTTCGTTTTCTTAGAGATATGAACCACTGGCCCGCGATATTATTCTGGCGAAGGAAGCCATGCTGTGATCAGTTTATTGGCTGACAGTGTTGTCTCCAAAGCTATTGGTAGCGAATTTGTATATTTGAAATAACACTGAACAGAATAGCATATTATATTAGAGTCTAGATTTTTCCTCGACTGATTATCAGTGAGATTGATTGCATCAATCAAGATAAGCAGAGAAGACTTTGCATGTACTCTAGCTTCAACGATATAAGACCTTTTCCGACTGTTCAAGAAACGGACGACATAATGTAGGCCTACATTGCCTTTCGATGCCATTCAAAGTGTTCAATTTGAATTTGGTTGACGACACGGAGATGTCCGATTGTCTTGACGCCATGTTTCAACTTGGCCTTTATTACATATGTAATTAGATCGATTGAATTAGATTATGTAAGTACAATGAAGTTACTGTGTACAAGTGTGTCAATGAGCATGTCAATGAGCACTTCTTGCCTGGCATTGGACACACTTGACTTGGACTTGCTGTTTGACACTTCAAAAGAAACTAATCTTCTAAACCAATCTTCAAGAGCAAGGTTATGAAACCTCAACAATGACTCAAATCGAAATCTTGGCTGTGAATCCAAAGAATGCCAATGTTCAGTTAAATTGGAGATGACCCATAAAACATGGTATTTCAGTGATTTAAATTGACTTTAAGGGTATGGCATACAACTGATAAATGGCTTTTCCCTATGATTATATTTATATGTACAACTTGAAGTGAACCCACAACTCACTTGGCTTTCATGATGAAAGGGAAGAGCCTTCAAAATGTTTATGATATATGACCGTCACGCTGGTAACCTCCACACGTACCTACATGTACAGGGAAGTCTATAGGACTCCTAACCCGTGTTTGCAATTCGAAGGCCCGGGTTCGAAAGTTACTTAGACATTCTTGGCCTGTACCTCTTGCTTGAACATGGAGGGCAGGCCCTCTGCTGGTGCTCGTAGGCGGCCGAGGACTACCCGGACGGCATGCATTACCACACGGCGACCCCCTCAAACTGCTGGAGCCAGGAGTATGCCAGCTTACATGGTTGACATCAGACCACTTACCACGGCTACAACAAGTTTCTTCTACTCACAACTGCAGCATGAATTGGCTGAGAAATACAAGGTACCACTCTTCATCAAAAGTAAGCAATCCTTTCATTACATTCCTTCATACATTCTGGCTACTTTTGGTGTAGAGATGGTGAGATTCCTTGCTCTTGTTCGAAATAGCCAAATGAGTCTGCTGCATCATTGCTTTGCAAGAGTGGACTCAATAAGCAACAAAGTTAGTTAGCAACATGCCAAACTGTCATGACTGCGGTTTCCGTCGTGTGGTCGCTAGCGCATTGACATTGCATGATACAACTGACTAAAACGATCGAAATCCGTAGATTTAGCTTTCGACTCGATGAACAGCCGTCGCACAGCAACCTCGATCACTAATGGAAAACAAGTTTGTCCCGAGAGAGTCGTTTTACATTTCTATAAAAGAACATTTTAAATCTTTCATCAGGTCACCCAAGTATTGAATCATCAATTATTATCACAGCTAGCTGTTGTACTTTCAGTTGAAAAGGACAAATGTACTACATTTTCATTATACTTATTTCTTATCAAGATCAACTCCGTGGTAAATACGGAGAGAAACGTACATGCAGTTAGTTCACATAATACGACGTTACTTGCCAACCCCTTGACTTATACTTCGGTACATAGGGCCAGTAAAGTGGTTGTCGGCCATTCACTGGACTAATGCAAAGGCTAGAACTGTGAACAGAACATCATGAATCATGAAATATATAGTAATAAACATTTACTTTACGAATGCGTCCGTGCGTGTCACCCCATTTGACCGGATTGACATAGAATAAGCCATGATAGAGTGATGATCGATCGTCTATCACCTATCAGCAGTATGTTATGTGAGTCTTCAAATATATATATTCATCAGGTTTGCGTGATAAATCAAACCAGTTGTACACATTTGAAATGTCCTGAGATAGAATGTCTGGGGAACAAATGATTCTATTTTGTGCTTTTAATCTCAGATGTTTAGCCAGTCAGCGCATCCATAGAAACCATATACCATTATCCCTTAGACTAGAGTCAAGTTGCCTGACGCTTCTCCAAGGGACAATTTATACTTTATACACCGGCCTTTGCATTTAAAGGCTTGTAATTTGATCTCAAACTAATCTCCACTAATCCGGCCACCGAATCTGTACTGAGATTGTTTATTCTACCATCAAGAAAGATTGATGATGAGTCAATCGTTCCTTCTTTTTGTCTCGTTTGTGTACCTCGCCGATGGCACTGACTTCCCGACCATCAGATAAGGAGTACAGACCGACTAATCCCTCTCTATCATTCTTACAACGATTCTTGTTACTATCCTCCAGAACCTTGGTTGAAAACATCTTTCCTCTCAGTTCATCAGACCTCCCCTCAAATGAATTTCCCCTGAACTAAGAAATCATTTCGTTTTTTAGATGGTGGACACAGCGACAACACGCTGGAACATCCCAGGCATCTAATAATCATTCCTGTCAACATATTCTCATTGTTCATCTTTTTGTATCTTTCAGAGCCGAAGATGCGCATCTTCGTCTCGTTCCAAGAAGAGCGATGCACCATGGACATCCCACACGGCAAGACGGTAGCAGAAGTCAAACTCATGGTCCAGGAGAAGTTCTTCATCCAGCCCAACAGGATCGCTGTCGATGGCATGGACACGGAGAAGAACATCCTCGTTCTCAGCTACGCCGGGGCAGAACTCGGTGATGACTGGATCTTGACTGATATCGGCGTCAGTCCGGGATCTACCATACACGCTTACCTCAAAGAAGAACTCAGGCCGATTGTCTATATCTTCTGCGCGTACAATCAGGACCTCATCCAAGTCTTAGAGAAATTCAAATTCATGGACACGTTTATCAGCGACTTGCGGGCTATTGCGTCCAGGAAGACTGGTCTTCCTGTGGGGGTGTTCCGGCTAACCAAAGAGGAGAAAGAGATGTACGACATCCACACCTTAGACATGTATGATATGAGTATCGGCGATACTGTGAACCTAGAGACGTGGGATGGCTGGAATGACTTTCTTAACTTGGCAGCTATGGGTTTCACCTCACATGCCTTGACCAAGCTTTCAGCTGATGAGCTGGTGGCGAGATACCAGATGAAAGTAGCCATGTATATCGCGGCACATTATGGCCACGTTGACCTGGCAGTGAGTCTCATCCGCCAGGGTATCAGGCCAGATGAACCGATTGGGGAACATCCTTACAGACAATGGTGTGCCAGTACCAAGCACATAGACAGTCTGAAGTGTCCCGTCCATGAGGCGGTTGAGTCCGGACAGTTAGGTGTTCTCCGGACATTCGTGCACCACAACATTTGTACCGTCATGGCAAAGGACGGGAATGGTTTACGACCACTCAATATTGCCCTCAGAAACCGTGTCAAACCATGTGCTTCGTTCCTCTTGACAAAGCAGTGGAGCCGAATCAACTACGGGCCCACCTCCATTCCACTGTCTCTGTACGCCAAGATGAAGGCTTGGGGAGAGCGGGGGAAAGAAAAGGCTCTACTCATCCATGGCCAGGAAAAGTCGACGCTCAAGAGGAAACCAATATTAGAACACCCTCTGGTCGGCCAAGGTGTCTATGTGGACGGGTTCTCTGAGTGCCAAATGTCAACCAAGTCCAAAGCCATCACTCAGGCAGACAGGGAGAGGAATCGGGTCCTTAACTTTGAGCCAGGACACCGGGAGTTCTTCAGGGACGACCCTGAGTCTTATTTCAGGAATCTCCAAGGCCCGAGACATAAACATGGACGGTTCAACAAGATCATAGGCATGACCAAGTCCAAACTGCCTGCGGATGACAAAGCTAGTGAAAAGTCGTTTGATCATCACGCGAGCAGGTCACCTGACAAACATCCTTCGTCTGCTGCTTCTGCGCATGATCCGGGAGATGGCAAGGAAGATGGTGACCGGATCCGTCTGCCACCGATCATGGAGAAAGGTAAACGGAGTAGCCACGCCTTCACCAACTCTCAGGGTGGGTCGCCTACGAAAGAAGGGCGGCTACCCTCCCTCTCAAAGATGAAGAATGCACAGCCGAGAATGTCACATGACAGGGATGGCTCGGAGACGCCGAGTTCCATCAAGAGTACCTACATCGAAACAGGGAAGGAAGACGGGAAGCAGAAGGTCAAGAGGGAGATTCTAAACTCACAGAAATCTCAGGAAGATGAGGGTGAGAAGAAGAAGAGGTCTCGATCTGCCGCGCTCCTGGCGAAAGCAAAGACAGCAGACGGCGCTATTCCGCTTCCTATGAGCAGCATTGAATGCATACCTAAGCCTGTATTCCACGTCAAGTCACATGGCGCTGACGTGGCAAGGTCAACGTTAGATTCATACGAGCGCCATCGCGGTATGAAAGCAAGAGACTACGCGATCAAGTGCCTTTCAGTTGCGAGTACGTTTAAGGAGAAGCCATGGTTGCATCAGGTCAGGTTAGCTATGGCCCTGACGACACAGGGAGTTAAGAAGAATGTGACTGCGAGCCTTGGCCAGCGGGAGCCGGAAGCCGCAACCATGGAGAGACTAGGGGGGCTTTATTGATAAAGCTCCTCAGTAACGGGCACTTTTAAGTCCAAAAATAGTTGCCTTCGAAGTAACTTTTGCAGTAATAGGTTTTTGAGAAATAATGGTTCTACGGCCAGACCTGTTGCAACTGATATCGCACACATTTTAAACTGTGATAGACCACTGGTGTCAAACGATCGGCTGCTGGTCTTTAAACAGGGTTTGCGCTGTCATTCATCGAGTCCTGTTCTCCCAAGAAAACGGGAAGTCTCTCGTGATTGGCTCAAGCCTGATCACTGTCCCGGTGAAGCAGACGACGAGTGCTTCGTATTGGATAACAATTGCACGACAGAAAGTCGAAGCATGCTGCCGAAGGGAAATCATTGAATGACATGTTTGATAGATGCGTAGCCGATATAACCGTTGGTACTGTCTGTGGCGCTAACCAAAACTGTTTCAAACCATGCCGATTACTTGTAACTGCTGTGAGTTGTGCTCTTAACTGTTAATGTTTAGACTGCTGGTGAATACTTTACAATGCTTTCTTCTTTATTATTGTAAATGAAATATGATTTTGAAATAATATATATTTGCTAGGTTTTTTTCAATCAGTTTGCAAGCCTGAGCTAAAATTGAAATGCGACATCATACCAGCTTGGATGTCAATAAAGCTTCTCACATTTCATGCATGAAATCAGTTCAAATGGAATTAAGCGCCTCACATGTACGACTGCGCCATGAGCCAGCCCTTTGGTGTGTTCTTGGTGTCTTCGTCGAATACATTCCAGTGCTGGCACTGACCGGATTTTGGCTTCGTGCGTGTCATGAAGGGTTTGACTTTATCAAAACATTAGCCAACCGCTAGACCTATACGTCAATCAGAAGGTCAGAAAGAAACTTGTCATAGCGGCCCATATTCGACGGATCTACTGCGTCTGGAGTCCAGATGAGAAATAGTGGATTTGGACACTCATGTCGTGACTTGACGGCACGTGGACAAGTGACTTGGCTCATTATTGTTTCCGAATTTAACATAATATGATATAGCCATGAAGACATCGTCGTCGAGCTCTCCAAACGACACCGCAATTATGGCGGCACCACAAACTGACGCCATGTTTACTTTGATAATTGAGGCTTGCACGAAATACGTGTGGGCTTTCTTAGTCACACTCGGCATCCCTGGCAATATCCTTGCTTTGGTGATATCTCTACAGAGGACCAACAGGACGAATGCCGCGTGTCTTTACATGGCCGCCATCGCCGCTGCGGACACGCTCCTTCTTGTCTTCTATGGCGTTTGTCAGTCGACCATGTTCTGGATAGTCAAGGAAAGCCTCGGAGAAGTACCTCTCCAGTAAGTAAAACTCCTAATAAAACTAAACAACTGGTGTTGAAAGTGAATTATAGCAAGGTAAAGTCAGAACAGTGCGTCAACCATCACTGACCTGCTTCTTGGCCTAACTTCATTGACGACCATGGTCGGTCAGAAGGATGGCCAAGATAGAACAAACAGAAGTCACGAAGAACTCGAAGGCAGTTTTCGACGAGAGCCGACGAGATGAGGTGCATGCCGACCGAGGATGCACCCTGTGGATCCAAATTCCCCGAGAGCATTTTCCCGCTGCTCGTGGTCACTGCGTGGAAATGCGCTCGGCCCCAGCAGGTATTTAGTAACCCACTGGTGACGTTGGCGTAGTTTCCACTTTCCACGAACTACGGCGCTGCATTGCGGGTAATTCTATATTTGAGCCAAGTGCAGCCTTCTTATGATGGACACCATCTTAGATTCTGATCTTCATGGGCTCAATCCACGAGCTCAACTCCGTCGACACTTACATGCTTTGTATAGTAGCATGGTATAGTTACCAGGATATGCTTTCTCTCCAGATTTTGTTGGTATACGGCCTACACGTTCGGCCCAATCTCAGGCCTGTGTCTCGCCTTGATGTCCATAGATCGTGTGATCGCGGTTCGTTTTCCACTTCAAGCTATCAGGTTGTGCACCACAGGTCGAGCCAAGAGGGCGGCAGCCATCACATACACCATTGTCATTACCCTCAATCTCCACATATTCTTTGTTTACGAACAGGATGGTGAGTAAAGAAACAGGTGTTAATGCCTTAGTTATACACCATCCTAAAATATGTTGATGTCACATTGTAACGGAAGAATACGACACGCAGGCAATCTGACTGGTTAAGAGGCTGTGGGTCAAGTCAAAAAGGGGCTTAGTTTAAAATCCGAGACAACATTTTGGGGGCAGAGCAAAATGCTCTTATCGAGAGATGTAAGGTGCTTCCATGGACATATAGCTTTACATCCGTGATGCTTCACAGCAAACAAAAGTTCCCGCAAAAGTAGCACTGCCTTAAGCATTGGATATTCGCGTGATCAAAGTTAGTATATCCGGTTTGTCTGGGAATTCATCATGATAAGAACATTTTTACCTCCGAAATGTTGTCACGAGAATGACAGTTTTAGGATTTGGAATAAGCAGTGAATCAACCTTGGGTCCAGACGCTCACTATTTCAAGTGATAGCAAGGGGCGTGTATGTTTCATTAACAATATTTGTAATTGATTTGCTAATACAATTTAGGTCCTCTGATGCTTCGTGTGCTCAGTCGTGAATACCCTTTCCTGGAAACGCTGGTCGTTGCGTTTCATCTTTTCATCGGGACGCTGCTTCCACTGAGTATCATTGTCGTCTGTAATATCTGGATCATTTTCACCCTTAAAAGCTCCAACATCAAAATGGCGGATCAGAAGGGCGGACATAGATCTCGCGAGAAAGATACAACATATATTACCCGGATGTTGATAATCGTCTGTTTTGCATATGTGATGACTTCAATGCCATACAGGCTAAGTCTGACTTTAATTGATGGTATTCAAGCACTTCGCCAACTTTATGATATGAATTTGACCTATTGGAAAGTTCGCTATGCGGCCCTAGCTTGGATCACGTCCAATCTGTGGCACTTAAACTACGCCATCAACTTCTACCTTTACTGCGTGGCAGGAGGGGCCAGGTACAGAAACGATGTCAAGAGATTCTTTCATAAAGTCTGCATATGCGGTGAACGTCACTAAGACTAACATGGCCAAGGAACCATGTTTACTCTCCCTCTCTCTGACATCCGAGGAAATTAGGGGTTTATGTTCGCTTCTCCGTCCCTGTGAAGCGAATATTAACCCCTGATTCCTCAGGATGCTTCCCCGATGGAGTTGATGGAAGATAGGCCATACTCGGGGCAGTGATAGTAGTGTGGTGAGGTCCTACTTAAGTATAATGTCTGCTTTGGAGAAAGAGGATAGGCCTGTCCATCGGCTGCATATTGAAATTCCTGCCCTCATCAACATACTGTCCAAAAAAAAATAGTATAATACTAGTATATATAAGCGAGCCTTATTATAGTTTTGATACTAGTTACATGTATATACGTCATATCAAACAGTCTTTACGTGTCTTCATTTCAAAGACATAACATATTATTAAAAGGCGGATAAGGGACCGCTTGGATTCTCGTTAAGGCTTGTAGTCACATCGCATCTCGTTGGCATTATTCTTGCAGTTTCGGACATCCATTACCCACAAATCAAAGCCTGCGCGGACTTCTATACACCGGAAGTCATGTTGCCAATCCAGTAAATAGAAACAAATTCGTATATATGTATATATAGTTTATTGACGAATATACTTTGACACAGGATAACGAAATGCAGGCAAAAGAAGTATGAACGATTTCTAGTGTGAGCTGGTGAACACATTAGTGAGGTTTCGCAACCACCCGGTTAGGCCCTACGACGACGTTTATCTTTGTGTGAGTTCACCTGAACAATAGATAAACGTCGTCGTAGGGCCTAACCGGGTGGTTGCGAACGATAACTGTAAACAGCTTTGACAAGTTGAGACAACTCGGCTCTCAGACACGAACAAACACTCTCACTGCATGACAGCAAACCAACACATTCAAACCTAGCGTAACCAGTCTTGTTACACAGTGTTCATTCTACAATCTGAGAGACTGGGACCACCTCTACCGGGACAGCGCCGGGACCTCGAGGGTTTTAAGGCCGCATTGGCCAATCACTCGGCCCTCATTGCAGCTTGGACCAATTCAGTATTGCGACAATGTCCCCGTGGCAAGCACGGGTAAAGAATACAGTCATGTATGCCACATTTCATACGGTCTGTTGTTCAACTTTTCGCTTGCACGCAGCTCATCGGCAATGTTGACGTTGTACAAGTAACAGACAAATAAGAAGAAGACAGGAATAACCACTACACCGGGTGCAGAACTTTACACCGCCTATTTCTGATTCTTAGTTTCAAGTAAACTTGCACACTACGGCCGGCTTTTGCTGTCACGAAGGCGAAGAATAATTCCAACCAGGCGAATAGGAATAAGAAACAATCCGCCCATACTCTCCTTCGAAGCATTTTCGAATCAAAGTCGGTGTGTGCAAAACTGACAATCCAACCCAGTCTCTTCGTATAGGTACTCTCGAATCCTAATAAAGCGTCTAAGGTACGTGCGTCTTCATGCAACGAGACCAAGCTCAAACAGATAACCACTACAGCCAAGGCGACCGACACGAGGGAGAAGGTCCGTAGCATCCGAAACTCCTCCATATTTTTTGAGCGTGATAGTCCCATCCCATATATTCCCGTCCCAATGAAGATGTTGGCGAAGATGGGCACAATGAAGTATGATAAGTCTCCTATCATGGTCCTTGGGACGAATGAGGTGGCGGTGAGGATCAAGGCACCAGTTGCGATCTGAAAGGAGGCTGGGTCGGAGGCATGGTCGTACAAGCAATGCTTTCGCGCTCGAGATTTGCGGAACGG
The DNA here is from genome assembly GCF_910592395.1 of Lineus longissimus. Lineage (NCBI taxonomy): Eukaryota > Metazoa > Nemertea > Pilidiophora > Heteronemertea > Lineidae > Lineus > Lineus longissimus. Next base: position 28,376,972 of record NC_088309.1, on the reverse strand, counting down.
AAGATCTTTAACTGTTGCCCCAGAATGCTGGTATTCTGTGGAAGATGTGTCTTCGTCTGACGAATCGAGCTGCATACTTAGCCCTGGGCTTTTCTTCAGTTTCATGAATGGTGGTTCTTCTTCTCGATGTGTTCCTAGAAAAACAACGTCATACATATAAAGCCGCCAAAATATTTAGAACTCCGCAGACCATAATAGATTGGGTTTGACTGTGAAAGTAATAATTCAGCGACAGCAATGCAATGGTAATGCTTACGCTAATGATCCGACTAATTGCCAATAAAGACAATGAACACCATTTGATGGAAAGCCAGAGAAAGAATAGACTTTGCGGGAAATTGAAGTCACCCGGTTGGTGGGCTCTCAAACTATGGTTATGAGAAGAAAAGCCAGGACTTCTGGCGGAATTTCCAGTGACTTTCCAACGATATAATCATTGTTTTCACTACACACATGGAACATGTGACTTGTTGTTTCGCTGTACAGTGTTGGTCCAGCTGTCGGTACCATTGTTTGGGTTTAATTGTTGGGGTCAAAAAGCACGGCTTCCACTGTACTAACACAGTCAAAACAGTCCATTGTGACATCTGGCATGCAACGACTATGAGCCATTTTGCGTGCATGAAGCTAGCCGTTACAACACTTTACAGAAAATCGCTTGAAGACTGAGATTTGAACATCTTCTTCAAACAAACCCAGTTTTTTTGCTAACACAGTGCTCTCCCCTAGACGGCCAGGGCCTTCCCACGAGTCAGCTCATTAGGTCAGCATCGGCGGAATAGCTCTTCCCCACCTATATCCAAATGTCACTATCCTTTTGGTGTGTGATCTCTTCGGCGGAATACTGGTGAGGAGAAACTGGGGGGAGAGCTTGTCTGCTTTTTGGAGGAGGGGGGACAAAATGCAATGTCTTACCTTTTTATATCAACTGGTGATGCCTATGTGGGGATAATGGCGAAATCAACCACTTCTCATTCAAGATCGGCAGGTGAATGACCTCCGGACGGCGGTTCATCAGGGTGCAATCGCTTTTTTAAAGATTATTGCGATGTGATGTGCACTATCACTGCTAACTGAGCTGTGAATAGTTGGATAGATGGATAGACGGATTATTTCATGTTGTACTTGTTTGGTTTCCAAGGTTAGAAGCCGTCGCATGCATTAAGTACAAGGCCTTTTATTCTAGCTCATACAAATGTGTTAGCGCGCATACTATTATAGATCGGTGCGGATCGTTATTATGTTCGACAGACCGTGTCTTGTACCGCGTGTTGTAATGGCGTAGCCATGAAAACACACAATGCATTTATAATAGATGTTTAAAATAGTACATTGTAGTTTTGAGACACAATCATCAAACTGTCACATGATCAGATATAAAATCGTGTATAAATATGAGATTGTTTTTCAATATGGACGAAAGTCTCACACAGGACAGGCCTTTCAGATGTAAAACAGGTTTAGCCAAGATGTGGTATTGGAGCTTTTGACTGTACATTCTCAGCTCCGCGTATTGATAACAACATCTGCTTCATACGATATCTCACAAGCAAATGCACCAAATTCAGCGCGGTTTGCAAGAATATGATTGCATAACTTCGTTTTGTGATTGGCTCTTTAAAAAACCCTGTCAACCTGCTGTCACGGGAAGCAGATTGTCAGCCAACTGGCAGTCAGTCAAGTTCTTAAAGAAGCACTTTCACGTTAAAGTGGTGCTCTCCCGGTATTTTGGTTGTGATTTTGTCCTCGGAAGATCAATTTGTGATGATTGGAAATTATAATCCAACACCACGGCATCTCCTCGGGGGCCACTCCTCGGGGGCCTCTCCTCGGGGGCCTCTCCTCGGGGGCCTCTCCTCGGGGGCTCTCCCCGCGTCATGGTGGAGTGTTTCGTTCTCACATACGCACTGTCTCGCTATGAAGTTAGACACCAGATGCTCTTTCGCTCTGATTAACCCTCTTGAGAGTCCCGAGTTCAGGAGATTTAATAAAAACAACGAAACTTCTTTGTCCTGTTTTGAAGAATCGGATAACCCTCGTCAAGCTAAAGCAATGTCTACTAAGTACGAGTCCTATTGAAAAGCCATTCAGACATTCTTAACGCCAGGCTGATTCAACCGGACCTGTTTAAGCAGTATATTCTATATATTTGTGAGAACAATATCATTTTGTAAAGAAAGAGATTGATAGGCCTGTGCGTGTTTAATGTATATACTATGTCATAGCACAGACATGATAGCGAGACCATGACAAGGTGGCCATTCAAATCGATATATATACCGGTCCCGGGCCACAATAGATTCGCCGGACTCTTTTGAGTTAAAGGGGTCACTCTTTCAGTTCCTTTCGCCCCTCATATTCACTGACGACAAAGGATTCCTGTGTCTCTATTGTGGCCCGTAACAAGTATATCAATTGACTCAGCACCGTGATTAGTCTCTCACGAATATACTTATTTAGGACAAACTTAGCTGTGCTGGATGACAGAGTGTTAACCGACCAGACAAATCAATCGGTTTACAGGCAGAAAAGGTTTAAATTTCGCTATTCGTTGATGACACTAAGAGGTAAGATATTTGTCAAGACATCCTTGACTTTGTACATTTCTTTCAGTTCAGTAGTAAATGTATTGATGTGAGAAGTGAGAACCAGTATCAACAACTATGATAACACATAACACATACATTCTTGGCTCGTGCAAAGATCTAGACGATCTATCTAACACTTAAAACGTAACTCATATCAGGTCTGTAGGGGTCTCTATACTGATATATCATTGGCTAGTCAAGTAAACATTAGTGATTAAGTATTAGCGTTGCCTCATTTTCCAGAAGCTGGACAAGTGAGATGACCGAGATGACAATCGCTAGCTTAGTCCTCCTCCTATTCGCCTGCTGCTGGCCGACCGGCGAGGCAGCAGCGAAGACTTACAACGCGCGTACCTTCCCCAGTCCCATGTTGAAGCCAACAGAGTGCGGAATGGGGAACAATAAGTCATTTGTCTGTGACCCTGATTATATTCTACATCGGCTCCAAGGTGAGTTATATCAAGCTTAAAAGGAGATTCCACTTTGAGTCCATAAGAGCTGCTGATACATTCATCTACACCAGTAAGTCCTGGTTGCTAGAACACTTCGATCAGTTAATTTTCAGATTCCCGATTACTCGGAAGCCACATGTGGAGACTGGTGCAACGAACCAATCATAATAGTTTATTTATAAAACGTCCTGTTGTTTTTCTCTCATTTATGGGTAAACGGACTTGCTGAATGATCCGTCACTCCTAAATATTCCCTCTCTTTTTCAGCCACACAGCTGAACGATTTGATAAGATCGAAAACCAAAAGCTTCCGCTGCACATGCAAAGACGACTGTACCGACTACAGCGACAAATACGCCATGATGGTAGCTATCGTGACAAGGGTCGATGTCGCACAAAAGTAAGTGAGGCAGAATGACTGAGAAGGGAGGTCCGAAGCCTCTTCCCTTCTGTGACATTAAATGCTGCCAAATGTCATTATCGTTGATCTCATGTTGAACGAATGTATTGGCGATGTGCTCTCATTTACAGCGGGACGCGATCTTCGGGTTGTAAAACTCAAGTGAATGAAACAACCGTGTCAGCCATCGAATATCTTTTTTTATCTCGCCAGGTTCTTTCAATGGACGAGGAAATAGTTCTAGTCTTTCCCTGCACACACCCTCTGTCCTATTGCCTTAATCCATCTCCCATTCCATTTCAGTGCGTCCATGGAGGAGAGAAAACTTGCTGTGGACCAGTTCGCCAAGGATCTCCAGGAGCGGGGCTGGGCGGGAGGCAACTGTCAGAATGACATTGTCATCGTCTTGTGTAAAGAATATAAGATGGTGAGTTTAAATAAGTGCGGTTTTCATTATCATTGTCAGAAATTAGCGTGGTGTAGTTCTCGGCTGTTTTGTGATGAGGAACCTGTTCCTCAGGTGGCTGTGAAAGCAACAACAGCTTGGCATTGTGAGTGCGCTGATATTCAATATGGAATGTAATTATATCTAAGGATCTCTTTTATTACATCGGTAAACTCCTGCCAAGGTTATAACTTGATAACGTTGACTTTAAACAAGTGTTTTATCCATTTTCATCACTTTGTCCATGATATTCTTTGAAGGACATTTAAAGATAATACGATGCGCTTAATATGTCTTTCCGTCGTTCTGGTTTCACGGAACAACAACTATATTGGTTTTTAGGATACATGCAATTAACCCTAACGCCGCCATCGGCATTGCTAGGCTTGCCACTAATCCTATTCACTACATAACTTGGCACGAGCTCGTTCTCGCGTACCATGCCTAAAGTCTTCCACAAAAACAACCCCCTCCACTGTATATCACATGTCGAGTGCAGCTTTCTAGAGAAGGCGTAGATTTAGTTCTAGTGGCAACACTTTACTTTCAGATGCACGCAGTTAGTGGGAAGAGGATTCGAAACTTCCTCTCTGACGGCTGCTTGGTGACCATGATCAACGAGTCGTCTGCTCTTTTAACAGATGGATTTTACCACAAAGGTGTCTATGATTTCGTGAAGGCATTAAGGTACGTTTCCCCAGCAACACTTCCTTCTCTACTCTCAGTTGTAGTTCGTGAAATCATGATGAGAACATGAGGGTGCAAAGTGAGCAACTACTGCAAAACAAATGTAAGACCTGGTGTGTTCTCCCTTGCATCGCATCTGATGTCTTTCACTGTCACAATCTAAAATACAGACACGTGCAGATCACAACCTACAACAGAACTACACTTCCCTGCCATTTCAGTCAGAGATGACCAAAATACTACTCGTATTTAAGTGAACCAGGCGAATGCCCGAGTGTAGATGTATCATCTATAGCTTTCATTTCCTGATATTTGCAGCCTGAACATAAGGAGAGAAGATTGCATTCAAAAGGAGCGGACGTCAAGCAATGGCGGGATGTCTACTGCTCCCTGGGTCGTGTACGTTGTGGGCGGCATCATCTCCATCATTTTCATGTCTATCGTGCTGTTCGGCATCCGGAGATACCGACGACACAGGCGGGATAAGAGAAACAGAGGCGGAGATCCTACGGCAAACGTGGTGTACCGGCCAGCCAGCAGGGAGTTAGTGGACCAGTATGAAGGAGACACATACACCGCTACCGGGGGCTACCCATCTTTGGACACTTCCAATAGCCCCACCGGCAGCCCGACACGGAGCCCGATTGTGAGGTCACATGGTGGAGGACATCATCCCTATGAACACATAAATAGCCACGATGTTTATGGTCAAGGTGCTTACCGGGGCGGACCTGACGGAGGCAGTCACTGAAGTTCATATGTGCCATTTTTATACACGTTCCATTGACGTTTTAATGCTTATTGTCTTCTATTTCTGTTTAAATACGATGCATGCGACTTTCTCCGAGTTCAATGAATGACAATCAGTACCATGAATTGATGGTTTATCAGTTCATAAGGTTATACATAAGAATACTCGATGTATTAGTCCAAGATGGTGATGTAGTCTGTAAGCCACACTTCACCGCCATGTGCACCGCACAATTCCTTCTGCAACTCAAAAAGGAGCCAAAGAACGCTCCCTTGGAAATACTCATTCGGCCATTAGCAACCATGGCTTAGAGGGAGGGACGAGGCCCATCCTCAAGCAGATCGAAGAGAGAATAGAATCATAATCGTGACGTGTTGTAATTTGGAATTCGTGATTGACACGGGGCTGTCGCTGGGCGCTAAAACTTTGGTCGTCTTCATTGCTCGGCCATTTTACAAATTGATACCACGCGTACATGTATGTGCCAGTCAGTGATATAATAAATACATGTTTACTGTCGATTGCATCTGTCTCAGTTAGTTACTCAACACAACTGAACCGATCCTGGTAATAAACTGAAATAGATCACAGCACTTTACAACAAGCCCTAGCAGGGATTGTCTTGCCGTTGTGTCTTCTCATCCCAATACACAGCTACACATACGTCAATTACATAGGGTAGTGCTTCACAGAGCAGCTTCTGCATTTGGGACGTCTCCTCTATAACGTGGCGCTTCTGCTTGAGGCACATACTTCCGGTGTGCATGACAACCAACGACATGCGCAGTTTCCGCACTACTTCAAAACTTTGCGCCGTCTCTTTCCTTACAGATCGTCACATCTGTGGGCAGAGAGACGAACAAAGTCTTGACCGACTCCTGTACGAGCACTGTTACCAATGGAGTAGTGGGACTGTTGGAACAGGACAGACATTTCGCTGTCGTTCAAGAGCTCATTTTCAAATACAGGTAAGTGCGAAAGATACATCTCAAGTTTGTCAGGCACGGTGTTCTTGCCAGGAACCCATTTTCGTAGGCCTTCTATTTCTTCGCGTATATTCCTAGACAGTCAGCTCTGTTCTTCGAATCTGATTGCAAAACATTGGCTTGACGACATCGATGTCGGACGATTGAGGACAACAAGCCCAGAATATGGGTATTTGGATTGAGAAAAGCCTCGTTGCTGCCGTGCATGATGCTACGCTATTGAGTCAGCTTTGCACATGAAAACCTCTAAAACAAAACGTAACAGACTCGCATTATTTTCTTCCAGCAAATATCTAAACCTGACATTCTGTGCGGCAGACGACACCTTGTCACGTGACCAAGAGCGCCATCCAGTCATCTTGTACGTGATCCTGGCCGTCTTGGGAGCCATCGGGCTTACGATTGGTGTCTGGTTTATCAGGGTTTGCTTCAATACGAATTGGAAGAAGAAGTGGAGACTACGACATGAGAGGAGTGACAGGCATGAATCTACGGGAACCGAACTTATCACCATGAATAGCCCAAAAGTAGGGAGTGAAGGAAATGTTGATACTGAAAACCAACAATGTAACGGTGGTGATAGCGCCAACAACGGTGACAAGGGTGACGCTGAGAGTTCGCCAAGAGCAGCAATATCACAGAGTTCGCCCATAGCAGGAACCTCAAAGAGTTCGCCAAGAGCAGCAACATCACAGAGTTCGCCCATAGCAGGAACCTCAAAGAGTTCGCCCAGAGCAGCAACATCACAGAGTTCGCCCAGAGCAGGAACCTCAAAGAGTCCGCCCAGAACACGAGCCTCTGATGGCGGCGCATGTGGCTACACTCCTAGGGGGAAATTCAGCAGCCTTCGAGATGGACGGCCTCATTTATATCTCGATCTATCCAAGTGCAAAGCACTTGACCGGGATGATGACGACAATGACAGTCAGGTTGCCAACGAAAAGGAGAGCTTCCTGAAGACCCAGGCTTGACATTCGTATGCAGAGGAATGATGATGCGGGCTGCATGGTGTCACATCGTTCTGGATCGTCCTCATCCTTGAATGAGGACAATCGAATTCGTGGGTGTTTTCATTGGGTCAGCATTCTTCGAGCTATAATTAGCTCCCAGCAAAAACAGTTTGAATCATTTACATCAAGGGTGCAGCAATGCCGCCATCAATAGATGATAATGGAGTCGAGAACATGTTAACCCTTGATAAAGCCAGTGAGAGTTTTCTTACGAAATACGTTAGTCTGTATTTTCAATAGCTGTATGTGATAAATAAAAAATGTCTAATGAGACTATACTGAATACATTGTTTTCATATTTTCATCTGTTCTCCTCGTAGGTTATCAATAATACAGGTCATGATGTCAGTGCACCGTATCGACTGATTTTTGACTTGTCGTTGGCAAAGACGTCTTGCATACCTGAAATCTTCAAAAAGGTGCAGCTTCGCCTACCACTAACTAAAAAAAGCGTGATACAAATTCTACGTGCACCAACGTTTTCCTGGCGATGGGCATCTAGCAATATGGCGGGTCGAGTGGCCAAGACGCGGTGACCCCAATGGTTTGAATGTTCGTCTCATCTCTTCATCAATCGGCAATGGCTACACGGAGACTCGGCCTGCGCCTGCAGTTGCGACTTTCGTTATCTTTTCGGTATTGCATTCCAGGTCTCTGTGAGGGTCGGTAATGAAAGCCAAAAGGTCCTGGGCGATGACTGCATTGCAACAGCGATAGAGGTAACCAAATCCAGCCTGACGTACGCGCGTTACGACAGAGTACTGAAAAACCTCGTTAACTTCCTCAGGTAATTTCTTGGCCGATATATGAGGTATCTTCTTCAACAGATCTTGCCTCCACCTGAGTTGCATTGACTTTCACTTGATAGTTGCCTCCCTTATGCAACACGGGCAAACGAGGAGCGGCCGACTGACCCGTGAGGGTGACTGGGACAGTCCGTACCGTGCTGGGCCTGAGTGACGATACGTTGTCGGAGTAAACAGATATTTGCTTTTTTTCAAATGGAGCTAATAGATTGTTCTCCCATGTTGTAAACAAAATTGACAGTGAATGTCAACCATCATGACAATCGCCCCACAATTTTATGAACACAATATTTCATTAGCATCCTTTTTCAGTGAGAAGGTTGATGAGAAGTGCGCTGATCTTCCCGATAGTAAGGTCGACGGCTCGGGGACAACAGAACGGAAGTTCATCTTCCCCTTCTGGGCCATCATCCTGATTGTAGTCGGGATAGTTACCATTGCCATGGGAGCTTGTCTGTGGTCGTTCAAGCGGAAACATAGAAAAGAGGAGGCCGCACACCGCAGCCATGCTCAACCCGAACCAGTAAAGAAAGGAACCGGTGGCGGGACGGCGGAGGAGACAGCTCTGATGTCTAATCCTAACTGATTGCGGTACAGCACAAAAAGTCACATAGTTTGATACGTGTAGAGTGGAACCTTTATTTGCGGACGCTCTCTTAAGGACACCATATTTGGTCTCAAATTGGTCGTTTCCTGTCAATCTGACCTCTCTTAGTAATCAGAACACCAACAGGGTTGAGCCAAATGATGATACTCAATGCACTATCAGACTAAGATTCCGGGGGTGAGGTTTAGTTAGAGGTAGTTGAGGTAGGTTTCATTTTCACGCAGTGAAAAAAAAAATTTGTCAGGGTTCAAACGCCCCCTGCAAGAAAGTGACCGTCCCTACTGTGTGGCGATGGATTGATATGGTTCTGTAGAGATCCATGTTTTTAAGCACCTCAGAGATAAATAGCGCATAATGGAACCCTTTGTCCTCGAGGACTCTCTATCCTATAGGACATTCAAATTGATTTCACCAGTCCAGTGCGAATGCATGTTAGTGAGGTTTCGCAACCACCCGTTTAGGCCCTACGACGACGTTTATCTATTGTGTGAGTTTACCTGAACAATAGATAAACGTCGTCGAAGGGCCTAACCGGGCGGTTGCGAAACCTCACTAATATCTGGAAAGCCGACTGTATATCCTACAGTACCTATAGTTCAATAGTCCAATACTCATTACTTTGTAGCTTCGAATAAACAAATAGCTTAAACTAAAGGTAACACCTCGTTATTTGTTTTTCACTTTCGCTCCGAAGTCTTTGAACAGGGTGACTAGTTCATGTACTACAGGGGTGGCCCAGAATTAATTTCCCTCACACAATGGATACACAATAGCATCATATTAGTGCAAGTGACCTGCCGAAGATCACCGATGGCCAAAGGATTCCTTCGTTGTAAATTTGACAAATCTTAATTCATTGTACGGGGTACTTTCTCAATCCCCAACAAACAAAATCTCTCAGTGAGCGAAACGACTTCGATTTGGAGCGACTGGGGCGAAAGGGTCAGGGAGCGAAACGACCGGATACCTTTATGACCGGTATGAATCCTTTCGTATTTCCCGCGTAATAGGAACGAATTAAGTGATAATAAGCCGAATGGTGGCGCCACATGTAACAAACGTGCATAAATTGATTACTTTCATAAGTGATTACTTTCTTTTTCTAAATTTTAATCTTTTTCTTCACCGCTTTCGAAGATGTCTGAAGAGGCCTTATCATTTGAACCGAACGTAGATATATCAGAAGCGTTAGATAAGTTACGAGAGTTGGAATTGGAAGATGTTGGAGCAAGTGAGGTAAGATTTCTTGTCCACGTTGTCGTTTTTCATTTTTACGGGGTGTTTCAAAAGAGTTCATCATTATTCGGCCATGCACTGCACATTTGCTGCAATGTGACTGTAGCATGGTTTGTTTGGCCGACCCTAGGTGTTACCGGCGTATCCTGGCAAAGGGCCTATTTAATACCCTGACCAACCGTTTATGCTTTCTTCTTCTAGGATGAGTCTGAGCCTGGGATGGGGAATGAGGACGGACCAGCACTTGATGAGGAGCCGGTCATCCGTCTCAAAGCTGGCATTGATCGTGAGAAGTTAATGAATGCTGACAAAGATGGAGTCGATTTTGAAATTATTCCTGAAGGTGTCAGTAAAGAAACCAATACTTCATTGGGTAAGGATATAAGTAACTAAAACTAAAGCCAGATGTAAGATTGAAAGTCCAGCTGCAAGAAACCCACTTGAACATGTGAGTTAGAGGTGTTCTCATAAACTGTCTTGATTGGCCCACTCTGTCTGTTTTCCTGCTGACATTGGCTAATGCTGACATTCTTATTGCAGGTGCAGATCGTGAATACTTTGAATCTGAGGATTATAAGTTTGCGAGTGCTGTTGCCGTTGGAGAAGATGAGGATGATGTGGAGGAGGAGGAATACGAAGGGCTCAGCCCATTTGAGAAACATATTAAGAAACGTGATATGGAAGATATCACTTCCGAGAAAAATGGTAAAGTGTGGAAGAAAGAGTTACAGAAAGGCTCCGGGGCTGTCGTCTCAGATTCGTCACTGGTTAGGGGTAGGTACCACATTGTAGTTTGTTGGTTTCTAGTGTTGACACTAATGCAAGTATCAATTCATGTCTTGCACCCCCCCTCCTCAAGGGTACGACACCTTATCACCCTATAACGACATCTTAAGGCTCAAGCATCACCCTTTTTTCACCAATGCTACTTTTTCTTTCGTCAAGACATCACCATCAACAATATATCAGTTCTCACCATCATATAAAGTAACTTTAAAGTAATTTTACTGGGTAAGGCTGTATGTTCGACAAGACATCGACACATTAGCATCCTTATTCTTTCCAGCTTCGCCAAATTTTCACTAGTACAGGAAAAATAAATACTACTCAAGCATCGGCAAAGATTAATGGTGATAGCTTAACTACCCTTGAGGAGGGGGGTACAAGAAACGAATTGATACTTGCATAAACCCAACCCAGATTGTTCCGTGCACCATCACACTAAAGCACATCTGTCCTCATCGCCATGCCTCCTCCGCCTGCTCCTTTTAATGAATTGATCAATTTCAGTGCACTATTCTGCCTGGTGTGAATTTGCAGACGAGCCATTTGACTGTACACGAATGCAGGGACGGCCCCGCTCATTGAAACTTGGCACAGGTATGTGAAAGAAAGTTTTTCTGCTTTAATTTAATTTGTTTCAATGATGTGTTTGACTTATTGTTGGGCAATATCAGATAGTTTTGATGATTCTGGTAGTTTACGGAAATGCACGCATGAGTGAACTTGTTGCAAGTGCAATATAAAGCTTTTTCAACTGTGATTGTGGGGCCAACTACCACATGTAAGTTTTTGAATCGACCTGAAATTAACTTAACTTATTGTGTTTCTTTCAGGTGATTGTATCGTTGGTCTTGATCTGGCTATTTCTACTATGAGATTGAATGAAGTTGCTGAGTTTGTCATCTACCCTGAATATGCCTATGGTAAATTTGGATGTCCACCCAGGGTGCCACCAAGTGCAATAAGTAAGTACTTGCTAACGTATGATGTACCAGGTCCAGAGGGGTGGTCAGGAGAAATTCTGAACCCAAAAGTCAACCTATCCAACTATGGCAAACTTGTATGTGGGATTTCATTGAGGTTTGTGAGCATGTGAGTCAGTATGTCTGACCAGGGGAGACGACTTCATCATTTAAACTTGGTCTACAACTGAGGCTGTATAATGGTGTCCAGACAAACACTTAACTGGATTCTTCATCTTGTTCATTTCAGTCCGTTTCCAAGTGACTTTGATTCAGTGTATTGACCATGCTGGAGTGGATGAGTACTTCAAGATGGGCCCGGTAAGAAGACTTCTCTCTTTATTATAATATCGAAGAAGCAGATCAATAGCATCAGATGTAAAGCTGTGACATTCCACTGTAAAGACCGAAAGAGGTGAGATGGCCGTGACCTTCCCTCGAAAAGCTCTTTGTCGGTGCCACTTGTGTCATGATTAATATTACTCTCATGGAAGTCTTTCATTTTCAAAACATAGCTTCCTTGTGGCAAAGCCTGTGTTTACAGAGTCACGTTCTGTCTCTTCAGAAACTGCAACAAGAAGTGCCCTTTGAACAAGTGATGAGGATTATGCGATTAGAGAGGGAGGTAAGGTCAGCTTTCATCTCAGTCATATTGTTCCATTACAGTACTAGGGTTGTGGGCCAAGGTATTATCTGTCATTACATATGTTTGTTAGCTTGATCTCCAGCCAACTACTGAAATGTGACATCTGCAGTAGCTATCTCTATTTCTTCAATATCTGCATGTACATTTTATAGTGGGACTTTTCATTTGTGTGCAATTGTTGTGAGGCAGCTTGTGATAACATCGTCATTTTCTCTTCAGGTCGGGAATGACATGTATAGAAGAAAGCATCACATCGGAGCATTACGGAGATACAGGAGGGTGAGTTATGACTGGTCATGCTTCAGTAATACCATGGTTATGCTGACCCAAACGGAGCCAAAAGCAGAAGAGATCTGTACTTGATCCAGGTTTGTGATCTTACATGTAACAGAGGAGAGAATGAGGGGTAGGCAGCTCGAGTTAACAACAGGGCTAGCTTATTCATATGCTAACTTCTTGTTCAGGTTTGTAACTTTCCCAATAAAACACATATGAATTCTAGTCATTGGGAGTGCATGGCAACTCAAGAGCTCTTTCTAATCATGATCCTATTACTTTCCAGGCTGCGCGCGCCCTAGAAGACAGACACCTCGCCGATGAGGCAGAAGAGGAAGAACAAAAAAAAGCGCTCCTGAAGTTTTTCCTCAATATTGCGCAGTGTTATATCACTATGTGTAAATGGCCGAAGGTCATCACTTTTAGCAGCTATGCTTTAAGGATAGATGGCAAAAAGCCAAAGGCATATTTCAAGATGGGCAAGGTGAGTTGAGGTGAGGTGTCTGTAAATGTTGCTCTGTTGGTTGGCTGAGTTCTAATTTAGTCATTAATTTGGCTGTAGATCCAGTGCTCAGTATGTTTATAGTAGTTCTCTGTTATCTTAAAATGTAATGTGCAAATCTTCAGTCTGCTGTCCATTCTTACACCTTGGTTTTGTTTCCAGGCCCTACGAAAGCTGCATGAATACAAGAGAGCTCGATATTTCCTGCGGAAGGGATTGCAAGAGTCCCCAAATAATTCAGATCTGGCCAAAGAACTGAAATTACTTGATCAGTAAGTCTTACACATAAAAACATTTAGTTGGGTTAAATTCAAAAAGTTCATGAATGATAAAGATAATGGTCCTCTCCTAGGTATGCCTGCTTCATGTCATGTCTTCAAAGTCAAGGAAACTCTGCCAGTCGGTGATTAGGTTTGATCAGTCAGCCTTCCTAACAGCGTTGACCTAAACTAGATCACAATCATAATAACTCTCTCATCCACTAGGGACATCAAGCTGTACACTGCCAGTGAGACAGAATTCTGCAGGAAGATGTTCAGTTCAGCAGCTGTTGTACAGGACAAGGTTGCAGGTACGTGTCACTGTGTAAGGCAGCCTTGTGGACAATGAATGTGGCCAAGATATGGGGGATAGCTGACTGAATACCTTGTGATGACAACTTACACACTTGATTCAACAGAAACCATCAACTTGTTTGAATTGAATTTCAGCACGATATGAAGCAATGTAGGCCACCATAGACCTTGATGGTGTACGTTCCTCTTTACTCCTTGTACTGGAAGATTGAAACTGTTTTGTGGCTAACTCACACGCTAATGTTGGTGTTATCTTGTTGCAGATGCTGAGAACATTCCAACGAAGGATCCTCTCTTGTCATGTGTCCCTGAATTTCAGAACGGCATCAAGAGAGTTCTAGCGTAAGTACAGTGATACAAGTCACAACATTACCTTTTGCCACTAACTTGCTTTTGGGTTTGACCCCCTTTCCTTCAAGAAGGCTAAGTGAGGAGACAACTTGAGAAAACTTTGACCTTTAGGAATAAATGAGCTGCATAGTATTGCTTCATTCTGTTGACATTTACATGATAAATTGAAATCAAGGATTTCTTGTTTCACCAAAAGTATGTGAATCTCATTTGATGGCATCGTCATATCTTTGCAGAGAATTCATCGCCGACAACGACTTGCAGGAAATACCATTTCCTTCAAGTCGTTTCAACCAGTGTGAGTTGGCTTACATTGGAAGAATTGCCAACAATATGGACCTGGTTGTGGTCTACAGGGGAGAAGGGGCAAATCTTCTGATTAAGATCAGAAAGAAATGAGACATCTGTGCACAACATGTGGACAAATAACTTGTTATCTGAAAACCTCCAGTTTTGTGTTCATGGGTATAGAACTGCCGAGATTCGATCTGGATTCTTGTTTAGATGATGTCAGTTTGGGCTAATAATTCAGAGGAACCATGCTGCCAAGCGTGACTTTGTGGGAGCCCCACCCTCCGTCCTTACAACGTTTTTAACCTGGAGCAAGTCCTGCGAGAATCATTTGACGACAACATTTTGCAATTCGAGAATCAAACCAGCACAAGTGCCCCTGTTGATATAGCAGCCAATACTTGTATGTTGGACGGAGAGCAGTAAGAGGCAACTTGCTATCTGCTTCATGTAGAAGCACCGTCTCTCTAGAAGTTGCTGCTCATTTATAGTTAATTGTGCAATTCTGTTTGTGAAATTTGTGTTGTACATTGTAATTACTGTTGCTGGGGTGAAGTTGAGAGGCCAACACGAAGTATTATCACGGTCTTGATTCTGTCATGTGCATCATGATATGTGTCATCATCCGAAGAATCAAAATCCAAAACTCCAAATCATATTTCAAAAGTATTTTTCTGAAATTATATTAAAAAAGATATTGTTCAAAATCTGATAACCTGTGACAAAATAGTAGAAAGTAGAACCCCTATTGTGCATAGGTGGTTAATACCTATGTCAATATGATCAATATGATTAGGTAATGCTGTTTACCATGTTTAGAGGCTTGCTAGGCCTAGGCCCTATAGTGCTTGAGTTATGTTGACAGAGGCCGAGCGTGCAGACCTTTGGCTGTGTTAGACCAGACAGGGATCTGGCTGTATTTTGTGATAAAAAAGACCTGGGAATTTCCCATTTTCGGTCGGTTATTTCGCATTTCGTAGATAGGTGTCTTGTAACGGTTTGATTAAGACTTGGTTTGTTCTCTTATACAGCTTGTTCACCACCACAAAACCAACGTCCGCGTGGAATACTCTGAAACTCACGGACACGATATATGTACTGGAATCGAGACATTATAGAAACTTATTCGTGGAAGAACCGTTAAAGCTCGTGAACTGTATTTGTTAACCCTAACTGTTGTATATACTTGTTTCAATATATGTTTCAAATGAAGACAAAGTTTTCCCTTGATCAATGAACGCCGCATCTTGCGCCCAAGTTTGCCACATTTGGGGGCTCGTCCAGGAAGTTTCGGAGGCAAATAGGGAGTAAATAAAGTGATGCGAGTTGAGTGTAGTTTAGTACACTTACCATTGATCATTGGCGTATTGGGACTTTGAATTTGAAACATATAATCTTGGTGACATTCATGTTCTTGGTGGTTTTAGGGTAGAATAGAAACAAGATGTCAGAAGTGGCAGAGATTGTCGCCGCTGGTAAGACCTTAGGCCTTGACGGGGACACTTTGAGGAAATATATTGTTGAACAGCAGAACTTAGAACGTGATAAACGTGCTTTGGAGAGAGAGAAAATAAAAGAGGCACAGGCTGAAAGAGAAATTGCTTTGGCAAAGATGCATGATGCAGAGGCAGAAAGGACATTGAGAGAGAAATTAGAGTTTGAAAAACTTAAGCTAGAAGAACAGAAATTAGAATTAGAAAGAGAAAAACTGAATGGCAGTGTTTCAGTGGGTAAATCAAAATTACCTGTTTTCAATGAGGAGAAAGACAAATTTGACTCCTATATCAACCGGTTTGAGAGCGATGCTGAGCTCAGAAAGTGGAAGAGAGCTGATTGGCCGTTGCAGTTGAGTTTACTGTTGGCGGGGAAAACTCTTGATACTTGCTATGGGTTGTCAGATGCAGAACAAAAAGATTATGATAAAGTCAAAGAGGTTTTGTTGAGACGGTACTTGTTAACAGAAGATGAGTTCCGGAAACAGTTTTTCACAACCAAGGTTGAGGTTGGTGAAACACCTTTCCAGTACATGACAAGAATCTCACGGTTGTTTCAAGTGTGATAGTCCAGATCATGTATTGAAAAATTGTCCCAAGAAAACCGAGTTCGGTTCCGTTGCTGTTGAGTTAAAAAAAAACCCAGGTTGTAGCTGTTTGACTGTTCACAAGGCAAGTGCTTGTATAAGTGAAGTTCTTAGAGATGTAGGTCATGAGAAAGATTTGCCCAATGTATTTGAAAGGGATGGTCAAAGTTATCTGGTACATGACTGTGAATGTGACCAGGGGGTAACCGTCTGCGGATGTTTGAATTTTCCATTGTCAAAAGGGAGTGTGAATAACACCGAGGTTGTTTTAATGAGGGATTCAGGTTGTACCAGCGTGGTTGTGAGCTCTAAATTAGTCCAACCAGAGCAATTGACAGGAGAGTTCAAAGATTGTATGCTAATAGATGGCACTGTACGACGTTTACCAGTAGCGGTAGTCAACATCGATTGTGATTATGTTCAAGGAAAAGTTGAAGCTTTAATGGTGAATACGCCAGTCTTTGATTTGATTATCGGAAATACGCCAAAACTAGTGAACATTGGTGAACATAGTGAGGGTAACTCAAAAGATGGCGCTAGTGTTGGGTGTAACAATGAGACTGAGCAAACCAAAAGTGTAGATCTTGATGTAGAAATAAAGAATACCGAACCTTTGGTTGAGAGTAGTTTGAGTGATGATCTTCAAACCGGTGCGGCTGTAGTGACACGTCATCAGGCCAAGGCAAACAAGCAGCCAGTAAAACCATTGTTGGTATCATGCGGTGAAACTGTTGAAAAGAGTGTTGTAGTTGAAAACCAAAAGGACGATCCTTCACTTGAGAAGTATTGGAAGTTAGTTGGTATTGAAAAGGCACGTGAAACCAAAAGTGGTGTAGTCAGGTTTGACGAAAGAAAATGTGTTTTATACAGGGTGTTGACGCCTAAAGGTGGTAAAAAACCGGTGAAACAACTGGTGGTGCCTGAGCAGCAAAGATTGAAAGTTCTTACTGTGTCTCATGAAGGTTTGATGAGTGGTCATTGTGGAATTAGGCGAACAACAGAAAGAGTTTTGTCTAACTTTTATTGGCCCGGTGTAAACACAGATGTGATCAGACATGTTAGGTCTTGTGATATATGCCAGAAGACAGCACCCAAGGGTAAACAAGGCAAGGCTCCATTGATCAGTATGCCTGTTATACAAGAGCCCTTCAAGCGTGTATCAGTTGATTTGGTTGGTCCAATTGTACCATGTTCAGAGAGAGGTCATAGATATATCCTAACGGTCACTGATTACGCAACTTGGTACCCAGAAGCTGTAGCGCTTAAAAACATAGACACCATCACTGTAGCTGAGGCATTGTTAGAGATTTACACAAGACTAGGTTTTCCACAGGAGTGCCAGTCGGACAGGGGGACCCAGTTTTTATCTGAGGTCATGCAAGAGGTTGAAAGATTGTTGTCAATTAAGCATGTAGCAACACACTGTATCATCCACAATGTAACGGGCTAGTAGAACATTTCAATGGTGTTTTGAAAACGATTCTGAAAAAACTGTGTAGTGAGTGCCCCAAGGAATGGGACAGGTACTTGTCAGCGGTACTGTTTGCCTATCGTTCAACAGAGCAAGAGAGTACTGGGTATAGCCCATTTGAGTTGATGTTTGGTAGAAAGGTCCGAGGTCCGATGGAGTTGTTGAAGAAATATTGGACCCAAGATGATTCTGAGAGTGAAAGCAAACCGGTGTACAAATATGTAGTTGACTTGAAGCAAAGATTGCAAGAAACATGTAAATTGGCCCAAGAGGCATTGTGTAAAGCCCAACAGAGGCAAAAGATGTATTACGATCGCAAAGCTAGACCAAAGTCACTCAAGTTTGGGTCAAAAGTTTTATTGTTGCTTCCAGTGAAGAGAAATAAGCTCTTATTGCAATGGCGTGGTCCCTACACGGTTGTAGAGAAATTTAGTCCTGTAAATTACACCATCCAAGTTGGAAGGAAGGTGAAGAACTTTCATGTCAACATGTTAAAACCGTACATTGAACGGCCTGAAAAGGGGCATAAGAACCTGAATGACTCTGGTCCAGACGATCAAGATGATGTGTTGGCATCCATTGTACAATTGTACGGGGTTCAGAATGACATGAAGTCAGGTGACGTCACTTCCAAGTTGGAAGATCCTGGTAAAACTGAAATGTTAGCATCGGTTGTTGTCAACGATTTTGACAGCGGTGAAGGTACTAAAAACGAGATGATTCATACTTGTCCAATAGGTGGTGATGAAACAATAGCAGATGTCAAGGTTAATCCTGATTTAACCCCCCAGCAGAAACAAGATGTTCAGAATCTCTTGGAAGAGTTTTCTGACATCTTTACCACAAAGCCGGGGTGTACCAATCTGGTTAAACATGAGATTAAGTTGACAACTGATGATCCTGTGAGAGCAAAGTCTTATCCACTGCCTTATTCAACACGAGAGGTAGTCAGTGATGAGATAGATGAGATGGGAAAAATGGGCATCGTTAGGTCATCAAAGTCACCATATGCTGCGCCACCTGTTATAGTGAAGAAGCCAGACGGCTCAAATCGTTTCTGTGTCAATTACATCAAATTGAACTCCTATACGGTGTTTGATACTGAGCCGATGCCAGATCCGGAGGAGATCTACATGCACATGAAAGGCAAGAAGTACAGGTCGAAGGTAGATCTCTCCAAAGGCTATTGGCAAATTTTGATGGATGAGGATTCAATAGAAAAAACATGTTTCTGTGTTCCAGGAAAAGGAGCATTCGAATTTCTAAGGATGCCATTTGGGCTCCAAAATTCTGCGGCTACCTTCAACCGTTTAATGAGGAAGGTGTTTGGTGACGTTGATGACATAGATAGTTTCATAGATGATGTGCAAGCATCAACTTTCACTTGGGAAAAGCATCTAGGTGTGTTGAGAACATTATTCACTAGATTGAGAGAGGCTGGGCTAACAGCAAAACCTTCCAAGTGTTGTATTGCGTATACTGACATGGATTATGTAGGCCATGGAGTAGAACTTGTCACCTTAAAACCTCGTGATGCAAAGTGTGCTGAGATTCTGGCAGTTGAGAGACCACAAACAAAGAAGCAAGTGCAGTCGTTCTTGGCTATGATAGGGTACTATGCAAGGTTCATACCAAAGTTTGCAGACATAGCAGAACCACTGACAAACTTGGTTAAGAAAAAAAAACCAAATGTAGTTGAGTGGGGCGAGTCCCAGCAGAGGGCGTTCAGTGAGCTCAAAGTGAAGTTGTCTACAGCTCCAGTTCTTGTAATTGCTGATTGTAACAAAACAATGTATGTACAGACAGATGCTTCGTCTGTTGGGTTGGGTGCTTGTTTACTGCAAGAACATTGCGGCCTGTTACATCCGGTGAAGTTTCTAAGTAGAAAACTACAGGGGGCTGAAAAAGCATACTCCACAATTGAGAAAGAGGGGCTTGCTATTGTCTGGTCAATTCAGAAGTTGGCAGTGTACCTTTATGGGGTTGAGTTTGTGTTGTTAACTGATCACGAACCCTTGACCTTCATCAAGGAAGCAAGGATGAAGAATGCTAGGGTCATGAGGTGGTCAATGTTCCTGCAAGATTGGACTTTCACTGTGAAGTCTATCAAAGGTGTTGATAACTTACTGGCAGATTATCTGAGTAGAGTGTGAGAAACATGGACTTGTGAGATTTGATGATGTCTTAGTAGATCGTAAAGGCATGAACTTTGGATTGTGAGATTTACTGATATTTTGTGTAAAGATAGAATTACTCTGTAATTACTTTTGAGGGGAGCAATGTGACAAAATAGTAGAAAGAAGTCAATATGATCAATATGATTAGGTAATGCTGTTTACCATGTTTAGAGGCTTGCTAGGCCGAGGCCCTATAGTGCTTGAGTTATGTTGACAGAGGCCGAGCGTGCAGACCTTTGGCTGTGTTAGACCAGACAGGGATCTGGCTGTATTTTGTGATAAAAAAGACCTGGGACCACATAAGTAACGTCGGAATTTCCCATTTTCAGTAGGTTATTTCGCATTTCGTAGATAGGTGTCTTGTAACGGTTTGATTAAGACTTGGTTTGTTCTCTTATACAGCTTGTTGACCACCACAAAACCAACGTCCGCGTGGAATACTCTGAAACTCACGGACACGATATATGTACTGGAATCGAGACATTATAGGAACTTATTCGTGGAAGAACTGTTAAAGCTCGTGCACTGTATTTGTTAACCCCCACTGTTGTATATACTTGTTTCAATATATGTTTCAAATGAAGACAAAGTTTTCCCTTGATCAATGAACGCCGCATCTTGCGCCCAAGTTTGCCACATAACCTTTGTTAGGATTTTCTTTATTTCCTTCTCTCTTGTTTTTAATATCAACTTCTCAGAGAACTGTTTTTACTATAAAATCTTGGTCTATAATCTCAGGTTCACTCCTACCTCCGATGTTCACTGATTTCAAGGGAGTATGGAAAAACAAAAATTCTGAGATTTTGGAACAATTTTATTTCATATGGCATGGCGCGGTCCTCAAGTACATGTATAATTATTAAACACTAGCTAAAACCCCCAAATTCCATAACAGATAAGGTTGCATATATGAATCCTGCATCATTGATAACAGCAATGTCACATCCAGTTCAATCAAGAAAACACTGCACTGATGTTCAATCGAAGTCTTGAGAAAAGGACAAAGTCACATCCAGCTACTCCAAGGACCAGGGAAATCACATCCGATTCTTCATTTCAGCATTCCAACTTTTGCTTGATAGGACAGACCATCACCCAAAGTAGCTTGCTGCAATAGAAAACACTTCAGTATACCACATTGTACGCTGCTTGGAGAATGTATGGATTCCACAAACTTCTCCATCTGTGGGTTCTTAGTTCAATCAGGGTCCCTCCTCGGTCAACGGTTGGTGAAATCATACAAGGCAGGAATGCTATGATTACAACGTTTGTAGTATTAAAGGTGTGACCCTCGATGCTGTAGCCGAAACCAACCAGAATGCAGTTGATAGTGCAAGGACTGGTGGGGTTCTCTTAACATACCTTGTTTATTTCTTTATGCCTGTCTCTGCTAACTATCTCCTCTATTATCTCACCATCACCTTTCACAAGCCTGGAATAACAAAACAAAATATAAATGTACGAAGACAAACTTGAAAAATCTGATGACATACATGTAATCCTATTTTCTGCAGTATAACCGATGACAAACCATGACTTCAAAGATCTCATCTCTACTGGCATTTGGTTTTATTTGGTACACTATTACCTATTCCTGCCCGTCTCCGGATCATACACTCTCCTGATGATGCTCTGTTTCTTCTCCCATTCTTCTTTAGTCATTGGCTTCAAAATTCTGGGACCAGCAGATTCACCCTCAGCTGAAAGCAGAGAACAGGGGATGGAGAAAAAGGAAGAAATTCCAATCTGCCGAGATTGTTATCTGTGCATATTGAAATAAACCACCTTGGACATGCTTGGAATTCAGAAACTGGGATATCTTCGATCAGTCTAGCAAGCCCCTGACCTTGGACTGTCCCTGCCCACTTACTGATCTCCCGCTTACTGGTTGTGAATAGAACACAGAGCTGTTAACCTGTCTCCAAGTCACCTTTGGCTTGATCCTTCAAAGGCAATGATGGGCCAATTATCTCTGCACCTGCAACTTCCTTCTTGACTTTCTTCAGCTTTTTCTTGTGTTTTTTTTTCTTTTCTTTCTTGACTTTCTTCTTTCTGTGCCTGGAAGATTAAGGCGAAGACATTCAAACATTCGATTCACCATTCTCAGAAGAAATGCTCCATGTGATTAGAGTTATTAGCTCATCAATGACTGTCCTTTCATCATACAATTATTGTCACATCAATGAAAGTTTCTTTGAGAAATTTAACCCAACCAACCACATGGTTGAACCAACCTGAAATAGACAAGACACATTCAAAAAGAGGAAGGCTATCTTAATGATTGTGTCTTGATTCAGATAAACGGTAGAACAGGAGGCCATGTTACCATAGGCCTTTGCTCACTGATCCTGTTGACACATCTTACTTTTTGTGTTTCTTCTTTCTTTTCCTGTCTTCTTCTGAACTCGAGTCAGTACTTGATGATGATGAGGAGGAGGAATCACTGCTACTACTGCTGCTGCTAGAACTAGAACTTGAACTACTGTGTTTTTTATGCTTCTTCTTACTCCGTGATTTAGAGCTGGACTTCTTCCGTTTCTTCCCATGTGAAGAGCTGCTACTTGAGCTACTTGACCTCCCTCGCTTTCGTCTCTTTTTCTTTGAATCAGACCTGGACTTAGATCTAGAACTTGTTGCACTATCCTTTCGTGACCTCAAGCCATCGTCTGCATGATACTTTCCTTCAAAATGTTTAGAATTGGTACCACTACCAGTGCAACTGGATGTTGAACCCCTAAAGTCAATTTTTGAGCCACTTTTGTGCGACATGTCAACTTCCTAAACGGTCCACTATTTGGCTAAGACACTAATTCGCGTAATAATCACTATTTCTTGAACATTTTCATCACTTTTTTGAAAAAATATCATTGCCTTCCATCTTGGAATTTTCGTGACAGCTACTACACTGCAAAATACAGTTCGAGTCATTACCCGGCAATATTGACACTAGAGGCGCTGTACTGTGCGAGTTTGATTACCCGGGTAAGTAAAGAATTCTACAGGGTGATCAAGAATCTTTACCTGGCAAAAATGCAGGAATCAGAATTCCCCTTCCTAGAGCAACTTCTTGCTACATTTCCCAGTAAATTTGTTGCTACTTGGGATGTTGCCCCATTTTGGTGCAACTCATCTTTGTTGTTGTGTGTGGATTGGTCCCCAGCAGACAATGTCACAACCTCCTTGAAGACAAGGACCAGCTCAGACACAACATGCACAAGGGACACAGGGGCGACCTCTTTTATCAGAGACAATGAGACATTCTATCAGACTATTAGCATACAGCAGTCTGAAGACACTTCACAATCCTCTCATGAGGAGTCCAGGGGCGGTGGTCACATCCTAGCTATCTCCACTAACTAGAGAGCATGGAATGGTCCACGTCATTGGGAGTTTACTGGTTGTGAACCAATGCATCACCCATCACAGTGAAGGACAGAATCTTTCTCCCACATGTGTCAAACCATGTTAGCAACATGCTGAGAGGTAGTTTTACAGAACAAACAACAAGACAACATTGTGTTTGCTAGTTTTATTTTGTTCAATGAGAGACAGTATCAGAAGGACACACATATATGGCACTTCATGGTTAAAATCTCACCAGGCAATTAATCAAATAAAAGTAGGAACAATCTTAGATTTAGTGTATGTGATCCCAATGACACATACAGAGACAGTGCCTAACAGTGCCAGAAAGACACATGACAACAGAATTCTCTATCTGAGAAGAGTTTTAAACATCAAAATATACACGAAAATATGATTAGCCTGAATCGGTACAACAACTATTTATCAGTATCACAGCATTTTGCTTTCTTGGTATAGCTTAGTCAGCTAGAGGAAATATGGACGGATACAAGAAAAGAACAAAGGATATTTCATTTGAGAAGAAAATTACGTTACGATAACTGGCAAAAGTGGTACACATGATTGAGCCACTGCTCTTGATGATAAAGCAGCCTTGTGTGCTCTCACATCTGGGTCACAGCTTTTACTAACAAGTTAACCTGCGTTGTTGATTCGGTACAAAATGGTGCACTAGAAGTGATGATGAATACATATTTCAGCTTACATCCCTAATATTTCTTCCATACAAAAAGAAATAGTAATATAAAATTTCCATCAAGATGGACCTGATTATCTATTCTAAAACAGTAAATACCCTCTCCCCTAGCAGGCAACTAGTCATATGTGGGTTTGAAGTTTGAACCCGAAGGCCTCTGCCCAAAGTTCACAGGGACATCGTTACCAGTGAGAGCCCTGTTCTCCGGGATTCTTCCCTCACCCTGGCGAAGTGCCAAGAACGGAGATTCGTCTATTTCATCACCAGTCAACACCATGTTGCGAAGACTTGGGATCTCAGCAAAAGGAAGGTACTCTTCGCCTGGAAAACAAGCAAACAGTTATTGAGAGAGTTTGAGGACTATACAAGGTACATTACAATTGTATTATAAACTATCAGATCATTGTCTGAGGAACCATCTCGGAATATAAGAACTCACCTGCAGGAAGACCACCCTGAACACGATCCTCATGAGTCTCAAAGAATGTTTCATGTTGTTCCCAATGTTTATCACAAGCCGCACAGACAGAGCTTGAAGAAAACGCATTACACCCACAACCTGTAAGAAAAGGAATAAGTTTGCTCAGACCTTCAACTTCAAAACATCTTTTCACATTGCCCTCCCCGAGGTGGCTGACCAGTTTTACATACCAGAATTCTCAGAAAGGTAAAGAAACCTAAACTAATATATTCAGGAGGTTCTTCAGACAAACCTTCCTACTGATCTCACTTTTGTTTGTGTTCCATCATCAGGTCTCGTCTCTTTCACTATATCATACAATTTCCATCTTGATTTTAATAACAACCCAAACCCGTTCCTGAAATCCTCAACTTACCTCTGATATGGCATCTATGAAGCCCTGAGACATCATGCTCCTCATGAGTATGCTTACAGCGACATTTACACCTCCAAGTTGCCGGATCGAAGTCCCGACGCTTGGAGAGCCAGAACTCACCCACATCTTCTGCTCTCATAGGAACAAAGGCAAACTTCTTACACAAGCATGAACCAGCTTTACAAGGCACCTTAACACTTCTTCCTACAACAGACATAGACAATGGGAGAAGTGACTGAGAAGCCCTTGTATGGTCCTGGTTTCAAGAAACACATCTCTTCATTCTACAAGTGACAACTGTCTCTTTATCTACTTGAAGCCAGTGGTGATTTGCTTATCAGAACTTTTGATATCAGAATGTGCCAATATTAATCAAAGAGGTACTTGTACCCGAGTGTCTATGCCAGGACAAAAGATCCCACATAGGTGGACATTAGCCTATAGTCCACTTCATACCTTCGGCAAAAGTCAGATAGGGTTACGATGCCGGTGATTGATGATGATAAATGAAATCAGTCTTATCTGCTGCACTTACCAGTGTATTTATCATGTTCACTGAGTGAATGTCCACAGAAGCATCTCGAGCCCCTCCCCAAGCGGATGCAATCCCATTTGAACTCTGGACACCTCCAACCAATGTAGACACCTTGAATGGTCAAGTTTAAAAGAAATTATCTACATATAGACTCGTAACATAAGCATCACAAAACAGTGGTTTATCATATTATAAGGATGTATGAAGACATTTTACAGACCGAGGTAAAATGACTTCATACAACCTCGTAATTGAGTTTGATGGGTGTTATTGGTATGAAGATTAAGCAGTGTCAAACTGCCATTATAATCTCCATTGATTTGACTCTTGTTCTCACACAATCAAAATTCAACAAAATGCTCAAGTTCCTACCTGTTCTTTGAGCTTCAACAGCCGCCTCAGTTTCAGGAGCAAACAACTTCTGAGCCTTTTTGCCAAAATCTTCATTCATAGCCTTTGCAAAGGATATGACATCATAATTCTCAGCTGGTTTAATTTCTCTCATGGTATACCCTGAAAGATAGATTTAGACACATTTAGATTTAGCAAAGTTGTGAAGGGTGCAGGGGAAGCCATCAAAGACTGAAAAGTTCTTCACTGAGGAAAATTAGGTACATAACACTACATGTAGGTCAGTACAGACCATAAAGTGCAGGCATGAAATTCATCCACCTATGAATGATGCAAGTTCACCATGAATGGATTATTGAAGTTTTAACTAACCTTTTGGCGCAATCACGACTTGTTCTTTAGGGTGTCCTTGTCTGACAGGAGGCCCACTAGGTCTGCTCTGAGCAACAGCTCGGGATGTTCTTGGCACAACAGCTTTGCTTGGTGGATTTCTACCAGGCTGCAGATATTAAAAACACATGATAATGACAATCACAACCGCTTACATACCAGATCATTCAAAACAATATAGACCACATTGTGAACATAGATACAATGCAGACCATGTCATGGAGTAGATAGAAGATACACATAAGATGAGACTTACATGCAATTCCTTGGCTCTAGCTGGAGGCTGGCCAGAGCCTTTCCCAGACCCTTTGCTTGCCATGATTTCATGTGTTTGAAAAGAAGGATTCTTTTCCCAATCTCGGGAGGTGTATTGTATCTGGAAAATCAGGTATAGAAACACTCAAACAGACAATGAATGAATGAGACATGAACAAAGCAAGTTAAGTAGGCCAGGCGGGAGCTAGGGAGGAGACAGGCAAGGCAAAAGAAGAAAATAGGATGGACTGGGACTGAGAGTACGAAATCAGTTGAGTTTCCCGACTCGGTCAACTCAGACAATGACTAGGCCTATGTGAGACACGCATTGAGTCAAGAGTGAACAGTCTCAAGTTTCTTTTGACATTTGTGATTTAGTTTTCAGGCGATCCAGACAACAGAACGAATTGGTTCAAAACTAATTTGTTTTAGAAACTATTTAGCAAAATGCATGATACACAACAAACATATGTTTGTATCCTGATGTGGCTATAAACATGATTAATGAGAAATATTAAGACAATTGAATGTGAAAATTTTGTTTACATTCGCAACTGCGGGGTCAAGGTCACGCTTCAAAATGGTCTGTAAAATTTATTAAGACCTCGATAGAGGCTTGTCTTTGCAACTATTGGCTACTTATTTATTGTTCTAAAGCTTTTTACATTACTAATTTTTTTAATAACAATTTCATTTGAAAAAAACACCCTGAAATTAAACTCATATTGCAATTATGAGTAATGATTAGAATGTTGAGACTGATTTTTAACTCTCCTATCGGTGAAGGAGAAAACCGGCTTCTTGGAAAAATCCAAGAAAATTTGTAAAAGTTGCGGTTGCAGTCATGTCAGAGAAAGATAAACCCGATCTACTACGTGATAAACACATCAAATTTTTCACCAGGTCACTGGCAGTGTTGCCAGATAGAATGGTATCAATCGATACCATGAGGTAGTGTAGATTACATTTATTTATTGTTCAATTTTCAGTCGGCTGAGAATCTGTCAAAATCTCTATGTATGTACCAATGGCAATGTGAATGTAGACATTGAGTCACTGCCAGTGCCTGGCATGTCGCTTGGCGGAGTGGCCCTTGCTGTGCCTGTGACTGTGACTGACTCTGTCTGAGTGTCTGACAGAGCAGGAGACCACGCATGTAGACAGAGATGCTAAATTAGAAGAAGATCCAACCTGCAGATGTAGGCCTACCGTCCATAGACGATTCACCCCATAGAATAGACATAGTATGGAGCACAGGCCACTGACTGAATCGGGTGTAAAACATTGTTAATGTCGATCAAGGGTTAGGTACTTGTATGGTCATTGTGTAGAAGGAGAAGGAATCCACACAGTCCCTAAGTCAAGGGTACTGCCGTATCAAAATGTCTGCATAATGATCAACAGATTGTATGTTTTGTGGTGTCGTGGTTATTGTTGAATGACATTGAAATGTATTGAAAGTAAACATTCTATTTCAGAATGACAGTAGCTTTCTTCGGCATATCAGGACTTGATGTACTCGATGCTTTAGATCAACTTGATGGACAGAAAAAAGATATTATTGAATGGATCTATTCTTTACAAGTATTACCAGACAGCCAAGGTGAGCATGAGTTTTGTTGTTAGGGTAAACCTGTCTGACCTGAATGTTTTGTATCAAGTTCCATGATTATACAAAATTGAGAAGGAATGTAAAAAACCTTGGTGGTTACTATGGGGTTAGTGGTATGGATAGATTCTCTAAAATTGAAGCATTGGGGCAGCTTTAACTTGGCTACAAAGCCCTGAGTAAATGTCCGCATTGTCCATTTTTAGGTTTAAACAAGACTAAATGTGGATTTAGGGGCTCACCTATGATAGGAAATTCCTTTGATCCAGAAAAGGTAGGGTATGTTTTGTTTGGGCTTTTCAGATAAAGTAATAATCTACGAATCAACTATATATTTGATTATTGCTGCATATGCTGCAATACAAGTATGTGTGGTTACATGTTCTGGCCATTTGATTGAATTGATTAGTGGTCTAGATGAGACATGGAAAGTCAAATTTTACTGTATATCATGTTCACATTCCAATATATCTTCGGAACAATCATTTGTTAAATAGCCATTGTACCAATACCAATAAAGCATTGTCCTTTTAGCTGGCGTAATGGACATAGATAAATTGTATGATGGGTGTAAATGTTCATGACTCATGTTAATTGCACCACCCCCATGCAACACTCCCTCTAAAGATGCCAAATTGGTTGTTACCGGTATGTAAATAGAGGATGATAATTAAATGGTGAAATAGTCTCATATCTCTAGGTCTACATGTATTTGACAGTTTCCTATTCCTCAAGCTGTTCTCACTCTAGAAAAGCCCTCAAAGACCTTCATATAGCCTTGATGATGTGCATTATGTGAACATATCACAGCTCTCTGATTGTACTGTTGCTAGAAATTGTACTGTTGCTGATGAAAATTGGAGAACCTATGTCACAAACAATGAGAGTGCATCGCCCAATTAGGAAAGAGATAAAACGTTTGCCATCGAGTAGACCGTGATCTGCATATCTATTATTTCTAACTTGCTGGTTAACACTTGCACTGCCGGGATAATTTTGATAGAATATTTCAACTGTTGGAGGTGTTCGATGAACCGCCTCCTAAGATGTGACAGTGATGATAAGTGTTGTTGGTTTTAGCAGCATCTTGTTGAGCTCAAGATCCTGTTTTTCTTTTCCAGGCGAGAGAGACTTTATTGCCATATGATGGTGGTCACATAGCCATGACATACACATCACTTGCCTGTTTACTAATCTTGGGTGATGATTTCTCTCGGGTGAACAAACCAGCAGTATTAGCAGGTGTGAGGCAGCTTCAAATAGAGGATGGCAGGTAGGAGGGATCTTCACCAACAAGGCTGTAATTGATGGACAGGGATGATGTGAAATGGCTCTTGTAATAGATTACCTGTTCGTCAGTAATATGATGGAACTCTCTTACATATACAAGTGATTTGATTGCTGTTGATAATGAGATTATAAGCACAATAAGAAATTGAATTGTCCGTTGTTGATAATGACCATATTTGTGTCTTTCAGTTTTTGTTCCACCTCTGATGGAAGTGAGAATGACATGCGGTTTGTCTACTGCGCTGCCTGTATCTGTTACATGTTAAATGATTGGTCAGGAATGAACACGGAGAAAGCGGCAAGATATATCAAATCAAGTCAGGTGCGTTAAAGAGACATTTAGATGCTTATAAATATAGAATGTTTTTTGCCCAACTTTGGCCTCCTTGTCAGAGGTGTTCACTCAGATTACTTTTCTCTCACACTAAGTTTTGAGAAGGGTTTTGGTTCCATCTGAATGAGACAGGTTACAAGTCATACTTCTCAGCCGGCCTTACCTTCTTTGTTGTGAATGTTCTGTGGAATTCTCTTGCAGTCGTATGAAGGAGGAATAGGCCAAGGTCCTGGTCTTGAAGCACATGGTAAGCCTATGTTATATCCTATATCAATGCGTGTCAGATTTTGCTCATCCTCGTGCGACAAAGGGTGGTCCAGAACAGTCAACTGTTGTCACTCACCACTCCTGTAACTTGTCATTTCCATCTGTATGTCAGCTGTGCCAAATCACTGGCTATCGTAGTCAATCTAGCTGTGAAATAACCAATATTTATAACTAAAGGCAAAATCATTGGACAAAACAATAATGATAGTCACTGCCAAGAAACAACTGAAGAAGGACATGAACCAGATAAGGGTTTCTTTCAAACCATGTCATCCAGTGATAATATGATGTGTTCTCCCCAGGTGGTTCCACATACTGTGCCGTGGCGTCTTTAGTCTTGATGAACCAGCTGTCTGTGTTCGAGGAGCATGAGCTGGAATGTCTCAAACACTGGAGCATATTACGGCAGCAGACAGGATTCCACAGCCGACCAAACAAACCCGAGGATACCTGTTATTCATTCTGGGTTGGTGCTACTTTGAAGGTGAGCTAGTAAACCTTGAGCAAGTCACTTCACTGTAGTCTTAAGACATACTTTTAGAAAATCAATTGGTCCATTGTTGGTATACTGAATCCTTCCAAGAATATCAAAAGAACAAATCATTCTGGACGGGCAAAGATCAGGGCAGGGCAAAGTTCCAATACTTGTTGTTCTGTGTGACAGACCGTATTGTAGTCAACAGGAGTGGTTGCAGCTGAGAAAACAGAATGTATGATTTATTCGATACCAGCTTAGTGAAGATTTCTCATTCCAGCTGTTAGGTTTATTTGAGATGACAAACTTTGAGTTCAATCGGTCATTTGTACTGGAGACACAAGATGATGTCATTGGAGGTTTTGCCAAATGGCCAGAGAATAGTCCAGGTTGGTATCATGCTTTCTTATTGTGTCTACTGGATCATCCTGATATGAGAGATGACTCTGTGATGACTTGATAATTCAACCTTTGTTTGTAATGCTGGTGACTGATTCTGAACACTATTCAAGTTTATCAACCACTTTCTCACAGTAAAGCCAACTGAGCTGGCCATCAATTAACTGTTATCCGTTTCTCTCCTCTTCAGATGCCCTTCATTCCTACATGGGTCTTAGTGGCTTGTCATTTCTAGGAGAACCCGGTCTGAATGCGGTACATCCAGCACTCAACATCACCATGCGAGCCTATGATTACATGCGTTCCCTTCATGAACAATGGACATCTTAGCAGGCTAAGCTCTTCTCAGTTTGATCATTATTAAATCACTCTCTTTTACACTTTACGCCAGTTTCCTGGAAATCCCAGTATGATCATCATCCTTGCTATTCATAAAGTTCAATGAGCTGGTCGCAATACTTAAAAATATTGGCCTTAATACTCAAATTTCTTTTCATCAACAAAGACAGCTGCTTGCAGGCGAGCATATTGGGATTTGCAGTGTTGAGTCATTTGACCTTCTTGCCTCTGTGCTATTGCACCACTCGGGTGTGGTGAAGAGGGACAATGAGACAGCAGGTGTCAGACGTTACACAGCTCTCACAACTGTGACAGTATGTGTGTAGAGCCTCACTATTCTATTTGACACAAGTGCTCACCAACTGCTGGCAGTACAATTGTTGATTACATCATGTGTCACCAGCTCAAAGGCTTGTGTATAGAGATCCCAAGGAACTTCCTAATTCTCCATTTGGGTTCAATGAGTGTGCATTGACCTGAACTGAGTTTCAATGAACCTTTGTATTTGAGATGGTAACAGTTGTGGTTGTATAATAATTCTACATGAGTCATGCTCTATGGCTCCAAATCACCTCAGAAATCATTGGGTAACATGCCCCACAGCTGCATGGTCTGTGCCATTTTAAAACTGTATTAACAGGGTGAGTGTATGATGATTAGCTGGTGCTGCCCTGACTCGTTCAGTGTTGTGGAACTGTTGTGAGAGTCTGTCCGATGAATGACTTCACTATTGAAGAGGAGAGTCTCCTGTCTATTTGTAGATTTCTAATCAAGTGTCATGATACAATACAGTCACCCTGATGACATTGATGTGTTACCTCAAATTGTTGTTACCTATCTTTAGAATCTTGACCTACTCCCTCTCTTCACGCTACTGCAGTATTTTTCTAATAACTCATTGTTCGAATCATTGTGGTCTTCAATGGGGAAGAAACTATTCGTTACTATTTGTGTATAGAATGGCTCATTTTCTGAGACTGGTTTGGTATAACATGTATTTTTATTTCTGATTGCCTTTATTAACACTGTCAATGAATTGTGGGATAATAAGCCTAGTGTATTCACAGACCACTGCCAAGTTGATTTTTGACATGCCGGTACATCTGATTACACAAAGGGAGGATTGCCTTGCAGTGAATTGCAATTCAACTGTTTGTTACACAGAAATAATTCATCGTGCCTAGAAAGATAAGTGGAGTTGTGGAAATGAATATGTGGTCATTTGCAGAGATTGAAATCAACATTTCTTCCTCCATAGTGGAGGAGCCACCATGTCAGACTTAGTTGTTATTCTAGATTACGGTAAACGGAAAAATGTTTTGCTAACATTTCATTTTCGCGAATGCTTTGTCAAACTGAACAAGTGCCAACATTTCAACTGTAATGAATTAATCATTAAACTGAAAATGAGGAAATTCGCAAAATGTTAGTTGCGAACGTTTCACGGTTAAAAGGAGATTGTACAGTACATGTTTTTTGTATTTATTTGTCCAGGAA
Organism: Lineus longissimus; assembly: GCF_910592395.1. NCBI lineage: Eukaryota > Metazoa > Nemertea > Pilidiophora > Heteronemertea > Lineidae > Lineus > Lineus longissimus. Next base: position 28,344,253 of record NC_088309.1, on the reverse strand, counting down.
TGAAATGTCAAAGTCTTTTGTATTGGTATGGTATCGGTCAAATTCAATAAACTCTTCAATTCCTTTCAAACTTGACTGGTCTTCTTTAATGATTTCATCCTGAAGCCCTGAGAAAGCCCTCCTTGATGAGAATCAAGTTGGTCTTGTTGTGCCACAGGACAGTTGTGATGAGGCAGAACCAGATTGCCATGGCCTTTACCAGCCATGTCCTTTACCTCCTTGATGAGAATCAAATTGGTCTTGTTGTGTCACAGGACAGTTGTGATCAGGCAGAACCAGATTGCCATGGCCTTTACCAGCCATGTCCTTTACCTCCTTGATGAGAATCATGTTGGTCTTGTTGTGTCACAGGACAGTTGTGATCAGGCAGAACCAGATCTCCACGTTTCCATTGTCTTCAGTTATTGCAACCTGTATTACTCCTTCATTCTCGAGCATGATGCGAGCAGGACAAGATCTTTGTGTCCCAGATAACCTAGCCATTATGCGGAGGTTGTGACTGCAGGACCCAATCACCACACCTCCACCGTGCTTTGGTAGCACCATCTTCTTAAGCAGGATGTTAGTGCCAAACAAGATGTAGCATGATGCGGAGGTTGTGACTATTTATTGGAAGAGATTACCACGTCCCTTTCTCTCCTCTGGTATCACAATCTGTGAGACTGTATTGCTCCTCCTCTTCAAGCAAGATGTGAGCCAAGGTTAGGTCACAAGTTTCTAATTATCATAGCCTTGCATCTTGCATCGATTTTAAACACAACTGTTGGAGTACCTGTCCTTGAGCATCTCAGCCACACTTCCTCCTCAACGTGGAACCCCAACGTTGTGACTAATGAGCAAGAGGACTGAGCAAGTTCAAGGACAATGATATCCAAACAACCATTATGATTCCTTTCTACACTCACAACCCACCTGGTGAGAAATCAAGGAACTTTCAGGACCAGCCTACCTTCCAGGTTAAAGATCTTGTGATGTCTTCCTCCAAACTGCCTTACAGAGAGACAAAATGTAGTGAGTCAAACTCGAATGGATTACAAATAAAGTGCTTTATTAATTAACTTGTTTATACATCATCCCTCTCTCTCAATTACAAACCTGCTCACCATTGCATGCTTTGATTATTTATCAAGATATAATGTTTTCAAAATCTATAACTATAACACAGCACCAGAATCCATAAGTAAAGGCACCAATCAAAATTGGTCCATTAACCGCTTACATGATAAGTTACAATAAGAAAAATACAACCAAAGCCTTAATACTTTTCAGCCACTCATTTCATTGAACTTGTGCAAAACCAATTTCCAAAAATATCATTTTTGTGGCGTAATTCCTAACAAGTGAAGCTATAAACTTCCAAATTGTACTTTAACAGTGCTACATGCTTTTAGGTGCCAAAGACTAGAATTGTCCATCAGTAAATGAATGTCAAGCTATCAAGCCAAATTTGCATAGTGATGTTCCCCTACTATTGTAACCCTTACTCCTTTCCCTTGAATGTCATTCAAGCGAATTCAAATTACCCAGGACGAGATTTGAACCGATACCCAAGACAAGACGTAGTGGTTTTCACCCAATACACACCACCACTACACTTTAGTTTACTCTTGTTCCAATACATTTAGCCAGATGAAAACCCACTAGAAAAAAACTATGTGGAGTGCATCTGTTTGCCTTGGGCGCTATGAGCTTGAGTTGTAAACATGGCGAAGATTTGCAGCAATCGATCAGTTATAAATTAGCTCAATTGAACCTGGGGTCTTGCATTCCAAGATGCATAACATCGCATCACAGTCATGAGTAGCCTTGGTAAAACTGTATGGCTTTGTCGGTCTCTCGAACAGCATTCACAAGGAAAGTGAGCAAGACTTTACATGTCTGGACGATGCCAAGACTACCAGAGGTCATTGTTTGACGTGTGAGAATAAAGCTCATATAACAGCTGCATATTTTGTTATCATCCAATTACCCAGCTCCACCCACGAACCAGATGATAACTCATGTATCGTTTTGATGATTACACACAATGTAGCTTTTTTTTCTGTTGGGGAATTGGATAACCTGAGACTTTGGATGTCTGGATAAAGCCAAGATTACCAGAGGTCATTGTCCGACGTGAGAAGCTGATATACAGCAGCATATTTTGTTATCAAAAGAGTAGACAATGAAAACGAATCTGATCTCAAGTGAGCGGATGTAACTACTTCTTCTCACTTTTATAGCTTACAAAGTGACAGACTTGTATACTTATGACTATTTCCACACAAAAACTTTGACTTATCATGGTGCAAACATACACTTAGGTGGTAAAAATCTTACCAATATATGTATGTACTAAAGGTACTTAAGTAATGCTGCTCACTTCGTCAACAATGATAAACATGGACTATTTGCCATTTGAACACATCAATTGACTGTAAAGAGTATCAAGTTTGCACATAGATGAATTTATCAAATATTCTGGCAGTGTTTCTAAAGAGCAATGATATTGCAGAGGCTATACATCATTAACTGAACCACTAAATCAGCAGATCGTGTCTTGATAAACAATATTTTGTCATTTGGAGTAACATATTAATTGATCCAAAACTTTATGAGTTCCCTTACCCAGAATCGTACATGAAGGTGACGGTTGAGTTCAGCTTTTGATGTGAATTTCCTGTAGGGCCACCAGACAACCTTGCTCATAACATGATTACATACTCTTCATGATCTTGACCTTGACACATCACTCTTGAATAAACGTCCTGATACATGCAATGCTTCTTTCCAATTCATCAAATGGTAGTAGTTTCCACCAGCCATCACTAATGTGGAGTTCATGACAGAGACAATTTTGTGATGCATCAGAAAATGTAAAAGAAAAACTCTCTAACAAAACAGTGGTAACTTCTTGGGTACCTTGTGGGGGTGCATTGTGGGGGTACATTGTGGGGGTGCATGTAAGTGCCTTCTCCACACAAGATGTCTGAAATCTACATTAGTGCCAGCCTGGTCATGGTCATTTGCCACACCTCCGAGGACTATCAATTTAAGTGCAACAATGCAAACTGGATGGCAAGAGAGATTAACAGTGTGGTCAACAAAGAGGACATAACATACAAAAGGTTATATTGCATATATTCCATAGCACCAACTCTTTGTCAATTACAATGACAGGTTTTTAAATATGGATGTACAAAATATTTCAACCGGCAATTTATGTTTAAGTATTACTGCCTCTTAAAAATGTGCAAACATTGAGTACAAACTGTTTCAAGAAATATCAAAAAGTTAGGCAAGTTTTGGCACCAGTCTCTATGTATCAGCAATCATCAAACACTACACAAAATACACTGGAAAAAAGGCAGAAAATAAATTTAAAATTGCATCACTTTTTTATTATTTGTGTCAAACCCTATAATGATGCCCAGTTGCTCAATAAGCGTTAGTGACAAATGCTAGAGTTAGCTCAACTAAAGTATAATCTCCTTCAGTAAATTTCAACCCCCACATTTCTGATAACGCTGATTGAGCAACCGGGCCCTGTAGTCACTCCATAAGGACACCAAAGTTCAGTCTCAAATGAGTACAGTTCAATGAGGAACACCTAGTCAGTCATGAAGGTGTCTTAAATACCATAGAGCATTTCCACACACCCTCTGTGCTCAGAGATGATGTTGTTGGACTATGTCAACAGCGAGAGTTCATTCCAGGCTAAACCCACTCATATTACCTGCAGGACGGGATTCTTTTCATACCAGCAGTGTACCATAATTAATCAATATCATACATTCAATTCAAATATGACAAGCTTAGCACCATGAGGCAAACCAAAATATTAGTTTTTGAAAATGATAACTGGAGGGGTGAACATTCAGCCATGACCAGTCACAGCGTCACTGAACCTGCTCTCCAACAGATAGAAAAGTCAACGTTACTATGAACTAAGGAATTGATACCAAACTAGAGGTATTGCTCGTCTCACCCGAACCGCGAGGGTTGAGCTAAAGTGTAGGCCAAAACCAAAAAGCTGACGCACTCATATACATACACCAAAACCAAATGTACCCTACAACTTACTGTCAAGGGGTTAATCAATGAAAAATAAGCTAGATGAGAACACAGATGTCTTATCATCAGATACAGTTAGACAAACACGCCAGTCAACCTACATCAACACACAGCCACATCACTGTTGTTCTACTTGACCCAGCCCAAATCTAACTTCCTGCAGCAGTGCCAGCTCGAATATCAAAAGAAGAAATCTGTTACTATTCTGGGCCTGAGGATTCACTTCCGCTTTTTCACACTTAAAAAAATGCCTCTTATTTCTTCAATCAAACCGAGGTTGAGGACCTTTTGGGGGGAAATGGCGGAGAATTATCTAATGACAAATGATGTTACTCTATTTCCTGCAAGTAGGCCTATTTCCTGTGGACATATCTGCAAACCATGCCAGGAAAGACCTGCAATTAACCATTGCCATAACTTGCATGGCAGAGTGAAGATGTCAGAGTGGAACTCAAGATAAATCGAGCACTTTCGTTGAGATCAAGATCAATGACATTCCTCTCCCGCCTAATTAGACTTTAACCAAACACATGCTGGTGATTGAGTTCAGTCAGGCTGGGGCAACCAAGTACACTGTAGCATTATAGGTTATAGAAATACATCAAGGTCATCAGTACTGTTTAAGTTTTAATTGTTTATAGATGCAATGTTGATCTCTTCCAGTCAAAGAGTCTCACATCAGGATGAGGTCAAGGACTGCAATGGCCATTATTAAGACTTTACCAAAACAGGGTGGGGTCCAGGTGGGTGGCATTTTAATAGATTCTTGATGACACATCTCAATTCTAGGGTAATTATTTCAAACATATGTCTTGAAACTCCTTTGGCCTCCTAATGTCAAGCCCGAGTGAGTTGCCCTAATAACAAGCGAATCTTTTCCCAAACAGAGAGGAATCCTTGTAAGGAGGTCAAAAACTCTGAAAACTGAAGGATATTTGGTGTCTTTGACTATGAGTGCATGGACCTCCCTGCCCAGAAGACGTGTTCTCTTAGGTAGGCCCCATGAAGCAAGAACTTGACAGACAAGTTCGACAGATCTATACAACCAAGCCAATACAATAAAGACCCCAAGTTCCTTCTGGAGAAGGGTTTTGTTGCCAGAGCTTACAGAATATTAAACTACAACGAAATCACAACAGACTACATTGTATACTCCATTTTGCAAAAAAAGCACTCCTCGTTCTTGGTACAGTTTGTCTGATTCTGGCAAAGTTAGTTTAGATTCCATAGACTTTCATGTTTCAGATGAAATTTCACTGTTTCATTTTCTATACGAAATCACCAAAAATCAGTGTGCAAGTTTTTTGTGGAATGGAGTATGGACATGATAATTTTTATCATCTTGTTGAAATCGTAGTTGATTGAGGACCAACAGCATTATTATTGATTACCTCCTTGTTGAGTAGGTGATGGTTGTTGTACACCAAGTTAGCCAAATACTCCTGTGACGCGAAGCTCCGTGCGCCAGACCCCTGACACATCTGATACTGAATGGACGGCAAAGACTTATCACAGTGCGATTGATGGAAGAAATGCACAAGGCCAGGATCTGCTGCACGGAATAAACGCAGATGAGTTTTTGAAACCTTTTCACAAAGGTCAACATCCTCTTTCCCCCAACCTTCAATGCGTAAATCAAATCCACCAGCAGAAACAAGGTCACCTTTGTATATTCCAGTCATGCCGAAACCATAGAAACGCCAGTAGCCATGGGTGTCGGTGAATATGAAAGGATTGAAAGAGCACGACCCCTGGGGGCATATTGCATCCTCAGAATAGCGGCTAAACACAATGGGGTAGTAAACTTGCTGCATGAATTTTGTGTTGACACGCACCCTCTCCACTGCTTCCTGGGAGAAATAGATGTCAACATCGATAAAGAACAGTAACGCGTTAGAGTCGTATAAGTCACTCCCTCTGGTGAGTGCCAGCGCTCGTGAAAACGCACCTTTTAACTCAACAACCCTGAGATCATAAGTTGGATATTTAGCTTTTAACTTCTGGACTAACTGTATCACATCAGCGGGGCGACTTTCTGAAACCTCTGAAAACAGCACCACAGCAAGTTCCACTTTGTCGCCTGTCTTCAGGCAAGTGTTTTCAAAATTGTTCAAAAACCTGGTGAAGGGTTCAAACCTTCCTGCCAGTGGTAAGATGAAGTGGACTGTTCTTGGATCTTCCACAGCAGCAGATTTATGGAGATCATTCGACTGACTTGAACTTGATTCAAGAAGATCTTCAACCAAGATTTCAGGCTCTGAAAATGACTGTTGTACGTAGGCATGTCGCCGGACGTTTACCGTAATCCGCTTGCCCTTGTGTTTACGGTAAATTAGTAGTAAATCCAATATGTAATCAGCACCGTATAGCGGATTAACCCGCTGATACCCATACAAGATGTCTTTATAATCTATAGTCCGCCCTCGTTGACGAGCATTTTTATTAACGAGTCTCATAACTTTCCTAATGATATGATTTAGACCTTTCACCTGGAACATTGTCAATCCTTGACGTGGGTTTTGACTGCCTAAGTTGTATTGATATTTGTGAAAGAAGTCCCATGGAACTAAATCTTGCCGTGAAAGAGAGGAATAACGTGTTAAAGAGAGGCCAAATTTTAAATATTTCTTGGGCGATTTCCCATGCTGCTCATCGCCGAGGAGTTGATCCATGAAGAATGTTGACCGCTGTAACTGCATCAGTCGGTGCTTCAAGTCTTGGATCTTTTTGGTCTGGTAATGATTGTGAATGCGATATAGATAGCGTGAGTCTTTCACTGGATGGAGTGTGATGGCAGAAGGTATCTCGTCCAGCTTCCCTTCTCGCGAGTACGACCCTTTTGGTTCTTCATGGTTCTGATAGAACATATGCTGCATCTGCAACGAGAGAAATGATCTTAATTAACTGCTGTCAATGTAGGTCTCACAGGAAAACCAATGCACGAAATGGAAAGGAAGTGGATCCATAGGATAAGTGCTGGACACCTTATCACAATTCCCAAAAGGTGATGGGCTCCAAGCATCCCAAGTTTTGGGGGTTCTCCATGAGACACATCAGAAACATATTAAAACATGTACTTCAAATAACGGTTTTTGGACACAAACATGTGAATCATTTATGAGGCTTGCCTTATTATGTCATAATCTGAAAGTGGATCAAAATGAATGTACGATTGCGTCATGCCTGGTGACTTACAACCCATCTTGACCCTCAATGTATTGACATTGCTTATGCTTACAACCCGATTTGGTATAATGCGTCACATTTTTTTGTACCATGTAACATAATGATTGTTGGTGAAATAAGCCCAATCTGAATTGTTCTGTGATTTTGTAACACGCAATCACAAGTTAATCAAGAGGTTTATAATCTACATACAACCACATTTTTCACACTTTAATAATAATTAGAGTACACTTAGGCCAATTAGTCTTATGGCAACATATCCTCATTATAGAGGTCAACTTCTACAAAAATAGAATAGAACATTGCTGCTGGGAGGGAATTTTTATCTGAAAGTTTAGAGTAGATGTCAGCTACTAACCGATTACCCCCCAAACGTCAAGCATGAAGAAATCTACCAAATTGACAGAACCCTCAACAAACATGACAAACCAGGAGACCCCAGAGCTCTGCACCCTGCCCTTTTTGTGGTCGCAGGTGGCTGTGATCAGCGATTCATGTCGCAGCCATCTGCGATGACCCCCACAGACAAGTCATTTTCATTGTTTGTGATCATGATAGCATGTTGCAGCAAAATGAAAATTGCTTGGAACCAAAAAACTGCTTGTCCTTTGAGCCTAAAATACATAGTTGATAACTAAGTACAAGTCAGTAAACTTGATACAAGTCATTCCTATTTTTGTGTGCTTATTCCCGACGATTCATCCACAAGTTGGCCCATATGTTGAAGGTTCATGGAGAACTCGGCTTTGACACAGATTGGAGACATTCCACAACTATTGTGTGCTATATACTTGTATAATTGTAATGATTCACCGAAGTCTAATTATCATGAGAACAGTGATGAAAACCAAGCTGAATGTATACAACACTTATCACTCAGCATCATAAGTGGAGCAAATCATGGTTGAATCAAAATTCACAACAGAAAACTGGAGTTGAGACCATATGTAAGGACGAGAAGCACTGCTGAACTAGTCATGCTGGATAACAAATCAAATAAGCAAGCAATCATATTGGCCTATTATCCCAATTTCAGTTTGGGATCCTGGAGACTCCGAGTCCAAGACAGGTTTACTCTTTGAATCCTGAATCTGCTTGGTAAAAGTGAAGGGATAGGACCTTCAATGGCTTTGGTGTGGTAAATGTGAAGGGAAAATATGGCCTCTGCTAAACATGACAGGCCCTTATGTACGGTACTATGGTAAAAGTGAAGGGATAATAGGCCTGCTCATGGGCACAGCCAGCTCTTTCCTCCTCAACAACTGTTCCCTCTCCTATTTGCCCTACCACCAACAGTTCTCACTAATAAGCTCGCTTGTACCAATGTGCTTTTCCTGTAATAGACAAGAGAAGCAATGTTCCAATACCTGAGTCAGGCATCACCTTACACCAATACATATCATACTAGTGTACCAGTCATGCCAATGATGCAAACATCTTCCGAGAATTAGAGACTGGTGAGAAGTTTCTTCATTGAGCTGCAAGGCTAGCAGCAAGAGCATGGAAACATGCCAGGGTATTTACATGATTGAGTTTCTTCACCAATCAAGGAGGAAATTGTCTGGAGTGCAATCAAATCATCGTCACCTTCAACATATTACAATTTTACCCCCTCTAACAATCGCGAAAGGATTAGGCTCTTGAAAAAGAGGTTGAGAATTATACTGAGATGAAATGCCTCAAAGTCCAAAATGAAACTTATGACCACATATTCAATATTTGGGACAGAGCTGAGTTGAATCAGTTATTCAGATCTTGACACAATTCATTACCAGCCGATTACTCAGTTCCTCAAATCAAGAACAGGTACTGGGAGCAAATGAGACAAGTCACACATATTCAACTTGAGAATGACAATGGTTGAGAATCTCAGAGTCAAAGGGGAAGACAGTGTCAGTGTGTGGTGCCAAAGGTCCAGAGATTGAACCTTCTCCGACTATTTTTTGTTTTGTTTGACCAGGGTGCCTCTGTCATGTCTGTGACCTATCTTGTCAAGGAGGGGTAGTTGTGCATATATCATGTAATGTAGGGTGCTGGGTCATCCTTGTGTTTTCTATTAACTTTTGACCCCTCAGCATCCATGCGTCAGCTTTAAAAAGCTGTGAAAATCAATGATTTAGAAGTTAAAATATCTTCTAGCATGTTTGTTTGTTGGTAGGTATGATTTGTTTTGAACAGCTGGCAGCTTACACAGCTTCTGATCATGCTGAGGGAAAAAGGCAGACTTGTAACTAGCAGAGTCAGGTAGCTAAGTAGAAACAGTCAAAAGAAAAATCATCTCGGCAACATTTATGGGGCTTTTGTTAAATAGCTTGAATCAAGAGAACTGACTATTAAAAACTATCCAAGGCACCATTTTCTCTTGGAAAGTTCCCCAGACATTGGCATTGCCAGACAAATACCAGACATTGTGGGCAATACGGGAAATATAACTGTCTCACAGAGCAATATGAAGGGGAACAGGGAACCAGGAGAACTAAGGCTGTCCTGGGAGTCACTTAAGGCTATTGCATTACTGTGACAGACACATCAAATTTTGACAAACATGACATACCCTAGTAAAATCAGTGCTGCTTGCCACCTAAATCGTAATTGAAATCATAATTGAATTGTATAGGATCACAAAAGTATGTTGGTTTGATAGATGAGGAAGGAAGGGTCTGGTGGTGTAGCAAATTATGCTCATTCACATAAAACACATGTCAAGGTGGAAAACATTGCACCTGCTAATGTTACTTGCATAATGATAGGTAATCTTTATATTTTTATTAAGCTCCATTATATAACTGATTTCTATCATAAAGAGCTGCCTGTGTAGGCACTCTACATACATCCTGAAGTTAAATAATGGACCTACTCATTTACAAGGAGTACTTAACTAGAATCAAGAGGCATTAATGAAAAGAGGCCCCACTTCCTGGCACTTGGCTGATGGTTGGACAAACTTACAAATATTTCAAGAATAATGAGTGTTCACACAATGACATTTTCTAGAATTACTATGTCTTCAGAATCTGAACCAAAATTCTAACAAATCACTGGCTCGAAATGAAACATGTGCTGAAATGTGACCAACTATATTATTAGACTACCGGTACGCCATGCAACTTACCTCAAAGGCCCACGTACACTGCACATTAGCAAACTTGCCAACACATCTTCCTACTTCAACGTCTTCGTGTTTTGTGTAAAGATGATTCAAACAATAGCTGATGTGCGGCACAATACGTTTCAAGGTCTCCCTGCTGAAAATCATTGAAGTTCCTCCCATACAAAAGTTCTCATTACTTTTCAAACTAAGTTTTCCGACCTCTGACTTGAGGCCTTGACCCGCTTGTCCAATGTAGTAAGGTTTTGAGCTGTTGATGGAATGTAGAAATTTGGCAAGTTTTTCACCGCGGATAAAAACGTCATCATCTGATCGCACAAACCACTCATACTTGTCAATATATTTATCATGCATATACTTCAACATCATAAATGACTTTTTCTGTGGTGGGTACATGTTATCCGTAACCCCAGGAAGATCTACAATAGGCAAGCCACTGTATCCCTCTTTATCCTGAATACTTGAGAAAAATTCCACTTTTCCAGGGATTGTTGATGCCCATGTTCTAAAAACGCCCATCGCTCTGGTGTCAAGGAACTTCTTTGCGGTCATCACACCAACAAAGATGGATCCTGTATTATCATTTTGAGTCTGGAACTGATGGTTATCAACATTAGGATGGTCTCTTCCTGAATCTAGAGACAAGACAGAACTCAAGTGAAGGACTTTCACAGGTGAATGAAGGTCACCACAACGTTTTAAACGAGCACATGATCCGATAGAGTAGTGGCAGAGAAGAAATCCTGACAGTGCACCCAACAGAAGTATCAAAATACAATTCATCGTTACTTTGAGTTTTTTTGAGTACCACAAGTTGGGGAATGCTTTCCTCTTCTGTGGTGTCATCTTGAATAAAGTGTCACTTGCAGGTTGTAATTATAGGTACGGAACATAGAAACCATTTGATACATAAAGTTGCCTTGAAGTTGAAGTCATGATGCTCTCACGGTTCGGATTGATGTGTTTCAGAAGAACTTGCAGAATTTGCTCACAAAGATTGAAAGAATTAGAAGCCATCAGTGGTACGACTACAAGAAGACATCTGTGAGTTTGGAATTCCTTCCAGAGCATAGAACTGTTGATGATGACATTCAAAGAAGAGCGATTTGCATCTGAAATGAGAGAAAAAACATTCTGAAGGTTGCGAATAATTTATCTTGTTTGTGAGCGGATCCACCAAATTGGGACGTAGCTCCGATAAAACTATAATAAAACTCGATACCACTTACATGAAATACGAATCGCCCGCCGTGACACAACTATTGAGAGCAGGTGTGATCCTGCATGATGAATATTCAGGACGAATGCTCCCGGTCGATAAAAATCTTTATGCAAAATAAGATAAAGCGAACTAAAGTAAAAACTGAACCAATGCACGTCCGCAGATTGGAGCGAAACGATCGGGGGCGAAAGGGTCAGGGAGCGAAACGCCCATACCGGGTTAACGTTATATCCAATCCGCGTTAGCAGGTCATGTGATCTTTGAGATTTGCATAAACTGATTTCAACCTATGTCCAAACAAGATATTTGTAGGTCTAATTTGACAGTGACCAACTAAGTGGTCTAGTCACCAGTCAGACAAGGATCCCATTTTGCGCGCAAGTGCGCATTTCAAATGGTGAACAATAATTGCGCTCTTGGGTTTTCCCGATGTTTTGAAAATGGTTTCTTAAATGGGGACTATGGGTGATGGGCCATCTCGGCCTAACGCCAACTCGGCCTACCAACTCGGCCTCCGCCCGGACCAACTCGGCCTGGGTAAAAAACCAACTTGGCCAGGGTTATAATGTTTTTGGTTTTTGGTTAATTTCTTCTTATATATGTGAATCAGTTGCACTCGTTTAGTTGGTATACCATGGTCTACCTTTCCTGTAAATTTGAAGATAATTCATTGGGCGATACAGGAGAAAATTGATGGTTTTTCTGCTGATCACAGAATGGCCGGGCCGAGTTCGCCGGGGAACGACCTCTCCTGTTAAATGCAGTTCGCGACCAAAATATAGACTAGGCATGAGGAGCACTGGAGGTACCTGGAGTGGGCAGGCATAAAAACTTAGCATACTTAGTTCTGATGCCATCTTAAACTGCCGACATATTTTATCGGCAATTAATAGGAGACATTAAGATACAAGTGACATAAATACTAGTCATACTTGTAAATGTTACACAACTTTACTTGCAATATAAGTTCTTATCTGCCATCTATAAATCAAAACCTGGTCGTGTAATTCATACTCCCAGTCACTGAGTGAAGACTGAAGACCTGCCACCTCAGTTCCAACTATAGCCGCAGACGATGAATTCATTTCACATTTCAAACCTTTCTTTCTTATTTGCATGTCATATTTTTATCCTCCGCTAATAGCTGTAATTAGCTGAGCTGGGGGGGGGGGGGGGGGGGGGTCATTCAAACCCTGCATCCACCCTCAGATACACAACAGGGGAGCTAGGGAGGAAGGACTTTCGTTTAAACTGACCAGAACCTGGTATAACTGTCCTAAATGTCTGGTCCAGAGTAGTCTCTTTAATATGTAATTAAGGGTGACTCTGTCAATATATACATAAGATACGTTTTTGTAATGCACTTAATGCTTAAGGTTCAAAGACAAGTTAATCTGCACTATGCACAACAATCTGTACTAGTTTTTGTACGAATAAACATACAGTATATAGAATACTTCTCATTCCTACACTCTGAGTTATAGGCCTACCATTAGCATCGAGGTAAGGTTATTAAGCTGATGTTGTCCGCAAGTGGAATACCAGTAGGCCTATTATCTCATCCAGGAAGATAATGTATAGGCCTACCGATGAATAATGAAGTGAAAAAAAGCCTCATCATCTTTTTAAATCTCTCGGACGGTAAACCGGATCAATCATTCCCATGTCCTAAAAAGCAGAGACTACCGGGAAAACCCAAGTCGGCAATTGTTGCCATTTGAACTGCGCACGTGCGTTTGTTTACAGTTTATTTCCCGCGAAATCTCAAAGATCACATGACCTGCTAACGCGGATTGGATATAACATCGACTCGGCTACCGGTATTCTTCAACGCCTTCTATCGAACGTGTGTAAAACCAACACCAACATGGCGGGATGACTGTTCCGACCTGATCGGTGAAAATTCCCAACCACATTTTTCGTATTTCTGCTTCTTATTTCAATCTGATATTCATAGATGAAAAACGCATCTATAGATAACATACCCTAGCGCGTAGCCAACCTGTTTTAAACGTAAATTAGACCCCAACAGGCATCTGATGTTGTAATTTGTGGAGAGGGGTTCCATCCATCACTCCAAAAAACATGGCTGCTGATCAGATCAATGTTGAGAAAACTGTGGAGAAAAAGTTCCACATCGTGAACAATACCCAGGACAATATACAGGGACTTTCACTGTGGATAATCCATCATAAAGCAGATGCTAAAAAGATTGTGCAAACTTGGGCCAAGGTGGTTAAAAAATGTAAGCATGATGATTGATATTTACATTAGGGCTATCTTGATACTGTTCTGTGTTTAAGGCCTAGGCCTAGGCCAACTGCGAGTAGGCTACTGAGCATCTGAGTGATGGCTCAGTACAGTGGAGAGTGGTGAACTTAGTTTATCTTTGGTTTATCCGTCACCATCGGTTGGCTTTGCCTTGTTTTGGCGTTTGTTCAACAGTCGGAACAAGTGAAGAGGTGGTGGTGCCGGCGATCGACGGTGAAGACACCTTAAATAATGCACATACATGATGCTGGCGTCATGGTTCATGTATCATGGTAATGGTATCTATAGTATATCAGCCATGCATCGCATGGCGCGTCCCGACATGCTGATGATTGCGGTTGATTGCCGTGAACCAAAGTATGTTGGTTGGGCTGTGCTTACCATGCTTCGTACATTATAACCATCATTCAGGACATGCAGTTACTTGAAATTAGTAGACGAGTTCAACAGAAGTTATCTGTTCATCAGTCTGTTTTGGTCTAAATCATCACAGCTGAGACTAGTTGGGACTGACTTTAAAATGAGGCTAAATTACTTCGTTTTTCATCAATGCATTATTCCTTCCTGTTTTAGCCTTCATTTCATTCTTTTATTTTAGCCAAGGCAAATCATCGCCTGACCCTGTTTTACTTGTGCAATGATGTGGTACAAAACTGTAAGAGAAAAAATGCCAAAGAGTACATCGGTTTATTCAAGGAAGTTCTCACAGATGCTGTTCCTCTTGTCAGGTAAGAGAGGGAAAAAAGCCAAAAGATTTGTCTGCTTATCCAGTCAGTTGTTTACTGGTTGGGATTCATAATATGCTGACCTTTGAATTCCTTAATTTAGGAGAAGTCTTGTTCGATTGGCAGGTTAATTCATTCTAATTTTTGGTGTTAAACCGAAGCAGTATTATAAGTTTTGTTGGCTTCATAATCTATTGCCTTAGAGGTATAGTGTCAAACTACAGTAAATACGGTCAGATCATCTTGGCAAAATGAAAGTTTCCTTAAATGGTTCATGATCAAATACAAGTTGATATGAGCATTTCTACATTGTTGTTCTTACTTAACTACATTTGTTCCTGTTCGCTCTGCAGACATGAATCTGTACGGCCGTCGATCAAGCGAATGTTGAAAATCTGGGATGAGCGCAATGTCTATAACGAAGAGTTCATATTAGGGCTACAAGAACTACTGGGTAAGGTATCACTTTATGTATGGTTATGATTCAAGTGATTCTTAACTGAATGGATGATGGAGCTGCATCTCTTGACTGCTTGTGGCTGCTGATATATGACCCAAAACAGAGGTGAGCTTGGTGAGCATAAAAGTGTGCAAGACAGAATCAATACTCAGGCAGTAGAAGAAACTGGTGTTATTCCTCCTATCTGCTTGGTTAAAATTTGTGAAATGCTTAGGCAAACTATGTTCCGTGTGTATATCACCACCTTATTGTCAAGTTCTTTCTCTCCTCCAGTGACAGAAGAGGAGCGAGAGCTGAAGCAGCAACAGGAAGTGGATGCCAAACTTCTCGCAGAGTTCAAGGTAAATGATATCACTAAAGAGGTGACATGGATAGTGAGGATCATGGGTTGGATCGTTAGCTTGTCACACTTCTTTTGCTTTAATTCTCAGTGTGAGATTTGATGTCTTCTCGGCAGTCACCAGTGATTACTTACTGTAATATACCAGTTGTCCTTTACTAAAATTTATATTTCATTTCAGCCTCAAGTTGTAGTGGAGACGTTACGAGGATTCCGTCGATTTGAGACAGAACTGGATGTGAAACAAAGACAGATAATATCTTATAAAATCAATGCATCTACTTCAGAGCAAATCAAAAGGTTAAAGGGTGAGTGTTTGAATCATGTGGTCTAAAGTTCTTGTGAAGTGATCATGAGCATGTATGATTACCTTTGTCAAGTTGATGTGCTGGAAGGTAAAACAGAGGATTGGTCAAACAAATACGTCTTTCCAGTAACCACAACTGTTTTCCACTTCTCTTCAGATCGTCGGCAAGGTGCTGAGTTCAACCATCAGTTTGAAGATGCCCAGGTGAAAGTGGAGGACTACATCCTTGGTGTTGAGAGAGTGATTAAAGAGCGGGCAGCATTGATTGACTTGCTTGCCATGACGGAACATTTCTATGAGCTTCAGTATGGAGAGGCTAAAGTGGTTGCAAATGTAAGTTGAGCTGAAAGAGAGAAGTCGACTTATCATTGTGTTTAACTTTTTGCAACACATTTGAAGGCAATGCTTCCTTTGGGTTTGGAATGAACGGATGATGTTGACTTCAGCAGAGAGAAGTCACTGGTTTTGCCACCAAGCTTTAGCTGACTAGAGAAAATAATAGTTTATCAGTCATTGTTGTCTTTATAGGTGTTGGACATCTTGTCTTGTGTAAAATCTATGGACATCATTGAAAGTGCAGTTACTTTGTGAAGGGCCTTGGCAGCAAGCGATCTGCCAGAGTCGTCAGTCTCTGTTTACTTGATTGGTGACTTACCCTTGATTTCAGGCCTACAAAAACTTTGGAACAAGAGTAAACAAACAAAGGAGGCATCTTGAGGAAGTGAAACGCACCCTTCCTGAGGTGATGAGTCCTCTGCCATCTCCAACCATGGATGCACCGTCTCCAACCGGCAGTGCTACACCCCCAGACCTCGCCATGCCATCCACTCTCAACAACCAGGTCATTGACATGGAGCTGGATGAAGACGCAAGTGGAGAACCTATTATCAGTAAGTATTACTTCTGTAAAGCCCCTGTGTGCCATTTACGGTTGTAGGACTTGTGTCACATTATTACATGTTGTAGAAGTTTTAATCATGAGAAACGTTGTTCCTTTTCTGGCAGGAATTATAAGTCCAGTCCAGTTTGTTTGTGTTTTCCTTTTTTTAGAGAGAAAGACCTAATCAACCTCCGTCTGTGGTTTTATCTTGATCTTGGCTTGGGGTCGTTTATGCTGTCTGCTTTTTGTAATTTGAAAGTTGGTGACCTGATGAACATCTCTATTAGAGTAGAAGTGGGTCAGCAAGCCGACGCTCGCCTCAACTTGGCTGACTTTAGAACAGAGTCCAACACTGAGCTCTGGTGTGACTTCGGCTTTGATACAATGAAGACAGAGTGAGAGTTTGGTGATAAAAGTTAGTTGGAAACCTAGACTGCTTTGTTTGGCTAAATTTGTCTGCTAAAAGTTTTCATTTATTGGTTGTGGTTGCCGATAACAAAAATTTCTCAAGCTATTTTCTTCGACCACACCCCATCCGCCACAGGGAAAGAATACTACAGTGTGTAATGAATGATTCCCTCTTTTCTCTTGATGGTTGAATATGCTTAGTATAAGCTTTGATTTCAGCTGGCGGCGTCCAGCGGAGGGCCTACACGACCACCGTTAACACCAACATATTCCCCATAGCCAGCGTCACGCAAATAATGATGAGCCATCAAGGTATAGCCACCGGTATTGCGGTAACCTAGGTTTCCACTAACTGTCACCCTGACCTGCTAAACTCGCTTCTGGCTGCTGATATTTGCCTTCAGTTTCAAACTTCCTTGATTCTTTTATAGCCTGTTCATTTTGATCACTTGTAGATAGTTTTTTGGCACAGTTTCTGATGAAAGCTCATTGAGGCTTTTAGCTAGTAAAAACTTTTCATCCTGGTTCATGACTAAATTGAATGCACATCCAAGCAATGGGATATTGTTCAGACTTTTCATCTCTATGGGTTTTCCTGGTGGTAAAGATCGATCCGGTGACGAGGTATTCATTATTTTCAGTGTGTTTTTAACTTCTTTCAGATGCTTTTGCCTCTATATACAGCAAATTATGCTTGCATGATGTTTTATTCTTTCTGAATCTAAGCTATTTTTATGATTCATGTAGACAAAGAAGTCTTGATTTTCTTTTCTGTTTTGATCTGATCTAGATGTAACTTTTTCATCTCATAGTTAGATGAATGACCTTATGTCTATTCGAAGATTAAAGAGTGTCCTAGACTTCTGTTGTGAATCCTTCCATATTCCATACCGGTCCTAGATTACCTCTAGATTGTCAAAGGACCAAGTAGTGCTTCCATTCACTAGCTGTGTTGGGGCAGACATGTGGCAATGTAATGTAGCCAGTAGATTTGCTCCATTGCAATTCTATTTTCATTTCTCACAGGTAAATCAAAGTGGTATTCTCCCTATGTTATCGTGGCTTGATGCCTCGAGTCTTTGTCACAATTGTGTGCTGCGTGTTTTGGTTTTCCTCACCTTCATACAAGGCAGTGAGGAACATGTCAGGAAAGTTTGGACAAGCCATCTACAGTTGTTGCTCTTCCCAATGTTCGGTTTCACTCTTGTCGTTACAGAGATGAGAACGAAAGAAGACGAAGCTTACTCGCCGCGATCCCAGGACTCGCCACCGTCACCCGAAGGTTCACCAATAGATCTCCAGCTCTCTCCCGACACAACAAAAGAAGATATGGATATTGTCAAAGGTCAGTATTGCGGATGGTCAATGTTCAGTGTTGAGTAAGTTAGGCCAGTATTTTCTGTTCTATACAGTCAGTCAGAGTAACTTTTCTTATTGTTCACATGATCTGGTTTGTCAACTGTTACGTTTTACCACATCTAAATTAACTGGTTCAAGTTGTAAAAAAGAGAGAACAACAGTAGGTCGTTTCTGAAGTGCACTCACACAAAGCCCTAATGCCACCCTTGTTGTCTTGTAGGTACAAGTCATGTGCCACAGTACTCACCTCGAGGAGGAGGTGGCAACCGCGCTGACAATATTCCAGTCCAGGTTGCCGATGCTGTTTACAATCCAAGAACGCACCTCGATCACCATAACTCCAGGTCTGACTACGACCTGATGAACGATGAAGTGTATATTCCTCAATCAACAGCCGCACCTGTCGTCAGTAGCAGCTTAACAGCTCTTGCTCAGATCCGTCAGATCGATTCAAGTGGTGATTCGACACCGGTAAAAGATGAAGGAGACACCACTCCGACACAAGATGAATTCCCCGACAGTGCTCAGTCTAATCCTGTGGACTTTCTCACCCGGTTAATTAATCAGTCTAAGAAGAGTACAGAACTAAGTCCAAGTTTATTACAGAACTTATCAATGCTTAGAGAAACGGTGAAAAAGCAAGCAACGGTGGCCAAGCTAATGGAGGATAGATCCGATAAAGAAAAATCTCAAAGTCCTACTCCCACAGGACCTTCTTCTTGGGCAGCTTGGAAGGCGCAAAAGCAGACTGTTTCATTGCCTGATTCATCAGGGGAGAGTACACCAGTACGCGATGTGGAACCTCTAGCTAATCAAATCCACAATGGGAGAAAGACTCTTGATGATCATTTACAGAAACAGTTGGAGGATGCCGCAAGGATTGCGAATGCCCCGCCTCCCCCTCCTCCTGAAGAACATTACACTCTCATGCCGGATGACTACGGCCATGCGCTGCTTGATCAGCTTCCAGTGCCAAATGAAGCATTGCGACGCCTCAATCCCAACAAGCTGGTCCAGGCTGCACCCGTGCATGATCATATGCGGTTGAGTTTCTCCCCGCCACGGCTAAGCTTTTCGCCACCGCAAGTGAGCGGGCCACAACATAATTCTCCTGACGCAGAGACTCGTGCACCAGTAGTAATTCATTTTAATCAACCAAAAAAGAGCATTTTGAAGAATTCTTCGAATATAACAGTATGTGGAGACAATGATACTGGCATACCTACCATTACAAACGCTGAATCACCAGGTTTAAGCATTCCTACTATTGGGGGTCTCAAACAACGTCCCATGAGGCCCCCCTTTCCTCCTATGCCAGGAAGTGAAGAAATGAGACCTGCTGCACCTGCTGGTGCTGGTACCGGCATTCGACCACCTGGCCCAACTACGCCACAAATTAAAACTACACCTGATGGAAATACAGAGGTCCAAAATGAGTTCATCAACAAACTGAAGCAAAAGACAGCAACTAGTCTATCTGTACCTGTGCAGCGACAGAATTCAAATTCGAATCTGCGGACTGTCATTACAGTGGATGCTGGCTTGCCTCCTCCACCCCCTCCCCCTGGCCCCCCTCCCCCCACTCATGAGAGTCAACAGGACCAGTATCCACCACGGCCATATAACCCGGAGTTCACACAACCGCCTCCTCCATTTGAGCCGCAGTACGACCCTGGTCAGTCATATCCCGAGGCTCCACCATCTTACAATCCCCAGGAGCCACCGCCATTTGATCCATCACGACCACCCCCAACATCCGCTGCTCCTCCATTCGATCCTACAAGACCGCCTCCTTTTGATTTTTCGCGGCCACCACCACAAGATTTGGGCCAGGGTGTTCAGGCAAGTCCTCATGGTCAACCTGTAAGTCCTCGGGGTCCCCAACCAGGAGATAGATCAGCGCCTTCTACCCCGCGTACTCCTCCTGCTGAGCAACATCCGTATAGCCCAGGGGCTGCTCCGATGCACTATGGTGAGAGGAGAGATAGCTTTCCTGGTGACTCTGTGGAACATTTCAATGACAGACGCGAACATTTCCCTGGGAAGAGTCCCGTTAGGAAACACTTTCAGCCTCCATTTGATGATGAGTTGCCCCCACGCTTTCCGCCACCACCTCCCGGATGGCACCCTCCTCCTCCACGCGATCGCTTTGATCCTTACCGAGATCAATATGGACGACCACTGCCTAAGAGGCCAATACCTCCTCCTGGACCTGGCTTTGATCAATTCTTTCCAAGACGCTACTGATCGGTAGGATTTTATCTCTTCTTGATTGGAGAAAGTGCATTACAAGGTCATGTCAGACCTGTCATCAATGTTTTATTGTGCAAAATGCCAGTCTGGATATCACCATTTTGTGGTGTTGTCTAAGTTTTTACAGGGCAGGATTTGGTCATCACGTCTGTGCTCCTGATCTGATGATCTATTTCCTTTGATTTCAGCAGAAAATCGTAAAAATGTGTATCTCTGGCCATAGGGAAAAAGGGCATGCTCTATGGCCATAGGGAAAAAGGGTATGCTCTATGGCCATTGGGAAAAGGGGTATGCTTTAGTGCAGTTGACTTTTTCCTGTCAATACCTGCGGCTTGGTGATCATAAGTTCGGGATGAGTTGCATGTAAAAGCTGTTGAGAAAGTACAACTTAGTACTCTGTGTTCGATGTTAGATTTGTTTTTCATTTTTGTGAGGGAATTCTAATAATCAACTGTTTGGGAAAGATTGTTGGCGGCTGTAGGGAACATCTTTTAACTGCATTGACATGTGTGGTCTGATATTACATTGTCCTACATGTTGTCCATGTGGACATTGGCTGGGGGGGGGGGGGGGGTATGAAAAGCTTGGACCATGCTGCTACCAAGTACAGCTGATTATTAGGCCCTTTGCAAGTCAACTGAATACTCAAGCTCCTTGTTGCTGATGTTCATTATGTTCAAGTCTTGATGTAAAAAGTGCTTATCACATTCCTCTTTGTAAACTTCAGTTATCAGAATCAGTTGCATCTCATAAAGCTCATACAGTCGGGAGATACTTGGTTGAGTTGACAGTGCTATACTACAGTATTCGAACAGTCTTTATGAAACCTTTAACAAGTTCTTGATGAAGGTTGTTCTGGGCGGCCTTCAGAGTGATACTAGTTGCGAGGAGGCCATTTGTTATGTTCACAGTATCTGTTGTATTCACTTTTCAACTGCAAACAGAGTAGTGGGCTTGTGGCTCTGTGGACACATGCTAATGAATGCCTCCCCCCCCCTTACATGTAGGTCTCAATATGGTCACTGTTTAATGAGAAGAAGTACTATTAATCTTCAATGTATAAAGGAGAGTAAAATTTTAAGAATTATGTGACAAATTTTATTGATTTCTGCTCCGTTTTCCTGTCAGATATATTTTCTTGCATCATGTCACTGATAGTGGTCTTTCAGAAAGTGCACTCGGAAGTCATAAAATCTGTTGTGTGAATTTAGAATGTCAGTATACTGTGCATTTAGAATTGTTAAGTTGCTACACTTCTGTGTCTGTGCTTTCTGGATGACGACTAACTTACCATGGCATTGTTACCTTTGTTTCAAAGGTGAGAGGTGAGCTTTGTCCTCCGCATGTTCAAGAGGAAAGCAGAGCATCACATGTTTATGTTGTAAACATTGTTTTTGTACAGTAGGATTGGATCAAGTCCAAAGATGGTGTTTCATGCACTGCTTTAGAAAGCAGGCGAGAAGTTCAATTATACAAGTTATGAAATGAATGGTGGAGTTATTACTTCTTATTTGATAGCGTCATGGGTTGAAAATCTGTAGTATTCAACCAAGCTGACAGCGACACAGTTGAGTTGCTTGTAGTCTCTTGTGGGATGACATTAAATACCGGTCTTCTGATGGTTCACAGTCACTACAGCGGAGACGAATCACAATCTGGATGTCCTTGGAAGACGTTGATCATCACACGGAGGACCTGCTGAGAAACGGATGTGCAGCGCCCATATTGCTGCATCCTTCTGGTCTGTCTGCTCTAGATAGATCATGAGGAAGAATGAATGGTGTTCTTGCTTGCAGTCATTTGGTGCTCGCCAGGTGTATGGTGTTTCTGAAGTCTTGTGTATCTGAATCCAGCCTGATTCACAGAGCAGTCGTGGAAACTAAGACCTTTGTGATAGTTTTGCTACATGAAGACAGGGGTATGATTGTTCCTCGGAGAAGAACTACCAGGAGCTTTGTTATAATGACCTACTTCCCTTGGACGAAGTCACAACCTGGTTGTCTTTGATAAAGCTAATCATCAAAGTGATGAAGAACCCATTGAGAAATTGATATGTTGCCCACAAGTCAGGTCAGTTGTTACTCTTGCCTTAATCCATTTCGTCATCCTGATCGTCCTTCCTCTATGGGTGAGGTGGGACAGTATTCCATGTCCCAAATGTCGTGGCATTTTTGAAGATGAAAAGATGAAACACGGCATTCAAGTCAATGGAATTTATCGTGATTTTGATAACCATACAGAATCAATCATCACACACCTAAAAGACTTATCAAATTTGCCAATATATAGAAAACAGAGGTCTTAACATGCTAAACATTCTTTTTTAATGTCCTTTGTTTCTCTGCATGCATCACCAGCTGTTCCTTCACTTTCAGTCCCTTGCGTCGCCTCACATCATTCATGTATTTCCGTGCCTGGTTCTCAGAGTCTGCCTTCTCACCAAAGTGGAGTAACTCCTCCTCTGTCCTCGGCTCCCAGTATGGATCGATATCAACCACCTGTGAACACAATTGGATTAAACAAATCATAAGGTCAGGGACCATCGCAAAAGTATGTGAAGCCAAAAAGATTGACATGATTTTCAATTGGGTTGTCGTTCCTGTACTAAGGACATATCAGTTCAACAGCTGTATCGAAGGGCTTGGGATGATCAAATCTGGGTGTCTCAACTTTTTTGGTAAGAAGCAAGGGGGTAGGCAATACAACCCTGATGACCATCACCTAATGATACATATACTGAAAGTTCTCTCTCATACTAACCTCCCAGTGACTAAACTTGAGTTGAGGACTGGCCAGACCACTGGTCCTCTTCCGGATTTCTTCAGCAAACCCGAAACTCTCCACAACTGGTAGGACGGCTTCGATACTGAACATCTGAGAGCCTTCCTGGAGGTCTTCACTGAGTATACGTCCTCCACGCTTACCAAGGACTGCATACAACTTGCCTGCAAATGTGAAGTTCATTGAATAAGAGGTGAGGTTGATCTGAATGAAGACATCTTAGCTTCAAAGAGATCAACATTTGATCAGTTGCTATTTCTCTTGGTGGTTTAGAGCAATCACCATCAAATCTCTCAGAGTGCCTGACTTCCCAACATAGCGGATGAATGTGCAACTCTACTTTTGTTACAAATCTCTCAGACTGCCTGACTTCCCAACATAGCGGATGAACATGCAACTCTACCTTTGTTACTGACTCACCTAAAGTATCAGCTGAAGCCTGTATCTGACATGTATACATGGCAGCCATAAGTCGCTGGGGCTGCACCTGGAAAGCTCTCCGACAACCATTCTTCACTGCTGTCATCAGCTGCCCCGTAAATGGTCCATAGGAATGTTTTCTAGACATGCTCGTCCCCGTCGATGACACTTGAGACATTTTGTCATCTTCATCCGTATTCTTCGGTTCTAAAGGATGAGATTTTAACGGCCTAGAGCACATGGCACATATATTCCGTTCAGAAATAACAGCTTCGTCAGAGTCTGTTTCACATTGACAAACTTCATCTAGAGTCACCTTGGACAGCACACAAGAAAGATCTCCCGGTTCTGAGATATCGGTGACAGTTTCTGTCTCCACTTCCCAGCCTTCCAAGGCAAAGCAAACCCCCATCAGAGGCTCCTCACACAGCGGACCAGATAACGTGGCCAATTGAAATCCACTCACAACACTACCATCATATTCTCGAAGTGGAACACTGGATTTCTCTTCAATGCACGCCCAGACTGACGGTCGATTGTAACCTTCAATTCGATTTAACAGAATATTTGGTCCACAACGTCTGGGACCAAACGCCCATATCCGATCTGCAGCACCCTTCCAAGAATCACCACCGTCTTCAAACACTGCCTCCAACTTCTTTTTGAAATCAACCACCATTTTGATTGCCTCCTCTGCTAACCGTGACCCTTTCTGCAAGACACATTTTTCTGAGAACCAAGTGTACTGATCCATGGTCCTTATCAAGTCCATATTCTCATCTAATAGTCTCGTAACACCAGGTGGTAGCGGCAGGGCTCGTATTTTCAATGCACAGGTTTTATCTGATGTTTTCATCTCTACAAGGCCGTCAGCTTCCTCTTGCTCCTCTCCACTTCTCTTGGGTTGATTTGGCTCCTTTTCGATGGCTTCATTCACCATATCAAGCTTTGGTGGGTCAACCACAGTCTCTCGGAACGGGACTATGGCGGGCGATACATTGATTTCAACTTGAGCATACCTGAAACAAAAGCAGGTGTGATTACTGTACCAACACTGAGCCTGGCTCATTGGTGGAGATATCATAAAGTTACATAATCTCTGAAAGATGCAGACAACATGCATGTCGAGAACTCATACATAGACCTACATCCAATGACACAACTGACTAAAAACTATATGCATCACTCACCTTTCTCTGAGATCATCCAAGCATCTTTGTAAATGAACCTCCCCAGCAGCTATGATGACGTGTTCTCCCGTCTCCTGTAGTAGTGTCTCCACACATGGGTCAGCCTGGTTCAGCAGCTTGAGGCCTTTGAGTAGCTGGCCAAGACAGGAAGTCTTCTTCGGCTCAACAGCTACCCTCACAATTGGTTTGGCTTCAAAGTGCATCTCGGTGAAAGCTGGACATGCTACTGTACTGGACAGAGTAGCTGACTTCAGGATGTGTTCCTCCAGACCACCAATACCTGATGCAGAAAGAAACTGACTTAGAAATGGCTAATGGAAGAGAAATTTCAATTCATAGGCTATTTGTCATCAGTGTTACAGGCCTTACTTCAGGACTATCAACAGACTTGCTGAAATGAAATTGCAAAAATCCAGTTTCCCTCTGACAAATTTGAATCCATCTTGTTACATACATCACCACCACAGCTGACTGAAGCTGTAGAGTCCACGACAAAACAAACCTACCAAGGATATTTCCAGCAGGAACTTCTTGGAGTGCCTCTAGCTCCCTGCCCATGAACATGTACAGGTCTGAAACATTGATACAAGTGATGTGCTGATCTCGGCTCAGATCTTTCAGGGTGACCGATTCATCAATGCTACCACCAGCTCTCAACTCTTCTAAAGCTTTCCTCGTATCATGTTTGGGTCCAAGTACATATAGCTTCTGGCCCTTCTTCAGTGTACCACTGAAGATCCTGGCAAAGGCAACAAAGGTTTGGCCAGTTTCCTGGACTGGAGTCTCGTTCACCATCGGAATACATGCAGTACCATTCTCGGCAGCCAGTTCATCTGAAGATAAAGAAACATACGTCAGTCAATGGTCACTATCAGATAACAGACTCACTTTGGATGGAATATCAAACCTCCTAACAGGACAAGGAGGTTTTAAAGACCACATTAACAGTACTCTTATGCCATACCTTCTTTCTGATTGTCTCCTTTCTCCATCGCAGCCTCTCTCTCGGCCATTCTCTCCGCATGCCTGGTCTTCGCCAGCTCTCTCCTCGCAGCCAACTCCTCTTGTGTCAGCGGACGCGAGCGATTCTTAGGAAGGGTCTTACGATCGACAGGAAACATTTTGGATATGAACACTATGACAGGGGCATCACCTGATGGGCTGCACGCCATGAAATCTAGAGATAAGGCAAACATTTAGCTTATATGCGGATCAAATACTCTAACCCTGCAGATATCATTTAGGATCAAGAGAACATAGCGTAAAACATCTCTATTACAGCTCCTTGAACAGGGACAGGCAGGCATTATCATGTTGATTAGTTCTTGTGAACAGAGCATTACATCTGTTTGAAGGTTACCTGACAACAGACTTGCTCTTCCCTTTCTACTTTAATCTATGTAAGAAGAGGACACACTCACCATTTTTGAGTTTCTGTGTTTCTTGTGGAAGTGAATCAAAGCGCCTGAGACTACTGCACATGAGTTTCTCAATGTGTTCACCTGATATACTGATAGGACTGGGCAACTTGTTGGCTACCATACCTGGAAGGATTGAAGCACATGAACTTGTATGCGGAGAAACAAATCAAAACTCGGAAATAATTGGTCAATGCATTATTGGTGAACATCAAAGACATAGTTATTCACTAGATTTATCTCTCTGAACAGATTCTCTGGTCTTTAGCTGGTACATGATCAAAGCAGCTGGATATTTGTGTTATGTAAATTTGCTGAGAATCAACATCTGGCTATTTGCATATTTAACGTAAGGGATTATGTGTACTCACTTAATACAGCATCTGACAGAGGGAGCCACTGTTTACATATTGCCAACAAGGGCACCTTCGGGTCAGAGTGACTCAGATCGCGACTGTTCACTTTCAGATTCAACGAGCTCACGATCTTCTCCATCCTGACCTTATCTCTGAAAGCGACAAACAAAATGGTCGAGTTTTAAAGTAGGAAGTGTTAGCAACCACTGTTAAACAAGGACAACAGCCATTACTCTTGTCAAATGTTCGGCAGATCAAGTTGTTCTGTGTTAATTTTGCAGATTGTTCTACCCATCTAGCGCCGAGCACCTTTGGATGAGGCAATCTTCAACCTGACAGTAGTGATCATCATTTGCAATATTCCCACAAAGACCTATGTACTCACCTATTTATACAGACAGCATCATACACTGCCCAGAGGTTTTCCAACACAAATTGGACAAACAAGGGTTTTCTCCCCTTCGCCTGAAGTGTAAAGAATGAAGTAAGTCAGTTTCGTCTTCTGTCAAGGAAACTCTCTAAATACAGTTGAGTCCCTGGTTAGTACACTCGATCATCTACCTCCATGCCACCCTCAAGGCGAGATTTGCCTAAATTGATAATTCAACAAAACAAACAACATCCTCTTGCCATTGTTATTGTAGAGGTTATTCCCACCCAAAGCCATACCTGGGCTAATCTGCTATAGTATAAGACCGATTAAGCAAATCAAGACGAGTAAGGCACTAACCTGAGCCCCTTTCATGATCCTTTTTGTCTTGTTATTGATGTAAAAATCACCCCAAAGTGTCTTCTGCATGATCTCAGCTTTGACACCAAGTTTCTTGGCAAAGATTGCAGCAAACTGATTCACGCTGAAACCCCAGCCATCAATAGCACTGGCAAAGACCACATTGCCAAGGTCTGGTGAGAAATAGAGTTGAGAGTCGTCTGTGTCATCAAAACCAACGTTCCAGTCATACAGCTTCTCTTCTGAATTCTTTGGTGTTGACGGACTTGCAGGAGTATCTTTCTGAAAGTGCCAGTCAGTGAGTCATTTAGAACCTCATGCTATATTACACTCAGTCTCAGATCCCACTCTGACGAGTTTTAAACTCTGTTGGACAAACTTGGCTGTCCATACTACAGGTACTGGGACTAAAAAGACAGATATCAGGATTGGTACCCGTAACTTGGACCTTAAACAGCCCTGCTGGTCAGAATTTCCAAGCAATAACTGGCATTACTCAGCAATGGCAGTGATACACATTTCTATCCAGAGTTCTTATTTGGCTTACCTCTGCATTCTTAGCGTAGATATTTGTAGCAAACAATTCGCCTGTGACCGCATTCACCTGTTCCAGTATCTGCAGAAGATGCTGATGGGCCTCGAGCGGAGTTAGTTTCAACTCGGTGATGAGGCGGTCAATCTTGTTGATGATGAGGACAGGTTTGATATCCTCAAGCCAGGCCTGGCGAAGAACAGCATGCGTCTGCAACAGGAAAGATGACAGATTTTGAAGTCCGACAAAACACTAAAGTTTTTAAAGTCAGCGGAAAACTGATGTTTGACAAACCTGTGGACAGACTCCCTCGACTGCATCGACCACTACTATCGCCCCATCACAGAGCCTCACGGCTGTGGATACTTCACTGGAGAAGTCAATGTGACCAGGAGAATCAATCAGATTGACCAAGTAATCCTTGTCAGCTGAAATCAGATCAGAATGAGTTGAACATCTATTATTCAAGTTGAGACTCCATACTAGGAGAACATAACGACCAATTTAGACAGATGCATCTTCTTTTAGTTTAAAAGACATACTGTGACTTAAAGTCAGAGGAGACTGTGACTAACAGCTAAGAGAAAGGAACGTCTGAGTGATCAGCCTGTCATTCCTAACTGATGTCATTCTGTAAGCATAAACTAAACATGTGAAACCTGTTCGAAGAACTCAATATAAATCCTACCTTCTGTATACTGCAGAGATATTGCACTTGACTTCATCGTAATGCCTCTCAACTGTTCGTCTTCACGGCTGTCCAAATATCGCAGTTTACCAGCCATTCTTTGAGAGATGATGCCATTGCTGGCCACAAGAGCATCTGCCAGGGTTGTCTTCCCTAAAAACACAAAGACCTAACATATCTTTTTCTTCAGAGGTTTTTTGCCATTTCAGTCAACCAATGCAGATACCTTTAACTAAGGACTGAGGTATTCAATGAGATTGAGAGTGGCTTCTGTGAATTCATTGAAACTCCAAAGAACCACAATCCAAGTATCATCTCAGTTTGAGAACCCTTTTATCAAATACTGGAGACTTTCTTCTTCATGGTGCACAAGATCAACTCTATGTCATGTATGTTACTGATCCTTTGCTGGCTGATGGAGACATACCAGAATCAATATCTTACCATGGTCTACATGAGCCAAAATGCAGATGTTTCTAATGTTCTCAGGATGACCCTGGAGTTGCGCCAACTTCAGAGATGTTGTTGGAGGCATGACTTCAATGGGAACCTCAACAGGTCTTCTTCAAGGTTTGAAACTGAAAATAATCATGATACAAACTTTCAGCAAAGCTGTCCCTACCTTTTACAATGCCCAAGCCCACTGGAACAGAGTCAAGAAGGTTCAATAGGTCACAAGTTGGTACACAGTAACATTGTCAGATGATATTTCGACAAGGAAGGCGTGATCAGGGAAACTGCCAGTCAGTGCCAGAGGCGAGCGGGTCTGGGCTGCAAAATATTACAGCATCGCTTTCAACCGATCACAACTGACAAACAAATCTGACATTGACACAATATAAAAGAACAGCAATATGGGAACACATATGGCATTTTACTGAAGTAGGCCTACATAAAGTACAAGAAGCCCTATCAGTATCAATGCTATGCAATGTACAGTCATCAACTAAAATGACTTCTGAAACGGTGACCAGGCAGAAGATTTCACCAGAGTGATCTTATTTCTATCCTACCAGACAACATTACCATGAACATACCGCAAGTTGAGCAATCAAAAGTGTTAAGTAGCCAAAATATCACATTTTGTTACATTAAATATTTCACAACATGTGAACACTCACTCTTCACTCGAGCCCTACTCGGGTAGTGACAAACAACGGCCTAGTGCCGAGGATAAACAGTCTTGCGTACTCGCTCTTACCTCGAAACCAGGCGACCAGATATTCGGTACGTCGGGGAGATAACGGTGTGGGAAATCTTAAAGTGGGAAATTCAAGATTTTGATTTATGAATTTGTTCACATTTTCACTGATTTTTCCGTTTGTTGATCATAGTGAACCTTGTTAACCATGACAGTGTGACAATCTTTGACCATAGCAAATAGGTATTTGATGAAATGTACTTATTTATTGCACAAATGTGAAACAAATCTGAAAATTGCAACATGAACTGCTGTCAGTGTCAGTGGAAAGCAGTGAAGCACTGAGTCTGAGGGGTACATACATATTAAAACAGTTCATTCATGCATTTGACAAGTCAGATGCTTTGAACACTTTATTCACCTATTTCAGGAAGACACTTTCAAGATGAACTGTAGTTTCATGGATGGGACAGTTGAGCAGCTCTTTGCAGAGGTGAAAAGAACTTCTGAAGGGAAAGGATGTGGTGAGTATCTCCACAAGGGAGAGTATCCGCTTCAAATGTTCCATGGTCAATAAGGTGATATTTTGATCTCATTTGTTTTTAAACACTTTTCATATCCTTATTTTACTATTGTTCCAGCCTTGCTGTCGTGACTTATGTTATCATGTATAGAAAGCATTTCGCACTGAATAGAATGAACTGAACTCTTCATTTCCATCATTTCAGTGACAGATGAAGTGATGTCTGCGTAAGTCCGCTGTTTAGTTCAAGGAAAAATGTAGTTGTCATATTGGCAATCATGTATTTTGCCATCGCTCAGTGTCTAAAAGACAGAGGTGCTAGCTTAAATATCAGATGATATGCAATTTTAGGGACGATGTCACAATCAGGTCCAAATGTGAAATGGACAGCCATTCAACACAATTATAGACACAATCAGATTTGCTAGAGGACTCTTTACCCAAGGCAATATAGTTCTTCTAAAATGACTTCTTAACTTGTGGTCTTTTTCAGGTTGAACTTTGTATTCCAAGCATCATTGCTTCCAGCATTGGATCTAGTGGACAATAAGTGTGTGACCCACATCAGTAGCCCCAACGGGAGAACAGTTTATCAGGTGATCAAAAGTTTTGCTTCTTGAATTGGAGGTACTGTGTGAGTCTGAAAATGTGATAAGACAGGTTTCGTATAACTGAAACTGAATATTGAACTAGTAGAGGTAGCACTGTGTATGTGAAGGAATTATAAATGTGCCATGGGGTAGTCTTCATCAGCTCCATTCATGGTACATTGTTTGTCTTTCCAGGTGATAGGCAGCTCTGGCACACCATACACGTTATGTGAAACTGTCAATTTCTGTTGCTGTCCTGCATACAGATATGCCGGTGAGTCATTGATCTCTTTGATTCTTCTGTTTAATGTTTCACGGGATTTGTTCACTGGTGTTTCTATTGCACATGCCCCTATAGAACAAGTCCTCCCATTCTCTGAAATGTGGCTAATTTTTTCTGGCAAAAGAATTGTGACATGTGTAAAGTATAATTGGATCGGTTAGATCTGATATGATCAGTTTTTTACAAGGTAGCTTTTGTTTCTTTTCCAGTCCTAAAGAGAGAGGATCAGATGATGGTACGTATTTTGAAATATTGAGCATTCTTCTGTAGTATTGGTGGAGGGAGCATTGTCTTATTTTGATTCATCTTGGAGACATTATCAGACATCAATCTCTCACCACATGAATGTAATGATCCTCTCTTGTCTCTATTTCAGTGTAAACACTTCCTCGCCATGAAGCTCTCTGAGGCACTGGGTGTTTGTAAGCAAGAGGAAGTCACAGATAAAGAGATGGTCTCACTTCTGGCGCAAATAGGATGATAATGGATTGTGGACTTTTTCGAGTTCTACCCAGTTTATTGGAAACTATGGACCTTTGTCTTTTGTTGAATCCCTTGAATGTGGTGCTAATATGATTCCTCATCAGTATGATATCAAATAAAAGCCAACAGATGATTTCTAAATACACTGTAGTTTTATTACTTCTTTGTAGATAAAACTCGTTCATCGGCAGTGAAAAATATACAAAGATACACGTGAATCCATGATTCTGTCATTTGTCTACAATACAATCCATTCACAGCTGCCCAACTGATATCAATCAGAGCATGCTTTACATATGTGTGCTGGTTGCCTTCTCATACTCAATGAAACTGTCCATCTCCGAAAACATGATATTGCATTACCGTGGGTCTTGGCAGTGATGAAACCCATTCAAAAATGAACTTCACCAAGCCCTCAACAGTAGTCGCAAGCTCTACCATTGATCATGCAATACTCAAATTGAGCAACATGTGGCTAAATACATATTCAT
Organism: Lineus longissimus; assembly: GCF_910592395.1. Lineage (NCBI taxonomy): Eukaryota > Metazoa > Nemertea > Pilidiophora > Heteronemertea > Lineidae > Lineus > Lineus longissimus. The sequence continues at coordinate 28,312,054 of NC_088309.1, read as the reverse complement.
TGTTGAAAGTCCAAGATATCAGGAGCCAAATGTCTTGCTTCTTACTCGAGTAGATTCAGAGCACAATCACAATCTAGAGTTAAAGAGACAGATTGTCTTCTCACAAGGACCAGCACAAGCACACATTTATCATTGAGTTCCTTTTCCACAAAATGAGACATCTCTCTTCATCTCCTATATCTGTATCGCTTGAAGTGAAACCACAGCTGGAAGATGTTATTCTGGAACTGACATCGGAAACCTCGCTTGTACGAATACTCCCATTCTCTACTCACGATCTTGAAGGCAATATCCTGAAAAGATTACATTGAAGACCAGTTAGCATGACTAGAACTTGTCTGCTGAGCTGTACAGTAATGTAAGGTGGTGACAAATCACTGAACAAGTATACAAAATACTAAAATGCAAGAGGTCATATCTTTTTGGCTGGTCTTTCAGGTTTCACCTCAACTGCTTTGAAACTTGCAATGGTTGCACGACACAATACAGGCATATTCTATCAAATTATATATAAGATGAGTGGCCTACCTCATATGGTGGCCCGGCATGGAACTTGAGCACAGCAAAGTCTTTGTTGTCTTCAATAGGTGTGAGTGTATACTCGGGTGTGACAGCTTTATCTATCAAGTCTGGGTAGAAGATCTGAAAGAAATGATGAAAGTGAAAGCGATTAACAGACTGAGCCATCCAGCAGCATCCATGATCTACAGCAAGTTCAGTTATATTGAAAGTGGATCACACTTATTGAATGGCAGCTGTAGATGAACTTCAACATTACTGTAGTCTACTTCTACAGGTACATGTATGCCAATGACTTGTCAATCTCCATATTCAGATTTTCACGTACTGAACATTCGTGAGCACAAAACACTTACATTGAACTTGTAACCTTGAACGATCTTTGGTGGAGGGTTGTCAATGTCATAATGGGTCTGGTTATACTTGTTCCATTCGAAACCCTGGAGAAAATATGAATTGGCATTAGTATACCTGGCTGCTATTTTGGTCAATACAATCTTTGGAGTAAATGAGATTGCACGTCCATTGCATGGTACATAAATCCCGTCAAGCTCATGCAGTCTCCAGTAATGAGAGCCGGTGATCACTTGACCATGCCACCCATCACTTCACAGATATCTTTCATCGATCTCCCCCTTCTCCCTGAAGCTAATATAAAAACCTCAAATTCTTACCGTGTGCACCCTGTTGAAGAATCTCGGTTTTCGTGGCCGATATTTATCGGTCCACAAAAATGATTGCTGGTCCAGTTTGAATTCGACACTGAAGGTTGCCTCATCATCATTCATGCCTTCCCTAGCCCTCTTCACAAACTCACTCTCTTGGTCAGCCTGGAATGAAAAACATTCATTCTGTAGACAAGGTAATTAAAAGGAAACGACTTCCGACTTCAGTGTACTAAACTTTTGTGTAATGACATTCCTGACACACAACTAGAACCATGATGTAAGCAAAGCTGAAAACTCGGTCCACTTTAGACCAACGACGATGCATGTCATACAGCACATGAACTCACCTTGACCTTGCCAGTCTTGAGAACTTGTTGCCTCATGTACTCCAGCTTCTTCATATCGTCTGCTGGGTCGTATACCACCGTGTCAATGTCAACATCCATCGGACGGATGAGTTTTGGGCTGTAGCTGCCAGCTTCGTATTCCTTGTAACGTTCCTCCATCAGATCATCTTCAGTCAGGATGGACTCGTCCCTGAGACAGAAAATATTGTGAAAACATCATTTTAATTAACGGAGCACATGCACATAGTAATGAAATAGAACGGTAGAATGCCAGACTTACAACTTGAATGGCAAGGTTCAATAGAGCACCATTGTTCAGTCTTTGTGTCCTCAAAACACCCATCACAACGTGACTGACATCTTCCATGGTATGATTAGGTGCAGAAGGTCACCTGTGATGGATGATGGACCAGCATCTCATCAAAGTATCATGCAATCTTTAAAACGTATCAATGAGGTATCTGGCAGTGGGCACAAACAACTTACAGTTCATCCTCCTCCTCTTCATCCCCTGTTTCAGCAGTGTCCACCTCAGTTGGAGTTTTAAATTCCTCTCCGCTTACACCTGCAGCACTCGTGCCTGGCACAGCATCATCACCACTGGTAGAGGCTAGTGCTGAGGGGACTGGGGTGCTCTTTCTTGATCCCACTCTCTCACTACCAGAGTCAACACTGATGGAGGCTAGTGCTGAGGGGACTGGGGTTCCCCTTCTTGACGCCACTCGCTCACTACCAGAATCACTCTCCTCCTTCATAATGGGAAACAGTGGTGGGGCCTCAATTCCTTGCTGGAAAGTTGAAAGTGTATCTTACTAACATAACGCAGCAAACTTGTGTCAATGAAAGTACATATAGTCATCTTTCTTACCACACTTACAAGTTGCTAAGTTAACTCAATGATGGTGTTTGACGCAATATAACCTACCTCTTGCTTGAGTTTGAATAGTTTAGTTCTAAGATTATCCTGATGTCTCTCTCTGAGCCTGGTCCTGGCCATGTGTGCCAGGAGCTGCTGGAGTAGGGACTCCCAGTAACCTGGAACAGACAAGTTATCATCGGTTATTGGCACACATTCAAGATTTCCCAGCCTAAATGTGCCTCTGATGTGGACATTATTGGCTGAGACAAGCCAATCGGTGGACATTCCTCATATGGAAGGCCATGTTGGTTTCTCGAACTTGACCATTCCAGAGTGACAGGGATGTCATAAGGGCTGGCCACTCACCAACATCGATTCCTTCGCCACCCTTCAGTTTCTTCTTCACCTCCTGTTGAAGCAGAATCAGCTGGTTATGCGTCTTCCCTTTGAATATACTGGCCACATCATCCATGACAGATGCATTGATACCCTCCCGCCGATCTCGGATCACCATGTCTGTAGGATATAAAAGAGATAATCAGTACCAGTTCACTGTGATACAGAAAGTATTGAAAAGATTTTACGAAATCGATCTTGGTTGAGACATCAGTCATTTTCTTCACTCGATTTAGTAGTCTTAGGCCACGTACAATCACTAGTGTTGCCGTCTCATTCTGATTCACCAGGTCACAGCCAAGTTCTGCACCTGGAAACGGCTACAACACCTCTTGTTCCACAACAGCTGAAAAGATCTTTTGAGACTTAAACTATCTTCATGAAAATCGACCATGCAATTTACCTCTGGTAGCAGTGTCCAGTTTCCTTAATTTGCAGAGTTCATCCTCGACCACCACAGTGACATCCTTCCAGTAATCAGTGTTTTTATCAGCATCCATTTCTGTATAAACTTTGATGTCTTCTAATAGATCCTCAAGATCCTCCATGGTCAGACCCTACGAGATGGAATAATCATTTCATTTATATAACACCCTAAGATCAGATACCATACTTCTCATGGTGAGTCTTTAACCTCTGACTGATTAAAACTTACAGCACTCAAGACCGACACAACCTCTGACTGATTAAAACTTACAGCACTCAAGACTGACACAACCTCTGACTGATTAAAACTTACAGCACTCAAGACCGACACAACCTCTGACTGATTAAAACTTACAGCACTCAAGACTGACACAACCTCTGACTGATTAAGACTTACAGCACTCAAGACTGACACAACCTCTGACTGATTAAGACTTACAGCACTCAAGACTGACACAACCTCTGACTGATTAAGACTTACAGCACTCAAGACCGACACAACCTCTGACTGATTAAAACTTACAGCACTCAAGACTGACACAACCTCTGACTGATTAAGACTTACAGCACTCAAGACTGACACAACCTCTGACTGATTAAGACTTACAGCACTCAAGACCGACACAACCTCTGACTGATTAAAACTTACAGCACTCAAGACTGACACAACCTCTGACTGATTAAGACTTACAGCACTCAAGACTGACACAACCTCTGACTGATTAAGACTTACAGCACTCAAGACTGACACAACCTCTGACTGATTAAGACTTACAGCACTCAAGACTGACACAACCTCTGACTGATTAAGACTTACAGCACTCAAGACAGACACATAGATAACCTAATCAGATTGACATACCACTGTTCCCACATGTACGTGGTGACAAAATGAATTGGTGATTCAGAACTAGCTGTTCCAAAGGCTTCAATTCTCTTGTAAATGGAGCTCCAATAACACAAGGACAGCAACCTGATATTGTGGCCAGAAATAAGAGCATACTTACATTCAGGTATGTGTATGGCTCATGCATTTCCACAGCAAAGTCATCATCTTCAGCTGTGATATACTTGGCCAGGAGATCAATGGGTTTAGCTCGGCCATCGTCAATTCTGATCTTAGAGCGAAGTTTGGCTTGTTGTAAATGAAACTGATCCTCTTGTTTTTCCCATTCCTTGAAGAAATCAGCTTCCTTTTCTCTTTGGATAAGTTCCTGAATCAAATAGATATGGCAGGAACTTCTATCAATATTGATACCTCAGATCGTCACATTTCAACTACGACTGACCGCATAACAGATAGGGAGCAACCTACATGTATGGATAAAGATCCTTCACTTGAACATCATCGCACGTTATGGTTTTAAAACAATTCCAGTTTCAGTCAAGTTCAAGTAATCTATCGTCTGCTCCACTTACCCTCTCCTTATCTCTCTCGGCCATCTCACGTTCTCGCTCAAGTCGTCTCTTTTTCACCTTCTCTAGTTCTCGCTGAAAAGAGGTGGCAGATTACGATTAACCTGTCTGATATCAACATGCAAAGGAGGATATATGTTTTGTATTTCAAGATTTCTCAGTCATGCAGTCCATGACTGGGCAGACATTCCAGCAACTGCAGAGCTGAAGCCGCAGGGTTTAAAGAAGCAATCAAGGACTAAAGATGAAAAATAACAAGACCCAGCGCCGACCCATATCTCAATCACAACCAGACAATGAGAATGAAGCAACTTACACTGTTCTCTTCCATCTTCTGTTTCTGTTCCTTCTGAATGTCAGACTTTGTTAGATGTTTCTTGCCTTCTTTTTCCATTTTTCTCCGCCAAACAAATGTGTCCAGGAGACGTTCATCACCGAATGGGTTGTCCGTATTAGTGTAACCCTAAAGAACGTGAGAGAAGTGCTATATATGATCCCCTTGATAAGAAATGAAATACCAGTCTGCACAGCTAACTTTCTACTTCACTCTTATAGCATAAAAATGGTTTGACATGGGACATATATGGGAGATATTCATCACTGATCTCTACCAACTAAAAAACTTAATAGGCCTTGGCCCTCCCAGCTTTAATCAAGCTGGGGAAATCAGCCTTCAATTCACGTTGCTGCCTTTTCTGAACTCACCATGTATTCCTCATCCCAACCCATCTGTTCCTTGTGTTTTCTTTCCTTGGCTTGTTTCTTTGCTACACGCCTGGCTCTCTTCTGTTCTGGTGTTTCTACAGCCTTCAGGGCCTCTCTCTGCTTCCTATAAGAATAAGTGGGAAACAAGCAGGTATGACATGCGTGTCTTTAAGTTTGATACCAAAACAGCAATACAGTAATGAGCAACACAGGCCAAACCAGAATCAACTTGATAATACCCCACCTTATAGCAAATACATTCAAGTGTGCATGTTGCATATAGCTGTCATTTGAACTAGACAAGCTTGACTGCCTTACCTTCTTTCCTCCTTCATCTTTTCAATCTCCTCTAAAGACATCTTCTGTAATGTCTTCATGTCAACAGATGAGTCACTACTCTCAGAGCTGTAACTCCTATTACTCTTCTTTGTCTCCCTATCTCGTGAGCGATCTCTCTTCTTGGCCTTGGATTTCTTTTTCTTACTTTTATCCCTTGATCTAGATCGTCTCTTTCTCTCTTTAGGTATTGACCTGCTTCTATGACCTCTTTCCTTTGACCTTGACCTGGTTTCTCTGTATCGCTCTCTAGATCTCGACCTATCCCTGTGCTTCTTATGTTTTGTTCTTTCACGTGACCTTGACCTGGACCGGTCTGCAGAATGATATTTTGAATATGATCCGGAGCCGTCATCACTGTCCGAGTAACGCCTGCAATTGAAGAACAAAGACTTTGCTGAGGCGATTCATTGTCATTCAAAGGAGTCATGAAGTCGCTGCTCACATTTTAGATTCAAGCACTTCAAAATCAAAGTGCCAATGCCATTCAATGCTGGCATTACATGACAGATATGCTTATTGTTCTTAAAAAGGTTATGCTGTAGCACTGTTTAAAGTAGTCAAAATAACACTCTCGACTCAACTAGTCAAGTTGACGACATTAATGATCCAAAACACTGAGATCTTTACAATGAAATAATTTACGTCTGAAATTAGGTGCATCCGACATTGGGTAGCACTGATATCCTATACATTGGGATAGGACAATACTTTAACCCAAAATATACCTTTTTCTGCGATCGTTCTCCCTTGACCGTGAACGTGATCTGTATATGTGGTGTTTTCGGTCTTTGTACGACATGTTTTCTACTCTATTGTTGCAAAGGTATTGCTACAAATTGACCTTTTATCAGAATTTTTGCGTCGCCTTTTCGTTCATGGGCAGCGCCATGTTTGATGACGGGTTTTGCGCATGCCCAATCACTTTTGCGGAAGTGTAACGAAGGACGCTTTCAAGAAATCATCAGAAATGTGATCAGTTCCATTTTGCTCGAGTTTACAACAAGTTCACCACAAATTTGGCCTATTTGTCGAATAATCTTATGGATATAGATCTCATGCTTCATACAACTATCTTATGGCATCGTCTGCTACTCCTGAAGCCACTCCAAGATTGAGTGAAGAAGCCATACCAACACACAGATCATCAGCAGATTCAGATTCTGCTGAAAAAGTCATGGAGAAAAATGGACCTGTTGTTGCCCATGTGGGCAGTCGCCAACCTGGTCCTGCGGCTGAGCGTGCTAAGTCCTCAAGTGGTATATTAAGAAGAAGCCCATCCCCCACACGAAAAACAAAGACAGCGTCACCAAGTAAACATGATAAGGGTAGATCAGAGAGTGTTGCATCGCAAAAGGGAATGCCCGCTTCAAAGACAAGTGTTCAACTACGTCAGCGATCTCCTCAGGGGAAGCGTGTTGGGGACAGGTCTTCTGCGAATGGTAGAAATGACACGATTGATTTGACTGACCCTGAGAAGTTGCTGCAACAGTTGGCGAATGTTGATCTTACTGATGAGGACACAGATGTTCTACTTGAGGAAGCTTATGCATTGAATAAGAAACTGCGTGCAGAATTACAGCGGCAAGAAGATGCTGCAAAGAAAAGTCGCAATCACAGACTGCCTCCCCTGGATCGGGAATCTCAAGCAAAACTGCAGGAAAAAACACGTCTGTATGGTGCTCCTCCACCAGCTGCATCTCGGCCACACGCTAGTCGATCAAAGGCAAGCCAGTCAGCAGTTCCAGCATCACATTCCCAGTCTTCTCAAGGTGTCATGGGTGTAAGTTTTGCTTTGCTATCATGTGCTTTTTATTGGCAAATATGTCATTCAGTAACTAACTTGGTGGGACAAAAATGTATTTACTGACTTTACTGAATTGGTAACTAATCTTGTCTTCTTGTCAATTCTTTTGGGTTTTGGGGTCAAACTTTGAAATTGGCTCATTAGTCATTGTCAATGTCAGCTCTGCACTTCAAGTCTGCAATCGACAATTACATTGCAAAACATCTATTGATTAACTCTTTTTTTAATATTTGTGCAGGAAAGAAGAAGGCAGCAGCAAAGGTCACCATCTGGTAGGTCAACATCTGGTAAGAATAGACTGGCACAAACGGAGCCTCAAGTGAGAAACAAGGATAGGCCTGGATGGGATGATAGGTTCTCCTTCAGTTGAACATGTCAGCAAAGTGTGGTTAAATCTTGCATTTCTTTGGGGATATTTCCAGTGATTTTATTCATATCATTCCAATGACTCTAGAAGTCTACATGTACCAGTGAAGCTGGGCCAAAGCTGTCTTACTTCAAGAATGGAATATTTCAAGTGATCCAGATTGGATACATGACATGTGTGAGAAGGAGCCTCAAAAAGTGCTTCTATTCAGATAAGATTTCAAAATGGTTTCTTGGTCAGTCTTGATGCAAACATAACGTCCCACTCCCTCTCCTCATGTAGAGGTCACCATGAATTACATGAACGAAGCTATTGCAGGCTTCAGGCCAACATTGTTGTTGTAAAACTAGGCTCTTGTTAATTGCTTGTCACTGACATTTGCATGCTATGTCCGTGCAAAGGAAACTGACATGAGCGAATACTAGTAATAGGTTATTTGTGTTTCTATTGTGATCAGTGAAACTATCAGAGTTTAGAGTTCCAAATGTCTTGTTGTACAAAGTGTGTTCATGTACATGTACATTGACTATACCTGATCATAACTGTGTGACATTGAACATCATTGCCCGGGGTAATCAATAATTGTGAGCAGATATTCTATCAAGTCTTAGATGGAAAAATTAATATGTTGCCTCAAGGTATTATTTGTTAGCATTATTGTCTGTGATAAGTGTTCCATGGATGATGATCAAAGTCTGTGTTTGCGAACATTTGAAGCCTTTAAGCTCAAATGCGAATTAAAGACAAATAAGTTTTAAAAGTGTATTGGACCTTTAAGGGACATCAGCTAAGCTCAAGAAAAAAACGTATAGAAAATTTCATTCTTTTGAACAATTGATTCGCCAATGAAATTGAATATGTGTTACAGTTTGCATGACGAGATTAGAATCCCCGACACAGTTAGACTATGAATAGAAATGATTCATGCTATTCAAAGGGAATGATATTGGATTATAGATTATGAATCGATGTTTACAGAACAGTCCAGGTTTGTGTTGTATTTGCCCAGCAAGAGGGAGGTGATTTTGTTCTGAAATATATGTATTTCTAGGTCACCTCTCACAGTTGTCATTACGTTTTTTTCCCTTTATAAATTGAAAAAAGGCCTACGAAGTTACATGTACAATTTAGCTTGTCTGCGGATTTTTCTGAAATACTGGCTAATGTCATGTGAGAAGCCCAATTTGAAAATCTTTTGTGTATTCATGTAGAAGTTTGCTAGCTCACGGCTGCCAAATGGCTGAAGGCAATGAAATGAGGGCCACAAAAGGCTGTTTTCACTGGTTCCTTATTATGAAATCCACTGCCACTTCTTGTGTTTTGAAATCCGTCCATTACAATAACTGTATCAAGCTTACTCGGACCACTTTCTGAGGGGCAGCGCAACAGAATATGGGACATGATTGCAGAGAACCGATTTTGACCTAGATCTTTTATGGGATATTCCCATTTAGACTTAGAGGTTTCTTCACTGTGTTAAGATAAAATGATCCATGAATGTTTATTTTGGTGAAGTGAATGTTTGTTAATAAGTATTGAGAATAAATTGTCAGTTAACCTCCTTTAAATTTTGTTCTTTCTGTCTTTTTGAGTGCTACCAATCACCTAGTGTCACTCGCTGGATGATTTACAGATGAAAAGGAGTCTCCACATATCTTGGGCACTCGCCAACTGTGGTCTGTGGTCTGGCCTGCAGATTGTGACATACATCACTGTTAGCGCAGTAGAGTGATGGGATGTTGTCTTTAGAGCAAGTTCATGCCAATGAATATCTCCGTTGCTTGGAAATGTCTTGGAACTGGTTGTCACATGTATGATGAAAAGTGTCTCCTACAAGGTTGCAGTCATCAGACTGCTTTTGTGTCCTTTGGGAAGGCTGTCAGTCGGGCATTGGCAATCTGGATTTGGGACGCAATGAGAAACTTCAGGATGTAAGCTTTCCTCACTAGGTACACGATGTATTTCTATCTGAGCATGGGCAGTAAGACATGGGCAGTCTCAGGAGAGGCAGTTGAGATGTAATTGGTGCAGGTATCTCAAGCAGGAAGACACTTTAAAGGATCCCAACACTAGCAAGAAACTGGCGTCTGGGAGTTGGACGACGGGTTGTGATGTCGAAAACATCCAGGAAGACATTGGTGGATTCGAGACATCAGTTTGTGACATCTTCATCACAAACCAAAGATCTTCATAATCAATCACCACAGATATGAACAGTAGAACAATAACTCTAGATTGAAAGACTATAAACATTTATTTATTATACATACATAACATAAATGCTCACAGCAAAGACGATAATACATTCTTTGCATTGTGATTGGGCTACCTTTTATTCTGCCCAGTCTTGGACATTGGCATCACATGCGGTCAACAAACTGTGAACATTATACAATGAAGTACACCATGTGTCATCAGGACACTTATTTACATCAGCCAGTCCCTCTGGTGGAATTGACGAGTGCAATGAACACAGACACAGACATCACACATTCCATTCCACCAATTAAAAGTGAAGACGGAGGACTGTTGTCAAAAGCTTGACAGGGGTTTCTGCAATTCGTTTTGTGTTGGCATGTCTGCAGACAAGTAGAAACAGTGACAGTGGAGTGGTGTCGCAATCCCTGATAAATGCATCATAGGTTGTGACAGGATTATATTTGTTGCATACATCTGTGCATCTATTTGATCAAAACTCAAATTTCAAATGTCAGAAACCCCAATACAAACGTTTGACAAGTATACAACCTTACATAGAGTCAACTATTATTGATCATGAACTGCAATATAGAGAGTATTACAAGTGTCAGAATTTACATGTTCAAGTGACGAAGCTTGTTCAATTCAAGAGAATGAAATGAGGGCACAAAAAGGAGATTTCTCACATCTTGTCATCAAGTAGATCTGTATCCACTCATTTCTGTTTCTGGCACCACTGGTTCTAGTTCTAGTCCAGTGCCAGAACAAGAGGGATTACCTTGGCTGATATCATTATTAGTGTGCGCAGATTAACTGCATCGATGAAGATAAGAAAGATAATATGCAAAGTTAAGTGTGCCACCCTCCCTACTGGGTAATGTCTGGTTGGCAACAATGACCCTCAAATACCTTTAACATTCATGAACTACAATGGTATATCTACAATGAACATTGAATGAATGCAAATTGGCGCAACGAGCCAGAAAAGCTAACGAGGAGCTAAATTTTGATGAAAGCATGGTTTATTTTACAGGTAATCTTTTGATTCAAATACAAATACTGGCTGCAATCAAAAAGCACATCCGATACTTGAAAATGGTGTCTATCAGTCAGAAGAGGGAATTTTTGAACGAGGAACCATTTCATAAATTCAACCTGTCAATATCAGACCACTTTACTTAGGAGGGGTTGAAGAAGATACACAACAGACCCACATAATGCCTCATTATTTTCACCAAATCATTGAGTAATTTCTTACCAACAATGAGACTCACAGTTAGATACCATAAACATACACAAATTCAAGAAAAAATATTGAGAAATCTGAATGCAAGCTGATTTTCAATTTTGGATGTTTCGATCAAAAGGAAGTTATAAGAATACCTTTTCCCATAAAACGAAAATCATGGAAAATTTTGCAAGGATCACAAAATTTGTATTTGGTGACCTGATAATAATGTTTGAGTGATATACATAATGATAAATTGTCTACCAAGTTTGTGGATATCCATTGGCATCACTCAACATCAACACAATTATTTCACAACCATGACACTGTGATTCAAAACCTGTAAAACCAAACCACCACTGGTCACCTTGCCTCCAATTACCAAGGGAAGCTAATCGAAACCTCCCAAGCAGCACAGAATGGATTATTTAGGAGAGCATGGTAGAATCATCTGTCTGCTACCAATGAATCTATACTCCAACAGACAACAATACAGTCTTTGTGACAGACAGACAAAAGAAACAGCCATTGAAGTTTCTGGTGAAATTTTTTCTGCTACTGTCTAATTTATGAACCTCAACAAGATACGATCCTCAGAATGAAAACCATTAAAAATTAGTTCACAAGTCTTTTATTGGGTGCCATTAGGAAGTGGGTTTCAAATCCTCATGACTGAAGTCCAGCTCGCAATGTGATGGGATGAACCTGCGTGTTGATACATGTACTTGTTTTCCTAGCAGGGACATTCTCTGGCGTTGGGATCGTGCCACCTGTTGATTCCTGCAAAATTGCTTTTTCCTGATCTGCCTGTAATTTGGTTTCCTGAGGGGTACAAGCAGGAGGCATCATCAAGCCGAGGCCTTTCTTTTTTGCACTGTCCTTTGCCATGTTGTAGTCACCAGAGTCAAAATATTTCATCTGGAAATGCAACGTAATGAACATCATGATAAAATACCACACTACGTTGTAAAAATTCAAGCCAGACTTCAGCAAGCATTGAGGGACTATTGAAAGAACCTTCAAAGTCGGCATTTGGTTCACTGAGATGCCGAGACATGTAAATATTATTGATTAAAGAAGTCTCTGGGAGCAATTTATGATATTATGTACTGATAACACCCTATGCTTTGTAACCATCGCCCTCAATTTAACTTACCCCTTTGTGAAGCCGTTTCTGTAACATAGTGGGCACAGCACGATTTTTATTAACACCTGGATATTTCTGTTTGAATTTTTCTTCTTCTGCTTTCATGACTTTCTGAGGCTAAAAAGAGAAAAACATTAATTACCATCTACAATGATGTCATCTGACTTAACATCAAAACATTTCAGTTCAAACGAAAGAAATCTTTTCGAAGAAGTTAGGGTGCTGACCACCTGGATGGAACGGAACAAAGGGTCAGAGAGTGGTTATGATATTGTCCAAAGTAGGCTCAGGCTCGTATTCTTGGTTCATCTTTGTCAAAAAGGTCAATTGTCTTTATTTGATATAATAATGGCAACAACAACAATCACAATCATCAATGTGATTGTTTGTAAACATCAATCTACAATCTCACAAAAAAATAAAAATGCAGGCTGGTCGCTAGGTGCTCCTCTCACATCAGGAAAGAGGCGAGTTATAACCGCTGCAATATTACCCATGTCCACAATTGGTACATGCAAGAACTGCATTTGGCATGGTAAAGAATGAATGATTCTAAAAATAGCTGCCAGATGCAAATGCATTGTGAAATTTGTGTACATTTTCTTTTTCAGTCCACATTAAAATTTCAAAATATTTTGAACATCTGAGCAACGCACATCCTTTGTTTCTGGGTCCTCGTCTTCTGCTATCTTTTCTATAGGTGAACTCCGCTCCTCTAGTGATGCCATATTCTGTTGGAATGAGTAATAAAGCGATGTTTTATGCCCTGACAGAGAAAAATTCGAGCAAGATGGAGAGAGTGACGTCACGCAAAAGTTGCCGGGCTTGTATAAATTGAGTAATCGCCGTAAAAACGGGCCACCTAAAAGCCAATCTCAATTAAATTGAATAATTGCTACCAAGATTTGTACTAAACTTATATCAAACGAATGTAATATTTGCGAGTAAAAGAATGCATCAAGTTTGCTTTTGAACGCATTGAAGTGAAATCCAAAGGGTTCGTTCCGGCAAAGGTTTTCGTTTTCTGCCGCATTTTATATTAGGTGCGAATTCCACGAATGGCAACTTGTAGAATATTTTGTCCGTGCCTGCGATTTCAAAATGTCGCTGTCAGAACCGGCTTTTTTCAGAATTTTGCTATAAAATCACTTTTTCCAAAGAATCTGAATCATAATGACACCTGAAACGAAATTATTTGCGATCCTTGGATGGATATCTACAATATTTGTTGTGGGTGTTTGTCTCTTTACCCAAGGGTTTTTGCTCCAAAGGCTTGTGATTAAGCAAAACAGTATATGTCCAACTGATTTTATTCACATATCTGACGAACATGGCTTGGACGGTTGTTGGATGCATGCCAGATTCAAAAAAGCAGTTATCATAATAATTGATGCACTTCGCTATGACTTTGTCAAGTACAACTCAAGCCTCCCTGAAAATAATGCTCTCCCTTTCCAAAATAAACTTCCATTTATTCACGACTTGATGAAGGAGTCGCCACAAAATGGCCGGCTGTACAAGTTTATTGCAGATCCACCTACAACAACTATGCAGAGAATTCTTGGCATGACCACGGGCAGTTTTCCAACTTTTATTGATGTTGGTGCTAATTTTGCTAGTTCTGAAATCCATGAAGACAACTTCGTAGACCAGTTAGTAAAGAATGGAAAGAAAATCACATTCATGGGTGATGATACATGGCTTGGACTTTTCCCAAACAGATTTAGAAAGCAGTTTCCATTCCCATCATTCAATGTAAAAGACTTGCATACGGTTGATAATGGGGTTTTGACCCATCTTGTTCCGGAGTTGAACAACCATGATTGGGATGTTCTGATTGCTCATTTTCTGGGAGTGGATCATTGTGGCCATCGCTATGGACCATATCATCCTGCAATGGCTGAAAAACTGAATCAGATGGACCAAATGCTGAGGTAATTGAAATTTAAACGAGCTGTCTTAGAATGAAATAACGTTCAATTTTAGCATAAACTACTAGACATGACAGAAGAGCAGATTTTCTTTTGCGTAATCCTTTTTTCCTGATGATATTGATAAGCTTGCTGCTCTGAGAACTGCGACATTGTTGAGTTGCTTAAATTTGTGATGGATGAATCCCAGGCATTGCGTTTCAGTCTTACTCTTAGACCTAACCTGTACAAGACATTGTGAATCAACAAGATATCTTTCTTACGATGTTGACGTTATGACAATCGGTGCTTATACAATCAAACTTGAAAATTCTCATTGCCAGGGATGTGGTGAAGAGATTGGATGGTGACACTGTGTTGTTTGTCCTTGGTGACCATGGCATGACAAGAACTGGAGATCATGGAGGAGATAGTAGGGATGAGTTGGATGCAGCACTCTTCATCTACAGCAAGTCAATGCTCACCAATTCACCACTTTTAAAGGTAAACCTATGGGATGTAACAGATTGGGTGGTTATTTTCACCTCTGTTTGAAAGCTGACTCCAATTTGATAGAGACAAAGATGTCAACTCTCTTATACTTCTATCTTTCTTTGATCTTTGTCTAGTAATGAGTTATTGTTTGTTTGTATTTAGGTGATGGTGAAGGAAGGGACCAGTTTCATTTGAACCCTACTTAATTCACATTTTATTTTCAGGAGCCTGCTCTGAGCCAAGTGGATCTTGTACCTACGTTGTCACTGCTACTGGGAATACCTATACCATTTTCAAACCTTGGGGTTGTGATACCAGAAATGTTCAACCACTGCCCATGGAAATCCAAGAATAGTCCAATACAGCAGGCGTATCATACCGTGAAATCACTTCATCTCAATGCTCATCAAATCAAAGCTTACTTGGAATCATATCGCAGACGATCTGCTGAGTTCCCAACATACCAGTATCAAGAACTCAGTCTATTATTTTCTCAGGTGGAGTCAGACCTACAGCACTTAGTTACACAGTTGGTACAAAGTGGAGATGAAAGAGGCATGCTGATCAAACTTCAAAGCGTTCAGGATCGATATGTGCGATATCTTTCTGGGGCAAAGGAAATGTGCAGGAATATTTGGGCCAAGTTTGATGAGAAAACCATTCTGTTGGGTATAATGACAGTCCTCATTGGTATTTGTACCATGATCAGTCTGTTTTCATCTGGTCATGACGTGGAGGAGCAGATTCCAAGGCATTTCTATTGTTCATTTGGCCTGGTGCTGCTAATTGGCCTGATTTACGTCATCCGAGACAGCGATCCCTTATTTATTGTCTTCGGGGCCTCATTCTTCGGCACAGGGATCGTCATGGTGACCATGAATAAGAAAAGGTTAATGAGTGAACTGAACATTTCAATGCTGGTGTCATCCGTGGTTTCAATTGATGCATTTGCTATAGTTTGTGTCTTCTTCAGTGCAATAGCAGTATTTTCTAACAGCTTTCTTGTGTATGAGGACCAAACAACTGCTTTCCTCTTACTCAGTCTAGTATTTGTCGTTGTCGCCTCTGTAGTCAGAAATATGCTTATCAGTGGTGCAGATTCACAGAAAAAGACAAAAAGTGTGGCATTTGACATTGGGAGGTATTTCACGTCACCAGCATTTTTGACTCTGAGTATTTTATTTATGTTTTGTCTCTCACTACGCCTGTCGGCAATATTCCGCATCTGTCGTGAAGAACAGTGGACATGCATTCCAACAAGTTTCTCGAAATCATTATCTGCCCTGGCTGATCTCGATACAAGCGTCAAGAATATGCGGTATTTCATGACAGCAGTTGCCACCTCTCTTGTCCCCACAATAGTATACAGTCTGTGTCGATACAATGGCAATCTTAACGGATTTTCACCAGGAGTCATTTGTCTGAGATATGTTGTGCCACTCACAACAGTCTGTACATGCCTTCACTGGGCACTTCATGCTATGCCACCTAAAGTGTTGGATTCACTTCCAGCCTGGCAGCAGATAGGATTTGCCAGGCTAGTGTTTGTACTGTGCCTCATAAGCATCATCACTGCAGTAGTTAAACCACTGTGTATTTACTTAATAGAACGAGACAATGACTCGGGTTACCTTAATATCGGTGCATCAAGAAATAACATTGTTCCAAAAGTCTACAACCACTTAAAGCTAAGAATCAGAAAACACTTGGAATCTGGGAACTCCAGAGGTGAGAAACCACCGATGGTTTATGGATTAGGAACGGTGTATTCCACCAGCCAGATCCTTCTCACCATAGCCTTTGTGCAGCTGTTTACCATCCTTCTCACTGAAAGCCTTGCTCCAAGTGCCTTCCTAGCTGTCATCTGCCAAGGCCTCACACTGGAGCTGTTTGCTGTCTACACCCATTGGAATTCTGGTAGGTATTCAGTTGATCATTGTGGGCCATTTTCTTTCCAGACATTAGGGGATGCTGCCACATCTTGAGATCCGTACCATATTGATGACTGTCAAGAATGTAGTTCATTCTGCAGAAGAGAGCAACTGTCCTGTTGCTTCCAATCCGATATTGTCTAATAGATCATGTATGCTGAGGTGTCTGCCAAGAGTGTTATGTTAGCCTGTATCTGGTGCATGCCTAGAGAAGTAGAATCCAGTGTACCAGGTCTTTTTGCTTGAGTGGATTGGTGACTGAGTGTTTGCTTCATATTTCAGATGCCCAAGGCTCCGTCCCATGGTTCATGACAGTGATCTGGGGTTACATGTCTTCTCAGTTCTTCTACAACACAGGCCACCAGCCCACCCTTCCCACTCTACAGTGGGAGTCTGCCTTTGTTGGTTTCCACGGTGATCATCCAAGCAACATCATCCCTGCTGTCCTGATGACGATCAATACATTTGGCTCTCAGATCATGTTTACCGTTGCCTTGCCATTGGTCGTGTTCTGGCCATTTGTAGGAGGACGTTTTGTATTCATGTTCCAGGTAATTGCTGTCAACTTTATGCTGTAATGAACATTGATGGTTAAGTAATCTAGAGTAAACATAGCGAATCTTTTGAAGACGCCCTTCATATTGACAAACACTCTCCTTATAATAACTAGATGTCTGTGTTAAGTTTAAATGAAACAAGGCCTATATAGTCCAGTGATGCTATGATTCCCAGATTCACAAAATATTTGCCACAGCACAGTTGGACTTGTTTCTGGTCGATGATTTATTCTTGTCCTTTCAGAAGCGTGATGATGACAGTCAAGAGAAGAAGGGAGAGTTTGTCCTGAATGAAAAGCCGGATGTTCTGCGACACACGCTTTTCAGAGTCATTGTTGGTTACCTGTTGTACCATTCCATTAAGGTAAGCTGATACACAACACGGGCCTTCATACTCATAGCTTGTATGTTATAAAGCGCCCTGCAAAAAGCGCCTTACAGAGGCTGAAATATAGAATTGAATTATCAAAGTAAACCTGACATGCTGTTGGAGGTCAATAAGCTGCACAAACAGCACTTGCCAAGGATGACTGAGGAGGAACAAGACTAGGACTCTTTGCTTGGGTTGTGACGCATGCCTCTCCCTTCCAATGACACCACAGTGCTGAGAAGTCTCTCTGATGATCTGTTGTGTTGAAATATTGACAGATCTCACTCATCTCTTTTCAGCTCCTTGCCTCCATGTGCTCTGCTGCCCTCCTTCGAAGACATCTAATGGTCTGGAAGATATTCGCTCCAAAGTTCATATTTGAAGGAGCGTCATTCATGGTTGTGAATGTGACTTGTGTTCTTGTCTTTCTGTTTGTGATGAGGGTGGACTCTGTACTCACATCATGGGTGGAGGCACTGTGCCGCAAGCAAAAGTCTAGTTAGTTGATAGAATCTATATTCATATCAGTTGCAGAGTATGAGGTATGCGTATATAATGGAAACAGTAGATTCAGGCTCCTTATTTTAGGATTATGATAGTTAGCATGTAGAAGTTCCCCCCTTCATCCAGGGGCGAGGTTTTACTTGAATGTGAACTTGTGTGTCCATGGGTCCATATAGTATGTACATGTAGCTGAGATAGATAGTTTTGAAAGATGAGACATTTTCGGAAGAAAAAGATGTTTGCCTGTGTTTTGAAGTGATTTCTAGTAGTGACAGTCTTTGATAAAATAAAATGGTTTTCATATCATTAAATACTTCTGTTCTTCATTACACAATGCTTTTGCGGTACCTTCCCCTCAAACTGCTCAGCCTGGTTGTGACTGCTGTCTCTATTTTTGTTGATGACATTGATGTCCGCTCCTGAAAGTTTCCTCTTTGAGGAATGACTGTCTGAGATGTCACCCAGCATACCAATGCTCCAGACGGTGTCTTTCACTTGCAACATAGTAGTTCTGTTGCCATTACTGGTCATAAAATGAAGTGTAGATGTGCAGCCTCCTGGAAGAGATGGTCTCTCATGCCCCTGTTTGTGAAAAGCTGTTTCAACATGATGGACACTCCAACCTTCCCTCGTCTCTTCCTTCAAATATGTGGAGAGCGACACGATCCCTGACAAGTACTCATACTCAAGAAGCGGATACGTAACTGTCTTACAGATGTTCTTGTCCGACAACTGTAAGAGATGCCTGCTGTGTAAACCTGTAATCAAACAATCTCCCAAATCTTCACCCTTGATTGTAATGATGTGGGTATCCAACTCATCTTCGGAGACCTGCCCCCATGATTGGGGCTCTCAGAATAGAGTTGTTGCTTGTCTAGCACTTGAACTACACCAGGAGCGAGTATTCAAGAGTGCAGTTTGCAATATAGGAGCCACTCCCAAAGATGTTTGTGACAAGCTTGGCCCCTCAGGCCAGACTTTTAGGTCTTGAAGCCTTCAGTGAAACTTTAATGGTC
Organism: Lineus longissimus; assembly: GCF_910592395.1. Lineage (NCBI taxonomy): Eukaryota > Metazoa > Nemertea > Pilidiophora > Heteronemertea > Lineidae > Lineus > Lineus longissimus. Next base: position 28,292,851 of record NC_088309.1, on the reverse strand, counting down.
GCTGGAGCGGACGCCTCTAGCATTATGTGGTCTACAAGTCAACTTGTGCACCTATTCAATAGGAGTCTGCGGTAATCTTAGACGAGCTTGTTTATATGATATATCCTTCCACACGGAGCTGGCAGGAGACTCAGTATGGAAGACAAGCAGCACAGTGAAAGAAGAACACAAGATGAGAGCTCCTTATGAAATTGCTTTTATCACTAAAAACTTAAATTACATACATTAAGTTACAATGTGTGGAGGTATAAACAATAGTCTAGTTTATCAACACGTGGTTGTAAAGTGAGATGTTTGGGATGCACAACTGGTCTTTTTGATACTTTCAGCAAGGGAGACAAGTCCAACAATGGAGACAGCAACAAAAAAACATATACAGCCCGAGACATGCAACATTTCAACGGTGATTTTCAACATGATGGCTAATATGTGATTCAACAAGTCTGGTTTTGAATGACAGAAAGGTACATCCATCTTATGATGCAGATAACAACATTTGCAAAAGGACAATAGACCAGTTATAACGCTGAAGTTGATCATTCATGTAGTTTAAAATGACTGTTGTTGTTCTCCAGTAAACAACTGATATGCTTTTAAATAAGATACCTACAGGTCAAACAAACAATGTATTACTTCAGTAGACATTAACCTAACAAGACAAACAAGTTGCGAAATCTCCAGAAAATAGACTTTTACAAGATGAAATGTACATTCAGCTATCAAGATCCACTCAAGATAGTTTCCTGCATGTCCTCTGTGTGAAACGAGAACAGTTGAAAGGAATTCTGCTCAAAAGTGTGAGGGAAATTAATTTTTTTCTCAGCATGTGGTGACAGCAGTGATGTTTGCAAGATGAGTTATGGAAGTTAAAATAATCAACTTAAACCAAGTGGAGCTTGTTTTCTAGATTTCCAAATATTGCACACAGTTCTCTTTGCATCTCCAAGGCAGATGTAACTGAACAAACTTCTACATGAAACATGCACAGATTCGAGGATTATTCCACATCTGACCGTAATCTCTAATGCACATATCCATCAGTACAGCAGGAGTTTACCTCCTGCCATACCTGCATACTGTCACTTTCTAATTTCAACACAATACGCTGACAACATAACCATACATTTTCCCCACACAACTTACACATCTACATGGGGCTTCATCAATCTATCCTCTGACTGCTCTAGTCAATAATTTATAAATATATAAATGGTGAAATAAATATGGCAGAAAAGCTAGACATTCTTCACTGTACAACAATAAACATCTCGTATAAAAATTACCAGTGCCAAGAGTATCTCTCTTAATATATACAACACTTATGAAATCCTTCAAGACCATTCAGATTCAATAGAGAAAACATCACTAAAGAGATACATGTAATAGTCTCAATATTTGACTTTTATCATTATAACATGATTCAGTGCACTTCAAAATGTTATCGTTCTCCACATCACACATTATAAGACACCTTAAAGAACACAAATCTGATAACATTCCATGCGTCTACCTTGAAATTCATTCCTCAATTCAAGAATCTTCCAATCCCCCCCTCCCAACCCCTGGTCTCGGGGTCTAGAATGACCAAATGAAGTAAACAAGCCAGACAGCAACACGTATGGATTACCTTCCAAATTGATTCATGATTCGAAATTTGCAACGGCTGCAGCAACATTTGGTAAAAATATTCTGAAATTGATCAGGCTGCAATAGACAAACTGGTTTTGAAAGTTTGAAATTGTTCATTTTACGAGACACACCATGACTCACGGTGTAGGCCTCTACATTCCAGCCTCTCCTTTTCTTCCAACTGAACCATGAGAGCAATATGATCCTCCTATCTGTCAGTCCATGATAGACCACCTCTACATAACTTATAGCTGATACTTTATGGCTATGTACATTGAGTCTTTATCTTATGCTATAAAATACCACTTGTGACTGATGGAGCGGTGAGATGGAGAGGACACTGACCTTCTGTCCACTGAAATAACAACAACCAAGATAACATGGTTAGCATGATTACAGTTATCAACAAGAAATGCAAGAGCATCAGTAGTTATTACACACAATGGCAAACAAACATCTTCCTTCTCGCAAGAGCATATTATGATAAATACAGTTTACAGTCCGACACTTCACAAGACTCCATTGCAAGAACTGAATCACCACTCAAACTCCCTCAGAGGCAGTACTGCCGATACCTAACACTGTACCTGGTCGCATGTTCTACAATTCTACCTACATTTATCATTTCTATGAGAATATTTGAATTCATAATGAACTGAATAGTTACCTGTATGAGATTGTGCTCCGATTGTTGTGAGGCTTGGAAATGGTCCTTCAGTAGAGACTGAGAGAAGCTGTCGTGCATCCTGAGGCCTTCATTTGCCTGGACAGGATCACCGCATATCCGGTACAGATCTGCAAGGGGACAGAATACAAGCATAAACCCCTACACTTTCATTATGAATACATGCACGACAACTTTGGTCCATTTTCATACAGTTCTTAGACTATCACTATCTATCAACTTCTGAAATATACTGTGGATCAGAATAGTGTATAAGGGAGTCGAGTCAGTACACAGCATGATGATAGGTATCTCCTCATCATCATCACAGTAGAAGACCCAAATAAACCTTGAATGTGTACTTGAAATATGAGGTTGATATAGCCACGTACCTTTTAGCAAAGCTGACGCCCAGAGTTGAATGTGAACATCGGGTATTTTACTGGCCAACTGCATAGATGGCGTTACCATGTTCATGGCTTCCTGGAAACGATAAAACATCGGTCAGTTACAAACAGAATGAAAAAGAGGAACATCAAAGGTTGTCGTATTAACCGGACTCAGAGAGTCGATATTTACACTCATTACTGCAATGGTATATGAGGCAAAAACCTCCAACTACACATAACTGTTTTCATACATGTTGTATTCTCCTAATGAATCCAAAAGTCCCCAAGAGTCAAGAGTCCCCCACATTGGATTTCCTCATCATTAGGCACCAAATATTTCTAAATCCGAAAACACCCATTTTTCCAATTCTCCCCGGTCACTTACAGTGCTGTTCCCTAACGATAGGAATATGTGTCCCAGTAAGACCAATGAACACGAGGTTAACCGGTTAAGATCTTCTGCGTTGGCCATCTTTAATGTTTCCCTGAGGTAACGCCTGCAATATGAACATCAATATGCTTAGAACAGAACACATCACAAAGCTTTTTTTAATTCATACTTTTATCATTACTGAAGACAAGTGTGTGAAAGACTGAACCCATGAGAAATCAAAGGAAATCATATTTTTGCAGAAAATATATCATCAGTTGTGGTTCAGAATAGCGTATAATGCCATCAGTGTACATCAAGATATTCATTTCTCCTCATCACCACAGTCAAGATCCCTAAAGACTATTAGTCTAATAAAGTGAAGGAGTGTAACTTACTTTGCTTCATTGTATCTGGCTTGAAAGAAGGACTGTAATCCTCGCACATAATAAGCTGATGCTTTCAGAGTGTATGAACTGGAATAAAATCAAATGGGAGACAATAAATTATCTACTCGATGATCTATCTAACTGGGTAATCTCTCAGCCCTTCGATAATCGAGTCAACTTTGTGGTTCAGAATAGCGTATAAAACAATCACAGAATATCCTCTATAGTTTTGTCCTCATCACCAAAAAAGAGTTAGGTCTCGTAACTGGGGAGTATCATGATCATCATCAGCCATAAAAACTGGACAATCTTTTTCAGCTTTCAAAAGAAACAGCGTCAAAGGATGCAAATGATGTGTCAGCAGAGAACTTACACCAATGGGAAAACAGGTGATCAAAAGTCTCCCTTACCTAGTGTGTAACCTTTCTGGGTCGATCCTCTCTAACAGCTGTACAAGATCTGCCTGTCGACTGGTTCTTAAATATACTATTGCTAAATTGAGGTTTACAAATGTCCATAAGTCTGGTTCTCGGGATAATCGTATGGCTGATGTAAACTGAGCTTCTGCTGCATCCATGCAGTTCATTGACATTGCGTAGAGACCCTGGAAAAGATGGAGATCAGGTAAAATTAAAGACAAGTTTAGTGCTGAAACGAATAGACAACAACTCAGGTTGATCAGAATCACATATTCAATTGAGACTTTGAAATAGAACACCTCATTGCTGACACAGCGATATCGATCTGAGAACTGCTGATGTTGCCAGGGCTGAACTTACACAACCAAACGAAAGAATGAATCATTTTGTCTAAATGGTTAAAATCTATTGCTAACAATAAGCCTATTCAGCACCAGGACAATGTGACACTAACAATACCATCACTGAACATGTCAACACTTACAAGAAGAGTATGCAACTGTGCACCATGGGTTTGTAGAAGTACTGGACTCTGTTGACATAAATGGCAGGCTTGACAAATCTGAAGAAAAAAATCAATGATAAGAGTAAAATTAGACTTCATAACTGCAGAATGACCTAAACATGTATGTTCACTATACCTAACTGGTTCAGAACAGTTTATAAAACAATTCTATGCTCATCATCAGTTCAATATTCTTGAAGATAGAAAGGGTCAATCATTCGGATTAAATGATCAACTAGAGGAGCACCTATTTCCTCCAAACAACATCTCCTCCTTAATCGAGATGTGTCCAGTACCTCATGAATAGACATACTCTAAACTTTACACCTGATACACCTTACCTCTTGAATGGCAGAAGTTTTATTTCCCATGATGAGTCGGCACATAATGATGTGTTCTAATAAGATCAGTTGGAAAGTTGAGAGTAACGGACTGGAGTCCAACACTGGAAGAAACAGAAAAGATCTCCAATGACAGACAGAACATTTATTAATATCATCATCCTCATTCCAATCATTACTATCAGACTGTACAACAAGAGAGTACCCAGTACCAAATAACATACCGGACAAGAACATCTAGCTCTTGATGTATATATTGATTATTATGAAATTGTCCTGGTCAGCAAACAGTCAGATGCAAGGTGTGCATCAAAGCACATCATTGATATTATAACCTGGTTACTTGACAGACACACCTGCAGCTATAAATACAACAGAGCTATGACATTGAATAAATGGGCATCATGGCTGAGACAAACTATATTGCCAGGTAGACTTATAGCTTTCACTACTTACTTTTCAGTTTTTCAATTTGCATAAGTGCCTTGTCTGTGTATTTCTGTGCCTTGTCCATGTAGCCAGCTTGCATGGAATGCATCACTGTTACCTGTTGGAATAGACGTATCTCATTAATGAAGACCCCAAATCTTTAGGACAACAACTTCTAAAGATTCAACAGTGGAACAGACATTGCATGAATAACAAGACACTAGGCTCCAGTCAAAAGGAGAACTTACCAGATAGACTAAGACACACATATGTTCTTTAGGCAGCCACTGAAAGAGATCAGCTTGTGCAGCGTTGACCGGCTCATCATCTCGATCAGCACAGATGGAGTATTCCCCGTCATCTGAATGCAGTGAAGTGATTGCTTGAATACTCTGCTGTAGCTGCTTCAGTGAGGGCTTCACACTCTTCACCTGCCCAGCCATCAGGAAGTGGCAAACTTGTAGCACCAAGAAATACACTTTTAGAGATTCCTTCCAACCCTGGTGACCAGTCCAGTTCTCGATTAACGATCCGGCCAACGACAAGACTTGGTGAACTTCAGGCAGTTTCTTGTCAATGAGAAGCAACTGTCAATGAAAAGGAAGCAATCATTATAAGATTTGTTCAGCTATAACTGCTGTAGTAATCCAGCTCTAGAATAGAACTGGGCGAAAAGCATATTATCAGAAACTGACTGGATAATGTCACAAACTTGTTGAAATAACACTAGAGGAATGTAAACACGTCATTGACAAGGAAGACAAGACTCTACTCTTAGTACTCACCATCCCCTTTCCAAGTAAGAACAGCACCCTGGTGTGCTCTGCCCTTTTCACCCGTGCAAATTCAGATCCCATGCCAAGCAGGTCACATGCTGACACACAATCCCGCTCCAGCGTAAAGATTTGCTAGAAGAAAACACATTTTGTTACTACTTCTTCTTCTTCAACATTCGCTCTGCACTTGGAGGTGATTTTCTCCAGGGAGTATTCCTCCTCCAAGGCGGGATGAGCGTTTATGCGTGCCACTACGATTATGCCCCAATTGGGTTTGTTGGCCTAGTAAATTCGACTTCAGAGAGAGGTTGAGTCCACGCAAGCTACTCATGTTTCTCACTTGGTGGGGTCTTTAACCTGCCCTGGCATAGACACCAGATACAAGGAACTTCAGTTTTAAGTCTCATTTGAAGGACTGTGAAGAGCCAGGAATGGTCATGAATTGATGAGGGAGTCCAGGATCACCAGCAAGAATGGCATTTGGGAGTGACCTCGTTTGTGGACAAGTTCCCCACCCCCAAGATACTTACTGCCAGCTGCAGCAGGAGTCGGCAATGCCAATAGGGCGAGTTCTGGGAGGTCCCAATGGCCTTTCTCAATATAGCCTTGACTTGGTTTACTTGGCCCTGAAACAAGGATGCACAATTATAAAAGATTATTGACTGAGACAAGAATTTCAAACATGCCATCTTTTATTGTCTTGCCATCTTGGCATGCAACTGACAAACTGAAGACGTTAGCGATTCCTGCAGAAAGGGTGGGCTGACTTCGGACAATACCATAAGCCACTGTGACACTTTGTTCCAGGTGAAACACATGACTAGTCGGCGCCCAAACTAACTTCTTCGAAAAGGTTGATAAGGTACTCACCGTCTTTTCAAATATCTGTGCCAGCAAACTCGCAGCCTCGAATTTGACTTCATCCAGGGATGGCGTCTGAGTTTAGGGTTAAGGATAATCTTACTCAATTTCGCGCACTGGCCATAGACGGTCTACCTAATGCGCGTCCGGAACAATTTGTGCGTCCGGAGCGCGTCCGGAAGAGAAAGTGCGCGTCCGGAACAATTTCCTATGTAAATATGAACCTAATGTTGCATTAGATGGCTTAAATAGCATTTTAATTCCATGTAGAGAAAATAAAATTGGAAAAAATCTCCTTGGTGACTTTGTATTTTACAATTTTCAGCGGGGTGATTTGGGTGTCACACAGCCATCAAATCCCAGTTTACTGACGTTTCTCCTCAACAAATTGTTGTTGCAGTTGCAGAATTTCGATAGTAGCCGTGTTGTAATGGATTAGACTGGTATCTGGTGTCTCAGCACATGGAATGAATTTTGTTGACCCCCTTCCCCCGCCCCCCTCGATCCCCTCCCCTCCCCCTAAAGCGCAAATTGGCTTCACAATAATTGCTATTGCCCCTTATCCCACGGCACGCAAAGACAAACTCATACCGACTTAGACGACCACAACAGGAGAAGGCGCGTAAGGAAGTTGGGATATGAGTATGGCATTAGTAATTAACCACCTCGCTGAAAATTGTAAAATACAAGTCAACAAAAAGATTTTTTTCAATTTTATTTTCTCTACATGGAATTAAAATGCTATTTAAGCCATCTAATGCAACAATAGGTTCATATTTACATAGGAAATTGTTCCGGACGCGCACTTTCTCTTCCGGACGCGCTCCGGACGCGCAAACAGAGTTCCGGACGCACATTAGGTGGACCCGCCATAGATGCTGTGCAAAGTCTCTTTCATCTTTTCAATGCAAAACCTGTTGGCTCGGTCTGTCAATAAGATACTTCATACTGACATACTTGTCTCTTGTGGAGAGAGGTGGCTGTATTTCGCATTACAATAACATATAATGGCACAATAAACAAAAAAACCACAGGGCGCACCTTCATTCAGTGATTCACTGGTGCGAGGATCTAGCTGGTTCCCAGTGTGGTGAGAAGTGCAACAAACTTAAGGTAGAGGCAGTTCTGTGTATGCCTTCTGCATACCTGCCTCTGGGTTCTGTCACGTGTATGTTGGTATTGTTTGGGGGCTGTGTTGTGGCTTGTGCATCCACCGGCATCAACACAACATCTTTCGATAAACGTCAAAAAAGGATACTGTGTGGGAAAGATTCCACTGAAAATCACAAAAATAAGAAGATCAGAATAGTGATGATTATCAACCAAAATAATGGTAGCAAAGGATAATGGCATAAAATGAGGAATGAATCGTGCTGAAACTCACCGCTTTCTCCAAATGAGTCCTGGACAAGTCAATATTTTTGGTGTGTGTGAAGAGAATGCCTCCCAATTGTAGGTGTGTTCTGGCCTCAATTCGTGGGGGAGGCTTGAAATTGAAGATGGTTTGCAGACAGTGAATACATAGCTTTATGTTGGGAGGATTAGATGTCATAAAGTTCTCTGCAAGGCCCAGTAAGGACAAATAATACGAATCAGAATGTGTCACTGTCGCCATTTTGCTTTCTTCCCGCTGGAGCTTTTCCGCGAAGAAGCCAGAAGTACGGACCGAATAAATCAATACTTCTGTCTTTGACTCTGCTGTCACACTTCAACCATATTGTACACAATCGAGAATTCCAACTCTTTCCTACGCCTATTTCATGTATTTTGTTCCAAAATCGAGATTCTAGTTTTAAATCAGATAACGTTGATAATGTTATTGTGATTGGATATATTTGGATAGTATTGCAAAATTGGCTATATATTTGTATGGCGGCAGGATAAACTCTGCAGAAGTAACCAGTCAAAAATTCATGCGCTTAAAGCGGGGATTTAACAGAGTTAAAAGAGAACCGATCCCCAGAGAGTGCGCTAGGTTAGTATCCGGTCGTTTCGCCCCTGACCTTTTCGCCCCAGGCGTTCCGCTTCAAAGGTCGTCCACAGGGCTCAAAATCTGGGTCACGCAATGGGGATCGTCAAAACGGGGATTGTATTGCTCATCGGCTCCTTTTGGGGCTCGATCGTGCTTTTACGAAGCATCTTTCTGATATTCACAGATCGTGCAAAGTTTCTAGCGTTTCGCGTTCGTGAGACACCGCCTTCATGTTTGAGTGACAACGATATATGGAAGCATGATTCTATCAAGTTGAAGGCAAGTAGTTAAAGTTGTCCGAAATTATATATTTCTTATATACTGCATTTTGTTTAGCGTTGTTTACCTCGATTACTGTTCCTTGGCCGTGTGATGGGGACGACCCTTGCACACCAGGCGGGGAAACCACTGCTGGGCCCAAACAAACCTAAATAAAGGATGTTGAAATGGCTGCTGACTGACATATGTAGACAGGAGTAGTGTAGAGCTATTTACCGGAAGGCCTACCTGCCAGATTTCTGGTGCTGGTGCATTGATCGTGATTGTGGTGTGACTGTGACTTACTTCACTACTGCGATTAAAACGTGCGTACAGTAGTGTGTCTGAACTTGCTCTGTCTATGTTACATCTATCTCCTGTCTTCCTGCTTCAGGATGTGAAGATCCACTATGTCTCTGCTGGGGATCCAAACAAGCCATTGATGTTGTTCTTGCATGGCTTCCCCGAGTTCTGGTTTTCTTGGAGGTACCAACTAAGGGAGTTCTGTAAGGATTACAGGTGAGTTTAACTGGCTTCAAAATATCATAACTACATTGTGACTTTGAATAGGATCGATTGATAATGGTATGTGTACTGTAAAAAGTGAAAATGAAAATACAGACACTGTGACCCCGTTCATTTTCACGAGAACAAAACTATCTCACTTATTGTCATTATCAATACAGTGTAAACACAAGTTATCACTTTTAATGTATTTGTGTCAACATTTCTGATGACTCAATCCTAGCAGGGACCCACTAAAGGTTGTCTAGACTTGAAGTGTTTTGTTTTGAATGAATTTGAACAGGTTCAATTGACCAGATGGGGTATTGACTTTATAATACCTTTTGTGTGAATAGTTAGAATACACCAAATGCACCAAACTTTACGATCTTGGTGTCCCTAGTTTCCCTTCATCACAAGTTGCTCAAGCTGAGCAAAAGTCATGAATTTATTGCATGATATTCCAAATGATCTCATTTTTCTCCAGATGTATTGCTATAGACATGCGAGGGTTTGGCGACTCGGATAAACCCAGCGGGATGCATCATTATGAGATGGGAAAGCTTACTACTGACGTGAAGGATGTCATTGAAGGCCTTGGTAAGGAAACTCCTCCCTTCACTCGGTGTAAGAACAACAAGATATGTTTTACGGTGAAGACAACCCATTTGTGTCGTAAATCACTGGAAACGCCCGATTCCCCTGATTCTGCAGGATGTTAAATCGGGCATTTTATTTCTTTAAATAAATCATAAGCGTCGCATTTGCTCCTAGCTCTGTTCACCATCCCAAATGGCAATATTGCCAATTGGGCCGGACAATCACGAAAATCCCCGAATATTATACATTTCTTCCTGAATAATTCTTACAATGACCATTCTCCCATGAAAGACAGTTGCTTACGTTACACAAAAATAAAAAAAAACCGAGGGTCAACCATTGAACTTTTGAGATATGTTGAATTTTGCACAAATCAGCGAAAAACGCAGCAACTGGCACTGGACAGCATTTCAACACGTGGCCGACGCACATCCTAAGTTCAGTGTACACATACGTCGGCAACAACAGTAAATGCGTAGTTTCTTGTTAGCCGCCTGCTGAATAGTGCTCTAGGTTTCAAAAACTCCAAAAAAACATGTCTTTGTCAAAACAACTGCTGAATCAACACTGACATTCTGTGAGGACCGAGAAAGCAATGATTTTAGGAACTACGGTTAGGGCTTCGCCGCGCATCAATACAAAAAAAGTCCCTAATGAGACCTAAATACAAAAATATCCAAGAAAAGCTCGGGTTAATTTGTACTGGTGGCCATATTACCCTTGCTCCTTTCTAGGTTATAAGGCATGTACCCTTGTCGCCCATGACTGGGGTGCAGCAGTTGCATGGAGCTTTGCCTATGAGCATGCAGACCTGGTAGACAAGTTGATCATACTCAATGTGCCACATTCCAGAGCCCGCCATGATAATTTTAGCTTCAAGCAGTTCTTGGCATCATGGTATGTGTGTTCCTTTAGTGGAAGCTTGAGAATGAGATGGAGTAAAGTTCTATATGATTGTATTCTCTTGGCCTGTTGGAAAATTCTGATTAATAAGAATATATTCCATAATCATACAGAACTGTCAGGGCTGTTTTGAGGAAGGCAGTGGGCAAGAGCTGGGGGTCCAGTCGGTGGCCTTCAGAAAAATATATGTATGACAAGCCCTGTATAGTTTTGCTAATATGCACGATAAAGTACTTGGTGCGGTTTGAGAGATAAAATGTTTGTCGAATCAGTACAAAGAGCTTGATGTACCGTCAGATAGTAAGGACACCTATCGGTGACATCATCATCTCCTCTGTTGTCTTCATGTTGTCCAATCTTTTTCATCTTGCAGGTACATCATGTTCTTCCAGCTCCCTTACCTCCCCGAGTGGTACATGAGGCGCGGTGACCAAATGATCTTCAATTGGCTATTCAACAAGCCGCCCAGTGGTCGGGAGGGAATGGTCACTCCCGAGGAAATAGAAGCATGGAAATATCAGTTTTCCCAACCAGGTAGGCTACAAGTGTTTTTCTCACCATCTGTACCAATATGTTTTTTCTCTGAGAAACAGCGTTTGACATAATTTCTATTTTTTTCTCAAAAAGGTGCTTGGACCTCGGCGATCAACTACTACCGAGCTAATATAAGAACGGATCGCAAGCAGTGGGGCAAGATCACCAAGCCCACACTGATCATCTGGGGCGTGCGTGACATAGCTCTAACAGAACTCTTGTGTGATGGATCGGTCAAATACTGTGAGGATGTGATTGTGAAGAAGCTCGATGCCACTCACTGGGTCATGCAAGACAAGCCAGATGAAGTCAACAAATGTATGCGTGAATTCTTAGCTTAATTATAATTTTGTGATAAAAACTCGATGGATAGTACCATGTCGGTTCAGTACTTATGTACGCCACATTAGGCAAAATCAGTGATTGTATTATTATTGTACTGTTATTAAATACTTTTGTAAGGTAATTGAAAATAAACACAGTTTTTGAAAATTTGAATAGGTTTTCTTTGATTTTCTCAAGTACAAAAGATTTGTCAGGCACTTATATTATTAGTGTGACGATATCTTATAAAGGAAGTTGATAAATTGAAATATAAAACATTTATTGGAAAAATACTGTCGTCTTACTTGTTTCTTTTGACTTTGCAAAGTATCATTGCATTAGTGTCCGATATACACCCTCCTTGTTCTGGGCCAAGTTGCACAATCGGCCTTGGCTGTGACCATTCTTAAGGTAGAAGAGCACCAAGTCTGGTCTTGAAGACACGTTATTACGACTGGATTCAATGCTGTGGCAGTAGATATGGACATCTATTGGTCCTGGGTGTGACCTGTCCCAGGGTAAAGAGCTGCAAGATCTTTGAAACATATTGTCTCGTCCACGTTGGAGGTTATGGACTGGACTGGCAGAAGTGCCAAAATCAGTTACCTGGATACCATGGTAGTTTATGTATGCTACACCATCTTGGAGACAATTCACACCATCTGTTCAGGTATCCATGCTCTAACGATGCAATAAATTGACAACAAAGGTTTAGCAAAAAATTTAATCACAATTTATTCATATGTCATAACAAAACAAACCTATCATCGGTGAGGAGGATGATATGAAAACCAGTTCCAACACAAAGTGCCCGCCACAATTCACAACTGAAGGGGATATTGTTCTCAAATAGTCTTTTCTTGGTCAGATTCTGACATTGTCCCTTGCATAAATCTTAACAATGGATTACACCAGTACCAGCACAGACCATATCCTAATGAATCAGACACTGATACAATCATTGATGCTCTAACTGAGCTCCCAACCAAGCGACTGAGTCTGTCTCCAACTAGAATCATGATACCAACATCAATAGCACAGCCTCTATCTGGCAGCCATTCACAATTCACCAAGCTGCAGTCAATTCGCTCAATGCCAGTGGGTTGTATTCACTCAAAAATATCAACTCTTTCTTTCCTTCATCTGTTTTACCTGAAAATCAAAGCAGTAAATGAGCCACTAAGAAGTTAGTCATTCAGAACAAGACAGTCTGACTCGTAATAACTGACAGAACTTTTATCACCGCAAGTGACCCACAAACAGCACCCATTCAGAAGTCTACAACAGTATTACATGTGTAACCTACGCGGCTGAACAATTCCTGTTCTTTAAATGTGATAGAAAGGTTGCCACAGTGCACTTCCATTGAAAGCCTCAGGCCTCATGTCTTACACAAAAGTCTCCATGAAAGTCTATCCACATGAGCGAAAAGACTCACCCTTCGGAGTCTGTATCCACATGCGATCACCATAATACTCTAAACAACTGTAGATCTCCTTTTCATTGTATGCTGGCACTTCAATTGGAACAAATGGATCAAACAACTCAAAACCCTGCAACACAAATACGACATTGCTATATCACACAAACAGATGTCACTTCGAAACTCATCCAAAGATGATAGAAAGCCTGTATGGCTGTAAGCCTTGATCCCATCATCGTGATCATCATTGAGATACCATCATCAGGCTGGTATACAGAGTTTTCTCCAAATTCGACTTCTTAAGTCCACCATGATTTTCAGGAGAAATAGACCAGTAGACAATGGGTGATATGAACAAAGACTAGCAAATGCTTTTACTTCAATTTTGTACAGAAAGGCCTAGTGTAAATGTACATGGAGTTTTAGATAAAAGCATTTGCTAGTCTTTATTCATATCACCCAATGAGTGGTAATCACTCAAAAATCAAACTCACTTCTTTTCCTAATAAATATCTTGGTAGATAGGATTCAGCTCGCAAGGGTGATGCATGTTGATCCACACTGGTCACAATGGCTGCATTAGTCTGTAAGTTGAAAGTACAAATGCATCGGATGGAAACGGTATAGGATTGTAACAAGATAAAGCAAGAGTAAAACAAGGAGGACCTTAACACAGCAGATGGGTGTGTGGCATATGAGCAAGACCAACAATGAAGCAGTATAGCTTCATCAGGTTTGCTTCTGATACACTGCCCTTGTGGAAGACCTCTCACCCTAGTACCGTATTCCACAAACAAGCCTTACGAATACTGAAGGGTCACTTTCTCAATGAAGTTGATTTCAGATGTACAGGCGTTTAGTTGGAAATCTCTTGAACAATACAAATACACACCCAATCATTTTTGAACATTTTCTTGAAATTATGCATCATGGTCAACTTTTCTACAGGCACCTGAAAATGAAATCACCCAAGGAATTGAAATTTGTTAAAGTAAGGTGAGAAAACAGATCTAGACAATAAACGCATTACTGATTATTTTCTTGACGAGAATTAGTGGAACTGCTAATATCCTGATGAGTCAAGTACTCCAATGACTATCATTGTTGACACCAATGACAATGATGAACTTGGAGCAGGACAGGGTCCGATACACTGCCAAACCAACAACCACAATTGTGAAGAAGCAAAAACTTGTTTATAATCCCTATACTAAAGATGATTATGAAAGTCACTCACCTCTTTTCTGTCCTCATCCTTCATCTTTGTCTCAGACCAAAATGCATTCACTCCATCGGCCATAACTAAAGTTTTAAATCTGAAACAGACATTAAATGTAATTGTTCAAAAAGCAGGAAATAAGTGAAAAAACCCACTGGAGGAGCTTCTGACAACGACAAGTTAGCCTTTCTCTGATCGACTCCAAAACGAGGGATGAATCAACTCTGGCATATGAGTTCAAGAGTGGAAACAAAGGAAAGAGACCATGAATACGATTGAACAATACTTACTTCTGGTCCTTTGACTGTAACTTGATTTCACGAAGTAAAACTCCAATGCAGTCTGCAGCATATTTTGCCCTTGTGATACCCTGAAAAGTGGACATGAAACACACTCTGTGAGCTACAAAATGGAATAACACCGTTCAGTAATCTGGAAGAAATTTACTCCACAGAGCATTGACTCAAGAATTTACTGATGATGTGGTGGCTAACTGGACCAGTTTCCATCACATCACCCATGAGTGATTTGCAGCAAACGTACCTGTGCATAGACTACACCTTCACATGAATTCCAGTTCTAACGAAAAGTAAATATCTAAGTAACAACGGCTGTTCATACAGACGAGAAAGACTCTCTTACGTATTCTATAACAGCAAGCCATGATGCTCCCTCCTCTGTCTGTTCTCGTTTGCTCCACACATACGTTTTGGTCGTCTTCAGCTGCAAATAACAGAATGAGCCAAGTCAGCTGATGATTATCTTGCCTTGAGAATGAAACAAATCAATGGAACCTTGCATAAGATCTATTCAAACCAGACCAAGGGCAAGTCTCTAGCTGCGTTGACCTCTTTGTTGCTTGCAACAAGTATAAAGCTAGGATCTCATCAGTAGAGCAGTCATTATTTGTGCATTTATCAAGACCTTCTCATGATTATGATTCTAAGTGTGCGGTAGTACCTGATAATACCATAACAAATTCTTACACTGTGTTCGCTCAGGAGGTGTCCATTTTGCTGTCTGAACCACTTTAACCAATCAATGGCTTCCAACGGCTGATCGACACGACCTGGTCTCGAACTAGACATCGAGATTTCCATGTTGTAGCGGTTGCACCAGTAGCGAGCTGTTAACAGACAGAAAGTAAAGAAGGTTCTGTGACCTGTTATTCTGGATTACCTTTTATAACAGACTAAGCGGTCGCTGAATCAATTAACCAAAACACATAATAGCCACATGAATGTGGTCTGTAACAATTCAACTGGCATGCTGAACAATTCAGTTAACTATACATGAAATGATATTTCAAAACTGCAGTTTACTTACGCCATGGACAGTGAACTAGGAGCCAATTGTCTAAGGCACAGTGATGCAGCACATGGGCGAGAGTAAGAGTCCTACCACTGCCCTTTGGACCATCTGGCACCGTGTTAAGGTTAATCACACAGATTATTATCAATTTGTGTAGAGGTGTTAAAATCAGGTGGATGAGTATACTATCCCCACGTGCAGATTGAAAATAACATAGTCCACACTCGAAATGAGTTCTCACTGGTTGAGCACCATCCCTTTAGCATCCATCATATTTGAGTCGGAGTAAGATTTGAATGAAATATCACAATCAGAGGTCTTCCACAGTTTTTGAATGTGGAGATGGTGATTTTCACTCTGTTTTTACAACTTAAAAGGATACATAGCACATATCGCACAGCAGGCTGATTATAATTCATTTGTTTGAGATAATGAATGACTTCAATAGCAGGTTTCCGAACCATCAAACTGCACTCATTAAAGGTTTTTATCTGAAAATGCCAAGTACATTTGTTTATATATTTTACAATATTGGCAAAGTATAGTGATACAGCTGTCTGAACCTTTTTGGAGCTGACAAAATGGGCAGTAATCAACTCATAATTCTAGAAAGAATTCTAGGACTGGTCTCTTTTTCCAAGAGAATGTGTTATTAATGTCACCCTCAGGAATCATCTGGGAATACATTTAGTAAACAGGAAGGAATAGGAACCTTAAGCTTAAGATTGATTGCGAAGGGAGTTGCAGATACTTACAGTCCTTATAAATTCAGTAGAAAAACCCTTTTGAAGATATCTGTCACTTTCATCTTTAGGAATTGTGTAGAACATGCCCTCCTGTTGCAGTGAATGTTTAGCCTAGAAGGAAGAAAGACATTCAAAGAGATGCATGAAAGTGTCTGTTACTATCTACATACAGTGATATGATGCAGTCAGAAGAGACAAAAAATAAAAATGATGTGAGGTGCATTCCTTGGATCCAGGAATCAGTTCAGTATTGTGTTTAAAACTTGAACATTAATGAATGGACGGTTAGGCTGCACTGATTCGGAGGTGCATAATGTGCTTACTGGTTCAGCTATAATGGTCCTGAAAATAGGTCTCGTTCTGGCCTCTTTTGCCCTGACTTCTTGGGCTTGTCTGAACTGGTCTGTCAAGCTTTGGCATCGTGATGAAGTGGTGAGATATGCAGATTGAATCCTTGAGGCTGAAAACATGTTTATGATAAGTTATGTTGGTAGTTCGAGCTGTGAAGGGTCTGTTTGGACAAAGGGACCAGCGCAAGGACCCAAGTGATTGGCCAAAAAAACCTGAGTTGACAAGGTGATGCCCGTGTGCCCCTGGTCCAGTCGCTTTTAAATCCCTCTCCCTGGCCTGGCTACGCAGTTACGAAATGTACGATATTGGCCAATTGTGAATGTTGCCTTGCTCTGTACTTGTAGACCTACTAACAAAAACATGCCGGCAAGCAGTACCGTTAGGCGTTACAATGCATGTAGTGTGTCGACTGGCGATTGCTACACCCGTACTCGCTCAGTCGCTGTTCCGTGTTAAGATGCTCCAACAATCTCATTCGGTCTATATGCCTCAGCTCATACAACTTCAAATCCATTGGTCCACATGTCAGACCACTGAACCGTCTCGAGATCATTACATGCTCTCTGTATGTCTGTACATTTTTGTGTAAAGCATGTATCAGTGTAATATTATGTAGGCTACTCGTAGAAGATAGGGCGAATTTTCATTGCAAAAAATTTAGGATTTTGTGACATTTCTCATAAAACAATGTATATCTGTGGTTGAAAATAAAAAAACTATAGGAATATATATACGTATCACGTTTCTTTCAAGAAGAAACGTTTAAAAAGCCAACTTACTCAAAATTTTTCGAGAAAAACAAAGCCGCACGCCAGGGGAAGGCCACATCTTTATCGGTATCCGGCCGTTTCGCTTCCTGACGTTTTCGCCCCCAGTCATTTCGCTCCAAATCGAAGTCGTTTCGCTCCCTGGGACATTTAGAGTGAGCTAGTACCCCGGGACATTTGGATTGAGTGAGATAGTACCCCGGTACACTTCTTCAGCGATCTGGAGGCATCCTTTGGCATTTCTGTTTGGCGTGGGTTCGACTCCGCCATTGGGATATTTTTTCTTTTTCTTTTTTTGGTTTCATTTATATCATAAATCATGCACGGATAATTTTTTAACATGTATTTTTAACATTTTTTATACTGTATGCTTCAAATTTAAGTAACAAGCACAAAATGATACAAGCATCGATTTTCAGGATTTGTATGATTTATTGCAACAAAAACAGCGAACACACCAGAAATATACTTCATACATTACTAATACATATATTTCATCACCAGGAATAGCATCAGGCATGTCACAAGAAAGAACAGCTGGAGATCTGAGAACAGCGTTATTTGAAGCATAAGATAAACCACAGATTAAACCAGGTTCATGCTTGCTTTGACTTGATGAATGACGGATCTGAGGGAGCTGGTTCAGGGGTTCCAGCTGTAAATCGTCCCCCGCCCTAAAAACGGGCGATATTTTTAATTTTTAGTAATTGCCTAGTTCCGTTTTCTTAGCTCAGATGGCAGAACCAGAGAAGATGAGTGTCGTCGTACGGCAATATCAGCTTGGAGGACGTACTGGCGGCGATTTTTTTTACATGTAGGTTCGTACCCATTCTGTACATTTAATTTATTATTAAAATAATTAAGTAAATGAAAAATAAAGCTATAAAAACAAAGAGTACATAATTTTTTGGGTCCTTCCGAGATTCGAACTCGCACCATTTGTCAATGTGCATCGCTGATCTTGTTTACTGACTAACAACACGTGCGTTTCTTACTTGATGACGTCAGGTGAAGTTACTGAGCTCTGATTGGCTGTCAATGTACACAATGGTACGAACCTACCTGTAAAAAAACTCTCGCGTCCCGTACGCAGGAATTCACCAAAGATCATCTTTTCAGACATTCGACGAAATTCGACGCTGATTTTTACTCAGTTCGTCAGGAATTCAACGCTAGGGATGTTTTGGAAACCTCAGGATTCGACGCAGATGCGGCGTCGCATCAGTGTCGACCCCTAGAAATGGGGGGGGGGGGGGGGTTCAGAGTAATGTAATTGACCGCTGCATAAAGAGTTGCAGAACCCTTAGAGCAGTAACCCAATGAAGAGAAGCTGTTTAGGGAAAATATGACCCAAATTACTACAAGCAGTGAGACACCACTTGGGGGAACAAGTGTGATGGTCCAAGATAAACGAGGTCCAGGTTCGAATAGGAGTTGGGTTCAAAAACCTTTTGAACATTTTAGACATTTTGATATTTTCTGGTAATGATGCCTCTTCTATTGTATGATATTTAGAAGTATATCAGAGAAGATGTCATTGTAGATATATCAAAGAAATTTCTCATGTATCTAGATTTGAAAAGTGACATTGTCTTCATAAATTAAATGATTCTTTTGACGAAACGACTTCGATTTGGAGCGAAACGACTGGGGGCGAAAAGGTTAGGAGGCGAAAGAACAAATTAACGAAATCAGCGCCTCTAGTGTCAAGATTGGCATTACATTTATCAACAAGATAAACGAAGGGGATTTGATAGAATAACAACTCCTCATCTCCAGCATTTCAATTAAAAAATGACTTAGAAAAATAACTTTTACGTTAAATAGAGCTCCCGTTCTGGTGAGTTTAGCTTGCATATTGAGCTTGTTTCGAATAATGGACGAATGAAATGTATCTTTGTCGAAAACCCGGGGAAAAAAATTATTTGTTGATATGCCTGTCGGATTTCAACAAGTGCCCGCCATTTTGTTGTGCTTCAACAAAACGAGTTTTTGCTGAACATTTCAGTTTCTTGCGATATTTTTCATTGAAAATCAGTTCTTGATTCAATTTCTGTCTCCAGATAAACGTTGTTTATAGGTGTGTTTTTCACCTCTTTTTAAATAATACCATTTCAGATGCATAGCATTCCCATGTGGCTCGATAAATATGATAAATGTGACTGTGATATAAAGCAGACAAAAAAGCCATCCATTCAATGATTCATAATCATAGCCATACATGCCATAGGGCCTAGGCGAGGCCTACAGGCATGACAGGTATCCAGTCAAAACGTCCCCACGCCAAAACGTCCTCGCTTTCAAATGAGGAAGGCCAGGTGCTTGCTTGGTGCCTTGGACACTTGGGGAGTCTGCATGGGTAGGCCTACCTGACTGACTGAGTCTGAGGTGCAAGGTCAACCTTCAGCCGCCGGCTTCAGGGTGTTTTATCGCCTAGCCCTAGGAAGGTTTATAACGTCCTTGCTCTTTCAACAATACTGAAATTGGTCACTATTAATAGTATTATACCTTTCAAAAACTCTCGGATTCTAGACTGAGGATAATTCTAATTGTTTCCTGCATAGCAATATTAGCATGGGGAAACTTTTGTTGGGTTTATGACAGGAGTGGTCAATCGACTCGTATATACTTTCCAATTAGAGTAACCAGTCTGGTTTTGGTATACACAATGACGTTTTGGTCATGAGGACGTTTTGGCATGAGGATGTTTCAACTGGTAAGCATGCATAAGGACAAGTCTGAAGTCAAGTGAAAATGAATAAGGACAATGCCAATTGCATATGCCATGGATGATGAAAAATGTTTTGCACTGGCTCCCTCATTTCCCCCCATGGCCATGCTATGTGCTCCATTACTGCTGGACCGCACCAGCCTGGACTGGTGCATTGCTTACAATTTACAAACATCATTATGTAATGACAAATTAAGTTATGGTCCATATCGATGTCCACTCGACTGCTTATAATTGATGTTGATAATGATGTGCAGGTGAACATCATGACACAGACATGGAAATTATTGGGATGTGTGGTGATGATGATGCCACAATGTGTACATGTACACGTCATTGCGAGATCTATAAGTGTAGCTGAATCAATGTTTTTCATTTTTCAGGTAATGGAAGTGTTCCCTCAGCGAAGCTAATTATTCCTCAGGTCAAAGATCTGTTCTTCATGAAGGTGTAGCAGATACACAATGGACATGGAGCCCAGATCAGGTGATTCTGTCGGCCAGCTTGGAGCAATTCTCCAAGGGGTGGCCCAGAACACTGATAGTGACACCCAGTTGACTTGTGGAGTTGATGTATCGGCCAACTTGACAAAGACGAAAGCCGTTGTTGATCCCCCTCCAGGCGGATGTGGTGAAAAACTAGGAAATGCTTCTGTTGTCACAGAGCCGCCGTTAGTTTCTTTCACTTCTAATCCTGGTGAACCGAGTCCTGGCACTTCATCAGAATCCCCAAGAAAACATGGAGATGCGGTAAGTGGTGTTTGAATTTTACTCGAATTTGTAATCATACATTCTAGAATGGGCTACAAATTGTTCTATTGTGCGATTGAAGGATGTATGTATATATGTAGGTGTGCTGGGAAAGGAAATTAGGATATCTGTGATGGATAAAAGAAGCTATTGAACATGATTTGTTTGTATTGCATGAAGTATGCTTGACATGTTTGGTTTTCAGTGGTTTCTGTGAGATATAGATTGCCCTTTCGTCTAGTTTTTTAGGATAGATTAGTTACATGAGGTACGATCAGTCAATTTTGTTGCAATTTTGCATTTTGAAAAAAGAAACTATCTTATAGTATATATTTTTAAGCTCTGTGTCTGACGAATGACCACTGAATCATTACATCCCTGAGTGCACAATTCTTGTACCTTGGAAGCAACATAACTGGCCACTTGGGTGGATGTGCTGCCCTCTATGTTGCAGTCAACTTTGGGTTACTCGTGCTGCCCTCTATGTCATAGTCTGTTCAACCTTAATCTGGTGTCGTAAATGAAGTGACTCAGTCAAATCCGATAATTGGACTATTTTTAGCATGGAGACGTTGTCTCGTCTGTCATAGTTCATTTTAAGTGGATAAGTTATGTTTATGTGAACATCATTGGACTCGTAGGCCGAATACTCATTGATTTTCATTGGAGTAGGTTTGTATTTTGTTCTTGTATAGTCTACTCCTCTATTCTACTCTGTCATAAAGTTGGTCATACATCTGACACTGTCTGAGCATGTCTGCAGCATTTTGCTTGAGGCAGCATCTGTTCTCAAACCGACTGTAGCATGCTGATGACTGCGCGACCTGTTCAGTTCGTTTGATGCTGGGTTGCATGTTGAAGAATGTCAGTGGTTGAAATTGAAGGATGGCAGTAATAAGACAGTACCAGTCAGTTTTACCGTGCACAATGCTTGTCGGAAAAGTGAAACGTTTTTTTTTCTGACCAGCTGTCAACTTATTTGTCACTTTGTAAACTCCTTGCGCCATAGGTTGTGATAATATATGCATGTATGATTTGAATTTGAATTCATTTCATTTCAGCTTATTGTCTGTTGCATGGGGTACTTGACTTCTTTCTTCAGGCCATAATCTCCTCGATGGTCATTTTTAACCATGTGAAAAAACCCTCATTCTGAATCTCCTTGTTTCAGTCAAATTCTGAGGTGGAATCCAGATGTCTGTCTGGCATGGTTAGGAAGGAGAATTTTACTGAGAAGGCTGTTTGTTATTGACTTTGCAGGCTGTGGTTACACAAATACCATGGCGTGTACATAGTTGACCTGCTGCCTGCATTGTCACATAAAAAACTCACCATACTTGCATTACCAGTATAAATCAATTTGATAAATTGATTACTTAGACTGTACTTTGTATTGTGTTATATGAGTCTCTTGTGACAGATGGCTGGTGGAATGTGGGTCTTTTGTAGTTTTTCAACAGCAATCGTGATCTATGGATTTGTTAACCATTGCAAAATACTGGTGATAATGCAAGCATGAAGCTGGCTGCAGCCAGACCTCTGGGGCTAGGGGAGGGGGGGCCTGAGTTTGGCAGTCTTTACTATTACTAGGCTATTATGACATTGACAATATTCAACTTAGCACATAGTTATATTGTATCTTGTATTTGTAATCTATAAATGCCAAAGCAATGGCTAGGCTTGTAACAGAGCATATTGCAAGTCTTGAGGCAAGAGTAGCCTGTTTGTTCTGTAAACACTGCCTCAACTTTATGAGTTGGCGGTAAGAAGTAGTTTATACTTGGCAATGGTTGTTGGTATCATTAGGCTAGCTGGAATGCTAGTTGTGTATGGTATCAGTGGCTGAAACTGAGACGGTGGCACTTCTGGGAGGTGACAACCTAAGGGCATTGGAAAGTAGTACATGTAGTTCCTGATGTTGAAATTCAAAAGTGATGTAGTTTAGTTCAGAATTTATGAAATGGTCACGAGACAATGCCCTCATTTGGTTAATGTTGTTACAGTCTCTGCTTAATCCATTTGTATGCCAATTCTAGCATAGCGTGTGAACACCGTCATTTCCACAAGTGTGTTTTCTAATGCACTGTTTATTGTCTGATTGAGTTTACTAGATTGGCTCTATAGGAAATGGCGGAAGCTGTTTCTCGTTTCCTCGACACAAAAATGCACTCTCCACACATTCTTTGTTGCTGGCTTACATGTATTACCTTGATAGCATTTCAGATGAGTGATTCTCCTCTCTTTCATACTAATCATGAATTAGTTGATTACTGTACATTGTTTGGGGTGCTGAGAGCTCGGGGTACTGTACTCAATTGTTTAGGGTGCTGAGAGCTCGGGGTATTGTACTCCATTGTTTGGGGTGCTGAGAGCTCGGGGTTCTGTACTCAATTGTTTAGGGTGCTGAGAGCTCGGGGTACTGTACTCCATTGTTTGGGGTGCTGAGAGCTCGGGGTACTGTACTCCATTGTTTGGGGTGCTGAGAGCTCGGGGTTCTGTACTCAATTGTTTAGGGTGCTGAGAGCTCGGGGTACTGTACTCCATTGTTTGGGGTGCTGAGAGCTCGGGGTACTGTACTCCATTGTTTGGGGTGCTGAGAGCTCGGGGTTCTGTACTCAATTGTTTAGGGTGCTGAGAGCTCGGGGTGTAATTTCATGAATGTTGCAAGTGGAACATTACTGCTGACGAAGAGGTTCTGTCATGTTCAGTTACAGGGAGAGATTATTTGGGAATATTCATTACAAGTTCAAACTCAGAGAAATTCTGGCCACACCACCACAGAGACCATGAAAAACTTGATTTGCCATCCTGCTTTCGGCATCCTTCAGTCCAGTGTCACTCATGTCAGTGTACCGGAGGGGAAAGTAGACAGGTTTCAAAATATTGCTTCGAAAATGATGCTTTTTGGTATTAACTAAACTGTAGCAAGGAAAAGTGATGCAAATTAAGTTTTAAATGTCAGCTTTAACTGCGATGATTGTATTGTAGTTTCCACCTTAAGTTTTAAAAATATCCTACACAGACTAAATAATTACATCAATCCAATATCTTGGGAGAGCATATCACTCTCAGATGATGCTATCATTACCTATTACCTTACCTATTATCTATCTCAGATACATTGCTGGCAGTTTGGTACTGGGATCACTTATTGATGAATGCACACTTAGTTTATGTTGCCCTGAACCTTTAGTTGTTGTCTAGGGCTTAATCACCTGTGCGATAGTTGGACTGCTGCATGTATGAGGTGATGCGGCCACTTATAGAGCCAACGCTCACCTTCTCAACAACCTGTTCTCAGATTGCATTTCATGGAAATGGCGTGTTGATTGGGAAGCTTGTGGAGCTAATAGATGCAGCGAAATGATGGTTCAATTTTAAGCGTGTTGCAGTTTGGTTCTGAAAATTAAAGCGAAAACGATAGCTATGTGTTGTGTTCAGTTCGTTTCAACTTGCACATCGATGTCTGCCAGGCATGCCAGGTTATTTCCCAGACCTGAAACAGCAGGTTTGGGTAATGGCTGTGACATTTAAAGGTTTTCCTGGTCACTTTACTCAATAGTAAAAAGCCGTCTCGACCCTTTCATTTATGTGGCGAGTAAGAAAAATGTTACTCATTCCACTTTTACTTTCGTTTTTTCTTTGAACAGAAGACTCTAAATCTCTTGGAACCCAATGTAGGGTTAACTTTTTTTCAAATGTTTGTCTTTTTGTCAGGCCTTGCTTCCAAATGTTGACTGAGCTTGCCTTTAGTTTAAGTTTTAAGTCATCCTCGTGACTGCGTCACCAAGATTTGCATTGACCGTCATTCAAGTTGAAGACGCAAATGACAGTGGAGCGTTCTCCCATCTTTGTCTCTCCCGGTTACAGGAAAATTCGTCCCCGGATAATTCGTCCCCGGAAAATTCGTCCCCGCAAATTCGTCCCCGGATAATTCGTCCCCAAGGAAAATTCGTCCCCGGAAAATTCGTCCCCGAGGATAATTCGTCCCCGAGGATAATTCGTCCCCGGAAAATTTGTCCCCGAGGATAATTTGTCCCTGGAAAGTTCGTCCCCGAGGATAATTCGTCCCCAGAATATTTTACAAAGTTGAAAGTTTCTGACTTTACTTTCTAAGACTCTTAAGTCTTGTCGAATGGACTGTAGTAATAACTACTACTTTCGATTTTTCTCATTCAGTGTAACATCTCTCTTTACTACCATACTAGCTAGTTACCTACCCCACTATTTATATAGTAGGTAGAGTTAGGCAGGCGAAATATTTTATTGAAGAGTTTAGAGCTTTTCTTTCATTCTGACCAGTAAAAATACTTATTTGAAAAAAAAAAAATTATTTCACCTGCCCACCCCTACCTACTATGAAAAGAGTGGAGTAGGTAACTAGCTAGTAGGGTAGTATTAAGTGGTAAAGAGAGATATAATGAATGAGAAAAGTCGAAAGTAGTAAGTAGTAGTTATTCCTAGAAAGTAATGTCAGAAACTTTCAACTTTTGTTCAATTTTCCAGGGACGAATTATCTTCGAGGACGAATTTCCCAGGGACGAATTATCCTAGGGGACATATTTTCCGGGGACGAAATTTTCCTCGGGGACGAATTTTCCAGGGACGAATTATCCTCGGGGACGAATTATCCTCGGGGACGAATTCTCCAGGGACGAATTATCCTCGGGGACGAATTATCCGGGGACGAATTTTCCTCGGGGACGAATTTTCTGGGGACGAATTTTCCTAGGGGACGAATTTTCCGGGGACGAGTTTTCCGGGGACGAATTTTCCGGGGACGAATTTTCCTAGAGCCGTCTCTCCCTACCTGATACTTTTTCATCCATGGGGCCACCTCCGCCAACGATCTTTTTTAGCTCACCTCTTAGCAGAGGTGAGCTTATCCCATACCGTGGCGTCCGTCGTCCGTCGTCCGTCGTCGTCGTCGTCGTCGTCGTCGTCGTCCGTCGTCCGTTAGCAGGGCACGTTTCGTAACTGTTAGAGCTATTGAGTTGAAACTTGGTACACATGTACCCTTATGTAATGACACCTTGGAGACCAAGTTTCGGTCCGATTCGTTTCATGGTTTGGCCACCAGGGGGCCAAACGTTAAAAGTGAAAACATGCAATATCTCCCTTAATAATAGTCGGGAAATTTTGAAAAAAATATGGTAGGTACTTCTAGCAAAGGTGCATCATATATCCTCCGGGTTTTTGATTTGACCTCCTTTTCAAGGTCACAGAGGTCAAATGGTGTAAATTGGCCGTTAGGATGTAACGATGGCACGTTTCTAAACTGCAATGACTATTGATACCAAATTTGGTACACATTTACCCCTTAGTCAGGTGATCTCAGGGACCGAAGTTTGGTCCAATATGATTCACCACTTGACCACCAGGGGGCAAAATCCAAAAACCTTAAAAATGTGATTATTCCTTAACTTCTTGCCCGATTGCCACCAAATTGATATCATGGGTACATCTAACCACCATACAGTACATGTCACACAGGTTTTTAATTTGACCTTCTTGTCAAGGTCACAGAGGTCAAATGGCGTAAATTCACCGTCAGGCCGTAACTATGGCACGTTTCTTAACTGCAATGACTATTGATCACAAATTAAGTACACATGTACCCCTTGGTCAGGTGATCTTAGGTACCGAAGTTTGGTGCGATCTGATTTGCCGTTTGGCCTCCAGGGAGGGGGCCAAATCCTAAATTCTTCAAAATGCCATTAATATTCCTAGTAATGACTTGCCCGATTGGCACCAATTTTATATCATAGGTACATCTAATTCTAACAACCATTCAATGAGTCACCCGGGTCTTCTTTGATTTGACCTACTTTTCAAGGTCACAGAGGTCGAATGTACTGTAAATTGGCCATTTTGGGGAAATTGTAATTGCTTGGACCTACATCAAACCTAACACTACATGACACAATACCATGCTCTTTATCCATCTTTCCACCACATGAGGTGAGCACAATGGCCCTGGCCATTTCATTCAAATACGCAGCCCCTTTGCCGGGAGGCGTTGTATTTGTAAGGTGAAACTGGGAGGCCATGGTCTACAGGATACTCCTGGCTGACACAGTTTTTATAACATGGTGCCAAAGTTTCATGCTTAGTAATATGATATTGTTGTGAGTTGAAAGAGATTTTCCGTTTACTTGATGGTCAGGAACCAGTGTCTATGTCACCGTATCATTTGCTATCGCATCACTTGTTTTCTTTTTATCCATGTTTTTATGCCGCTGACATTCGTTGAAGTCTTATTGAAGATCCTTGATGCTTGTGCAATAATTGCCCAGGCGCTGTTGACTAATACCATGTTCTCCCCTTTCAAGGCCACTCTCATGTCTCAGGTTGTGAAAGAAATCAAGACGGGGCAATACGCAATGATAGGGGATCATTATTTTGTCATGTTTCATAAGGCGTTTTTACACGGTGCGGGTTCAAGCCGGATCGAGACTAGTTCAGGTACCAGCCGGTTTATTTTCCCTCGTGTAAAAGCGAACCTACCGTCCTGAACCCTCCTGGTCCGAGGCGGGTTCCGATCGCCGGTCTCGGGTCGGTGCAGGCCGGTGTAGGCCGGTGGAGGAGGGTTTATTTATGCGTGTAAAAGCGAACCGGCTCCGAGCCGGTTTGCACACGGTACTCGCGTGACGTCATTCGCGGGAATAGCTGCCGTGTTCCTGGCATGAAATTTTCCGCGGAAAGAAACTGCTGTGAAATCTTCAACTTATCGAGAGCAAGAGCTTTCTTTCCATACAAATGCTGTGTACAAAGCAAAAACTCTGCATCTCACCGGCGCCATCGTAAACCATTTTGTATTATTTGTTGTTGTGATATTTTCGTAGCTCCACCGCCAGCAGGATTGATCAGCGCCACCAATTGACGATGTTAGTGACGAACCGGCCTGGAGCCGGATCGAGGCCAGATCGTCGAACCGTCCCCGTGTAAAAGCGAAATGAACCGTCCTGAACCGAACACGCCTCGTGACGGTTCAGGAGGGTTGTCTTGAACCAGCACCGTGTAAAAAGGCCTATAGTCTTCAGCATGTTCAGTTTGTCTGATCATGGGGTTCCTGGTTTTTTAGCCACCAATGTGCATTGGCCATTTGATAGGTCAGCTATTTGATATGTGCTCAACCAATGAGGTGCCCCGTTCATCATCAAGTTCCTGCTTTTACAAGTTCTTCTGTGTCCCGCGTCCTAAATTCAGATCTTGTTTTAGATCTGTCAAGTGGAATGCAACTGAATTCTGTGGTGATGAAGTTTCCATGACCCTGTGATCTAAGTAGGTGCCTCTCCTCATAAGGAAGTTGCTACCAAGTTGTAGAAAATGTCATTCTTCCTTATTGTTTTTGAATGCTGTCCTATCGAGGCGTCTGTCCAGGTTCATAACTCTGCCTGAGTGCTTTCTACTGCTGGCCACTCGAGTGTTCCGACATCATTCTTGGCTGTCAGAACATCAGAGGGGCCGCTTGACCCACCACTAGAGGTCACCTTCTGGGTGAATTCGAAGGCGGAAAATTGATCAACATTTCATGGTTGAGTGCATTCATTTATTCGTGAATTCAGATTGGTCATTGTGAAGTGCCGTTTTTCAAGTGGTTCCTGGCCATTTATTGGCTTTCCACTCTCCAAGCATATGAATAGGTCTTATCAAATATTGATAGTAGTGCTGCTGTGTCATGCTAATCATGGAGAGTGTACCGCCAGAGTATGCTGTAGCCTGTACTCATGCATTTTATTACATTATCATTGGCTGCTTTTGTATTTGTTGTTGAGTTCATGTACTTCATGAATGAATTTGTCCAGCATTGTCAATTATTGAGCCGTCATTGTCAAAGAATTGCCGACCTGCTGAAGCAATCCAACCGAAGGGATTCGAGCCCACCACCTTGAGAGTAAAAATTCAGTGGAATCTCTCTCAATAATAACTACATCTTACCACCAAGGTTTTGGCCCCCCTTAAAATCAGTATATTCCACATTTTCAAGGGAGTTATGATGATGAGGGTGAGAATGTAATGACCAGGGAGATATTGGTATCTATTGGGTATTTAGTCTAGTTGTTATTTATCAGAAGGTGTAAATAAACAGGAAAAGCATCTTAATAGCACTAGGTAAACTCAAGTCCACCCAGGAGTTGCTGCTATCATGTGTAACCCTAGTGTTAGCATGTTCTTAGCATGTTCGGCACATACAAATTTAAGGTGCAGTGAGTGATAACTTTTGAGTTGTTCGCAGACAAACAAAATTCCATTTCTCTGATGTGGGGTGAATGTTAGTCATACTTGCTAGAGTGGATATCCTGTATCAAAGGAATGCTCAGCATGTGCCCAGGTGCAAAGCTAACAAGCAGGCTGCGCAGAAATGAAAGATGCTACCATTAACGAAGGTACGTCAATGTAGGCAAAGTATTCTTAAAGATAACTTGGAATGGTTTTATGCAGCTTAGCTTTAGATCTGTAGCAACTTGGAAGGCACTAGGATTCCATCAGCTCAACGAGGCCAGAGATGGAATCTAACAAGCAAAGCTATCAGCCTGTATTGCACTTCTTATCTGCAACCTGTTGGGTCAATAGCCATCTCAGTAAAAACAATTTGCTCTTAAGGATCTGGAGGAGACCAATGATCACTTGGCAACTGGCTGCATACTGCATGTCCAGATTGGTTCTTGCATGTCTTGTCACTCTTGTACTTCTGGTTCAGAGTCCTTGTTTGTATATTCAGAGCTGTTTCTTGAATTTGTCCAAAACTAGTCAGTGGCTATATGCGTGTACCGGTACTTTTTACTTTACCTATCTGGTTTGACTTGTTGCCCTAATTTCATGTAACAACCTTGATCATTACCTGGAAAGCTGTTTAAAAAAGCATAGAATTCAATAGGTCAAGTTCGGGCCAAGCTGATGTTGTAACATTATTGCTATAAAGTGAGGCCGCTTCCTCTCCTTGTCCAAAGGAAAAGTCTTGGTGCTGTGATCAAGTCTGATTCCTCTCAGCCTGAAACCACCTTCAAAAGGATATCATTGAGTTGATGAGAGCTAGGGGTTGCACCCTCACATTGTCCTCATACTCCTCTCTTCAACAGCTGCAGCACAGGCCACTGGGAGAAGACCCGAGTCAAGTCCCTGTGGCTATATTTGGGCCCTAATAAGTCGTCTGCCCCGCAGCCCTGTGAACCCTTGCGGTGTGTTATTGCACCATTTATTCTAAATAAGTACGATTAACTTTTCTGCACCTGAGCTTACTGGGGGCAAGGGTTGTTTGATCTGCTGGAAGTAATATGATACACCCCCAATTCGCGACATAATCTCCCTGACCTTATGAACTCATAAACACAGGGGTGAAAACATTGAACCCTTCTTTGTGTAACTGTTTTTGGTCACACTTTTTGATCATTCAACAAAAGAAGTCGCTCAGGATAAACGTAAGTACATGATCAAGTTATATAATGCCAGTTAATGGGGAATGTTTCAAACAAGTTGCCAAAGCATCAAGTATTGGACATTTCTAGCTCTATCAACAATATATGGTGGTTTGTATTGTAATGTATGATACAAACTTATGTCCCGTAGACAACCTATGCTGTCAGAGAGAGTTGCCCTCTCATCAGTGAATACATGGAATAGGTATTGAATAGGTCCACGACTGCTGAGGTGACGGGCGCTGATGTTCATTTTGAATATCATTACCACTGCACCACGCTGACGGCCCAAACGACTACTTGAATTTACTCCTGCCTCCTGCTCAAGCATTTGTAATGCCATTTACTTCTTCGTCACTTTCTTCCCATCGTCCTCTGATCATTGATATCTTCGTGTAGCGCATGTTCCCCTCATTGATCTTGTTGTGTATCTTGTAGTCACAATAAATGAATGTCTACCTCGCCTACTCCATGAGCCGACTTGCTGACTGATAGTGATATCAGTAGACATCGGCAGCACTCACATACCCTGGGAATATCTTGACTCCTAATGCAAATTGATTTTTGTTGTTCGACCATGTAAGATGTGCCAAACGTGAGACATGTTGCTGTCGGCGTTGATTTTCTTGGAGTGTCTCATACTCTCAGTCAGGGAGAAGCTTCAGAGAAGTTATACAGACCAGAGAATCTGTTTGGTTAAACTGGCTCGAGAGTTTTTAACGAGTTGTCTGTGGATGAATCACGCAATATTAGTGTACCTTCTGTTTCTGGAACAGTGGTTTCGATTGGCCAGAGGGGAAAATGGGAAATCAGTGCTAACAAGTAGGGCTGATACTCTGTGTGCAGCATTAAAGGCCTTTGTGTCATTCCAACAATACACTTTTTGAATGTTTTTTTTAACCGATCCAAAAGCCTGGGCTTGATTCATGCCTTCCCTGGAGAAGGTAGTTAGAGGTGACTTGTGCAATGGTCTCCTTCTTTTGCCTGTAATACATGCATGAGGGTTCCATTCCATGGTATAAACTACATGGAACTACAGATATAGTTGTGGGCCTTCGTTCACTAGCTGTCTTCTTTCAGCATCTATTGGATACGTTTATTTCACGTGGCCAGTGTTGTATGCTGCCGTCTTCCACTATCCTCGATTGTGCCTTGTGCAGTTCCACAAATAGAAATTGTCATTTCATTTCCGTTTTGAGTCTCTAGCTGTTGTAACAAGTGCACATACCCTGGCTGTCTGTGTTGGCAGGCTCATGTCATATGTAATCAAAATATCAAGACGTTCCATTGATTTTTCTCCACATCGAGAGGCTGTTGTGTCAGAAATGATGATTTAAGCGGCGTGGTTCAAGCATTCAAGAACAAGAGCAATACATTGTGGGGCATATGTGAGGGAGCATACACTCTGAATTAGCATGGATGCTAACTCTCAACAGACAGTTAACCATTGGACATGGTTGAAACTGATATAGTCACCTCTGCACTCTAACACCTTAGTTGCTGCTACTGAAAAGCAAGCTGACTCTGGTGAAATCAATTTTTTGAAAAATGTTTGTTAGATTTGATTTTTCCTCGGACAAAGACCATCCCATTCTTTATCAAACGTCAAAAGCAACATGACAATTGACGCCCCAACAACTGTGGCAATCTCCTGCCATTGTGATATATCTCGCCACACTCACGCCTTTTGAATAACACAGTTTTATCAATTGTGCCTTGTCCCCAAGGTCTTTCCTCATTCCCTTACTAAATGTATCGCTTACACTTCAATAACGTCAGCCGTGTAAAGCAATTGATGTAAAATCCATCACTATTTCACAAGTATGACATTTATATGGCTACAAGATGGCCGAATGGCTTATAAGGTGGAGTCAAAGCCTCGGATCAGAGGAATCAGCTTGAATGCTCCAATCTGAAGTGTAATGGTCTGTGTCCTCTGTTGCTTGTGTGAAAGACTGGTTGCATGATGGTGATGTGGTTAGACTCCTTGAACTTGTGATGGCTATGTCATTTTCAATACTTGATTGTCTTATAGCGGGCATCTTTACTTCTCTAAATGTTTCAAACCAACACCCTTGGCAGTGTGTGTTTTTTGTAGCCAGTCATTCTAATTCTACCCAAGAGAAACTTCCCAACCCTGTGTTTGATGCAAATAAAGACGTGTGTCTGCACATAGGTAGCACCGGTGTGCCCCTCTGTTAGGGTTGGGACAAATGAAGACCCATTCAGCTGGTCAGATCTAAATTTGTAGGCAACCAGCTGGAGTCTATTGTTGCCGGGTCTGACAGCAGCTGAATGTGTTTATGCCCCCTCGCCTTGATTTGTTTGAACGTGTATGTTAGCGCGCGAGGTGAGGCAACGCCATCACTGGGCAGAGTATGTAATCACATTAGTGGTGACTTCAGAGTTGGCATGCTAGTATGTTATATCTGGACGGGTCGGAATCGTAAGTGGAATTTGCTGGTGGTGTCATGACACGGCTGCTGGTCTCTGCAGACGGTAAGTTACAACAATTCTGCTATTTCTGGACAAAGGAGTTTCACAAACATCCCTGTATTTGCCAACAATAGCCCCAAACTCTGTTGAGTTGACGTATTGTGTTGACTTGCCAGGTTCTTTGTGTTCCTCTCAAATCTCATGAACAAGTTTTAGGAGTGGTGTTCAAAAACGCCATTTCTATATTTGGTGTCAAGGCAGTTTAAGAAAACCGGATTGTCATTTTGTACTAAGCTTGGCAACTTTATTTCTGGCAGCTTATTTTCAGAGCTGCTGCGCACTTGTCTGTTGACATGTGGAGTGCACGTCAGGTTGAATTTGCTCATTGATCCCGCCATCCTGCGTACATCTATGATCCAGCTGAGTAAAAAACTATGTTATGTTTTGTTGCTCATATATGCGATGATTGATGGGTGAAGTCTATGGATTGCTTTTTAACAAGTTAGTTTGATGCCATTTGTTGCTAATCTTCCATGGCAAATCCCAGGTCAGTCCTGGCCCTGAGGCATTCTCCACTATCAATTGGCCTGTGGTTTATCGGTGTGTGTGTGTGGGGGGGGGGGGGATCATTGACAAATCATTGTCATTGTTACCTTTATTGGTGATATTGAGCATCATAAAGTTGGGCTTATTTTCCTGTCTATGTTGTTTGATTACTGCCTATACAAACATTAAGGCACCTATGGTGACATTCCTTGTTGAGCATTCATGTCAAGTTGGCCAGTAAGCATTCATTGTCAGGTAACAGCAAGGTAGCCAAGTTATTGTTCACAAGCAGGTCAGGCCCCTCTCAGCTTGTTTTCAACAACTATTGTGGTTATTATACCAAGAGTAGGACATATAAATTTCAAATATTATTGTGATGTTGAGGTCTGCTTGTTTTGAGCAGGTGACCCCTTGGCGAAAAGTGCTCTCTACATCGCTCCTGCGGACGGATGATAACCGTTTGAGAACCTGAACGATATGGGACATGCACCCATTCATCAGCTTTTACTGGCTGCAGCTAAAAATTGATACGGCGCTATTGTCTATGGTGGCATTGTTCCTAATTATAGTCCACAGGACAATCATAAAGGAGTCGAGGGAACAATACCGACACACCAGTGCGTTCTGTCACATGTCCTGTGGTAGCCATGCACAGCCTGGACACAGGAGTCCACGCCGGCACGCACTGACACGGTCATTCAGACATGTTTGCCGCGTACACTCGAGCATGTTTACGGGAAAGGTCGGAGGTTACTATGGCATGCACTACGCTATCTCCATGACTGCTTTCATGAGTCTCAGGATATAACCAGTAAAAATCAATAGTGCATGAGCTTACAATGTATTGGTCTCAGCATTTTGTCTATTAGGAATTAGCTGGCAAGTTGCCAGACGTCGTCGCATCGCAGCGTGTTGGTGAGAATCACATCGTGAGCAATATTGCTTCATACATGGGCGGTGAGTACACGTTTGATTTCGTGTTCAATTTCGTGTCACATGTCTTGTCTGTTTACATGCGTTCCCTGATATGAAGAGGGAAGTGTCGCACCCCATCCGACACTGGGGGTATCTGGTTTCTTGGTCAATATAACATGGCTACTGTGCAGTGCCATTACTTCATGTGAAAGGTAAGTTGGGTTGTTGGTGAACCCGGCCTTGTGCAGCATATCAATCATCAAACTAAAAATGACATATTGAAATGTCAGTTTATTCTAGGTGCTCATCAATTTCTAAAATTCTGTAGTGTCTCTAACTCAAGGCAGATGGCACCACTACTACTAGTTTCTAACCAATTCAGTTGAACTACAGTAGACCTTCTCTGTTGAGAACACCCTTACGTCAGGACTGAAAAGGGTCCCTAATAGAGAGGTGTTTGCTCTTAACTGGGGTCCACTGTAGTTGCAAGGCTTATTTGGCGTGGTCAATCCCACTTACCAAATCTCTCAACAGGATTTCAGTGAAACATCCTGTTCCAGGCTACAGACCTATGCCTGAAAGCAAGAGTAAATGAATGAATTCTTGTTGAAAGTAGTCTGACCATCAACTTCCTGGTAGTATGCCACCAAAGGTCACCATTTGATAGAATCCCTTGATCTTCCAAGGCAGTTCAGAAATGGATATCAATTGACCCTGGTAGTTGAGTTGTGGTCAAGTCCAGTTTGCAGAGATCACCAATCCTTTGGTTGATAAATTTTCAATACTAGAGGGTTAATGTTTCTGATAGCTTCTGTCAATAGCGCCTCATCCTCCTCAGTGATATCAGCCAGCGAGACACTCCTGATTCACATGTCATTATTGCATGCTCATTTCATCTGAACATGAATAGATAGACAATTTCATGCTGACAGAATTCACTGATTTGTTTGCTTTCGTGGAAACATTTGCCAGGGTTAAAAGTCACTTGTGACAGATGTATGAAATTGATAAATGTTTTTATGGCGAATCATTTTTTCGGCGGTCATTCAGGGTATTGGAGTAATTGATGCACTTGATTACCATTTTAGACAAAGAAAAAGGATCCAGGATGCGATAGATTGTTTTCTGTTGAGTGAAAGTTTAACCAAGTCTGCTCTGGTGTAATGTTGCACAGGCTTGGGCAGAATCTCTGAAGTTGTCAGGTCAGATAGGTCATCAGAGTGACACATCATGAAGTGACCAGCGACCTTGATTTGTCAAGGTGATGTGATGTTTAACTTCATCCTTCTACCATGGAGAGAAAGAGAGAAATCACACACCCTCCTTCAGTGTGCCAAAACGCCTGAAATTCCTAATCCTATCCATCGAATTGAAAGTTTCAAATAGGTGAATCAAGTTGAAACTAGGTTACCCACAACACATGATATGAACACAACATTTTTTTAACCAATCAGCCACCTGTAGGCATTCCAGCCTTGATCATGCCGACCATTTTTTTCTTCAATTCTGACTGTGTTATTAGACTAGTTGTTTTCACTGCCCCAGCTGCCATCAAATTCAGAGTGTTGGATCAAAATTGTCGATTTATGAAGATATTTGACACCTATTTCATACTCAGGATTTGATTTATCTGGCCATTTAACTTATAAGGACATAATAAATCTGGAACATTTCACCAACCTTTACAACCTACGATAATATTCAAAATTCATGGAATTTCTAGGCCACATTTGAAAAAAGTGAATTGTTTACATACATTTTATTGCCATTTTATATTGTATTGACCAACTACAGCGGTAACTGCTCGTAAAAAAACGGTCGACCAACTATTTAGGTTACGTGTATAAAAGCCGTATACCGCGCATGCGGTGTAGGCAGTTCACTCACCTTCCGGTGGTGTCACCTTAAATCTGACATAGTAATTTATTCAACCGCCGTTAGTGCGTATTGTACGAGTCGAGATCCTTGTCCATCTTCTGCACAATTTTGGTAAGATATAAAAATCTATCGTCTGTTGTTTGCCGAAGTGATGGTTTATGGCGATAAATTTTATGGTTAGAGCAGTTGTAAACCTGTCTGTCAGGTGTGTGATCGTGGTTTTCGAATTCGATGTGTCTTTTTCGTCTGATCGCCATTGCTGTCGCTAATGGCGCAGAAGTATATGCCGACACCCCCTTCCACCCTGCGATCCTTGCCTTCACTTCATTTCGCAATCTTTTAGAAAAGCCTAAGGATTCAGAGGTATTAAGCCTAGGAGTAAGGTTTGCTCCAGGTTTCTGTACATCTGACAAAACCATGACAGACGGTGTGATAGGCTCGTGATCCTGGTTCTTATACTGATGCCAGATGGCAGCACCCTCCAGTAAGGTGTGGGTTCATGATGTTTTTACTGAGCAGTTCAGGGGTCTGACAGGATCCTTTGCAAATCTTGCCACGTACGTTGATCCTGATTTGATGCTGTTCACACCAGAAGTTGTCTCTGTTTTATGTGAGCTTTGATAAAATAGTGGGTTTCTCATTGCTTTAGTGTTCAAAACCAGTCAGTCACAGGGGGAAACATTAAATGTTCTTTGCTTGATATCGTTGAACTAAAGTCTTCAAAAAATGCTCTGTAGTTGAATTTAATATGAACTTCAAATAGGTTTGATAGAATGACAGGCTCTGAAAAGAAGTTCGCCTGGTGTCAAAAGAATGAACTGATGGCGTTGATGTTTGAAGTGTTGTTAAAAGCTTCTTGCAAAGACGAGATCAAAAGGAAGTGATTCACTCCTGATGGAGCCAGAAATGATTTGCTGACTTCAAGGAGGCAAAAAATGAGCTGAAGTTTGTGTGATGATATGATCCTATTAGTGGTCTACTCTGGGAGGAGGAAAGAAAATGGGATGCCAGCGAAGTACTCACATTGTGTGTAGAGCAAAGGAGCATTATTAGAGAACATTATAAACTCTACGAACCCTATTGATACGTAGGAGGAAACCAGCAGGATTTTAGGCCTATTGCCTGCCTGGTATTTCATAAAAAACATGTAACTGAAAACTGTTTCATGTAACATCATCATAGTTCAGAACTTGCATTATAAAAGTTCATCTGGTGTTTTCCAAAGCCTGATATCAATAAACAATGTATTCTTTTGTATCAAGTAAACTGCTTACCTATCATACTGCGCTAAATTGATTTGCCGCCCATTTTATTGCTGAGACAAAATTGAAGTTTTTTGTGATCACCGTATTTAATTCAAATGAAAGAAACCGAAAATGCACTGTCAGTTTTGCCATATTTTTAATCACGTTTTCCCGTATTCAAATGTATTATCTGCCGTGGGCGCTAGTAAACAAAACAGTCCTAGATATTTGACGCCTCAGGTATTGTGTAAAATTCCTATACCATCATAAAGGGTGGAGACGATTGGAATATGAAATAACGTTAAATATTTGATGTGAATCTTCTTGTGGCTTAGAAGGTCCTGGGTCTTCAGGATAGGCCCAGAAGCTTGTGACTAAATCAGGGCATGAAGGCCATCACAGAAGTTTTTGTCAACCCTTCACAGCAATTGTCATTTAGACTAGGGCTGTCTGATTGGAACAATGCAAACATCGGTGGTTGTAGTATATATGCAGGGAGTCTTATTTGCCTTCTCTGCAACATTTTGTGCCCCTTCCTTGTTGGGCAAAAATACATCGATCTTGGCTGTATCTGCCCGTATCAAATGACATACAGCATCTCACCTCGGGGTTGAAAGTGACACGTTACAAATCCATTGCAAGCTTTGTCCTTAAGATCATGAGTTAATGCCAAGACAATAGCTGCACTGGAAGCCTGCGGCATGCCGGCCTCAGTCTGGTTGATGTGTGTCTCCAGCTGATGGCGCGCATTATCCGAATCATACACGAGACAATCGCCTGTTTGTCATCAAGCGGCATCTTGAGCCAGATGACATTTACAGTTATTGTATTGTTACACATTCTCACTCAACAGATGAGCCTGCTTGGGCGTTGCCATGGCAATCATTCAGAAGCAGGTAAAATAGAATCTTGAGGTAGCGGCATGGCAAGAGCAGATACATATAATCACGTTAAGTGAGTTGGGTTCAGCACGCATTGATTTGCTTCCTTTCGGTGATAAAGACGTTATGAGCTGTATCTTGATTAAAAACGAAACCCTGCAGCGTCGGCAGACGTTCATTACATTCATGGCTGACAATTCTCAGATCAGGTAAGCGATTAGCCTTGTGAGCATTCTCGATCGTATTTCATGTTTTCATCTTTTGTGTCAATTCAGCCTCGTTTATAGCCACCTGATAGGTGATATTGTGGAAGATATTGGAGACACTTCAAAGCTTGGGGGCAGAGGTCTTTTATGCTATATCTAATGAACAGAAATGGACCAGTACTCATAGCCTGTTACTTGATGATCTTGGTTTTAGGTCTTGTGCCTCTGTTGTCCTTGAAGATCTCTCTGCATCCTAGTGCTTCTCCCTTGATTCATCCAGCCATGGTCATGATGCAAGTTGATCTCTCACCCTGGATCTACCCATCAATCCATCTTACTGTATCTCAAGCTTCCCTCGTCTAGACATGTGATCAAGGTCTCGGCTGAGTAACCACGGGTGTCGCCCTCTCCTCATCTTAGTCATGCAGCCGTCCAGTGATTCATTGCCTTTTTACTCTCATTCATTAGTGGAATTGCTGCAGAACCTGAGCTGTAATTGTGACAACCTTGCCTAAAAACCAAAGTATAATGAGATCACTTCCGGATTTTTTTATAACCACACTGCAGTCCAAACAGCATTTATTGACATTAGGTATGGTTGGTGATAAAATCCATTTCATTACTCATTGAAATCTCTACGTGGTTTCTCTAGTGGGGTTCTATAGTCTCTGCAATGAAGTGAACATGGCTGAGCTACGGCACGTTTGCAGTGTTTTTATTGACGTTTTAAGTGGTAGGAAGTTCAAAGTTGTACATGGATCAGATTGTATTGATCACGTTGCCTGCAGCGATGTCATCTTTAAAAGTGGATTCTACCTCTGCGATTTCAAAGGCAACGTCGCCTCAGGGTCTGGCTTCTCATATAGACAGTACAAAAGGTCATGTCAAATGCAATCATTTTTTTTGAAAGTGCACAACAAAAGATGGTGGGTAGGAAAAGTTGATCAAGGCTGGGACGAGTACTCCTCTTGTGAATAATTGATATGGCTTGTTGTGCAGTGATTTATTTCCGGGTATGCTGGTATTACAAATATTGATAGTTGATGAGAGGGCAACATAGGGAGAGTGGAGAGGGCAACGAGAGCCACCAGCAGGCACTGATCTTGGCCACCTGGCTGATAAGCTGATGGAGCACATTCATCCTGTTCAGCAACGTAAGCATTTTTTTGTTGCTCTCATTGAAAACAGTCGATGGTATGTATGTGTGGTGCGCGCTCCAAAATTCAAGTAGTGTTTCGCTATACTTCAAACAATCCACCTACTGAACCTGTCGGTTGCACAATTTCCTGTCATAAATTGCTTTCTGTGGCATTCATATCATATAAAGCCTCAAGGGAAAAGTTAGTCATCTTTCATGTTGTTAAGCTGCCGAAAGTTAAACGATTAAAAACGTGAGTCTTAGATGGTTTTAGTATTGTGCTGCTGTGATGATGATTCACATGACAGACCCGAGGGGGATTGTCTTATGATAGTATTTCTAATGACTTTGTTTATCAACTCTGATGTATTTTATCAGCCTCTTTGTAGCATCTGATCTCTCTAGGATCACCATTAATTAATCAAAGTCTAGCTATATTAATCTTAAAATGTTGTTTGCTGATTATTGTGTCAGGATTATTTTTGTTGTAACACTACAGTAAGCTTTCACCTGGCCATGGTTGTCTGATCGTGTTTACTATGTTATAGAGTGCTGTCTGTAGTTAAATAGATGTGACCCACAATGAAAAAACACTGCATTAATCAGTCGCTTTGTGATGCATAGATTTGGCCAAGTTCCAGAATGTGATTTGATCAGTGGTAGACCTTGCCTGAAAACATTTCTCTCTTCTGCAAACGAGTGTTTCATGTCACCCCCCTTACCATCACCGCAAAATGGTTGAATATTGAAAAAACAAGCGCAGCTATCGATCGCTGGGTTATACCACTTCAGGTCATGATGTCAGCATGATCCTCAATTAAATAGAGTTGCTAGGCGATACTGCGTTATTCACATCATCCCTGTTGGCACTGACAACCACCTATCGTCAGTTTATCTCCTCTGATCAAATGTGTTGACTAATCGGCTGGAATGTGTAAAAATCATTGTGGACCACTTGTAAGCCGAGAGGAGAAGACACCTCTCTGATGTCATGTTCAAGGATATGTTTACGCTTTCATCAGAAACATCGCCTCCATACCTATCAAATTGGATGGATATTGCTTCTCGATCAGCGTAATACCCTGGCAATTTCACGGTGAGTATCTCAACATTATCGCACCAATGATTGCACTGTAATGGAAGCGTCTGACATTCCCGCGCACGTTTATTGATGGGTGTATGTGAATTATTGAAGAGGTTGGGTCACCGTGGCATTTAATCAGAGTTGTAACAGGTGCCCAGGTCTGTTGAACCTGACAACACAAGCAATTAGATGCGAGTGCTGTGTGATGAGATTGATCTGTTTCAATGTTGTATTTGCTTGATTTCTTTAGTGGTTACTGGCAGTTGCTAATGTGCATTGGTGCTAGATCATTGCTTCATGTGGGTGTTGTTCTAACTCGACCACATGGAGTTCTGTTTATTTCATGATCAGTTTTAATCATTGTGTTAGTCTTGTTGGTTTTAAAAGGCAGCTGTTCAGGGACAGAGATCCCTTGTCATTTTCACCACGCGCTGTGGGTTGCGGCAAATGTCAGAAACTACGCAGTTGACATTACCATGATTACGGTGCTATATTTAGTGGTCGATACCATGCGTGATGATCAAACACTGCTTGACAATGATGGCGATGAGATAGGTTGTTCAGATGTGGGCCTGAGGTCTGATGCTTCTCTTGGGACTTTGCCATATGGTAAAGCTGATTTTGTTCCTCTTCACTGCTAGAGGCAGTCATGTCACAACACATGACCTTGCTACCATTCTCGTCTCTGATCTCCTCAACTGACATTTCCTTCCATTAGGTTGACTCTTTGATGCCAGGTATTGACAGGTGATCGTGTCACATCAAATGTTGGTTTTGATTGTGGATTGCAGTCCAGTTTTGCAAGATACACTGTATATGAATCCAATTCATGTACTTGTAACAATAGTCAAACACCAACAAGAGTTCTCAGAATACTCCATTATAACCTATTGAATTGTTGCAAACCTGGCCTTTGTGTGGGATATAATTAATCCTACATGCAAGCTGTTCATATATCAAGGGGTATAAACATGATGTCCCAAATCTGAATTGCCACTATTTCTGGTTTGGCAATAATTGTTTTGATGATGTTTCACAATAGTACTGTAAAATCTTTGTAGTAGCAAAGGAAAACATCCTGGGAGGATATGGTTCTTATGCTCTTGGCTTTTGTTGGTGGTTAACCGAATGTCATCTGCTCTGATTGTGTAGTGTCGTCTGCCTCGATTGTACATGTATACTTGATCTCACCTCACGTTGCCAAAGTCTTCAATGCAATATTTTTAACTGAATACACAGTATCATGCTGTTTCAAGTCAACTGGTATTAAGTTGTGAGAGTCCAAGTCCCACGTGAATATAACTTGCCAAACCATCCTGTGGTATCCTTGAACTAATTGTGTTAACGAATGCATTGTTGTCTTTTGAAGTCTTTCCTCTCATTGAATGAGGTTGGTAGAGAGAGATTGACTTGCATCCCCTAGGGGGTGATCGCCATGAAAGGAAGCGGTACAGGCGGACATGCTAGATTTGACAACAGAGGTGCTAGGGAACAGATGGCAAGCTTTTTG
This sequence comes from Lineus longissimus, assembly GCF_910592395.1. Taxonomy (NCBI): domain Eukaryota; kingdom Metazoa; phylum Nemertea; class Pilidiophora; order Heteronemertea; family Lineidae; genus Lineus; species Lineus longissimus. The sequence continues at coordinate 28,250,430 of NC_088309.1, read as the reverse complement.
ACCCGCTTCTCGTGGAATTCAGATGTCAATCTGGGCGCTCTTTGGATTGTTGCGCAGAATATGACATGAAGGCATGGTCATGTACTCTATGAGTCAGTTGGTTTGTTCTGGAACGCAGTGTAACGGCTTGTTTTTCATTTCCTCCAAATCCATTTGTCGATGTGAATTTGCTTGATATACGGAGGATTATACCCCAATGTTTTTGCCGCTGCAATATGTGTCATTTTGTATCAGCTTGTCGGATTGAATGCCATGTTTAATGGCCTCATGTTTCTCAGGTATGATAACCTTTTTATCATGTTGTTTTGTTGCGTTTTCTTCCTCTGAATATGTTGACATTTATAGGTACCTTGTATACCTATTCTGCTCTGCAGAACTGTACTGAGGTGAGCAGTAGCTGCTCATCGAGGGGCTTATCCATTGCATTAAAGTTTGTTGCCTACCATATGATGGAATGGGAAAGCTGCCTGGCTATCCGTGACCTCACCCCATGCATTGAACTAGACCTCGGACACAAACTCTGCACACAGCTAAAAAGTCGGTGGGCGACAAAAGAACAGCACTGGTTTGTTACCTCATGAATATTCCAAGGAAAAGCATTGGCAGCCTCCCTTGATAACCAAGCTGGCCTGGGCCGGCTGATAGCAGATGCCACCATGGTCTTCCTCTTTACAGCTGCCTGAATACTCTTTATCCACGTCTCCAGGGCCTACTTAGTGCCATTAAAGTCTTGTTCGCTATTTCGCCACAACTCCTCGTGTATGGGGTAGTGCACTTGGCATCCTACTTGTACAGGGTAGTGTGTAGTACAGTATCTCTCATTCTCAACTGGCTTGTGCATTCTAATCTAGCTCGATTGTGACTTGCATTCATGGCAAGGGTTGTTGGCTGATGCAGTTACTCGGTTAGCTAATGTGGGTAACGAATGCAGGGTGTATAACTCACAGTCATCACATGCGCCACAGGGATGAAGGAAGTAGTTGTTCAGTAGGCATGTGGCACATTGTAGTGGCTTCAATTGGTTCTGTGTACAACAATGTTATATGGCTCACTGCTTTGACTCTGACTCTGAGCTTCAGTAGTGACATGTGACTGTCACCACAACTATATCCAAGCTCACTGATGGTTGTGCTGGCCACTTGGGGAAACCTTACCTTGCCACATATAAACACAGTCCTGCGTTAATGGAGAGATGGTAGAAAACCTTGTATGACACATCAGGGACTCGTCACAAAGTACGAGTGTCGGTGAGCAATCCTGCATGTGATGTATCTCGATGGGAAGGTTATCTCCATTTCATTGTCGCAGAGGGGATTAATCATGATATCATTATGCATGCAATTGTTGTATTTGTTTCTCAGCGTCCAGATGATCGCTGGGAAAGTGCGCGTCATCAAATATCCTGGCTCTTAACTCTTTGACCTTTGGTGTTATATTGATCAATACAAGTGATGGCTGGGGATACAAATCTGATGCTGGTGGCTTAATATGGACGATTAGTATGGTTTATGACCCTAACCGATAGTGCACACTAACATGGATGTTGAAAAAACTCCCAGCAGATTATAGGGATTAAGTTGCCAGCTTTTGTTGTTATATGGAGATCTCCCCTTCTCTTTGATTGTTTGGCCGTTATTGTAAGTCATCCTTTCCCTGTATTGTGCTCTCTGTTTAGTTCTGTTGTTAGTAATCCTTGACCGTGTCTGATTGAACAGTCGTTCCATCTATCTGAATTAGTGGCAGGTCTTGCCCACTCATAACAAACACTGAAACCTACTTAGATGGCTGCCATGGATAATGATTGATGCGATTCATATGACGGATTGCCGAATATGTTTCAGTGGAAACTACCGAATTTCATTTGACCTTGAGGGGTGTCTGGGGACTACAATATTGCGACAACCTTACGATGTGATTCTTATCCTGATGTATTTACTTGATATATTGCACTTGATTTGTGTTCAGTGTGTCAATAAGCATCTCAGACTTGATCCCCAAAGCTGTTTTCTCTTGTGAGATGAACTGATAACACAAGTTGAAAACTTGGTTTGACATTTAGGAAGAGGAAGATGTTCTGTTTGTATCAATGTTCTCATGCAGATCTGTGCTTCAATTTGAGGTTTTGCCCTAGCGTATCTTTCTAGTTGTCTTAATAGAGGGTTACTTCTCTCAGACACAAGCACTTGTGAAGGTTCTCTTGTAAAGAACACAGAGCACATGATCTTGGCTCCTGGCCAGATTCTCCAAGAGGGTGTCCAAGAGAGAATCAATGGTGTAATTGGTAAAGATAATGACCGTTTAAGGCACATTTCTATTCTGCACATACCGATACATGAGGTATGACATCCCCGCTGGCAGGGGAGAGCTAATCACCACCAGAAATGGAATTACTAGCTATAGCATTTTTTGTGGCATCCCCTTTGTAGAGGATGGTGAATGGTCTGTAACCATGGTGATGGCCCATGATGTGGGATGTAATCGTACATGACATGAATGACGAGTCATATTGGACTGTGTTGGTCTTGGAGCTTGGATGGGAGTTGAGCTATATTAGGATGGGTCTTAGTGGGCGGATGATGGGAAATGTCTTGGAAGACGTCAAATGCATCTGGAGTGGTTTGAGCTGTAAATTTGTGTAGGCGTGAGTGAATACTAAGCCCCGAGATGTATCAGAAAGTGATTGTGTGGGTTTTTGAATAGTAAAGGACACCTTGTAACGGTTCATGATCAGTCTGATGATGAGGCTATTTATAACAATAATCCAATGATGAGAACAGGAATGATGCACTCTTTTTATGTCTTGTCTTGGTGCAGAAACGTTGGTCATAATCTACCCATCATCGTGGACTTGAGGAAGTGTGGTTCATTTCAGAATCAACTTTTCAAACCAGTTCCAGTCTCAATTGCAGTTTCCCTTACTTAGCAATTTGGTGATTGCCCAGTTAATGTTCTTAGTCACCCTTGGCGTACCTGACAGTCTGTATTGACTAAATCTTCATGTATGTCCTACATGACCAAGGTATAAATAGCACTACTTATAGAACATTGTCGTTATAAATAGAGATCCCCATTTTCAGGTCAATGGATAATACCAAAATTTATTCTTTTGAATTTAAATACTAGATCACTAACTGGCCGTGTCATTCCTTTATGGAAGCACTTGAACACCTATGCTGATGATCATGTCCTATCTCGTATTGTGGTCGTCTGGCAAACTGGCTTAAAAGCCCCGCTCATTGTCAGCCTGTGTTGATTGTATCCATACAATCTCTAGCTTGTTAAGACAAGTTGACAGGCTATGCTCGCTTTATTTATAAAATGAAATGTCACAATTTGTTGATATTTCTTCTGTAATATGGCTATACTGTATGAAAGTTTCTCAATTTTTGTTTTGTGCATGGATTCTTTCGCATGCAGAGTGCTACATGCACTCATCGGTACAACTACCACTTTCTTTACATGTACATCTGATCCCCAAGAACCTGAAACTGGATAGTTACAATATTGACTTGGTCCTCATGTTGTGTTTCATTCTGTCTTTGCAGGTTCTTAGAAAGAGATTAAAGATGATGCGGAAAGATGGTGTAGGCCTCAGCAATGAGGCCTGGGCCAGGCGGCTGGCGTATTTGAAACAACCCGGGATGTCCGCAAGAAATCTGCCGCACAATCAGCTACTTCAAGACCAGGATGTTCCTGATCTGACCGAATCACTCACCAAAACGTTAGTCCATGGCCACGACCGAAAGAGTGACACACACGGAAACGAAACACTCGATAGCCTTGAGGAAATCGATGAGGATGATTTGGCTCTCTTCTTGCCGGATGTCGCTAGCTCATCAGATTCTGAAACAGGCACGTTCCCGCACAATTACGTTGACATTATCGGTGATCAATTTGATCATATGGAATCTCTAGACGCGATTACGAACATTGCTTCATCATGTACGACTGTTGTGGCCACTTGTGCAAGCGGTAGTGGAGCAGGTAATGAGGAGATAGCCAGGGCATTTCAGCAGCATGTAGGGACGCGTCAGAAACAGGCAATGCTGCCGGACACTACCAACCATGACTTGTTACCGCTGGAGTCTCTTGTTCATAAAACCGGTGTCTCAGAAACAATCACTCGGCCTGATCAGCAGTCAGACCAGGTGCAAGGAGCTAATGTCAATCATCCAACGAACATGCCGCAATTAGAGGAGTTGAGCTCACTGCCATCACAATCATGTGAGACACAATCCTCTGGGTCAGTGATGAGCCCTGACAATAACAATCACTGTATGAGTACCGCGTCAGGATCACCGTGTTGTGACACCCTGGCGTACAGTCAGGCAGACTCGCACTGTTATCTGGACACCGGTCCTGGCAGCTCATGCCATCAGCAGCACAACGATCATGATTTACACAACTTGGATAGTGTATCAAACGTTTCTCCGGACAGTGGTATCTTATCAATATCAGAATCTCCTGAGAGTCACGAGGCAGCAAGCCCATGCAATCCTATCACCACCCATCACCCAACACTTAGCCCTCAGTCTGTGTTCTTAGACAGTGTGTCTCCCCCTCGCCATGCGGATTACCTCCAGCCAGAGGCAGACAGTACAGACGATCATCCCGGTTACCACAGCGATATCAATGATGAACCTCCACCACTCATTCCCATGTTTGATCATAATGTTCTCATTGCCCCGGTACAACGACGTGGTCGAGGTCGACCACGGAAAAATCTGCTCATACCCGAAAATGCCATAATCTCGCCAACAAAACTCGACCATTCGTTTGACTCTACGATAAGTGAGGATCCTCCTGATCTCAGTAGGGAACGCATCATTGATCATGGAGTACAGTTCAAGGAAATCCGTATTCAGACTCCGCCGAGTAAGCCAAAGAAAGTGACAAAACCTAGTTCAGATTCTGGACCTAAGAAACGTGGCCCTGGACGGCCAAAAGGTTCAGGGGAGAAGTCACGGACTAAGATAAAGGACTTGTTATTGTTGAGTGCCATAGAACGAGAGCAAGCGCTCGGGAATAAAGGTGTTAATGTTGTTTGTGATTTGAATCAGTTTACAAAAGCAAAGGGCCAGGGTAGGAAGAGGAAATCAGAGACTGTGAAAGCTTTGTTTGCTATGGCAGAAGAAGCCAAGAAATCACAGAAATTGACTGTGAAGAAGGTTGTGAGTTTAGAGAAAGGGTACGGAATGACTGAGGATAACTGTGATGAAGACAATCAGGTCAAGAAGAAGGTACGCAAACCGGTCTCTAGTAAGGTCCTGGCCAGTGGGTTGAAAGCTACTGATACACGCAAAGGCATCCCTGGCCCAAAGCCACAAAAACCAACTCTTCCCAAGGCTCCGAGGAAATCTATTAGTATGATTATGGATGAACTCAAAAGTGGAGCATCATTACCGGTATTGGACCGTGTTGATATGATCAAGTCAACTGAAAATGTTAGCCCCATTGTGATACCGTCTTCAGAGGATGAACTAAGTAATGTGACATATGTGAAACAGAAATACAATGCAAATGTTATAGCCGAGAGTTACCGGGTTGTGTCGGGTAAAAGTTTTATCAGCGAGACACACAGACTTATAGAGCCGGTCTCTTGCAAGAGGAAGGTTAAGGACTTGATCTCAGATTTGAAGCCAAGTGAAAATGTGACAGAAAAGTTAGCACATTCCAATGTGACTGTAGATTCATCTAATCTCAATGTGACAGATAAGTTATTAAGTGCCAAACAAAAGGATACAAAAGTTCCAAAAAATAAAAACAAAAATATATCATGGACAAAGTCTAGTACGCCCAAGTCATCTCCTAATGTGGATAGTCCTGTGAAGAAGAAGCGTGGTCCTGGTCGGCCGCGCAAGTCTCCACTTCAACCACCGGGAAGAGTAAACAAGGTAGCAACACCAAGGGAAAATAAGGCAGCTTCTTCTAGTGTTGATAAGGCAGTGTTGCCCAAGATGGATAAGGTTCTTTCAGACACGGATATGGCAGTGCTACCAAAGGTCCGCAAGGTTGTGTCGTCACATGTGGGCAGGGTGCCATCTCCTAAAAAGGTACTGTCTCCTAAACTGTCTCCTAAAGAATCAAAGCCGGTCTCTCCAAAAGAGCCTAAGGCAGTTTCGCCTCAAGTGACTAAGGTTGTGTCTCCTAAGGTGTCCAAGGTAACCTCTCCTAAAGTGACTAAGTTAGTTTCTCCTAAAGCCAGGTCCGAGGGACCACTCTCAGATTCTAGCAGGCGATCAGGGGAGGATTTTGCTTCATTAATCCAGAGTGTGCAAGCTTCAATTGATTCCCAGTTCAAGGGTTATATCGATGACTCTGAGGACAATCAGGATGATAGTCCTGGCAATAGTTTGGATGAAATCGAACCCTCTTCTTTATCATCCCCGCCAAAGACAAAACAACACCAACCACCATCCAAACAGTCTAAACAACTAGCGCCTGGTGCGAAAACAAAACCCAAAGTTAAAAAGCCAAAAGTACATGTGATGATGCGAAGAACTAAACGCCGACGGCGAAAGAAAAAGGTTGAGAAACCTGATGTTTCCGAGTCGTTGTCTGTTGAGACTGATCTCTGCAGTGCTGGCACTGTGGAGTATGAGACGAGCCAGGACAATGCTGTAGGGCTACTCATGGTGGTGCCATCCACGTCAAGTTCTTCTGTTGAAGCTACTTCTCCGAGTTCACCTTGCCCGGTTGTGCCATCTGCTGGTTTGGGTGACAAGGAAGAGAAGGAAGAGGCTGTCAAGCCTACTGCTGAGGTGACTGTTGTGAAGGCGGCTGGTAAAGCTACCTTTGGGGCTGGCTCTCAGTTACGAGAGAAAACTGAGGAACTCAGTAAAACTCTGTTACCGTCTTCCAGTTCAACAGCACAGCCAGCACCAAAGTTGCAATTGCTTCCACCCTGTGAAAAACCCCATTCTAAAGTTGTGAAAAAGAAAAAGTTAAAGCCATTCAAATCGAAACATAAGAATATAATCGACCCAGTGTTCTTAGAGGATGTCGATGAAATGTCTGAACAGTTGGAAAAGCTGGTGCTAGATCTGAGACATGATATGTCTGTTGCACGCAATGTGAAACCCGGTGAAGACCCTATGCCGGATATCTTCAGGAAACAAACATACATAGGACGCAAACGTAAGAAAGAATGGCTGAGTATTCATAAACAACAGAATAAGGAGTTACGCAAACTGCGTGAGGAATTCCGTAAGGTCAAGGATCGTGATAAGAAAGTGGAGAAAGCAAAGGAGAAATGTGCCGAACCTGAGGAGCCAGTAGCGCCCCCTTTTGGGGCGACTCTTGCATTAGCTGTGGTCGATAAACAGGGGAAGGGGAAGGGGAAGAAAATTGATGGTCGGAAGCGTAAACGTTCAGTTAGTGAATCTGAGGTTGTTGTACAGAAACCAGTTGCACTTTCACCCATTCTGGAACACAATGATCATTGTTTGCCGTTGAAGAAGCGACACAAGTTATTTACTGCTGCTTCTGAAGGACAAAAGAAGACTGACGAGTCACCGGTCAAGTCATCCCCGACGCTTGCACCCCTGGTTCTACCACCAGCACCAACCTCAATGCTAGTGGCTGCTCCTGTAAAACCTCCCAAGCGAAAAGTTGGTCGGCCAAGGAAGAACGTCCAAGTGGAAGACAAACCGAGATCAGGTATGTTCACATTCTAATGATCTCCAAGATTCTAATACTGCATACTGACTTTGCAAGTCTTGACTTCACTCTGTGTATACGTGTTTGGGATGCTACCATTATGTAAGTTTGTTTTGTAAGCAATATGCAAAGTGGAGTTGTCCTTTATTTGTAAATGACACATACCCAGTACACAAAGAAGCTGACTTGAGTGGTTGAGAGGCCTAATTTACTGTGGCATTGTTTGGGTGTTGGATCATTGAAGTTTGATCATTGAAGCTTGACTGGTGTAGCTTTTGTTCCTACACATAGTCATCCATTGAAGCATAGTATGGCTTAGACAAGCTGGTTATTTGTGAAAGCATACATGTCACCAATACCAGTGTGATCAGAGGTCTGTTTGTTTGGATGATTGGGAGTTACACAATAATGACTTGGCCAAAATGCCTGAAAAACAGAGTGAGTTGTATGAAATACTCTCTTTGTGGAATTGAATATGTGACTCAAACACTTTGATGTTGCTTCAGTGGAATAAATTGTCCAGGTAAAGTTAAGTTTCTTCACTTTGAGCTGCCCGTGATATACAAAGCCAGTTTCAAAGATTGTCCATAGTTAACTTCCTTCTCCATCTCTCTTCCAGACTCGTGTGTTACGGCAGTAGCAGACAAGATGGGTGTTGTCAAGGTGGTGACTGCTGAGAAGAAAACACCAGGCCGTCGTCCAAAGAATGTGGAGAAACAGTTCACCGGTGAGAAAGCCAGCCCAGTGCAGTCTGTTGCCAAGCCTGTCCTTTCAGAGGCGATTAGGTCTGTACCAATGACATATCTACTGCCTAAACCCAAGCCTAGTCGGTCATGCAGGAAGAAGGACGTGCCAGTGGATAGTGAGCAGAAAGATGGGACGAATCAAGCTACCAATACGGATAATGATAAAACGGAGAACTCGTCAAGCGGAAATGATAAGACATCGGCTTCTGATCAAAGTGGTCCGATCAAGAAGCGCAGTCCAGGCCGCCCGAGGAAGAACGTTGATGCTGGAAAGAAAGGTTCTGGTGACGATGACAAAAGTCCAGAACGACCGAAGAAGATTGAAAAGAACACTGCTCCTTGTATCAGCCCTGAGCGGCCAGATAAAGACGATCAGAAAAAGTTAGATCCTCCGGTGTCTGAGAGTACGCAGGTTTCCGTGGCAGATGAAGGTGTTCAGGCAGATAGTACCGTGTCGGAAGGAACTCAGTCAGAGGTACCTGTCTGCGAGAGTAAGAGGTTATGTACCTCTGCGACTCAAACGTGTGATGATGATTTCAAAGTGTTGATACCAACAAAGTATCAGGTTGAGAAGGATGTTCAGACGTGTACGTCTGCATCGCAGACTCAGACACCACCTATTGATGACCTGGAGAATTCACCAATTGGTCCAAAATTCCAGAAGGAATTTGAACAATTCATCAGCCAAAGATCCTCTGTGGATAGTAGCAAAACGTCTGCTGAGAGTGTAAATGAGGAAAAATTGGATAAACCTGATATCGACCAAGGTTGTGCAGAGACTCTAGTCACTTCGAAAGTTTCTGGTGTTAATGGTGCTTCAGCTGACAGGGTGGAATCATCGACGGCTGATCTCAAAACCTCCTCTTGCTCACCTCTCTCACTCTCACATGAGAAACCAATCGAAACGGACAGTGATGTGGAAGTGATATCCTCGACATCTGCTCACAAAAAGTCTAGTCTAAAGCGGTCTGGTGCAGGCAGACGTTGTGATCCTAACAATGTGGACCCTATCCTGGAGAAATATTTGAAAAAGCCTGATGTACCTGAAGTGCCCGCTGACAACAGTGGGTGTCAGGATTGTTCAAAGCTTCAGGACATACCACCACGAAAGAAAAATAAGCATAACCCAGTGGACACAAAGTTAAAATCCAATGCAGTGGTGTCTCTCAATAAAGTGAAGTTCAGTGGATTATCGAAAGCAAAGGCTGGACGAAAGCACAAAGGGAAACCTGGCCGGAAACGTAAGAAGCAGGAACCACCAATGCCTAGCCCTCCTGCTAAAAGAGGGCGAGGTAGGAAGCCAAAGCGTCGGCCAGGAAGACCTCCAAAGGTCAAACCAGCAGAACCCGTTCATAAAAAGGTGTCAGAATGTGCAGATTCGTCGGAATACTCCAGTGAATCGGATTATGTTGAGGAGCAGCGCGTTGATAGTAAATCATTGACGAGGGAATACCATCCGTTACCTGTACCACCACGGAAGCGTAAGCGAGTGAAGGACGTGGGAGAGAAGGTGGCCAAGAAAAAGAGAAGGAAGGAAGGGTGAGTGAAAGTTTTTCTCAATCATTGTTTGATGAACAAAGCTGCATTGTCTTATAGAACGTGTCAGCTGTGTTTAAATGAAAACACTGAGGATAATTGATATGATTGTGTCACCTGTTATGTGAGGATAGAACAGAGTTGATCACTGATGAGTATGGATCCATATCCTGACCAGCTCTCACAATCTGTGGCAGTTCCAATCGTCTCTGTGCATGTAATTGGTTCGTGTCTAATGTGGGCAACATGTTCTTATCATGGTTGTTCTTCTGTCCTGCAGTGAACCAGGCGAGGGAAAGGAACCGAGGAAGAAATACCAAAAAGCCGGCCTCTTCTCTGATCTCTACAAGGAATCAAGTAGTGTGAAGAAATCCAAGGCTGAGGAAGCCTCTAAAGAAGCTGCTAACCACAAACCCAAGACGTTGTACAACCCTGAGGACCACGAACATGGCTTGCTGCCACTGCCCATCCATGTGGGCAAGTACATGACTGAGAAGGAAGTCGACTTTCAGTTACCTTACGACATCTGGTGGCTGCATTCTAGAGGACAGGTTAGTAGCCATCCATAACGTATTACCCTTGAAAAACTGTCAAACACATCTGGACCTTGACAGTGCATTGCATTCATCAAGGCAATGTTCCTGGCTTCAATCTTGCTATGTTTGCTGTTTCATTGTCCACTTGTTTGGCCATCACTGCTTCATTGTTGACCGACTAGATGATGACCAACATCTGCATTCATTATAAGTGCCAGTGTTATTCCATATTTCTGACGAAACCTGCTCTTGCCTGTTTCAGCTCCAGAAGAATATCCGTCCAACCCCTCATTACAAGAAGATCAGAAACAGTAAGTGTTGTTTCACATCAATAGTATGTTGAGTTTCTTATCATCTTTGGGATACGAACCAAGCTGGTTTAACAGATTATCAGTTATGCTTCCCACATTGTTTCTCAAGGTGCACGACAGTTATCTTGGATGTTATAAGGGGACAGTTGATGCATTTCGTTCTTATTTCCACAGTTCTTTCCCAAAGCCAAAGAACAAGAAGGGTTCTTATGATATTTAGGAAAGCGGGCGTTCGGCTGCTGATTTAGGCAAAATAGAGCTTGAGTGAACACTTTGAGTTTGGATTCAACTTTGAGTGTATTTTTCTAACCTTTCGGTAGCCAGTATTGATGTGATGTTTCAAAATTTCTCTCCTTTACACGTAGATGTCCAGGCAGTCACGTGTAGGTTTTGTCCAGGGTGTATGTAATTGGGCGTCAATCGGGACCACAACTGTATATTTGCCACTTCTCCATCGTGAATCCTAATGGTGAAAGTGTGGGTCCGTTGTGAATGAAGAAAAGCCCAGGCTGAATAAGGCAAGCAGAGTTACTTTAACTTCATGGTTGTCACTGCCTTGGTTTTCTGTTTGGGGTGTCAAGTGTGGCCACGATGTTGGAAGTTTTCGAAACCAGTCAATGATTGATCAGAGTTTGAACTTGCCCATGTGCACTCCACTCCACTCTACTTCCTTAATTTCCTTCACTTTCAGCAACCTGAAAGTCGCCAGCACACTATTTTTTGGCTAAAACATATTTTTCTCTATTTTTTCAGTTGATCTGAATCTAATACTTTGTCATTTTTTAACGCTGTGGCTATTCTTCGTCATGTTATTCTCACAGGCTCTCCAAGTTTGTCTTGGTAGCGCAGCCCGACATGGACATTTTGTACTTAAACTTTTCCTTTTTGTGCCGAGCTCAATCACAACAAACACTTCATTCATGCTAGAACGTAAGAATAGCCTCAGCCCTTTTCTAACCAAACTTTATGAATCTAGGTTAAATTGATACAAGTTGAGCTTCTAAAACATCCCAGCTTGATGTGATGTTGATATTTGGCCTGCAGTATAAAGCAAGAACTCAAAGAATTGGTAATCCATGGCGAGGTCTCCTAGTCTTTGTTGGCTGAAGCTTGTGATGGCCTGTACTGCATGGTCAGTTCAGAACATCCAAGGTGTCCACACATCCTGTAAAATAGACTTCATTGTCATGTCGTTTGCACCACAGCTTCACTCATGTTTCCTTTTCTTCTTCAGACGTCTATATTGATATGAAGCCTGTCTGTCCGTATGAATCCAACCCATGTAATTGTATCGCACCGACCGTCTACAATAACCTGACTGTAGGGTGTGCAGATGAGGACTGTCTAAACAGGTAGGGGTCTTTCATCAATTCATGGCATTCAATAGTTTGTCCCTTCAAAGGATTTGAAAAGCAATTCTCCCTCTTCTCTCGTTTCAAAATCAGGCAGGAGCTGAACTTGCTTTCCAAGTCGTCTCTGATGACTACGTTCATGCTTAACTTTGTGTTCAGTCTTCAAATGTATGTTGGCACTTTCCAGGATGGTCTACACTGAATGCAGCCCATCGACGTGTGCAAGTAAAGAGAAATGCTCCAACATGAGGCTACAGAAACACGAGTGGGCACCAGGACTCCATCTCTTCTATACGGGTGATCGAGGATATGGGGTCAAGTGCAAATATGCCATCACTGCAGGTAGGTGGTCAGAGAGCTGTTAGTGAATGGTTATCGGAACAGTTGATGTTGCTGTTACCAAATGAGGGATTTGGTCCAGTTTTGTTGTTGCCCATCGTCTGAATAGGTATAATAACTCAGTGACGTGTATGGGCGGTTATTACCGCAAATAAAGACTGTTGACTTCGCATCGTTATCTTTGACGTGGTGTATGGTCCAGATGTCTTTGATGTGGCACACATAGGAGTATCAATCTACGTGTCCTTGATATGCTACACAAGTGTCTTTGCTTTGGTTTGTCTTTATTTGCGGTAATAACCGCCCAGGAGTATCAATCTACGTGTCCTTGATATGCTACACAAGTGTCTTTGCTTTGGTTTGTCTTTATTTGCGGTAATAACCGCCCATAGACGTGGTTATACTATTGTTTTCCTTTATTGGTTAAATGGCTTCGAATCTAGACCATGTTTCCTTTCATTTCAGGCAATTTCATCATAGAGTATGTTGGTGAAGTTGTGAGTGAGCAGGAGTTCAAGACGCGGATGACCCAGATGTATAACAATGAGCCGCATCACTACTGTCTGAATCTGGACGGTGGTACCGTCATCGATGGCTACAGGATGGGCAGTCTGTGTCGCTTTGTCAACCACTCATGCGAACCCAACTGTGAAATGCAGAAATGGTAAGGAGTGTGACATGTGCATGTTGTTACCATCCACAGTGTAACTCACTGCCTTGGAGATGTCTATTACTTCTGCCACTTCATTCATAAGCATAAGGTTAGTTTAGGATGGTGTAAGGGATTCTGTTTGATGATCTCAGTTGCCATATTCCAAATCAGTTGATGACCTGTGACTTGGCAGAAAACTTGATCATAGTCCACACTGATCGTTGGTATATCTTTGCAGGAATGTGAATGGTGTTTACCGTGTTGGTCTGTTTGCACTCCGCGACATCAAACCCAATGAAGAACTCTCCTATGACTACAACTTTGACAACTACAACTTAGAACAGCAACAAGAATGCAAGTGTGGCAGCGCCAACTGTCGTGGGACCATAGGTGGACGTGCTCAGCGCATGAACAGCATAGCAAGGGATAAAAACCCAGTGGGGCGACCTCCAAACGATAAACGCAAATCAAAGTCTAAACTCAAGAAGCGTAAAGAGAGTGAACAGGCGACTGAACGCTCACAGTACCTTCAACCGATGAGGCCAATGTCGCACCGGGAGAGATGTTTCATCTTGAGACATAACATCGGCTTGCTGCGGAATCTGGAGAAGGTTCGTCGGATACGACAGCGGATGATGAAGTCGACCGATGACAAGAAGGTGGAGGTGGAACAGCCCAAGGAGAAGTCAATCAATCACAAGGACGTGTTCATGTCTCAGTTTATGGCCCTCAAGACACCCAGGCATATCAAGACAAGGTAGGTGATCTCCCGCTGGAGGCTGCTCTCTGTAATGAACAGTCTGGCATTGGATTCAGCTGTCGCATTGAGTTGAATCAAGGCCAAGTACCTTCCATTGGTGTAAGGCAGGGACTATTCTCTCACTATCTAATAACTTCTTCTCACTGATTCTCTTCCAGGAGACTGAAGCTAGGTGAGGAAGACTCTGGTGTGACGAGAACTGCCAAACTTGCCCAGGTGTTGACCGACATCTTCTCTGCTGTGGCTGATTGTAAAGATGAGGATGGTAACAATATCGCTGCACATCTCATGACTTTGCCTCCGAAGAAAAGGTTGGTGCTCCATTTGAATCAATCACCAAGTTATGAAATTATCACCAAATGTTTGTTGCTGAAATGTGCTGAGAAAGCAGTCGGGGTCTTTTCTGTGAAAATTAGGAAACATTGGCTGATTCTCGATTGTGACTGATACTCGTTGTTTAGTCCAGACTCATTGTTACATCTTCTTCATTGCAGCCATCCTGCTTACTATCAAGTCATCAAGAAGCTCATCACACTCACCTCCATCGAAGATAAAATCCTAAGTGGAGAATTCTCAACGCCGGATCCATTTGACGAAGAGATGTTGACACTATTCAAGAACGTGGAGGTTTACTGTGGCAAGAAGTCTGAGATGGGCCTGAAAGTGAAACATCTCCGCAAAGTGTTCTACCAGGCGCGGTCCGAGGCGAACCCCCGCATTGATGAGATCATGGGCACAGGATCACTCTACTCAGCCAACTCTGAAGTGGAGCCATCTGAAGCTGATTGTGAGTACTAGAAATACTGGCTTTAAATACCTTTGCTGTTTCTTCAATTGCATCAGAGCTATTGACCGCTAATAATGACAGTACATTGCTAGCTTGGTGATCTTGGTCAGATATCTATACGTAGCTCTTCTTCCTATGTGAACATGTGACAATGGACAAACATAATGGCCTCTTGCTGACACTTCTTAGCTGAATGCTTGGATTGATGATGACCTTTGATGTTTTCAGCGGAGTCGCGCCACCCTGAAGATGATGAGGACGAGGAGATCATCCGCTGCATCTGTGGTATCTACAAGGATGAGGGCTTGATGATACAGTGCGAGAAGTGCATGGTGAGTCGCCACCACACATTCTAATATGCCACCATCTCATGGCTCAAGTAACATGAGTTGAAAAGTTCTCATTCAGTCAACAACAAATGTACAAGACATTGTGACATCATCATACAGACTGCTGCTTTGTCTGGTAAGAAATGACAATCTCCTAAAGCAAGCTCTCTTCTTGTAGGTGTGGCAGCACTGTGACTGCATGCGGGTGAGCGGAGATGAGGAGAACTATCTCTGTGAAGATTGTGACCCTCGGCCGGTCGACAAGGAGGTTCCCTTCACTGAGTGCGACTCCTCCACCCCTCCTGAACAGACCCAGTACATGACGTTATTCCGTGATGAGTTGTTGGTGCGCTTGGGAAATTGTGTCTACATCACGCGGCAGACGTCTGTAGGAGAGGAGCCACCCGTAAGGCCCTCGTACCAGTCTGTGGAGGACCCCAACAGAGATCATCTGGATATATTCCGGGTTGAACGCCTGTGGGTAGATGAAAAGTGAGTATCAGCTGAAAGTCTACAAGTGTTATTGAGCACTCCTCCTGATAAAACGAGACATTCTGAATCATTTAGTCTTTGGTATTTGACTTGGACCTGTTGGAAGAGTTCTTCAGGAGCTATCTTGCTACACCTTTCTGTAAGTACTTCTCTGTTGAAATGAAGTACATGTGGTCAAGGTGTTGTCGGTAACTTTTGGTCTGATCTCCACTTCTTTCTTCTGCAGGAATGAGAAGTTTGCCTACGGCCATGTCTATCTCCGGCCTCAAGAAACATTCCATGAACCGTCAAGGAAGTTCTTTCCAAATGAAGTGTTCAGGGTGCCGATGTATGATGTCATCCCCCTCAATGCGATCTTTGGTGCCTGCCACGTGTTGGACTTGAACACTTACTGTAAGGGTCGCCCCAAGGGCGTTATAAAGGAAGAGGACGTCTACATCTGTGAATACCGCCTGGACAAGACTGCTCATGTTTTCTACAAGATCTCACGCTCCAAGTACCCGACCAACATTAAGTCTTACTGCTTTGACTCATTTGAGAAGAAGCTGCAGCCAAAAAGGACTTTCTCAGTAAGTATCCTGCATAGTATTATCAAAATGCTAGCGAGTTGTCAGGCTATTACTTTCAAGCCATCAAGTAACTAACTTGGAGGTAAATGTTTGCCCGTCAGGCGTGTTTTGTAGAACCCTGTGATAGGTGTAGTACCATATTCATTTTGAAACGTTTCATTGCAGCCACACACCGTCCCTGATAGCTACAAGCGTAAAGGATCCTACTCCGACACGATGTCCACCACATCTGGTGATATCTTCCCGTTCCAAATGGCAGCAGCTGATGGAGACAATGATACTGCTTTCATCGACGATGCTGGGCAGAAGAAACCGAAGAAAAGGAAGGACCCTGACACGGACTCTGATGAGGATCTCCCTCTGGCCAGGGTGAGAGACAAGAAACGCCAGGAGAGGAAAGATCGCCTCAATATCATCCTGACGAAGCTTCTCGCCAACGTGCCGGGTAAACAGCCAGTCGACCTGACCTATTTACTTGAAGGAGGACGTGGTAAACGAGCGCGTAAGAAGTCTCACCCGCTCTCGCCATGACGGTGCTGCGCCCTCTGCTGTGGATGGAAATGAACGCTATAATCGAGGAGCCATACGATCTGATCATTCTGGAGACAAGTGCTTGTGTTCAGAATGTTTGGATAGAATACCATTTATTGTGATAAGTTGATTAGTTTTGACACGAGTATGAGGAATAAGGAAGTTTGCAGCCGACACTGGTATTCATGTTCACATTATGGATTATGCATTTTATCATCAGGATATTCAATATTGGCTGGAGGATATCACGTGTTTGAACAGTTGAAAGGTTCAGTGAGGCAAAGATGATGAGCCAACACACAGGTTTGTAAAACAGCTTTGCAAACTTCCTTGATCCTCGACTCAAATATGACACTGAAATGATGTAATAAAAGAAAGGTACACAATTAAGTCTTGTAAAGAATGAAACGAGGGATAATTACGACGTCCAGTTTTTAATACTTGATAAAATCAATCAAGAAATGCATTGAAATCAGTCAAGAGTCACTCTAAGTCTTGTTTCAGTGAGTATAAAGGCAAACGTCACATTACCAACAAAAACGTTCAATTTCATGAGTCAGATTTCTGGTTCTTAAAACAATTAACAAATATTTGTGCCTCATTTCATCCTTTCTGATTCCACGAATGTCTGAAGGAAGCAAGACTAATCTGATTTGAGTCTTCCCAAATTGTATGTAAACATTGATATGTAATGTTTGTCCTTGACAAGAAGTGGGCCTTGTTGGTAGAGCATCAGACGTACAGGGTGTCACCTCATGTGGCGTCTGCTCTCATGCTATATCAACAAAACCTATTGATTTTGCAAGTGAGTTCTGCAAGGTGAAAGTATAACTTGGTATGAACGTTATCAGCCAAGATGGCTCCTTTATTAAGAATGAGTATAAAAGTGTCTTGGCAGAGAGCAGTGCAACAATCTTTCATAGTCAGCAACTTGAACATTCAACATCCGACATTTTTGGCTCGTTTTATCAAATTGTAAAATCTGATTTTGAATACTGCAGTGGATCTTGTTCACCAACTAACATCCCAGATCTGCTTTGCCCAATACACGCTGATTAACAAGTTGAACCAACATATCTGTACGGAATGTTAGTGCGATTGTTGCATTGTCGTCTGCCACCGAGAGACTTAGAGTAGTACCATCCACAGAAGAGGGCAGCACCTGTTCGCCAAGACTTCCCTACAATCTCTGCATGTTATTCAACTATCCCAACGCTATTTAAGTTTTATTATAAAACCTCAAAGATGTACTTGCTTGGCTCTTAGAAGATCAAGACTAGATTGCTTCAGCTCGCCTTGTTACTGTTTTGGTATATATGAGTCTTGGCAACAGTTTCATAGTTCCATTTCAAGTTTCCTGGTTTGCCTCTTACGATGGTTCACACCCAGTGTATACCAGCAGCAGGCAAACATGAGATGAAACTATTGCATCTTTAACACATTCCATCATACATATACCTTGTTGGCCTTTTTGCTTGCGCTCTCTGCTTTATACTTCATATTTGAAAACCAATTGTGGTTCCACCAAAATGCTTATTACACCGATTGAGCATGTCACATGACTCTGATTGCATCTTCAGCTGTTACATTTGCCTGGAGAGGTTGTACTTGGTCGATTTCTCCTGCACTATCAAAGGGAATGACCAGTATGACTGTTGCATTTATTAAACTTTGTATGACTAGTTAGGTGGGGTGAACTATCCATTTTATACTAACTGATGAATGACATATACTTCAATCCTCTACAAGACGGTCGATTCGGTCAATTTTCATAGGCCTGGCATGCAATGAGATTTTAATAATCATATTTAAAGGCAGCAAGCTTAGACTTTGTCTCACTTCATGTCAGATTTATATTTAGTGTGTGTGAAATGACTTTCGTCCCACTATGTTTGACAGCTGTTGTGGTCATAAGTTCAGGGTTTATTTGAACTCGAAGATGTAAGACCAGTTGGTGAATATTCTGATCCTTTCATCAGCAAAACTACAACCACACCAATGACCATTAAATACTTGGGCATTTTTTCCACATCAAAACCATTTCTTAGTTGATCATGCTCACATCTCTCTTCAACTCACCTGAAGGTCAAACTTTTCTGCCCCTTCGTCCCATCACAGCATATCAAATATGTTCACCCCGGTATACCTCGATATATAGGTTACAGCGTTTATGATCATTATGACATTGTAATTGAATTGGCATTGAAGACTTTTCCCCTTATTTGCATGGTCACTTTTAACCCCTCTGACCGTTTGGTGCTACTATATTGGAGACATGTCACCCAGCCACCCAAACCTGTTCTCCTCTATAAATGAATCGGCCAGTATGTAATATTCATGATCCCAGTGTGTGGTCATACAACCAGTGCTAGAAGTTAGTCCACATATTCATATGAGTTCCAGGTTTGCAGTCAAATTCAGAAACTTCCTACCGGTAGTTGTTACGTGGGGACAACAATTGCTATTTCACTGAATGCATCGGAACTCATTTGTGGGATAGCTTTGCAGAGAATTCATATTTCATGAGCCCGTAATATAATGTAAGCAGTAGACTGTTGTCAAAGTACATGTATGTTAGGTTAGTTTTCTTGACAATCTTTCTGTATAAAGTAAAATAATGATTTGTTTTTTGTGTGAATTGAGGCTAAAACCGGTGAAGCTTGTATCTAACTAAGAACCCCAAGTTATGTGTAAACTGAGAGTTCTCCTCCATGCATGTAGAGTCCTTCCTGAGTTGACTTGATTCTCATTGATTCCGTGGAAAAGAAGAGGCCCATGTTTTGTGTCAATAACCTGTATGATTCACATTAAATATGCAAACCTGCTCCTCAAAATGCTCTAAACTCATGTCATTGCTTCATAACTTCGCCTCGGGTCTATGGTAAGAATAAGTCCTTTTGATATAATCATCCAATAAACCTCTGTCGTTTCAATCTTTCCAAGATGAGGATCACAGTTTTATGTGTTATTATGGTGCTGGTCTCCTCTCCACCTCCTTTATTGGATCACAAAGAGGTTTTTACACAAAATAGAGGAATTTGATTTTTGCTTCTTTGTCACAAAGTAAACTTGCATACTAACAAAATGTATTGATGACAAAATTCACATTATTTCTTGCAAATGAGGAATTCAATTATAATTTGTTTTATATATTAACTTTATTAGAAGTTTCTTTACTAAACCAAGGAGATTAGACTAGGGCTCATCTCACTGGTTTCGTGACTACAGGTATCATCATAACTCAACATGCATGTTAACTTATATTTGATTTTCCGTTCAGCACTCGTTGTTAGTAATACATTCAATGTACATCGTCTAGCTACTGTGCAGTGCATTGGGCCATGGATGTGACGTCGTTATGCAGGTAGTGATGTGTATGCCATTTGAATCCCAATCATGCCAAGAAATTAACATTTATTTTCATATGAACTGTTATAAAGATAATTTGTGTATAATGTGTACATGTGTGTATATATTGTAACTCCATTTGACCAGTACATGACACACTGAGTGTTGAAATGGTCATGTATATTTCACAGATGATAATGCCATATTTGAAGAGTATGAAATACTCACTGTACATGTACTTCACTTTGTAAATAATGCATGCTGTAAATACAACTTTAACATCCAAGCTCCTGGTTGGACTGTGCATGATCACTTGTTTATCAAAAGTACTTTCATTCTTTCTACCTATCAATTTTTTGCATAAAATCTTTAAAAAATTAGTATATCGCATCCTGGAACATTTCTCTGGCATAATTTTGATAGACCTGCTCCCAACACGAATCAAAGAAATGTTCATAATTTAGCATTGATTTCTTCTTATTGAACCATGTCATACCACATGAGTCTATTGTTATCCGTGTGGTTGTTTGCGAGTCCTGCACAGTCCAGTCAGACTTCATCAATGGTAGTGAGGTTTGTTTTTGACCCAAGTCGCCTTGTTACCCCTAATTGTGCATTCCAGATGCCTTAGAGTGACACTTCTTTTCAAGAACTAGTGGTAGTGATAGATACACCAGAACTCACTGGTGGGATGTGTGCTGTCAGTAACATCATGGTCAGAGTAAGCAACTGGTCGAATATTCCAATAGCCTACACTAACTGTGCGTACTGAAAGATTTAGTAGAAAGAGGCGTTATTGAATCCATGTAGTGTTAGTTGTTTTATTTTGCCATGGTGACTCTGGTCCTTCTGTTTCATTTAGTTATCTAACGTAGGCTTGATAAACAGGACGTCAGTTGTGCGACCGTCCGTTTGAGTGGGTCTGTCACTTCCTGACCTCAGAGGTCCCTTGGAATGGATCAGTTGAGTAACTGATGTCCTGACAATGGCCTTATTATCTCTCTGTTAGTGTAGTATTACTCAAGATACCTTATTGTTGGTTTGTGCCTCTTCTGGTAAAGTTTTAACCATCTTATCTCCTTGAGATTTGTTAGATTTTCTTCTTAACCATCGCTCTAGTTGTGTCTTTTTACTGATGATATTAAGGCAATAATTTATTGTAATGTACAGTGGTAGTGCATGGAATGTACAGAATCGTCACATAGATTGGATCAATGTGAATGACAATGGTTATACTTTTACAAATAAAGAAATTGTTAAAACAAAAGACAGAAGGAGTTTCTTTGATTTTATGTATCATCGAGTATAGATTGGAGATATATTTCCTTTGTTTCTACTCAAACGGTGAATGGTAACCACCCGACTAGCATCAATACTTTCTCAGGCCATCGATCTGGAAGGATATGGTACTGGGCCCGATTCAATATGCTCACTCTGCAGGAACTTCATCATCAAGTTGCATAGGCTAAGGGTGCAAGGACGGGGAAATCACCCATCTTGGAGACAGATCAGTGCTGGCTCTGGGCGGTTGTGTATCATTCACCCAGGGTAAACATACATGTACAGAGATTTAATTGCCTCTGCGTCATTGAACAGCAGACAAGGTAGAAATAGATTATAGAGCATTCGTCTCTTCAAAGAGTCTTTCGGATCCACCACATATCCATCGTCACTGCCAAAGTAGAGTAGAGATTTCACTCAGCTGCTACAGTTCTCCATGATGCTCTTACCAGCAAGACACCATCTGCATGAATTCAAAGTCCGCATAAACTATCATGTGAAACATGGTGTTTTACAAATTATATTTGATGACTTAACAATATTACTACACACTAGTATTACATTAAGCACATATAAAAACATTATCACACAATGATCTGAGGAGATCGAGTGATGATTCTTAGCTCTCACCTTCAACCTCAGTACCCCATGGTTCCTACCAGAACCCCTCACCATATTCACATTTCATACAGTTCATCCTCTTTTTAAATCAGCTCTGCCCCGCTCCTCAAGTCCTCAAGTCTGCACAGGTCCTTTAGAACAATCCATTACAGATGAAACTGATCCATCTAACTTCAGAATGAACATGACAAGTGAAAAACATGAAACACAGAGACAAATCAACAGAATTTCTGTGGCTCAATGATGCTGATGTGCTTCCTTCACATTGTCCTTTAAACGATTTCATTTCACTTCAGCCCAATAAAACCTAAGTCATTTCCCTTCAAATCACAAGCTCCATGATAGTAGGAAGAAAACATATGCAAGTTATCGTCATTATGTAGCACAGGCAGTTGAAATCTTCCTATTACAACAATGCAAACTACGACAAAGTCGCCCAAGTTATTGTTGCATTGTTGACATCGTCATGTGGCACAGTCACCGCGTCAACTCATACAGCACACTTTGTATTGACAATCTATCCTCATTCATATGGGATTATCTTGACGTATGACGTTGACGGGGCCCCTCAAAATCATCCGTCAGTTGCTCAAATAGAAACTTTGTGAGCTTTAGAATTAATGCATGTATTGTGTATTGTAGCATCAGAGCACCGAATCCCTTGTACAGACCAGCAAAGCCTTCCTCGTAAAGAATCGATCTAAAACAGTCTATGAAACCCTCATAACGAGTATTGATTGGTACCACACCAAGTCCAGTGTCTGTGTTATCAATTATTGTTCGAGTCCCCTGCACATGAAGCCTGTGCAGGACGGTCTCTATGGGAAAGAGGACCATGTCCGCCAGAAGACCACCAGTAAACGTTGCAAGGAGTTCAGGGAAGTAGCGATCGTACATGGATTTCACTGGTGGCGGATCCTCGTGAGGGTAATCCTGCAAAAAGAAAGTACATGTCGATAATAGAACTCCTACTTGAGCACCATGAACTTTCAGAGTCCTGAAGAATATTCTCCTAGAAGTGCACAGATGGCTGCAGAGGAGTCAACAGTGTATTCAAGCTACCTTTACCAGCTCCAAAGGGCAAGCATGGCAATGTACAGCTCTTGAATGCCGACATAAAACTCCTCTGACGTGTCTTTGAGACATACTGGTCGTTGACAAAGGAACTAGGTGTGTATAAAATGAGGACCTACCTCTTGCATTTCTGTCCTCACAGCCAACAGAACAGTATACTGGGCAACTGATTTGATGATGTAGTGAGAGAGTCCATGACTCATTGTAGGGACCACTAACTTCCACATGGGCAGGAGCCTGGTTGACTGAGTCCCTGCGAGGCCACTCATTCTCACAAAACCTTCCTTGACACAGTCAAGTAAACCTGGTTTCTCACTGGCTATCTCACTCTGCAAGGCAACAGTAATCAATTACAATCATTTGTTTCAACCACGCCTAACAGTAGTCTGCAATATAAACTAGCTTTTAGGTACAATTTGAGAGTGGGTTGGGTTAAATTCAGGAGACATCAGTTGATAGTAGGGACAAAGAGATTGGAAACAAAGCATCAAACTCACCTGAACTGTCTCAATCAAACTAGCAGAGAAGAACGGCGTAATGACAAGGAAACCAACACTGAAACAAATACACACATGAATAACTAGACACATCTTAGGAACATGTAAGAAAATCAACCTGCCAAATAGTACGCCGCCCCGGCCGTCAGAGAATGTCCTACGTTTCCTACACTCAATCACTCCTAGGGGAAGGAGACAGATTTCCAACCGCACATCAAATGGAGGACCTGGCCCACGAAAGGTTAGCTGAAGGAAATTAATGGCCCCCTGCTGTGCAGTTGACTGATGATGATGATGATAAGCATTAACTGCAGAAAAGATTCCAGCTGCTTCACTAAAACATGAGTAGAGGCTTGCATACTAACATACCCTTTGAGGATTAGATGTTGTCCCAGCTTCTTCAGAGTACTATGTCTGTTCACTTCTCTGCAAAAGTAAAACAAGATTTTAACTGATGCTTTCAACAGATACAACCAATTTAGAAGAATATGAGCAAATCCTCTATTTTCTTGTCTTCAATGATGGCAGGGGGAGTTGTCTGGCAAACTGAAGGCCAAGTTAGAATCTATAACTGCATGATGATTACTTAAACTGTCATTGAGAATGTACTCATCAATTTCACTTTTCATGTTCGAACCTTCCTTACCTTGGGCATGGTGTAAATTCACTAATAGCAGCTTCTGTAGCAAGTCCGATTCCCTTTACAACGAAGGTGCTTCCTATTCCCTTCCACAAGGTAGCAATAGTCTGATGGCTCTGCATGTGGTACATCACAGGGAACAATGTAAATGGTGTCAGGTGATACCACGCTGAGTGATGGTGAACCTGAAAGAAGAAAGGAAATTTGTCGGTCGTCAGCAAGCAAAGTTGAAGAAATATGAAACTGAAGACAGCTGACATAGCAGTATTGCAACCTTATCAATCTCAGGGCACTCGTCTTATCGTAAAGAAGTTCTTTACCCACCTGACATTGCCTTCGAAGAACATTGCATGGATGGGACAACAGGTTTTCAGCAAACACACTGGAAAAAAGAAGATGACAATGTAACGAAGCATGTGGTGGGGGGGGGAGATGCAACGTTGTAGTTTTGATAAGTAGCTCGATAATAGATTGCTGAATAAATGCCTTACCCAAACCCCTTTGAGTTATGCAACAGACACTGTTTGCAGTTTGTTTACATGACGAGTATGACCCTCACCTCTCACTCAAGTTGGTTACCATTGATTCGAAGTTGAACCTACCTTGATAAACCGATGCCAAGTCCAGCAAACCTCTGCATTTGCTCTGAAATTAAAAGAAAATCTGATCTGACTCTGAGCCAAGCAGCACTCTCGATCGTCTACCGTAGGCACTGCTGGGCAAAGCCAAAGGGCAACATGGCAACGGTCTGTCAGTTTAAATGATGCCAGTTTTCTGTACTGGGAATTGCAAAAAAAGAATATCACTATCAGACAGCGCTCGAGTTGTGAGAAGTCAGAAGTAGACACCTACCGATGTGATGCCTTTTCGGTGCAGCAGAGTTTAACTGTCGTAAAACTTCATTCTCTGCTTCAACCACAGGATCACCTTGTCCATGATCATTGCCAGTGTTTGATTGACGCACATTTTCTCTATCGACACCAGGTAATCGCTGCATTACCATTTCTGTGCCCATCAAACTTCAGAAGACACCAAAAACCGGAAGCTTTGTTGGGGAATAACAGGTCAAGGTCAGTCGGATTTATGGTCTTAGAACAACAATGTTTTGCAATATAATTGTGTCAAAGACACTTAAATATGTGGTTTTCAAACAACATCCTAAGCATATTTTAATGCACATATTGATTGTAAAATATTGACATTATGATTAATCTTTAGTTTAATTTTTAATAATTTATCAATTTTATAGAACTAAATTCATCATGGCGGCGGCCGCAAATTTAGAAAAATTCACCAAATTTCTCCCTAAAATAGTGAGTTTCTCTCAATATCTGGTTCAGATGATAATAATCTTTGTGTAATCTTTTATCCTAACCAAAGTACTTGTATATGTTAGTTTTTATTGAATGTCAATCAACAGATTTGCACAAAAAGACGCTTCATTCGGGTGTGAAATATGTATGTATTGTTGGCCCGACACTGGGCGACAGGGTCAGGGTGTCCCAAAAAATTACATATTATCCAGATTGAAAAATGTATGTTAACTGTTTCCATATTTTAGGAACTACATGCTCATATCAATGGGTCGATCAGTGTGGCTACAATGGAGAAACTCCTCAAAAGAAAGGTTGTCTCAGTCGACTGTGACTTGACCAATTTCAAGAAAACTGAGAGAAGAACTCTTGATGAGTAAGTGTCTTTTCCGCCACCTCACGTGTGATATACCAGTCAGGCCGAGTCAGATCTTTGCTCTACTCTTTCGTTTAAAGCAGTTCACATATCAGTTCTTTAGATCAGAAATGGGTAGGGCCTTCCCTCATATTGACTCCTGAAGCTTTGACATTGATATGTCTTCAGTATGCTACCAAGGAGAGGCCTAGTGTGATGTAAACCTACAATATGTCAAGTCGATATCACTCTCAATTACGAAAGGATAGTTTACTCTTGGATACCTCTTAAACCATGCTTAGTTTGTATTCCATCATTCTTTTCAGTTGCTTTGTGATGTTGAAGTTAATACATACGATTACAACTGATGCTGAAGCTGCATATTTGGTAAACTGGTTTTTTTACTTTGAAGTGGTGACATCATGACATGTTTTCTAAGATTCATCAGGAGTCGCCTTGTTAGAGGAAGACTACCAACTGCAAAACGGCAGATATGTGTGAAACAGGGGGCCTATCATTCCCTCCCCTATATTGAGTAGTTTTATGACATCATCATTATCAGCATCTTCAGAGTTTTATCTATGGCACTTTAATCGTTGTCGCTTTTTAACCACATATTAAAGCTGATTTCGTGCATCCATAAGAATGACAGAAACATCCATAAGGTGTTGTTATCACATTGTTTTTTTGCAGATAACTTGTGATATCATCCATGAATTTGCTGAGGACAATGTGAAGTATTTGGAGCTGCGGAGTACCCCTCGAGACATTGAGGAATCCGGCCTGACTAAGAGGGCATATATTGAATCTGTATTGAAGGCGATCAAAGACTGTGAGAGTGAAGGCGTGGATTGTATTGTGCGGTTGTTGTTATCCATCGACAGAAGAAAAGGCACCGAAGAAGCTTTGAAAGTTGTGAATCTTGCTGCGGAATACCGAGACAAGAGTGGTGGTTTGATTGTAGGCATTGACCTCAGTGGTGACCCCAAGGTCGGAGATGCCAGGGACTATATACCAGTGTTGAAGGAGGCTCAGAATCAAGGTCTTAAACTTGCTTTACATCTGGCGGAGGTAGGTTATCATAGAATGGAACTCTATGATTATCATGTCATTCTGTGATACTTTATTGATATGAGTTTGCAAAGACGTTTGCACAAATTCTCTGCAGGTTCACTTGTGGCAGATGTACCAAAACTCATGTCAAGTCTCTCACAGCAATGCAATACCCAGTCAGTGCCAAGGATAGCGGCGGCCACAGTTTTGCTAAACAACTATTAAGATGCCAATTTCTGGTTAATAGAATTGGACAGAAGGACGCATTCAACCTTCATTAATATGCTAACTCGTCCTATATGAAATGTCTTGCAGTGCTTCAACCTCAATGATGAAACAACAGCCATCCTGGATCTTGTCCCAGAGCGCATTGGACACGGGACGTTTCTGAGACCAGAGGATGGTGGCTCTCAGGAGATTGTCGATCAAATGGTCAAGCATCATATACCTCTAGAGCTTTGTCTGACATCTAACATCATAGCACAGACAGTGAAGACATTTGACATTCATCACTTCAAGCGTTGGTATGAGATTGGACACCCTTGTATAATTTGTGTAAGTTGTCATTATAAAAGGCATTGGCACCATCTTCCCACAACTACATGTAAACACTGACCTTATATCTGGACTTGTGTGTTCCTTGTTGTAACCCAACACATCCTGTGAGATGACCGTGACCTCCATCTTGTCTCATTCAATGCTTTCATGTTAGAAATAGAGCAGCGTGGAAGTTAGAAAGTAATGTCTTGAACCACGAGTGTATGAGACTTTATTCTTTTTCAGACGGATGACAAGGGTGTCTTCTCCACATCTCTCTCTCAAGAATACAGGATTGCTGCAGAAACGTTCGATCTCAAGGAGGACAATCTATGGGACTTATCATTACGAAGCATAGACTTTATATTTGAAGATGACAAAATAAAAAATGGTTTACGGAGGAAATTCAAGGAGATTAGAGACTTGTGCTGTTCATCTAAGAAGTAACAGTTCTTTCTCACTCTGCGATGTCACAATCAGACTCACAGAAGGGTGTTTAATAGCAGAAGTGGACAATGGCAAGTGATCAACTGATGGCTGCCATCCCCCTCCACCTCCCTAGTCGGCTGAAGTGCCTCGTGTCCACACACAAACTAGCTCAGCCCCAACCTTCATCTCTATAGTCTTTGTTATTTTACTGTTTCTTGTATTATTGATTAAAAGTAGTTATAGGATTTGGTATACCAATACTTTTTCAATAGAAATCACTCTCTATAGACGAGGGAGTGCCACTGAAAGACCTTGCAGCACATTTATATGAAACTGAAAGTCATTCAAGTGAGTTATCCAGCTATGTGTAAAGCATTTTGAATATTTTGATTTGCCGCTGCAAGATCTGCCATACACAAGCGTCTGTCTGCGGTGGTCTCTGATTGGTCCACATCATCTGGAGATCCAAGAAGACAGCATGGCTCCCCCAGGTTTAATCCTCGTTAGTTTACTCCTGGTTATCCCCTTTTTATCTCAAATCAAGGGTGAATTCATTAATGGTGCAATCAACATCAATTATGGCACATTTGACAAGGTAAGTGGTGGATGTTTCAGCCTCATCAATTTGTTATTGTGCATTGTGTGACGATTCGTGTTCTTTCTTGATGGCCTCTCATTGATTGTGTTGTACAATGAAGCTGTGCTTGCTAATTGTTCTATACATAAAACAGTGCTGAACATGTGGCTAGACATGTGAGCACCTCTGGTGCTGTTGTTATATGGTAGTTCATGCCTGTGGTTTGAGCTCTTGGGCAAGAGACTTGATGCACTGGAAGCTGTTGGACAATGGTGATCTCAGTTTGACTGCATTAACAAACCATTTAGTAGTCTTTTTGAAAACATGAATGTATTGACTGTCAGTAACAGCTTTCAGTCTGCTTGCTCCTTGGAAAGTCTTTTATGTCAAATCCCTCGATTCTTGTATGCTTTTAAGTGCTTGAAAACTTCTTGTTTGATGTTGAAGACATTGGCAAGTTTCTTAACAGTATTCTCTTAGCTGGTGAAAATTTCCTCAACTTGGGCAAGTCAGTTTAACTTGCTGGAAGGAAAGTGTTTCAAACCAATGTCATGGTATAATGAACACTCATGCTAGCATGCCACAGTATAACATGGACAAGCTAATGGGTTGGATGAATGTGTGATTATTGAAGTGTGCTGTATTGCTAACCATGAATTGTTAATCATGTAACTGTTACGCCTGGGCAATCCATCAATAATCAAAATGTTGAAAGAGAACATAAATAACTCAATTAACAGGTTCATAACATGTTGAGGAAAAAGGGATCAATTTCACGGAATTAACCGGTTCCACAGAGGTTAGTTAGTTTGCGTCAGCTCATACAAAATTCACCATTTACCAAAACTGAATGTTCTATATTGAACTTTAATTTTCAATGCATATCCATTATTGAAGGTGATTGTATCCATGTCATATCACCATGGGAACAGCTACACAAACAAGCAGTATCTGTTATTTGCAGTATTGTGTGTAGGATATATATTTTTTGATGGTATTTTGAGATAAACTCTTTATATCATTTGAATGGGCTTTGGGTTCGATCTAGACATCAAATATCAGTCGAAAAAATGATGATCAAAATACTGTTATTCTTTTGACAAAAGATTCTGGAAACAGAATTGTCCCAAAGGTTGTTAACATTTCAGACATTTTCAATTGATACCTGATGTTGAATTTGCACCTCCTTCTTACAGGTGATAAGGCAGTTCAAAGCAGTCCTGGTCAGATTTGACGATGCATACCCATACGGTGACAAACATGATGAGTTCAAGAAGCTGGCTGTGTCCGCGATGACCCAACCTGATCTCTTGATTGCTGACTATGGAATCAATGGTAAGCTCACTTTGTAAAACTTATATTCCCTTCCTCTCAGCGTTTTTTTATAGGAATATAGATAGACTTAGAGTGAGCTGGACCATTGCAAAGATGCAAGGACTTACCGGTTTTTTTTTAAATTCAGTCTTCTTCAGATTCCAGATCTGCATACTGTACATTCTGCTTTTAATTCCTAGTTTAAGTGTGTTATTTGATGAAGATTGTTTTCTTTTTCTTGAGCAGACGACTCCGGCAGAGATGACGAGGAGCAAGGTGCATTTTTTCTTTCACTTCCTTCAGTGTTGTCTTTGTTGCTGTGTCAGTTCAGATCTGAAGATTTTAGGAGGTGAAATCAAAAGTCTAATAAGATACATGTACCTACTGAATGATTAAGAATTCAATTGCAATTTTGTCATGAACAGATTATGTACTCTTGTGCTTTCAAACATTTGAATGATGGTTCTGGTATATTTTCATTCTGTTCATCATTCTATGCTTGATTATTTTGTTCAAAGAGCCTGAAAAGCCCTATATCTCTGATCCCAACCACCCTGACTATGAGGCAGCGCGGGTTGATCCCAATGACCCGAATAAGAGCCCGGAGACCATCAAAGCTGAGCAGGACCACGAGCAGGATCAAAGAGGTGGTCACCTCAACCAGTGTTGACATGTAATACTTGTTGTGTGGCTCTTGTAAGGGTCCAGTGCAGTTTGGAGCCACAGTTCTGATATGAGGATTGATGAAGTTTCTATACAAACCTATGAACGAAACACAAATCAAACATTCCTTGTTTTGAACAGTTCCATACATTTACCAAATTATTCTTTGGCTATTGTATTGCATGTGTCGGGTTCTGAACACCCATGAGACATGATACAAAGTCAACAAGGGTCGCATTCAATTTGCATACAACACAAAGCGTATTTTGTGTGTGATCTTGTCTCCATGATTGTGTGATTGGTATTAACTGCCATAACATTTGGTGTCAAGATTGCTTACTTTTTTCTGTTTAGATTCCGATCGAGACAGATGGGGTCGAAATAGATGGGATGATGATGGGGAGTTCCCCCCTTATAGTGGGTCCGGGTCGGGAGGCTACTCCGGCTCCGGTGGATACTCGGGGTCGGGCATGGACGATGATTATAAAGATGATGAGGCTTATAAGGATGACTATAAAGATGAAGATGCCAGTGTTGAGAAGGAGCCTGAGCCCATTAACGTTGACGAGCCCAAGAGTGATGATGAGGAGGAATGGAGTGGCAGTGGCAGTGGTAACTTCAGTGGAAGTGGAAGCGGTGAATATACAGATTCAGAACCGAAAGACGATGATGAAATGGATGCTGAGATGGAGTCGGAGAAGTCGCGGATTCAACAGTCAGATGACGAAGAGGGTGCCTATCACTTGTTGAAAACCCTTTTGTTGTCAGTCAAGTCAAGCTACTTGCACCATCGGTGATTGTCGTGGCTCAGCACAGCTGTTTCGTGAACATGACCATAGTGGCCTCCTTTATTCAGTCATTCTTATAAATATATTTGTATTTCGAAAGGGAACATAGCTTTACAGTTTTCAGGCTCAGCGCTCGACTTTACTAATCAGCAGGAAAGTGAGTTTTCTTGGACCCAGCTCTTCCTTTGCCCTATAAACTCCAGCAAAAAATCCATCCCGACCCGCCCTATTTCTCTGCCTAAACACCATGTGACTTGATATATCAAAACTTATGTGATATATCAGGAAAATTGAAGTTGTGATGACGACTTTACTTTTCCTTCATCTCAAGTTCAATAAAAAATGACCACTGTTTTACACAGACACTGAATGAACCTTGTTACCTTATCTCTACAAACAGTAAGCCATGGATTGGTCAATTCAAAAAACAATACATAAACTTCATCAATCCTCAGTTACCTCACGTCATTGATGGCATTGTCTGCAGCTATGTTCCCTTTTCATTGTGACATGCACCTATTCATGTGTCTGGTTGTAAGCTTTAATCTGACATCTATTGTCTTGGATGTATAGATACTTTGAGGGAAGTTTTTGTTCGTGGTATATTGTCACTGCTTTGCTTGGTGTTGATGTTGATTTGGTTGGTTGGGGCCTCAATGATTTGAACCTCTCTGAACACAGTTTGGGACACAGTACGGGCCGAATTTACAAAGGGTGTTTAGCTTAAAACAGCGTTTAATGTCTGAATAGACAGAGTCAGGGCCTTGCAGGGTTTCTTCATGAAAACCTCATTAGGCCCTGAAACTGATTGTAGAATGTAGAATTTACACGCGTCTAACTCTTAAACACCCTTCGTAAATTCGGCCCTACATGTTTTGAAAGTGAACACTGTTGTTTCAATCAGTTTGGTTGAATTGAAAATGTCATATTCCACCATATCCACTTCATAATGTCAAACACATTACAGAGTCTCTGGTGATGAATGC
This sequence comes from Lineus longissimus, assembly GCF_910592395.1. NCBI lineage: Eukaryota > Metazoa > Nemertea > Pilidiophora > Heteronemertea > Lineidae > Lineus > Lineus longissimus. The sequence continues at coordinate 28,218,355 of NC_088309.1, read as the reverse complement.
AGGATATTGGTTTCCCTGAATATTGATTGAAAAGTTCAAAGAAAGATCGGGCATACAAAGTCGCATTATTTTATACTTTTTCTGACGACATTTGTTAGGATTTCTGCAGGCATATCCCTTTACACCAAATTGTAAAATTCTACAATTCAATGCCCGCAGAGGGGGAGAGGGGTCTGGATATTATTATGGTTGTGTGTCCATGAAGACCATGTCAACAATATGGTTGCGTTTGAGTTGAAGGACGCAGGACATATGGTACCATGCACAACTGAAGTCTCTATGCCAGATACTTGAGATTTTGATGTGCTTGTTCAAACATACTTTCCTGTTGACTTGCTTCAGTTATATGTTACTTTGTGATATCGGCTTTGACACGTGTACACAATTCACATCAAGTCTTTCAAGTCTATAGATTATCCATGTGCTTTGCCTGTTGTTTGTTTCCATAGTTACCTGGTCACCACAATAGTTGGATGTGCAATATTGTTTCATTGCCCCTAGGGGATTAGATCCTAAAAAGTGATCTTTTCAGCAATTTCTAAGGTTGGTTATAATTATTCTTTCCTTTTATTCCACTTGAAAACACCCAGAGGTATATCAGGCCAGGCAGAGAGCGTAACACTAAAGGCACATAGGACCAAGCTGATAGGCTGCTAGAAGTCTTTATAATGTATTCATGGAGTTGATGAACTTCATAAAGGGTGTTCAGTGTATTTGAAGACTTAAATCAAACTGTCTTGTAGTGCCACACAGGTACAATATCACATCATCCCTTGATATACAATAATACATGTATATTTCAATTCATTTTTACCACTGTTGCATGTACAATGGCAATATAGTAGAATTTCTCTATATCTTTATATGATTTGTTTCTCTCTGCCTCAGCTCCGCTTGTTCAAATGACTTAAGTTTCATGTCCTGTTTTCTCTTCTTTCTGGTAATCTTATCCTTCCTTTCCTTCCTGCCTCCTTTTGGATTGGTCCTAATTTTAAATATCCTGTGTAAGTACCTTCTCATTGCATTCTGTTGATCCTTTTCAGAAAAACAGGACCTCCGCCAAAATGGACTCTACTGAATAGTGGCGATTAGGCCGTGTGATTAGAGCATGTATCCTCGTCCATCAACCTCCGCCCTCCCTCTTCCCTCCAAAGTTTATATCTGCAGATTGCCAGATTCAGACAATGAAGACTGCATCAAAGAAAGCACTCCCGATCAAGCCATCCCGAATTAAGAATACACAGCAGACTCACAACTCATCATATGAAGTTACTGAATTTGTAGTCTTTGCATTCTTGTCTCCTTGCAGCATATGATGTGCAATCGAAAGATATGCAAGCCAACCGAGAATACGCGCAGGGGATGGGCATCCAGAAGGATGATTGGCCGGTGTTCGTGCTCTACATCAACAGCCAGAAGCGTAACCTCACCTACACAGGAGATGTGACTGTTGATGACATGAAGGCATGGATCACCAAGGAAACCGGTACGTCTCATTCTTCCTTCACTGAAGATTCTACCAACACTACAGCTACTAACCCCCTTTGCTACAGTGAACCAATATTTCAGTCCAGTGCACCATGGCACTCAGTACAGTGATCTACAATGCCATTCAGGGTAATCATGTAAACCCATGCAATGTCTTGTAAAGTGTCCCGTACCAAGGTGCTGGTTTCGTTTATGAATGATGTCAATGTGACTTTGACTTCCAAAGCTGTCCTTCCTCCATTGTGTTGCGCTCATGTGATATTCATCCATCTCCAGGTCTATGGCTTGGCCTCCCATTCTGCATGGAGATATTTGACGAGATGGTGAGTGCGTTCCTGAAGCTAGAAAACCAAGATGAAATGGAGGACGCAGTTAAACAGGCTGAAGGTGTCGCGGCAACGCTGGAAGATTACAACGAAAAGGAGTCGGCCAGGATGTACGTCACGTACATGAATAAAATCATTGAGAAAGGAAAAGACTTTATCGAGACTGAGTTGGAACGTGTTAAGAAGTTACGAGGTGGCCAAGCAAGCGATAACAAGAAGGAACAACTCAGGAATCGCTATTATATGCTGACGTCGTTTTATACGAGGCTGCCGAAGAAAACAAATGATGAATTATAAGAATACGGAAGATTAATAGTAAGGTGTTGAATTCCATGTTATGATAATCACCTCTTTGTACAGATTCTTAATCTACATGTAGGTAACTTATGCCATGAGTAGGGCCATCACATGTGTTTCACACCATTATTAGTCTGATATGATTGCAATTGGAGAAGTCTATCTCTAAAACTTATCATTTTGAAGCACTTAAACCTTTCTGCCTTTACCTAGGTGTGTATACATGTACATATAACATACATGCACATGCATTCCCACTCAAATCAAGTGTTGTTAGTTTCAGCTTATTGTATTGATATTATGTTAAATCCGTCCATGGGAAATACGTGTGAACAAATTACAATACTTGCTGAACCAGCAGGCCCACCTTGAGTAAAAGATATACAGCCTTATGATTGAAATACCATGATTTCTTATAGCCTTGTCTTTAGACGTGTGTAAAGCTCTAATCAAACTGCTGAATGTCCGTCTGCTCAATATTTACCTTGTGTCCTCAATGTTTTCATTGTTTGAAAGAATAAAACGTTGTTATTGACTTCATCGTTTGTTGGATTCTTGCTGTCATTTCCAGCACCAGTTACTTTTCAAGAAAGTCAAGAGGAGACTTGAGCCCTTGGCACCCTCCAACCCTAAGGTTTCGTACAGGACTGAACAAGTGGATTGTATATTCACAAGTACAACATGTACTGGTCGAGTTTGTCCCAAGCCAGTGCATCTGTTGCACAACTTTGCCTACAAGGACATCATCATGGCCTACACACTTGTGGCTTCCAGCGCTGAAGACAAGTGACCATGTACTAAAAGTGGATGGGAAAATAACCCTTTAGATGGATCGCAATGACTTGGAGGGACATTATCAGATCACTTGGGTTTTGTTGGGATGTGTCCATGTTGTCTTCCAAACCTGATAAGATAACCAGCTGGCAGAGGTAGCTGTGCCTGTTCTGTGGTCTTCAATGCCTAATGGTGACTCATTGGACAGCTTGTGTCTCCAACAACCCAGAACATCATCCTGACTTGATCAACTAGCTGGCGTGGTTGGTTGTCCAATTCCTAATGGTAACTTATTGGAGACCCATGGTATATTTAGGTTATGTCAATGTCATCTTCCTATTGGTTGTCCCATCATCTTTCCCGCAGTCTCTAAGTCTAAAGCCTGAAGGCAACTTATCAATGGAGAACCTGGTCATTTTTAGGTTCTGTCAATGTCCTTCCATCCGGATAAGATAACCAGCTGGTGGAGGTTGGCTCTCCCATCGTCTCCTGAAGTTGCTAATGCCTAATGCTAACCTGTCCAGTGAACCAAAGCAACACAGATATGGAAAACGAACATATATTCAATTTTCTAAAAATATAAAGCAACATCATCTATTAAAATATGTACTAAGTGATGTTACATATGAAAAGGATACAAAATCTAGCCAATCTCCATCGAACTGGATGAGACTAATGGACGAGCCGCCTTAATTCAGTTTACAGCCACACCCTAAATGCAAAAGAGAAGGCAGGACAGGCACCTTCTTATTAACTATTGATTAATGATATTCTGCAAATGAACCAACATGGCCATGATAACATAAAGTAAGGAGTGAGAACTTCTAGTTTCTACATAAATCTCCACTTCCTCAACTACATAACAATGATATTGTATCAAAACTACTAGACTAAAGAAGAGAAGCAGAATTAGAACATGGTTCTACAGCCTCTAGCAATACCAATGCCTCTAAGGACATATTATCTTTCTGCCTTCAGAAAAGATGTTCTAGAAATAAGTCTCAAAATCAACCACACTTCCTTCATATCTAGTCCAGCTGACTGACAAGACATTCCCAAATCCTAAATAGCTATAATCCATGCTTGGTTCTATGTACAGTGCACCCTATATTGATTCAAGAAGGTAGTTATCTAAATGCCCCCGGGAAATCAGGTGCAGCTGGTAGCCCGGTGGATGAGACATCACCCAAACACGGCAGTGACAGGACATGGTGGCTGACAATGCCATCAGACATGGCAGCACTTGGTCGCGTGGAATGAATGTCGAAGTTTACTTAACCAAAGGCAAATTTCTAAAGAGCATTTAGAAATCAAGATACTAATCAACTAATTAAGTTCTATACAGCAAATGAATGACTAGTCATAGAGAGACAACAAAAAGTACGATTAAAAATAATGATAACTAGGTTCTCTCAGAAACAAGCTCTTCTTTCAAAACATTATGCATTGATTGAAGTCATAATTTGGCTCATTATGGAAATCATGCAGCAATGGCATCGCAACATTGACAGAACACATCTGCACATCACAATCAAACAAACTGTGTCAGTTATGAAGAGACAAGATAAATGCAGTTTTACACTGAGGTGCAATATCACTCTCAGTATGAACCATATCAACGGTAGATGAAAGTCTGTTTCTACTGTCCTCAAGCTCCCAGAAGGGAAGTGTATGAATGTCTGGTAAAACACGAATTAGAATGCTCGTCATCTAATCTTCCAACTTAGTCCTCCTCTTGATGAACTTCTTCAGATTCCACTCAGTATGGTTGATCATGTATGGTCCATTATAGATACATAGTACTGTCATGTTGTCGGCATACTGGAGGTCAGGCAGCAGCTGGAAAAGACACAACAGTTCATAGTCTCGTTATTGATAGAAATAAAACAAGTCACTCTCTGCCACTTTCAAACAAGACACTGTTGTCTTGAACACAGACCACCACATGCTCCAGACAAACACGATGCCTCTCTACGATGAGCCAAATCATTGGTACTACATGTTGCTTCAATGCTCCGATAAGGACAACATCATAACTACATTTATTGGTCACCTTTAAAGAGTTTACAAGTGATCTGATTCTACCTACCTTTGGCGTGAGCAAGAAATACTGAGAAGTATTTTCCCTGCAGGCTGTTTGAACAACTAGCTCATAAACCTTTCTCTCATTTATGGCATCCATACCCTGGAAAGAGGAAAACATAATCAATGATCAGGGAAAAAGTTGACAGTTGATAGCTGATATTGTAAATTCCTTTCTCCTTTAATTTACCGTGTTAACTCAAATGACTTAGAAATCATTTTGGAAGGCTAAGGTTTGCATCATTTTGCAGAATGTAATGACCTGTTAGAGGTACACACCTGGTTGATCTCATCGACACATCTGAAGGGACACTTGGTCAACTCCTGCATGGCCATCATGAAGAGGACAGTAGCGACACTACGCTCTCCTCCGCTCTGGGAATGTGGCGACAGAATCCTCAGATTCTCGTTATCCCGGTACTTCACCTTGATCTGAATTCCGTACTTCTCGTAGTCTTCCTGCAATCATCAAACATATATTAAATGCCACAGACACAGATTCAGGTTCTTCTACACAGGTTTAATGACCTCATTTGACGACCTCAGGAGAATCATAGGGTTTTGACACCTTCTCCTTCTCGGCATAACAGAAAGAATCTTCGCAGAGAGTCTTCCGTCAAATAGGCATGAACTCGTCTCATCTCCTCAATATGCGAGTTCCAACCTGTCGTAAGAGACAGCCCATCTACAAAGCACTCACCGGGTTTTCTGGAGTGTCCAGGCTAACCTCGCCAGCACACTTGAGACACCTGAAGAAATAGCCAAAGTTCTTGTCTATCTTGGCAATTAGTTGCTTGAGGGGCTCCAGCCATCTCTGTTTCACCTCATCGATGTCCCCTTTATGATTTTGAAGCTTCAACTCCAATGTTTCCACCTCCTTTTGCATCCTGACAATCTGCTTCTTCCTCTCTTGATAATCTCTCACAACCTGAAGAAACGGGAAAGAATTCAATCAAACTTGAGATGGCAAATGGCATCAACTTTACCCTCCGACAGTGAATGCATATCGCCAAGTCACTTTTTGATAATAGTTAGCCAGCTATGAGGACTCTTACATTGACTACAGTGTGCCACTTCCCGTTACGTCAAAGCCTTCTAACCTTGACCTCATTTCACAAGGACAAACTGTATCAAATGACATCACACTCACCCTCTCATCTGTCTGGTAGATACAATCGGCTCGCGCCCGCTCACCATGGATCTGTTCGTCCAGCTCTTCCAAGCTTGAAGGGAACTGTTCAAATGCCTGCAAGTGGAAGCTTTCTTAGAAACTCTTCTCACAAAACACCATCCTTGATTGGACCACTTATGTTTTAAAAATGAAACAAAAGGTATTAAGTGCAAAATAGCTTGTTCTCATTCGGTTGTAATTGATTATACTGTCACAGGACAGACACCTTGATAAAGAAGACTTGAAGAGGCCTTTGCCATGCGGGGACGTGACTTCCCATATGATATTCACCATGACTTCACAGCAATCAAATTAAACATGAACGTTCCACGACACAGAGAAGGTTATTGGTACGCACTGTGTCTCCCGAAGGCAGCTTGAAATAGAAACTGTGCATAGGTCCCAAATGTCAACTTTAAACATGGTGTCTACCTCATTCAAGAATAGACCGAAGGAGCAATTCCTCCTGCTGGAAAAATGTGAAACAAACAAATCCTCCAAGTTGTTTTGAACATCAACCAGAACTAAAGCTGGTTAGGGAAGTTAATGCCATCAAGGAGATCACAAATCAACATATTAGGAAGTGGTTAAATGATGATTTTTGCAAAGTCCCTAGAAAGGACGAGCTCAGAGAGCTAGCAAATGATGTCACAACGCAAGCACAATGATGAAATAGATCTCGCAATTAGCTACAGTCGCAAAGCATCAAACACATTTCCAATCCTGGATATAATCGCTCACCTTCTGTAACTCCTCTGAGAGGTCCTGGTCAGTGGGTGTTTCAGTAGCTTTCTTGGCATCAGTCAGCAGACGGCGTGCTCGATCCTTCGTTTCCTTCACCCGATCTTTCATCTCACCAAGCTCTTGCTGCAATCAGAAGTCAGAAGAACGTGATACCAAGGCTTCAACATTATTCTCTGTTTATCACTGAGAACTTGAGAGTAAAGGAGGCAACTGCCATTGTTGGATTCTACCCCTTGTACCACAACATTATAGCCACTCAAAACACAACAAAGGGTGCTGGATTGTGGCAGGCAGCTAATGCGACTGACCAACATGACAAACCTAGGCAAGCCTCAATAGTTCAACTTGATCACTAGTTGGTTTGAGTCAATATTGGAGTGTGTACTACCTGTCAATAGAATCCTTTTCAAATTCTCTTACCTCTAAGTTGCTCACAGCAATCAGCTGCTCCTTGAGGATGTATTCAATGCGACTTTCCTCCCTCATTGCTGATGCATGGTTGAGGCTCAGGCGTACTTTGTCCATACCAAAGGTCAGACATCTCTGTAGATCAGAAAGCAAAATGAAACTTGGTATCCTATGAATACTCAGCTAACAGTACACCCATCTTTTCACTGCGGTACCAGGACCCACTATATGGCCGAGGACCCACTATATGGCCCAGGACCCACTATATGGCTGTCCTGAGTGATTTCAAAGCTGATAGATGGTGTCGCCACATGCAAACATTGATTGACCACTCCAGTGTCCATGAAACTCAACAAAGGGTGCTGGAGGACAAACGTTTTAAGCTGAAATGATTGCCATGAAACAATTGACAGTGGGTACAATACCTGTCATAAAGACTGACGTTGCAGCACACCCCAAAACTGATCACTTTAAAGTCGAGCTAATGATTCAACTTACCCGAGTGTGATGATTTAGCTCCTGAAGTAGCTGACATTTCTTCAAGTTGATGTTGCGAATTTCATCATTTGCTTTCTTCTCTTCGTTTTCAATATCTATACCTTCAGTCTCAAGACGTCGTAACCTGGAAACATGTCAGATCAAGTCAAAGTTTGCTATAAGGGGAGGAACGACCGACACCACTCTCCCACAGACAAATCAAATTTCCCTTCATTCATCCAAAGTTCTCTTTTCAAGACATCATACATGTTTGCAGTAGCAATATGAACTGAATTAGACCAAACACGAACAATTTAATGGAGAACCCTGACCGAGAGAACTCTCAGTAGACCAATCGTTCCGTAACCTACGTTTCATGCTTTATCTTGAGCTGCTGCATGATGGACTTCTTGTTGTCCTTTCTCTTACTCAATTCTTTCTGGAAACAAATCAAGAGGGGAGAATCAACTGAGATCAATCTGTTTGGAAATGGAATCCAGTAGATATTGGGAGCGGTTTTTCATGCCCAATATCTAAGATCTTCTTCTTGAGGGTTCACATTGTACTTGGAAGTGACAGGCCTTTTCTTCCGGGATTATTCCTTCCCCAAGACGGGATGACCATTTCTACATGACACTATGTACCCATTAAAGTTATTGGCTCCGTGACTCTGTCTTCGGCTGGCAATATTGTTTTAGATAAAACCCATTTACTCAGAAAGTTCCCAACTACATATCTGAACGAAGCAGATCAAGGTCATCTTTAGCCCGTACTTCCCCACCACATACCTTCTTGTTCCTGCAGTCATTGATCCTGGTCTCCAGGTTCTGCAAGCGTGTATGCAGCTCTTCCGTCTTGGTGTCAATATCAGTGAGTTGGGTCTGGAGGTTCTGCAGACGTTGAGTCAGTTCATTCACCATCTGCATGTCAACAGATACACTCAGCGTGTTTGGAGGCCTAAAATAAAGAGCTAAATTAGAGGATATCCCATGTGACGACCCTTTGCTGGAGTAAAATATGCATGAATGAGAAACCAAAGGCTCCGGTATGATCTTACATGTAACCAGAATATTAACTGATGTTGAGGATGTCACAACCAGAACACCGCCCAAATTCTTGAGCTCTTTTGAAATGAGGACACCTCACAAAGCATGAAGAGGACTAACCTAAGCTCTGTACATCTGGAGGAGGTCTCCTTGCTGTATCGGGAGCGTTTGATGTTGTATTGATGGTGTTCTGTATAGAAGGTATTCATCTGTGGGATATCTCTCATCACCTGTTCCACCACTTCCTTTGTGTGATTATTGCCAATAGGAATCGTGTGCACATGATACTGCTTACACAGGTACTTCATGATGTCATCAGGGCATGTGAACAGGTCTTTCAGGTAGTGATGGAAGCCGTAATGTCTGAAGGAGAACAACACATAACTAGACAATAGCGTACTTCAGGGCTTGAGATGAGTTAGGTGTTTCATTACCCGATGGGCTCAGGAATCTATGCACATCCATTCGCCTCTGGTTACAACACCAATAAGCTGACAGTACTCTTCACTTGCTTGACGCATTAAAGGAATTTCAACCCAAAGTTCAGATCAATGTCTAACATTTAGAGTAGAGTTATTTGATTCTGAGTTTGCTTCACATCAAGAAACGTCATGTTCAACTCACCCAAGTTGACCCAAGTTATACTTTGGTTTGAAATCTGGGTTCCGATCTGGCGGCACTTTTACAGCATTGACTGCAAGATTCATCTCATCCCTAGTCAGTTCAAGGAACATGTTAACATCATCAGGTTCTTTACAAACAAAAGCCTTCATGTCGTTATATGAAATGTGGTTCTCAACATACTTGGCATGTTCTGGACGCGGCACATTGATCTGGAAAGCAGACATGCAAATACAGCCTTATGCAACATTGAATGCAGGTCGGGGCGTATAACCCCAATGTGTACCAACTACTTGCTTGAACTTGCTACTTGAAGAAAATGCACTAAATCTCACAGAGAGCTAGCATATGTTAAACCTCCAAAGTGATCTTGCAGGTTTTGGAAAGAAGGTCGTTATGATTATACCCAGTAATAACATAGACCACCACAAGGTAAAACATCTGTACATACCAGGAGCATCATAGGTTCATAGATGTCACCCTTGAACCTATGCTTGTTTTCCCTCAACCATTGTACAGCATCATACGTCGGTTTGTGTTTATGTCTCAGGAGCTCCATCCTTTTATTATGAACATCTCTTAAATGATTCAGTTGACGCTGGACATCTGAAGAAATATGTCATGCATGAACGTTGAGACATGAGTTTGGGTTGAGATCAACTACAAAGACTTTGATTGGAAATCAATGACTAATAATCAGTTTGAAGTCATCCGTTGTTTTCTATAGCGGTCAAAGTAACCTTGTGACTTGAAACTCTGTAATCTCAGCTTCTCACCTGTTATCTCCCGCTGGATGGCATTCCGTTCAAATCTTTTTTGATCAATCTGTTCACGTGTGATGTTCATCTGCTGATTCATCTGTCGCATATCATTGTTCACCTGATCAATCTGAGGCTGGAAGTAAGACGTGAGGTTTCCTCAACCAACAATTACATTTCAGGAGAAGCACTTTAAAGATGCCCACAGCTCGCCATGGTTCACAGTGCTGAGAACAGTCCCCTCAGACAATCAGTCCAAGGTTCATATCACCTCAGTGTTGCTGGTATGAGCAAAAGTTCAGACACAGAGGAGCAGAGATCTTTAAATACCCATGAATTAGGACAGACAGGACTTTCCATTGTGAAGGCAATCTGTTGAAGAGACAGCATCCTACCTGAAGATCTTCCTCATCGCCCATCGACTCAAGATCATTCTCCAAACCCTTAATGTGACGTAGCAGCTCACTCATCCTTTTCTTGCGCTTGGTTTCCTCGGACTTCTTCACATTGAGATCAGACTGCACCTCACCCATCTTATCTGTCAGATGCTCAATCTTCTTATTCTTTGTGGCAGCTTGCTCCGCCTCATTCTTCAAGTCCTCCGTCTGAAAGAGAGAACATCACCAATAGAAGCCATGAAAAAGAGAAGCAGAGCTAAGTTCCAAACTGAAACATGCTTAACCTCATTCTCAGCCCACATTACTGCCAAACTGGAAGTTCAGAAGTTTCATCAGAAATCTGATTGATAAATTCTACATAAAATCAATTTGTCTTGGTGCTTTCATCAGTCCAGAGAGTATCGTTAAACTCACTGACCTTTTTCTTCATCAATTTGTCCACATCCTGGTACTTCTTCTGTGCCGCAGCAAGCTTATTTTGCATGGGTGCATTCTCCATTTTGGCTTGTTTGTACTGCTCCGTCAGATCATCTTTCTTCTGTTTCTCTTCCATGTAGCGCTTACGCATGGTCTCATATTCCTAGAAACAAATCAACATCAACATCAACATGTGATGGGAACTAGCCAAACCTTAGCTGACCTGACCTTTATTCACACTTACTCTCGTCAGTCTGACCATATTATTCCAATCTTTTGATCAACATCTTTTCCTCTTCATATCACATCTCAAAACATCTAAAGCCTTGTGCGACAGCCCTACAAGGATGAGCACAAAAATAGGAAAGAAGTCGGCAACTCACCACCCAAGGTCTCTTCTTCTCAAGGAGATTGATGAGCCTGATGTGAGTCTGCCTTTCTTTATAATTCTTCACATCTTGTTCTACACGCAAGTTTTTAGATTCCTCGGCTTCAAGTCGTTCTTGCATCGTGATATAGTCTGCAGCAAGGGTGTTGGCCTCTGTAGTTGAATCCTTTAACCTATGGTGATCTTGAATCATCTCGGGAGGTCCAACCTAACAGAGGAAATGCTAGACCATTTGAGTCTGAATCTACCTTTCATAATCATACCGTGACTCAACAGAACAGGAACTGATTTAGCAGCCCAGGAGAGATTAGAATGCTGCAAGACAATTGTTTTATACACCAAAATCAAGATACTATTACAAATGTAGCACATAGTAAGGGAAGTTGTTATTCAACTGATGGCCAACTTACAGCTTTTTCTGTGTTTTCCAGCAATTCTTGTGGTGTCATCTTGGCGAAGTCTGCCACCTTATCTTGAGGAAGAAACTGACATAGATTGCCCACCTGGATGTTTAGCCTGGCAACACATTCTTCAACCTGAATACAGTGGAAGCAATACATGAGAACATTTACCAACTAGATGACGACAAACCACTGATGAGAACAAGCTCAATATGATTCATGTCTGGATGATTTTGGCCTCTAGACCTTTTAATAAACAGAGAAGTAGGAGATGCCATGATGCACGAGGCACCAGCATGACATAAACGTCTCAATTACAGATAACTGTTGGCTTGGTCCCAACAGGGTCCATAGTCATGGGCCAGAGTTTCTGCTGGTATGCCATTCAAAAGATACTGAACATGAAATCTTATCATAAATCGGACTGAATTTCAATACACCAATGACACTCACCGCCCTTTGTGCAGAAGACCTCCCATTAACACTCCAGTTCTGTCGATTATCTTTATGAATCTCTCGTTTGATGACGTAATTGTCGCCATCTGGATTGTGCCTGTGAAATCATTAGGAAAATATGTAACGTACATTAGTCCACAGTAAGTCGGATTCTCAACTCCAGCAACTCAACTGTTGTCTTTCGTCAAGTCCAAACTTTTTTGGTTTAGGGAAGGAAGCAAACAATGCGATCAATACTTACAGCTCAATTTCTGTTGTAGCTTTAGTTTGTCCATGCTTGATGAACTCTGTTGCCTGTGATGCCCTCCCGAGCCATTTCGTCTTTCCAGCAAGTCCAAGGCAGATGCCATTCACCAGTGTTGATTTCCCAGTTCCATTTGGGGCAACTATCACATTAAGATGAGCACCAGGTTTGAATTCGACAGAATCATAGGTCCTAAAATGAAGTGACATTATCATTGATGAAGAAGGGTTTTGAAAGAGATAACAATGAAACATGACACCCCACCAGGTACAAGGGTGGCGTTGATCAATTTCAGACGTTTTGGTCCTCCGAAACTTAACCACTTCGTTGTCTTCATTCAGCGCTCCTTTGCCTAACGACATGATCCATGACCATGCAATGCGTGCTTTGCTCTCGAAGCCAGGGCCAAGGTCCGAAGGGGCCCGGGGATCTGGACGGGCGCGGCAGGGAGGCCGCGCCAGCTAGGGGGTGGGGACATGGGTAGAGTATGGGCAGAGCAATATGAATGACCATGTTTCGGAACGAATTTACAATCCCAGTTCACGGCCCAAAAAACGTCATCGTTGACTAAGGAAGCGCCACAGTTCAATGGATTTATAGTTCAATGCGATCAAAACTACATCACCAACATGGATTGTTATATTGTAGGCCGAGGCCTACGTCATTTCCGATCGTGGATTTTAAATTTTAACCCACATACGTTTCACCCAAATTATGTATCCCTAGTGACACTACATGATGACGAATTCCATGTCATTGTCATTCATTGATGCAGGCCCCAACTTAACAAGCGTTAGGCCTACGTCGTAGTGAATATATACCATACATACAACCTCGTACACACACATGCACAGTCATATGCACGCGCGGTCTACTGTCAAAAATGAAAGAAGCTGAAGGAAGACTGGTCACTAACATGAAATTTTCTAACTTGATTCTCCTGATTGCGCCTTCAGCGTAAACCTCATGTGGGACAGATCTCTTTCCTGCCATGTCGCCGATCGATCGACCAGGCACTCAAGTGTATTTAGCAAAAATAGCAATATAAAATCGGACAAACATGCAGTCATCTCCCGCGATTTACAACATCCGGGCAATCGTGGCATTGGGGGAATCCCCAGATTTTTGTAAATTTGGAACAATTGTCACATAGGTCTCGTTAGGGAGTTTTTCCCAAATGTACGCGATGATGACGTGCCCCATTAACAGGACGTAACATCTATTTTAAAATGCGTTTCCAAAGTGAATGCATGAGGACAACCCATTTGTGTCGTATATCACTGGAAACGCCCGATTCCCCTGATTCTGCAGAATGTTAAATCGGGCATTTTATTTCTTTAAATAAATCATAAACGTCGCATTTGCTCCTAGCTCTGTTCACCATCCCAAATGGCAATATTGCCAATTGGGCCGGACAATCACGAAAACCCCCAAATATTATACATTTCTTCCTGAATAATTCTTACAGTGACCATTCTCCCACGAAAGACAATCGCTTACGCTACACAAAAATTAAAAAAAAATCGAGGGTCAACCATTGAACTTTTGAGATATGTTGAATTTTGCACAAATCAGGGAAAAACGCACCAACTGGCACTGGACGAATAGTTTATTAATCAAAAGGCCCGGAGGGCAAAGGTACACATGGTACAATAGAAATACAATGATTTTGATTGAAAGTACATAAGACATACAAAGGATACATGACAAAAGTAACAATATAAAGTCTACTACCGGGGTCAAACCTGGAGTAGATACTAGTAGGTGGGAGAGAGGAGGTCCTTATTTTATGCGATCAGAAAAGCATTTCTGTAAAAATGATGATAGCTTCTGACAAATTCCAGGGTCCTCATTTGAAAGAAGCCAGATAAACTTATTTCCTGGTGAGAGACCTGAAAAGTTGTGTTCCTTGAAGCATCATATTTTGGGCAGGCAGTTAGAAAGTGAACCTCGTCTTCTATTGAAGTCCCATCACAAGAACACACCCTCTCTTCAACTTTAAGTTTTTTGTATCTACCTCTTTCAATGGCTAGATCGTGACAGCTAATGCGGAAACAACAAAGGGATCTTCTTAAAGAAAAACTTGAAATTGAAGTCAGATATTTCTCACAGCAGAGTTGCGTTTTGAAGGACCTATAAGTGCGTAATTTGTTTTTAGCATTTGGATTCCGAGAATCATCCCAAATTTCTAGCTTCCACTTTCTGTAAAATTCTTCACCTAATTTATGAACAAGACTGGAGGTTGAAACACTTTCAGCATTGTTTACATCCAGATTCAGACAACCACAAATAAATTTTATACAAGAAAACCAAGACTGTTTTCCTTTGTTGTCTAGATCCTTACTAACTTGTAAGGCACTGGTTAAAATAGACTTCGAACTAATTTCCCCATCCACTGTGTTGAGAGACAAGGATTCAAGCCTTAGCCAGAAAGAGAACATAGATTTGGCTATCATTAAATACAGTGGATGTCTGCCCAACTCGCCATACACGGCCAGATTTGTGGCATTTGTGTTAACACCCAGTACATATTTACAGAACTTCATGTGAAGGTTCTCACAGGGGAGATTTTCGAATCCCTTATCAATCTTAAATTCTCTCTCTCTTTTAACTTTTGAGGACATAGGGACATAGGGACGGCATTTCAACACGGGGCCAACGCACATCCCAAGTTCAGTGTACACATACGTCGGTAACAACAGTAAATGCGTTTCTTGTTAGCCGCCTATTGAGTAGCGCTCTAGGTTTCAGAAACTCAAAAAAAAAGCATGTCTTTGCCAAAACAAATGCTGAATCAACACTGACATGCTGTAAGGACCGAGAAATCAATGATTTTAGGAACTACGGTTAAGGCTTCACCGCGCATGAATAAAAAAAAAACCTCCCTAACGAGACCATAGTCCAACTGTTGCAGAGACAGTAGGTCGAGTGAGACTTGACGACAATGATCCCCTTTGACGACAATGATCCCCTTTGACGACGCTTGGAGAATGGGAACGAAGTTAATGAAACTCAACAAAAATCTAATTTGCAATAACAAGTCTGATTGAAAAACTTAAAAATTGTCAGCTTTGATTAACAATAAAAGAATAGGAAGCTCAAGTAGAAATTAATGCATATTTGATAATCTAAATTCTCCTAGACATTTTTTCGTTCCCGATTAAAAAGTGTTTCGGAGTTTCTATTTTACATCAAACTAGCTATGGCGGACAATCCGGCCGATCCTTTTGGAAGTGGATCTTTATTTGACGAATTTGATCGAGAAAGACCCGAAACGGCCCCTTATCTTTTGGGCAATGATGAGAGCATAAGTAGTAACAACGATACAACTGAAAATAATGCTACAAGTAGTCAGCACAAACTCTTTACTGACTCCTCGAGTGAGGGTTCAGACTCCGAAATCGAAAATGGAAAGCAAAAATCTAAAAATAGAACAACAACAAGAGGTCCAAATGCCAGTAGTAACTACGCTGCCAAGGAAGGTGATTCTGACATGGATGATGATGGGAATGCGTCCCAGAATGGAACCAAAAATAATGTGAAGGAGTGTGAAGTCCTTGAAATGAAAGATAGGATTTCTGATCTTGAACAAATTGATATCCTTTAAAAAAATTGAGACCGAGGATACTGATAGGCCTAGCTAAGTCAGTGGGTCAGTGGCGATTTGGCCGTTACCAGAGGTGCACCTCTGGAAATGGTAACTGATGTCCTTATTCTGATTGATTGACTTACATCATAACTTGTCGGAGAGATCAGATTCAGTTGATTAGGATTCGCTAGCAACTTTTGAAAAGACCGTCTATGCAAGGACACGAGTCTCAGGTTGTCCTATTTGATCTACATTCCCCAGTCCCACTTCATTTCCAGTATTTTTTCTTAACAATTGTCACTAGGAAGACTTGCAAGAGAAAATAAACTGATAGATTCCACAAGGTAAGGTTTTTTGTCAGTTCTCCTAGTGACTGTCTTGCAAACGCTGAGAAGATCAGTTTTCTATCATCTTTAGATTCATTCTATCGTCTGATGTATTCAATAAAAAAGTTTTGGCTCATCTCTCTCATAAGAGTTGCCATGTTTTAGCTGTTAATATGTCACACACCACATTTGTCTTCGCCTTCTACTTCTAGATATCAAGTTGATGAAGCTCCAGGACTCCAGGTCATCTACATGAACAGTTCATTTGGACGGTAAGAACACTTTCTTCTACCTTTGACCCTTGATGTCTGGTTGTCCAATGGACTGTTGCTTTACCAAACAGTTTATTGCTGAATTTTGAACGATTTGGTTGTTTCATTCCAGGAAATATAAAGAAGATATCGAAAGATTTATTGCAGAACTTGTCGAAAAAGATAAAAGTGATCCAGACAGTCTACCAAGAATCCATCCTCTGGTGAGTTGTTCCATGTGTACGAACCTCTATGGCAACACTTCAACATAGTTTGCATCATGATTTGATGTTGTAAATCTTTAAGAGATCTTTCAAGAAATTAAAATATCTTGTGACAATGATAAATATTGACTTAATGTTTTCATGTAAAAAATATGACCGTTTGTCTATCACAGTATTTTTGTTTCTCAGACTCTTCTGCAAATATATAACTTCTACATTGTATACGATTTCAGCCAAGTTCAATATGTTTGGCAGATAAGAAAAAAGACGTTATGGACTCGTCGACGTACGACTGTGTTCGTGAACATCACACGGTAAGCTGATTATGAGTAATATGAAATCTTTTAATCTTACATCAGTTAAAATGTTGTGCTGTAATGGAAAAAGACCAAAGTTTCCATAGTTTTTCCTTCTGTGTTTTTCAGGTGCTTGGCTGCTCTCAGTTCTACAGTGAATACATCCAGGACACGATGGGCTGGCCTCTAGTCAACCACACACCTGCCCTCACTGATGGATGGGAGACACCTGTGTATCCTTTTCATGGACCTCTATTATTGATTTGATTCAAAGCAATCCTTCAGGCTTTCAGATGTGCTGCATGGGTTAAGCCTACTGGCACTTTGAATCCTCAGGCTTAGGAGTAGGACATCTCAGGATTTTGGACAGCAGAGCTGAGTTTTCGATTCTGCCCATTCAATGTATTTTCCTTTACAGATCAACTTCAGTTATGACCAAATCTTTGCTGAAGCTTTACCTATTGAAGAAGTGGAGGGAGATAAACCAGCCCAAAAACAGAAGCGGTAAGGAGACTTGACCCTTAAAATCGCTTAATGTGTGTTATTGAACTCAGTGAGGCCTGATCACTGGCAGTGGCTGGCCCAAGTTGAACATGTACTTGTTTTTAGACACTGGTTTATTATATGAAAATATCAATGGTTTGTGTGTAATATGCCTTGTTTGATTTGTTCCAGAGTGGTGAACAAACCTATGTGCTTCAACTGCGGTGGTGAACATGTTATGAGAGATTGTAAAGAGAAGAAGGATTATGCCAAGATCAATGCAAAAAGAGCTGAGTTCATGGGGAAATCTCTCAATTCTCAAAATAGTTCCAAGAAGTAGGTCTCAGTTGTAACATTTCTTTTTCTCTTTTGTACTACTACATGTTTTGCATGTCAATCATTTCCAGTCCTGTTTGAATTTGGAGGATGACTAAGCTATGTGAACCATCATCCAAAGTCCATGGTTCCTGTGAGAATGCTGAGCATGTCTACTGAGGGACTGGGTATAAGGATCATTTTGACACCGTTTTCAATGTACATCTGAACTGAAAATTCAAGAACTTTAGCATTCTTTGTATCTAACTGATCAATTTTGTTTTTTCAGCCGCTATCACATCGAAGATGACCCAAGATTTGCTAAATATAAAGCAGGAACCATTAGGTATATAATCCTTTAATCATTCTACAATGAAAGTTTGCTCTTTGAAAGTGCATATTTTACAGTCCGTGGCTCTGGTCCTGAACATTTCAACTCATTGCACTGAGCCCCAATCTACATTAGAATGAGGCTTCTCTGGCCATTGATACCCAAACTTTTACCAAACTTCTACTCTGTTGAAACTGTTTTCAAACTTACACCGAAATGCAAGGCAGTTCGCAACTCTTTGACCCCCTCTCGGCCTCTAGATGACCGTCAGTTTACGTTGTGGTATCTGATCTGATTATTACTAATCGATTGTTTTTGTTCCTATAGTAACGAGCTGCGAGAAGCAATGGGTCTGCGCGAGAACCAGTTACCACCATACATATATCAGATGCGAGTTCATGGCTACCCACCTGGTCATTTATTTGATGCGAAGGTCGAAGGATCGGGAATTTGCTTGTTTGACAGACATGGCAGAGGTATGTGAATGACTTGATGTGTATTCGAAATACCTTGATTGTTGATTTCTCAGTTTGTGGTGACAGAGCAGTCCTGTGAGAGTTCAGGACACTGTTTGACCTGACAGAACATCCTTATCATTTGTGATGCACATAGGAGGCAAAGCACTTTGAAGTCACTTGTGCCAAGGGGTAGTGACTGTATAAGACATCACATGCATGGATAGATTCTGATCCATAGCAACTTGTTTCAATGTGGTTTGGCTGTTACTGGTTCATAGAGACTGTTTCTGTTGCTGACTTTCAGAGGTATCCAATGAAGGCGAGAGTTTAGAAGAAGGTGAGGTCAACACGACTGTTGTGAAGGATACGTACAACTTGGAGAAGATCGTTGAATATCCTGGCTTCAATGTGGGCCTCCCTGAAGGAGCTTATGATGTAAGTTGATATTGGAAATCTGTCATGTTGGTCAAGTGCCCCAAGAATTCCCTGATTAAACTGATAATTTCTGGTTTAACATACATTTGATCAGTACTGTACATGTTTCTATCACAGAGGATGATACTACTGCTGTGTGTCTCATTCATCTCATGAACGTTTGATTTACTTTGCTTCTCAGGACTACCGCAAATACAACTTCCCGCCCATGCAAGATTTCCAATTGAAAACCCGGCTTGAAGAAATTATGGGCTCAGACATGTTCAAACGGCAATCAGAACAAGAAGGAGGTGGACGCAAAAAGAAGATGAAAGTAGACACTTCTGGTCGTGAAGAACTGGACATGGATATAGAATCTGGTAAGTTACACCTCGACAATAGTTTTCCCTAGGATGATCTTCTTTGAAATTGAAAAGTAGTAGTGTTTCTTAAAATGTTGTCGTTGTAGCTTCCTCAGTGAGCATGGAGGACCTATTTTACTTTTTCTGTGTTTTCATTTGAGTTGCCTGGACATACCAGTACATGTATTCCTGTTAATGACCTTGAATGCTTTGTGTGTATAGTGTAGCGCCTTTTCCTTTCCCAACAGGTTTGGAATGTAGCAGTAGTCTCTCCCTAGCATCTCCTCAACAAGTGGGACTCAAACTAACACCAAGCCAAGTTACTAACTTCTCCTCAAGCTCAATAACTAACCTAGATTCCCATGAACATGCAACCCCTAACACAGTGAATCCTGCATGTACTAACCAAAGCCTTCCCAGTCCCGTGGCTCCAGTTGAAACATGTGCTTCCATCCCAAAGGCAATCAGGTCTCCATGCAGTGACAGCGTTGCTTCACCCCCTGATCATTCCAAATCTGTATTTAAACCAATATCACTTAGCAGCCAATCATCAAATGACCGGTCTGTGATTGAAGAAAAGCTGTTTGGGCATCTTGGCTTGTCCTATTGTCTAGACCTCCTTGAGTTCACACCAAAACATATGTCCACTTCTACTGACTTCTTTGATTTGGTGGTCTGTCACCTCCGGGAAGATTTGAGTGGGCGGCCATCAGAGGAGGATGGATCGTCATCAAGCTCTGCTGGTGAATCACCGGAGGCTTACAGTCCGACTCAGGACTGTCTAAGTGGCGATAGTTCAGGAGTCTACAGTCCAACACAGAATGTAGAGTCTCTCGTTCAGAATACTCCTTTGGTCTGCAACTCAAATCCTAGTCTGAGTTCACTTGGTGTTGCAATTTACAGTCCAACACAAAGTTTGGAGTCTCTTGTTCAGAATACTCCTTTACGGAGCCCATGTAGCCCTTCCTTCAGTGTTTCCCAGTGTTTCAGGAATATCACATGTGCATCTACATACAGCCCGTCTAGTCCTTCCACCATTGCCTCAGACCACGAATGTTCCAAAACTTGTCCATTTGTCAAGTCTGTGGATGTCAAAGCTAATGACAAGCAAGGAGATAAGAAGAGGAAACAAATCTGTGCTGAGGATAAACGTAAAAAGACTCCAGGGTACGTCAAGAAGAAGAAGAAAAGAGCAGTCCACTACAGAAACTTGCCTCCACCTTCTGATTCATTTGTGGTTCAGAGTGATACCGTTGGTATCTACAAGCCGAAAATAACAAGTACAGGATTTGTGTTACCTGCTCCACCTAGGTCACCTCTGACCTTAACGGAGATCGACTTTACTCCTTTTGGGTCAGATTACTTCCGGCTTCAAGTCAATGATGTCGAGAATACTGCTTCATCTGTGAACTCGGAGTTCAACATCTCCACGCCTTCCTGGTCTCCTCTTAGCTCCACTCCCACCGAGGGCAGTCCTGGTGGTGAGTATTTGAAATGGCGCATAAGCGATGATGAAAGTGACAAATCACAGGACAGCGTAATTCAGTGGACATTTAATGATTGTCTCCATGATTCTACCGACTCTGATGTTGTTTTTGTTGAAGAACCCATTCCTGTTGTTAGTACCCCAAAGATCGGGGACCGTGCTTGTCCTATTTTCTTGAGTGATGAGGAATGTAGCCCAGATCCTCCCTCAGCAGCGGTTAGCCTTACCAATACATCGGAGAGCAATCTGGAAATTTATCCATCAGGTTCTTTTCTTGGCAGAATTGTGGCCACAAGTACTTGTCCTGTTGCCACTCTAGATTCCACTCAGGAAAAAGTGGTCATTGACTTGAATAAAGTGGGCATGCATTCCAAAAATCCTCTACCATGTGAGTCACAAATTGTGGGATCTGTCCAAGAAGACTTGCTGTTAGCTCATCGTGGACCTGTACCTCATCAAGATGGAACAGAACACAGAGATAGCAACAACACACCACCAGTACCTCAACAGTTACTTCCACCTGAAAAGTATTCAAGTTCATCTTCTTGTGGTTCTTTGTTCTTCCATGATGATTGCACTGTTGGCTGCTACAGCCCCAACTCATTCCCAGATTCTGAATTGGATCATTCAACCCTGCCTTTGCCTCCTTTCCGTTTCACTGATCCTGAGGCTCTCCCAGCTCAGCCTACACAAGCCTCAGAGGCAGCGCTACAAGTCCGGGGCAACCAACCAGATATCTTTCCATCAGATTCCCTGGATATTGTGAAGTGTAGCACTTGTAATGAGTCATGGTGTTGGAGTTCTTTGTTTGATTGTGATGACTCTGATGTTGTCCTGAAAGCCCCCAGCAGGTACTCAAGTGCCTCTTCTCTGGGTTCTTTGATATTTAAGGATGACTGTACCGTTGGCAGGTACAGCCCAACATCCTTCTCAGATGCTGATTCTCAAGCCACCAGTGATCCTTTGAGAGAGGGTGATATTGATGGTGTGGAAAGTAGACCGATTAGGAGAGTGGATGTTGAGATATTAGGGGTCTCCATCGGTGTTGGAACTACAGATGTTGAAGTACAGAGAGAAGTTACAATGATGGCCTATCCAACAGACACGGCTTTGATGAAACACCAATCCACGGAAACTGCTCGTCAGGTCAAGAAGGAAGTTATTGAATCGATTGATGTAGAAGCAGTAGAAGAGAGGAGACGAGCACCTCCAAATGATTTGGAAAGAGTTGATGATGTCTTTAAATTGGAGAATGATGTTGTAGTTGTGGAGAAGATTGAACCTGTCACCGGTAAAGTGAAGCAAGAGTTGGGAACTTTTGATGCTGCAGTTGTCCAAGAAAGGGTACTAAAAACTGTTCCGGGTAAGGTCAAACAAGAATGTGAGGCAACCCAAGTCATCCAGACCGATCAAGTTAAGAAGGAAATACTTAAGAATTACTCTGCAACTGTACCAGCAGGAGACCTGGAGAGTAGAGGGAGAAATGTTCCAAGAGCCAGAATTAAGAATGAAAGTTGTGATTCTAAAAGGCCTTCACCAATTCAGGCTTATGTAGCACATCATAGCAGCGATGCTGCAAGTCAAGTTCAAAGTGGAGAGTCAACTGATCAAAGTAGTAGTACTGCTGGTTTCCCAACCTCACCCAGTGTTGCAGCAAGGAATAGCCCGAGTGCTCTTGGTCACAATTTGGCTGCGAATACTACTTCTATTCTTCAAGAGTTGTATGCCAAACAGACAGCCATGACTTTAAAAGACCTTACCAGGGCCATTAATATTGCTCAGAGGTTGGAAGAAAATGAAATCCAACATATTCTGGTCAATCAACCAGAGTCTAATTCACAGCAGATGCAAAACTCTTCACAGGAGGAGCAGAGGAGGGTTGAGATGTTAAGGCTACTTACCAGTATTCCATCTCTGCCTCCTCCGCCTCTTCCGCCTCCTCTACCTCCTCCACTTCCATGGATACCCTCACATTGGATTGAATCTCAAGACCAGTTTGCTATTGAGTATCCAGTATTAGATCTTGGTCATGGGCATCGGTTGAACATATCACTGGATGAGGAGACAGAGAATGAAACGATTCAGCTCCCGGACTCCACCACCTTTACTGATCCTCCTTGTAGTGCCTCTCCCCCACTTCTGACTGGTCTCATTAACCAGTCCAACTCCTTTCCTACATCTCAGGCATGTGCCACTTCTGGACGGCAACTTGACCAGTCACGTTACTTATCATCTTTGAGCAGGAGAGGTTTGAGTGGACCTGACTCAATTCAAGGAGGTTCCTTGCATCATTGTTATGAACTGCAGGATATCCAAAATGTTGTTGAACCAGGTCATGTGTGGGAGACTGAGATGTGTCACACACCCAAGCCTGGTCACTCTGTAACTTATCCTTCAGATGCATCACAGTATTGCTCATTGTCAGCTTCTCCACAGGCAGTTGAACCATTCAGTAGAGGGACATTTCACAGTTCTGGTCCCAAACGCTCTGTGTTTGACACAAGAGTTTCACTTGCAGATGGTGCTTTTCATTGCCTTCAATTTTCATCCTATCCTGTTCAGACCACTGCATATACTGCGACCAATCCACTACGATCAACAGCTCATCCTTGGGAAGCCACAGCCCATCCTCCAGAAGTGACAACCCACCCGCTAGGAGTGACAGCCCATCTACCAGGAGTGACAGCCCATCTACCAGGAGTGACAGCCCATCTACCAGGAGTGACAGCCCATCTACCAGGAGTGACAGCCCATCCGTTAGAAGTGACAGCACATCTGCAAGGAGCAACACCCCATGCACTAGGAGCAAGACCCCATCCACCAAGAAGTCCCAATTCGGCCACTGAGTACATGTGGGGACTTCCGCTTGATTGAAAATGTGTTCATGCTGACGTGCATTATGCTGTTGCTCAGGTGAAGGAGGGACTTCTTCTCCATACAAATCCTGTATTCTCCAACTTTGACCTGGTTTTCCTGCCTCCCCAGTATTTTGATTTCTGTAGTCTGTACTCTCCTGCCACGTGATATTTTATCCTTGCAGTGCTCATTCAGTTATTTTGTTCTTTTATGTCACTTTTTCCCACCTAATATTTTGTTGCTTTCCAGTCGTTTATTTCCTTCAGAACCTGATTTTCCCACATTTAGTTTTGCAGACCCTGCTTTTGCCACCTGATTATTTTGTTTTCCATGCTGTTATACTAACTCTGCACATTTGCCCACTCACAGGAGAAGAATCGGGAGACATCAAGATTGAGGTGAGAATAGAAAACAAATACATGGCCAAAGTAAAAAATGACAGCATTTCAAGTTTGCAGTCGTCGAGAAACGCTTCGTCTGCTTCTCTGGAAGATCTCGAACATCAGCGTGAGCTTCTCTTGCGTCAAATGGAGGACACCGATGACTCTCAAGATACGCAGCCATTGGATGGAAGCCAGGGGGAGGGCGAGGAATCTGACATCACTGATGTACCATCTCCATCAACACCACAACGCAGTAGTGTACAAAGCTCAAACAGTTTTATATCATTTAGTACGCCAAGGAGTATGTCAATATCAAGGGAGTTTGGTACACCCCTTGGTTTCGATTCTGATCAACCTTTGCCGGCTCCTGAAAAGTTTTCCTCGAACATTACTGAACATATTCCTTATGAGAACTTACCAAATGCTACTGGCATGTTTGAGAAGATGCAGAACGTTGTCAAGAAAGTGAGAGACAAATATAAAACATTCTTCTCATGAGTACTCCTGTTTGGAATTGTCAAGGGCCAATGAAAGGGAGACTATAGGCTAGAGCCAGGAAGTGAGTCTGATTACTGTACGTGGTTGTTATCACAAAGTCAGTCAGACCAAGTTCCACAACTGTATTTTAGTCACCTTGAGACCACCAGTTGGACCTCCTAGATCCTGCCTATAGGCCCCCTTTACTGAGGACAGAGGCCTGTTAACAACTTTTTCAAGAACCTTGGTATATCTTCTCAAATGAGTGGTTCTGAAATGCATTGCATCTGTTCAGGCGTTAGTTCTCTGGTTCTCTTTGACGAACATGTACAATGGGATGGATGGGAACCGAGGATTGTGACGTAACAGACAGTTGCCACTTGGTTGGATGTGCTTGAAGGTAAGTTGTTTTAACTTCAGTCGAGACACATCAAGAGATTAGCACCTGTTCAGGAGGAGTAATAGTCATACATGTTGTTGTTTGGGCCCGGTTAGGTTAGTCACCAACTTGGCATTAACTTGACCTTTGCAAGCTCATTAGACTTGAGTTAATACCAAGTTGGTGACTGGTGAATGCCAAGTTGCCGGGACTAGAAATATTTGATGTCAGTGCAGCTTAAAAAGTTATTGAGGGTAGTAAAACCAGAGTTGCATTTGGGTTCTATGATGGCCTCCCTTTAAAATTGTTGCCTTGTATCAAATTTGTATTCGATGTTGTCAGGCATAAAGAAGAATGTTAAATACACTTTTACCAGGAAAGAAAATTTGAGGAATTTTAAGTTAGTCATGCACATTCACACTTGAATAAAGTGGAATGTGTATGTGTGAGATATTGCCTATTGTATTCTTTGTGGAAAGGTTAAATAAACAATATAGCTTTTATTTATTTGTTTTAACTTCTCTAAATTGGAGTCCTTCCTGAAAATATGAGGGGTTCTTACTGCAACTTGGCCAGTTGTGATGGAGGGAGTGAACACGAACAACTCGGATTATGTTCTCCAGGATCTTCTATGCTAGTTGTAGAGTGGCCGTGAACGTACTCAACAACCTAAACATGGCACGAAGTGTGCTGTATTGTTCAATGTCACGCCAAGAAAGTCTTGAACTTTGTGCAAAATAGTGGCCATCTTGAAATGATCCTCATAAAGAATGATTGCAGGAGGTGCAAAGACACTTCAGGCAACCACGAGTAGATGGTATGTGCTGGTAGTGCTGTGTACCATTCAATTATGGTATAATTATGTAAAACTCATGTGAGTGAGAAGGCTGCTATAGTGGCACCCTTCCTCAGCGGGGTCGTTCGCAATTCACACCCAGTGAAACCCTTTATTAATGTCTTCGGCCAAGCCCACGGCGGATGTGGAATTGGGTCGTGAAATCCCCAATGTCTTCGGCAAATCCCGCGGCGGATGTGGAATTGTGCCGTGAAACCCCACAATTTCCCGGACGCCGGGCCAAATGTCCAATTTACACGCACCCACTAAAATTGTCTCATGTGGCAGAGACAGTAGGTCGAGTGAGACTTTGTCATAATGATCGCCATTGACGACGCTTGGAGAATGGGAACCCCAATATCTTCGGCCAAGCCCACGGCGGATGTGGAATTGGGTCTATCGTGCGTAACAACAGAATTGTGAAATTCGTATTTTTATGAGAAATGAACCTTCAAATACCTTTAATTTCCTCTTTTCACGGACCAAAAGCACTAATTACGTTATCCTGAATGGTATCTACAATGTGTTTTAATGAATATGAACCTCAATTGATAGAATATAGTGTTTCTGTTATTCGAGATAGGTCGTTTAAATCGTCATGTTTTTCTTTTGTACTTGTCAACAACCACCACACCATGCATTACCACATGCTCGTACATGTGCATTCACAGTTTTCTGTGTGATTAGTCTCTGGTCTCAGCTCAAGCTATTTTCTTATAGTGTTCCTTTAACTCCTGCGCAATATTCTCCCTTTAACAAATACACGACCTTTGATTGACATAATTGCACAATCGGAGGGCATCACTGGCACTGCCATCAGCAGCAGACAAAAGATCATGTGGTCGCATTTTGATTTTGATCTTGCTATGCTTGCTGGGTGCAGTTCCTATGGTTACGGTTTTGAAACATCATGTCTGACTGGTGCAATTGTGTCTTTTTATCAACACAACCAAATCTTACATTTTTTGAAAACGTTCAGATACATTTTTCCAACAAGCTATACAACCAGAATTTGCAAGTGTTCTGTTATTCTTCTATTTTAGGTGGCTATTGAAGATGATCATGATGTTGTAACGACTGTGTCTGTGGTGCATCACTGTCGTCTGCCCTACTCAGTCCAGTGGATTGCTGATCTCTAATTCTGTTTAGAGTGGCTCGCAACATTTGACCAGCTAGCTTTGAAAAAAAGTCATGGAGCCAATCAGAAATGGCAGTCCAATGGGATTTCCAAGTGGCTCGCCTGGCATGCGTGAAGGATGTGTTGATTCATCAATCGGACGGGATATAACAGATTCAGCTGGTCCTATGACTCTACACCCTGCACTGCCTTTTGGAGGTTTGACGGGGTTGGCACCACAGGGAACTACAATACCACTGGAAACATTTGCTTTCTCATCATTATACTCGTCAGCAATGAACACTTCTAACAAGGGCATTGAGAGTTTTCCACACTTGTCATCGATGTATTCTGCTGGTACCACTTCCAGTCGGCCAATATCTTGTCCAACAAATGCTGGTGGACCTGGGAGATCCTTCTCACAAGTCATAGGCAGTGGATATTCCCCTCAGTCTGTCTTGCATCAGGGGTTTGAAATGAATGCTGTTGGTTCTAACATGCCTGTTAGATTGAGTTCATCCCCCAACAACTTTTCCTCTACAAACCACACACAAACTGGCAGTTGTTTCTCACAGTCAAATTCTTCTGGCAAGACCAATCCGACGGGAACCAGTGTCCTGTGGGGTTCAGGTATGAATCCCTATAACAGTCAAGGATACAGTGGTGACCAGACGTTAGCAAACAGAATTGCTAATTCCTTGTCCAAGTACAGGAGTGTTCCAATCAAGAGGAAATCAGATGCTGACCTTGGGTAAGTGAAATGACCATCTTACTGACACTTTTGAGCTATGCAAATTAATTGACAAATGGTTTAATGCCTGTCTGATATTGATGTCACAGAAAAAGCCGCTTGGAAGAAATGCCAATGTTTTCACTTGCAACGCCTTGTGAAAATTATGTTTTTGTCTGTGTTATTTCAGTTCTCCAATGAAAGTCTACCTAAGTGAAAAAAAGATGGCTGCCCGCATGCAAAACTTGACTATTAGCGACAACAAACGGCCGGTTCCCTTATCGATGAAAGAAATAGAGGATAGGTGTGTATTGTCAGGATTTAGGGCTTAGAGCAAAGTTTGAGAAGTCTGGCAAATTTCACAGTTTGCAGTACATGTATGTCTGCGGGCATACTTGCCCCTGATATGGTAGAAGTTGTTAAGATGTCTTCCTTCTGTTTGATTGCTTGTGGTCACCATATTCTTCTATTCACTTTAGGCTGTCATCAGATGATGAAGATAATGATGTCGTTGATGATAAGGATCATCATATAAAGCTCTCCAAGGATTTGAAAGACAAACTCAGGAAACAGGCGAAGGATGAGATTCTGCCAAAGTCGATC
Organism: Lineus longissimus; assembly: GCF_910592395.1. NCBI lineage: Eukaryota > Metazoa > Nemertea > Pilidiophora > Heteronemertea > Lineidae > Lineus > Lineus longissimus. The sequence continues at coordinate 28,189,944 of NC_088309.1, read as the reverse complement.
CTTGAAAACATGTAAGTTGAGTGAATTTGCAGCCCAAGATCCATGGATCATGGCATAAGACTAGTAGGCCCCTAAATGCTTTTACTGAAAACTTCCTGTACACTAGGCCTTTCTAACTGAAGTAAACACATTTGCTAGTCTATATTTGTATCTCTTGGGTACTTTGGCCCCTTCCCCTAATGTGCATGGCAAATGTTCGAGTAGCGGCCCAATAGTACTGAGCACCTCATTTGGTTGTGATTTGCTGTTTTACTCCAGTGTGTTTCAGTTTATACCAAGTGTACCTCATCCCAATGTCCATCTTGTTCTCTTGTAGTGCCGCCTTATCTTGCAAACCTAGTATGGAGATAGTTCTGTGGAAACCACCAGGTGGCCTCCTGTCTGATTTTCTAGTGAAACCATCAGTGGAGGCAGAGTCAACTGAAGAATCGACGCCTCACATATCATCAGAGTGAGTTTTCAATTTCAAATGATCTCTTACTGTGTCCTTGTTTATAGTTGATTCCATCATCATTCTATATAAACTTACCACAAACTTGATGTTATAACTTCCATGTTTCAGGCGTACACAGAGTGCAGACATGTCCATGGATGCGTCTGATGAGGTGCTTCCCGATTCCAATGGCGGATCAAAAACAATCTGGGTGATGCCAGAAACTCTGGTGCCACAAGCAGGGGCTTCACCAGCCAGCCTAGCCCAACCACTCGGGTTTGGTCAGCCCGCAGATATGAGCATGGCAGCTATGGATGCGAGAGCAGTGCTGGCTGGTGTGCAGCCTGGATCCATGGCAGCTATGAATTTGTTAGCGATGCCCTCTGTAGGTACAGCGCAAGGTTCTGTAGCATTTATGACTGACACATTAGGTGCAAACATGAGTTCAGCTGCAACTGCTGCAGTTCCTCATCCACCTGTTGCACCCATTTCAGTTCAGCATCAGTTTCTAGAGGATAATAATAATGTTATTTCACAGCAAGACTTGTTTGATGCACTTGATGACGAGATGGACTTATGATCAGTGACGTTCTTCATTTGTAAATACATTTGTTTGGATCGTATGTGTAATCTAGTAATAGGATGTGAAAACTTTAATGACTAAGGGGATTCACCAATCAGTGTGGTTCCAATATATATGTGCTATGTGCTTATAACTAGGTGTTCTATAAACTTTTGGCAAGGCCAAAGACTGCCAGGTGAAAACGTCGTTTGCGTTTCAACCGACATGTATCAAAGTTTCTCAGTGTTTTTGTTGACAACGTACGCGTATGCCACGATATCTGGAGAACTTCCTCGCTGCTGTGTGTTCAGGTTACAAAGGTTTCAGTACTTTTGTTGTAACTTGATAATAGTTGTAAATGATCCTAGTAACTTTGATTGCACTCAAGACAGCCTCACCTAGCAACTTTTCAACTGGATGTGTGGTCAACATAGCAATTGGCCTGCATACTTCATGTTACTAAAAGCAATCCGAGATTGTGACGTGAATTGTGGTCAGATCTGTTCAACCAAATCATACAAAGATTCAAGAAACCAACCCAGTGTAATGTTTATTCTGATATTGACTGGCTGGCACATGTAGATAAATGTTTGTATATTCTGTAATCCTACCTACATGTAGTCAATGTCACACTGCCAGTGTTGGTGCAGCACTGTCACAATGAGTGGAGAGCTTCAAGGGGGGGGGGGGGAGTTTGTCCACATCTTAACTTGGTTACAACCGTACACATGTATCGATTTGACAAGATTTTTGATGGGTGTTTGTAGTTCAGGTTCTTAAAATGTGTAACCTTCAAAATCAATGTGTGATGCTTTTTGCTCAAGGACTCCCCTCTAATTATCTCAGCATGTGATGTTTTGTGGTTCTTCTTGCATATTTGTATTGTGCTTGCCTCTTTTGTATGGTTTGAGGAATCACTCTGTAGTTAGAAATAAAAACAAACAAATCCAAAATTATTATATCATGAAATTTTCAACGTTTCTTCAAAAAATGAATGGCTAATTGGACCTCTTAACATGTTTAGCAGACTTGACAATGCAGCAGTGTATTCTCACAACAAAATTACTATTGAGAAATTGGAAACATTTTGTATGATTCTGCCATGCTAATTGTAGCCAAACATGTAATACTTCGATGCATAATCTGTACATTTCTATGGAATAGAATTCATATTTTATGTGACTATTAACTTTCAACCAATAAATACCAGTTATAAAAGTACATGTAGGTCTTTATACCAAACCATTGTTATTGGTCACATTCTTGTTCTCGGACTGTCGCTCACTTTAGGAGAATGGCATTGGGCATGTCACAGTGGCTGACCAAGAGAAGGAGAGCTCGAGGAGTTGTGCTACTCGAACCACATACTTGTCTTCATCCGTGTCAATTGGCATCATCAAGCAGCTTCAGAATACACAGCGATGTAGAGATTGTTTCTACAATAATCAATTAGCACATACACATGATGATTGTCTTCATCAGGGTCTCCAAGGATGCACAGTGATATACAGACTGTCACAACCAATTGGCACTCATCTTTTGACACCAAAGCACATATGCATCGAAAAGACCTGCCTCAAACTCTGTCCTCCTGGAGCACACCTGTGGCCAGTCTTGGTCACCCAGATGTCTCTTCAGAATGATGTCCCTCACCCATGTACATCTGGACATCCCATCCAAGTCTGAATCCAGACTGTCTCGTTGCAGCTTGGTACCAATCAACCCCCAAAGGTGTCACTCCAGCTTGGATATTTCTCAGTTTCAAGTATTTGTATCATGTAATGACTACACTACAAGGGCTTGACCAAACTTGTTGCATGGGCATGGATTTGTGGCCCCAAGGAGAAGTGAGCGGATGCCCGCAGCTGGGCAACACTCTAAATTCAAGCGACTTGAAAAAGAGTGTGTACTCGATCCTCAGCACATACACCTCATGTCTCATGACTGGTCCCAACTAGGAGACAATGTGTGAGGAGACAGAAGGTGTCAGTCCCTAACATGACAAACATACATTCTGTATGCTATGAACTAAGAAAAACTTGCATATCTTTTATTATGAATGATATATTTCGTACTCATTTCATACTTCAGTGCAACAATCTCTCACAAATGCAATACAAAGCATGCAGATAGGAATTTCACAAAGTAAGACAAGACAGCAATTTATACGATAAAATACATCTGAAATAAACCATTCTAAGTCGTGAAAAACAACAATACCTTCTCATTGCCTGAATTTCAATACCACAATCTTTGACCCAAAATCACTGGAAAGTCAGTTAAAATCATATTTATGATGTGAGTGAGCATTTTCTTTCAATATCAGTCAATTTAACTTGACCATCATGAGAAAATGAGATTCAATAGAACTTCAGGTTTTCGTCATCTCTTGAAGTCAATCTTTCAACAAAACAAACTGTACAAAAATAAATTAAGTACATGTACATATACATGTACCAGAAACACCGGTTCGTTACATGATGTGTTACACAGCATGACCCAGAAAACATGTCCAAGGGACAACCACAATAAGTGGAATTGAGAAATATGGAGTACACTTAGGAGACATCCAAATTAAAGAAATCATCAAATAAAATCAAAATGTGTGATCCATCAAGTACCATTGGATGCAGCTATTCCATGATCCAAATGACCATTACTTAAAATGTTTCTGTTCGCGAGACATTATCGAGTCAATCAGCGCCAAATAAGCAGTCTTTTCAACATCACAGCTATGCTTTTCTTGTACAAGAGAGGCAGCATTATCGATGACATGCTCCCTTAGTGACGTATCGTCGATCAGCTCTTGGGCACATTCGATGAACTCCTGAAAAGAAAGACAGTATGGGATGTGAATCACGTTGGACGTAGACTGGACCTGAAGAAGTAATAATGCTCACACAAACTCATGAAGCTGCTTCGGATGTCTGTTTCTTTAAATGCATAATGGTTTTACAACGTGAAAGTCTCACTGTCACTTCCAGTGCTCACCTGAGGAGTATCATAAAGCATGCCCGTCTGTCGATGTGCTACCACTGATGTATTACCAGGGATGTTTCTTACGATAGCTGGTGTACCAAGTGCAAGGCCCTGGAACAATGAACAAGTGCAAAGTATTGTCTAAGTGTATAATTTTAAAGAAAAAACTTCAGAATAGAATATTAGCCATTTGTCACTTCTCCAGCCTGACACAAGGAAGTGTCTATAGAACGACAAAACTTAGCAACTTGACAGTCAACGCAGCAGTTGCCCCACACACTGTTTACTGACAGAGCTGTGATGTGAAACAAAAGTCTGTTGGAATCACTATTTAGTTTGGTTCAATACTTACCTCTAATAGAGCTGTTGACATGCCTTCACTTAGGGATGAGTTGACTAGGGCAAAGCTATCTCGCAGAATGGCATGAAGATCTGAGAAAGGTAGCCCAGGGATGTATACAATGCCACGCTTGTTGACCAGGGCTGATTCAAATTCCTCCAAGTAGCGCTCATCTATCACCGGACCAACAATGAGTAGCACACGGCTGGGTTCAGATTGATGCCATTCTGAAATAAAAGGTTGCTTTTAATGAGGTGAGTATCTGTGGTTCCGACAGCAGCACATGAATAACTCCACAACAATGTACATCACTGCAATGAGAAACAGCTAAAACATAAAACTTACTTGAAAAGGCATTCAAGAGGAATATAGGATCTTTCACTGGTCGAATTCCAGCGACCAGTGTAAAGATATAGAGCTCATCTTGCACGTTGATATGACCAGCACCGGTTGACTTTAAATGTTGTTTGATGTCAAATGAAGATGGCGAGATTATCACAGCTGAAAGAACAACATTGAGTGGATTAGGAAACCTGACTTCTGGCCACCAACAGAAAACAATATTCCACTGCTTGCTCCATGTAACAATGATTGCAGTTCAGCATATAGAGTGAAAGTGGACAATGTCTTCATGACATAACAGTTAAACCCCTTTATTGAAAGAATATGAATAACCCTATTTACTAACGACTGATAAGTACTGTACTGGAGAGGTGCTCTGGTTTTAGGGTCAGACCAAATGACTGAATGGAGGGCACATTCACTCCATGAAAAAGGTTCCACTGGACAGGTCATAGCAGTTAGTAAAACTCCTCAAATACAATTTCACTAAACTTACCTTGTGGTATATTAACATAGCTTTCGTCTGGTACAACGGGCTGAAATAGATAACGCATAATTCTTATGTCTGACTTGGATCAATATATGAGTATCTACCTTTAAAGTTTTTATTGTTTGCTCAAAGATGTGATGGTATTTGCTCTTCCTCAACTCAGCACATTATAGCATTATGTCAATATTAGATTATTGAATGAGATTATCTGATGGCTGATGAAGCATATGGTATGGACCAGCTGTTCAATAAAGTTTAAAAGTTGACTGATGAAACCGAACTGACGAGGACCTCAGTGTTCACACGATAGGAGACAGCTGGCATGACGTCAATGAGACCTCCAGGGAGTGGAATTTATAGATCCTACATGTATGATATTAGATAAAGGCCCAATGGAAAGCTAACTCAATGAATGAAAACATAAGTTCTGATGAAGCTATTTCTTGGTAATGTTGTGCATTGATGGGTTCAGTCAACCCATATTTTCACACCTGTCATGTTATTTTGAAAGGTTTCCTCACCTGGTCAGTACTAAACAACAGCAGACAGCTGTTGCTGGTCATGAATGCGACCCCAAGGAGTGGGCTTTTAAAGATCCTATGATATCTGACGATGAAATAGGAAAAACAAACCCATAGGTTGTACTGGCATGAGGGCAATCACCACATATGCATACACATTTAGGTGATAGTGAAATGCTTCCTCACCTGATTAGAACCTGATACAGCATCTTTTTCTTCTGGCTACATGGTTGCCATGGTTGCCATTCACCAATTTGAAATGCAACAGAAGGCGATAAGCAAAAGAAAAAAGAAAACTATGGGTTCTACTGGAAATACGAAAGATTTCCCAAAGAATGAAATCAGCACTGATTCCATGACCCCAAGAATGGGAAACACTTCTTCAACATTTCTGATTTTCACGGCTACATCTCCATCATATACAACACATCATTTTTACATGTAAAAGAATATACTGGTACAATTGTATTATAAACGCTTTCCCAAATCATCTGAAGTAAAGCATAAGCATAGTGAGAGCATAGTGAAGCAGCAATGGGAAACTCAAGATATAACACAAAATAATACTACAGCGCATGCATCATGCTGAATCTATTACATACCCAGAAGCTCCTCGCCCTTTTCTGCATGGTCTTATTGAAGCTGACTATGTGACTGTAAGAGGTAGCAGAAAGAATCAGTGAAAAACACATACTTTTGGCTTACAACAGGGAGATAATAATGAGCTGATCAAGCTGTAATGGGGCTGCAAAAAATCGAGTCTAATACTATCAAAAGTTTAACCCACTCAGGATTCTATTCTAGTATCATACAGACACAGGCAATTAGTCATTCTGTTTCAAACTTTACAAGTTAAAGCTGTGTGATGGCCCATGGCAATTTTGATTTGCGTTGCACTTTGCTGGATTCTTTTAAACACCAGTAATATTGTAATTGTAGGAAGAAACAGATCATCATGAAAATCTATTGATCCATGTCCCATTAATGATGCTATTCCAATTGGTTATGTAGACATAACCCTCAGGGTGTAAGCTCACAGTGCAATAAGCCAACAGAGCTATAATCCAATAATCCTATTGACTCAGCCTCAGGCAAGTGAAATTCAATTGTTATTATCAAAGTTTGCTCATGTTTGGTGGTGTTTTAGAGACTCTAAACAAATGGTATTACAAACATCATGCTCAAACAATGCAATTTGCCATGCCTCTTTACAGAAGAGCATAACTAGTAGGGAAGGTCCGTTTTGGGGCAAAAAACTCTAACTTGTGAGGTCAACCTCTGATTTTGGAAAGAGCTGAATTGTCACTGCAACAACTAACATTACCCGCTTGAGTTTTCAAATCTTCTGTTGTCAACATGACTGGAGTTCTGATCTGATATTTCATCTATAAGAGTGTACATACCTAGCTTTCTGAACTACTTTGGTCATTATGGCCATACGATCAACATAGTTTAAATGCTCATTGACGTCTGTGCCACCAAATATGACAATGTATGGGACAGGACAGTCTGAAACAGTAGAAGTTTTTTTGTCAGGAATACTTTACTACTTTTACATGGAACTTTACTGCTGTCGTGGAAGTAGTCCTTTAGATGGATTTCACTATTGTCATTGAAACGAAAGCCATATTTTTGTTGGCCTACCTTGTAGAAGTCTGCCTGAATGAAAGGCATGTAGCCCGACCACCAACTGGATCTCCTTCTCATCTAAGAAACATTTGAATTCAGCAGCATCTTTAAAGTTGGTCACATTCTTCAGGATACATTTGTACTTGCCACCATCCAGGTGACTCCTGTAACAAGGAAACAGAATGTTATCACAGGGCTCAATTTCCCACTCATCTGCCTGAACTGGACAGCAACATCATCTGACAGCAAGTTGCTTGAGTAAAGTAGCTTACCCTATTGTTTATGTGGACAATAGCTATTCTTGAGTTATATATAAAAGCTATCACAACTGTCCAGCCTAGGTCAACTGTCCAATTGGAATGCACAACCAGACATCTTGGCAATTCATCTAGTAGCATTTGTGCATTACCCTTCTCAAATTCCACAATGAACATAGGCCCCCTACCTTATTCTTGCAGCAGTACAATGATTGCCACTCCTCTCACGAAGTAAAGCCAAGAACAGTATGTTGACAGCCATCTTTGATTAGCAATGATTCCTACAGAACACCCTCATCTGTATGCAACATGAGCCTTCTTCTTCAGGCTTCCTACGTTGATGTCGTCACAGACTGCTCCTGGATTCAAGACAAATAAGATTGATTTTTAGACCTGATTTTGAACTCAAGTCTGCCTTAAAATTTTTTATCCCAGCTAGCCAGCTATCATACATCCAACAGGGTAGCAAAGATAAGTTGTGTATATCATGATATTCCTGTCTCACTCTCACTCACTGGCACAGTGTGTGTGTTACTGTTTGCTGGTAAACAGGTAGATACTGTTACTCTATAGTATATGCCTCAAACATGTCAAATCCCTGTGGAACACAAATCATGACACAAGTCTGCATGGCAAGAAGAATAGCCTGAATAGGCCGAAATAGCTAACGTTACATAACATTTTTTTGATAAGATCAAGACAAAAACTAAAAGTCAAGAGAAATTCATGAGTGAATGAATGAATTGACTTCTACAAGGAAGCCAGGCCTACTTACATCCCGCGAGCCAGGAACACAGCACACACTTATTAACAACTCCTCATTAGGTGCCACATCAGTTCACACAGTGGGATTAGCGGTCATTTAAATCAATATACGTGAATAAGTACTTTATGGCACTTCTGTACAGCTGTCAATTTCCAGAATGGAGAAAAGTCGATACATTTACGCCATCTGGTGACCGTGATAGAACTAAAATTTATTTTCATTGGGGTACGGGACATGCGCAGAATAAACGCGCAGGAATCAGTGAAAAAGAAAACAGTTCTTCCAAGTGAAAATGGCGTCAAAGCAGTTCACAATAGATGATGCGTTTGAGTCAGATGATGATGATAGAATACGAAGCTATGGTACAAATGTTGAAACAAGACCTTTACAGAACAAGAAACTCAGAAATGTGGCAACTGTGGCAGTTCAGATGCAAGAAATGAGCCCAACCAGAAAATCATCAGAATCTGAGGTAGGCTATGGATCAATGCACTTATCTAAGTATTCTAACTCATTTCATAATTCTAGCCAATCTAGGTCTTCTTTGTACCCTAAGCTTATCTTTGTTTATCATGTATGTGATGGGGAAAAGGGCCAGCCCGTTATCACTGCATACGGCCGGGCCTTATTGACAATGCCAGTCCGCACGAGTGATGCCATCCCTGTTTGTTGAATAAGTATAGGCTCTGTGTACTCAAGCTAGTGGCAGACATGTAATACAGGTCTAGTGATAGTGACCCATATATAGTTTTTCAGTATTGGATCTATTCTAAAGCACATGGCCATCACTATCAGAAAAAAATCGGTGGGGTAGAATTTCAACTTTTCTAGTCATGAAATATATCTTGGCTTTGCAGGCATTTATTGATTCAGCAGAGACAGAGGATCTTTTAGATGGGACCACAAAATCACGTCCAGGTGGGCCTATCGGGTAAGAATATGTGAAGTCCTGGAGATAAGGATTTGCCTCCCTAAAGTCTTGTCTGTAGTATGCTTGCTTGACTTTGCAATGATGATCACCCTAGAAATGACACTCTCTGATACAATTTTGTAGACTTGTTGCTTTCTTTGAACCTTTCGCATGAATAAGACTTGCATGAGGTGTAGATCTGCATCATTCAGTGGGATGGAACAACGTTATGCGAGTGTGTCTTCTTTATTCCCAAACCTTCTCTGTCAACTTAAAATTTTACAACTGTTTTTTAAAGCCATTTGAAATACCGTATATGGCTTTACCAACAGCTATCTTCAGTGACAATCATGCACATTACATTCATTCCATCACTCTGATCTCTTTGCCTACTAACAAACATTCATTCCTCCCCCATAATGCAGAGCATGGAAAAAAGGTGATCCTGATGAATCAAATGGACCGTTGCCAAGTATCCTAACAAAAAGTTTCCCAGGGAAACCAAGGTAATTCAGCACAAAATTTTAACATAAAAGAAATGTGACTTTCATAGGTCACTATGAGGTCTTTTTCAGTGACAACTTTAGTGTTGCCATCAAACTATTTCTGATTGTATTGTTTACACTAAAAGGCTTACCAGAATTATCATGGTCAAAGAACTGTGAATTCCACATCTTCCATTATGTCATCAATAAAAACACACGTCATAAGCAAGCAATCATGTACATGTATACTAAATTATGCCTTTTTCTGGGCCAACATTGTAAAGATCGGTCGTGGTCTGTTGGATAGAATTGCATGAAGTTTGTTTGGAGCATACTTGGTGGAGAGAGGTCAACCGGTAGATTTGTGGATCTGTTTCATCTCATGGGTTGGTTAGTACAGATCCTGTTTGATGTCAATGCACAATCAAGAACTCTTATAATGTTCATCATTGCCCATCACTCCACATGCTGATTTATCGGCATAGTGGGTCAATCCTTACGTCTCCTCCTTCATGAAAGAGATTGGCTCCTAATGCCGATAAAGGGGCATAATATGAAACTCCAGTTGCTACTGTGATCTGTTTGTGTCTCCTGCAGGCTTTTTGCTGACGTTAGTCAAAGTTGTTTCGGTGAGAATATCTTTCACTGTATGAAAGACTCAACTTTTTTGTTCACCATTGTTTCTTTCTCAGCTGGCTAAGACATCCAAGAATACGAGAAAATTGGAACGTTGTATTGGGTGCATTTCTCCTGCTCTTCCTTGGAATTGGTAAGTCATGATTATCTCCAGCAAAACGTATCTCAAAATGTTTCGTAGTTTATCAAATGATCTTATAAAGTGAAATGAGCATTACGTTGCTCCAGTAGATTCGAGCTTAGAAGTTTGGAACACATCGTAAAAATGAAATGACAGCTATTCCAAGTTTCTGATGCATACCATGTAGGTTTTCTGTGAACTAAACTGTCTCTCTTCATTATCCAGGTTTGTTGATAGTCGGTCTCGCGGTTGAAATTGTAAAACCACCAGGTATGTTGTACTTTCTTGGGTCACTCACTATGACTGAGGTTAGTTATCTGTACAAGGACCCCTTGTGTGTTAAAGAATGTGCTGAGGTCAATGAAGGACGCCTGATGTAAAAAGTTCCTCTTTGTAATGCGAGTCGTCTTTGTCTTCAATCTTGAAAGGTGCACATCTGCTATCCTGCTAAATGTTGGTGATCTTCCGGTTTACCAATCTTATAGTTTTATCTTTTCAGGTGTCGCAAGTTTTATATTTTTTATCATTGGAGTGATTTGTTTAATACCAGGAGGTGAGAATTGATCATATTTCCAGAGATTTGATTGGTATAATTGCTTGTTAGTTTTAGTTGTGATTGTGTGGTATTTAAGAAGGAAGCTTGTTGACAGAACAGCCATAACAGATGCCAGCCCCCCCCCCCCCATCTGTTGATTCCCCTTTCAAAAATATTTTACCAATTGATAATAAAGATCTGGTTATTATTTACTCTGCCATTTATAGACATCTTAGAAATAAGCTTGGACTGTTTCTCATTGGGCCTTTGTCATCATGAAATATGATGCATGGAGGTAATAATGTATCCTATTCTTTTTCAGCTTATCATGTTGTATATATCTACATGGCAATAAAAGGAAAGAGAGGATTTGGATTTTCAAATCTAACGACATTCGAATAATGTTCAAATACTGTGCCTTTAGGGATTGTTGATAATAGGGTGAGATATGAGGGATATTCAGGTACTTTTTCCCTCTCGGGGGACCGGCAAAAACCTGTCATTGAGGCCACCCATGTCATTCATAATTAAGACGAAAGTATACTTTTCAACCTTGCACTTTGTCTTGCACTCTATGAAATGATATATACTTTTGTGCTGGATAACGTTGACATCACGACTACAGGTACAAGGTCCATTGCAAACATTGTGGCTCCATACCATCGAATACAAATCTGCACTTGTATGATAAAATCATAAATGCACCTGACTTATGAACTCTTTAGCTGCTTGGTTCTAAGGAAAACACATTCCATTCTTTGAGTCAGTGAATGTATTTATTGAAAAAACTTTTATTTATTGCGTGCAGTTTTCTGCTTGTGTTTAAACCTCCATCGTGTCATCGTGATCTGAATTATGTTTACATTTTCTGCCAATTGGTTTTGTTGTATATTTGACCGTACATGATACTGTGAAAGAAAATATAAAGTGTTTGTAGTTGATGAGTTTCTGAGTGATTGAAATGAAAGACATGTTATGTGGTTGTGTGTTATTATGAGGGGCCCTCTGAACTCCTGTGGTGGCAGGGTATTCAAAACGTTCAGTACAAACAAGTGCTGTCACCTTGTGAGTTGTGATGGCTCCTGAGTGATGTTACAGTATTGAGTTCTAGTCAAAAGCATTTTATGGCAAACATATCATGTTCATTCCATTGATTTATAGTATAGCTTTTTTGAGTGTGGTTAAGTTTGTATTGTTAATTGTAAGTTTGTGTCTAAATTGACAAAAGATTTTGGAGATTCCTGTGTTGGGGACAAGCTGCATTGTGGTACAGTCTTCTAGTTCTACCCTCACTGCAGTTCAGTGTATCGGTCTTGCATATCACCTTTGTTTACCAAACATGCACTGTGTATAAAGGAGGGGGAAGATGGGATAACATTCACATGCAGATAATGTAACTTGAATTAAGTCTGTTTATTTGAATTATGATAGAATCTCTCAAAATAACTGTCTAGTATTATTTTGTTACGTTTGATATACATATGTACCATTATGTTCTTTTATAGAATAAAAGACAATCTGATTCTAAAGGTGTCGTCTGCTTTCTCTCATTATGATGCATAAACCACCAGGACAGTCTTCAGCTCAGCTTGAGCAAAACCATGGGCCACAACCAATGACACAATGTCTATTGAACCTCAATGAGCAGTTCTGTCTCCCATGGAGATCAGTCTTCACTCTGGTTGGGGCAGAAACATGGAGCACAACCAATCCTGACCCAAAGACATCTTTCTTGAGCTTTGGCTACAGTGCTGTCTCCATTAAGCGCCACTGACCTCGAGTGGACTGAACTGCTAGACAAGGGGTGTCTAGAAAGCCAAGACCCAAGACCTCAAGGAACCTAAGACCCTTGATACCCAGTGGAGACAGAAATGGCCGGTAGAGGCCGATTGAAGACAGAACCTCCAGCTTTGCCCCGAGGGTACATGTCCATCACAGCCTGGAGACCATCATTTGTTGTGCTTGCACTTATGTCTGATGGAGCTCAAGTCGCCAGTCAATGCTGAAAGAAGTCCTTCGGTAAGGCCTGGTGGTAGTTTTACATGCCTTCAGTCAACCAGAATGGAGATTTACTACCAGCCTAGGCAACCCGGAGAAAAACCTGTGCCTGTCATCAAGGTTTATTGAAAACAGGACTGGTGTCATTGCTTGTCCTACATATGGAAGGACATGGGAGAAAAACCCCTCGACAACCACCTACAAGTAGGTTTGGATGATGCAAGTCCTTTTCGGTTGTTCTCACCTAACAGAACTGACAGAAGTCTGATATGATTTTGAATGTTATTATTCACATTATATATTACACTTACAGATAAATTTACAATAGACATTTAACTAGAATCCAGGGAATACAAGATGCAGTTATGATTGCACAATGTTGGTCTATAATGAGCTGTAAGAACTCCATTTCACTCTGAACAAAATGGTTTCCATTGTGTCCTGATTAGCCAACATACTTGGTCTTGAGTAAGGAATGACAATACATTGTGTGTAATGGTAACACACAAGGAAAATGCATGTATGACAGTAACAACAACATACATGCTCTGTCAAAGAATAGCACTGCACTAGTACACATTACTTTCTATATTGCAATTAGCTGTCCAATCTGTATGAAATCTTCCCTCAAAACAAAGCTTGTCTTTCCCTTGTTGGAACCCTCAGAAGAACAAGCCATTTCAACATGGAGACTATCATTACGGCGTAACTCATTGAGACGGGAAGGATTTCATGACATGATACACCGGCATAACAGCACAAGTGCAATACTAAGATAGTCCTAGGAACAATTCTACAGTCACGTATAGTCTTTCATTGAATCTTGCCCAGATTAGTTGTTGTGAAGGATGGTCTCATAAGCTTCCTGGACATGTGAATAGACATCCCTGGTCCTTGACTTGAGGGAAAGCTGAAAAGACAGAAATCATCCATGTTTAGTTGTTGAGGATCAATGGTATCCTTTGCAGGGACTGCTGACAAGTCTAAGATAATACATGAATAGTGGGAAGAAATACGTCTTTTACTCGAGTCGGTCAGCTTTGAGGATAACGATGGAGCCTATTCTGAATCTTCATCAAATTTACTTTAGTATTGGTACACTCAGGTATTAATCATGGGAGAAAAGATGTTATTGAGAAACATTTTAAAGGTGAAATACGGTAGGACTTCATTACCAATTTGAACACGCAGGTTTTTTCTGAGGAAACGTTGAAACGTTTAAAAAAGGAAGAATTTTCAGACCGATGGTAACAAATTTACAGTACACTGAATTCAAATATACAACGAGCAGGCAGCCCAGCTAGTACCCTGGAGAAAAGAAACATATTCCAGACAGTGCTGAAATAATTATAATCTCATAATGGTGCCAGGCAGATTATCCTTTGATGTGCATGATCATGCAAAGTCGAGTAAAAAACACCAATGATTGAATAAAAGCTAGCTACCACTAACCTACATGCACAGGTTGTACATTTTGTTATAACGCTGATCATAGAGCACTTATAGTAAGATACACAGCAATTGGCGTGACCCACGTTCCTTCATACAGGTTGGTTTTCGATTCCATAAGTTATGTTGAAGTTTGTACAGATGTTCAAATGTATAAATTATGTTTGCCTTTTTAGAGAACTATGATTATAGTGCAATTGAAAAGATGGGCATCGTCTCTTGCCCGAGTCACCACACTATTAGTGCACACACTACCTAATACTGAATTAGTATAGACACCGTGTACTAACCTGAATCTAGACAGTTTGTATAAGAAACAAAACAAAGCATTAAACAAAATTGCTACAATTCAGTCCAAATCTTAAATGATAATCAACAAACATAAAAGAGAACACGTAGAAGTCGGCGTTCCAATGTAAGGCCTAAAGCTGTGATCATGTCTGTGCGAGAATATGATTGTGAGAGAAGCTGCATCACGTCATGGCCGAGTCCTTCGACTCCCCTTGTTATAGACAGGTGATTTGGGTATTTAGGAAATCAAGCAAGCAATCATTCGCTTGACACAAAGCATGGAGCCAGAACTCACCGTGAAGTTAGGATCACCAGGAGCGATTTTCAGTTCTGCGAGAACCCAGATTCCATTGGTCAGCTTTAGGGACTGGTAGAGCATGTCTTGGTTTTCCACTCGTCGTTTGGCCACAGTAAATATGTTGTTGTTCTTCAGTTTCTGTGACGAGGTTTCTGAAAGGAACGCAAAGCTTATTTAGGAGTTCATACTTGTATCTTTTGTCATGCTTGTGTCATTCGTCAGAAACTTACATACATGCAACTTCAAAACGCCAGGTTTGAGGGGACTCGAACTCCTAACCCACATCTCAAGCTCGATAGCAGCATGTAATTATGTCTCAGGTAAAACTCTTAACTTACCAGCACAATGCTGCACATTACTAATGGTGCACTGGACTTCGTTTGTGGTGGGGATTTCCTTCCAAGTGGTTAAGAACACTTTCTTGTCCATGTTGCCATCCTCCACAAACAAAACATGCATAGGGACGAGACATGTGTAGTAGAACACACTGATGTTGTTCTTGACAGCCACCTGAAAAGACAGGTACAGTGTAAGGTGTTGGTGCTATATTGTACAATGTAACAGCAGCTGTCGCTAGTGTTTTAAAGACTAGACTCAGGGGGCTATGTCACTGTTAAAAGGGAAGCAAGTGAATGTGTACAGGCATGCCCCATGTATACAGTCAATAACACAAGTTTCTCCCACTTGACAAGCAAACACCAACTGATAGATCACTTGTTCGAAGTAAAGGTAAAGCTCATATTGGTAGCTCATTACCCCGAATTCACTTGAAAGACTTCCACCCCCAAATAGACAAGTCTTAACAGTAAAAGAAGTGAAGTTACTTTGATGGAAAGCTGACTATACCTGTAGATTAGTGAGCGGCTCCATTCTCTGTATCTGTCCTACTGTGCTAAGAGGGAGGCTGACATTGGCACTAGTATTTGGACCTAAAGGAGCTTGAATCTTTAATGGCTGAGCTGGAGCCAAGCCAAAGCTGAAAGATCACAGGAAAATGTTATTATTACTCAGTTAGTTCGCAGAAACCTTTATAACCTCAGTGATATCGAGAAACACTAGGTGCACAGGACAGATGCATAAAAAACAAAGTTCCCAAATGACCCTGGGGGGAAGAAACACAATTTCTTAAGAAGGCAACATACCTGTTTTTATTGAACTGTATGCCAAATCCACTCATGGCCTGCATGGCTTTGTTTGTGAACGTCAGCTCCATGATGATCTGACCCTGGCGACGGCAGAACGTGCCAGAGAGCTCCAAGCCCATACCTTTGGAGGCAGGAAGCCAAACCTGAAGATAAACACACATATAACGTTATAACCTATATGGTTGACTGCATCATCAGGTTCTAATGACCTCATAAACCTAGAAATTACACGACATGTTGACATGCGATCTCGAAAATCAAATGACACATCCCTCAAGACCAATTTTAGTTTAGTTAAAAGTCTACAGATTGCAGCTTGCGCCCTAAGACAGAGTGACAATGCTGGGGTGACATCCCAGGTACAAGTAACAACTGTCAGCAGAGAGCAGTCACACTTACCGCCTGTGGAGGCATGTATGATGGTAACTGGGCCGTAGATCCAAAGATATCACCAAGCAACCCAATGCCACCACTATCCATACCGGTCGGCTGGGGACCACCAAGCTGGAAGATAATGGATACATGAAAACACCATTTGACCAAAGACCATTTGAACAAGAGCCGAAGTTGATGAGGTGAAGAAAACAGTGTTGACAATGGGTCTGTTTGGCAAACAAAAACCTGCAGCAGTGGTTACTGAGTGAGCTCAACTGAACGACTACAGTTGTGAGTTAACAGCAGGTCATAGTGAAGAAGATCAAAGGAGGTATTTCAGCTGATACTGGAGTAGGGAGAGGTAATAAGAAGTCTACACTTACCAAGCCTTCCACGCCCATACTCTCAGCCAAGAGGTCCATAGCAGAACCAGTTGGTTCGTTTGTTGACTGGGGTTGCTGGTGCATCTGAGACTGACCCAGGTCAAGCTGTAGAAGGTCTCCGATCAAGGAGTCGGCTCCGGGAATGACGGTCGGCTGTGGTACCTGGGTATCTGGCTGGGTCATCTCTGGCATACCACCAACGTTATCATTGGACATTCCACTGAAACAGGAGGATATCACTTAAGAGTCAAATAATAACTTAGGAGTGAAAATATCTTGAGATGAGGGATAATGGCTGTTTAGAGGTGAACCACTGGACCTCCAGCTGAAAAACTTGTTCTTGAAAGACCTCCACCAGAGGCAGATAGCAGCTTTCCCAAGTAGATTTACAGCTGCATCAGGTTAATGTCGTAGGACTAAAGCCTACAAAATCTGAAAACAGGTAATGAATGAAGTGAGGAAGCAACATTGACTTACGATTGCGAGCGAGGAGGCAGAGCACGTCTGACACTCATACGACCCTCAACAAATGCACTCGGTGGTTTATGGTAGATAGATGCCAAGCTGGAGATGTGGCAAATCAACTCATCAAGCAGGGTTGGTTCAATCAGATCAGTCTCCTCTGAGATGAGTGGTTTCTCAGCAAGAACCACATCCTTGGCAGCACTCGGGTCAGTTGAGAGCAGACGCCAGTAGATATAACCTCGATCCCTCAGATCAGGGTTGTCACTATCCTGGGTAGCGAGGCTTAGAACCTGCTGTACCAGTTCTTGTGTCTCCGTGGGCCTCTTCAAGAACAGCTTCACAATGGCAGTCAGGAGTTGCAGCTGAACCTGTGTGTTCTCATCATGGAAGCCTTCAAGGAAACTCTCGAGTAGTTCATCAGCGTTATCAATCCTCTCTGCATACTCGCCGATGATCCAGATCATAGATGCCCTGGAATGGAATGGAACAAGATAATCTTCTTTGTCTCTTCATACGAGCATTGTGAAACTACCCAGTGCTGTCACTCATGACCAAAAAGGACCATGGATCAACTGAACACAGCTTTCACAAACTTGGTTCAATGAATAAAGACCAACTCTAAGAAAAACCCTTACCTGGCCTCAGGTTCATCCAAGGTATCCAGATTCTCACACAGGGTCGAGATGATACTCTCATATTTGTTGGGGTACTTCCTAAAGATATCCTGCAAACAGAAGTGGATTGGAGGAGTAAGAATTGGACCATGGAGATGTAAAAATATCAATGTGTTGTACAGCACGTTATGAGCACCTTCCAGCTGTACCTGTTATAGTGACAGGTCAGATTTGAAACTTGAGTAGCGTTACCTTGATGACAACGATGGCTTCCTGGACGACATAGTTGACTTTGGTCTGAATGAGGTCCAACAACGTGCTGACACATCTCTCTGCCGCCTGCTCCACCTTGATGGCACAACGCCCGATGGCACGCACAGACTTCCTGACAAAGTCCACATCAACTTCAGTCGCATACCTGAAAGGGAACAGTGACTGTAGAAATATTGGCTTGTTGATTTTGGAAAAGTAAGCCACTTTCCTTTTACTTCTTCAGGTGAAATGACACATTTGCATCTCTAAGTGAGGAATCACTGTATAAACTTCACATACACCTTGAGTAATGAATTTCACAACTAAGCATAAACCTTGGCATTCTTTGTTGTACTTACTCCTTGAGTTCAGCCAGCACCTGGGCGATGTTTGCCTGACTCGTCAACCTGATCATGATGTCCAGTTTCTCCAGCTTCACGTAGATGGGGTCGTTGTATTTCACAAAGAACACTTTCATCTCGTGTTTCAAGATGTCGGGCCTGAAAAGGAAACAGTTATTTAGTATGAACTTTAAGAGTGGAGACACGAGAAGACTGGTGGTAGTGGTATCACCATTGAGTTGTCACTGCAACCATCAAGAAGCACTTGTGGAGTCTTTTGAACGAAAGGCTCAAGCTTTGGCTTGAAAGTGAGTCTGGATATGAGCTGAACTGAGATGTCTAACAAGACCATTCCCCCAAGCTGAGACAATAAGCATCACTGGTAGATTTCCTCACCTTTTCTGAACGATCAAGTTGATGTTCCTGAGTGCCACATATTGTATCTCAGGTTCGGCGGACAGGAGCGTGACGAGAGGTGGAGCCAGCTTCTTGACGAGTGTGTTGATGAAGTCACTGTCAGGTGCCATCATCTCCATCAGCTTCATGATGACCTTCACAGCTGAGAGCACGACGGCGGCGTTGGCGTGGGCAAGACGAGGTGTCACACGCTCACAGATGCTGTAATGAAGACAGAGATAACCGTCAATATTGGTCAACATAAAGCGAGTCAAGAATGTTTTAACCGTTTCATAACAAATCATGTCGCAAAAAGAAGGCGAGCTTCTCTTGTCAGGGAAGCCGTGACCTAACTTTATGCAGTTATTGTAGGCACTCAGATTTCCCCATGAGACACAAAAAGTTCACGCAAGGTTTTCAGTGGTGCCAAACAATCTTGAAGGAGAGAGTGAGAGATGTTCTTATCACACGTATAGAATCACAAGACAGAAAAGGTAAATTATCACTTGTTGCAAAAAGAAGAGAATATCCACTAGTTAGTGCACACTGATCTCTATTCATGCAGTCATTGTAGGCACTCGGATTTCCCCATGGGACACAGCACGTCCACACAAGGTTTTCAGTGGTGCCAAAATAACATTGCCAATCGAGTGCAACCTTTGTTTGATATCAGTCACTCGGTCATTGTGTAGTTTGAAAAAGCTTACCTCTGAGCCTCCCTGTCATCCTTTGGTGTGTAGTTGGCTATGGAATCGAGAATAAACACCTGGCCCCACTCAGTGCACTCATTGAGAGCTGTCAGGAGCTTGTTGATGATCTGAGAGGACATCTCCAGTACCTGGTGAGCCGAGTTGGAGGTCTCCAGAATCTCGGAGATGGCTGCCACGGCATTGGCAACAACCTAGAGAAATACAATAAAGATGTTGATCTCTATGTCAATTTTCCGACTTTAGAAGTCGAGGCTTTTGGGGTCTAAAATGATTGAAGTGTTTCTTGCCGTGCTAGACACGAATTACAAACAACTCGTGTCCTATTAGGTCAATTGGCAAGGTCTTAGTCTAGCACTGTCATTAACCACCAAAGGTATCTGAAACACCTAAGATGGGCTACACGGGTGCACAAGGAAATCAAACTCAAACAACTCAAAGCATTATCAATACTTATCATGAATCTGCACTCATATAGCCACTGCCTGCTTCAGCATTAGGAAGGCAAGACAAGGTTTTCATGTGCAGCAAACTCTAAATTACAAGAGCCCATAATGACATACGAAAAGAACCCACTATTTCTTCACTGATGGGCTCCTTTGATGGACTAGAAAAACTCCAAATCAGAGAACATACCATCGGATTAGAATCTGACAAGAGGTCCCTGAGGAGGTCAAGGAAGCCCTGATCTTCCACCAGACTAGAGTTGATATCATGAAGCTTGGCTACACAGACTGCTGCAGTCTTCCTCACGTAGGGGTCCTCATCCTTGAGACACTTCCTAAGGGGCTCACACAGGTACTCAGTGATCTTGTCGACACGGATGCAACCCATTGTACGCACAGCCAATGCTCGGATGAGAGGGTTGGGATCATCGCAGTCCTGTAAATGACAACAAACACTACCATTAATGATTGAATTGCTGCTTTTGCACTTAAACATAGGTTTGGTTAGACAGACTGCCCTTACAATAACTAGTGCTACATGTAAAATCGATACTCACCCTGACAAAAGTGTTGACAGCCATGATGGATATATCAGGCTGGCTCTTGGCATAGTTCATGAGATAAAGGTAGACCAGCTTCTTCAACTCAAGGTTGTCTGTCTGCATGCAGTTGATGACATCAGGGAACAGGGCACTGAAATTGATGGCAAGAAAAATGACTTATTAAGTCCTGGAAATACTTTGTGCTGGATTATATAAATGATGATGATGGCACTTGCTTGACTGTACAAATCGAATTGTTTATTTTGATGTGGTGGTAAAAGATTGTGTTATTCTGACACGATGAAACTAAATCTGATTGTACAGGCATCAGATGTTCCTTGCCATTAGGTATAAGTAGCAGTTTCCTCATACAGTGTTTGTTGTGCTTGTACTGACCTGACATCTTTGCCAACAGTCATACTGGCAATCACTTTCTTCACAGCCTCTTTCTTCTTCTCTTTCTTGTCGCTGTTGAGCTCAGCCTTCAGCTCAAAGATCTCACCTGGAAGAGATGAAAAACATCATGACACGTCATCTGATGGGAGCAGAATGCGTGGTGAATCTTCCTTTGAATGATTTTCTCCAATTTCTTAATCTTAGGACATCTATCAAAAAACACGAGTAGACTGACCAAATCTAAATAGAGCTTTCATTAGGCCCAACTATCCTAGGTTTCAGAAACTTACCCTTTTTGGTGGTGGTGAAATACTTTGCGTCCGTCATCTTGATTTCTGCAAAAGGAAGAATGCAAAGTAAAGTCTAGAATTAACTCACTACTGCCTATCTACCGCTATCTGTCTTCAAGTTCAAGACAATCAGATTTCATTCTCATCCGATTATTCTGTTGGCTTTGTTGACTGTCACTGTGCTGTGCCGTCAACTATTGTCAAACACTAACAGTGAAACAAACAAACACGATGTCGTCCCGCGTCATCAGTTATGATAACTTCATGAGCTACCTCACTCTCAGTCTCATCTCACACTGCCGACAGATAGTCTCTCACTCTCGGTACCGAGTATAGTTATAATAGTAGTAGCTGCTGGAAGTGAACTGCAAGGACGGAGTTCAATCAACCAAGCTGCCTCTTGTTGGGTCAGGGTAGGCTTATTACTTCCCGCATCTAGGTACAGCAAAGGTTTACCCATTACACAACAAGTGTCTAAGAAACACAAGTATAAGGGAAGGCCAATCGACTTATAACTCACACCAGTTATAGCAGTGTCCAAAACCGCAGAAAGTGGGCGGAGGCTGATGGACGACGTTCGATCAACACCAGAATAAACACCTATCAAAATTGTCCATCATATAAATATATAATCAAATGGACTCTTTATACATTTTGGATGCATCCAAATTGCTTTTTACCTCGATTGTGGCCTTTACAAAGCAGATGATTGTGGATTTATTCAAACGAAATTCTACCAAAACAAGAATCGGGAATACACCGGATGACCTTCACCTTCAACCAATCGAAAGGGGGCGTGGCATTATTTTGTAAACACTAACGACAACCACAACAATTTGGCCTTTTCCAAATTTTCAGGTCTGTTCGAATAAAACACCCGTTTATGTATAAAATGTGCGTCAAATGACGTTGTTAAATATTTTGAAAGGTGTTCCCTATATCATAGCTTTTATGTATCATTCTATTGAGACATGACAAGGCCTATTTGCTAAGTTTGCAGTATTTATGTTTTCAGGATTTTTACTAACTATCCACTGGCACTGGGAGTGGGACTGTTCAATGCATGTCTACAGATACTCTACAATGTACTCGACAATAAATACTTGTAGGGTATCTGTAGACATTGTATTGTAGACATTGTTCATTGCAGGAACTAGCCATCTAAGGTAAAGAGAGTTGGAGAAGCATGGCTGAGCACGGAGCTCATCTTACATCAGGAGGAAGTGACACTGACAACCGTCCGTCCATCTTTGAAGTTCTTGCTCAAGAGAGCTTATTATCAGCAGTACGACCTGCAGTCAAACACATCTTGAGGGTGAGTATCCAGAGACTTCAGATACCCAAATATCTATATAGCTCTATCATGATAAAACTGACCCATTCCTTTTTCTGATTTATAGGTCGTTGCAGAGAAAAACCCATCGACGTATGGTTTTCTTTATCGCTTTAGTGATGAATTTTATGCTGGGTTAGACCTGATTCTTCAACATCATTATCTTACCAAATATAGTAAGTACAGTGGAACCGCGGTGACACGATCACTCATGCGAATGAGGTTGAAAGGTCGCGTTACCGAGGTGGTCACATTAGGTTGATAATATTTGGACTCAGACATTTTTATATCCTTCAGAGTTGAGTTTTTGGTATCCAGTGAAAACGTCCCCATGCCAAAACGTCCTCGCTTTCAAGGTACCAAAACGTCCTTGTGTCAAAAATGTCCTCGCTTTCAATTGAAGGTGGCTTGGCATTTGGGGCTTGGGCTTGGGCTTGGGCTTTGCCTCGTTGAGTGTGCAAGTGGGGCCATCGGCATTCAACGATTCAATAGGCTCTGAAAATATGCTGAAATATGCAACATGATTACTTAAACAGGGCTAGAGCATAAACTGGTTTGATCAGAGAGATTGCAGCTTAGTATCAAGTGCCAGACGCTGGTACCACAGTCTGCTCTATTAAGAGGACGATTAAAAGCTTACTTCTCACTTTCTCTTAAAACCAACACAATTCTGTGCTCATTAGGAAACTCAAGGCTCAGAGATCTCGGTTGTCTTGCCTTTGTGGACTAGGTTGGCCATCAGCATTCAATGATCCATGGCAATCAAAATATCTGAAATAATGCTGAAAGCTGCAACATGATTAACTGAACCAGGACTGAAGCATTTTTTTTCCTGAACAGAGAGACGGAGGAAACACAGTCGACTCACTATCTACACTATTACTAGAGAACTGCTCTGGACTCTTGGGTCTTTGCGAGATTAGTTTTCTCTGCAGAGGGACGGAATGATGAGCATCTCATGTTCAACTTGCTTTCGTTTCGCAGTCAGTTTATTAGTTACCACTGTATGCCTTAGAGGGGGCAGAATGGTACTGTTTAGACAAGAAGTCTCTCAAACAGCCACAAGTATCTCTTCAAAAACATCTCAGCAACACGTTCGACCCAGGTAATCTGTCAGCTGGCTGACGAGTAGGTTGGGAATTGTGTGTGATCAGTTCTCTCAAAGACGCCCGAGACAAGGATTAAGATCTTGTGTTTATAAGTTACCATTGTTATGCCTTAGAGGGGGCAGAATGGTACTGTTTAGACAAGAAGTCTCTCCAACAGCCACAAGTATCTCTTCAAAAACGTCTCAGCAACACGTTCGACCCAGGTAATCTGTCAGCTGGCTGACGAGTAGGTTGGGAATTGTGTGTGATCAGTTCTCTCAAAGACGCCCGAGACAAGGATTAAGATCTTGTGTTTATAAGTTACCATTGTAATGCCTTAGAGGGGGCAGAATGATACTGTTTAGACAAGAAGTCTCTCCAACAGCCACAAGTATCTCTTCAAAAACGTCTCAGCAACACGTTCGACCCAGGTAATCTGTCAGCTGGCTGACGAGTAGGTTGGGAATTGTGTGTGATCAGTTCTCTCAAAGACACCCAAGACAAGGATCAAAATCTTGTGTTTAATGGCGAACAAATGCTTGCCCTTTCCAAAGACACCCTTTCAGGAATCTTGCTCCCACGGGGGTGACTGGCTCTTCCACCCTTCCCCCGCTCTCCCCTTGCGGACATATCATTAGATAAAGCCAGGTCCTTGAGATCACGGTGGAGTGTCAATAAAAATTGCAAGCAGATGCCAGGGAGACCACTATCTGACATCCATAACAGCCTACTTCCCTCTTCAGCTAGTTACAGTCGGTGTGACACAACAGGCGGGATAGTGGTTGCCAAAAGTTTTTGATTGATTGATTTATAACATCATTTGAAATTGTATTTTACGTGGTATCAAGAGAACACTGATAAGTCAACATCAAGTTCTTAATCAAGTTCTTGATTTCAGTGTTACCTGACCACAAAAGCTATACAGGGTGGTTCAAACAACTTGTTGAGACAAGAAGTCCGGTGACCAGATTTGGCTGGTTTCTTCAGTGTGATCACTGCCGGCCAAGGCGCGGACAAAAGTGTTGCACGGAGCAACTGCAGAATAACCGGGACACTCTGTGCTAAATGATAGGAATGTGTACATAATGTACAGAGGGACAGAGTGTACATAATGAACAGAGCTACTACTGTCCCGACTATTCTGCAGTTAGGCCATCATTTGGAAAGTGGAAAGAAGTTGTACTCGCCCAACTTAGAGTAGCTCACATCCAAGTTGACCTGCCTCGAGTCTTGGCCTGCGGAAAAATCCAGAAGAAACTCATTCAAAGAGAAAAATGGGAACAGAAATAAGAATGTCCTGCTGAATAAGCTGAACAAGTCAACTTCAAATTTAGTTCTTCAAATTTCGATTCCTCAAATTTAGATAAATTTGATCAAGTTGTTCAGGAAAAATGAGACACAAATTTCCACACTTACCTCAGTCCAAAGACAAACCAGCACTGATTCAAAATGCACAGGGCAGTTAGAACTGGTTCTGCTAATTAAGTCATGTGACCCAAACCTCCTTTTCATTCATCCAGTCTAATCCCTTGTCCATTGTCCCGGTGTCAAGCCTGTCATGCTACTGCTTCAATTCTGGTTCAAAATGCACTGATTTAAAATGCACAGGGCAGTTAGAACTGGTTCTAATTAACTCATTTGACCCAAACCTCCTTTTCATTCATCCAGTCTAATCCCTTGTCCATTGTCCCGAATTGAAGCTACTGCTTCAATTCTGGTTCTCACAATAACCTTTCTTTAACAGCTTTGATTAAGTATTATGGATGATTGGATTAGTTTGGTTAAAGGGGGAATGTCAAGATAATGAGTCAGTACCTTTATTATTGGGTATTCCACTTGCATACACAATTTGGGAATTTGAATTTATCAAATCTTTATAGAACCCCAAGGTTATTACAAAAAAGACACACACTCAGCTAAATAAAATGTGATATCATCTTATTATGGATGAGAGAAAGTGATGACGAGTGGAAGCTGCCAAGACTTCTGGTTAAAACTTAAGCGCCCCCAATGCAGTAACACTTTACCTAATCAGCGCATTTGTGTTCAGATTTCTATTCTATTCTCATCTGTGACATGTTGTTCCAGCAGATGAAAAATCTAGACTGATCCGAAAATATTTGTGATGGTTTTCTCACTTTTATTAAGGACACCCTTTGGACAGATAGATGCTGTCCTCACTAGGTAGATGTCTTCGGAAACGTCAAGATAGACTGAGTATAGTGATGATATAAAGTCAATGAAAAATATTGCCACTGATTGTATAGCAAGTTGGTTCATTGCTGAAAATTTCTTTTTCAGGTGCCTCATTTGCTGAAAATTTCTACGGGTTAAAGAGAGTCAGCCTTGAAGGTGGTGCTAAGCCAGATTTTGGAGGGCAGAATGAATCATCTGGTTGGCTGTCTAGAAAAGCTGTAAAAAGATCCCTGTTTTTTCTTGTAAGTATTTCCAACCTTGGCTTGAATCAAGTTGTGGATTTTTTGGTTTTTCTGATCCTGTTTATAGACTTAGAACCGTTGATTTCACTTTCAGGTGGTGTTACCTTATGTTAGACTGAAACTGGACAGTCTTTATGAGGAAATGAAGAGCAGGCAAGAACAATACAACTTAGGTGCAAAGGTAGGTGATTTGGGATTTTTTTTCTTTCATATTTCATAGCTAAGTAATATTTACTGCTTTAATGATCAATCATATAAAGTTGAAGGGGTAAAGGAAGTGTTGCAGATAAATAATTCAGGCATAATTTAGTACATTTGTTAACTTAAGATGTGTCCTGTTTCAGAGTTTAAAGGCTACTTTCTACCAGGCATTCCTGGGCGTCTACCCCTATCTTCACATGGTACTTGAAGGGGCAGCATTCATGTTCCAACTACAATATCTGCTGAAGAAGAGCGAGTTCCATTCGCCATGGCTGATGCTGGCAGGGGTCAAGCTGCACTCTTTGACAGAAGATGATCTCAGGTTACAGTTGGAGAGAATCAGTGGCAGAACTCTTCTCCCAACAGACAGGTGAGCAGCCCTGAATATAAACCATTTGACAAATCGTCATGATAATACCACAACCCATCTTGATCTGCTTTAATAATCTATTGCCCATAATGTGCCAATTTCTCAGATCTCAGTTGCAACTGTCTCATAAGTACAACAGTTGAGCCTTTACAGAGGTTCCTTTTACTGATTTTGTGTCTTCCTCTGCTGAATGAAGAAGAGAAGATTTGGTGTATTCTCGAAAGATGATCTCTGTAAGAAACATTTAACAAATAAGATATAAAGAACAGGAATAAAATCACATCCAGATTACATGTACATCATTCATGTCAATCATTCTATCTCCTGCCTTGATTTCAGCTGGTCAAGGAGATTCCGATATTGGCTGTCTCGTGGTATAGGTGGCGTTGCCATCCTGATATCAAATGGTCTCTCTGTGAGTGTGTTCTTCCTCCAGTTCCTCGAGTGGTGGTACTCGTCACCAGGGTCACCTGCTGTCTCACTCACCGCGCTACCAGTACCCGACGCACCAAAGGTAAGTTGGTGAACACGTTACGATGGCCGATTCATTCACTGTTGACAGTTGTCACATGATGAGTGACAGGAGTGCATAAGATATGAAGCCAGAGAAGACTTTACTCAAGTGCCTCTCATGTGTAACCAACCCCTTTATGTGTCAGTAACACTGGTCTTTAACGTTGTGTGCAATCTCTGTTTTGTTGAGTTGGAAAACTATGCTTGAATTAGATTTAAAAAGGCCCGTCTTCGGAAACTCCTTTGCTCAGTCGAGATTAGTGTGATTCCTGTTGTATCTCATTTCCAGAGACATGATCATGGCAACAATGTCTGTTCACAAGATACGGTATGTCCACTCTGTGGTAGGATAAGGACCAACGAAACAGCCCTCAGTGTATCTGGGTAAGTCAGGCATGGATATGATCCCATTTCCCAATCAAATCCATTTCAGTGTTCTTGATGTTTACCCATTCTGAGTCACTGTTCCTTCTTTTCTCAGGTATGTGTTCTGCTACCCATGTATCTACAGACATCTTGAGCAGCATGCTTCCTGCCCTGTGACTGGATATCCAGCCAAGACAGAGCATCTAATCAGGATATACTCACAGGATTCTTGACGGCGCCAGATAGTTCACAGATGATGGAAGAGGATAGGTGAAGGCTAAATGTAATGTGCCAAAACTTTTTTTGAATAAAAGATTTGAAACACGACCATTGTGTCCATCTTTGTTGTTCCAATGTGCCATCTTAGTGCACAGAACTGTTGCAACTGACCGACAGAGTTGCAATATCTTTACTGTAGGCTCGAGGACAGAGTGAAAAGCACTTTGGCAAATCCAGGCAGGCTGGTTGTGACAATTACAGTGTGTGATTGATAAGGGCATTGCCACCATTTGTAGTCAATTAGTTGGTATGCACCTCTTGGTTGTGAAAGGACTCCCATGCAGTCTCTCCGATGAGGTTGTGACAATGAGCAGGGGGTCCTTTACTGTGTCTTGCTGTCCCCATCCAAGTCTGCATTGGTGACCCAAAGGGGTCAACCACCTGTCCAGCAGTAAACAACAACAAATGCTATTCAGTTTTTGAACCATTTATTCTTGCAAAAAGCTCTAAGCTTTGACACTGCTATGATATGAATTTAAAACCATCCAAGATACGTTATTATTCACAATGAATGAGCAGCATTATAGCATTACAGCGTATGAATATGTACTAACATACATATTTACAAATCGATATCAGAATCCGGATAATCAACACCCATTCAATGATATCCTAATTCACAAAATGAGTACAAAATCTCTGATATGTGTATACATACTATAATAGAAAGTGTTTATATATTATATGAACTTGACCCTTTAGAGCCTCAACGGCCTCCATACAGTCTTCACACCACTGGTTTCTGACTGCCTGTGAACAGAAATACAGGGCAATATGGCTGCCCCGTCTCTGCAAACCTGTACACATGGCTGGCAGTTGCTGGCTTGAATTTACTGAAGTGACGACTGTTGCAGATCTAAAGGGTTAAAACAAGCTTGTCTTTACAATTCCACTCCATATGCATACTTCTTACATAGATTTGTTGAAGTGGTGTGGTTTTCATCATGCTGTTATACGAAGGTCATGTATAGACAGTAGGACCAGTCAACTATTAGACCACATAAGTTAATTCTCAGCATCCATCCTAATCAAATACAATGTACTTGCATGAACATTCACAAGTCTAACCTAAAAAGTTGAATGATGGAAGTCACATGACAAGCAGAAATCCATGAATTATCATATTGCACCTCTTCGCAGCACCATAATCCAGTAATCAAGCTTCAAAACAACAAAACAAACAAACCATGTCAAGAGGCGGAAAATGCCACCAGACGTACATTAACCCTCTCATAGGAAGTCAAAATCCTTCACTGTTTTCCTGCCTCAGGATCAATTACATATTGTGACAAGCATGGAAGCCTACTTGTGCAACACGTGGGTGCAATGCATGACATTGAGTAATGTTCAATGAAGCAAACAGATCAATAATCAGTACCTTGCTTTGTTGACGTTTGTAACACACCACAACTACCCTTATAACATGTAAACGGATGCCTTTAAGCCTGATGACCGAACACATGCGTCCGAAGCAAATTTGTTAACACTTTCATCCCAATAAAAAGCCTTGCTATTTCAAAATGCCCTGGATACTAAGCCTAAAAGGTTAGTTCTCATTTTAATAAATGCCCAATTATAAAAGCACAAAAAGTAGAACAGATGTCAGTAATGAAATAATTTGACAACTTCATCATCATACCAATTAAACCACTCTCAACTTCCTTCAAATAACGAAGTTATTCAAAAGTTCAATATAATGAACATCATCAAACTACCACCCCAATCATGTTCTGTCAGGTACTACCTGTATACAGGCCCATCCTGCTGCTATCACATTGAAAGAGAGTCATTGAAATGGTGACAATACAAAGTCTAGAATATAGGATATGGACTACCTCTATAGCGAATGGCAATATGGAAGATGATTATTGAATAACAGACAAATAAAATACAACTTTGAAGAAACGAGAATGAAATTTATACCAGGTGACAAAGCCATAGAAACCTATCTGCATACTCTACTCATACTGCACAGCATTCATCAGAAAGGAGTAGATTTAATACAATTTGATCAGATTACTTCACCACTGATCTGGCAGTTGGATATTCCCCTGAAAGAACCATCCAGCATGACAGCCCACCAACTCTGACATTGCAAAATGAAATGTACACTGCAAAATGCAAAATGAAATGTACACTGACTGTACTGTCTTTATATGACACGTGACAAACAGTTCATGATTTTATAAGCTGATTTTCCAACTAACACAACCGGTGGATCTCTAATTCGTTCATCATCTGCCTTACTCCTGAAATATCTAAGCATTCAAGATCACTGCTGGCATCTGCAGGTTTCCAGAGAGAGGATCAGAGCCAGAACAACTGACATACACCTCTATGATCAACAAAGCTTGTTGTAAGTTAAGTATGACTATCAAGAGATATTTGAAATAGACCATCTAGTCTCCAGCCAATGATAACTCTTGCATAGGCACACCAAGTACTGATGATTTAGCCTAAGAGAGTAATCAAGCCACAGTCATGAGAACAAATAGATAACAATAATCAACTATTTATCATACCACGGTGTTTGGTTCAATTGTTTTACCTCTGATCCCTCCACAAGTCTCATCGTGGCGGTGGTTCTCACTCAATCTGATACTCAAGTCTATTTCTCCTTAAGGGACAACTGGATGATCATCTCAAGCTCTTCCTCCTCCTCTCTAGCTCTCCGCTCACGATCCGTTTCCTCCTTCCGTGAGAGTTCCATCACCAGGCGGAGCTGCTCATCTTCATATGACTCATACTGGGGCGACGGTTGTGTGTCGGTTGGTGTCGCAATACTTTGGCTGTTCCTCATACTCTCCTCGAGGGCTCTGTCAAATAAAGTCATCACAAGACTGGAGGAGTGAGTATGCTTTCCAGATTTCAAATGGATGTTAAGAATATACATGAATGACTCAACAATATTGGAGTTCATGCTGTATTCCTTGGAGGATGAACAGTCTATGCAGTCATACACATAGAGAGAATGACACTAAATTACACAGCAATACTGAGACCTAACAATCACCTGTCGAGGTAGATGCATTACTGGCCCATGAACAGAACATGCACCTATGTATGGCCATAACTAACAGGGCCATCCTACCCTTGATGGATGGCATAAGTCAATCCAAACCTACCTCTGTAACTGCCTATTCTCCTCACTGGAGAGTTCTACTGAAGGACGAGACTTGTTCAGTGCTTCCCAGAAGGTCACCTGGAAAGGAAGGTGGGAAAGTTGGTACCAGTGTCACAAGCAATGTTATAGCCTTGAGTTTCACTCCCCTGGCTATAAAAGTGATTCGAAGAAGACCAAAGAAATCCCTACCTGGTCATTTTCAGTTCCATTCTCCATCAAGCTTTGTTGAATGGCAAACTGCAATAATTCATCTTCATCCATGATGCGTTGATGATGAACATCTCCCGACATTCCTCGCCGTGAGTATGACAACGGTGGCTCAAAAACAGAATCATCGACCGAACAGAACATAGGAGTGGCGGACTCATCTGCTTCACGGATAGTCTGTACACCAGCGACAGCTTCGTCAGAACCATAGATGTTGCCGAATGTGATGCGAGCATTCAAAACATGGAATAAGGGGATTTCTGAAAGAGACAGAAGGATAATCAGAGGGCAATAGATGCATGATGAAATAAGGTCCACAAGACTAGCAAAACCTCTCCAATAAAGCTGCAAAGAGACTCGCAAATGCTCACAAAGAATGAAAACTCACCAATTTTGACAGGGAATCCGGCAGGCAGCTGAAGCGTGATGAAGTCCTTGAGTTTCTTGAAATGGGCATTGCTAGTAGCCATCAGATCTATAATGGGTAACACCTGCTCCTGAAGTGAGAGTGGGTAGTCCTCGCACAACCACAGGTTTGCCTTAAACTTCTGAGTCTTAGTGATTTGCTCAATTGGACGGCCAATGTCTTTTTTACCCAGATCCACTTCAGGGTTAAAATACTCCTCCGGCGTGATTGAACATGGGTTGTTTGCCATTGTTGTCACCTCCTGAAATAACATAATAAAACATCATTACCGACCTGTGATATATTCCCCTGGAATATGGTTGGAGAAGGGTTGGAGAGTACCACCTCAACACCACAGATCAAGAGCACATGGCTGAAACAAGCAGGCTATGGATATACATGTAAAGAGTTCTTACCCCATTTGAGGCAGCCCCTGCCTGAGCCATAGATCTACATGTAAAGAGTTCTTACCCCATTTGCAGCAGCCCCTGCCTGAGCCATAGATCTACATGTAAAGAGTTCTTACCCATTTGCGGCAGCCCCTGCCCGAGCCATAGATAAACATGTAAAGAGTTCTTACCCCATTTGCGGCAGCCCCTGCCTGAGCCATAGATATACATGTAAAGAGTTCTTACCCCATTTGCGGCAGCCCCTGCCTGAGCCTTCTCCTCCTGTTCAGCAATTCCAAGGAATGATTCAAGCGGGTTACGATTGTTCTTTTTCGTTTTCTGTTTCTCCTGCTCTGTCAGATGCTCTGTCCTTGTTTTGGTGACAAGCTCGACGTTACTGGCACTAAAAACCTGCACAAGACAAAAGAAGGACATTTAAAGGAGATGAATGGATCGATAAAGAACTTTCCAAACTTCTGCTAAGTGGAGAAGTGGGACATCATCAACTCAAGGATGGTATTACAGTAAATGGTTGCCAACAAGATGAGAACATAACTTACTTTACAAGTGTAACCATTCACAGCTTCTGTCTTGTCACTTCTCCAGCCCCATATACCAGATTTATTTCTGTAAGAAAAGGACATTTATGGCAAGTCATTATTGGAAACTAAAGAGAATAGCTGAAGGTAATCCCTTAGGCTTGATCTGCCTTGATGTGCAACGCTACTGCTCTGGCTTCTCATGTGATCAATGCAAGTAGAGTCATTTCAATGGCCACTGCTACTGTCTGAACAATGATTACACACCAACTTCTATGTCTGAACACTTAGCTCACCCTGTCTGACACTGCTCTGGCTTCTCATGTGATCAATGCAAGTAGAGTCATTTCAACTGCCACTGCTACTGTCTGAACAATAATTACAAACCAACTTCTATGTCTGAACGCTCACCTCTCAAATGATATTTTATCTACATCTATGTAAGTTGTGTTAATTGGTGATGTAAGTCGCCCAGCGACGGCATCTTCTGACGGCTGAAGGAGTATATCAGGGGCATCGGGCAGGACTTGCATGGTCTCGGTGTAAACTTGGTGCATGTCATGGTCGACCTCCATCACCAGGGCTGAATCAGCTAAAACGTTGGAGAAAAACACCAGTATGAATCAAATTTGATATTGTACTCATGGTCACTGAGGGTTAAAAGTGGGTCAAGTCTGCATCGGAAGTGCCTTTGACTCTGTTTCCATTGTCACTTTGCTTGCATTTAGTGAGTATCACTACATTTTCTACTTTGTACCATAAAAGTACAATTGTTCCACCTTATGGGGAATGAATGAGTGTTGTAATAAGTCACTCACATGTTCCTTTGAATATGAAGCTGCGACTGCCCCTCTGCCAATTCATGTTATCAAACCCTAACAAGGTTGTGTCTATCCGCACATTAGCACCTGGAAAAGATGGACAGAAGCATACAATGATCATTTGAGCAGAACCAGCATTGATCCATGCAATGGCTCATACAAGTGAGGAGCGCACCAAATGCAAATGAAGATGTTGGTTTCCTCCCTTTCAATTCAAGGGAGCAAGTACCTGTCTGTTTTTTCTCTGGGGACAAGTAGCCAGGTACTGAGCACTAAATTGACATTGACATGCTTTTAAAGAGGAAAGTTGCTAGGAAGGGAAATAAACCTTGCTCTCTAATTCACTCTACACCAAGGCGATACTTCAAATAACTATGGACAGATTTCCCTTCCATATTCTTGGTTTCACCTTAAAAGATGTTACTTAAAAATAATGGAGCTTGGAGAAAAGCTTTCTGTCATTACTCACCACTTTTATAAACTTTGTACGTATCACTGGGGCACATTCTGGAGATGAGTGGTACTGAAATGAAACAGTTTTCTCTACATAAAACATCACCCTATTTGCAAAGATTTCATTTGATTTATCTGCTTTGCATCACAGATACAATGCACCTCATTGTGTCAACAATCTGAGATCCATATTACATTCGATTCTCTATAGCAACATTGAATGCTTTATGTTTGTACAAAAGAAAAGACTGAATAATGGGTGATACGTACCCCAACTTGTAAATTCCCATTTCATTTCAACATAAAAATCTGGAGCCTAAAAACGAAGAGAGACAGCAATTACCATCACATCTTTCATAAAATCAAAAGATTTGGCATCATCTTATTCCTAACAGGAGGAACAAAAGTGCTCCAGGAAACTGAGCATAGAATGCGAGAGTCTGCCTCTCAGGCATCGGATCTGCCAAGGAATCAGGCTACAACTTCATGGGTGATTGATCATTTCTGTTATAGCCAGCCTCCTCAAGTGATTTTTTGCACCTGCTATGATTTAGCCAAGGGTCAAAGAAGTCAGGATCATGATGGTCATCAGTGAATACCATTAATCTGTAGACTGTGATTGATTGACTGAAGACATTGAAGTAAATTTCAAAATATCGTCTTGCACGCACTTCTTTGAGTCTTTGTAGAAGTTCTGGTACGCCAACTGTTCTATTTGAAAAGCGCTGATAATCTCGATGTTGCAGTACCATCTGCACGAGCTCTGGGTCACCCGTACTCACAGCTTCCTGAAGAACTGAAACAGAAAGCATCATGCATACATTTGAGAATTCGATTCCAGCGACCACACCAAAACCAGGTTTACATGATGGTATAGCATGTTCACTGGCCAGGGTACTCGGTTTCAATCCTTTCTTCTGTGCAAGAAAATGATCCCTTTTGATCACAAATCAATTGTTTTATCACTACATTCAATCAAAGTCCCTTTAAGTCAGAGTACTCTATCATGACACTCCCATACATGAAACAACATCATTATTATAAAAATGCAATCCAACATAATCCAATGCATACAAATTTAAGTCCAGATGTTGAATTGAGCACAAAATGGTGATAACGAAGAATACCAGTAGAAGAGGCTCCAGACATGCCAGAATGTTCTTCCTGGGCCATGATGAAATCACACCAACTCCTGCTCTATAAATGGTTCTGCATCGACGCTGTGTCTAGGTTCGGGACGACTAACTTATTGATCTGAATCTCCGGAGCAATGCTGCACAAGCCAATGGACTGTGAGAGATTGAGGCGTTCTGATGCTACTGGGGTGATTCTGTATTCAACTGGACCAATCTGATAGTTACTTAGGTCTTGAGCAAGTGCCAAACTCAACAGATACCAGAAGTAGGCGTATAGAACAATGTACTGTTAACTGTAGAGTATGTACGCGATCAATACCCGAGACATATTAGACGCCAAGAACTTGGTTTATGCAGCTGGGCCAAACAAAGAAGGATCTTCTTTTAGATGCAGTTTTTACTACCTCTGCTACAAATGTACAAACAGTATCATGTAATTGGAAATGGCAACCTAGATTTGCTTGGAAGCGGGAAGACCTCTGACTCAGACTCTGCCAGCTAGGCTAGTTTAAATCTTATCCATGTTATGAGGTGATCGTCCAACAACTGACTGACATGATTTATGGAGAGGCATAAGTAGACAGAATAATCGATTTACAATTGATGAGACAGAGTATCCCCCACTAGTAATTTTACATGTAGCACAAAACACATCGTCCCAATCAATACTCCATCATGTGCAATTACAAAGGAATGTTACTATTATATACTCTAGGAATAATCATATTAAAGCTATACACAAACAGTGACAGAAAGGTCCGTAGTGGCAAAGTCTGTCTGTTGATTTAGTCATTGATTTTTGGGCAACACCATCAATTGCCTTGGCATCACAGTTATGAACAAGGGACTAGAAAATGGAAAATCTATCTTGCGTTCAAAACAGTCAGGTAAGACACTTCCACAGATGAAGAAGCATCAACCCAAATTGGATAAGAGTTTCTCAGGAAAGAGATTAAAATGCTGGTATCGGCCATGTACGGTTGAGCAGACTGTGGCATCAGGCTGTTTGTGATCTTTGATCTAAGTGTGGCTATCAATATGATTGATTACACTTCTGAACCCAGCTTGGTTGGTAAACACATTTTGCCATGAAATAGAAGCCATTTTATGTAAGATTTGGTAGAGCTTCAAAGTATGATCTCTCAAGCAGTGGCTCAAAGTGACTTGCCTAAGGTCATACTCCTACATTAGACACAATGCACGAACAAGTGCATGTTAAGTCAAGTGTAACCGTACTCACCATTCCAGGTTCTTTTATTTTCAGCATTAGCATTCGCTCCATGCCTCAGCAGGACACGAGCACTTTCCAGGTATCCCATGGTGATGGCCAAGTGAAGAGGGGTCCGGCCCCTTGGGTCCTGTTTCTCGAGATCATTCTGGAAAGAAACAGAAACTTCGACAATTTTCCAAGTCATGTCTGCATCGATATCATCTTTCCCCCAGGCCCCTGTCAGTTCTTAACAGACAGTTTGGTATCTTGAGGTCCGGCTGTACGACGTACAAAGCAACTGATGCGACAACCATTCGATGAATCAGCCCGCCTGGCGCCTGCCCAAGTAATCTCAGGCGGGGGAAGTCACCTTTGCCGGGCTGCCTGGCTTTGGGGTTCAGGTCTGCAGTCCAACCGTTGGGAAGTCGCTGGATGATCATGTGTTAATGTTAACTCACTGTATGACACACTGGTCTTGTATAATACGAGAATTCATTATGAATCAGTTCAGTGGGACGGGGAACACCACAGAAGAGGGAACACTGAAAAATTATTTGCTAAGAAAACAAATACAAATGACTGAAGAGTGAAATCGTCAGCTGTTTCAAGCAAATATTACCTCTTGCTTTGCAAGTAATTTGTCTAATTCATCGTATCTGTTATGCCAAACAAGTATATGAATTGGGAAGACACTTGTCGGGTCCTTTGTTGACATATTTGACACAAAAATGAGACTTTCATCGGAAAATGATTCACTGTCAAAATCCAGAAATGAGGTCAGAATTGATGAGGTATAAAATCTGGAAGGGAATGGTAAACGCCACGAAACGAAACTTGTGTTCTCGTCCCCAAGTGATGCGTGCTGGGTGATAACCAGCTAGTAGAGGTACTTCGCCGGAATCGATAACCAGCTGGTGGAGGTTACCTATACAAATTCTTGGGCTCTGCCTTTTGATTTTTTTGTAGACAATGAACATTCCTTTGACTCCTACTAATCAATATCCCACCCCTCTAGAAATGCTCGTGAAATGATACACTGACGCAAGGAAGTTTTATATGACTTTCCTCGCTTGACATAGAGCGCCAAGAGCGCCAATCCTAATTCTTCCACCGAACCATCCCTATGTGGAACCGTCTCCCAGAAGATATGAGGACGCTGGATAACTTTGAGGCCTTCAAGTCCCAGCTATCCACCCTCCCGGGACTTTAGAGAATTCAGAAGATTGTACATAGTTTTTAAACCGCACCGACTAGACGTTTTATCGCTCCGCATGCACACAGCACCATATGATCAATTACGTCCCGAAAGGAACCCGATCATTATAAGGATGATGAAGATGAAGATGAAGAGCACTTCTTCAACTTCCCAACGATCATCGAGGGCAGTCGCCTTCTTGGCCATATCTAATCTTATCGGGGATCTTACCCCATTAGTGAGCACGAGTATGACCACACCCTTCTGCCGCCGACTCATCGCCAATGAAGAACATAGGAACGAGACTGTGGGAATTAATTGATAAAGTTAGTTTTTTCGATGTACCCGAATAACTTGTAGCGTAGATTCGGAGATTCGATGCGCACCAATATGTTGTTTGTCTGTTATGCAATGAACGTTCATCTATGTGCATGTTGATTAAAGCTTTACACGATTCAACCTGTTTTGCATATTTGGCTCATATTTACATGCACTTTTTGGGTTGATAAAGGATCTATCAACAATACATCTTGAACATAGTTTCGTACATGTTGTTTTTGAGGCTAGCTTTACAGACTAACCTTACTTATTTTCCTTGTTCTCTGAGAGAATCCGTCATCAAAATCATCCTATTTTCTGCCGATTTGAAAACCTATGTATCGAATCCCTGATGTCAAGAGGGAAAATACGACCCACTAGTGACATATGTGCAGATTGCAGTGCCCTAGGTAATGTGGTGTTCAAGTTTGCAGTGCTTTTAGGAGGGGTTTGAGATTCGTCGTCTGAGTCTGGCTCCTCTTGTTTTGCACTACAGAGTGCACAGTGTACAATTGGTACAGGTCGTGTATGGTGAAGCCATGATTACCTGTGTGAATCATCAATGATCCGGTCTATTCACGGTTGCTGGGATGAGTGTACAATATCATCAGGTTGGGTGTGTGGTCACATTTCAATTTCCTCGTTTGACTCCCGGAATGCTGTTCGAAGTCGAACAACATTTGAAGTCGAACAGCAGTAGGGCAGGCCTGTCCTTTTACTAATGCTAGATCCACTTGGCATTCTTTGGCTTTGCCTTTGTGGTGAAACTTCTAATGAATCAAAGACTATGCCAGGCCAGGCCAGAAGTTCAGCTCACATAAATTGTCTCATAGTAGCACTTTCACACACATTATTGTAAATGTACTTCTTTTCATTTACGAAAATAAACATAAAATGTTTAGAATTTTTCAACATTTTGTCTTTTTTAGATCCTACATGGGCCTCTATCAACCGTGGCGTTCTAATATGTGATGAATGCTGCAGTGTGCACAGAAGCCTTGGACGGCACATATCACAAGTCAAGTCCCTGAAGAAAGGATCATGGAATCCCACAGAGTTACAGGTACAAGCCCATTGTTAACACTGGAAATCATGCATCAAATGGAGGAGTTAGCCTGCACTCATTCCATCTCATCTGCTTGTTACAATATTGAGAAAGCCCTTCTCCTTTTTGTCACTCATGTGAAGTGACCTCTCTGATGTAGACCTATGACCTCCCTCATATTTTGTATTCAGCAGTCTTTGCCTTAACTTAACAGTCATTGTAAAGAGTCAAAGGAACTTAATAGACTAAGATTGCCTGACATCAATGTCAGTGGGACAAAGATGCAAACTTGCACCTGGGAGTCAGAGGGACAAAGTTACAGTCACTTTGGATCACCGGAGTATGTCACTTCTTCTCACTGAATCACTTGCCCTCATTGACAATGTGCTTTTCTATTTAGATGGTCCACCAGCTGGTTAGCCAAGGAGCTAACAGCATCTGGGAGCACTCTCTCCTTGATCCAGGGCAGAACAAACAAGGGCGACGTAAGCCAAATGCTCGCGACCCAGTACAGTAAGTATCGACATCTCGTTTGGGGATATAGCTTTCCTTTGTTGAATAGAATTGGGGCCGCAGTTATGAAAAGAAATGAGGAAAAGGTAATAACAGGAAAAATAACAAATGATACAATAATGCCAGCAATATGGTTGAACATCAAAGAGTTATTGGAAGGCTTTGTACTTATGAGACTAGATGTATGCTATGTAAGGTACTGGTGTATCTAATGCAGTTCCCTAGAGCTAGTATGCTTTGGAGCCCTGCCTGATATTAGACCTTTGTGCCGGGTTGTACACCATCTTCTACTTGATTCCCTGTACATTGAAATGTTCTTTTATTTCCCTTCAGTAAAGAGAGACATGAGACGACCAAGGCTAAGTACATGTAGGAATGCATTGTGTTTCTCTAGATGTTGTTATTTTTGTTACTTTTGTTCATTTTGGTGTATTACTTTCAGTGTTGCCACAAACCTGTTTTGGTCTTTCAGAGGTACTGGGGCGGTACTCAGTTTAGATGAAGGACTCCTTGGTTCCTTCCCTGAAGAAATATAGTTTAAGCCACAGTATAAAATAGCTTGTTTGGTCAGATCAAAGTGATTAACTGAGCCTTGTCTTTATAAATCATACATGGTACAGTCAATGTATGTTGCTTTAAGTGTTGTATGGTGTTAAATCAAGTCATGTTGTGCCTATATTTGTTGTCATGCATGCCTCAGTCATGTCAGTCAAAGAAAACCCCCATCAAAAGGATGGCACAATAATTAAGCTGGTTGTAATTTACGTTGTCTTCTAGACCAAGGAAATTAAAAGATACCTCGAGTAAAGTGTAAGATGCCTTTTGGATTTCCGCTGAGCATGAGTTTGGATCAATTTTAGTTGGTTTATGTTGTGTACAAGTTCTGTGTTTTGTTAGGGTTTTGTCCGTGTTCTTGGTGGTTAGTACTGAATAAAGAAGTGGTGTAAAACATTACGAATGAATTGTGGCAGGCTACATGTCTTGGTGGTCTCAGAACCGATGATCTTTGACGAAGCGGATGCCTTTATACTACCAGGCCGTCACAATCAGCTATGCTCATCTAGTTGTCTGTGGCTGGTTTTTGTCTTCATAGTCACCCTGTATGTCAAAATGTGATGGTCCTTGCTTGTCAAACTATGATTTTTTAATGCTTAGAATAGATATGGACAGAACCCATATGTCGTTTGGATCCCCCCTGCATCATTGATGATCATGATAGGTGTTACAATGTACAACTTATACTAAACTGCATTGTTACAAAACTAATCAATGTTTCAAGGTTGTGCTTTTTGATAACGAGGTTCATCTCTCACTTGAAGACTACTTGAACAGTTTGTTATGGAATGCTTGTTATATTGACTGCATGGGTTTGAACAGTAAAGCAATCTTGTGGGATGTGTTGCCAAGGGTTACAATCATATATACCTCCTGGAGGGGCCTTGTCCTCAAAAGGCAAATCACGGCTTTTCATCACTCAAGCAATACTTCCAATTAAAACCTGTTCCCTTGGCATCACAATTGTTATTGTGGAAATGAACAATGCAAGACCTGACTAACTGAATCCTGAGTTGGGGAACCTCAATGCATGTCAATAAGTTCCTTTGTTGATAAAGGGCTAGGGTGTCAGGAGGGAATTATTCAAACTAGGATATATTTCAAAATGTCCACCCATTCATATTTTGACCTAGTTCACTGTTTGGATGGGATTTGGAACTTCTCACTACACCTGGTGTATGGAACTATACCCTATTCCCGCAATACAGATTTTCAAACCAGTATCACTTCTCTGTGACTTTCAAAGAGACCACCTGTTCCTTAAGCTTTGATGTTTTGAATGTGACAGTCTCGGTATACTCAAGACAGTTCTGCTACCATGATAATACAAACCCAGTACATTTCATAGATACACAGCAGCTCTGCCTCAATATAACTACATGGTATGTGATTTGTCTCTCAGAAGTGGTTTTCTTCACAGATTTCTCTCCTCCCCTTAGACATATGAGATATGCCCTTCATGAGTTATCACACATCTTCTTGTTTCAGTCCAACCAAAGCTGACTTCATTCGTGCTAAATACCAGTTCCTAGCATTTTCAAAGAAGCATCAAGATGGTGAATATGTATCGAGTGACGACTTAAACAGAGTGAGTGTGGTGTGTCAGAAAAGGTTGATAAAGTGCTCCAAGAATAAACCAGAAGACAAGGCTCTCTGGTCAACCTCACAAGAACACTTGGATGAGTAAGACTTCCTACTGTTTTAGATATCAGAAATCTCAATGTACAGTTTTTATAAACTTAAAGTTTTTATCATCTCCTTTTG
This sequence comes from Lineus longissimus, assembly GCF_910592395.1. NCBI lineage: Eukaryota > Metazoa > Nemertea > Pilidiophora > Heteronemertea > Lineidae > Lineus > Lineus longissimus. Next base: position 28,148,287 of record NC_088309.1, on the reverse strand, counting down.
TTACTTTTCCAGCAATTGCATTCATGTGTGCGAACTAACAATGTTGAGACCTGCCTTCGCCTTCTCTCACTTGGAGCTGATCCAAATTACTTAAATCCAGTAAGTATACTTCTTATTTATAAACCTCTTCGATATCAACCTCACTATGGAACATCTTCTCGTCAGTTTGGGAGACCTAAACCACTATCTCTATTATAATGCTGTAAGTTTCCTTGCAGGAAAAGGGTAACTATCCACTACATGTGGCGGCTGCGTCTGGACAGGCTACACAGGTGGAGCTACTGGTTGTGTATGGCTCTGATCCTGGAGCTCCTGATATCCTTGGAAAGACACCTATAGATCATGCAAGGTAAGAATATGGTGACGCCTTCTTGCCGGACTCTCATCAAGATGCCAGCTATGCCTCTTCTTGGATGCTTACAACGACTGGACACTTCGCACCTGGCTTAGTCAAGTGGGAATCATTGTAGCATTGGTAGTGTGTTGTTAATCAGAGATAATCCTTGTATATTTCAGGAATGAAGGGCACACTGACCTTGCTGACCGACTGGTAGAGTGTCAGTATGAGTTGACTGATAGGCTAGCCTACTACTTATGTGGCAGGAAGCCAGATCACAAGACACAGCATTTCATCATCCCACAAATGGCAGACAGTTCCCTAGACTTATCAGAGCTGGCAAAAGCTGCCAAGAAAAAGTTACAAGCGTTATCGAATCATCTGTTTGAAGAATTGGCCATGGATACATATGATGAGGTCGATCGGAGAGAAAATGACGCCATCTGGCTTTCGACGCAGAATCACAGCACGCTTGTCATGGATCGCCAGAGTATACCTTTCTTACCAGTGAATCCAGAGTTATCTTCAACAAGGAATCAGGTATCTACAAATGATAACACAATAGCGTGTTGTTAGTTTAAGGAATTGACCCCCAGGCTTTTGGTATCTCAACGTAGAACCAGTGCTGAGGGTTCAATATAAGTTCTAATCTGCCTCCTAATCAGTGAGCAATGTTTCTCAAAGCCACTCCTAGCATGATGAACAATATAATGTATGATGCTAATGCTTTGTCTGTTGCAGGGTCGGCAGAAGCTAGCACGATTCAATGCTCGTGAATTCACTACTCTAGTCATAGATATTCTTAGTGAAGCGAGGAGACGTCAGCTGGGCATTGGCACACAGTCACATTCACCTCCAGCTCTAGAAAGAGGTGAGTAACTTAGTCTAATAATCTCCTCTCTTTCGTTTCTATCTCAGTAGATTGAAGTTTGTTCTGGTGTGGGTCCGTTGTCGTTGAAATTCTTGCTAAACTTTAATGCTTGCTTTCTTTACATATGTTCATGTTTTCATGTAATTACTGTCTAGCACTTCACCAAACTTGTTAAACTCAGTATATAATGGAATCGACTCTTTTTCTCGTCAATGTGTAGGAATGTGATTAATAACTTGTATATGTACCTACATGTGTCACTTATTATGCTGTAGTGTCTTTCAGTTTTTAAAAGTGCTAACCTTGCTATTGCCTGCCGCTATGATTTTGTTTCTGTTGTAGGTTTGCTTGTTGTTCTTTCTGTTGTCTGTGTTGTATTGTAGTGTTCAGTTAGGAATATTGTTAACAAGTTTAGAAAGTGTCCTCATTTTATCTCTAAATGACATTGCTTCTTCCAAAGCACAACACGCAGAAACTGCAGTCTGCACTCATCCTACCTTCAAATAACTCACGCCTGTCATATTTCTCCTCACAGCACAGTACTTGGGCGTGCCAAGAATAGTCTTATCGTCGACGCACAGCCTCACCCCGAGTGATGACTCATCACTCTATGACAGTGTGGCCTCACAAGGTGACGGTGCATGAGCAAGCTTTCAGCTGACAATCATTTTCTTTCAAGCGTTGCCAAAGTTTGCAGTTCAAACCACTTCACCTACCATTTGATGCTTAAGCCCCTTGATTTTGCCTTCCTTCACTTATCAAGAAATACATGTACATGACATGTTTCGTAACGTAGTCATTAACTTCATGAAGTTCATGTTTTCTGTTGATGATTTCTTGAAGACAGCAAATGTGACTGGTCAATTGACAAGGTTTTTGTCCCTCTGACCTCAATGGTGCCAGTGATCACTGAGTCCAGTTCAGTATGATCACGGGATACTCCTGATCACTGAGTCCAGTTCAGTATGATCACGGGATACTCCTGATCACTGAGTCCAGTTCAGTATGATCACGGGATACTCCTGATCACTGAGTCCAGTTCAGTATGATCACGGGATACTCCTGATCACTGAGTCCAGTTCAGTATGATCACGGGATATTCCTGATCACTGAGTCCAGTTCAGTATGATCACGGGATACCTTTGATCACCGAGTCCAGTTCTGTATCATGAAATACTCTTACTGTACCTTCACCTTACAAGAAATTGACTGTCATTTGTTTTGCCGCACAGATAGTCCCAAGTTCATGTATCGTGGTTACTTCTCTCATCTGAGTGCGTCCTTGAGTGACGAATCTCCATATGCTAGCCTCCATTCCCTCCATAATTCAAAAGGTGAACACTACATCAAATAAAGCATGGCCTACGTAAGCCTGTAGCTCATAGGCACTGTGTGGACTCTGCAATGATGCAGTCAGTCAGCGCACAAAGTCCTGATTGTCCAATCACAATCCACATGTAGCATGGTTGAGTCGGTTAAGTCTCCTGTCTCTCATCTGCGACCAGTTGAAAGTGGGGAAGTTTTAGAACAAAGTCAAACAAAGTCAAACAAAAGCCAAATATACCTGTCCTGATGCATGTTATGACTTAAATACCATTGATACTTAGGTGACTCTGTTTGCCTCATAAAGCATAGCTTGCATGTAGTTTTACATTAAGCCTTCTAGTTAGAGTGTATTTGAAAACTTTTCTTGTTCCTTGTCTTTTGTTTTTCATAGTGCATTTTGTTTTGTATGACAGTAGCTGTTGGTAGCCATAATCTAATTCTAACTTAAGCTTTTTGTTTTGTAATGTTTTAGTGTGTAGTTCTTTATAATATTCATTTTTGTGAGTAAGTATACATCAGTAATATGACTGATATTTGTCTTTGCACTTTTGATGTAGTGTTGAATATCATAGACAGAACTCTGTTGGTTTGTAGACCCTGCAAATAAGACCATAACAAGGAGGATGTCACTCAAGATTGGTTACGAAACCATGTCATTCAACTGTTACTCTAAGCTTGCCAGGCACTTTACTCGGTTGAGTTTTAAATCCAGTGTATAACACTTAACAGGTGATGATGACTTCATTATTTCACGTTGGCATTTTGCAGGAGAGACACCTGATGTCCCTCGCACAAAGATGACCAAGTCGTTGAGTAACATCAGTGATGACGAGCCTTTGTATGACAGCGTGGCGTCTGATGAGGACTACAGTACATTAGACCAGGACAGTAATGAGAAGGGCGATGATGAGGCCAAGAAACCCGGTCCTGCAACAAGCGCGGCAGAAGAGGTGGGTTAAGTTTGTACTCTTTTAGAAAGCTTTCCTCTGAGTCCTAAGTGTTTTGAAGTATTTGCCAGATGTGAAGGCTTACAGTGTTGACCAAAATGATGTTTTCATTGGTTTGTTTTACGTGTTCAGTGTTGTCTTGAATGGTTTTTGGTTCCAACCTCAAAAAACCTCCAATCAGCTGTTGGATACTTTAAGAATGATTGCTAGAGCATGGTTTTTACAATAAGTGTGTACTCCTTCAAATGTTTTGCAACCATATTACTGTTGTGATGAGCCAGATTGGTTTTGTTCCTTTTTTATGGGGCCACTCCTGTATATCTTGTAGCCCTTTTAAGACTCGGTGAGGTCAATGGCTGTAAACCCACGAGCTGAAATTAGGAGGTCAGGGAATAAAAACAACATGTATTTGAAAAAGAGTTGATCATAGCTTCATAGGGGATTAGAAGGAATGGCCAAGTAGTGATTTCATTGTCTGCAAACCCATTGTTCTTGAGTGTTGTTCTACCGTCTGCTTACCCATTCATTTCTTCTCTTGATGGTTTGCTTGGCTGTGTAGGAGTTGACTATCCCACTTAAAGGGAGTGTCTCTCCTTCTTCCATGATTTCGTTCACTGAGGTGAGATACATGTTTTTGTTTATGGCATGGTGTGTTAGGGCATGTTTTATTTTTAGGGAGTAGACCACTTTTTCGGCTCCTTCCCACCAGGATCGTTGCTTGGATGTCGCACTTGGGGAGGGGCAGTAGAATGCCTGGTGGAAAGGATCTATGATGGGTGTGGAAATTTGTTTACTTTTTCCAAGAACACTTGGCTTGTTTTCTCATCTTATTTAACTCTTTCTCAATTCATGATATCAAAAGTCCTGACTAGAATCTGATGCCAACATTGGTTGTCACCTTTTGGGTCCAAATGGCAAAAGACAATGTTTATTTTTGTATTTCCCACAGTAAAGCTCTCCTTGGTTTTAGCCAGGCTAGTCTCCTTGGTTTTAGGTAGTCCATATTGGTTTATTTGATGTAGTGCTTGGTAATCTGTAGCAGACGTATCATAGACTAGCCACATATTCAGTTTCTCCCTTTCAGATCCGATGTCAATTGACATGTTTTATACCACACATTGAATATTATGAGCCTATTTTCTACCCATGACTTTCCAACCAGGACAACCTGAACTTGCTTTTACCCTGGGTCTTTGAATGCTTGAAAAATGATCACATTCATCATATCCATTACCATGATTTACAATCATTCAAACAACGAACTGCATTTTAAATTTGTCTTCACTTTCCCTCCGGCTGCTTACTAACAGTGGACTGACTGGTTGTACTACGATAATAATATAGCAGATGATATCGCCATTGATGATTTGTAGACACAATTAGATGATTATATTCATAATGCAACCAGTGCTTGCTCAACTTTTGTATTTCTCTGCATAGTAGGGATTCTACGCACCACATCCAACTCTGTTATTTCAGTGCATGTAGGACGGGTAGTTGAAAGGTAGAAATACTAGAGTAAAAGTAGGGCCCTATGGTATGATCTTCTTTGCACGGAGCTTCCAGAGGTTTTTCTTTGGCAAATATGCGCTTGTTAGGATGGGATGCCTACTGGGGATGTGTTTGAGTTTCATTGCCCCCTTGGGATTGCTCAGACACATAAACTGTGTGTGCTTCTCAAGCCTTCATACAGATTTTTCCAAGATGAAGACTGTTACAATGTTTTTGAAAATAGCTCTATTGGGTTACCAGTTGAGAAGCATGAATCGTTTAGAGTTGGTGTGCATGGTTAATATGCGGTCTTCCAGAGTTGGGGGATTCCAGCAGAGAAGCAAGAAAAGAAAGCACTTGCACCCTTAGAATGCACATCTCTGTATTAGGGACAGTGATTTGGTCCTTAATAGGTGATTTCTCAATTTGACTATTGTAAGTGTGTTCAGGACACATCTCTCTCAAGGAGAGCATTTGTCACTCCTTTATAGAAAGGTAGGCTTTAGTATGAATGGATAGTTATTTTTGGCATGCAATAATCTGACAAAGCAATCTAAGGGGTTAATCCAGATGGGAAAAACCATTTTCCAGATAGGGGGAGTGCCAAGTAGTGCATGTAATGCATGAGTACTAGTTACAGGTGACTCCCTATTTGATCATACCCATGCACTTGTGAGCACTACCCATTTTACCTGACTGAACATTTCTGGCCTGGACATGCAAAACCATCTAACATCGATGAGTATAACTCTCTTGTGGAAGGAGGGGTGATGATGACCAGGTACATAGGTTGCAACAGTTAAGTTATTTAGAAATCGAAAACTAATCTGCAATATCCTTTTGATGTCAAGACCAGGCTGTAAAATGATGGTTACACATTTTACATCATTAACTGCAAGTTAAAGTAATCAATCACCAAAGGTAAAACTGTTTCTGCAATTGGGCCGACAGAGAAGAGAAGTGTAAAATATAGATTTTTTAAAGTCATCTCTAGCATCAAACTGCGGGTTTAAAATATATTGTGGTACCAGGGTGAACATTACTCATTATTTCTCCAATCTTTATCATGAATTTCTCCCATTGTTCCTGAGAGATTAACTCTGTTGTTTGTTTGTAGAGTATGGCATCAGGGTCTGAGCACTCTGATAATGCCATCACCCTCGAGGAGTACATGGAAGTCAAGCGAACCCTGGCCGCATCGGAAGCCAAGTGCCAACAGCTCGAGCAGAAGGTTAATAACCTTAGTACTGAGGTAAGCAACGGTCAGTTCAGTCTGATAAAGTCATCCCTTGTCTTGGTGCTTACCTTGCCCATGATGAAATTGAATTATTGATGGTCCTGCATCAGGGCAAGTTGAGATGTCACTTCAATTCTAAGAAGAATAGAATCTGGAGAGTGTCATCATTTGTATGTGTTACCTTTACCAAGATAACACAAAAATTCCTCAAACAAAACCAAATTGAGTGCAGTAAATGAATCTTTTGGAATGTTTGTTTCAGCTGAAGAAAGTGGTGGTTGAAAACGAGCATTTGAAGAAGCAACCGGCTGTTCCAGATGCCAAGTCTGTCGCTAATGGTCATAGCCTGAATGCCTCCTTTAGTGCTGGTACAATGCCACGACCTGCTAAACCTACCCCAGCTAATCGACCACAGTCCATGTTTGAACAAAGGGATAACCAACGACCAGTGCCAAAAGAAAATGTAAGAGGGCTTCGTTCAGTGCTTATGGTAATGTGAGCTGCAGAACCAGACTGAACTTATATTACGTGATCCAAGTGTGAAGAGGAGTCATCTGCACACGTCTGCTGATAATACAGTGCTTCACAGCCAGTTCTCTTCATAAATGCTAATGCTATTGCTCTGAGAGGACAGCGTCTCTTGAAAGACCGGAGTCATGTGGTATAATGTCTATTTATGACTTGTTATTCAGGACATTTTATGTTTTCAGACTCCGATCTGTGAAGATCCGATGGAGAATGCAGAGGAGCCACCAGCTACGAAAAAGGTAGGAAGTGGAGCTCTGTTGACTGTCATTGGAGTTGGGTATAAAGTCTGACCTCGGCCATTGAACATGCCGTGCCAAATATGAAACTGTTCTACTCTGCCAAACTGTCTGTCATCTGATAGTGAACTTCGAAATGATTGTGACTGATAGTGTTATTGCAAACTGATATTTCACTTTCACTTTGCAGGAGAATTATGGTGGGCGGACCAAACCAGCACCAAATCCAAAACCTGTGCGTATAACGTGCGATGATTCAGATTATGAGAACACCAAGCCTAAGAGAATCAGTGATAGTGGAAGTCTAAGATCTGATAGCAGTCAATTCACCTCCTCTGAAGGTAGCCAGACGCCGGGGACACCAAGTAATCCGGAGGGGCATCTTGTAGCTGCGGCAATGTGGGACCCAGAGGATCAGTTACCCTCGCAAGATGATGTGGTTAGGAAGACTGAGAGGATTACTAAGAAGATCCAGGAGCTACTCATCTCGGCCCAGGAGGGCAAGCATGCCAGGTTAGCAGTTTTCACTTATTCAAGAGTAGATTCAGTAATGAAAACCTTTGCCTGTGTATCAAGTTGTACGTAGGCGTTTACTAACTGAAAGTGTTGCTTTTCCAGTTACGCTGTGTGTTCGGATAAGATCCACGCTGCTGTCTTAGACATGGCCACCATCTTCCCTCAGAAACCAAAGACGGAGAGTATCAAGATGGCGCTTCATTACCTTACCAGCAGCGCAGTCAGATTACGGGAGGAATGCCGCATGGAACAAATGGATGGGCGCGGCCAGGTTGACCATCGCATTAAAACACAGCAGGTCATTCAGTGTGCCTATGATATCGCCAAAGGTGCCAAACAGTTGGTCACAATATTTCAGTGAGGGGTCATGCAGGGAAGGTGACCTAAACTTTAGTTGACTTGTGACCGCAGTTTGGATCCATCCTTTACTAAGTGCAATTGAATCATGATTGAAAAGGTCAAATGAGCTATTGACATGAAGTGTTTTATCAAAGTGCTGATGTATCCCTGTGGAGGCAGATGAATGGACTATAGGAAGACTTCTTTTGTTCATGTGTAGCATGTTAAGTGGACACTTCTCCACTATGTATTTATTAAACTTTCTGAGATCTTTCTCTAGCAATACTAGTATGCTAGACTTCAACCTGATTCATGCTCCAGCTGCTGGCTGACTAGATATATGCACCAGCTATGATACTCACGTGTCAGGTTGGGGCAGTCGGCTTGTTGGCATCAGCTGGCAGCATGAGTATGAGTAAGGCCTTTAGCTAAAGGCTTGACCTGCACCCTGTCCCAAATCGTGCATCCACAACTTTCTTGATAATGCATGATATACATACATTTGTATATGTATAAATAACTATAAATAAATTTTGTTATGTTTCAATGTCCTTGTTGTTGTTTTGTGTCATTGGGACAATCCAGTACAGATGGTGTTACTAACAAGACCTCAGGTCCGATCACTTCGCCAAACAATCTGAGCATACTGCATCCAAGCCCAAGATCTAATCAGGCTGAAGAATGGGCAGAGGCAGACTGGACATGACCTGGCTACAATGTTGTCTCAGGTTTGACAGGATGTGACAAGGTGACCAGATGTTGACATTGTCCCTGGCGTAACTTGTCTCTGCAATCCTTCTTGACTGTCTTGCGGGACTGTGACAATATCACGCATTCTTCTGGCAAGGCAAACGACTGTCCGTTGACGTTGATATAAGAGGGCCTTTCGCTGTTTCCTTGTGACAAGACCTTTCCAGATCTGTGAATATGTCCCTTTGTCCTAGTTGCGACCAGGCTGTGACATTGTCCTCGCCGTAACTCGTCCGTGGCCTTGTCCTCGCAATCTTTGTCTTGCAAGGCTGAGACACTGCATTATATGCACTTCATCTAACCCGGTTGTGACATAGCCCTTGGTCGGTCTGAGAGGGCGAAGCCATTGTCCGAGGCCTGACTGACATGGTCCTGGATCTGACATCAGTCAAAGATCGAGGTGATGTTCATCTCGAGGACTTTATATGAATGGACCTTCAAGGGTTTTATGAGGAGATAGCATCTTGACGATAAAGGGATGATAGAATAGTAAGAGCAACATCCTGAACTCCTAGGAACGGATAAAGACAACTAACAGCTGTGAACATCTTCATTTTAATAAGTTTACAGATATTGCGTGAGTGTTTGTTTCAAGACGACACGAGGAGTCACTTCTTGCCAGGCGAATCCACCCACACCCCTTGGTTCATCATCTACAACAACAGACTGAGGAACATCTGGCTTCCAGCAAGCTGTGGTGTTTTCTATTGCGGCGTCATATGATTCTCTCAGGTCAGGCGGGGCACACGAACATACTGTATAGCGCCACATGTTACTGTGGTGGTGCCAGGCCAGCTTACTGCTCGCAAGGACTGCTCACAAGACTAGGCCATAGACGGTTCCCTTTCATTCCAAGGGGTGTACTGTTGAGTATAAGCCGTGAGTTCATAAAATTCATATATCTTTTAAGTTCTCTTCCTTCTTTCTAAACATGGCGGTGATTGTGAAATCAGATAAAGTTGAAAAAAAACCCATCAGTGTTTTGAAGGAGCTCCAGCAGCCGTCTTCTCAAAGAAATCCAAATCGTACCTCTTCTTCGTAATCTCCATCGAGTTCGACTTCTTCACATGCACGCCCTTGAGAACGCGTCCGTTGATGGGCGCATTCATGTCGGGAAAAGCCATCTCAACCATACTCAACCGATGATCACTTGACTTTCGAGTATCTGGACTCTTTGAAGGTGAGGGAGATCTCGTGCCTGTACTTGTCGCCCGAGACCGCGACGGGTCGGACGTTGGGTAGACAAACCCCGAAGGTGCTAGCCTCTGTCTCGGATCAGATAGTCTGGATCTTCCGGTTTTACGGGATGTCCTGGGCGTTGAGACAGGAGACTTGATTGGAGGGAGGACAGACTTCTGCTGATTGTCGATTTCCATCACGGAGACGAAATTTCGGTAGTCAATGGTCGGACTGACCACGGCGATAGCTCGGTTCTCCTTCGACGGTCGTCTGACAACATTCGCCAGCCGCCCCATAAGATTATCAAGCTGGATCACTTTATCATGGACCAAGTCCGCGATTTCGCTCCACCTGTGAAAGGTTTCCGTCGGCTCAGCTGCCTTGGGGATGCTATGAGCACTTTCTTCGCCCGTTTCAATCTTCCTCCCAGCCGCAATGATCTTCTCCATCACATCCACCTGGCCGAGCAACGTGTGTTTCTCCAGTTCGTTCTCTTCCTTGAAGATATGAAGCGCCGTCATGAGATCATTCGCTTGTCCTCCCACAGACTTCATCACAAGACTTCTCATATCCTTCTGGGCATCATTCAGCCCAGATATCTTCCTATCAGACGCGAGTTTCCTCTGGATCAACCTATCGATATTCCGTTCAAGAAAACTCAGCCTGACATTGTCCGGATCGTTTTTGATACTTTCGACATACTCCAAGTCGTCTTGATGAAGAAAGGATCTCACTCTCACGTTCATCCTCTTGACTTGGCTGTCGAATACCCCCATTCGTTCCTTCAGACGATCGATCTCCGCCTCACTGGCATGGGTAAAGTTGTTCAGAGTCCGTATCGTGCTCAGGTGTTTATCATTGCTCTCATCGTACTCTTGCTTGAGTTCGAGCACTTCACGTTCGCTATCTTGTAGATTGTCCAGTGTACACATAAGTTTCTCCTCCACAGTGCGGACCTAAAACGAGACAGGATTTGCAGTTAAGTAAATTACCTTCGTCTCCATGAGAGTTGCATGGTGTCTCCTCCAAGTTGTGACCCCAGGGTTGTGTGACAGACGGTTGTGACTGTTCTGACAGTCTCGGTAGTAACTATTACAATACAACCATGTCTCATGCCGAGATCAGTGAAGAGTACTCCAGATTGTGAATGTTCAAGTGACCATTGGCCATTTACTGGTCTCAGGTGGAGACGACATGACATAACAGGGTTGTCAGAAGCGGCCTATTAGAGGCCCTTAACCTGGTAGACGTTCTCATGCTAGAATATAAAGAAAGAGGAAGACAGCTTAAGAAGGATCAGGACCAGGGTGTTGTTGAACCAGGTCAGATGATAAAGAAGCACCTTCCCCTGTGTACAGTTAGACTCTGCTTAGTTACGGCGTAAACCAGTATTCCTCTGCTTCCTGGAAGAATAACTCGCCAACAAGCCTGCTCATCCTTCTGGTTCTTTTTTCGCCGGACTTACCTCACCGACTTTGACATCGAGTTCCTCCTTGTGAGCGATGGCCTGTTCAATCAGCTGCACCTTGGCTTTCATCACTTTCTCCTTCTCCCGCGGAGCAATGCGCCAAGACAGATGCACTCGCTCTTCTTTAATCTGAAAAAAGGCATAGTCTTGAAAACCAGGACGTCATGCTTCCGTCGTCGTCGGTTCGGACAGATGTGAACGATCACTTTATCTAGCCGTGTTGCCAAGGCTGAGGATCTGACTAGGCTCGTCTAAGCGTTGGGAAGAGTTCGTTACAAGGGATGTTACTAAAGTATCACCGAGGCCAAAGTCAATACATAAATGTCCGATGAGTCTACTCCCCCGGATTCGTCTAAAGCAGGAAAAGCAGATGAAATGCCTCTGACTTCGAGCCTACCTTCTCCTGTATGTAGTTAGCCAGCTGGTGTTTGGCCGTAGCCGTCAGAGACCTCCCCAGGGCAGGAATCTTCTTGAAGACATCGAGATGAATCTGGTCGAAGTCGCTGTCTGCTTTCTTCTCTTCAACTGAAAGTGTGGTGGAGCCAATTGTACAACATGAAGTGTTTGGTGTTATAGTCGTCCATTCCACCAAGTTTGGTACAACCAGGCTGCATTCAGATTCGGCCACTCCAGCAACTCTACACAACAGTCCTCTAAGTGATGATCTCGGTCTGTGGCAGATTTCGGCTGCACTGGTAGCTCATGGCGTTTGGGGATTGCTGATGCAACTATTAGACATAGAAAACTCAGTGACGATAGTATGCACGTTCAGTTTGTGACGAGGTTAATGGTTACTTACGCTGTGTGTTGACGAACTCGTGCAAGAAATGATGGCCAGTCTTCTGCAGAATGCCCATAAATTTAATCACTTTGGAGGTCGAGATGAGGCGAAATGTGTCAAACAGTTGGTTGTTCCTTCTGTCTTGACTGTCCTTTTGCTGGAAGGGGTAAGCGAAAGTATAGAACAACTTCGATGATTTTTAAGTTGGGTGCCATCAGATATGCTACGTGTTGGGTTTGTTGATGAATGAATGAATGAAGATTAGATGTATGAACCTCTGAAAAGACATGTACTCACCTGTACATCCCTGATCATGGTTTCACTAAGTATCTTCTCCTGTCGCAGTTGATTGTAAAAGTCTTCGGTCAGGATAATGTTCCTTGTGAGGAGAGGCCTGTTCTCCTCGAGCACTTCCTTGATGTGCCCCATCATGTGGCCAGAACTGGAAGGCTGAAAATGAGTTGGCGACTCCATGTTTTGTTCGAGATTGTCGGCAACACTTCCGCTTCGGACCGCTTAGAGCTGCATCCTCTTGTCTAAACCTTTTTCGATTAATTTCTGAAATTAGGAAGGATGCCATGGTTGGTTCTGTTGACTTCTGAAGAGGATTGGCATACTGAAACCAGCCCGGTTGTGTGGTCGAGACCGGATAGTAGAGTGCAGACACCAGGAAGACAGTCAAGGCGGGCGGCGGTTGCGCTGTCATGATTGTGTCGACTCTGAGCTCCAAATGATGAAGTGATAAACGTGAAATGACCTTACCGTTGTTTATCACAGCAAAGCTGTCCACAGTTATTGAAAGTGATCACTAGGCCCTTTATGTGTGAGTTTAAAGCCTGCTCGAACCCTGATTAAGTCGGAATCCTTGTTGTTTATGCATAGGATAGGTAAGGAGATAATAGAACCTACAAAACAAACCGCTACCCATATTCAAAAGGAGCAGTTAAGCCACTTACTGACTAACCTGAATCGTAATTATAAAAGTATTTATAGAAGACAACAGTTGGCCCTTTATACGTAATTGTAAATGTGTTAGATTATGTCCTTGTCCCCGTGTGATGTTTGGGGTTGTGGTCTCTGGGCAAGAAGAAGGACGAAGACAAAAATACAAGACTTTGGTTTCAAAAGGAAGAAACAAACCAACGTTCTTCGATTGTCACCATGCAGCTTAACATGTGCCAAAAGCGGGAAGACGCCTGAGATGACCTTTCCACCAACAACTGTTGTATCCAATAGTTACCCTGATTTCTGCTATCCAAAGTGTACTCAACGTATAGTCGGTAGCTTGAGCCGCCAAATGGTCCTTCGTCTTATTACTCCCTAATCCTTAATAAAACAACCTGCGGGCCATGGTCTTTGTTTTACGGACATATCTGGCAGACCTCGACATCATATTCTTGAGGGTAAAATGTGTTTAGGGCCTATACTAGATGTTAGAATGTATCAAAGTTAATTGATTGTGGTGTCATAAACAACAATTTCAGTGGGTCCGGTGATTTTCTATGGCCTCATGCAGGTGGCAAACTGATGACGAAACGAAGTTACATATAATTGTCCAGTGAGTGACACCCACGGTCTCGAACTCCAACAGTACGGTAAAACACTGTCAACGCAAACGCACTCTAAGTTTAGAAATTCAAAAACATATACGGAGCTAATTACTGGATGCATATCAAAACATTCACCATGAACAAATGTAATATCAGCAAACCTTGCGACAGAGGTTGGACAAGGACATCTACAGGGCCGGGGCCAACACTTCTCAGAGGAAAGCGCGCATAAGTAGTGCAGTGATTTACCATGGTGAAAATGAGACATATTTCCCTAAGGGGTACCACAGAGCTCAAAAAGGATCCCTGTATTGCGAGTTCGCCAGTTCAGAGAGTTTCACCACGGATCAGCAGGAGCTGGTTTGGGGTTCCAGCTATAAATCGTACCTCACAGGAAAACAGGAAAAACTCAATGGCCATCGACGGATTGGTACCGTTGCAAAATAGTTATAATTTTAGGCAAATGCCTCGTTCCAATGTCTTAGCTCAGATGGCAGCACCTGACAGTGCAGTGACGAAGACTTGTAAAGATGTGACAAATGTCATACGGATTTACCGTGGCTCAATGTTGCATATCTGCTGGGGAGGACTGTGTTCTTCAAAAAATGACTTTTGCCAATGAGTGTATTGGGTGTGTTTTTGGATTCGGGGTTAGACTGGAAATTCAAGTTGTTTATTGTTGCGACTGGACTGGCATGTTAGTCCAGGATGTCCAGGAGAGATACGAAACATATCCCGCTGGCTATTCTGGCGAAAGTTGAAAAGGCAGAAAATCCAAGAAAAACATTGTCCTACTAAACATGCTAAAGGCCTAGAATACCTGTTTATTTTACTAAGAGCAAAGATTGTGAATTCATTTGGTATCCTTGTTTTGTTATTTTTGTGATTGTGCTGCGCCTGGCTATTTGTGCTAGAGAGGCGATCACAGGACTGAGATCGCAGAGTTGTTATCTTGGGGACTGTGTCAACGTTGTTTAATTACTTTTAGATCTTGGCTAAATTACTTAAGTCTATTTGCCTGAGTGGCTAGAGTTCGCATAGATCTGACATAGGAATGTTGGCTTAGCTATGCTTTGATAATGTGCTCTCTGAGCAGACGACATGGGAAAGCAGGCGATGACGGTATTTTTAATCGAATAAAGATAGAAAATTGAGGTAAGTGACAATTAACCATTATCTTGAGCGTCAATATCAGGGTTAGGCTGCCAGTATGGCCCTTAGACAAAATGAGAAGCAGTTTGATGACAAGTGAGTATCGACGATCAAGATCGTTATATATCAGAACTCGAAATCCTGAACAACAGAAAAGGACTAATTCTTCAAAGGGGACTAAAGTTACTGCCACACTTGTCGGGATGGGCCATAGTGATCGGGCAGAGGAGCTGTTCAGACTGAGACATCGTACCGCAACTGAACAATTGGGTAGGTGGGTAATTCTTCATTGGAATCACTGTCGTACCGTCGCACCAGTCGGGCTGGGCAGGAACGGGGACCTTTGTTGGTTAGTTGCATAACGGTATCACCAGACAGATCTTTTTCTCCAGTTCAGAGCCCTCGTTATTTATTGATGTTTTGCCAAATAGTTCACCAAAGCTAGAGGACAACACGCTGATCAGAAAGCGCAACTTGATTCTCCCAGTACCTCGTCTGTAGTGATATGCTGACAATGGCTTATCACACCGCGTCTTTCAAAATATCGATAAAGACGCTTTTCTTTTGTGGCATAGGCCGTTTTTTGTTCGGTTGTTCCAATAAAAAAAAAGAACAAAATAGCATATTGAAATAGATGATTTACGGCGGTTTCAACGGTTCCCCGCTCGTCTTTGATATCCAACATTCCCACCCTGCATTTTTAATGTGACCAACACGATGTGTCAAATATATTCTCAGGCGGCCAGTGCAAAGATTGGTTTGGTGAGGACTGTCATACTCTCTCCAGACCTATAAGCCTTAGGCTTTGTTCCATGTGAACGCATAAGTCATGATCTTTCGAGTTGGTTAATGAAGGTACTCAGAAGATCTTCCTTTACAAAACCATTCACCATAAACATTAACCTCATGCCCCAATAGGAGATTATAAATCTAAATAGTCGATCTACGCTTTGAAACTATATATGGACGCGTCCCATATCTTTGTGGTGGCTTATCATGCCAAGTTCACAAGTCTCAATAGCCAGGTGAAAGTGATCGAAAGGTGATTTGCTATTCGCTTTATTCTTTAATGATAAAAGTAACAAAGGCAATGCACGGTGTTTGATGGAGGTGTCTTGTTTGCTTTTATTGCTAGTGGAAGTACAGGCTTTGTGAGAATCGGAACTAGCAGTTAACAGTTCTAAGTACTCGTTTGTATAGGCTTTGTGAGAGTAAAAACGATAAACGAGACGGTGCTGAGCTGGACATGCTTTTGAAAGGATGAGAATATTGAAATCTGACGAACTCAAGAATATATTCTGCTAAGGAACACCGCAAGTCCAAGTAAGTTGTTCTTTAAGACAGGTTTGACTCCCTTGAAATTGTGTTTTTTTGCCTTTCATAGTCATAAGTGATACAATGAATTTTCTTCAGAGTGATATGGACTGTACTGAAATGATCGGAATGGTATATGTTCAACTACGAATCATGGTCTATAATTTCCTTTCTTGTCAGTGATTAAGTTTATAGAATGTTTTTTTCTCTTCTCTTGTGTTCTCTATTACACCCATAGCAATCAATGCCAATCGCCAGTGCATTACTTCGACAGACCAGGGTGTCTTATTACCAGTCATTAGTCCTTTGATGGCATTGTTGCTACGATTCGTGACAAAGTGGTCTAAATGGAAATGTTATGTTGAACTCTGTCAATCGCTTGATGCATGTGTCAACAGAGTAAATAGGATTGAAATGTTTGGTGTTATTAGGTGAAAATCGGCAACAGGTTGATATGGTTAGTGTTAATCTTAGGATTCCTAACCATTCATCTTGGTGAGAAGAAGAAGAAGAAGAAGATCTTGGTGATACATTGAACACTGAAACTTCATCGCCTTGGTTGCAAATCTATGATTAGAGTCCCATGCTATCAGCTAACACGAATCATTGTTTACGCTCTTACATCTTTGCATGGTTTCCTTGCCATCTAATCATGCACAAAAGCTTCAAAACCACCAATCAATATCACCCTATTCAAACCATGGGAAGTTAATTGAGATCGTTATTATGATTATTTTATACGGGAAAATGATGATATTGGGCCGCGCTGGGTATTCTGGATTAAGTGGTGAGAACCTTCGTGAGAGTTGAGAGTGTTGTCCTGTCTCTAAGGTACGGTTACTAATGGAGATTGTGCCATTCCCAGCGTCATACTGTAACCAAGAAGATAAGGTGATTGATACCCATTCATCGAGTGACTGATTGCTCACGTGGTTGTTAGGCAAGCCGACGTTTAAACCTTTGCTTTTCGTACCGACTCTCTTCTCATGTTTTTCTTTACAGCTCAGTCGATCAAAACACCTATCGGGTTTATCAAAAGTATCGCATGTGTTTGGACGAATGGCCTGAAATAATTTCTAAGATTTCTTATCTTTTCAGGGTATATCTGGAGGTTGATCGACGAAGTCTCAGACCAGCTGTGCAGAACAACAGTCATGTCGGCTGGTCACGACAGCATCCGGCGGCGGGAATACAGCCGGAAGAACCGCACCTCATCGTCACCGGGCAAGCGCATGAGCATGAACGACCAGGTCGCAAAGACTGCCAATCGAGCGGAGGATTCGCACTTACAAAGACGACTGCTGGCTTATTCGAAGGAGTTCCGCATTTCACAAGCTGCTATTCAGAAAGACATTGGTTCGTCTAGGAACCTGGATAAGAATCTAACCAGAACTCGATACGGACAGCCTCTAGGATCGCACGTTGCTTATTTAGGAATCACCAAGTCTGGTGCTGTCTCTAGTACCGCGCCAGTGTCCTTGTACTACGACCCTCCCCGCTCTGCCCAGCCTGCTGCCAGGCGACCGCGGCCCCAATCAAACACACTCACCCCTCCAACCAACAAGGGACAGAATAGAGTGACACCGCCACAGAACCTTAGCCCGTTTTCTCTCCCCACCGGCCCCACTCAAAACAAGACCCCGAAACCACGACCCGAGCCAGGACACGCCGTCAATGAGCGAGCAAGGAGTTTCTATGCATTAAATAAACATTGATGTACTTGACAAACAAATTCTTTGGCCAAAGTTTGCAAATCTTACCATCTGTGGACGATCGTACATGTTAAACATGTTAAACACAAAACTAGTGTAAGTTCCAAACTTGTGCCAAATGGTTATGGCTTGATCCACTCTCTGTCTCCATACCGATACGGACGGTTTTACGATGTTTCAAAGTGCAATTGGACGGATCGCCGGATTGTTTCGCCGAACTTTGATAGTAAATATCAACAGGTTAAGACATATTGTCCAACGTTAGTGATTTGGATGACCTGACCACGATCAGCAAACTTAAATACAAAAAAAGTTATCAGCGAACTCAATGAGGGTGAAAAAAGTTGAGAGATATTCTGAGTTTTGGTACATGGAAAGCGTGGTGCTAGAGTGCCCGGCTTCTGAGTGAGGAATATGGTTCGAATATATGTTATGAGCAACTTGGTCTTTCACCGTGTTGGTGTTCGAATGGTGAATGATGTGCTTAAAGTCCCCTGGGGGACTCGGGGCGAAGTGCTTTGAGCAGGTCAGCTTTTGGCCGGAAAAATGCGCGTTGAACGAAAGATTTAACGCTGAGAAAGACATCAAGTACTGCTTGTACAAACGGCTGGTTTCAGATGGTCTGGACAGATAATATTTCAAAACGTAGTGACGCCAGGACTGTTGGGATTTTCTAAATATGCCGTAATCGTATAATATACATACTTGTATACATGTATATCCGATATCCGATTATCTTAATATGAAAATGTATCATTGCCACTGTCATAAAGCAATAAGTGTCAAAAGTTATATCCATTTATAGTTATTCTGAACGATTATATTAACCCTGTATTAAGATTGTGTTGCTCCTTTACCCAAACTGTCAACACCATTCATAATCACAAGTTCATTACGGCAATTTACCGGTCTCGATGGCCTTTATCGAGTTTCAGAAAGCAGAGGTGGGAGCCCCTTAGGAGACTTCTATAGATTGGTTCTATTGGACTGATTGTCCAGCCCGCAATTTGATCTCGGACGCACAACGAGAATACGGCAACCCACGGCAACGCCGCGCACATGGTAACGGCAGTGTAGCATGTTCAAAAACACAATTCTCCAATTTCAATTTCAAAAGTTGTCGTGCAACGTATCGAAGAGTTATTTAAAAAAAGGTCACATATAGGGCAGTTAGCCGTGATCGTCAGCGGTAAAATGAAGTTAGTCTAGGCTGACCAACTCCCGTATCACTTGGTAAGCAGTAAAGGCCGATGGTAATCTCCGTATCAGGATTTACACACAAAACAACTAAACTTAAATATTTAGTTCGCTCGTCATCTTGCCGAATTCCCGGCCCTGGTCATCACTCGCCTAGTCTTTCGTTTGTGAGTGGCAAGTTCGACCGAAACTCTTCACGGCTCCATCATATAGGATGATTGGCTAACGGACCTGACGCGCAGTGTTATGATGATCTTATTAAGTAGCGGTCTGTAACAACTATCACTCTAGGAAGCTCTGATCATGGTTATAGAATACGACATGCCTTGTCGATGCTGTCAGACAGCTGTGCCAGGAAAGGTTGATAACCAGCGTAGGTATATGGTTCCTTGCATGACATTTGGAGTATCCAGGGATCGTCTGCCCATTATGACCAACTATCATCGTCAGCTCTAGCTCTAGTGTAGCCATCGGGTGTGACAACATCTTCCCTTAATTTCTATCGTTCCGCTGATCAGTCAAAGTGCTCAGGATCCCCTATTTCAACCATCAGCCAATATGATCATGTAAAGGTAAATATTAATGATGAAATCCCCCTGAAGCGTCGCCCCCGTCTTTTAATTAGAAACGGTAGCTGTCGACGTAGACAGAGACAGCTGAGCGGAATAAATCCTATGCAACACGAAATGATTGAGTGGCGAGGTGCGAGGCGTCGTACACTGTCGACATTTTGTTGTTAGATTATGGGACCATAAGTGGCGACACCTGGTGTGGATCAAGATGAAGACGTTGACCTTCAATATGGCTGGTTATTGGGTTGTGTCGCTGACAAATAATATAACATGAGATGATATAGAGTCGTCACGGGCAACTGTTCAAAACGTAGACAATTTAAGTTTAGTGAGCCACCGTTGCTTTGATGCTATCTCGATGACGAGCAGCGGCGACAGACACGATGTGAGGATCAAGATGAAAGTCGATTAGCTTTGGTCACTGAGCCGTCTGCCTATTGATTTCGAACTTCGATTCTATGCTCCACCAATGCGTGGCGACTGCTCTAAATGTCTTCTGGCTCTTCATGTCTCTTCATTACCAGCTGCGTTACTTTGTGATCTAAAGCTGGCCACGGGTGATAAGACTGGCTTCAAAGGCATAAAACCAATCAGTTTGCCTCACTGGATGAGCACTGCGGCGCGCTGGTGATTTCCACAAGAAAGCCAGTACTCTAGAGAATTTCTAATGATGTTTAGATGCCACGAGCTATCTGGCTGGCTGTCCTTCACGAAAAATGACAATTCCATCTCAAAATTCTGCAGCAGCAGCCAAAACTGCCAAACTAGAAAAACCGGCCACGACATCAAATGAATTCTTCGATTGCGAAGCTATTAGAAAATCGTATTAGCCCAACCAATTTAGTGTTGTCAGAGGAAATCTCCGACGTTTTTGCGGCTTAGTCCTTGAGATCTCGTGTTCAAGAGATAATCGAATTGTGATGCTGATGGAGTTACCAATGGATCAATAGTCGACATGGAATTGAGGAACTCCCTCAACTAGAATATACCAGCACCGGGGAAGCAAGTTCGTGGTCGTGCTGCTTACATTAACACAGGTTCAACAAGGATTTATGGGCATGATTAGCAGGAAACTGTAAGATCTCGGTGGGTGTTTGGATTTCTAGAGTTTGCGCAGACGACAGCACCTGCTGGATTGTTGACACTAACATCGTCAATCCGTGCTGTACTTGCAAAATGAACTAAAACCTGTTCTACTCCCGCCAGTACTGTCTCAAGTGCCAATAGTTCAAGGAGATTGAGAGAAAGGATCGATCAGCGCGCAGACGACAGTGCCAGCAACTGCTGGATCGAAGCAGACGACTCAACCATCAACACCCGCTGGATTGAATTGGTTTTAATGGACTGCCGTCCTGCGGAAGCTGTACTTCTATTTACAGATTCCTTATTAACGGACCAAGAATCGATGGCAGAATGTTGCCGGCGATTTCAAAACATCTCTGAGCAAACACTTCGTGGATACCTGACAATCTGATCATGCTGCGCTCCCGGCTATTGTTTATACAAATGTTACCATCCATTTGATCGGGAATAAATTGATGGTAGGAATGTTACCGATGATTTCGAGAAAAGACTAAAGCAACATAGCGGGCATATTTCCCTCGATGGAGTAAGATACTGGTGTATCATTTCAGACACCAGGTAAATCGGATACTGGTCAGTACTCGACACAGAAATAGAAAGAAGTTGGTTTTCCATGATTCATAGAGGATGGTACCGCTGCTGGATAGACTTTGGCGACTGGTCAGGAGTGTCGCGCTACTGCAAATCACTTATGTCATAGTTTCAGGTAAGTAACTTTAGTTTCTTTGATAGCAGGTATGTACTTCACATTGATATCACTTTTAGAACAAGGCACCTGTAATAGGAGTCATCCATCGAAAATGTTAATGCATTCTAGAGAATGGACAAAGCGAACACTGACGCTTTAGTGGAAAATGCTTCAATACTTAACACTGAAAGACTATTTATCTCTTGGCATCTCTCTTGCGAACCCACTCAGGCTTTTACCCTCCACCACCAAAATTACATGTGTATAATGGTAACTGTTCATCAAATCACCGATAAGGATTTAGGTAATCCAGCTGAGACCGGACTGAATAAACTGGCCATGGTTTGCTAAGGCCACTCCCAATTATCGTCTGTCCAGCGGTGATGTCGTACGGGTCGTAAACAGGATGTTGCAGCCATCCTTTTAACCCGTAATCGGCAAAGAAGGCAGCTACAGAGCTTTATTTGCCAATTACGGTTTAAGTGAGAGGAACTGCCTTCCGTCTTTCTTTCACCTCGTTGTCCGCCTCATTCTATAAGATAAAAACGCCGCAGAACACAATCACACTGCCGATATCAAATCGATAATGTTATAATTTTCCTTTCGTTGTGTTGACTGGTTTCGCCAATCAGACAGATGTTTGTGAGTTTTCTTGCAATAATAGCAGGATATACTGGCAATCAAGGTAAACCTAGTTGTAGCACATAACGCCTATCATAAGGCCTGGTGGCGATTCTTTCTTGTTCTGCAACCTAGAGGGATCGTCGTTATCTCGCCCGCGTCCGAGGACACAGGCGCTTCTGGCATCAAACTCGAATTGAAATCGATAATCGATTTGAAACAATGATAAAAACTCATTGTTTCGTCTAATACAACCTTCCTAGATATGATTGTGGGCAAACATTCACAGGTCTATCGATTACTTATCAGAAAACTAATTTTCCAGACGAGTGAAGCGGAGATGTAAATGAAATGAGGTGTGTGGTGACACCTTCAGCACTTCTTTGAGAGAAAACGAAGAAAAGACAACATTAATAAACCGCTCGCAGACTCTGCATATGAAAGAAAGCCAAAAAGCACTTCACCATGTTCCCGGGAGATGCTTGCTGGAGACATCTGTATAAATATGAAGTGCATATTCTCACCACGTCCCTATTCCTTGACGTTGTCGGGAACCCAAACAGATGCCCGACAACACGCCGACAAAATCTAAAATGTACAAACACGCTCTGTCTTAATCTATACGTTTGGCATACAAGTCGGGATTTCTTCGTTTCCTGCATCTAAAGATTGGTATTTCTCTCTCGGCATTTGATTACCAATTAGTTCACTTATCAGTGGGCATTGGTCCAGCTTCCAGAATGGAATTAAAGTACGTGCCACTATTGTTGATTTCTTGATACTCCTTCGCATCATAAAGATATCATCCTTGAGGCCATGCTGTCGAGTTCTTGGCAATGTAATAAATCTTCCTTGTCGGAGATTTGAGATATGAATTTTCTTACCCTGGAGGCAACATATTGGCTGATTATACAGCATGTAATGATATGTAGATGAGATTCTTACTCAAGCTAATCTCATCTCGTCAGTATCGTACTTCTTTTGATCAAAAACATGAAGAATGCTCTTATCCATGATCAGTGAATCCTAACATATGCTATGCTATACAGGCAAATAAGTTGAAATCGACGATCACTGATGGTTAGAAAAAGGGGTCTGCTTTCTTTCCTGTTTCACGTAATGAATGAATGAGCAAGTGACGAAGACCACTGCTGACAAGACAGCGATGTTTGCCCCCACCTGACAATTGAGATCAAAAAGAGGAGTTGACAAGCGGATCTGATCAGCTTAAGGGAAATTCTGATGAAAGAAACCCTCATTTTTGACCCGCGTGCAAGGAATATTGTTCATATACATGTACAATTCATATTCCTATAAAGACACGAACGGTCAGAGTTTGATGATTTTGCTATATATCTTATCAAATTTTCTACTCGATAAGAGTCCAATAAAATATAATTTCGGTTGCCTTGGTGACAGTAATTTTCATAGAATTGATTCATAGTCATCAATACGGGCAGATGATGTGGTGTTCATGAAGCCATTAGAGAAGGTAAGGTAAGGAAATGGAAGAACTCCATGCAGCACCAATACAACATGATTCTCGTCTAAAGTGTCTTCGGCTTCAGTTGGAACGACTCTGTGGCACCAGTGTCGCAGAACGGACTCATCAGTGTCACACCTTGGCGTCCTGTCCCCAGCAAGACCACTGTATTCGTTGTTACACCAATGCTACTTCAGGCCTGTGAAATTGACGCAGATCTTGTACAATACTTCGCCTAGTTTAAAGTTGCAGGGAACCTCCTTCTTTTCTCTCCGAACATGGCTGCGCAGTCTCAGTGTGATTCCTGGTGATCTGCATGATGTCCTGTCTACGATGATTCCTCTTTCAATGGACGATGTCACTAGCCCTACACTTGGCAAGTCAATATCGCCGCAAACCAAATGGTACAGTTTGCCGCCAATTATTGGCCAATTTAGATGCTGTTCGCCGAAAACAACCATCTTATTCGATACGCCGCCTAGAACATTAGAAATAGACTAGCGATTTTGCTTTCGGCGATAACCAACATTAAACTATAATCTCACCCGAACCATGAGCTAACTATCAACCAAGCTCAGATAACGAAATGGACATTTCACTGATTTTGAACATGATACCGATTCGGACTAAAGACGCCCAGTTGTCAAAGCTTATTAAAGAAACGAGAAATATAAAGCCGCCCTTCTTGTCACGTTCCTGTATTCTTGTCAAAAGTGCCAGGGCTCTCAGCTTAACGACGAGCGACCAACACTTTGAAGCAAATGGAATCCTCAAGGATGAAGTCAAGTTGAGATGTCTTCTATCAGTGATGAATGAGCAGCATGCTATTGAAATGAACCGCATGTCTTCAATCACGATTGATATTGATACAAAAATTCATTAGAGACTACATGCGATTTGCTTTGCTGATAAAAACGACTTGATTAAAACTTGGACAGTAATCTCCTCTTAGATGTTAGTAGTATAAAGAGAACGAGACACGAATAACTTATGAGACAAACGACTTTCAGATACTCTTATTGCAGGCAATGGCCATCCCGATTGCCTCATATAAACTACAAAATGTACTTAGTCAATTGACCACTTCCTATGAGCCGCCATGCTTGTAAAGCTTTTCACAAAACCTATCGAATGAAGAGCATACATACACAATCACTATAACTGAAGATAACCTGAGCCACGCTTGCGACCATTTCTTTCATTTATCACGGCCACAAATGCAACCTGCCATAACGTTATAGCTTTTTTTCAAGTGATGGCTTTGTGTTGGAATCCACTAAAGCAGCACCTGGCGTTTGATGATGCTTAATGACACACTAATGGATTTGATAACAGGGTAGATATCAAACAGCCAGTTCCTGTGGCTTTGAGGTAAACCACTTATTTGCAAAGGCAAGACTGGGTGCACCAGTCTATCAGGCAATGCTGGGGATGCTGGCGGCGCGCGTGACTGAATTAACAGATCGGATCTCTGCTGCTTTGGGTTTGCATGTCCAATCGCGACTATGGCATTTGGATGGCATGTCCCGTCCTTCTTGTGGCGTTCATTTATTCATGTCAAAAGCACCAGTAGTCAGTGGCGTGCAACCTTGCCTGAGACTCTTACTTGACATCAACACCAGCACACAGTCTGACGATCGCTTGGACGAACACAACATTTCTCTTCACCGGTAACATACGGTGAGAGTTTCTCTATATCAACCACAAAGGCGATATAATGGGAATACTATCTCACTGCGATTTGACAACATGGATAAGCCTTGTCATACAACATGTAAAATGTACAAGGACGTTGTTATCCTGCAAGGCGCCATGTCGGCGTCCATCAAGGATAACTGGTCTGATTCTCTGTTTCTATCCTTAACTCAACTGGTGAAGCAGTCGACCGGCGATACAAAGATATGTAGTTCAAATCCCAGTCAAGGCAGCTTGATGTTTCTGTACTTATTTCGTTCTTTCCTTGCTATGAGCCTGCATTAGCAACCTGTATTTAACAGTTAGTAACGCTCACTCGAAGCCAGGTAAATGCGCCAAGCTTGCTGTTTCAATGTTGCTGCTCGAAGCATTAGTGTGTTAAGATGCTCTAATGGAGAATGGCTGGTCTAATCAAACCCCTGAAGATGACAGCCGGCCCTAAAAGCTTTCTGGTGAGCAGAGGGCTATTATTGATACGGAATGGTCGTTAGCATAGTTTCATCGAAGGGAAGCAGCAGTAAATGACAGAGGTCAAGCAATTAATGACAAATTAATTCAAGAGTTAACTGTTAAAATCTGCTAAGTACCTTGGAACAATGGACAGTGCATCGAAACTATACCCATTTTATGAGAATTGGTTTCACGCCAAGGAATAGTCCTGTTGTGTACATTAATGCAATGTTTCTTCAAAATCATTCTGCTAAAGCTGACGGGTCAACTATACATTCCCGAGTATGGCCAAAGCCCAGCAATTGGCACTGTTCGTGATGTGGATCATCTTCTGCAGGAAACTGGAAACTTATACTCGAAGAATAGCAAACGGCAGCCTATATTTGATCAGTCAGCTTTAAAGAACAAGGTATTGCCATCGTGTGTACATGAATTGATCACGGCAGGGCTTCTGCGCGCTCATTAACTGCTAGTTTCTTATCCAATTCATCACTTGGTTCAAACATTGATGGTCACAACACTGATGCTGATCTGTAGATGCCAGTGGCGCATTTCTCTCTCATGAGCCACCGTCTTTTGGCAAAACAACTGGCTACAGCTTGTACCTATTGAATCGATCCCGCCTAATGTCACCCCTAGCATTGTCACTTCTAATGATAGACGAGGACAAGGATCTCGGGAGGCTTGCGGGTGACATCGCACTCTTCAATCAGAGTCACAGCAAGTCTACTTGAGACTTTAGTGTCTTCATCTTCACACAACAAGGGTCAAGTACCCTGGCAATTCCGGGGATAGTGTGGTAGATGATCTCTTAACACCGAGTTCAACTTGAATGGCAATACAGGGAGTTAATCCCATAACGGAGCACTCAAGCCATGCCATAGCAATGTCCCGATGGCGTCTCGGTGTGTCTCAATACATTACTTATTCATAATGGTATAAGATGATGGTATAAGAGGGCCGGCGAATCTAGGAACTGGAAGAAGAGGGAGCGTACACTGCATTTCTCATCAAAATTCCTGGACAGGTGTGTTCCAAAATTTCATCAGTGGTCAATTTAATAAAGGTGACATCAATTAGGAGCCGTGCGTCTGGTGTACCCGCTTCGATCCGCGCCTGATAAACTTACATGAATGAATAATAACAAGAAAATATTTTTTAAAAACACGAAAAAAATAGATCGCCGGGGTTCGACCCCATGACCATCCAATCCACAGTGCAACCGTCTAACCGCCGCGGCCATCGAGGCTTTGATGTCAGACTGAGATTTTCGTTGTTCAAGTCGTCGCCATATTGAAAAAGCGCCATGATTGCGACGAGGTCACGCTGGCGGAAGATTAAGTCGGTGCAAATAGTTCCGAGCTAATCGTTTAATTCAATATTGCGACAGATTTTTCTTGATATATCGTATTTATATAGCTCGGTGATATAAAAGATAATGTTCGTAGTTGATTTTAATGTTTGAATGGCTTTCTCAAAAATGTTTTAGAGGCGAGGTCAACGGGGTCAAAAGAAATAGTCAGATTTTGGCGCCGATGATGTCGGCAATGGCGAATTTGAATTAAGATCGGAGTCGATTCTTTTGGAGTCAGAAGTAAGCATGCACACGGCGATCGTATCTAAATAGCTCCGTGCACGTGATTTGAAGGGACAGTTTGAGTGTGGGATTCAGTTGACCAGGAAGATGATTTGTACATTTTGTATATTGAAAAGCAGACGACGTTTAAGACTCGAGTCACGGCGAACCTCCCTTATAAGAATTCTCCAGCTTCCTTTGCGCAGTAATCAAGCCTCCCAGGCTGCGTCTGCCGCTACATCATCAGAATGAAACACGCCACCGGATCTTTCGATATTCTGTTTGCGGTGTGTACCTTCAACAAAAACCATACCGTCTGATCTGATGATTCAATTCTAGATGATGTGATGCCATCAGAGGCAATTCCTTGTTTTATTAGTCAGTCTCTGCTCCTATTGTTTTGTTTAACTGTTCGTTACCTGTCATCTAGTTCTATAGACAGATGCAATGGCCTTCTTCATGAACGACCTTTAGTGACAAGGACAGCTTTGAACTTTATAATGACATATCAGGTGCGCAGGTCTGCCTCTTCATGGTCTCACGTATCGGGATACGAGGTGAGCACGACCCCTCCACCGGTCTTATAATCCCATTATGGTCATGATATCAATTGCTCCAGTAATCACCGACCCTTAGATCCAAAGCAATGGCCGAGGTAATGGAGTCGCCTAATGGAAAACTGTCCCTCTCCGGTAAGGTCTGAGCAAACGATGGCTAAGGTCATCGCTGACTTATCGTTATAAAATCGAGGATTCGCCAATGCAATTTTCTGTCATCATCGATTTGCCTTGATTATACGTTCTGAGCTGAAGTCTACTTCCTGAGAGGCTTGTAACCGCCAGGAGAACGATACTCATCAGTAAACACACGTAATCAATAACCAAGAAGGAATTGTACCAAGTGGCTGTCGCTATCAAGCTTTCAAGCAAAATGTTGCGCTTTTCATTCTTCGTTAATTTGCGTCCCCGCCTCTCTTGTCCACTACATCTGTCGTGTCATTTTGCGAAACCCGCAGTCTGCTTGTCTACGATCGTTGCATTTGACTGCCGGCATAGATGTACTCAACCACTCTATCTTGGCCATCATTTAGTTCATGTAGACGCTGGTCGAATATTGATTAGGACTGAAATCATTGCGGCTCATTGATTAGCAATCAGGATTCATTCATTTCATTACGCACAGTCAATTTGACCCAAGATCGAGTACATCATGAGACGACGGTTTGTGTTCTGGGCCCAGTAATATACATGTGTGAAGGTCACAGACTTGGCTTAATCTTATCTTGCAACTGCTTGGGTTGGTAAAAACACGGAAGTGGTAAAAAAAGCAGTTGGATGACATCTCAATGTTTAGTGTGAGGTGTTTTAGACCAGAATTTGATCACTCACTGTCGGTATTTGTTGCCTCACCAAACGTCGCTCTGGTAGAGCTGCCATTTTACACAAAACAACGGCGAGACTCCTTGGTTTTGACTTACAGATTGCTCCACCCACGCGGTGCTGGGTGAGGCAACCAATACCTCCAGTTTGGTATCAATTCCTGAAGCTTGATTTGAACAACCAGGCTCTATACTACATGTATACTCGTGGTATCAGGTATTTTGATTTGACCGTTATCAGGTTCTTGAACTGTTGCTGGTGAAAACCTTATTTCCGATGACTCAGAGATCAATAAAACACAACATCTCTGGCGCTCTCCCGTCTCATTGTCTTCCGTTGATTACAACAGGAACGCAGCCTCCTGCGGTAGATGTCATAGATGTGGAAGATCTTAATATTCATGGAAAATCCATCGCGTTTCATTACCGTCGCCTTGGTTACAGAATTGTATTTTAAAAGAATCCTTGATTGGATTTTAGAATTGCGGTTTGGGTTTTTAACTCGTTGAATGGCCTGTTCTACGCCGCTCATGACCACAGATCTATAGCACATCCTACACGTCCGTGTTTGTACCAAGCGGCGAATGATTACTGAACATATGTCGCCCGCCTCAAATACAGCTCAAGCTCTGTGGGAGAATATACTCTGGAGAGTGCAGAGCGAAGGCTGAAGATGATGAAGAAGAAGCTACAACTCAACTCTAAGCAACCATCTCAGTACACATAACCAATCGTCTTTCTTGATTCTTCACGACTTTATCACAATGTCATTCCAGATTCTGTGCTGACCGACCAGATGAATCCCGAGAAGCGGTTGTTCTGGGACCTGATGGAGACATATGACCGCAACTCGCGACCTGTCCTCAACGCCAACACCAGTGTCAAGGTCAACTTCGCCGTGGCCTTGAACCAAATCATGGACCTGGTAGGTCATGTACAGTCACTATCATATTATTGCCCGTTGGGCATTTTAGTCGATCTCGATAATGGCATGATCCATGGGTGACAGTTTTAAAGTAGCCCATTCCACGATAGTCAAACGAATTCAGTTTATTCTTCTGAAAAGATATATTGTCGTGTTGAATTCATACTCTCTGTTACTATTTCAGGATGAGAAGAATCAGATACTCACAACAAGTCTATGGGTGTATCAGGTGAGTTAGGATTCCAAGCGATCACACACGCTTACCGACGAAAAGGTGTCAACATGCGTTACTCGTCGAAACCATTTTCACCAGCTTCAATCAAACACGGATGGGGGTTACCGACCACTATTTTCTTAAATACTAAAGCGCTGGGTGTTTTTATCTTGATGACTTGGTGTTTGGGACTTTTGTCAACTCCCTCTACGACTAAGGATGGAAATGTCCAATCTCATCTGAAACGTCGACAACCTCGTGTACCATTTCCACGACTGTTTGGACAGAACGTTTCTTTTTCAGGATTGGAAGGATTATAATCTAAACTGGGATCCACGAGATTATGAAGGCATCAACAAGACTGTAATACCTGCCACGGATCTGTGGCTGCCTGACGTCTATATCTTCAATAAGTAAGTGGCGAATCGGAATCACGAAAAACGTTTCGTTGACCGAACGCCATCTGCCGTATTGGCTTGCAAAGCAACCGTTAATTGGCAAAGTGGCGTTGGAGAGTACAAAAGGTTGGTACACGAATGTTTATTATCGATGTTTATTCTTTATTCCAGCGCTGACGAGGGAATGACTGGTTTCGTCAACGTCAACGGAAGTAAAGCACTGGTCAGCTCAAACGGCAAGATAAGATGGACGGTACCGATGATCATCAAGAGCGCATGCGTGGTTCGCGTTCTCTACTTCCCCTTTGACTACCAACTCTGCCAAATAAAGTTCGGCTCATGGATTTATGACGGCTACCAGTTAGATCTTACGAAAAGGACAAAACAGGTTGACTTAAAAAAGTACGTTGAGAACAGCGAGTTTGACCTTTTGATAGTCCAGGTCAATCGCGTGACCTTGAACTTTGATTGCTGCCCGGAACCGTATCACCAGCTTCACTTGAAAATCAAGATCCGGCGGAAGGCGCTGTATTACACGTATACTGTGATTGCTCCCAGCATCCTGCTGTGTATCCTGACCATGTCCAGCTTCCTACTCCCCTGTGATTGTGGGGAAAAGATCGCCATTGGGATGACAGTCTTCCTGGCCATTTATTTCCTTCAGATGCTCATTGCTGACAACATCCCAGAATCCAATGCGACACCACTCGTAGGTAGGTGACATAATGGCTGGTATTGGTGGTTATTTTTGGGTAAAGGATACCATTGCCCAATCACACTCTTTGTCACATCCACCTCTGGAGATAACACTCCCAGACGTGTGAATGGGGATGTCTACGTTCGCCAGAGGTAGAGAAGTCCAGAGGCAGTGCTGCCATACCGGGGATGTCAAGTTTGATATCTTAATCTAAATCATCTTAAATGATAATTATCATACTTTACATATCACGACATTGATTGTTTCCATTGCCTCTTGTCCTAGGTATCTTCCTGACCATGGTAATGACCATGAACTCTGTGTCTCTCATCATGGCCACATGTATCATGAACCTTAAGAAACGAGGCGAGAGAAAACGACCTCCACAGGTCCCGCGAAAGGTTCTTGACATTTGCAAAAAGGTCCTCGGGAAGATCACGTGCACCAAATTCCAGCGTCCTGATAGGTGCTTGCCGACAGTCATGATTACAAGACCGGAAGAGGAGGATGATGATAGGACGAGTGTGAATAGTACTTTACCAGACGACCAATATGAGAGACTGTCCGCGACCTTGGATGACAGGCTCTCAACAATGAACACAGAAGCAGGCAGCCGGTTATCCCGTGTTGGTCTCCTTGGTGATCAAGAGGATCCCGAGGATTCCGAGGCGAGATTCCGCGAGAATTTAAAAAAAAAGGCGCTGGAGATCCGGCGCCAAATAAAATATGAATGGTCTTATGTGGCAGAGGTCATAGATAGCTTCCTTTTTATTGTTTATATGTTTGTTTCCGTGGTAACCATAGTGGTTGTTTTGATCGTGATGCCTCATATTCATGAGAGGGCGAATATGGAGTCGGAGGATCAGATACCAGGAGCTCATGTCACCGAGGATTGATAAAAACAGTCTCTACAACAAAAGCTGTATCAGCCATCATCAATAACACCGCGCCTCCTCCCCTCAAAACAAATGTAACTAGGTTTGTTGCTACAAAAAGATTCTTGCAGAGGCAGCGAGGTGTATCGAAGCTTACAAAGCTTAATACATGTACTTACAATGTATCTTGGAAAAAAGTTGTTCGTTCCACAGAAAAAAAAGACGTTGGTAATAAAAGTAAGAAATATAAGGTGCTTTCATTGATTTGTTCTTGCAAGCCTGGGGTAAA
Organism: Lineus longissimus; assembly: GCF_910592395.1. Taxonomy (NCBI): domain Eukaryota; kingdom Metazoa; phylum Nemertea; class Pilidiophora; order Heteronemertea; family Lineidae; genus Lineus; species Lineus longissimus. The sequence continues at coordinate 28,116,412 of NC_088309.1, read as the reverse complement.
AGGTTGTTGTTAGTCCTGACGAGGTTTTTCATGTTTAAAGGTGATGGCCACACCACCATGACACCTAGACATCGCAACGATGCCAAAAGCAGTGTCAGTGAACGAGTATGGAAATCTGAACAGTGAAGCACACCATGTCCCGGACCTTGTCCAGCCGTAGCGTTTGTGATCACCAAGTTCGACCGTCTGTTTCGTCGAGCGGTATGCACCCCGCCCCCGTGCAATCTCTCCTCTGTGAATTGTTCTGAAAATGGTTTATCCGCCAGAAACAGACTTGGTGGGAAATATTTCGGATTCCTGGATTCTGCTTTGTTGGTACAAAGAAGTCGTCACTGCAAGGCGCGACTGTTTCTTTGTTTCGTCGAATCCAATGACCTTCTCCGATCACTTATTTCCGTCAACATGTGTATTCTTATAGTTTATGAATACACACCTACATGCATTCCTTCAGTCGATAGGCCCTATTCTGGTCAGCTAAATAAAGTGGTAGGCGAAGGGTTTGTGCATTGGTTCATTTCTAGTGTCTTCTATGCCACTCTTCATTCGTAAGCTGGTCAAAGCGCCGGCCAGGAAGATCACTTCGTAAAAGGTAAATTGAGCCCAAATTCGTCCGTATTTTTAATCAAACAGTTTTAATAATCTGATCTGTGTTGGTCACCATCAGGTCAACGTGACCAGTGATGGAGGAGCCGAAATGACTCTACAGCTAACAAGACATTTTTCAACTTTGTTGGCAGATCCATGGCCAGTCCAATCCGGAGCGGCAGTTCAAATTACTCAGCGACGTACGAACTTTTTATCCAATGGTGTTTACTATTTGTTACAGCTCCGCAGTTAATATTTAGAAGCCAATCACGAAACAGCAATCAAGATGGACAGGAAGCAGCTTTACAAACCTGACAACACGGAAGTCAAACAGAGGCTAGAAGCTCATCTGACGAAAGCTGTTTGCGGCCTGGGGTTATTCCTGTGTGGATTCATTAGCTTTTCGTTAGGATTGACCAAACTGTTGTTGCAGTTGGACGAGTGGGCATTCGTAGGAGTGGGAATCTGGTGCGGACTCTATCACCTCGTCAGTGGACTAGTCATCTTCACTACGTGGAAAAGCATGAAGAAACCCATCGTGATTCTACGAACAGTGTTAACTGTCTTCGCAATCTTGTTTGGTCTGATAAGCTTTTGTTTCTCAGTCTTTGTGTTCGGCAAGCAGATCATCCACATGGAGCAGGGACCAGATTCCCATGTCATCTCTTTGAACATCAAGATGTCACTGGCCATGTGGTCCATTCAACTTGTTATCGCAGCCATTGTGCTTATTCTTAGCACCCGAGCTCTCATAACCAAGACAATATTTGATGGATTGAGAGGTGTGAAGGCGGTGAGCGATATCCCGATGGGAGAGGCCGCTCCGGGAAATGAAGCCCGAGTACAGACACGTGAAGCTGGGTGCGGCGTGAGAGGAGAAACGGACATGGTCACGGCTTACATATGAATACTGTTATAGGACCATGTGTGATTGAACTACAACCGCTGTAACTTCAAAAAGCATGTGTACATATCCGTCTATGGAGGACGATATCAGATCTTACAAGCACACACTTGCCTTATGTACGTGCTAATGGCCATTGAACTGAACACAGAAATGAAAAGATATACAACAGATTTAAAGGGAGAGTGATTATTTTATTAATAACAGGTTTAACATAAGTATATAATACCCAGGAAAATCAATAGATCCCAGATCCACGAATAGGCTTGGCCTATCCACTGACCGAGTACCTGGATAATAGGGACATCAGGTATAAGCACATTGTCCCTAATCACGGTCATTTTGCGGATCATCTTACAATGCGTATTCTGTCACGTGACTCACCTATTTGATTGGTAGCATTGTATCCAGGTCAGCACTGCATTAGGGTTGAATTACCACACAAACTTTTCAAATTTTGATTCAGCAAAATCGAGAACAGACTGAATATTTGCGCGTTGTCCCATACTTGGTCTGATCTTATCGACACGATTCGTATTATTCTTGTCTAAAAATAATGTAGGGTTCGAATTTGAATGGGACCAGAGATGGCTTGTGTAAGTTTCACCGGGTATAATTCTGGGAATAAATCTACTTTTCCAAAGTTTTATGCAAGGTACATGTATCAACTTGTCATCATTGCCACGCTTTCTACACACACTTTTGATAGAATCCAACGCATATGGGGCAAAATTAGGCATGAACTGCGCAGGCGGAGCCAGGTAAACAGTGTCCTGAATATTACGACTTCCGTTCATCCAAGCATCATACTTTAGGAGAACTTTATTTATATGCTCCTGTCCGGTCATGTTTGCGACCTCGTACTCTGGATTGATAGAGTAACTGTGCTCCAAGCTCTGCAGAAGCAGTTTGAAAAACGGATGCAACGGCCTCGCCGCCATTAACGCGTTACTTGGCATGCGCCGACGCCTCCAAATGATGGTTGAGTGTAATTCCGGTTCCTGTGCAATAAAGCTGAAATGGAGTCGCGTCAGTTGGTCCAATGGAATGATACTCTCGAGATCAAGATCAGCAAACACTCCTCCGAAAACAAAAAGGATCATATACTTCATCACGTCAACTCTCTGGATGCTCTTCACGTATCTCCTGTACAGTGGGTACAAGGTTGGAAACATGACTTTAGCGAGTCGATCTCCATCCTCGTCCGTCCAGAACCAGTACTGCCATTTTCTATGGTTCACCAGCCACTTTTCGACTAAAGGTACAAATCTGTTCGGAACGCTATGAGTTGCCCAAGTCTGGTGAATGATGTGGGGAATCTTCTCTGACGTGTCATTCTCAAGTATCCTGTGATATACGTGAAGATCAAAATTATGGTAAACCAGCAGTTGCGGCCATGTTCTGAACTTGTTATTGGCAGTGGGTTCAATTTCGAGATACTGATTTAGCGTCCGTAATGTCACTGATGGATTTGATCTATCAAAAGCCTTTTTCTTTTCCACCTTCATGGCCGTGGGTTGTAGGTAGATCATTAGGAAGCCCATGTACACTAACGTACTCACAACGAGTATCTTTTTCAGTAAGGTGTTCTTGAAGACTGAAGCTATGGCAGCCAGGTTGACCATTTTGGATGGAGTGGGTCACAGGAAATAGCTGAAGGGGAAAGAAGAGGAATATTTGTTATTCATGCTGGTTGATAGAGATGCCGGCATTTGGTTGTACATTTGCCAGACTCTTGTCAGGCCTACCACAATGACCAAGGACTCAATCTTATGATGATAACTTGGCACTCTGTTTAAATCAAACTTACCAGAAACTCGTCCGTAGTAGAAGTTCGAATGTCGCTCCTTCCTTTCTTGGCTTTCCCTCTGTCATTGGAGTCGATATTCTCTCAGGTGAGCCAACGTCATAACCGACCACCTTCCCAGCAGTGAACATAATATTGTCTTTTGGACTAAGGCCTATACCAGTAGTGAGGCCTATATGCAGTGGGCGATCGTGTTTCTTTGAACATTTTGTGTTGTTACTAATAACTTTTACTTTCTATAAACCCTTAACCAACTTAGTTGCATAACAATATTTATCTCAAGTTTAAATAGAAAACAACATAACGGTGTTGGCGTTGTAAAACCACTGCGAAATGAGTAAACACCAGACATGCCAGAGTGGTAAATTGGCCTACCGTCGGATTAAAATCGTATTAAAGAGTTGAAATACGGGGCGGTAAACACGCCAGTTTGTCACCGCCCTGACAGAGTCAGAGCGCGTGGTGGATTGGTATGTGTGGTGTATTGTAGGTTGTCGCTGCATGGGCCTGCCACAGCGCACAAATTACGGCTTCAGGGTAGGTTTCCAATGTTGGTGTTAAGAAGGGAAACCCCCAACACCCAACACTAAAACCAACTTTGAAATCAACCAATGATGGCGTCCCGGTTTCCGGACAATGTGAAGTAGGAGTCCTCCTTGGCAATATTTGATTCAGTATCCACTGCTGATATCCACTTGTAAAAGACTGGGTCCAATTTTATCACCAGTTTAGAGGTAGTTTTTGTATGAAATCCCAGGCAGTGAACGTTTTGGAGACACTTGACAGCGCATGCTACTCTCATATCAGTTATGCTTTCAATCAAGTTCCCGGTAAACCCCTGGCGCAGTTCGAAACTTCCATGCATCCATCCCCCTGGAAAAAAGAAGAGTAGTCCTTTTGGCTGTTTCTTCTCGTTGTTGAGTGATGGTGAACATCAAAAAGTGTTACAAGCATGGAGTCAAAAGATCGTGAGGCCCATTCTCAACATCCTTTTGAAAAATAAAGAAAAAGTTGGATCTGTATAAGATAGTTCCTCATTGAACAACTTGATACACGTCATGTGGTGTGAAAGAATTGCGTAGACTTGATAATGTTGATTATAGAATGTCTCACATTGATTACATGAGATCATTTCTTGGGCTCAGCGAGGTGTCCTCCATCAAGAAGCAAACCTTACCGTTGTCATCAGAAGTCATGATGAACCGGACCGACGTATCAGCTTCATCACCAATGCGACAGCCTGGAGAAGGGCACACCATACTGTAGGTCAGACCAAGCGTCACGTCTAAAAGAACCGCCTGGAAAGAGAATGGCAGTCGTGAGCACGAAGGGTGTATCAAATATGTGGGTTAAACTTCAAACGGGCTAAACTTCTCGAAGATCCGACGTTCATCTACGCCAGACGCGAGCATATCCAAAGAAACGACGTCAATCTGACGGCGTACCCAATCTCTCCACTACTGACCTGAGATTAGTATATACATGTCAAGCCCACCTGGGCTGGCAGATATTTTGAAACCGATCCATGTGACGAAACGGATTCCTAATCTTTACAAGTCACCGGTATAGGGCAAGACCAACTCCAATAACAACGAAATGTCAAACCAAACAATAATGTATTGACAAAAACCATAACTAATTTTTGTCAAACTCACCCGCCACTGGTGCTGCAGAGACCATCAATATCAACGCTCCATACATTGGTAGGGACATCATTATTTCCAGTTTGAAAGCAGTATCTTTCCTCTCCTCAGTTCATCATGTAGATATTTGAGTCGCGAGGTTTCCTATAGAAAGATAAGGTCATCTAGTCTGTTGGGTTCGATGAGTTTCCTCGATCGGATGAACACTTATTACCAAAGCGGTCCCGATCAGGAAAAGGCGTTTCACCATCATCAGGCCACGCAACTTTATCTTTCTACCGGTATTTCCCTACATGTGCATCTGGTATAAATGTAGCACGAGTTACACTTGCATCGTTGCAAACTGTCAATGTCATTTTGAAAACACCTCGGCTCTTCCCCCAAACAAGAATGGGTGGGCTGATTACAAGTAGCTCCAAGGAGGGGACGAAACGTTCATTGTGTGCTTATTCCGTCCTACTGTTTACAAAAATGCGTTGTCAACATCCGAAATGTTATTAATCGTAAATCCGCAATCGGCCAAGAAGAAGCCACCCTGGAGTGATAATGAATTAGCAATATTGAACTGGTCACTCGAGGCTACACTTCTACGAACAGTAATGGAAATTGATAGATGAAGCACAGAATTGAGATAATGGTCAAACGCAAGAATGGATCATCATCTTGCTACCATTTTCGATGAGAAAGTTCTCTACCTACACGTACCACCAAGCCACAGTAGCTTGCTACTTCCAGTTTGACTATTCATGTAGCTAGAATGAAGAACGTGCAATATAATACTTACTTTAAAAACTGAACAACGCATTGTTATATGAAGTGAATGCCTATCAATATTATATCTCGGGATGTGTGTCAATTACTATAAACCTGCCTCTTTTTTCTCAAATTGAGGCTGAACACAATGTATTTTTTAAATAATCCTTAATTAACGCCAACTATGACAATCACCTTGGCATCATGTTAGCAAAAGAAACATTCGGCCGGTAATAACACATGGACAGAATCGATAGAATTTTTCATCACCGTCATATTTGGCTTCATTACCAAGACTTAGACATGTGCATGTATAATCTCATCCTGTGATCAGGCTTCTTTACTCCGATGTCGTGAAATATCGAGAGGTGGAATATATTGAAACAACTGGTGCCAGGATGGTATAACGCTGAAAGTACCTAACTACTGGCAAAGGTCTAAGTCTGGGTAATGAAGCCAAATATGACGATGATGAGAATAATTCTATCGATTCTGTCCCCTAATGATTGTCATAGTTGGCGATGAATAAGTTCGATCAGAACTGTTTGGCCTATTTCCTGTTTCGCCTATTCCTGTTTCGCCTACTTTCCAGTACCCCTACAATAAATCGACTCTCCCACTGGGAACCTTAGGGATGCATGTCCATTTTATGGGGAAAATGTGAGGGGACAATTGGATGATATTAACGATGTGATGACAATTTGACTAATCAAATGCCATCAACTTTGTTAACAAACCATGGCATGACCGTTTTGAAAGAGTCACCTTGAAAGCGGGGACAGTTTGTTAAACACCAAATGGCGTGATTGACTGCCACGTAGGTAAATGGTGAGGTGCAAAACCAGAGTGACAACTTTGAACAAACGCATCTGATTGACCATACATGACACCATAGACTGAAATCAGTGCGGTTTCCATGACAATGTTACCTAATTGGCAGGTGTTTCGATCCTAGAACAAGTAGTTTGGCCCCTGCGAGGAGGCAAATGAGCGTCCCCCGAGCAGATCACTCTGCGTTAGTTAGAGATGGAATGTACTAAAAACACCACGGAGTTTTTCTCCCCAGGAGTCTTAAACGTCCTCGGTGCATATATGGCAACAGCAAGTAAGTGATACATGTAGTATTTAACTTTGTGTGTGCAACGATAACCTTCCTCTGGCATCGTACCTGTGTGAATGGAAAGTTTAGCCTCCAGAGAAGTCGTGGCTGGGTCAATAACAGTTTCGTGGTGGCCTCGTGGATGATAAACAGCAAGCTGATGTCACCTCAAATCTTTTCCTCGTCAACTTAGCCATGTCTGATATCGGGATGCTCTGCCCATCTGGGATGATGACCTCTGTCGCCTTATTAATTGTAAATTATTATCATTAACAGTTACATGTTGTAACATTTCGTCCATTTCAGCTATTCTTGGCATAATTGGGAACACGTCAGTTGTGGTCGCATATATTAAAAACAAGAAACTACGTACCACGCCAAACCTCCTTCTCATCAACCTCGCTTTTTCTGATATCAGCTTGCTATGTACCTCTGGGATCTTGAGCTCCGCGGCGTTGTTGATGGTTAGTTATTTTCACCCTTTTATTTAGCGCTGACCCTGCATTGCCCTGCCAGAATGAATGGCGTTAACTTTGCTCATCTTTCACAATAACAATGTACAAGTATACATGTATTACGGTATTATGGGCATTAAATATTAAATTGGGTGACGATGTCACACTCACAACAATTAGCTAATTGGATGTTTGGAGGTAGGAATATTACGGAACCTTGTGACCTCAATCAGTGATTTTACAAAATGAGACTTTCTCAACAAGAAAGAACTCCAATGTCGACGATTCTCATTCCTAAGTAGAATATTAATGGGTGAAGGAGATGATTACACGTAACGTATGTCTATCCCTTACTCTCTCTTTGCAGCACTGCTGGCCATTTGGCCTTACCGTTTGTAAGGTGACCGGCTTCTTCGCCTACACCACCGGCCTCGCCTCAATGAACACCCACTGCTTCATAGCTGCCTCCAGATGCGAGCTTATTGTTCGCAGGTCAAAAAAACTAAGTTGGTGACATTTTTTCATTATTGGCCCATTACAATAGAACAGAGAAAAACCCAATGATGTATAATGATTGATCTTTTGTAATTTGTAAATTGTATTTTTATGATGATGGGCTGATGCAGGATAATGCATAACAGTGAAGGCGTTACGGACTCTGGTCTGTTACAATGGTCTGGTCTGGTTATACTAATAATTTTTATATTAGTGTACTATACCTACCAGTGCCAACCCAGGGATCGGTTTCTCTAAGAGTGTAACATTGTTATTTTAGCGTTCTTGAACCCGATGAAAGTGATTCCTGTGATATGGCTTTTTGCTGTGGTCTGGGCCACATGTCCTCTCCTTGGCTGGAACAGCTACACAATGTCGTCAATCAAGGTGAGCGTAATTAAGAGTCATTATCAATATCCTAATCAACTAATTCTACAACACACTGGTTGCAGCCTAGCCACGAGTGTCTGTTTCTGTCGCAACCATAACCGCTTTGGTTGGTTTAGAATATAGAATCAGTAAAAAGTCAGCCGTTTACAGCTTGAGGACTGTCCTCTGCCATCTTGATTGGTTTTCTATGTATCATTTACAGGTGGATTGTGACATTGCATGGGACGATCCTTCCACCGTCAATATGTCTTATATCGTGTGTATCTTCATCATCAACTTCACCATCCCGTTCCTTGGCATGATATATTGTTATATCCTGATTGGCTGGGAGGTGAGGAAGAGTAACAGGGCCATTCATGGAACAGACGCACCTTCCGCACTAGTGAGACAGGATGATATACGAATAGCAAAGGTAAACCAAAATCTACCCATAAAGTTTCAGGAGAAGCGTTAGAAAGAAATTAAACAAGTTACGGACTTGACGTACAACGCGCACTCTTGGCGGGGCGTTCAACGTGACATGAACACAACTCTGAAAGACCGGTGTGCAAGGGATAGTAGTCCTAGGGCTGATAGTCCGTGTAACAATAGCCCGCATTGCTAAATGTTTTGGTTAGGGTTAGCGGTACAATAGATCATACTGCTTAATTGATCAAATACAATGCTACCGGACTATGACTCCAGGGGGTATATATCCGCTGTCACACCGGCAATAAGCTACCGGCTATATCTGCGAGTGGCACCATTTATGACAAGTGTGTCGCCCCCTCTTTCTCTAAATTGTAAAAATATATCCTGAAGTGTCTCAATCTATTTTATCAATACAACAATATGAGTAAGCATAGATGTAAAATAATTAAGATTCATGTCTCCCTCTACAAGACACAACGGCTACATATCACGAAGGGGGAGTCCGCCACTCAACCCGCCATGTGAATCTTTATTTCAGATGACCGTGCTGCTAGCCATCGCCTACATGATCTGCTGGAGTCCATACGCCATTGTCTCGTTTATAAAGTCCTTTAGCAACCTGAGTATCGACCCCCTCGCAACCCTCTTGCCTGCAGTATTCGCCAAGTCGTCAGCTTCGGTAAATTTCGTCATATACATTCTGACCAATAAGCGTTTCCGAGATGCTCTGTCTCACATGTACGGAATTCGGCAATGTTGCAATCGGCCGGTTTCCGAGGCGATACATGACAGCGGCCCCAACTCATCAACAATATAAACCGCCTAGAATTAAGGAATTGAACCCGAGGCGGAGGACCTTGGTTGAGTTACCAAGACACTCGAGGGTGGAGCTAAAATACAGTCCAAACCCGAGCCGACAGGCGAGGGTTTGGACGAAATTTTAGCTCCACCCGAGAGTGTCTTGGTAACTCAACCAAGGTCCGAAGCCGAGGGTTCAATTTCTATTCTAAAATACCTCAAACTTAAAAAGATAGGCCACGAAATAACTTGAATATGTGCGAATTTGGCAAATTCCATCCATCGCCTGCCCGGAGCGCCGGTAGCGCCGTTGTTTACATTATGTTACGGCAGCCCGTATAGGAAGTCCGGATCGGCTCGCTCAAGTGACGCTAAAATCCGCGCAAATGGGCTATTTGGAGCGTTTTTCTCAGCAAATATGTGTAGTGCTCATTAAAAAACTTAGGGTGGTTGATGCTTCCTTGGCTGATTTGTGTTTGAAGCAGTGTTTTGAGAGCCTCAAACTTCTGAAGTGAGCTGTGTGCATGGTTCCACATTTTAGTGCAACCCGAGGGAACTTTGGTAGAGCATCTTGGTTGCGTGTCCAAAACACTCCACTCTCAGAACGAGGCTTATGCATTTTCCATTTAAAAGTTGACTTTACGGTACCAAGGTATTTTAGAATACAACCTAGTAAGTGTAATCGTTCCCTACCCAGAAGTATTAAGGTAGCAGGAAGGGTTGGGCGTTTGTGGTTTCTGAGTCTGAGGGGGTTGGTGTCTGTTGACTGTGCTTTAAGAGAGACTAGGCATGGCGCCAGTCTCTCTTAAAGCACAGTCAACAGGCATTTGGTCTCAGTATTTGGGTTTTGATTGCCATGACTGTACCCCTGTAAAAGTCAGAGGAGGAGAAGTTTGGAATGATGAAAGCATTGAAGAAGTAGAAATGTTATTATTGAGGAAAGCAAAATTTATTATGAGACTAGAAGGCAGTGTCCTGACTTGATTATTTTGAAAATGGCGGTCTGAACACATTAAAAAGTGGAACATGGCATTTTATCGACTTTGAAGTGTTCCGCAGTTAAAGGGAGACTATAGGCAGCAGCTAGGTAGGCAAGATAAAGTCATACAAATTTGCCAATAGGGGTCAGTCATATCTCTAGGCATGGCGCTAGTCTCTCTTAAAGCACAGTCAACAGGCATTTGGTCTTAGTATTTGGGTAAGTACAGAATCAAGGCAGCTCAGAGAGCAATGATTGAACGATGCTGTGGACAAGTCCAAGGATACTGCATCAGTCACGACCGACTTCTCATCAGAAAGCGTCACCACCAGCATATTCAATGTTCAGTTCCAACCTGTACCAGTCCAATGCACGCCTGTCATGTTCAGCAGTGGTCAGCTTAGCGCGATATGGAACATTCTTCCGACACTCAAGCGAGGGAAGTCTGCTCATTAGCCTATCTCGCGCACTGCTCCTTCTTGTCAAACATCGTGGTGCAGTGTGGCGTCCTCGAGGATTGCAGCTGGTCGGACAGACGTGAGGTGGAATGTGGGCGGCTGCACTTCTTCGTTGATGTGCGATGGCAGATAGCACAGTTGTTGCGTTGCATGACAGCTGAAAGTGAATGTGATATCATAGAACTGAGGCGTTTGCAATGAGACTATAGGTGAAGTAGAAGGAAGGAGTGAAATGGGCCATCTTCCAGTGACTAATATACAGAGTAAGGGCACTGGGTGTTGTTAGATTCAGCATTGAATGTATTCCTCGTACAAGCGTGAATAGTGTGGACATACAGTGAGAGGTGAGAGACCCCTATTGACTACTTCTTGTAACTTTATCTTGGATAGTGCCCCTTTATCAAGACTGAAACCCACTGTGCGGGGCTAAGAAATTACCTTTATAATCCTAGTTTGATAACCACTGTGTAGATGATTTGAAGAGTGCTCTGTGGATGTGTGCCTGTAATGTCAATGAAAGTATGATGAGGTGATGACGATAGTGGAATGACGAAATATTGGAAAGAGATCTAGGCTATTCCTAGAAGAACATATGTCCTGTTTTGACTAGGTGGCGCATTTTAGAATCAGCAGTGAGCACTGTGTGTAACATGGTGGAGGCAGCGGAGATAATAACTGTGTCGAAAGTATTGTTATAGGGCCTTCCCTAGGCCCATGGGGTTAAATTTACAATCCACGATTGAAAAGACGTAGTTTGATCGCATTCAACTATAAATACATTGAACAGTTGTGTTCCTTTAGTCAACCGATGACCTTTTGTTGGGCCATGATCGGGGATTGTAAACTGTAAATGTATTATGGACTGGGAGACGGGGGAAACACAAGTGAAACTGAAATAGACCAAAACAAGTGATTTTGGGGCTTTGGTTTAGACGCATGCCCCACATGGGATTATACGGTTCATGTGAACTTGTTGACATCTACATGATCTAGTGCTGTTGGTCATGGTACATGGTAGGCCTAATTATCATGGCTATATGTTTCAGGAAAAGCTCGGAGTAAAATGAACTGCCGATGAATAATGATGTTGTTCATGTTTACCATGTTTACTAGTACATAGCCATAGGGTATGCACTGGCCAGTGCACTTTCTGCACGTCGTCATGGTCATGTACGTGATACCTTGCATATTTTGTTTTTTGAATGCGCATGCTTTTAGGGCAAAATCACTTGTACCAACACTAATGAATAATATCTTCTTATCCCTATGACTCCATACACAGTGAGGGCATTGTCCCATTCCCATCAAATGGTAACTTATTGTACCGTATTAGGGTGGAAGTTGGGGAGCAGATACCTACCTTTGCACGCCTGTCGTAATCAGTAGTGATGAGCTTAGCGCGATATGGAACATTCTTCAGAAACTCAAGCGAGGGAAGTCTGCTCATTAGCATATCTCGCGCACTGCTCCTTCTTGTCAAACATCGTAGTGAAATCGTAATGGAAAACGTCTGGCTTTGCGCCAGACGTTGAGACTAATAAGTGAAGAACTAATAGGTAAAGAACTTCTACTTGCGCGAGACTGCTCTGATAAAATTATCATTGCAGAGACTACGGTGACGTACACATATATTTTTTACAATCAAAAATGCCCTCAAAAGACGAAATGGAATGATTATTTTATTGATATTTCCTACTATATACCTTCCAATTATCACTTTATACAAATAGATCGGCGTTAGGTCGCATGCTTTTCTTTCCTGGTGACACTATAAAGCAAAATAGTTGCAACCCCGTAAATGCGCTATAAGTCCAATAATAAGTGACGGTGACCCGTTATAAATGTTTCGCCAGCTTCGCTTTTTTGCCGCTACGCGGCGCGTTGGGCCCTTGCGTCCAGGTATGCTGCATTGCCTGGCGCACTGCAGTAGGCTACTGGCCTCCTGATTGGAGGCGTATTGGCTGCAGTGGCGCAATGCAGTCCATTCCGTGCACTCTGATTGGTTAGTTCCTGTATATAGAGTGTCTCTCCCTTGACACGAGGGAGTTCCAGTGTAACCCCGTCAAGAGTAAAACGATGTAAGGTATCTAAAATAAACCGAGTACGTATCCCATTCTCGTGTGGAAGTTCTTTCCTCTAGATCCCGGATCTAGTTCCCCCAGGTCCGTAACCCCCAGGATGAATGGTAGGGTTGAGATAAGTTAAAGGGAAGGGCCCGCCAAAAAATGGGGAGTTTTGGACGGCCCGGTCAAAACCTTAGGCGGGAATAAGGTTTCATTGATAAATATAAGGAGTTTCAAGGATCCCAAAACACTTGCAAGGTTTAAGAAATACTGGTCTGTCATTGGTTTACGTTTTCTTATCATCAACATACTCTCATCTTGAAAAATAAGACAATATTTACGACCGATGCGACCAATTTTTACATTCATTTTGCAACATTATCGTTAACGCGCCCCTTGCAGATTCGTAGGGTACTACATGTATTTGGATGTTTTGCGACAAACTGCCCAGTCTAGTTTCTTCGCTTGCGGATAAACGAATAAGTTACACTGCCGTTCCTTACTGTTGGAATCGAAGGAGAGAGGAAAGGCCTACTATATTCATCTGATGTTGCTAAGTTATTTTTTGGAGTCTTCAAGGCTTAGCCTTCCGCTGCCAAATACAGTAGGCTATCCCGATGAAAACTGATGCGCCCAGGTATGTGTAACGTTACTCATGAAAGCATACATCACATACACGGCGTTTTGTCTGGAATCGCTATATATATCATGTTCGTATCGTAATCAGTCCTCTTTCTAAGGTTATTTGGTTTCCATGGTTTCCACGTCCCCACCCTACTCAAAGTCCATATATATGTACTACTATTCTTTGCATTCTCCATCTTTTCTTTGCTAAAACATCACTTCTATTACTATTGACAATGTAACATGTCCTAACTGCATTCCGCTATCATCGTCGACTTTATTTATATACCAGAAGACTGGCCGATTATGTAATCCATAGTGGAAACAGCTGACAGCACCCAGGGGATCCACGTGCTGCTCGCGAATTTTCAACTCGTAGTAAGCAAAAAGTTGTAAAGTTATGTAAATAAGCTTCCTTATATGGAACTAGTGACGTCACACAGTAGTTTGTAATTTCGCTACAGATGTCACTACTGCTCTCGGTTGTAAGACGATTCAATTTAAAACATGTCCATAGTGAACACCCAGAAGTATTAAGGTAGCAGGAAGGGTTGGGCGTTTGTGGTCCTGAGTCTGAGGGGGTTGGTGTCTGTTGACTGTGCTTTAAGAGAGACTAGGCAGTCAACAGGCATTTGGTCTCAGTATTTGGGTAAGTACAGAATCAAGCCAGCTCAGAGAGCAATGATTGAACGATGCTGTCGACAAGTCCAAGGATACTGCATCAGTCACGACCAACTTCTCATCAGTAAGCGTTACCACTAGCATATTCAATGTTCAGTTCCAACCTGTACCAGTCCAATGCACGCCTGTCATGGTCAGCAGTGGTCAGCTTAGCGCGATATGGAACATTCTTCCGAAACTCAAGCGAGGGATGTCTGCTCATTAGCATATCTCGCGCACTGCTCCTTCTTGTCAAACATCGTAGTGAAATCGTAATGGAAAACGGCTGGCTTTGCGCCAGACATTGAGACTAATAAGTGAAGAACTAATAGGTAAAGAACTTCTACTTGCGCGAGACTGCTGTGATAAAATTATTATTGCAGAGACTCCGGTGACGTACACATATATTTTTACAATCAAAAATGCCCTCAAAAGACGACATGGAATGATTATTTTATTGATATTTCCTACTATATACCTTCCAATTATCACTTTATACAATTAGATCGGCGTTAGGTCGCATGCTTTTCTTTCCTGGTGACACTATAAAGCAAAATAGTTGCAACCCCGTAAATGCGCTATAAGTCCAATACAGTGGAACCCCGGTTGGCGACCACCCCGCTAACGCGACCACGATTCTCCGGCCCCGAATGGTTTCCTCTCTAATTACCATTAAGAGACCCCCGCTAAGACGACCACCCCGGTACCCCGACCACGACCACTGGCTTGGCCGGTCCCAAACTGAAAATCAACCCCGCTAACCCGACCACCAGGCCTAATTGCCGTAATCGGTCGCGACCGCGGCATAGTAATTAGCACCTCGCTGCCAAGCTTTGTTGAGACGGGGACAATGGCCATGGGAATACATATGAAAACAAAAAATACAATGTGATTTTGCAGGTATGATCAATTGTATAAGTGTAAATGAATAAATAAACTTTCCTTTTCTAACGTTTTCATGGTTTGTTTTCATTACTGAGCCAGTTCAGTACCAGACATGCGCACTCAGCAGCAGCAAAATCATGTGATTTGCGTGATTTGCATATGAACTTATAATAAACGGCGGGTAGGTTGTGGAACACAGCATGTTTATTTCAGATATGAGGTAAGCTCACGTGACAATCCTACTCTAATGACCCTCGGCTCCAAGTCGACCTCGGCCCTAGTGACATCCGCCGCCGCGAAGCATGATGCAGATTTACGCTAACAATCGTAATTACTTAGAAGAGCTGTCATAATGACAGCAACCAAAGTCAGTCGATATCAAGCAGTTGATGACTGATGAGGAAAATAGCTGACTGAAAAAGAGGAGTTTCCATGACAACTTTACCATGACATCGACAGCACCTTAGTTATTAGGGTCTCTTCAGGGACTAGGGTCATTAAATTCCGCTGAACGGGTCAGCCACGGCATGGAGTGCAACCAGACTACGGGACAGTTCGACACGAGAGTCTTGGACGCCCTAGGTGGATACATGGCAATCGCATGTAAGTGATCTCATCGTTATCTTTTTTTATTAATATGCATGTAACCTGACTAGATTGCCAGACATTGTGTTTTAATGACCTTCCATCGTTTATTTTTGAGCACCTCAAGAGGCAAGTCACACTTACTTACTGAAGGTGCTCAATTATAAAATCATCTTGACCATACACGCGTCAATAGGCTGAGGCTACGGAGGCAATATGTTACCACTAGAAGTTCATGCCATTACATAAAATTTTTCAGAATTTTGAACTTTGAATGAGTTCAACAATTTTGGCGGGAAAACCTAATCATGATTTTCAACTTCACCAACGCGTCCATCCCTGTAACGCGACCATTCAACCTCGGTCCCATTATTGGTCGTGTTACCGGGGTTCCACTGTACTTATTCCTCGCGAAATGTCGTAGAAGGTTGGGTTTGGGAGAATGGCTCATTAGAGGTTTTACATCTATTTCAAGCTTTTCTCGCCAATTAGGCCGGCTGAGGAGTATCGCTCATCCAAGTAGTAATCAACGGAGGAGACGAGCCGGTCTGAAATCAGGCTACTAATTTGCATGATAATCTTGTCAATAAGTACCCAAACCAGTGCTCCCCGCGCCGTTTCTGTCGGTGCCTGTCAACAGATGATAATGCCGGTGTACTTGGCGAAACTGTTGTGGTATCACGCGTAATTTTTGTGTGTTATATCAATACTGTCATAAGTGTCACCCGCTAACGAAAGAGTCAGTCAAATTTGGCTACATCATTTTCTTCCAAACGCATATCTGTAATGTCAGGCGCCCGGCTAAAATAATGTCAAACGATATACAAGAGGGTGTACGCAGTCTGCGCTATACGGCTCTCATGTCACTGAAATTCCTGACCTTTATTTCAGCCGTCCTTGGGATGATTGGTAACGCTTTAGTTGTGGCCGCGTGGATAACTCACAGGAAGCTCAGGGCTCCTTCAAATGCTTTCCTCATCAACCTGGCCATTTCTGACTTCAGTATGCTCTGCACATCTGGGATGCTGACCTCTGTCGCTTTGCTAATGGTCAGTAACACTTTTCTGTATTACCATCAATATATAATCACAGTCTTTCAAATTGTTTTCGAAAACAGATTTTAGAGCATCTACGGTAAACATCAATCCTGGGGAGCAGGTGCCTCATCAACATCAACATGAAATTGTGCTTCCTCCTTCGTCAAACCCTCGTTTTTGATGTTTCCCTCTAAGGCGATTAACGAGCAGATCTTAAAAGGGCATCCTTACCATTAATTGGATGACGAGCTATATTTACAATGGGAGCGTATGATATTAAAATAAGGCTCGATCAGCGAGTTAATGTTGCAAAGATCTTTAAAGTCCTATGGTAATGAAAACACTATTTCCCCTTATATTGTCCGTCAGTTCAATTAGAAAATGATTAAAAGTGCCTTTGTGATATAATCCCGCTGACGTTTCCCTCTGTCTGCTTCCAGATGTAGACTAATTTCGGTCACGCGTTGGTTGTTAAATCAAGGGAGAATTTTTTTACTTACAAGTGAATAGATCAGTCTAGGTTGGGTTTTGAGCTTCTGGAAAAAGTTCGACTAAAGCCGGAAAGAAATGAATCCTATATGTCTGGTTATGAAACAGCTTATGATAATTTGAATGTTCAATCTGGAATAAGTTAGAAATGTAAAACGGATCAATTATTAGCTGTAGTCTTCCTCTTCCAGCCCTTATCCGTATACGGATAATGCTCTGTAGAAAGAGGACGAGTTTGTGTACATTTCTAGCTGTATACTTCATGTAAGAATCCGTGTTGTCCCTGATCTCAACCCTAAAGGCCGTCAGATACAGAGTATGTACGAGTTACTTTCTGATATGTTACATGTGTTCTATTGTAAATACCCTTCAATATTAGACACAATAATTTGTACGTTGAAAGCGTCAGTTCATTATTCTTGGCATTGTGTCATCAACAGCTTCGTGTCATATATAGCCGATCGCACGTCATCACAGGGTTCTGTCCCACAAAGGCATGATCGCTTTCGAGCGCCGCAATTATTCAATAAACATGATCACCGAATAGAAATGATACGGATCGTAGAGAGGCTAACTAGCATGCCAGTAACGCACTAATCAGCGCGCATTTGTCGTCTGCCATTGAAGACAGAATATGCCAACGCCTTTAGTTCCTCGACAGCGGGAAATTGGTTCCGAATGACATGTTTATGCAAGGATGTCATTCGGAATGGCTGTTGCAGAAAATTCGCCTTGGTTTTTTATAGCATCACAATCCAAGGGATTCTCCCTTTTAGTACCCAGCCCAGCAAGATCCTTTGCCAATCAATTGATCTGTGATATAGACGAATTATGAATTTGCGACGACGAAATTGGCCAAGTCGGTTCGTCCGTTTTTCAACACGAGCACGATGTTGGTAAGCGTGCATGTCCATCACCTTCAAAATAAAACTGGATACAACTACATGTAACTGCAAAATGAAACGTGGGTTACTTTGGAACTAAAATTAGTAATTCGTCGTGAGATTTGCCATATATCGCTATGTATTTCACGACGTCACCACAGAGTCTCCATTTCAAATCATTCCTAATCTCTCGATGCCTCTCGCTTTTCAGCACTGCTGGCCGTTCAGTTATGTTGTGTGTCAGTTTTGTGGATTCTTTGCCTATACCACGGGCCTTGCCTCACTGGCTACACATTTCTTCATAGCTGCTTCCAGATGTGAGCTCATCGTGCACAAGTCGAAAGTATTAGGTAAGAAATACATAATCCATGATGTAACACCGGTGACAAGACGACGAGTGACAAATAATCAGAACTGAGATGAACATCACGACGTATCTCGGAGGTCAGGACTTTGGACACAGCTAAGGTTTCATGGGAAACTAATGGATAAAAAATATAGTGACGGAAAAAAGACAATGGAAATGCACGGACAAATGACAACTGTTAATTAGAGAACGAAAAAAATAGACATCGGTAACAAAGGACTATGCCAAAAAGGATTAAATACAGTATATAAATAATGATATTCTTGCCGCCCTTTCCTTAGGTGTCAATCTTATGAGAGGTAAACTGTCACTGTTGTCTTATACTATTACAATTGTCACCTCTCTTTATTTTCAGCCATCTGTAGTCCAGTCAAGGTGATACCAGCGATATGGGTCTTCGCCTTATTTTGGTCCACCTGCCCCCTCATTGGGTGGAGCGGATATGCACGAAATCAGGTGAGTTCAACCATTAGCTTCCCCAGTTGCCTCATTGATTCAAGTTGATGATGGATTTCATCAAAACGAGTGTCTAACCAAGCAATGGATAATAGCCAACATTGTCTACATCACTTGTATCTAGTCTTTCTTGCTCACATGTGACATTAAGTGGGATATACATAAGCCAACATTGTCTACATCATTTGTATTTTGTCTTTCTAGCTCACATGTGAAATCGAGTGGGATATACATAAGCCAACATTGCCTACATCACTTGTATCTGGTCTTTCTTGCTCACATGTGACATTAAGTGGGATATACATAAACCAACATTGCCTACATCACTTGTATCTAGTCTTTCTTGCTCACATGTGACATTAAGTGGGATATACATAAGCCAACATTGCCTACATCACTTGTATTTTGTCTTTCTAGCTCACATGTGAAATCGAGTGGGATATACATAAGCCAACATTGCCTACATCACTTGTATCTTGTCTTTCTTGCTCACATGTGAAATCGAGTGGGATATACATTAGCCAACATTGCCTACATCACTTGTATCTTGTCTTTCTAGCTCACATGTGAAATCGAGTGGGATATACATAAGCCAACATTGCCTACATCATTTGTATCTTGTCTTTCTAGCTCATATGTGAAATCGAGTGGGATATACATAAGCCAACATTGCCTACATCATTTGTATCTTGTCTTTCTAGCTCACATGTGAAATCGAGTGGGATATACATAAGCCAACATTGCCTACATCATTTGTATCTTGTCTTTCTAGCTCACATGTGAAATCGAGTGGGATATACATAAGCCAACATTGCCTACATCATTTGTATCTTGTCTTTCTAGCTCACATGTGAAATCGAGTGGGATATACATAAGCCAACATTGCCTACATCATTTGTATCTTGTCTTTCTAGCTCACATGTGAAATCGAGTGGGATATACATAAGCCAACATTGCCTACATCACTTGTATCTAGTCTTTCTAGCTCACATGTGA
The DNA here is from genome assembly GCF_910592395.1 of Lineus longissimus. Taxonomy (NCBI): domain Eukaryota; kingdom Metazoa; phylum Nemertea; class Pilidiophora; order Heteronemertea; family Lineidae; genus Lineus; species Lineus longissimus. The sequence continues at coordinate 28,096,589 of NC_088309.1, read as the reverse complement.
AATCGAGTGGGATATACATAAGCCAACATTACCTACATCATTTGTATCTTGTCTTTCTAGCTCACATGTGAAATCGAGTGGGATATACATAAGCCAACATTGCCTACATCATTTGTATCTTGTCTTTCTAGCTCACATGTGAAATCGAGTGGGATAAGCCAACGCCAGCCTACCTTGCCTATATCGTATGCATCTTTATATTAGTCTTCGTTGGTCCATTCATGGGCATGATCATATGTTACATCTTAATCGTGTTGGAGGTGGTGAAGAGCAAGCGAACCGTTCATGGGACACTCAGGCAATCAAAGATCATCAAACCAGGGGATATACGATTAGTTAAGGTAACTTCAAAGGCAATCGTCTGTCACATACAGATACGACGTAAAAACCCCATTCCAGAAGCAATATCTTTCGAATTGTAGACCAGCAAGAGTAAAATACTCTTGCTAACATATTCTTTTGGCTTTATCACAGATCTCAATAAGTGATTGGTAAGCTCGCCACACCAAGGAAATGTGTGGGTGATATAAATCAAGACTAGCAGTCAGTTCTCTTCCGACAAGCATGATCGTCAACATGACGTTTTCAGCATCAACTTTTTTATGGCGAGTATAATTAGTCCCTTATAGCTTATTGCGTCAATGTGTGCGATACAATGTACTTGTTTACGATGGAGTCATACAGTTTATAGACTGCTTTTCATTTCAGATGATGCTAATGATGGCCATTGCCTTCATGACCTGCTGGGTTCCCTATGCTGTCGTTTCTTTCATGAAGGCCTTCAATCTCCGCGATGACTCTCATATGTATTATCTTGCCAATGTCCTACCACCTGTATTTGCCAAGTCCTCCGCTTTGGCAAACTTCATAATATACATTATGACGAATAAGAACTTCCGTGCTGCACTTTACAACATGTTTCGTGGACAATGCGCTGAGAGCCGGCCGGGCTTGGACTTTAGTAGCAGCACAATCCCAGCTGGCACACCCTTGTCATTGTCTATAGAGATCCAAAGACGGAGGATAGATTTGAACCAAGACGGACAGGACCCAACTGCAGGTGCCGCCATGTAGCCATGGACTGTATGTGTCTAATAAATCACCTATGGCTGTGTTTATATAGGATTCTTTAATCCTAAGAGCAGATTTTGCCTTGTCTTTCATGTTGGTTGATAGGCCTACACCGGCACCTGATGGTGACAAGTGACAACGTGAATCTAATGCAATATCGGCCAGTACGTAATTAACAAGCTTTGGTGGTTGTCGATTTGCCACGCCTCGCCCTTCCAAAAGTAACATTTAACACAAAGTGGTTACTGCATTTAAACATCTCGTGGTTGGTAACGCATACCCAAGCGTATTGTGTATGTTCTTTGATCGCACGATGGACCGGTAGTCTCCCCAAATTGTGCGTCCGAAAATCCCTTAGTGTTTGCATATAAAATAAATCCCGAATGGAGCTTTCTAATTGCTTAACGTGATCACTGTCTGGGGTGTTTTCATTGACCTACGCATGTATTTGATAATCGTCCATTACGCAGATACTCAAGGGACGCTGACTAACTGGCCAATGATACAAGGTTGATTCAGCCCCTGGCAGTAAGCGATATAGCAATGGACAGTAACGCCTGTGCTCCAGTCCAGCCAGAGGTGGTGCGCCGCATAGGCAATACATAACCCGCCAGTATTTGGCTCAATCTCCCAGGGCAAGTGCCCCTCAATAATTAATCAGCGAGTGACTTATGCGATCATTAGTCAAGCACGATGCTTCTATATTGCCTCGTCGGGATTACACATATTCTGAATCGTTGCCGAGATACATGATGTTGGACTACTCGTGTCATCGTCAGTGCGTTGTACTAGTATCCACATCGTTTTGAGGTTTGGTAGACTGTGAAAGATTTGCCAAATTCATCTCTAGGATACATGACATACGAAGATACCCTAGTTATCCGTCATGTTTGCGGTACTTATCAATTTGCCTGAAGATTGTGCTTTGTTTTTTCGACGTGGATTGGCTATCACGGATTTAAGAGCGTTACCAATAACGAAATGTTATTCTATGACCCCTTCCTATGAATGTTGCCTTTAAAGCAAATTGAGGAGCTTTCTTTACTGACACCTGGTGAAATCAAACTTGCATCCTGGTCTGGGTAATCTTTGATTGATATTTCCATCCTCGTGGAACACCAATCAGTGGTTGGTGGACTCATTTTCGAGGGTACACCTGGACAAGGTTTTGTTTCCTTGTGGCGATAATGGAGTAGCAGTAATCGTGGATATAAGGGACCACTGCCTGGCATTCCTACACAACGCCGACAGGATATAGACGTATCTAAGAGAAAATATCAACAACTAACAGAAACATCGCTTTTATGGTGATTTCTCTAACGGAGACACGGGGATATGTGTTCAGCAAGTGTGTGTTGGATTTATTTCCTATCAGAACCAGATTGACAACAAAGGAAAACTAAACATCTTGTGAAAAAAGTTCTGCGCTGTTTTTCTTCGCATATCATTATAAGAAACGTATGGCTCTCAAGTTACCGTTAAGATCCTCTAGCAGCAAAGCAGAAGTCACGTTTTCAAAAAGCTCCATTGCTTTATTGATATCCCTTTGCAGTTGGAGATAATTTGTCAAAGATGCGGCTGGAGATATGTGTGATGTTTTTAAACATTTTTCTTATATTCGTGTTGTTGACAGTGGTGGTAGTGAGATTCTATATTGCCAAACCCAGTGACGAGGAATGGTGGGTCGAGCCCGCCAGTCAGGAACTTGGCCACACAGGGCAATAACCCTGCGTGTTGTTGACAGTGGTGGTGGTGAGGTTCCATATTGCCAAACCCAGTGTATGAGCCCGCAAGGCTTGAACACTCGGAAGTATATGTAATATGCAGGGTTCCAACCGATTTTAACTGGCCTAGCGACTCGAGTGAAAAACGGCAAAATCGGCTGCTCCAAATTCAAAATCTTAAATTTTCATGATTTCCAAGCCCTCCTTACCTCATTTCCAACTCTAAAACTGTTGATTTAGGCACCGACCAGCATATTACATATACTCTACACCCCCCCCCCCCCCCCAAAAAAACCCACTAAAGTTCCTTAACACAAATTTTCTAAAAAACCTAACTAATAAAGGGTTAAAATCAACTACGCGAAAACGTTAACCCCAAACGATATCCAACGGGTATTTTATGTGTGTGTAACATGGAAATGTTAGAATTGTTGGATATCGTTTGGAGTGACTCGGGGGATTAACGTTTTTGCGTGAGTAGTTGATTTTAACCCTTTATTAGTTAGGTGTTTTTAGAAAACTAGTGTTAAGGTTTTTTGTGGGGGTGTAGAGTATATGTGATATGCTGGTCGGTGCCTAAATCAACTGTTTTAGAGTTGGAAACGGGGTGCGGAGGGCGCGGAAATCATGAAAATTTATAATTTTGAATTTGGAGCAGCCGATTTTGCCGTTTTTCACTCGCTAGGCATGTTAAAATCGGTTGGAACCCTGCATATTACATATACTCTCGGACACAAACATACTTGAGATAAACCGCAGAGAAAGTGATTTCAACATTGTGTACATTACATGTCTTTATTTCCATTTTATAACACAATGTCTTCCTGGCTTTATACTGCATTTCTATTTCTAGTTACAAGGACACGAGTGAAATAGCAATGGACAGAATTAATATGACGATTATAGCTCATAAAGCTGCATGAACAAGTCAAATTACATTTAATGTTTCTCCAAACAACATGCTCATATTGTCACCGGAACTATGTCACGTGCTCAACACATCACAATTGTATTTAACTTTACAAGTGTATATTTGCATGTTATGAACTTTACATACTGTGTAGACGCACGCTATAGTCGGTTTTGGTGGTCTGTTTCGTATAGGCCTTTTGCATGTCATAGGCAAAGGGCTTTTTGTACAGGCGCCCTCAACCTACGTATACACATGATGTAATACTCCTTGTCTTCTTCTGACTCGCCGACTGTATGCATCTCACAATGAGTGTACAACTTCCACCAACAGAGCTATCAACATTTACATATGGATCTGCGTTTCGACATGATCTAAGAAGCCCAATACATTTTTGTGTTTCTGTTCCTTTTTCGAACCACGGTCTTTCAAATAAATTCATTTGAAAGAGTCTGCTCCAACTGAACCAGATGATACATCTGCTCATTGGCTAAGCTTGATCACCGTCTAGATGTCCAGCGTTAGTACAGGATATTCTGGTTCCCCTTCAGTGGTGGATATCCTTGGATATCTTCATGGATATGCCATCCTGGTGATCATCATCGTTGGGGCGATGGGCAACACGTTGACAATGGTAGTTTTCTTCCGGGCCAATCACGGCAGTGACCCAACTGTCCAATATTTCACATGCATCACCATTGCCGACACAGCCGTTCTACTATTCCTTGCCATGCCAGACTGGCTGCGTTACGGTATGCCGTATGTTATTGGAAATACCTCGTTCAATCTTTATGGTACATTAAGTGTAACGTGCAAGTTGTTCAAGTTTTGCTTTTACACCAGCGGCACATTTTCTTCGCTTTGTTTAGCCAGCTTCACGATAGAGAGAGCCATATTTGTTTGGTTTCCTTTCAAACGCGCTTTGCTTTCCAGCAAGAACCGGAAGTGCATCATCGCCGCCAGTTTTATAGTCAGCATTGTTACTAATATACATGTCGCCATTTTCTTTGACAATTACTTTGGCGCGGCAGGTTCGGATTTTCTGTATTGCTATTATAAAAATGTAACCGTCGACTTCATTATTGACAGTCTTCGCTACGTCATCATCCCGTGTCTTCTCATTCTGATTTTCAATCTGATAATCATTATCGGGTTGCTTCAATCCCAGGAGAAGAGTAAGGCTGTATCTGCCGTACACAAAGATGACAAGTCTGGCAGTGTCCTAGTGAATCTGTTCCTTGTTTCATTGTTTTACATCGTCTTCAACATTCCTCGAACTGTTATCTGGACGTACTATGAAATCTTGGAACACAGACATAGCAATGTTGACCCCTCATACATGGAAATGCTCTATCTGGTGGCAAAGTTCTGCGAGCTTTTTTGGTTAATGAATTACTGTACGAATTTTGTCATTTACGGTGTATCACTGCCATTCTACAGGAAAGAGTTATCTCGTATGTGTGTCAGTCAAAGTAACAAGAAAAAGTGACTTCATACATCTTGTCGAAGTTTAATCATCATACCATAGGTGAATGAAGCTGCTTGCAGAGGCTTTAGCAGATACGTCAATATGTTTATTTCCACTAATAAAGTTCATCATTCCCTCATCTAACATCAACATTCGTCTTCAGAGACGACACGTCCAGACAGACGACAGTAGGCCTACGAGCCAAACACCCGACGATAAACAAGAGATAGGAGCAGCTTGATCCCGGCGAACTACTAACCGTGATTTTATCCCGACTTATCTCTAATGGTGGCTTAAGATGTAATCTCAAGGTTTTGCTGCTGGCCTGTCGATCGTCTCACATTCCTGCAACGACAAGGGAAGAATTGTAAGATACATTTAGGTCAACGAAATGCGCGGTCATGTTCGGAGAGATGCCAGATTATCTTTGAATATAACCTGACTAGAATCAACAATTTTCTAGAAGCATTTAACATGTGTCATATTCTGAACTTCCACAGGTATATATGTCATTTCCAGAGCTGCATGCCCGCTTTAATGATAAGAACTCGAGAAAAGAACTCGAAATTTGTCGGTTGACAGTATCACGTTACCATTTCATTGGGCTTTTCCCGCGCGCGGCACGGCAGGTCATTGCAGCGGATGGCGATGGCGGCAAAGGCGACCATTCCGAGGAGGATGGAGACACCTCCTGTCACGAAGGTCCACCGGTATGACCCTGTGCTGTCGTATATAAAGCCTGCAAAGAAACAGAAAGGAGAGGCTGTCAGTGAAAGGCTTGGGAAATAACTATAGATTCGACTATACATGGTATGTTTGCTCTTACATCAAAGGTTTATCAGGCACATGTGGTAATCTTCGATATGATAACGCCGGGTAGCATTAGTGGTTAACGCTCAGATCGCGTTGGTGAACCTACCTGCAGCTGGTGGACCTGCTAATGTCCCGACCCCCGCCATCATGGCAATATAACCAAATCCAATCCCAAAATGGTAGAGTCCGAGAAACTGTTCGGCAAGATCCGGCATGTAGACCCCATGAGGGGCCACAAAGAAACCGAAAATGATGGCGAAGATGATGAAGCCCGCGTAGGATCCCTGGATGAGGGCACACATGGGCGTGACTAGTCCAGCGATGACGAACGAGACGAAGTGCGCCCAATTGACTGGAACCTTGGGATGTTGCCCGATGGCGGAGTAGAACAACCTGCCGCCGAGGTTCGCTATCCCTATGGTTGAGAACAGCATGCTAGCTTCTTGCCCCTTAAACCCTTGAGTCTGGGCGAATGCGATCATGTGATAGAATACTGCCGAGATCCCAAACGTCACCAACAGATACACGAGTAATAGCACCAAGAACTTCTTCTTTTGTAATATTTCTATATGAGCACGGATGTCTTTTTGATTCGCCTGCGTCACGTAGCCCTTCTGTTTTCGTTCTCTCCTCATGAGTTTGGCCATCACCTTGGCTTTGACCGGCTTCATCAGCATGGCAAGGTAGATCGCCTGTAGAGGGAATCCAGCCATGATGACAAGAGATGACCTCCAACCAACTATCTCGATCAGCCATTGAGCTATTGGCGGATAGAAAAAGATTCCCGCGCTTATACCCGACATGGCAAAGCCTGTAGCGAGTATCCGGTGCTTGTCGAAGTAGTAGCCGACTATGATGACGGATGGGGTAAAGGCGAGGCCTATACCGAGACCTGGAAGGGTAAGAAAGAGAGCGAGAGTCATTGCAAAGGCAGATGGCAGTGAGACGCAGGCCAGTAGGTCAATAACGGATGCCATAAAAAACATATCACATTCGCAGGCATTACCTCGCGGCCGTAAAATCCAGAAACAGCAAAGTTTGAAGACATACTATTTACTGTCAGAACTATAGTATTTCTTCAGTTTTGGGTCTTGTAAGCGTATCTTGTGTGCCACTGCGATTGGGCCCCAGTTGCATGGGTTACTGGCCAATTGGATCCATCCTCAGCTTTTGGTAAATATGTGCTTCCTACCTGGTATGACTCCCATGGTGACAATAAGGACGGGGACGCTGCGAGCGGCAAACCCAGATATGAGCATTCCCATGGAGGCGACGAGGGCTCCCGTGATGAGGACCATGCGGGAACCAAACCACTCACACAGGGTACTGCTCAAAGGCCCTGGAAGAAACGGGCAATCATCGCGTTAAGGAAGGATGTGGTGTTGTTGTGATGTTCACCGGGCAAAGCATAATGACATGACCAAATCTCAGAGAGAATCGCACAGGAATCCAACCCGTCTTACAGTATCATGTGGGCAAGTCTCGACAAGAACGATATACTCAAACATGTCAAATGAAACTAATGTATGCAGAAGCCTCAGATGGCATTCGATTGATTCTTAGTGGAACGCCATACCTTTGCGCTCCTTTTCAATATTGGCAACCAATACCAAAGAGCTCAAAGACAGCCACTTACCAATGAATAAAAACAATGATGAGTTCATAGCTCCAATCCAGGAGACCATGCCCAGGCCCGTTTCGTACTCTTCGTGGAAGATGATGTAGTAACTGCTTGGGAGGTATGTGCTGGCGATGAGGATGGCCTGTACGAGGAAGGCTGACACCATCACGACCCAAGACCGGGCCGTCTCGATGCTGGCGTCCTCGTCTGCATCATCGTCATCTGAAATGCACAAATAATCGTTTGCGCTTCGTGAGATAAAAGAGACTATTCCGTTTCAAAAAGTTGAAAGTAAGCACAAACGATGGTCCGGGGTGGGGTGTCTTTATAGTTGTGCCTAATATTCTGTGTAAAATGTAGACTTTATCTGTACCAGGAAGAATCCATTGTCAAAACGCCTAAAAGACGAGACTGTGTTTTTAAGGTTACCAGTTACATTTCGACACTAGATCCCTTCACATCTTTCCAGGCTTTTGATAGTGAACAAAAGTTATCTTTCCTCATGTCATACAACCACGATGATACTGAAATCTGTAAATATGTTATCAATTTTTTTACAACATGTCTCAATAAAAGAAAAAAACCTGATACCAATACTAGGACAAATCGATTCTCACCTGACTATCATTCTCATTATTATTGTCATATAATCATATCATCATTCCAGAAGCCTACACTCTGTTTATTATCGTCCTAACCCATTTCCAATTTCACTAGTTTTTTTATATGTATTGTCCTGTGCTGTGTATGTGTATTTTTTATATTGCATTGTCTTATTGTAAGATCGAGCAATAAAATAACAAATTTGAGTGAACTTTTGGAAGGATGGGTTGATATGCTTATCATGCATGTTGTTCCCACTACAAAGCCCAATGCAGGCTGAAGCGAGTTTTACCGTAAGCTCAATCAGCCGGGAGGGTGATCGCCTCGCAAATGGAAGGTCTGGGGTTCGAACCCCGAAGAGACATTGTTGTTTCCACTGTCATACACTGAGACATACTCACTGATGCCAAAGACTGAAGCAGCACGGCTTTCTTCTTCCTCCATCACGGTTTCTTGTCTTCGGTCCTCCTAAAGCGACACATGATATACTTTACATAAACCAGTTACACGATAGCATGTACATGAAGAATCGTGATCATTACTGTCAGTAGGTTCATCCGTGTTGTAACAACCAATTACACGACATGTATACGTCATAATCGCTACGTGATAAGCCTCGTTGAGGGATTCCGGATCCGGTGATTGCCACCAAAACACATCACCATCATTTAAACTGTGCCAAATTATCGCATTGATTTGGCCACTTGTTTTAACAGACAGATGATTGGTTGAGTTCAAGTCAGGGTAGTCTCAGCGCGACTATTCTTGGATGTGACTAAGCATTGCGGGAACGGGTATTTGAATTGTCCGGCTGATCTCGAGGAAGGACATGTTAATTGTGATATTGCCACACCATTGATTATCATCTCAGGTTCTGCAGAGCCAAATAATACATCCATATTGGGAGATATAAAGACATGCCTCAAACCAACAGACGAATAGACTGTCGGGGACGCTGTCACCGACAAAGACGCACTCAGTTTTCAACATAATCGGTAGGTGTACCTTTGTCCTTGTCAGGGACATTCTCTGGTCAATAAACTCAACTGGCACCTAACCGCAGTGACAAGAAAAAGCGCTTCCAGGTCCTGAAGGTGTATTACGTCCGAGAATGATTCCATCAGAGAGCGAATTTTAAACTCCCGGGCAGAAACGAACGACAGAAAAGCTGCATGACCGGGTGTGACGTACATGCATTTGATAGAAAAACCCGCTTGGGCTCAGCGTAAACGCAGTAGGAGAAGAAGTACACGAAGTTCACCGTTTGATGGGATTAAATTGTCCGGAATAGACTAAGGACATAGTCAAATGACTTACCATCTAGTACCGCGATAGGCCTGTGTCCGATGTGATGGTCCTGGTCGTGCTGAGGTTGTGTTAGTGTCTTTTCCGCTGAGATGATCAATATTCATTGTGGTATGGATTATATTAAACTTTAAGGTACCAGTCCCCTTATAGTCCGCAGGATTAGGCCTAAGGCACGCTAAAATGTGTCAAGTTATGTGTGTTCGGGCAGATGGGAACTCCTACCTTTAAGCTTTTCAAACGGTGATTGAGACAATGAGACCAACTTACAAGTCGGTCTCATGGTCACAATCACCATATGCCGTTTGCTATGGTCGGGTTATTCTTTTATGAACACATTGAAGATGTTCCAAAAAGTCACTCGTGCATGGAACACTCGGGTTGCCGAGACAAAGCCATTGATATTTAGCCCATGCCCATTATCAAAGCATCCTTTTGACGCTTGAGCATGTCATCAAGACGTGTCCTAACGGAATGAAAAAACGGAGTGATGAAATGCCCTGAAGATGGCGTTCTCTTGATAGTTTATACAGGACCATAATCAGGTGCATGAATCTACAGTCACAGCCGGTTTTCACACTGAGGTCGACGAAGAGCCAATCAGTTTTGAGAACTTGTCACAGCCAGGGAAAGACCACTTTCCACCTTGAGTCCGGCCGACAGCGACCTTTTTGAGGACTTGTCACAGCCAGGGGAGACACCACTTTTTACAGTGTGTCTGGCCGAAAGCAGACCATTATTTGAGGATTTGTCACAGCGAGGGAGAATATTCTCCACATCGTGTCTCGCTGAGAGCAGGCAAGTTCTGAGGACTTGTCATAGCCAGGCAGACGCTGTTTTCGACGTTTCTGGCTAAGAGGAGACAAGCTTTTGGAGGTCACAGCCAGTGAGACATCGCTTTTCAAAGTGTGTCAGGCCGAAAGCAGACCAGTTTTGTGGACTTTTCATAGCTAGGGAGACACCGCTTTTCACTTTCTGTCGGACCAAGAGTACACTCCGGACTGGCCTCGTCCCTCACCCTATATAAGGAGACCAAATTAGAATGACGCGATGGGCTGCCCAGGGAGTCTAACCAAGAGTAGACCAGGTTTGAGGACTTGTCACAGCCAGGGGTAGGCTGTTCTCCACAGCGTGTCAGGTCAACAGCAGGTCAGTATTTAGGACTTGTCATAGCCAGGGGTAGGCTGTTCTCCACAGCGTGTCAGGTCAACAGCAGGCCAGTATTTAGGACTTGTCATAGCCAGGGGTAGGCTGTTCCCCACAGCGTGTCAGGTCAACAGCAGGCCAGTATTTAGGACTTGTCACAGCCAGGGGTAGGCTGTTCCCCACAGCGTGTCAGGTCAACAGCAGGCCAGTATTTAGGACTTGTCATAGCCAGGGGTAGGCTGTTCCCCACAGCGTGTCAGGTCAACAGCAGGCCGGTATTTAGGACTTGTCACAGCCAGGGGTAGGCTGTTCCCCACAGCGTGTCAGGTCAACAGCAGGCCAGTATTTAGGACTTGTCATAGCCAGGGGAAGACTCTTCTCCACAGCGTGTCAGGTCAACAGCAGGCCAGTATTTAGGACTTGTCACAGCCAGGGGAAGACTCTTCTCCACAGCGTGTCAGGTCAACAGCAGGCCAGTATTTAGGACTTGTCATAGCCAGGGGAAGACTCTTCTCCACAGCGTGTCAGGTCAACAGCAGGCCAGTATTTAGGACTTGTCACAGCCAGGGGTAGGCTGTTCTCCACAGCGTGTCAGGTCAACAGCAGGCCAGTATTTAGGACTTGTCACAGCCAGGGGTAGGCTGTTCCCCACAGCGTGTCAGGTCAACAGCAGGCCAGTATTTAGGACTTGTCACAGCCAGGGGTAGGCTGTTCCCCACAGCGTGTCAGGTCAACAGCAGGCCAGTATTTAGGACTTGTCACAGCCAGGGGTAGGCTGTTCCCCACAGCGTGTCAGGTCAACAGCAGGCCAGTATTTAGGACTTGTCACAGCCAGGGGTAGGCTGTTCTCCACAGCGTGTCAGGTCAACAGCAGGTCAGTATTTAGGACTTGTCACAGCCAGGGGTAGGCTGTTCCCCACAGCGTGTCAGGTCAACAGCAGGCCAGTATTTAGGACTTGTCACAGCCAGGGGTAGGCTGTTCCCCACAGCGTGTCAGGTCAACAGCAGGCCGGTATTTAGGACTTGTCACAGCCAGGGGTAGGCTGTTCCCCACAGCGTGTCAGGTCAACAGCAGGCCAGTATTTAGGACTTGTCACAGCCAGGGGAAGGCTGTTCCCCACATTGTGTCAGGTCAACAGCAGGCCAGTATTTAGGACTTGTCACAGCCAGGGGAAGACTCTTCTCCACATTGTGTCAGGTCAACAGCAGGCCAGTATTAAGGACTTGTCACAGCCAGGGAGACACCACTTTTCACATTGTGTCTGGCGAAAGCAGACAAGTTTTGAGGACATATCACAGCCAGGGCAAATTTCAAGGACTTGTCACAGCCAGCTGGAAGAGACCGTTTTTGACAATGTGTCCATCAAAGATGATACCAGTACAGCCAGACAAGGACTCTTTTTCATGACTTTGTGACAAACATGTCGAGACCGTTTTTCAAGTCTTTTAAGCACTCCAGAAAGGATACGGAACAAAGTGGCTCAAGTCATAGCAGTAGTAGCAGTAGTAGTATATTTTATTGCACAATCGAACAAGGAATCATATCATCATATCATTACACATACTGTTGTGCTCTCACATGGTTTGAATTGTGGCATTTTTCAAATCTATATTCCAACCCGATAGTTTATGAATCCACTCATCACCTGGGTCACACAAACCCATTCCTCTGGCCCTATCCCCAAAAATAAGTTGGTTCATTAATCAAAATAAATTACACAAAGTCAAATAATTGATTCAATTTTCACAGCACCTTCACCTCTTGTAACGTTTATAGCACATTTAAGCCACGAGAAGCACTTTCAAATATGAATTGAGCATACATGTATTCCAAGTGTCTTGAGGCAATTACAGATAGCTCCTCTATAGAGGGGACTTATCTTGAGGCTCTCGTTCGTAACAGATTTCCAGGTGACAACCACAAGGAAAGTTTTACTCTTAACCAAGCGTCTTGGGAGATAACTCCATTCCACAGACCACAATAGCAATGTCATTTCAATCCTTCTTAAACCATTTTGATAATAGTCCAAGCGCAGCATCAAAAGTCCGGAGCGCAGGATGGGTACCTCGGTGTTGTAATAGTAATGATCCCGCCTCCGTATCGAATCCACTCTCCGCCAACTCGTGGGCAATATCTTCAATATCAGCATAGGCCTGTGACTCCTCATCTGGTGGTTGATGTGACAGCAAGTACTCTATTAATGGTGGATAATAGTGGGTTGTAACAATCTTAGATGCTAGATGGCACTGAAGAAGCAGTTTTAACATCTCGCTATCGTTATATGCCTGGAAGAATACGAAATACCACTGTATCACATGTTACTGGACAAAACATTGGCACACGCACCGGCGCTTTCTGTCAATAAGTGTCAAGTTGTAAACAAATACGGAGCAATAATTGACAGGTAATCATGAGAATCTATTTGAGTGCCTGACTGAAGAAGATTTCTCGAGAAAGGTGGAGGCATTCTGCTTAAATGTCTTACCTTTGTATGTGACTGTAGCTCGTTGATGGCAGTCTCATACAGGTCATCATCTCTGGCAATCAAGATAGACTTCACCGCTGGCACAGGCTGCCCCTGGCTCAGCATCACTTCAAACAAGAACTTGATATGCTGGAGAAAGAACATCATTCATGAGAAGCGTGAAAGGTACCAAGGAAACAGATGTATTTGATAGACACATCGCACAGCCCAACTCATTTGGTGTGGACATCAACAAAGCCACTTCTGGTAAGAACTTTAACTGACCTAGTATATCTCTATGACAGAAGGAGATCCCCAGGTTGATCCTCAGGTCTCCTTACGTGTACCCTCGGTTAACTTCTAGTCTTGGGAACAGAGCCTACCTGACTAGACATTGGTGACACTTTGAACTGTTTGAGTGAATCAACAACATGGGAAGAACCTCTCTCTGGATCCTTGGTGACCATCAGATGGAAGAGCTTGCACCATGGATGTAACTGAGGGGGGCTGAAATGAGCAGAGTACAGACACCATGGAGACAAGCAAGTGTTTACGACATAATACCCTAAGGAGGTCATGCACTATAGGCTCTTTGCAGTTGACATCTTCACAGAACATTCCATCAATTGACAACGGTACTTTCAATCTAGCATTAGCCACGATTGTCTTGAATTTGAACCTACCTGGCTTGAGCAGCTTGGAGGGGTGGCCAAACTTGAAGCAGATTCCTCAGGGCCAGCAACTGGTTCATGTCACAACTGGACTCAAGAAGACTCAGGAACAATCCCTCTCTCTTCCCATCTGACACAATGTCATCTGCAGTCACTTGCCGATCCTTCCAAGTCGTCTCAACGATGGCTTCTGTCCGGTATAGGATGAGAAGGACCAGGTCCTCATCCGAGAGTTCAAATGCCTGTTCCAGGATCTGTAGGATGTCCAGCCTCGGCTGAATGGCAATCGTACTGTCTGAGACAAATGGCCGCACCAATAACAACACATCATCTTGGCTAACCAGTTCACCTCTGGAATATAACGTTGATATTGAAATCTTTCGTCATGGAAAAGAAAACTAAAAACCTTACAGCCGATGCTTATAGCCATAACGCAAGGGTATATGCTGAAGAGCATACTTCTAACCAATAGAACACTCACTCATTTTCCTGATGGTCACGGACAGCATCCACCAAGTTCTTCAACCCCTCCAGGGGAGTCTTCTCTCGTAGAATGCTGCTGACGTTCTGCCCACCGTGATCCCGGAGCTGGTCGACGATGTGCTGCACAGCCTCTTTGACTGCCGTGGCAGGCGTCCATCGTTCCAGCGGAGCAAACTCTAGCAGGTCCTCGATCATCTCAGTGGTCTGGCCATCGAGGATCATACGAATCAACAGAGACTCAAGCTGAAAAATGCAAAAAAAGATTTGGATTCGTGTCTTCACAACTTCGACCACTGTCAACACATATCAACCACAGGAAGAGTACATGTATGCATTGTGTGCACACACTACTTTCCAAAAAGCATGAAAATCCCGCTTACCTTTTCTGGAAGTGACCTTGACTGGTCAAACTCGCCAGCATAGCTCCTGACCTTTTCATCATCAGATGCCACCATGGCCAGGTACGTCTCCTGCTTCAGTCTCTCAAGATGGACACTAGACTGCTGGAAGTGCTGACTGGCCATCTCCCAAGTGACAGTAAGGCTGAAAGAAGACGAATCAGCCGATTCCAGTCCGAGTCAGATACGAAAGAATATGGCATATTTTATACTGAAGAGCACTTGCAGAATATTCATAATACAATGTAAGTAAATTAGAATGAGCCACTCACTTTGAGTCATCCTGCTTCTTTTTCTTGCTACCCTGTTGGCGAGAATATTTCAACACTCTCTTCACGATCTCCGCCCGACACTCAACAGACAGCTTGGATGATGCCTCGGCGAATGTGATGCCATCAATGAAGCGAATGGCATCCACCGGGATGAGCTTTTGTAAGAATTCTGCACTCAATTCATAGCGATGCATCCATTCACCCTGAAATAGTTGATGTTCATTGAAGTAACAATGACATATAGTACAATGAATGCATGGATTTGCATAAAGGCCAGCCTGTTTACATTTAAAATGTTGAGCTTCAGATACGTCTGCCTTTTTTTTACCCCAGACTATTGATTTATGTAAATCCCACTGTTTGGGAGTGTAATCGCTCGAGACTTTTCCATTGGTGCAGGGTGTCATTAACGCACCCAGAGTCAATCTGTAACATCCAACAGATACAAATGACAGAGAGAACTTTGAACAAAGGTAATCTGCACGTCCATGCAATGATTTCAAAGAGATGTTTACCAATGATTCTGGTTGTTTCTTACTGGCCTGGTCACCCTGCCAGAAGACATGCTGAGCCCAGAGAGCAAAGATACCACTCATATTGAGGAAACCATCACCCTGCAAGATACAATGACAAGAAAAGGTTCAAGACAGTTGACAAAGGAATCTCTTCTTCATAGAACTCATATTCCATTAAGGTTTTTACAGTCAAAAGTTTTTCAGACCTTTTGACCTCAAGCTACAAGGACAAAATGTGACAGATTTGATCAGACTAGTAACCGACCCTTACTCACCTTATCTGGTATCTTTGGGGCAAGCTTGGCAATGCCCTGCACGTTACTCGCAGTCAGATGAGGCTGAATCAGATCCAGGGAATCATGCTCAACATCTGTTAACTTCTTGTAGTCGATATCTATAAACAGACAGGCCACAATGAGTGAATGTGGACAACCCAACTATCACAATACTGCCAGCAATATCCACACCAGATTCTGGACCTCCAGACTTGACAGACCATTCATTTTACTAGCTCCATTCTGAAGTCTACTCAAGATGGTGATATGATGAGATAATAGTAGTCAAACCAATCAAGTTTCACAGTGAATAGTTTTGGTTTTGAAAACCTGCAGCTAACAATTTTCATTCGATAATGGGATCATCACATTTACTCACTCGGTATAATGGCCTTGATCTTCTTGAGCAACTTGATGTGAGTGTCAGCCGAGAGTTTCTCCTTGCCCTCGCATCCATCCAGTAGTGTGTAGTAATAGATCAAGCGGTCGTAGTCAGTGCCTTCGATCGTCGGGTAGATGTAAGTCTTCATGCGCACACGGAACTGGTCAGCATTCTGCTTGAGTAAGGCAAGCACGTTCATGCCGTTAACACGATTCTCAAGTTCGTCTGTCGCAAGGCTGTAAAGAAACCACCACTGTATTCATAAAGGATTGGCATTGAGTTCACACAAAATTGCACACCAGGGGTAAGATTGGCTTAGAAAGTAGAAAAATCAAGCCAACATCATAACCAGGGCTGCACCACCATGAGAAAGATTGTTTCTAGTCACAGCCAGAACAAGCTGCCATCTGAGCACATGGCCAAACAACTTACCCACTATCTGAGAAGAGAAACTCAAGATGAGTAACGTAGAGCTCCCACAGTGGTAGGTCATACTTCTCAGCCAGGGTCTTGGCTATCTTAAGTACATGGGCATCAAGCGTCCTGAAATAGAGGGGAAATATTTCATCAATGTTGTCGTTGGCACAATGTAATTTGTGTACTGAATCTCTAATGAGAGCAATGTCTACATGCAAGTTGAACTATTGATCAGTTTGGGACATTCACCTTCATTTTGGGAGAAGTTCAAATCTTTCACCAATCTCTCAACTGACCTCTTTGAATCATTCAAAGGAACAGCTGTACTTTGCTCTGCGATGAACCAAGTTATACTGTGTTGACATGGATGATGATACTGAAGAAAGCCTTACATGGCCAAGCCGAGGATGGTTTCCCTCTTGTACTCATGATCCTTAGTAAATCGGCCAACATTCACCCCCCTGCCAAGTCCCTGGAGTATCTGAGCCTGAGTGAAGTCGCTCAACAGATCATGATACTTCAACAGATTAGGTATCAGCTCCTTGACGTCCGGTGACCATTCATCCTTCTTGTTCCTGGTGACCAGTTTGATGACGCCCTGGATGACCTTGGCTGGAGGTTGGGTGTAGAGGGAGTTCCAGCGAGGTTCGTTGTACGGCTGCAAGATGTTGTACACTTGTAGGGCATAGTAGTAGGCAGCTAGTTCAAGAGTAGGACCAGTCCTTGGTAGGCTGTCCAAACAACCTTCAGCATCGGTCATCTTATTCAGAGTCAACAAATACGCCAGACCTAAAGTAGTGTCTCGGCTGATGGAATCTTGAGCCAACTGTATGAGCACTTCAGTGGCATGTTGCTGAGTGCCTCCTTCAGTCAGGGTCTCCTCCAGCTTGGCTGTACGGAACAACAGCTCATGCAGGTTATCCTCACGTACCATGCTGGTAGATTTGTCATATCTTGCTTGACTCTGTAATAAACAGAGCAACTGGTGAACATATAGATGCAATGAAAACGAGTATCAATACATGTCTTCTACCAACTACCATTCAATTCCACAAAGTGATAGGCCTGGTAATACATTCTGAAGTTGTCAATTCTCATGAACCTTTCATCATTTTGACTTTCAAAATGTTAATTAGTAAAGTCACATTGCCATGTACCCCTACCTTGTCAAGATAAGCTCCCTCCATGATGCCTGCATAAAATGGATGACATCCCTGTATCTCCATCGCCTGGTTCCCATCATCTCTTTCATCAATCAACATCTCACTCTGTTGTCTCATCGGGTGGAGCGTCTTTAACGTATTCTTCCACCAAGACTTATCGCTGACTGTCGACAGCACATGGCGTGTCGTCTGCTTGGTCGATGTTAGGATCTCTTTTGTCTGTTCGAGGGCGCCACGTGCAGAGAATGGACTGAGGCGTGAGTTTTGTTCTGGTTCCATTATTGTGTTGACCTTCTCGAAGATGATCTGGAGAGAGGAGTGAAGGGAATGGTATATTTTAAACTTGCGAAAGCTAGAATTGTGTACAATACATGGGAAGGCTTGAATGGTGTTCAATACATTCAAGGAGGCCTGATATCTCAAACCAAATCAATACTGCACTGTTGTTGTCTCATCAAGCCACTTCCAGCTGGAGTAGCAGCCCCCCCCCATCTACTTTCAGATATTTCTAAGAGAACTGAAACTGATGCAGCACTCACCTGAGTCTCAAGTAGACATTTTGCCCTCAAGATTGGTTCAATCATATCAGGTGTGCAGTGGGTCACAGCAAAGGACAACAACTTCACTCTGAAACAGAGAACATTGTGCTGATTCCTGAAGTTGTAATGCCCGTCTTATCCAACATTTGTTTGTATATGATCGTCAGTAAAACAAGTCAAGGTTTCACACTTCAGCAAATCTTGACCAAGGCCTTTGAACATAAACATCAATTTGCATATTGCATTTGAAGACTCATTGAAAACAAGTTCTTGCAGTTTTAAAAGGAAACATTAGAACATAGTTATCAGTTTCACTTTGTAGCAATGTACAGCTGGAACACTTCAAAAACGATGTGGTGCAACATTTGAAAAGGGATATCGTATAGGGAAAGAAAATAATGGATACAGTACATGTACATGCAGAAATACGGTCACACTTGGAGGGAAACTGAACATGATGAAGGCATTAGGATTAAGCAGAAGATGGTGGTCTTGAGGGCCCCTAAACGAGACAGCTATGATACACAAGTCTACCTTGCTTCCAGAGCTAGTCGTCTGCTATCCAGAGAAGGCCAAAGATTGAAGGAGACACAGCAAAACTAAAAAAATGACTCATGCAAAATAAAAATGAAGAACAAAAATTTTCAAGGCCAAAATTATTTTGGGACTGATGATGTTTCTTCATTTTGAGCAGAAAAAAAAACAAGTGAAAAAACTTTTTGGACTTAAACTTTTTCATCCTTCGGGGGCCTTGTAATGGTAATTAGAGAGGAAACCATTCGGACCCTAGTAGATCAGAAACATTGCCAAATGCAGGATCGGGAAACTTCACCGCATACAAAAACCGTTTGTTACAGTGATCAAACATGACATGCATGCAGACAACACGTTACAACCAAACATGCTAAAACACTTACTTTGCTTGAATATCATGAAATTCATTCGTCTCAGCCAGTTTTTCACATTCTGTCCATACTGGCCCATATCCTGATGCCATCAACTTGATACAAGTACTGTGGGCAATCCTGAAATCCTTGGCCTGCAGCAGAAACAACCCAATTAGTGACACTACATCAGAATATTAAACAAGTTGTATGCTACGACTAAACTTGTAACACCAAACATGTAGACTCAATTGACTGTCCTTATGTGACTCACAAAACTGGGGTGGCTCAGTGTCTCTGCAAAATGCTTCTGAATCGCACTATCCTACAATAGCCAAGTGAGGATGAATGCCTAGCTCAGTGTCTCTGCAAAATGCTTCTGAATCGCACTCTCATACACCAGCCAAGTGAGGATGAATGCCTATGTGATTGATAAGGGTACAAGGGAGATCATCTTACCTTTAATGCAGCCTGAGCCACCAGTTTCAATACCTTCCCCTCCTCATCCATCAGATCCTCACCACCCACCCGCAGCAGGTGACCAAGGGTTAGTAGCTTCTCCGCATGAATGTAGTTCGTGGATTTTGAGTTGAGCGCCTGGCGCACCAAGTCAAGCCTGTCCTTGTTGAGACGCACTGTAATAAGAAACAGATCGTGTTTAGGAATAGAGCAGATTTAGGGTCCGACAGACATGGGTTTGCATTTGCATTCAATGAAAAGAGACTAAGGAAGCCAATTGCTTTTAAGTTGAAAGCTATCAGTTGTTCATGAAGATGGAATACAACTTGCTCACATGAACCACTGTGATAGCAGCACACACCTGCTCTACTCTGGAAGGCTGAAGCTGTCGTATTTACCTTGAAGTGGAAGTATGTTCATTCCAAACTCGTTCAATAGGCCGAGAGAATCGATGAGGTCAAGTTCTTGCTGGATTTCAACGTTTTTATCTTTGATCAGCAGAAGGCACGATCTAAGAAAAACCAAACCAAAGTAGAACATACCTATTAGTTTGTTTCAAGAATTTATGATTGAAATATGTTGTCCTTTCCGACATCGCCTGGTTAAAACTCAGAGACTTCAAAACCTTACTTACAGAGGCACTGACCCCTGGCAATGCCCTATACAGCTCAACTACTAATAATAACAATATGCACCTCAGCGAATATAAACTTTGTGACCTACTTGGCTAAATGCATGCATGGATCAATGAGGTTTGCAGATGAGTTGAAGTATTCCCTCGCTGCATTCAGTGCCAGTTCAAAGGCTCTCCTGTACTCGACTTTCGGTTGGAGTAGGACACTCGGTAGGCCTGACCCAGTGCTGCTGTGAGCCTCATTGCTGCCACACTCCATCATTTCACTGGCAAGTTTGATACTGTTAAGGTTGCTGGAGCACAGGAGACTCTCGGTGAAAATCTGAAGTGGAAAAGAAAAGATGTAATGATGCTGTCTTGGAAACAGCCAAGCTGGTACTGATCCGTGACTGTACTTGTAATGTGTCTGTTTGGCTGTGACATTTGGTAACTTTTCCAATCATTTTCTACATATACCTTGCACTGTATGGAAATATTTACCTCATAGACTAGCTTTGGTTGCATTGACTTCATCAACCCTGTACACAGGTCCAGCATATCATGGAGCAGAGTCTTCCATTGCAGTTCGTTTGGATGCGGCACCCGTCTTCCCGCGAACCGTGACAACTTGGTAAACAGGTTCTTGGTCTCTTCAAAGTCTCTCTGGAAACATAAAACATGTGAAGACCAGGATCCACAGCAGGAAAGAAGCATGGGTTGAAAGGACCTGGGCAGGTTATGGGATATTACCAGACAGACTAGACAAGGCCTAGAACCTGTGAAGCAGGAAAAGCATCTTCATAGCCAGAAAACTTGCGAACTTTGTCACAAAAGTAGTTTCTTGTTAGCTTCCAGACAGTTCTCTGCTCGTGTATGAGCACTTAGACAAAATGAAAGAAACGTTTATTTTTAAATCCACGAGACTCACCTGGGTGTCTCTGATATAAGCCAGAGTCTTGGGAAGTCCATGTTTCTGTAGGATCGAGGCAGCGTGGAGGTGTCTTTCAAGCTCATCGACCAGGTTGTGTAGTTTGATGATATCCCCAGAATGTTCTTTCTTCCGCTGTGGTAGACATTCGAGGATTGCTGTAGACAAGGCAAGCTGGTCATCCCTTTCACAGGCATAGACACCTTCCAGGGCTATTGACATCAGCTCATACTCGTTCTTGATGACAGGCTGCCTTTGCTGCAACACACAATGTATAAATGAAGTTAGGAGGTAAAGACAACTGATCAGAGGCAAAGACACAACTCTTCAAAACAATCATCTGGATCTTAATTGCAAGTACAAACTGATAACAGTAGAAATCAGCTGGAGCAAAACGTCAAAATCTACAACTGTAAACTGCAGAAATCTATCATCATTTGGTAATATATCAAACTCACATGTGATCTCGAGTTCTCAAACACCTTGCAACAGAGGGTGAGATCCGTGATAGCCAGATCAACCAGGTAACTCCTCATCAGGTCTGAGCCACTGCCAGGATTCAGGCGGTCACATCGCTCCAAGAATGGCACCAACCAACGATGCATGTTCTTCTCAAACATTTCATCACTCGACTGAAAGGAAGATAGTACAACTGAAGCCAGAATATTGACAGAGGGGCTGTGTTGGCCAGTGGGGCAGGTGTCAACATGAAACCTTGCAGAGGTAGAGGCAAGATACCTCTGGATCTGGGTGATGATGCTAGGACACTCTACAAACCTTGGACATAAGAAGACACAGCTTCTCAATGCTCGAGAGCTTTTGGAACTTGTTCAGTGTCCACTTGTCCTCGGCATGACCTTCATAAACCAATGTTTCTAGGGTCACAAGGTCATCATGGAGAGCTTCAAGACCCTGGAATAGAACAGAGAAAGTAATGGAAAACATTTCCAACATAGGGGTTTTGATAGTTTAGGTTCAGCAAGAAGTTGTTTCCAATATTTCCTTCAAAGTGTGTATGTCCACTTTCACAACCAGAAAGTACTTTTTTATTGAACTCAGCCATGTAAACACTTTCCCTCAATGTGACAATCAGTCGAGAACCTACCTCCACCCCTCTTTCCATTCCAAACTTGATGAGCTCAAGGGAGTAATCAACAAGTCGCGAAAGCCTCTCAATCTCACAGGCTCGATGGATGTACCACTCGGTCAATAAACTCTTAGAAATAGAGGCAGTCCTACAAAGAGGTAAATGAAAGTAGAGATTAGAGCTACGTCAGACATATCAAACTCCGAGTTACTTACGATTGAAGCAGCTTGGCTTGGACAAGGCATCATCAAGTTTGAGCAGCCTGTAGCACTGTGGTCTTTGAAGTTTGAACTACTTGGTATAAGGATCACATTAGGCCAACTATTAGTAAAAGGCTGACAGCAGTCAAGCTTCTCATAACAGGAACACAACCTGGTCACTTACTTAAATTGGAGGTAGTCTGTGTTATCTTCATAGAGACCAGCACCAAGATCAATAGGTGTTGGATCAATGGCCGCCCTACATATATCACCCTCACACCAGTCCTTCTCTCTCCACAAGTCACACTGCCAGGGTAACACTTCAGGGTCATCAATACGCATACTGAAAAAGACCAAGGGTATTAATAGGATGAGACTGAAAGCATCACTTTTTTTCTCATTTTCATTTCAATGAGATACTAACTGAAAATGTATCAAAACCTAAGAACGTACCAGAAGCAATTAGAGATGAGCAATGTTAAACTGAGTCAAAGAACCATTCAAATCAGATAAACCTTGGACAGGAGATAAAATACAAGGTTAAGCATCAACTAAAGTTAGTACAATGGCTTTCTTTTTGTACAATGATTCTTTTTACTCACCCTGCTTCAGGTAAGAGATCCCGATAGTCCGCTGGCGACATCGTCTCAGGGAAATTGGAGATGATCGCCAACCTGTGAGGGACGAGGTCTTCAGCATGGTAGGTGAGGAGATGATCCACTGCTCGGTAGTCGCAAGCCTGGAGAGAACAGGGTGAAAGGAAAATTAGGGAACTCAAGGCTGAGGGCAAATCTGAGGCAAAGACACCAAACGTCATGAGGAAATCTGCGACAAATACCTACCCTGGCAAAGTCCACTGTAGCCTCCAGGATATTCTGCGCGCGAAATTTTTCATAGACCTTGTGGTCAAAGTGTTCCTCAGCGACATGGGCACCGCCAAGAATCATCTCATAAGTGGCCAGCCTGTCGAGATACTGCAGCAGCTTGGTGCGAGCGCGACACAGTTCTCTTTGCTCAAGGTTAAGCCTGCAATATGGAGCACAATGAAGTAAGAGGTCATTTGGATGTCAAAACGAGGTTTGGCTAGTCTACATGTACTTGTAGATTGAAATTGGGGGGTAATTCAAGTTTAGCTTGTAGAGATCTCGAGTTTGGTAACTTACATTTTAAAGTTGACCTGTTTTGTCAATTCTGCTCTGCGCTGTCTCTCTGCCTCCTTCACCCTCTCCTCATGAGCCTCAAGGTCAAAGCCATCAAACTCTTCTTCAAGGGACAAGTAGTCTTCATTATCACAGAGAATAAACCTCCCTCTGTCTTCTCCTTTTCCTATAGCTATCAATGCCTCCAGATCAGTGCCGCGCAGCCCATACTGGAGCAGCTCTCGCATGGCTTCTATGCTCTCTGGAACTCTCTCAAGGCATTCATGCAGCACCCATGATCGCTTCACAATCTTGCTCTGGAAAGAAAGGGAAAAAAGTGACAGAAACTTCAACCTACCTTGTGACAATCAGTAAGAGAGTGCAAAACTAGATATTTTGGAGAATCCAAGGGAGAGTTTTGCTTTGTTTGCAAGGCAAGCGACCAACTGAAAAGACTGCACCATCTCACAAAGCAGAGTCTGCAATATACTCACCAAATAGTCCTGGATAGAAGCGACAGATACAGGTGTGTTCCTCCACTGTCTCTGATACACGAGATCACAGTCAAGACCGTAAGCCTGAGCAAGTGCCAACGCTTCACCATATTCTTCATTGTCAAGCTAAAAAAAGGACAGAATGGGGATCTTAGAATGCATCCAGAATGGTATACATCCAAGGATTAATCCAATACCCGTTTATTAAACAACAACCTGATTTCTAACTTGCTGGTGTAGAACCTTCACATTGTATATGTAGTAGAACCACTCTTTTAAGAACATCATCTGTCCTTAGAGATATGAAGTTGAAATATAGGTCAAAGTCCATTGAGTTCAAGTAGTATGATCGAATAGATTTGAAGTGATTACTAACAGATATTAATTCATCTCATCAAGGTGACATCAGTTGCTTACCCTTTTGGCATAGAGTTCCTCTGGGGTGGTCGACTTAAGAGAGATTAGACGATACGTCCTGTGTACAACTCTGAAAAAGAGTAACTCTAACTTTAAAGAAGATGAAAAACAAAGGGGCTGAAGTCTTCTTTGAATATGGCAGGAAACTGAAGATCATGAAGTAAGCATTGGAAAGAAGTCTTACTTTGGCTTCTTCCTGGGTGGTCTGAATCTCTCACTGTCCGTCACGTAATACAGGACATGCTTCATGTAGTACGTCGTCCGCTGGAAGTACGTGATGTCATCAACATCCTCATCATCGCTGTCTTCCTCATCATCATCGCTGACCACCAGGTGACGCTTCAAGCTGGAATACTTGCACTCGCACTCTAGACCGAGGAAACCTCCGTCATGAGCAGTTGACACAAACGGTGATGGTTCAAACCATTCTGGAGACTTGCCAAGAAGATTCCTTAATTCATTGACGGATGACACCGTCACGGACCCAGAACAACGCGCAAGAATCAGCGCCTGAAATGAACACAAAACCATTAGTCTCAGAGAACGTTAACCACACCCACGATAACATCTACTTCTCATGGCATTCCATCATAACGTTTGCTTCTCACACAAGTGTTGAAGGAGATTTTGAACTCCACTACGCGCTCTTGCATTCTCTGATTACGAGATATGGTTTTACATAAATGCATATATATACTCACCAAGTCAGACCACCAGTTCACGTCAATGACACTTGGAGAAGTGGTGTACTCTGAAAGTAAAGAGACCAAGTTGAAAAATGTGTCAATTGGTAATCATTTCTTACTTGTACATCCACAAGTTGCTTTCATGAACACAACTGTGCCAGTAGAGTAGACTCCTTTCCACAGTACAGATAAGGGCAGGGCCAGGTGATTGTTTCCCACAAAGCACACACACTAGAGACAAGAACTTACCCCTCGCAATCTTTCTCCTTGGATTCTCAACAATAGCAGGATTAATCTCGTCGAGGCCAGGCTGATCAGCCTCAGTCCATGCTTGCCTCAACCTCAGGGAGGGCATCTCCCACAGTGACAGCTTGCCTGAATGGTGGATTGATACCAGGAGGTTACAATCAGGAGAAATACACATCTTGAAGATGCCATCCTGCAAAAGTATATGGGGAGAAATCATCAAGATGCTTCAACTTCACTCCAGGATCAATGAGAATTTCCAAAGCCACATTGTAGATTCCAGAGATCATTGTTAGTATAATCGTTCAAAGGAGCAGGTACAGAAATCAGGGAGATTAAACTTACTGGCTGCTCTCTGGACCATCTTGGCTTCATTGCAGCAAGCTTGGCCAAAAAACTGCGACTTCTTTGCATCTGTAATGAAAAATATGAATCAGGTCCTATTTTAAATGACTGATGTCCTTTCATGTTGAATTTGAAGACAAGTTAGCTCCTACTATTTTGTGGCTGTGGACTATAGAATCCTTAGGGTAGATCATCTGAGGTTTGCCACTAGAATTCATGAACCGTTTCAATGAAATTTGAGGCAAATCACAAGTAAAGGCTGAGATAAACTGCACTCACTTTGGCTTTGTCCTCTTCATAATCAGTAATCATCTTGTAGTAAGGAGAAATGGAGATGGACCTCCAAGCAGTGATGCCTTGTTGTGTGGCAGCAGATGTGCCCTCATCTGTGACTGACCTCCCAGTGCCTCCTACCAGTATCAGGTTGTGTTGGTGATCATATTCCACACAGCTAAGGCCACTGGGGTACTGCGAGGTGAAGTAGAAGCTATGCTCTTTCCTATAACCACTGTCTCGACTGATCAGATAACTGCCAAGTGCACCTTGATAATTGATCACAAGCAGCTGAATTTTCCTAATAAGTAAAATAACAACACAACTGAATAAGAATATGGTGCATTATCCCAGGTCACATGCAGAAGGTAGTGATGACGTTGACCACAAACCATCCGGTTCCCAGTCAAGTCTGTAACAGCAAGGCCACATTACCAACCCTCCAATCATTCAGAGAATGTGACTTACCAAATATCATCTTCTGTCGGAGGTTTGTAAGTTGTGAAGACGAGTCCAGCGATTGCTCTACTGAGATCAATGGGATGGTTTGGGTTGTTGGAGGTCGCCTGAAGGTCAACGGAAAACAGGTTATTAGTAAAACTGGTTGATGAGTTTAGATATTGCAGTCAACTTCTTGAGCTAGAGATTCATAGTCATTGGATATTGAGTCAACAAGGATGTCATAGTGAGTCAAACCTTCGTCTTGAACATTAATTTTGGATATGTCAGTTACCATTCACAGATATTTGAGTGCACTGTTTTTGGAGACACTTTCTTTGGTCACAAGCTGGCATAACACTTCTTTACTACTTACACTAGGTATCGTACACAACTTGGTTCCCACCACATCAAATACATCAACGTTCCCATAACTGTCTGAACAAGCCAACATGGTACTATCCAAACTCCAGACAATTTTCCTCCACTGTGGGCGGGCGTCCCTCGAAACTGCACACCGCCCATGAACTGTGCTGAATTCATCTCTCGTTGACCTAATCTCAACTGTCTGATCCTGGAGTATGGCAACATCTTTGCCATCACTGGAATATAGAAAATAACATAACGATGGAATAACCAACTATACTTTCAACAAGGAGTGATTTCTTACAGCTAAACATGCTCCTTGTACTTTTTGTAGATGATGAAGCAAGTAGGCTAATTAGGTGATTTCAAGACTGCACAAGGAATTGACGATATTTACCAGCTTCGTTTTAATTGATGTTTCAAACTTTGCTTGTGACATAATAACTTTATGAGTTGAAACAGGTTTTCAATGACACCTGGCATTGTCAGACTTTGGGTTTGAAGGAATCTGGGTTTTCTTCAGTCAACTTACTTTCCTACAGCAATCTGCCAGTGAAGTTGACAAGTGACAAGTCGGACAAGATCTGGAGGTAATGCACACGGACTTGCTGTTCTCAGGGGGAAACCAATACTTCGAAGAAAGGTCCACAAAACATCTGCAACAAAACAGAAATTTGTTCAAAATAGAATGAACTGCAGATGATAATCAGAGTGATGTGTCATTACCAGATGGTATAGCATTGCTCTGTCTACAACACAAAGCCGAAGTTCCTGAACTGTCTTTACTGTCTAAGGTATGGGGATGTCTGGCCCTGCCCCTGCTGTCTGCTCTAAAACATGTCAGGTATTCTTACTTTCTCTGAACTTACATTGGGAAGTAGACTGAAATCTTCCAACAATTGAGACTTGAGACCTCTCCTTGGCCTTTTCATGACGATTCTGAAAGAAAATGACACATGCAGTAGGTGTTTTCACTTCCACTGCATGAAAATTAAAAGTAATTCGAGTTGGGGACCTGTCGAAATAAGGGTGCCTTTTTCAGTTTTGCACGATTTGGGCAGCTTACACGGCTTTACCACACAATTGCTACTATACTTTTGCATCAGGCAGTATTTTTGTTTTCAACTGACCGCATTCTCACACTCCTGTTGCCATTCCGCTGGCACAGAGAGGTCATAGAGTATATTTTCATCTGGCAAAATCCGACTTTTCATTTCGCCGTCCGCCATGTTGGCACTTCGTCGACTACTCTCTAACAGGTCAGATATAAAACTGAGATAACAAAAGAGTCATATAATACTAATTTAATATTAGGGCATAGTAATAATAATATTGAAGTATTACTATGACTGTATCTTTTTGATATAATTTAATTGGTTCAGTTATGTATAATCTTATGAAATCGTTCAGTGATTGCTCGAGAGTATTTGGGAATCCCGGGGGAACCCCTCAATTCTCTCAGTTTTGCCATTTTTAATACATTTTCCATCTTTACTGTCAAGAAATGGAGAAAAAGCACATTTTGATTGGCTGCACTGGCAGTGTAGCATCAAAATATATCCCAGAAATAATTCTAGGCCTCAAAAACATAGCAGATGATGATGTAAGAACTGATTTCTTTGATTTTGAAGCAACTGGACCGTTGATTTGGTTAAAACTAAAATTAGCAAGGCCTATCTCCTTTCAAGCTTTTAACGCAGCGTTAATCGGCCACAATCTTTACAACTTGACACCCCGTTGCCCACAGACAAAGGGCCTGTGTGGTGTGTCATGTGAATTGAAGCACTCAATGTGGTGATAGGACTTTGGGCGCTTTATCCTTCCTTATCCACTCAACAGATCTTTTTCTTCATTCACTTCTTTCAGATTGAGATTCAGCTTCTGCCTACGCAAAATTCGAAACACTTTTTCAAGGTGGAGGATCTTCCGATCACAGTTTGGGATGATGCGGATGAGTGGAGGGTAGGTTGTTAATTTCCTGCTCCTGCTCCTTGAACTTAGACCAGTAACTTAGAGCCAGGGTCGACCAATACTACAAACCTAAAAATATTCTTTATTGACTTGCTGGAATTTTAAGACAGTCAAGAAACCAATGACTGAATAGGATATAGGCCCTATAGAATGTCCATTGGAATCGATGAAATGAATAATAATGTTCCAATCTGTTTGTCCATTTCAGAGCTGGCAGAAAATGAACGATCCAGTTATTCACATTGAGTTGAGGAGATGGGCTGACATCCTAGTCATAGCTCCACTTGGTGCAAACACAATGGCTAAAATCGCCACAGGAATCTGTGATAATCTGCTGGTAAGTTGGAAGCAAGATGATCTTTTCTTATTAGGGTGTGTGTCTAAAGCCATGAGACAACTGAAGAGCATCTGCTGTCTTTGTCTAAGAATCACACTTACAAGTTATACCAGCAAGATTTATACATTGCTCCACCATCTGCTAAAAATACTGACTGTTAGTTCATCTTCAGCCAATATTATCAGTATATTTTGCCACTGCATGGTCCTGTTCTCATTTCCTTGTATTTCAGACTTGTGTTGTACGAGCATGGGATGTGAAGAAGCCATTATATTTTGCTCCTGCCATGAACACTCATATGTGGAATCATCCAATAACAGGAGAGCAAGTGCTGAAGTTGAAGAGCTTTGGCTACAAAGAGATTCCTTGTATATTAAAGAAGCTTGCCTGTGGAGATAAAGGTAGGGACTGCTGACTGGTCTATTACATTTATGCTAAACTCAGAGGAGACAAGTTGACATTCAGTTGCAAGTAAAGCTGTTTTTCCTAAACAACAAACGTGCTCAACTTTGATATCATTTTTTCATGAGGACACTAGCAGTTATACAGTGAGAAATGTGGTATTGAAATACATACACCATACTTCAATCACTTCCAATGATTGTCTTGCAGGATTTGGTGGTATGGCCGAGGTGTCTTCAATCGTTGAGTGCATCAAAGGAGCCCTGAAGGAAATACGAGAACAAGAAACAAAGACTTCCTGAGAATTGTCCCGTCACTTAGATAAGGTTCTACCTCTGTAGCTGCATTGTTAGCTGGTGCTCTTAGAACATTGGTGCTCTATTGGGACTTGCTATGAAAGCTATGTGCCTTCCAAAATCGAGTGCTTCCATTTCAAAAGTAGAGGTGTAGGTTTGATCCAAGCAATTCTGTGCATTTCTCTGTATTAGTCTGGGGCATTTCTTGTGCAATCATTTACTTAATGCAAGCATGTTTTTAGTGGTAAGATCAGTTCAAGGCTGATCACAAGACTGTGACCCGCTGTGCTTAACTTATGGGAGGAGTCAAATATGTCTTCAGACTGAAACCTCAAATAAATTTTGTAAAGGATAGTCTGTTGTTCTTGGTCTTCTGTTCATGGATCCTGCTCACCCTTCAAATCGTCCATGCGAAGGAACTCGTACAAAGAGAACTTGACATACTGTTTTACCCAGAGGCGGAACAAATTTATTGAATCTTCAATTCAAGTAACAAAATTAACTCTTCTGGAGCAGTCATAATCTAATGCACACTCTTAACATGGGTTTTATGAACAGAGTAAAAAAGTTACATACTGAAAGTGATTACAATATTACAGAGTTTCCAATGATATCAAAATTAGCACAATTTACATTCTCTACCTTACTCCGGTCACAAGGAAGCACGTTGCCAAATAAACACATACAATATAAACAGACGTCTACATGTATGTTCACGGAACAATTCACAACTAATATGCCAGCACTGCTCATTGAGGGGAGTGAGAGAGGTACAGCTCATTGTGAGAGCAGTACTGCACCAGGCCAAACAAGCTCAAATATTGCCCCTACTCCTCTAAAATGGCAAGGGCAGCAAAATGTCCATCAAATACACATTTTCGTGGGTGACATAATACAAGTATGTGAACTGCATGGTAATATGATGAATGTACATATGTAGTTGGATCCCGACGGTATCTGACTGGTTTAATATGTTCAAGTGATTTTCGCAAGCAAGATTGGTTTCTGTGAGGATAGATTAGAGATTCTAACCTATTCTTGTTTGTAAAAATACCAATTCCAAAATTCTACATCTCACAACAGTCCATGAAACTCGCATGCCTTCGCTTAAACCTTGCATAGAGTCTAATTTATGATTCATCTCATAAAATTCGTACACAAATTCAATAACTCTTACAATTATATACATACTATAAAAACATAACAAAGCACTAAAATAGAATCTCCTTTACATGAGTATAAAATGCTTTCAGTAATGAAATAAATGAAATGAAAAAAGATTTCATATGTGACCAGCAAAATGATGGATATCGATGCAATGAAAATGGTGAACAATATCTCACTGTCCTTACACACAGAGTTAATAACCCTGATATATTCACCCATAAAAGTTATAATAAACATTGCTAAATCTCTTTATCGATATCATTAAGTAAAATGATTATATTTTTGTTAAAACTGCGTGCATTGTTTGCTTTAAAATAATGTGCGATCATAGAACTTCATGTGTGCTTTCCCTGATTTATTCCAAATCGAAAATACACGAATCTCTGATTCAAGTTATCACACATATTCTCAACACGAGTCACCCAAGGTTACAAACAGGGAGCAAGATCTGCTCAAAAGTGGATATACTCTTGTCTCACCAATCTAAGACAGGTTCTGAGTATTTAATTTATGTTAGATATTGAGCACATGATTGTTTAATATCATTCAATATGTTCAATTTACACAGACGATGGGTTGGCGATACCAAGCCGTCTAATGGCCATGACCTCATGTTCCGGCTTGGCCTTGGTAATCAAGCTACTTGTCTGTGATTGGTTCAACTATTCAGTGAATATGGTCCCAAGTTCCACAGATCTCCATATGTACGATATGTCTTAACAATATACCACACACACTGATGTCAACATCTCTCCTGTGAATCTTGCAAGCTATTCTCCATAACCCTGCCCCCCCCCCCCCGATCCTCAAAAGACGCAAATTTTGGAAGTCCTAATATTTTCTTAGCACCAATAACTGAGTGAATGCAAAAACATTTTTCGCCATCTTTTGTTCCAAAAATGTAGCGAATCGTATCCTTAAAATTAGGCCTTAAAAAATGCTGCATTTTCCAAACTGTGAAAATACTGTGAAGCGAAATCTTCAAAATCAGATAACACCCCATGGAGAACTATTTCAACTATGGTTGGTACAAAGTAACACACCACCCTTTCCTTAAGACAGCTCAGTGGATAATACTACTGACAGATACTTGAACACTTTCTAGAATAAAATCTTCCCATAATCCACAAGACAAGGACAATATTGAAGACTAGGCACAAAAATACTTTCAAATGAAAACATTCATGAGGTTTGGAAAGTTCAGAAAATTTCTCTCAAGGCTCTCAATACGCAAACCTGTATTGCTACATGGTGAGGTATCGTTAACGAGATTATGTAGCTAAACAGTTGAATCCTGGAGACTTTCAGTTTCCTCCCTGTATAACTTGGCAATATCCCTGCCTGGACAGCACTGGGGGATGAACAGGGTCCACGTATAGATGAAGATGCAGAGCCAACTCGATGCCATCTTTACCCAAACTGACGTCCAACTGAAACCAAACTTCTCCAGGTTGATATTTTCTGGCCTGCAATGGTGAATGGAGTACAAACTTCAATCAATGGCCGACACTCAAGACAGACAGCTTTTTCTGAGCAGTTGTACATCACAGTCGTTCCCTGGCTGACCTCACATGTGTCTCAGCCCTAAGATGATTGACTCGAGAGATTTCTGCTCGATTAAGTTTTGGCATGGTCATGACAAGTAACTGCCCCCCTCAATGAAGACTAACAGAATCCGGCTCTTATGCCAAACAAAGAAGACATTTCCGTTACCAAGTCAGATAGGGTACAAGAACTCTGTAACTTACAATACACCAACATAAATGACAGAGATGATTGAATAGGATGGCTCTATGTTGGAATTACTGCTCCCCTTGTTTCCCACTTACTTGAACCAATTTGTAAGTTGCATCATGACATGGAGTGCCGCCAGTGCCATGATCACATGGAAGAAAGGATAGCTGTAGGAGACCTTCTCTGTGTCATTGTATATCACTTTCTGGCCACCACAGTTGGCTATTTTGGTCCCTGTTAAGATAGAAAGACTTTTGTAGCATAACCTACAACAGTATAAACTTTCTGACAGGCACATAGAGTACTCAGCTTGGCAATTGAACAAGAGATGCCAGACTAAAGTGTCGAATGAAAGCCTCACTTAGTGATAAGAGATGTGAGCATTAGAGCATTTTCAATGAAATACAACTACCTATACTTACTTTTGCCACAACAGTTGCAGAGCCTCCGGTTGGGATTCTGAAAGTTAGAGGATATCATCATTGCAAGGGTTATCATCTCTTGATCTACACTCAAATCTGTCTTGGACCTCAAATAGAAAACTGAGTGTGAGCCCCATATGGATTATTGGTACTTGTACTGCTGGAATCAACACTGAGTAATGGAAACTGTGTGATTTTGCTTGCCATTGGCATAAGCTATCACTCATGTACAATGATGTACGCTCAGTGGAAAAAGGAGTGGCCCAATTTCCAAACCTGAATCGAATGTGTTTGTCTTTCGAAGCAACCAAGGTAAGAATTGAAGAAGTAATATTCATGCAAACAATGTGCTCACCGGCTCTCCAATTGCAACTCCAAGGCGGAAGGCTTGTTGCGAGGTTCGAAGACTGGAAGGAAGATAATGGACATGAATGAGACACAACAAGCATGAACCATCGCGATTCAGGGATTTGAGAAAGTTCCGGTGGTACTGTCCAATCAAAAGAGCAGAATTAGGTCAAATTTGCTTTCTAAAATGGGCAAATAGAAATAAGAATATATTAAGTAGACACTCTAATGAACCTGAAGGTTGACAACTGACTTGCCAGTAAGGGCCTTTACCAAGTTGACACTAGACTGAATCAAGACTGGTTTATACTCACCAACAATAGACAGCTGTAATGACGACTACAAGTAGACCCACATATGCAGACACCATGTCTGCCTTGCCTCCAAACAGTTTGGGTTTCGGCCGACAAAATATCTTTGTATAGTTGTGGGTGACAGGATCCTGTATGATAGCTCCCAGCTTCATTAAGGCCACAGGGTTATCTTCAGGGTACTCGATGGGGACTGGAACATAAAGGAAAACCATGAGCACAGATGTGTTTCGATCATCGTAGAAGGTCAACAATGAAATGCTGCAATGCATTATTGCTTAACAATCACCTTCAGCATACATGAAGTACTGGTCCAATTAATCCTTAGGACATCCGAATCTAATACATACACGTCAAGATTAGTTATTATGTATTCATATAAAGATCTGTTCTTCACTTTTTGCCCTATCAAGTACATGGCTGGGGGACCAAGTTCAGCCATTATTTTGGAGCATTATACTGTCACAACCACTTACTTAGAACAGGAGGTTCACTCTGCATAGCTGACCAGGTCAGATACATCACATAGGCAGACACTATAGATGATGGAAGAGCTCCTGCATTGGGATTCTCTGAAATGAAATAAAGAGATAATGTGAAGACATCTATCCTCAAGTATCTTGCTTGCGCTGGCGTGCTACCCAACAAGTTATGTTATCAATTATAAGATACCAATATTTAGGTCAAACTTCTATAATCTTTTAAAAACAAAACTTTAATGCAAGTGTATTAAGGAAATCTGTTCGGACTCACCTCCTAGAATACATGGAAGTACGGAGAGTATGGAGAAGACAGCACAAGAGAGCACATTGATTCCGATAAAGATCTTATTCTCCATACAGCGGTCCAAGGTAGTGAAGTGATAGGCCAGGAAAATGGCAGCAGCAACACTCCCAAGAAAGATGATAACTGCCACAATGTAGATCAATGCATACCAACATTTACTGCCTTTTCGCCCCTTATGATTCCTGTAAATAGTGTATTAAATTATCAATCATGGGGACACACTTTCTCTAAAGCTGCTACAAAAGTTGACGACTTAAGTGACATCAGACTGGTGGATACATGTATTCTGATGAACACGAAGTCTCCGATCTGGTAAAGCGTTAGGTGTCCTCCTTTCAGAAGACATAAACATTGTGGCCACTTCCCTCCAACATCAGGTTGTCATCCACACAGACAATCAATCAGCAAGAAGGAACTTCAAGAGGGGAACAAGTAACAGGGAGAGGAGGTTGGTACTCAGGGTACGGGCAACCATTATTTACTCACCACCTGGCATTCCAGACATAGGCAAAGTCAACCAGCAGGATCAACTGTATTGCGATGAATATTGGCCACTCCCCTCCAATATCAGGTTGTCATCCACACAGACAATCAATCAGCAAGAAGGAACTTCAAGAGGGGAACAAGTAACAGGGAGAGGAGGTTGGAACTCGGGGTACGGGTAACCATTATTTACTCACCACCTGGCATTCCAGACATAGGCAAAGTCAACCAGCAGGATCAACTGTATTGCGATGAATATTGCACCTCCTGCCATCCCGACGTACAACCAGACTGGAAGACAATGATCAAGTTAGGATGCGCTTCAATGACGAATAAAATAAGATTGGTTCCGTGTAAAAGACATGATAATATTGTCAGAAAATGAGGTCAACTACGATGAGTTCAAGTGAGGCTTGACATACTGGTATTGGTAAATGTACAGCAGTTTGAGGAAAATTGGTAAAATGATGTTTATTTGATGAT
The DNA here is from genome assembly GCF_910592395.1 of Lineus longissimus. NCBI lineage: Eukaryota > Metazoa > Nemertea > Pilidiophora > Heteronemertea > Lineidae > Lineus > Lineus longissimus. Next base: position 28,061,033 of record NC_088309.1, on the reverse strand, counting down.
TCCACAGAGTTGCACACTCATTTTGCCAATAGTTCGGGGACGAGATCGACAATCCAAATACAATTGAGAGAGGATTTAACAGCATGAATAAGAGTAAAGACCACTCTTAATTTAATTGCCAGGAACTGGGGGGGGGGGGGGTGGGGGGGGGATGAGTAGCCAGGGCAGGTTTACTCTATGTGGACTCTACTCACTTTGGCTAAACGCTTTTCTGTTTGGTATAAAAAAGGCTGCTGCACAGAAAAGACCCAGGATGATGAACTTTACAAACCAATACCTGAAAGAAACAAGTCATATGACTTACAGGCTATGTACTGGCATTGAGCATTTACATGGAGGGGGGACCCGTAGCAATCTACAAGTACATTGGAATTTCTTTTGATCAGTCAGTTGAAGAATTTGAAGCGAATCAGCTAAGCTAAGCTGGTTCATCATAGTCACTAGTCAGTGTTTCCTTTACACGGCAAATAATATTCTTGTGACGGATAAATATGGGAATAGCTAACTCTTACCCGTTGTGAAGACCACCTCGACATCCCTCACCAGACTTAACACAGATTGTCAAGAAGCACATTATGACATGAAACACCACAAATGCAAAGCAGAGTCTGTAGACGGCCATGTAGCCTGTCAGTAGCTCACAGGCTCCACCGGCACCGAGATAGACACATGTGTCGTTGAAGTAAGGAACCTGAAATAGTGAACAAATGCAAGGCCTAAGGGCACCGTAATTGGGATACCCGTTTCTGTAATCCCCAGAAGATACCTTGATTCTGTAGCTGTTCATTACTATTCAGAGAATTTCAACAGGTCACATTTATCGCCAGGTGGTCCATCTCAATCTGCACTCGGCAGCAACCATAGGTCTAGGAACACACCAATGAATGATATAGTGCAAAGGATCTTGTAATGAACATGTTGAATAAGAACTTAGTATTCCTAACATGTACTGTACAATGTAGACTGAGTCAGTGGCAGGGAGGACAAATATTTTTAAGTCTTTTGAAGTCCATGGAGTTTACAAGTGTCCTCAAGCATTTGCTGCTTGACAACAGAGTAATAGGCTTTGACTTCGAATGCCATATGGTATATCTGAAGTCTTAGACTTCAATCATTCAATGTCATAATCACGCCATATAACCCACTCTTTTCCTCTACTAACGTTCTGAAGCATAAGGTCCTGTATCTGTGGAGCCAACATCAGGCACATCACCACGGTGATGATCGTCAGGAAGAGTACATACATCAACCGAGTCGACGTCGACTCCTTCACTGGCGGGCAGCAGGGAAAACATAGTGAACAAGAGGTGGGACCGCAGCAACAGTTGATCTGAAGGACAACGAAAACATCTACGTCATACCCAGACTTGTTCTTTTAGTCTTTTATTGGAACAAGTGAGTCACAGCATAGTTACCTCTCACTTCTTGTCTACATTGTCATAGGAGTCTTCCCCCAGGGGACATCTGTATTATAAGCAGGACCATTCGATTTGGTCCCAAATGTTTTTCCATTTAAATTGAAAATCTCCAGTCTTATCAGGACGCCTCTCTATTCAAGACAGCATCATCAGTCATGCAAGGCCAGGGCTTGGGTGTCTTTGGCCTTGCGAGATAGAGGTTTTTCAGCAATTCCCTTTAGATCAGTAATAATACTACGGATACCAATATAAGCTTCAAACCTCCTGGTGCTAGTATGTTAGCCTATATAAGACTGAGGATTGGCAAAATTAACTCACTAAATTTAGTATAAATGCCTCAAATCCCTGTGATTCGATTAAAAATGATTTGACAGTTCAGAATAGAAGTAGTTAGTTAGAACCTCCTTGGACAGATCAGCCGTATCGCATATCTGATGGTGACATCACCATCACTTGCCTGTTTTAGACAGCTGATCTGCGAGATTACTGTACAATGCATTGAAACAATGTAGACCACTGCACTATCATCCTGTCATAGTGTATGGATTAGTGTGGTAGTGTACTCACCTGCGCATTCAAACAGTTGCACATGATTTTGGTCGATAGATACTGACAACAGATGGTGACCAAAAGAGCCTCTTTAGACAATTAACACCACTATCACCAGAAATCGGGATCAAACTGTCATATGCGAAAACTCAGGATGGAAACATCAACATCCATCCATCATCCTGTCATCATCCTCTCAAAAGCCAAACGCTAAATATTTTGCAATCAGTACGTAGTTCCTATTCGACCACCAGATGTAAGGATTCATTGCGGGTTCCGGGAGTTGGTTTAGGGGCGCAATCACCTAGCTTATAGCGGGTAATTTGTAAACTAAGATTTCTGTGACACGATTCTAAAGTCATATTTCGTATTATAATAAATACGTTATAAATATAATGCTCAAAATTGATTCATGAAAAGGGCGATAGGGCAATATTAAGCGAACAACAATGAAAAAAAGTGTAATTTCATAAACCAAATATTATTTCTAGACACTATTACATGTATTAGCTAATTTGATCGTAAACCATGAGAACAATGCATTGGAAAAAAATATTAGTTGGAGGTTCGTTACGATTTCGTTAGTCTCGTGGGTGCTCAGACTGCGCGCAGTGCGTGCCTGCCTTGAAAACAGTCGAGTCAAGTCGCGTCGAGTCGATCTCGTAAGTCATGTAAGTCCCGTGGGTGCTCGAAGTGCGCGCATGCGTGCCTGCCGTGAGGACAGTCGAGTCGAGTCGAGTCACATTCGGGTACGCCGGGTCCGCTTGGGGTTGCGAACGAACTCCATTTAGGACAAGTGACGCATGCGCTTTTCCTTATGGATATCCGTACGGACGAGGGACCATTTCCAAGTTTACCGCGATGACTGATGTGAACGCTCATCACCTTACGCAGAGGTACAAGGACGGGCCTAAGTCCAACGGACGTTAGATTTGTCTGCTGGCTTCAAAAGCAGCCAATGGATACTAAATCGTCAATGTAGACCATAAACTGTTCGTATTAGTTTTCCCTTCATCTCTTCCACGTTGCCGTCCGTTTCGGACACTGTAGGATCTGGTGCCAAAGAGCTAAGAAGTAACTTTTCCCCAAAAGCATCCAATGGCCGCTAAATCGTCCATAGCCTATAGGCCTGCTAAGACTTCTTTTTATCTCTTTGACGGACGCTGCCGTCCAGTGGACGCTAAATCGTCCGTAGGATCTGTTGCAAACTCATACTATAAATCTATGTTTTCTCCCAAAGAGGCCTGATCAGCTAGCATTGGCTTTTCTTGTTCATCACTTTTGACGAGGGCTGTCCAATGGACGCTAAATCGTCCGTATGACTGACTGAGAAATAAACTGTCTTCTAGATGGCAGGAGAATAGTAAGGTGGTTCATTCCGAATTGGCGGCCCATTTCACTGGTGTTCCTGGCCAAACGATCACCACTATCGTGACTAAGAAATCAAGGAACTCCGAGATGTCCAACTCTAATCGTATTTATTGTATAATGACGAGGACGTTACAACACTTTACATGCATATAAGTATGTTTATGAATATGAGGTAAATAGCAATAGTGCCATATAATGTTTCATTTCATTGGTGTGAGGATGACTAACAGAAACAGATGATACTGATCAACTTTTAATAATCAGCCCTCGCGGGTAGGCCTAACATTGTATCGCACTGGCGACATGATGAGATCTTCGGATGTGCAGACCGAGCGGTTCAGTTTTTATGAGATTTACGCCCGGCCGAGTGAAGATAGGCTTGTCACTACCTGATTATGAGATGCATCAGTTACCAAAGCTGCCCTCGAGAAGACTTTCTCGGCGGGAAGTATGAGGTCTATCAATATGGTGAGAGGCTTAGAACAGCTGGTCAAAAAGTGATCAATTGGTGCCAGCTTTCAAAATTTCTGTACACTTTAACATGTATCCATCGTTGTTCAATAAAATGTGACATTACATCTGAAATCGTGCAAAAAAGGTAGACTTTTGTAATATTCTCAATAATCAAATGTAACAGTCTGTCAAATAACAAAGTAATCATTTCTGCTGAATGAATGAAACGCGACTGTCTCTCTCTATGAAATGGGAATCTCATTTAAATCTCACCAGGGATAAGGAAAGCACGAGATTACGATGTCTGGTATTCAATTCAACTTTTACCAATCACACCGAAAGACCAGTCGCTTTTCATTCAATTGACACCATCCACTAGGATTAAACCTATAAAAACTTAACTGTAATAATCACAAGTAAATGTTGGTCTTTGGAACTCAGGCCCGATGTGTCACTGATTTCTAATGCAACGTCTTGTGTCCTAGTTCATCTACCACCTTCTTTTAAAGTTACAACAGGATGAAGGAGAAATGTGCATATGTATGGGGGAACTACCGGCATGCACTAACACGACGGTCCCACTCGTGCTTCATAAGCAGGTGGCTCCCTTGGTATTTTAAGAGGGCACGTTCCCCCCCCCCCCCCCCAATTAATGGCCGTCTTTGTCGTTAACATCCAAACGCCGCCAAAGTATAAACTGTAAACACCTCAGCCCCCGAACCCTCTGCCCAACCGGAACTTGAGATGAGGCACGCGAATATATCATGAAATAGTACGTCACATTATGAGTAATAACATAGAAATAGTCACATTGATTAACATATAACAAACACATTATCCTAGACTCTTGCTTCTTACAGTGAATACGATCTTGACAGTATTACCTGATTAATTATTATGTCGTATAAACGTACCAAACATATTCTACAAAAAGTCCGTATTCCCACGAGAGCCCGAGAGGAGGGTCATTGGATGCGAAGACCAAACTTCACATGCCAGCATACGGACGACTGCACAGAGATGTCCAAGAACGATGTTTAGATGTTCAAAATATGAACAATAGTGTGTTACGTCAGGTTGATTGGGTTTGAATCGAATGAATCCGCGTTTCTATTAACAGCCGTTCAGAACGACAGTGCTTGTACGACGTAACATCAGATCCGGTGTGCAAGGGATAGTAGTCCTAGGGCTGATAGTCCGTGTAACAATAGCCCGCATTACTAAATGTTTTGGTTAGGGTAAGCGGTACAATAGATCATGCTGCTTAATTCTGCTTAATTGATCAAATACAATGCTACCGGACTATGACTCCAGGGGGACTATATCCGCTGTCACACCGGTTCGGGTATTATAAATCGTTTCTATTGTCAGGGCGACTGCCAACCAACAAAGACATGCTCTCTGCACTATTGTTCAGGTTTGGGACATGAAGCGTTCATCACACTTATAACATATGGACCTGTTCAATGTAGTTAAAGTGACCATTTCCCACAATATCGGTATCAAATGGGATGAAACTGACTACAGCTAATTTTCTAAAGAAGGAATTAAGTTCCATTGTCCATTTCTTTCCGAAAGTCAAGTATTTTACACTCGGCTTTAGACCAGGAGGTGACATATTTTTCGTTACATCATTCGTATATTCGTATGGACAAGACTATTCTATCAAATTTTGACAACATTTCATGGTGCTGGTTCATTCAGTTCGTGACTGACTATCTGTAACGTGCAAACTCATAATGTTATCACCCAAATGACCAATGCTGCTTTGACGAGCTTTTTACTAATATCCGAAACTACACCTGGTCTAAGAAAGATACAGGTAGATAGACTAATTTTTGAACACCGTGATATTGTGACATTGTCTGTACCCAGGACGATAGGTCCCTGTCAACATGCAGCTAAGTTACTGCCGTTATTTATTTATAAGATATTGCACATAATTAATGCCACAGAACAAACCGAGAGCTATAACTAGTTGACAGATATTCTAGACTTACGGCCTGACTGGGCCCTACTACATGTATTTACAAAGATACCACACGCGTATACCGAACTTAGAACCGTAAGGTCCAAACGTAGTATCGACTAACATTCATACAACTTTAATTTATCCCTTCACTTCACCTTTCCAATACGGGATAGTGCGAAGTGGAATGACAGGTTCAGTCAAGGAGCAAGATATGTAGCCCCTATGTATGCTACATTTCAATATTCTGCATCAGCAAAAAGTGATTCCTAAAAACCCGATATCTACATAAACTAACATGTCTAGGATGGTAAGCTTGATACCCATATCTCTGGTGTCCCGACTGGACGATGACGCCACCAGTCGCCGAACCATTTATTCGGAAAGCGCCATTGATTCGGTCAACGACTTCCAGACTCTACTGCATTTTTCCTGTGCACTGGTAGACAAGAAGTAAAGACATCGGAACAGCCCCTGTTACCGTACTGGGATTAATGATGGGCCAAGTGGAAGTGATAAAGAGCCATTTTATACAGTACCAGTACACTATAACCCCCGATTTAATAGAACGAGCGCTTTGTTTGGTAATTAGGTTCCTTCTCAATTACATTACTTATATCATCAACAACATGAGATACAGACACAGTGTTAGCCTCATCGTTTTTGCATAGAAAACTGGATTTCTTCTCACATCTCAGATGGCTATATTACAACATCCTCGAAATTCCTCAATACTTATCTACAACAGCTTTACATTGATAACTGACAGTAGTTCAATTGCTAACAATCTACACTTATATTCATCATATAATTTAACCTATTTGTATACGAACTCTACACCTTATGTTGCTACAACTAAGACCGACATGCTTCTTGATACATGCGAAATTTTATACACTGATGACAGAACTATCTTCCTATTAGGCTATTTACAAAATAGTACTTCGCGAATACAAAAGTATCCAGACGGGATATCGTCACCACCATCGAGTGTTGCCTGGTCTATCAGCGCCGTATCCACCGAAATCAGAAGCCTCACAGACAATCCGTGGCAACGGCAACTCAGCCATCTTTGTTGGTTTACTCCGGGTTTACCCCCAAAACAAACCAGACGAGGTCCATCCATTCCCGCAGTTACCCGACTCTCATGAGCTGACTGACGGAGGACACCAGTTGTGCGCTCATCCAGCGACTGGATGCACATCAGAAAATAGCAGAACTGAAGACTACATATAATACGGATGTGGTGCACTTTATCCGCCGATGCGGCCATGACTCAAAGCCGCTTCCTGTTCCTTCTATGACAAGAAAGCATTTCACTCACACCCATACATTCTTTCGTTTGGGTTTCTGTAAACATTTGAGAATGGCAAGATTGACGCCATTCTTAGACCACCTTATCAGCCGGTTTGCAGTTAAACGAGTTGAAGCTGTTGACCCCTTACATCCAGCTGGGAATCCGGACTGATTCACGGTGAGAAGGAACGGTGGCATCAACTCCTCACTCTGCTTCTCGAAATCTCGGTCATTCCTTTATGTAAACGAGCCACCGCACAAGGAATATCCAGTATATACTTCGAGACAAGTTTCCGATGGTAATTTGTAATGATTCATAAGGCAATCGTTATTGCTGAAGACTGGGATTCGAAGTGTGACAGCGACTCCGATTGTAACACTCTTCTGAACTTCGACACTGACTCCTGTATCACATATAGGTTAGGAGTCCCTCTTGCCACACATCTATACAGTATTCACCGGTTCTTGGTAATGCGTCTCCAGTAAATGAATATCTGTGCTTGTCGCCACCGGGCGATTGTATACGCGAGTATCTTTCCAAGGGGTGGTCGATTTTCTTAAACGCTGAAATTTACAAACGAATTGGACGTTAGAATACCATTTAGAGAACAAACTTGGCGTAAACTTGCATTCATAGTCCAGCTCTTCCCAAGCAGGCTGCGATCGAGCCAAGGGATCATTCGTGGCTTCTTCTTGGAAGATCGCTGTACCGCGGTCCAATTGAGTCTTAAATTATCCGAGCTACCTAGGTTTGAGCTATATCTTACCTCCATAAACGTCCCCTTTTCTCTTATCAATGTAATAATGGCTACGCCTGGTATACACAGCATGGAGGAGAGTGCCATGAACCAGCCAAGAAGATTGGCCCACCACGGGTAGACGTACTTATCGTAACTTAGGGGTTCGTACATTATCAAACCGAAAATCATGATGAACTGAAACAAGAGACAGAGGCATAATGGTTGAACCTCAAGCTGGTAATGGACGTACCACTAAAAGCTGGTACTACTGTAACTGTTTCAGAATCAACATTAGATTGAGCCCGGACTACCCGAGTGATCTACTATCGCATCAACTGTACGAGCGAGCTATAAAGAGGGATGGATAATACTCTGACACAGAATGCTTCCACAGTTTATTTTCTAGTGGAAGCCAAGTCAGCGTTCGCAAAGGAATTCCAGGGAAACTCCAGTGCGTACAAAGAAATACCGTCATATTCTTATCCAGAAAGTATGCGTCTGCCGGTTTGCATGAACGCGACGATCCGACTCTCTGCTCATAGTCACTTACCAGAATGAAAATTGGTCCAATGAATTTCCAGCAGAATCTCCAGTAGATGCCTGGCCTGAATCCCATCATCGCATCGATGTCGTTAGAGAAACGATCAAGACCTGCAAACAGAGATGAATCTTTCAAGCAGAACCTTGCAATGTGGCCGAATGTAACACAGATGAAACAGAGTATCAGAGCCTTGACTGATAACAGAAAACTGCTGTGTTAACACAAAGGTGGTAACAGAACCATCTTGTGGCTCTAACACAGACTAGTTCCGCTGTCCTCCTAGAAAGCAGCCTTGCTGAACGCTGAGCACATTATAGTCCATCCCTACAAGTAACCAGCTTCTCCTGGTACGTTCATTAACTGGAATGGTCGTGCCAAGGTAGTAGACCTAAACAAAACATAGCCTGTCATTGCGGATCGCCTTCCATGTCATCACCATTACAATGAAATGTAACATTGCCGACTTACCGAATAGGTGGTAGACGTGCATCTCAAGACTTGCTTCTTACTTACCGTACACCCATGATATGACCACTGCCTCGAAGAAAACGGCAAACAATATGGAATAGCCAGCAGCATACGCATTAAATAGTTCAACCACGTATGAACCGCCCTGAAAACAGCCATTGGTGTAAGATTGCTTGTTGACTAAGCCTCGTAAGAACAAGTGGCGGTTTGTTTTGAAGGAGGGGAGGCAGTGAGGTTAAACATCTTCAGTTGGGTAAGATTAGCTAATGGTCGCTTCCCAGCAGATCGACAGTTGCACGCCAGTCAGTTCGGCTTAGACCAACTGCCAGTGGTCTAACCTCAGTGTCATGGTGTAAGGGGATGAAGGGACAGTGTAGTGGGTAAAGGTTGGGAGGGGTGGGAAATAAAAGACAACCGCCACCAGTTTTGTGAAAAAGAAGTAACGAGTTTTATGACGACATTTGAACCATCTTGTGCCACGACACCCAAAACCATTGAAAACCGAAAACGTAACAAACACGTTTCGTAAATATGTCTATTTTGATGGCATTAGATGGCACCGATGTCGTCAAAAGTCAAGGTCACGATACCACTTACCATACAACCAAGAGATGGTGACAGACTCGAAAAAGACAGCGAAGAGGATAGAATAGCCAGCCGCGTAGCGGTCCATCAGGTTGACGACGTAGGCGCCGCCCTGCAACATGGGAGAGATGGGGTTAGGAAGAGGGAGGTATCGCGAGTTGTACTCTGCACAGAACAGGGCAAGAATGGTATGGAACAGGGGAACTGGTCCTCTGCTGGGAACAGGGCAAGAATGGTATGGAACAGGGGAACCGGTCCTCTGCTGGGAACAGGGCAAGAATGGTATGGAACAGGGGAACTGGTCCTCTGCACAGAACTGGCAAGAATGGTATGGAATAGGGGAACCGGTCCTCTGCACAGAACAGGGCAAGAATGGTATGGAGCAGGGGAACTGGTCCTCTGCACAGAACAGGGCAAGAATGGTATGGAGCAGGGGAACCGGTCCTCTGCACAGAACAGGGCAAGAATGGTATGGAATAGGGGAACCGGTCCTCTGCACAGAACAGGGCAAGAATGGTATGGAGCAGGGGAACCGGTCCTCTGCACAGAACTGGCAAGAATGGTATGGAACAGGGGAACCGGTCCTCTGCTGGGAACAGGGCAAGAATGGTATGGAACAGGGGAACCGGTCCTCTGCACAGAACAGGGCAAGAATGGTATGGAACAGGGGAACCGGTCCTCTGCACAGAACTGGCAAGAATGGTATGGAACAGGGGAACCGGTCCTCTGCACAGAACTGGCAAGAATGGTATGGAATAGGGGAACCGGTCCTCTGCTGGGAACAGGGCAAGAATGGTATGGAGCAGGGGAACCGGTCCTCTGCTGGGAACAGGGCAAGAATGGTATGGAATAGGGGAACCGGTCCTCTGCACAGAACTGGCAAGAATGGTATGGAACAGGGGAGCCGGTCCTCTGCTGGGAACAGGGCAAGAATGGTATGGAGCAGGGGAACTGGTCCTCTGCTGGGAACAGGGCAAGAATGGTATGGAACAGGGGAACCGGTCCTCTGCACAGAACTGGCAAGAATGGTATGGAATAGGGGAACCGGTCCTCTGCTGGGAACAGGGCAAGAATGGTATGGAGCAGGGGAACCGGTCCTCTGCACAGAACAGGGCAAGAATGGTATGGAACAGGGGAACTGGTCCTCTGCACAGAACAGGGCAAGAATGGTATGAGTAGGGGAACTGGTCCTCTGCTGGGAACAGGGCAAGAATGGTATGGAGCAGGGGAACTGGTCCATTGCACAGAACAGGGCAAGAATGGTATGGAACAGGGGAACCGGTCCTCTGCACAGAACTGGCAAGAATGGTATGGAATAGGGGAACCGGTCCTCTGCTGGGAACAGGGCAAGAATGGTATGGAGCAGGGGAACTGGTCCTCTGCACAGAACAGGGCAAGAATGGTATGGAACAGGGGAACCGGTCCTCTGCTGGGAACAGGGCAAGAATGGTATGGAGCAGGGGAACTGGTCCTCTGCACAGAACAGGGCAAGAATGGTATGGAACAGGGGAACTGGTCCTCTGCACAGAACAGGGCAAGAATGGTATGAGTAGGGGAACTGGTCCTCTGCTGGGAACAGGGCAAGAATGGTATGGAGCAGGGGAACTGGTCCTCTGCACAGAACAGGGCAAGAATGGTATGGAACAGGGGAACTGGTCCTCTGCACAGAACAGGGCAAGAATGGTATGAGTAGGGGAACTGGTCCTCTGCTGGGAACAGGGCAAGAATGGTATGGAGCAGGGGAACTGGTCCTCTGCACAGAACAGGGCAAGAATGGTATGGAGCAGGGGAACCGGTCCTCTGCACAGAACAGGGCAAGAATGGTATGGAATAGGGGAACCGGTCCTCTGCTGGGAACAGGGCAAGAATGGTATGGAGCAGGGGAACTGGTCCTCTGCACAGAACAGGGCAAGAATGGTATGGAACAGGGGAACCGGTCCTCTGCACAGAACAGGGCAAGAATGGTATGGAATAGGGGAACCGGTCCTCTGCACAGAACAGGGCAAGAATGGTATGGAATAGGGGAACCGGTCCTCTGCTGGGAACAGGGCAAGAATGGTATGGAGCAGGGGAACTGGTCCTCTGCACAGAACAGGGCAAGAATGGTATGGAACAGGGGAACCGGTCCTCTGCACAGAACTGGCAAGAATGGTATGGAACAGGGGAACCGGTCCTCTGCTCGGAACAGGGCAAGAATGGTATGGAGCAGGGGAACTGGTCCTCTGCTCGGAACAGGGCAAGAATGGTATGGAACATGGGAACCGGTCATCTCACACGTCAGGCTTAAAAATTGTTACCACTGGTTGATGTTGATAAGCAAGAGATGGTAGGTCCGACAAGGACAGGAGATGGCAACATGAAGCTAAAGCATGATTGCGTTTGTATGATCGATTCGAAGTACAGCAACTATTGCTTTGATTACTCGCAAATGGGAATTTGGTAACAGTGTCGAACTTACTGCAAAGCGTGCAGATTGTAGTAAGATATAGAGCAAGCGACCGCCTCTGCCGACAAAAAAGGTTGCTAAAACTATATATCGTAGTACACGAAGTTCGGTACACTCCCCATCTCTGGGGTGCGGCCAATCATGTCGACCTGCGACATGACTCGATACTTACGTAAGAACAGCTGGCCAAGCCAATGGTGAAGTAGAGTGAGAAGAGACCAGCAACGAAGAACTCCCGCTTTCTCTTCAGGATTGGAAATTCATCGCTTAGGGCGGTGATGATCGCCTCAGAGCCTCCGAACTGCAGGGGAAAAGAAGAAAGTGTGTGTCGTTGATGTCAGGAACCTGTATCAGGGATCCTACTTGATAACTGGGCGGGCGTGTAGTGCTCAGCAACGATGTTCTTGGCGTAAGTTATATGAACCCCTGGGGAGTACATTGAATGGTGTACGGAGTTATCCTTCACAACGATCAGTAACTGAACGTCGTACAAATAATGTGGCATGGACGCGATCTCTCCCATTGCCATTCACCAAAGGTGTTCCGAGTCCTGACTACTCACCGAACTATCCAGTCCTAATGTTAAGAGCATCATGAAGAATATCAGCGCCCAAAATGTGGACCCAGGTAGGGTTGCTATGGCCTCAGGATAGACGACAAACACCAGCCCAGGACCTGCAAAGATACGAACCGGGAGTGTAGCTGAAGACCGATTCTTAGAACATCGAGGGAATCGATGTTCACCTCGAGCAAGAACGATTGCTCCGTGCTAGAGGTTCCTCCCGCGCCAGACAAAAGGACTGAAAGTCAAACATTTAATAGGTGCATCTATGTTGGGCGCGACTTGTTCAGGAGGGAAAATTAGCCTTGAACTTGCTTTGAACGACAATCTGCAACAGAAGCAGAACTGCTTGGTGCTGTTCCACTCTGAGCACGGATGCTTGGGGTATTATGATGAAAGTGCTTGGTCCTTCACATTCCCAGCACGATCAGGTGTAAAGAGGAGAACAACAGTTCCCAAGGATTGCAGCATGGACGACTGTTAAGGTACCGCTCTGGGCACTGAATATGAAGCTGCTTTAGCAATGGGTTCAGTGGGTTACATCATGATTCAACCTGCTAGGTCTTTACCTTCAGTGGCCACATCCTTGATCTCCTTGCCAGATTTCTGCGCCATGTAACCGAGGACTGAGAAGATGACGAACCCGGAGAGGAAGCTAGTTCCACAGTTGATCATACTCGTCGCTATGGCATCTCTGCAAATGGACAGATGCCAGTTAAATTAAGATGTCGTTTCGAAAGAAGGAGGTAAAGTGGAAAAAACCATAATGAGGCTGGGGCAGTTGAGTTCAATTCCTTACACTGGCTTATTTGGCTATGCGACGCCACAGTGCTCGAAACTGTGCTGAAGTAGTCGCGGTTCTGGTATAGTCACGCGTTGAAACAGACAATAATTGTCTGATCAATGACAAAACTGATCAATATTTCAGTTTCTGCGATATTAACATAATAATATGAGTTATTTGCAAGAGAATCAGATCTGGTGTCAAGAAGGTAAACATGATTATTCACATCCCGAAGTCCATCATTCTTATCGAACACATTATTCGGCAACGCTATCGCAGGTTTGGGGAGAACTGCTAATTCAGTTCGGAGTTTTGAAGAGAACAACGCAGATTGCGTGTGGCATCGTACACCACATCGTCTTTACGAACGCAAAATTGCAGTTTTATGATTATCAATATCATATACGAATGGTTTTTTATCCTGCAACTTCACTGTTCGAAAGCGTCAGTGCGGGAAATTTAACCATAACACGACTTTTCCATCAAGATACTACATCCGCATACATGCCTATGAATATCGCATTCACACCGATGCATTAGGCGAGGGATTCACATCAACTGAGAATATATAGAATTTGAAAAATATCCGCGGAAAATTGATTTTCGTCGGTGCACTTTGAAGCAAGTACACACATTTCGATATGTTTTTCCCGGAAATATGATTTTCTGGTTGCTTGTGGAATACATCGTTACGACGGTGCAGAGTAAAACGTTACTTTCTCTCACTGCGTTCTAGATTTCCGGCACCATACCAAATACGAACAGTCGGTTTAGAGCAGACGATAACTTGGTCTTCGACTTACTTGTATACGTTGTTATGGAACTTGTTATAGCTGGCGAAGGCCAGCAGGACACCGAACCCAGGTCCAAGCGAGAAGAAGACTTGCGTGGCGGCATCTACCCACACCTAAAATGGAAAATGGAAGTTTTGGCGAATTACAGCTCAAGTTAGATATGGTTTCAGTGGTTCGCAGGGTGTTCGATGCCGAAAGGGCTGCTCACCGCGGCAACCTGTTTAAATCCCTGGGCCAAAGAATCGTACTTTAGGTTAAACATGAATCTTCGCCCGACCAAGAGTGAAGTGCGAGGTGCCTGCGACATCCACGATGCGCTAGTCACCTCAGATCGTGCTACGTACGGCTGGCGGCAAGATTAAATGACACATGCTTCTCTTAGTATAAGAAGATGGGATAAAATCTAAATCTACTCCAATTCATGATAGATTAAATTCCATTAGCCACGGCCTGAAAGTATTGACGGTTAGTCGGGTATGAAGTGCTTTGCAATGCATAACCAAGACGTTGTAAAAAAATCTCAACTTCCTGTGCCTCGGTGATCAATGAGTTACGGTTCTTTAGCTACGTGAGCGCAGTCACTTTCAAACCAAGGGGAAATGTAACTCACCGGGGGGCCTTTGGGAAGCGGGGACTCGCCGTGTGTAGGGCTCGTTACCGCCACCGTGCCGAACCAAATACCGTTACTCACTAGAATGGGCCATAGTTAAACATAGCTATAGGGTTTTGTTAGTGATAATTACGGGCTTGTCGCTGATACCTTGGTATGTTAGGAAGGTTAGTTGATATGTCTGATTGGGAATAAAGGGAAATCGACACTAGTATATGGCTCAGTTTAGCACTGCAATTGGCTATAATGTCATTCAGTACATTAACGTACAATGTTCATGTGCAATGTTGCAACTAAAGAAAGCTAACATTTTTCGAGAGCACCTAACCCAAAGACTTTTCGACCAATGACAAATTGTTGGTACAATCTGAAAGATGATTTCGCGGTGCAAAGCATAAACATTTGCACAGTTATCCAGGTCATTCTTTTATAAATTCAGTTCACGGTCAGCGAACCCATAACGCCAACCAACTGACCACATGTGTCCAACGCCTAGCCTCTTAATTAGGCAATGTTACAGTATAGCGGGACGCTGTCCGGACGTCAGGACACTATAGTCTGGGGAGTGTCACTTCCGGTCGCGGCTCGATCGATCAGGTGACACGTGACCAATCAATGGACAGGGACAGATTTTGTACACGGCAATGCTCAAAGTAATTGCAGAATTACATCAGCTAAAAACTCATGCTGCATATTTACAAAAACAATATTGAATCAGAAGCTGATGAAAATGATTAAAGCGTACGGTTAAATGGGACTAGTACTCTGTAGAGACAACATAGGATAACTTTAATGATCGGTGATGGTGAAAGCATTTGAGTGGATGTTCGGTGTTGAGCTGAACGTGTGCTGATGGGCTGTGCAGGAAATGTACATTGTGGTATTCTGTTAGGGTATAAGTAAAACTTTGGCTCTATCTCAGTTCCGCAAAGCAACCAACTAATGCAACCTTGCTATGCTAAAAGCGCACTTACAAAACTTCCCCCTCTAATGCCATTTTCGCTCATGACTCTGATTATGCGTTTACCTCTGCGCGTAGGATAGGACGGGTGGACGGAATCTCAACATTGCAGTGTTTAACTTACCTCCGCCTTGAGAAGCCTGGAGAAGTCGGGTGTCAGATAATACTTGATGCCCATGGCGGCTCCGGGGAGAGTCGCCCCTCGAACCAGCAGGATCAACAGAACAGCATAGGGGAAGAGGGCGGTAAACCATACTACCTGGAACGACCATGTAACAACGTGATGAACAGCCGGACAGAGATTGTCAATCTAATCATGATGATGAAAACGACGAGGACAGTGTTGGAAATCGTACTCAATGGAAAGGCATTCAAGTGTTCAAATTAAACCAATGGTATCCGAAACAGTGGTTGGACACGCAAACACTGAAGAGAGATGTTGCTAAATCGAGCCTTGTCTCCAGTGAGGGGGATTGCTCGGCCCAATAGCTTACCTTGCCTGAAGTAGAAATGCCCTTCCATAAGCTGAAGTAGCATATCACATAGACGGCCAGGAGACAAAGCACTAACTGCCATTTTATACTCCCTAGGTTTTCAATGCCACCAGAGCGGTGCAGCTCAAGCATTCCCCGCCTAGAAATAACAAGGACATTGACATTCAGTAAAAAATGGAGAGGGAAATTGGTGGTGCTGTTTAAGAACGTTGGTGATTGCGAAGTTTGTTATTTTAGCAACACACCAGGTGAGTATTTCCAACAAAAGTAGCCATAACGCGTTTGATTCCAATCACGAACTTCGAAATCTTCGTGATAGATGTCTATCACTAAGAGAAGAAAGATATAAAGTATACGAATAGCAAACGTACAACTTTTCGAATACGAATTCTTCATCAGATTTAGCAATGTCGGCGATAAGTACGACCCAGAAAACAAACTACCTACTCGAAATATTCCAGCGCCGGTGATAATCTGGGTGCCTCTGTTACGTTACTAAGAGATGCATTTATAGTGGTAGCCACAGCACTAGATACTGTGCTCATTAAAGTCTCTTTGTTTATTGTATAATTTGTTGATGAACTATTAGCGAGCTCTGTGTCTATCTCTCCCTCCGGGTAGCCAGCGTGACAGTTAGGCGTGTTCCAAGTGTTGTTACAAGAGGTCCATGGAAGATCACTGGTAAAGGAACTGAAGAAGAAGTACAAGGCCCACGCGATGATCACATTGTAAAAGAAGTCTACATAGAATGCGATAAGGACAACTGCATATCCGATTCCTGAAAAGAGAAAGGAGAGAAGACACTGGTTATAGACAGATCATGCATGCGCTTGTGAAGAATACATGTGCAATATGCATGCATTCATGTGCTTTATCACTGGTCATTCACCGCGACCACAGCAACCTGAACGAACAAATGAAGAATACGAACGAACACTCCAGGTGCCTCATATAAGCTCTGATCTGTTATCGTGATTTTCGACTGTAAAGACTACAGACAAGGCCTATTTCTGGGTGAATCTCTTTCGCATCCCCCAGTCTCATTGAACAGTCAAATAAGTTGTCGCCATCGACGTCCATAGAGAGATACCGAAACATTTATCACGTCTATTTGCTGCACCCTACCTTTAAATAAGGGACATATTCTTCCCCAGCATGTAATGGCACCTTTCCGTTGGAACTGACCGAGAGCCAATTCCATATAAAACAGGGGAATTCCTCCGGCTGCCAACATAAGTGCATATGGAATCAGAAAGGCGCCTGAAATGGAGAACGGGCAGCATTAGGTGACCATTTTGTGTTTTTGGTAGTCAAACACCAAATGCTTTGCAAAACACTATAATTACTGATATACATGTACTCTTCGGGTTTTCGAGTTCGGCCGGTTCTTAGTAACTCTAATTTTATCTGTTTATTTAGACCAGCTGTTTATTGGAAATATACCGATGTACTTGTTTAAACTGCTAAAAGAAGAAGCACTTGACGAAAATACCGCCAACTTCTGGTAAAGTAACGGCAAATTCTGTAAGCATCAGATGTAGACACTTCTAACGATGCTATAAATGTGGACCCGTATTTCACCATCTTCAAGTTTGATTTCAGCTAATATCAGCATAACTGTCATTTCTCTACGTGTCATCGGTCTTCAATTCCTCTGTCTGCACCCGCTTATATCACCTCTCATATCAATATCATTATGCCTTCGCTCCCCTAGCCATGTAACCCACCAGCCATTGAAGGCCATCAATGACCCCGCATCCTCCAACATGCACAGTACAAGAGCGTTACTTAGGAGTCTTTTGTGATAAGTCTAGGAAAGAGTCATTATGAGGCTATAGGTCACCAAGTACGAACATAGCCCTTAATGGCACTTTAAGAATTCTGATTAATTTGCTACAAAAGAGTACTGAGAAGGTAGTTTGCTATGAGGATACTTAACCATTGCTATACATGGCCATATATGGCATTATTCTGAAACTTCCAGTGCTAACATCAAATCGGATAATAGTGTTTCTCACAGAGTAATGTATTGGAACTTTCAATAGTACATGTAGTTTGCCATTGGATGAGTTCGGCCCTATTTCTGTTAGTAACCGCTCCCATTATCTAGAGGATGCTGCCAACGAAATTATACGTTATACTACATGTACCACTTTCTGCAATAACCTTCGCAACTCAATCGCATCAAGGTCCCAAGCCAATGTCGCCAAGGTGGACCCGCGTCGAGTAAAACCTATGAAAGGATATGATTTGGGGTTTCCGTGATTGTTCAAACTCTGTATAGCAATGGAAACCCAAACCAAATTATTTAGAGTCTACGGAATGCGTTGGGATATTCGCTTCAATCACATACCGGACAATGATTTCACATGATAACCAACTTGATTCATACAGCTATGAGAAACCGTCTGACTACTAGTTTCACATTGAGAGCCACTCAGGTTAACACCATGGCGGAGAGCCCGAGATCCCGTGCGAGGTCACGCGCGACCTATTCACGAATCACAGCATCACCAGTGCTCATGGCAGAAAGAAATTACCGCCGTAATTACAACAGGTAATGAAAAACAAGCTCAGATTGATTGGTCGCTAAATGTAAAAGTCGTGTCGCACCATGTTTCTATTGACGCCCGGCCGATTCATTTTATGACAAGTTATGAAAACATTTCAATATTCAGGTTGCATTAAAACTGAGCTTGAAGAGCGAAGACTGCAGCGCGTTTCGGCCCGAGGCCGACTGTATGTTATACTGGTTGTGATGTTGACGTTGCCGTAAGGGGATTGGGTCGGCTAACATATTCGGATGAATATTGATGCAATGTATACGCATCCCTCTGGCCAAACAGTAGAGACACTAGTCCGGCTCGCGTCCGGCTCGCAACTCTAGAGATCCATCTTAGCTTCTTGTGGCATTCGGAAAATGTTGGCGTGGTCGAGTCCCCCGAAGTTTCGAATCGCCCAAACCGTTGATTTGCACGTTTTATTGTAAGCCGAAATTAAAAAAACAAACTTCTACTTACCTCCTCCATTTTTATAACATAGATAGGGGAACCTCCAAACATTCGCCAGGTCCACGGCAAAGCCGATGACCGAGAGGAGGAAGTCGACCTTCTTGCCCCAAGTCTCCCGCTCCACATCATCGACGTTTTCATGCAGCTTCTTCTGCTCTTCTTTCTCATTCACGTTGTTTTCACTCACGTTGTTCACTTTGTCGTTGTCTTTGAGGAATTTCTCTGGAAAGAAATTAGGTGAAGCACTAAAATGGGGAGTCATGTCTTCTTGAACCCTTAGGTTTTGACCCAGAAACGCAATCCGAAACTTCTGCACAGTATTTCCAGCGGCAATGATTGAAGACAAGGAACGCTGGCCCCGCGCTGAAAGATTATCTATCATGATTACCACGCCAAGTACACTGTCGCGCCCCATTTTGATAGGTTTTTGTTTGGTGTAACTTGCAAGTAACTTTCAGGGGTGGCGTGGACCATGCACCGTTAACAATGTTGTGATACCACGCAGATGAACAGGTTCGCCATTGAAATGTTAACAGTCCGTTTCAGACGCCAAAGTACATGAAAGTTAAAAGTACAGCGTCGACAGACTCAGACTGAAATCAGTCGTGAATTTGCCTCAGAATGGAACCTATGAAACAACGTATTGATGTGCCGTTTGATAATCAATGAGGGTCATTCTCATTGGGAAATAAGACCCAGCAGGATTCCGGGTAGAGGTGGTAACTGCGGCGGCTACTCTCAGCAGCTATTGATCTGGGACCATGAGGTGGTAAAGTCGTTGCGTGCCTTTGGAATCATTCATGCTCGGCCTGTGAGGCTTCGAAGCCAGACTTAAGCCTTATTATTGTACCTTGCTTTAACAGTAGTGGGACGCCCCCTTACCCCACATAGCCTCAAGAAGTTACATTACTCCTCATGGTGCATTCGATGGAAACCCGTTTAAATCAGGTTTAAGTTATGGTTTGTTGCCAAACTCCTTAAGTTATCCTGTAGCTCTCCACTTTTTACCTCAGGTTTATTATGCCAAACTAGTATGTAGTTCACGGTACAAGATGTAACTTGGTAAACAAATTAGTCTGGTTCTGAAGAGCCTGCTTGAGGCGCCTGATTGTGTGTTTGACATTGATGTACTTGTGCATACTTTCAAGAACAACAACTCCTTCACTAAATATTTCGTAAAGTGATCAAGATTTAACGAGATCAAAGAACGTCTTAAAAAGTAGGCCATCATTGTGGTTTAAAGTGCACTGTCTTTAACAACTCCTTACACTTTGATTGGCTTGAGGGGAAATTTCGATAATATCGATGATATCAACTAGGTTTTTTGATGGCACTTGTTTGTAGCTAATGTCGTAGAAGCTATATTCAGATTCAACAACGCTTCTACCAAGAAAAGGTCTCTTTTCATGACACATTACAGAGATAACCAACCAATTTGGACAAGGTACTATACATAGGTTGGGTTAATTATCGTGACACTTGCTAGAATAAGCGTCTTAGTAACTGCCTCTGTTTTCCGGACAGGTCTGAATCATTCTGTAAATGGAACGCCGTTAAGGATAGTGCTAACTGTAACGCAAAGACAGGACAGGTATGGTATCGGAACACTTAACAAACACCATTGAAAGTTACATGTACCTGACTAAACTACGTTCTGCTAACAAAGGGACGACATGGTTACGAAGAAACGGCAAGATAACATAGCTAAGACTAAATGAATTGACCTCGAAGAAGGGGCACCTACCCTCCTCCGTGCCTTCTGATGAGGCAGCCCGTGCTAACTTAAGCGATCCACGGGGGATTCGCTTCATTGTATCCAAGATCTACACCTTCCCGAACAGTCAGAGTCTACCAGTCCTCTGCTACTGGGAAGTCCTGAATCCCAGAGGCTGATCGGTCTACCAGCCTACAAGGCGATCAAAAGCGGCACCATGGGCTCTGACTCCATTCAAGTTTAATTAGAAAAGGCAAAGGGAATAGCAATGACGACCACTGCTGCTAGGTCTGAATGAACTGAGACAGCGAAAGTAGACGGTCCCAAAAGTTCTCCTCTTTTACGCGAAATGATTCCTTTCCATGGAAACAATGTCTCGTAAATGTTTTGTTATGTTTGACAAATCAAAAGGATAGTTGCAGTCTGTTTGAACAAAACAGGAACAACTCCAAACTGTCTCACTCAATTTGTAAGAAAACGAAATTTACGCCTGATTTCTTATCTCATTGTTACCGCACACGAAATCGCTGATTTGCCATTCAGTTTTGGAATGAAGTTCGGAATACCGATGAATTGTTGTAGGTTTCTTTGAAGACTATCGGAAGATACATTCCCCCTAAAGAAAGCGTTCAGTGCCGTTTCCCTATTCCACCATTTCAGCTAGTCAGATGAACTTTCAGCACTTTGGCGGGGGAAAGGGGTGTTAAGATTACAATATCCAATTTATGACATTCGCATACGAATTGCGCAGGATCCATGATCATTAGGAAAAGACACAACAAAACAAACATGAAATGTGGTCGATTTCAACAAATAAACAGGGGAAGATAGAGATGAACTCGGGATGAACTTCAAGATCCTGGTCAGAGATTCCCTGGGAAAAGCACCGGTCTCCTTCAAGAACAACACCATCCATGAAATAAAACGACGGAGAGCATAGAACTGGTATAATCTGATTTTCAGTCCTTGATCAAGCTGTGATTCTGGGAGGAAAATTGCTTGTAACTAGTTGCAGCATACACGAAATGACCAGAGTACTTCCTGACCCCTGTGGCACTCGCGTTTCCTAACCATACTCAGAAGCACAGATTCTGTGACTGGTGGAGTTACCATCTTAACATAATGATTTCACGTCCGTTGAAATGCTAATAAGCCGACAAATACCAGCTGATGTCTTTGAATTAAATTCAATAGTTTTGACATTGTATATTGACGGATAGCTGATGTGTGATGTTGCATATCTTAGGGTGTTGAAGTCATGTTTCGTCAGGTATAGATTATATTTGCAAAATGCACAGATTTGGTACGTCCGCTGTACTAGCAATGTCAGTTGTCCTTTTTCTTATATGCAGACACTGATGAACAGATTTCAATTTTTTTCAACGAAGGGATTGCTGCATTTCAAGACCCGTCTGTTCAGTGATAGAATAGCTGCCTATTGTTTGTGACATTTCTGTGCAAAAGTCTTTATGTCATGTAAATAATTTCTCTCGGCTTTTTTGCTCGTTTCAATATGCTTTTTAATACTCTTTGAAATTGCATAAGTTTAGGCTTACAATGCTAACGGCAGAGGGGATTTTAAAGATTATGAGCGCGATCACCTAACATGTCTTACTTCACCACTGCTCATGTGTGCGTTGAGCGTTCCGCGGACTCCCTCCAATTGCCCTATTTGTCCCTTTGTCCTGGACAATGCCCCCACTTGATATTCAAATTGGACTCGCCGAGGCCTTTGTCCATGCAATGACATACAGAGTGCGGGCGATGCGCGGTCACTGTCCGAGAGGTTGCACCAATCATGCCAGTGTGATTCTCCGTCTCCACTGCTTGGCTGTCGTGCATCTCGGCTCTTCTCATAACCAGCGGAAAGGCTAACCGACTCTGATCTCACTTCGAATCGGTTTGCTAATATTTCCACTTTCCTCTACTTTTTCTCTGATTCAACTGTCTTGTAACTTTACCGCTTTCATGTATTGCATGCCTGTTTTTCAACTTTGTCACATTGCATATTATCTGTTGACCCATATGTATTAATATTCGAAACAATATGTATTGGTGTGTTGAAATAAACGTTATACTATACAAATCATTGTGTCATCTTAAATAATGTGTCACAAAGCTTTTTAAAATTAGCCGATGTTGAATAGATGACTATCATTGGGTTCCTTTGGACAGAAGAGCCGATACCATGTTTGCATACCTGAAATGGTGTATGAATGTATCAACCCCCATTCAATGTCCTCAATCAAACGTCATAAGGTAACTCCCCACTCTTATAATTAGCCCACTATGTGGTAGACCGGAGCATGGGGATGGATTCGGCGGTCGATGGGGAGCTCATGACAGGATACTGATCGCATGTTGGTTTATTATGTTGAGGGGCTAGTGTAAACTTATTCCCAGCAGCAGTAGCGAGGGGCAAAGATCGGGTTGGAAAAAAAGGTCCGTCTTTGACCGCTATACTGAACAAGTATTCGATACTATAGTATGGGGAACAAGAGCCTCGATTGAAAACATTGACATCGTCGATTGCTGATACCACTATGTCACTTTATTCCTGGCTGCATTTCCACGAAATGGTAACTATTGATAAACAGCAGAAAATGTTTCATTTTCCTGTAGCATGCCTAATTATATTGGTTGACACAACAAGTGACTATTTGCTGGGTTTTCAAATAGAATTGTTACCTTGTTTGGCTTTGCGTGATTTCTGTGTACTTTGAGTCAATGGCGTTTGATGCAAATGCACAAGTTGAGTGTTTAATGTTAGCTTAACCGAAAAGCAGTATAATATGAACAAGGCCATCCTATACAACATCGGTTCTTGGCGAAACCGAGAGTTTAGGTTGATGACCACATGAACCTGCAAATTCCGGGAGATCCTGGAGGTCAACATATTATGATGAACATGTATGTATTTCAAACAGTCTTGGTAAATGTCTTCACACTGTGGTTGTAGTTGCTATGTAGATCAGTCAGTTAGCAGGAATTCCAAGTTGTCCCATAATGCTTCACTGCAGTTACGTGTTACACGTAGAGGAATCAACAACCAACACCAAAATGACCACATGACCGTTATCAATTCATGATTTAACAACTGACGACGCTAGAATGTGGCCAAGTGCCAGTTCTCCTCAATGAAATAAGTTCTTTGAGGCAGTTGCTGATCGCCAAAACGCATCTAGATGGCAGAATGTCGAAGAGCTCACATATACAGCGATGTAACGCGGTAGACTCTTTGCATCCAACGGCCTTGAATTGCACATTAGAAGGCGATGCAAAAATCTGACTTATGTTTCTTTGATATCGTGGCAGACGGTGGCACCTCAGAATACTGATATCTAGATTCATTTCTTAGTAAAAAACAAGCCCCAAAGGCCATTCGCATGGGAGTTAGGTAGTACTACACCAGTTCGTCCTACCGATAACTACTATCGACATCCTAACATTGCTACAGACTAAGAAACGGAGATAATAGAATTGTTTGATACACAGGCTTCGGTAAAAGCAAATTGTGATGATAAGATATAGTTGTCGTATGAACAACTAAGGTACCATGCTTGGACAGCATGTTTCAAAATGACCATTATAAACAGCAGGATGGAATATGTCCATTCACGCTACATCTGAAGCACAGCATTTCCTTCCTACCTTCCATTTGCATATCGTTGTTCATGTGGTCGAAGTTCTCCTCCTCACTCGTCCGTGCCATGGCCTCCTTGCTCACCACCCCCTCGCTCTGAAAGATAGACATAAGATAGAGTAACTAGGGGTTTCACTCCCTCTGGTTGGAGTTCCCCTCCCTCGCTTGTACGTGTCATTGCCTACTTGCACAGAACTTCCCTCTGAAAGACAGAGACATATACACTAGACAAAGCAGCATGGAGTTTTGCTCCCACTACTCGGAGCTCTGCTCCTCGAGAAGAATATCGAGCCGAATATGGAGCCCGGAGATCGAGCGGCTAGGGGTTTGAGTAAGGAGTTCATCCTCTCAATGGCCTCTTAAACTCCTCCTTCTCTCTGCAACAAAGGTGATCAATGACATAGCCCATAATGTTATATATCCTTCCTTCTAGATTGTTTGCTTATCAAATGAAGTGAAGTCCACCATGGTCGCAAAATCCACCAAACATTCTTATAGACATACAGGTGGAAAATCCACCAAACATACAGGTGGATTTGAACATCATTTTCGCATGGCCAGAGGATTCCTCCAGAGGAACGAATAATATTACAAGATAGTAACTTAAAGGCTGTTAAAAGAAGTACCTGCACTATAACAGGAAGCAAGGAGACACCCTCCGTAAAGGAGAGGGGAGATTTGTGTCCACATTGACCTTAGAGAGACATCGGGATTGTTCGTCGAAGCCTCAGTGGCCGAAAACAGTACTCGACGATGGAGGCATTGATACAAGTTGGGGAAGTTTTTGAAATGTTGAAAGTGTCCACTTACCATTATACCGGAAGTGATGAAATTGACTTCAAGAAAGAAGGACTGCCAAGCAAACGCTACCGTCTGAACCACCGCCCAACAACTGGCATTCTAAATCCATGAGTAGCCAAAACAACCGACACAGCGGGAATTAAGTGCACACAATGTTTAGGTATCCAAATAAAGCACTCTCTCGTGTTACGCAAAAGTTTCCTGCGAACCCCCTGTTTCCAGAATCCTGTATGTTAATCAAGACCGTGTACATACACAAACCCAAGGTCCCATTTCCTAAATTACGCGACTATTTCCGAGTTGGACTGGGACCTGGTTGATGAGGCAATGGGAACGAGTCATTAAAGCTGATTGCCTCTTCAATGGAAGGCAAACATAGAGTAATTAACTGGCTGTAACTGCGATGAAAGATCATGAGAGTGAACCGGGATGGGTTGGCCATGAGTGGCCGATGAGAGTACTGCCCAGTTGCTGTATCGGCGAATGGGGATGCCGCAGTTAATACTAAAGGTTTTTTACCAATCTGTAAACGGTCAGCATGGTGACTTGCATCAATGCCAGCCTGTGACGGAATGCCTATCCATCCAAACTTTATCAAAACGACAAACATTTTCTTACACTGCTGCTCTTTATTCTCAAAAATCAAGACGCAAGTACATGTATTTGGGCATGTCGTCATCCGGGTAGAGTGATGTCGTGGAAGAGACATTCACATTCCGCCAAAGACATTGCCTCTTTCAAAAGCTTCCTTTTCAATTACCAATGTGAGATTATCTTATTCAATAACGAATTCATGTCGCACTGTGACGAACATGAACGTGGAGCCTGCATACTCGGGCCGGCGACAGGGGCGTGCCCAGTAATCTACATGATGGATTATGTTCAAGCTGCAGAAAGATATGCAGGGTTTGTGGGCAATTCCTGGTCTGATCATGTGTTATCAAGATATTTTTTTAGTTCTGCATTCATTAGAATATGTAAGAGCAGTTAGAATTACTCAACGCTGAAAGGTATACCCGTATAACTGACGAATCCTGAAGTATTGGTCAGGCTATTGTTGCGTACCAATACAACAAGTGGCAGTCGTGTTCCAAAGATAATGATGCCCAATGCTTCCTCGCGTTCACGGACAAATATCAAGAACGGTCAATGGTCGAAGTACCAAGCTCGACAGGAACACCAAGCCTCAGCCACTCTGTTCCTGTGTTCCTCTCCGTTGTCAGAATATCACGTAATATATCAGTGTTCCACAGAAGAACACTGCTTCTGATGAGCAACACCAAAAGGCGTAACTTCGTAATTTGCGTATTTTGCCTGTCTAACTTCAATCCATGGCATGCAGTTTCATGATCACTCGTGCGACCATTTCAGGCCGCATCATCACCCCTGGAGCAAGCAAACAGCCCATCGGCAAAAATCAATCAATCGGAACGGATTCATACGTGTGCAAGATCAACATATGTCTTACAATTCGTCACAGTAATCTTTTCATCAGAATTCAGTACCATTTCCGGCCTCCATTAGGGAGTGACGCGGTTGCTAGGAGCTGGTTACAACCTTTGTTCTCCCAAATGGGAGAGTTCTACTGATCATGAAAGCAGGCTTATTTGTGACGGGGAGTTCGACGATGGGTTCATTCAGAACGAGGAACTCAGTTAACATTCGCAGTGGTCTAGCATGAATTCCTCTTGCTTATAAGAACTTGTCCTAAGGACAAATTAGCAGTATCATAGACGAGTATATTTTCTAGGTAAACGCACCTACAAGAATGCATTTATTTTGGTGGATATATGTTGATGATTGCCGTGTCATGTACTACCATTCTTTCAGTTTCTGACATATCCTTTGAACGATATCGCCATTGATTGTTCTTCTGAAAATGTTCGACATATTCGTTCATAGCGCGGTAAATGAAACCCAAGGCAACAATTATGTCTATACTCGATTGGTAATTAGCTGCCATTTATGAGTAGCATTCAAGCTCGAGCACTTGGAAGCTGCCTCATCAAGCCTAATGTCTTGGCCATCTTGTAATCTGATCATGATTACTTATACTGAGAGGAGTAAAATGCATGTCAAGGGGAATCCATCACCTCCACCAATCTTTAAGACATGATGGTGGAACACTCTTTGATTCATTTCAAAATGTTTGCTTCGACACCATAATTGGATGATGCTGAGCAAGAAAATCTACTCGATATCATCATGCATCAAAGGGACAATGGAAAGTGATCGACCTACCTGTTTTACAATACTATATTTCCAACTGTCGTAATTTGATATCCTGTCATTTGTTTCTGTTCGACATCCCAGTATTGTTCATGCGATATCCCACTCTTAGCGGTTTATACGCCCGGGCATAACACGACCCTGCAAAACATAATCGGGAAAAATAAGTTTTTGGGGATGAAAAAATCAGGACATGCAAATAAATCTTATAGCTAACAAACAATACTATCATGTCCTATGAGATATTACCTCGCAATCTATGGTAATAGTTATCTTATTAGAATTTAAAAAGTGTGAAATATTAGTTTTATCATGAACATATTACATCACTCGGAGAATCTTGAAAACACACTTCAAACAATTGTGGGCAATCACTCTTCGGTAACCAAATTGGACTTGATTGTAATTGTTGTTGGATATCATGTTTCTCATCATCGGAAGTGAACCGATACCACAGCAAAGGGATCAAGCGTTTAACAAGGGTCAACCACTAAACCGGCCCTACAGTTACTGACCAGGCAAGAGACAATATAGCGAAATAATTCATTCATCATTAGCCTGGATATGGCCAAATGAATTCCCATCGCCAGCAGCTTTGGTTTGAGCTATGTGCATAAGAATGCACATGGATTGCACTTGCTAGTCCCCTATTCTCACATTACAGATACCGTTAGCTCTCAGAAACAGTTTGTGACCTAAAAATAATCATTGCGTCCTTATCATGAGACAACTGCATGAGAATAGCACTGATGTCAGTCATGAAAACGTCTCTGTGACTGCTCCCACCTCGAACAAGACCCTAGTGGCCTTAAGAGAGGTAAGCTAACCAGGGCGACAAGACAGACCAATTTAAAAATGTACAAAAAGATAATTATGTTATGCTTCTTTACAAAGCAGCGCCAAGTGTTCATTGACTTTGCTTCTAATATCCGATTCGTGATGGAAACGGCAGCCATGCTGGAGTGAAAGCCACAAGGAACTGATTGGAGGAAAAGGTATTAACTGTGTAAACTCGACCACAAGAGTGAGGGGAGATTGGGTCAACACTCGAACCGTGATCGAATGTCGCTTCACCAGCTCCTGGTGTGTTCTAATACATCTCAAGAGGTCTTAGAGAAGGTCAAGCCACGTGATACAGTAAAACATGCATGAATCTATCTTCAAGGGCCTGGCTTCATCTGTGATTAATGAATAGTTTACGTGGAAAAGTTTCGAGAGAACCTTGCCGCACCAGAGTATAAAAGTGTATATTATGTTGCCCCAGAATACGTTCTTAAATCAAAGCACTGTGCAAAGCTCACTGACGGCTTCCAGTATGGTTCGGTGATACGTCTGAGGTAATTTAGCGATGTCTCGTCTGGCTGAGGTTGTGAGGAAAACCTCCATTCAAATTACCGTCGTTCAACATATAACCGCTCACTAGAGCCAAAGTAGTAACACACCTGGAAAAGGCTGAGCAGGCAGGGCCCCTCCACTTGCTGGACAACCAACGAAGTGTACTTGCGACCATTTCACAAGGGGTATTTCAAATGGACATTTGTGACATTTTTCCATCTGAAGTGGAAGTCGTTGACCTGGGACTCTTTTACCACGGTCTTCACTATAGGCCTATTATAAGCCTTCTTCGTTAATTACGTAGTTGAAGAACTTGAACATATTGTGATCATTGAAAGGTACTGGCAAGCAAAAGGAACCTGGAGTGTTCAAGTTCGGTATATAAGTTTTAAGGTCTTCTTCAGTTGCAAAATTACCATTGATTGACACAACATGCGAGCTGTCACTCAGCCTACGAAATTGCGACAACAGAAGCGGATCCTCAAATACAAATTAACCGCCGTGTACACATCCCCGTCATCAACGCCTGTCAGAGTAACCATATTCAACATACGCCGATATTATAAGTAAATTAATGATAAAGTAACTTATCGATGTCCATATTAATGCTTGTTGGAGTGTGCAGCATTCTTGAGAAGTCATCCAGCGATATTGGTGATCGTTGATTACGCTTCATTACGGGATCTCACGTGTGGTGGGGACCCAATGGATGGACAGCACAACTCATAAGTCACCATCTCACCAGAGCACTAATGCACCCATTGTATGGACCCCTGGTAGAATTACGGTCAGAAAGCTACAACAGACATTTTCACTTTGGCTGCAATAAAACCCTTTGAGCACGGTCGAGTACCATGAAAAGCTAATACGTTTTCAAAATATCTACACGATACGCTCGAAGCATTGGAAAGCGACGGGTAAGGTCATTTCATAAGGTAGAGCTGAACCAATTAGCCAATCCTGCCCTGAAACCTAGCGAAACTTCATAGTGCACCACCCATGTGTAAATATGTAAAGTACGCTCTTCTCTAAGCTGTGATTCAAACAGTTTTGCTCTCAACAAATTGCAAATGTATTTCTTCCCGAGGATTGTATGCAGGTATTGTTTTCAGGTGTCGGCTAGATATTTCTCTTGGCTCTCACATGAATATGAATACAGTGGCAAAGGTTGCCGTGTCATAGACTGAAGCTGTTTAACATCGGGTCTCCCATTATGGATTCGATGATGGCCCATGGTAGATTGGATGATGGGAATTGCATCATATTGCGATCATGAACTTACATCGAAGAATAAACCCATTAGTGTGACAGTCTTCAAAATTTTTTCATCAGTTCAAAATTCTGAAAAATTTTTAAAGCCAAAAAAGTTTTAGGACTGATGATGTTGCTTCCTTTTGTGCAGAAAAAAAACAAGTAAAAAAAAAGATTTGGACTCAGAAATTTTTTCAGGGTTAGGGGTAGGGTTAGCCGGTAAAAAAAATTCAAAAATTCTGAACAATTTTCAAAGTCAAAAAAGTTTTGGGACTGATGATGTTGGTTCATTTTCAGCAGAAAAAAAAGGTGAAAAAAATGACTTAGTGCCAGCTTTGAAAAAGAAAACACGAGGAGAGAGAGTAGCTTAGGACATCAGTCTAGTAATAATTGATAAGTGGGAATGATCGTGGGCTCTGTCCAGATTGCAGTCAAGCATAATTTCAAAACATCACCAGCACAATTCACTTTGAAGAGATGCGAAAAGTTCCAAACTATCAAAAGTGACGTCCGACATTGCTATACTTAGTCTTGCTCAATGTCCGGTTTGGCGAAAGGCGAGCTGCCGTTGATAGAGTGCCAGTAATGGATGGCATTGAGCGAGAAAGTGGATGAGACGGCCGGTGTTGCCAAACATACTTGAATCATCACTTGGTCCGAGGAAAAGCTTTCAAGAAGTTAGTTGCCGTTTGAAATGTAGACTTTTATCCTGAGATGACCAATGCTCCTAATTTCATATGGCCAATCTTGACATATTTTTTTACTTAAAATGTTAGCTCAAATTTCACGTTTCGCCGATTGAATTCCAGTAATGGTCTCCTGGATGGGAGTGCCAGCGCTAAACAGAAGAAAGACTAATGCATGTAACTCGTTTTAAAAGTTTGGAGGGGAAATGTAACCCGGTTTATCATCGGTTATGCTTCTGGTAAATGCTAACCATATCCCGAGGAGGTCCTAAGTGGTTTCCGAGGCAGGCCTATCTGATATTCTATGCGTCGAGAGTCTGACGTTTGAAAAAGCTTCCTCTTGTCTAAAATGGTAAAGAAGTTGAAAGACTATGTTGCTCGTCTGCTAATTTCTAGGTCCAGCTTGAAATGAAGGGTGAGTTGGTTGTAATGATGACGTATGGCTATAAGCAACGTAAAACATGTATCAAGAAACGCTACCTTGAAAAAGCGAGGCAAATAATGTTCTTTTATCTTGTACAAAACCCCTGCCCGAACTTTACAAAATGAATTACATACTGATTTCAGACTGCAATGAAGATCTTACCAAAACTGAATGTAACTGTTGGCCTATCGAAAAACCACCTCACAACACTTGCGAAAATCATTATTAGTGATCAGCAATAAAGACTAAAACTATCAAAATTTAA
The DNA here is from genome assembly GCF_910592395.1 of Lineus longissimus. Classification (NCBI taxonomy): domain Eukaryota; kingdom Metazoa; phylum Nemertea; class Pilidiophora; order Heteronemertea; family Lineidae; genus Lineus; species Lineus longissimus. The sequence goes on along the minus strand of NC_088309.1, from coordinate 28,029,633 downwards.
ACAAAGTCCCTAGGCCACTGCAAACACAGCTGCAATGCAGAAAGTATGTGCGCGCTGAAATCGTCAAGAAACGAGTCGCGATTTCGACCCTGAAGCTTTCTCAAATAACATTTTCAATTAGTGACTACAGATTTGACGAAGTTTTCTTTAGCCACTGGCTGAATTTCTGACATGCAGGCTCATGATGCAGTCAGCCTTGCACTCGCCATCATCATGATCATGAGGTGCTTGAACAGAGCTGATGAGGCCGCAAAGATAATCAACTTCCAAGATATCAGCGCGTGGTGACATGCTATTGATGCACTGCAGGTCAAGATCTTCAACGTGTATGGGAAGGCCAAATACACCGAGGGTTTGTCGTCTGTTCATGAACTGGATCAACTGGTCACTTTGGGGGCTTCAGCCGATACCACCGTTTCGAGACATGAACTTGACGGACGAAACGATGTCAGGGAGTGCCTTCGAACCTTAAAAGCCGACTGACAAAGGATTTCGTAACAAGTTTTATGTTCATTTTAATGACAAGATTATTGACTCTGTTTTCTGACCGTGCCTTGGGGACGAATTGGTAGGGTCTTATGTCACTTCTGTGGCTTTCAACCCTTTCAACCCTCTCCAGGATAGCCTTTGTTTAGCAGATATGTAACTGTTTCTGTTGCATATAAGTAATGTTTTTAAAGCACTGCATTGAATTGAATGAAATGGCCGCAGAACCGAAGAACATTACACCATAAACATTTCCTTGCACAAATATTTATATCATTACGTCGAATAAAGCAATTGTCTTTGAGTAGTGTTAATCTTGCAAGTATCATTTTAAACAAATGGGACATATCCCGTTAAAAGTTATTTAGAGTACACATATAGGGTCTAGTTGTTATTCTATTGGTACAATCACACTGTGAAAAGGAAGCCTTTCAAGGCTCACAGTTAGCCTTCCCTGTGGTTACAAAGTAGACTCACTGTAATGACAATGTTTCGCACCCCTGGATTTGTGGGTGTTCATGTACGTGTAGTAAAACATCACAAAGTCAAAAATGCTCGTGCAATACATGTTTATACTAATGTTACATCTAAATATTTCAGATAATGCAACCATTTCATTGTTTTTTTCATTAAAAAGTTGCTACACTATGCCAGGATATAACACTAAGATGTGGTTGTTGTTGAAACCGTGAGCAGGCCAGAATCCTCCGAAAGAACCGTGCTGGTATACTTTATACTTTTCTTTGTCCAAACTACAAAATGCTCATCGATCATGCTCGACTGGTGGTTACCCAGATGCTAAAAAACTGACGATCTCTGTAAATGATCCGTCAGTATCAAGTGTCCTATCTTCCAATGATAATCGTTGGAAGGGCGTTTCGATACCGTTTTGGACGGTACCCTATGTTTAGAGTTCTAACTTCTTATGCGTTTCCTATGAATAGGCCAATATCCTTTGAAAAATGCATCCTACCTTTCCGTTGCATAGGATCCGATGTATCCTCCAGAAGTCGTTACTCTTACCACGGAATGAAACACTAAATCAGCGGCCCAAGGAAGGTGTAGTCCCAGTGAAGTACCTGTATGCAAGCAATCCCGCCCTGGAGTTCCTCTAATCCTGTCCGACTCTCTGAACATGCATCACACAGGACGATTAACGCTAATGCATAACTTCGCTTCGGGGAGGGAGAACGGGAAGCACCATTACAAATCTCCCGGCCAGGAAACTCGCCAACATGCGCAATCGAGTGTCACGTGATCGTTTACGGCAACCAATTGGAATGCTGGGTTTGCAAATGACTCCAGGTTGGATCGTCAGGTTTGCCTATTGTGATGTTGGAGATGTTTCATGAGTGCTTTGAAGCAATGGCTCAGTCTGATTGTGGCTGTATGAACGCGCCTGGTACTATCAAGTCCGTGACACAGCTAAAAGTTCGAGTTTCAACACTTACAAGTCGCTCAACGTGTCATATATTCAATCTTTCTAATGGCAGAATGGAAGGCAACATACTGTATCGATATTTGACCTGAGTTCTTTGCTAACATATACTACATGTAATTCGGTTATACTATTATAACACAGTTTTGTGTCCAGATCTAGTTTGTTTCCCACAATCGATGATAATGTGCCTTCGAAGGAATCGTGCGGAAGTTCGCTCCGCCATCCCGATTCCTGTGGTTGATGTGTCTCTCGCGGTATTTTCACAGCTCATTAAATAGAAGGGGCGTGTCTTCGCATCCGTTTGTAATGTGCGGGATGGATTTTTTAGCTTATGTCTTTCCAGGTTCTCGGGGGAAGGAGGCAGTCAAATTGGCTTAATGCAACTATTTCTACTTCTTGTTTTATGTGATCATAATGAAATGTCGAACGTTGCAAATAATGACAATGACACATTTAGCCTAGTTCAGATACAAATAGTGTGCCGTGTTGTTCCAGCCGGTCTAACGAGCTCTCGCTCTCCAATGGCGAGGAAACAAGTTTGGTTTAGAACACCACACATGCGTAGTTTGTTTGTCGTTAAATAACGCGAGCATATTAAAATGTAGGCCAAAATCGAGGCGGCGCCAGCAGAACATTTGGAAAAAATGGCCGGCAGCATCAGTCGAGTGGCGTTTGGTTTGACAATAATACCGACAGTGCGATATCAATTTCACTTCTAAAATACAACAAACTAAGCACTGAATGGCGATAATACGGCACTGAGGCAGACGTCAAATTATATGATACCAATCTGGACATATTAGGGAAATTGTATACGAGAATAATAGTCGGACCGAGACTTCATTCTGTCACACCCCTTATTTCTACATGTCGAACCGTAGCCACTCGATCCGCTCTCATGATCCGTTATACCGCTGCTCTCCTGATTATCAAAATCGCTCCTCTGATAAAAATAGACGGTCATCGTTTAGGAGCAATTAGAATCTAATCAGTTTCATGGGAGGCGAGGTCTTGAACAATCTATGATCTCGAGGGAGGGAGCGTGTTTGTAGGTGTTTTTGCTGAAGATTTTGATCATTATCTTGGTTCCCCATGCTCCCGATAGGATGAATTGGCGTCGGCATTAGCCAAACGTCATTTTAACTACCTTTAATAGCAACGTAGACGTGTGAGTATAGCAGCCCAGTACCCCTGATGCTCGACCGTTGCTATGGTCAAAAGGTGGCCAATAGATCGACGCCTTAAACCTAACACGGACCTGTTAGGGTTTTTCGCCTCGTTTCCGCTGCCGTCACACCTGCGCATCCCATCGCCGTCAGAAAGGTCTGTACAGTATTTCCACTGCGCAGTTTGTAACCGTGTCATCATCCTTGTAGTAACACTTATGTCTGCGAAGGGGTTGTGTATATTTTCGTCGCCGGGGCTCTGATCTGTGGCGCATGCTCACAACACCCTTAGCAGTAATACGGTTTACACACCGTATCGTCTGCACTGATCGGGGCGGATCAATACACTTGGCAGCGCTTTCCCATCTATCATTAGGTACTAATCACAGCACATTGTCGATATGTATTGATTCCTTTCATACCCATGAAACGTACTCAGATTAATTCCTGAAATTTAGCAATTTATCATGGCGGACGACAAAGGCGGGAGGGCCCCACGGAGCGTCGAGCGGAAACAAGATGGCGACGTTCGGTGTCGTCTACTAGTCGCCCTGATTAGACTCAAACATCTGAGGAAAGTAATTTGTGGACCGGAAATGCACTTCTGGGTCTAATTAGGTTGTATGCTTGCGCATGGAAGCGAACGCCACATGAGGAATTAAGGGGTTTCAAAACATTTGTGTTTTCTCAATCGATACCGAGTCCAGGGAGCACATATTTGTCCTAATAGCTGCAGATAGGGTGTGTGTCGATTGGCTCCCTATCACCCTGGGACTGTGGCAGTGGTGTCACCTGTTATGAGATGAAGGAAGCATTTGGTATCCCTTTCACTGATGGTGGTGCCGCTGAGAAGGCGGTCTGGTGCCATGGTTGTGAAAGCGTGACAACTACGCAACTGACGATAAAGGTTGATGCACTGAACTTGGCTGTCTTATATCATAGGCCAAGATGGCAAGCCCCTGACGGCTTCAGTCATAACAGTGCCAGGCTAACCAAACAATCTCGATTCTGGGAATCCAACCTCGAGAACCACTGGTATCACTTCTGCCAGGCTGGGTCTGGTTGTCTAACCAACGCCGCTGGGATCAAATGTCGATTTCTTCAGCGGATTTTGCGAGACATAGGCCTACACATGTACGATTGCATCACGAGATATTCGGACAAATCCGACTTGATTCTATTCTTGTGACAATAGGAGTTTTCGCAAAGCCCCGAAACGTCCTCGTGAACGCCTATCCTATATTGTTCGTCTTCGTTATCAGGAGGTCAAACAAGAGATAGGCGTTCATGCTGGCGTTTTGGGTGATTTGCGAGAACTCCCTATGGACTTACGCGAACGATGAAGTGAACATTCATGCACCACATTTAATTCGTTGCAAATATTACATACGTACATTGATATTCATAAGGAAAGAACGCTTGTCAGATGTATTTGTCGGAGTTTATGTCGACCAACAAACCAAAACGTTGAGTGAACTAATGAAATACGGCTTATAGGGTGGATGAGATCGAATAACCTATGACAGAATGGATACGATTCGTAGACTAGTACTCACTAAAATCGGTGACAATTTGATGGGTTGGGCCAATCTCAACCTGGAACAAGAACGCGCCGTCCACAATGACATTCAAGAAGCAATACGATTAGATGGCGCTGGTGGAGTCACAGGTTTACTGAATACAGGCGCCAGCCCAACTAACATCACGCATCAAAATATAGTCTTTCATCTATTCTTTGATAAGTGTTGTCAGCTGGGCTGTTGTTTTGATCTTCATACACCTGTGGTATTGTCGACCCAACCGGGTGACTTCACAAGCAAATTTTGAAACTTTTTTACTAGTTCGAAATTCCCGATTGCGATTCGCTAGACCGGCCTGGTCCGACCCAACTAAAGGATTCACCTGCTTTGAATACGAGCCGAGCGCCGTCTGGCCATGGCACGTACATGCTGGTGGTACAGGCGTGGCTTCAGCCACAACAGTGCCAGGCTAACCAAACAATTCACGATTCTGGTGACCTCCACTGGGAGTTCCCTATATTCCCTTTCTCCACACGTTGTAGATTAAAACTTTCTTGAAGGGTTCTGCCAACGCTATATAGTAGATATCTAACTAGATCCTTGCACGGACAACTATAGTAAGTAAAAACGCAGCTAAAACGTGAGGAACCATGATTGAACATGCCTCTTCACCATTTACATCGATGAACAACGAAATTTCTGATTCACATTCTCAGTTTATGACACTTAAACGGTAAATTCCGGTGAATTCTTGTTCTCAGCTCCAAACCTGTTTTAGAGAAGGTATCGAGTGGTCTCCACCAGGCGGTGTATGCCGCACATTCAGCCAACCTGTGCCGTCCTTATGGAGACAAAGCTCAGCTAACTATTCTGGCGTCACAACTTGGAACAAGGCATGGGGACATATGGGGGAGGGGATCATGTATCGCCGGAGAAACCAACTTTTCAAAACAACTTTTCTGTTTATAAACGACCTTAGTATATATAGCATTGGATTGCGCATGTGCAGAACGTCATGATATAACCAGCAAAAACAATCACAGAGATGAAGTTATGTTCCACTACGGCCAAACTGGCCGCACACGTATTTGACTCTACGTGACGGCTTAGACGCCACTCGTACATGTCCATTCACCAAATCGCATGTTGTCAATCAGTTTGAATACTGGATGACACAGGCGCCACCTATCGGTGAAAGATGATGATATCCTGTTGTTTAGTCAGTCTTCCTGTACTTGACTTTACACATAACGCTCTTTGCAGTGATTGTCTGAAAATAGAGAAGGTGGATGTGACATTGCAAAGTTAATTTCGAATGATCTCTCAACTCGTACCATCATTATGTCCCTCTACCCATCTAGTGATTCGCCACTTGTGGGACTTCCTGTTAGGTGACTGGTTCTGACCAATCAAAACATGGCCATGCTGTCTGTGCCGACCAAGCATGATCTTGGTTAATACCTAACGAGTGTCCCAAATTCCTGCTAATATCATGAAGAAAGAGGCGAATGGCTGAGAAATAAATGCCGGTTGTGCGTAGTCAAGATGATACCAAAAAGGGGTAAAGCTCGCTCATTCTGTCAAACAGTCTACCATAGGAATTAAATGCCGGTTGTGCGTAGTCAAGATGATACCAAAAATGGGTAAAGCTCAGTCAGTCAAACAGTCTACCCGGAATTGAATGCCCGGTGTGTGTTCAACGATACGCACCATCATTAAGTTATCTCCCTCTACCCATCTAGTAATGGTTGAATTGAACGCCGGGTGGGCTTGTTCTTCCACTAGTTTATTACCATCTTGTCGAACAGTACTCTGAAAATTACGAAAAAAAGACTGTCATTAAAAGAACATGGTATGATGAAACTTCGTCACTCTTTATTCGACAATAGTTCCGATTCTGTGAAATGTCAATTTTCCTTAGTCCGCTACTTCACTGAGATCTTGGTTTATACGTCTTCTTGGTTCGAAAGCTTCTTTGGCAAAAGCTCGACACCCCTAGTTTTTTAGATTGTGATACAAGCCTTGAGGAATTAGGAACTCACCGTTACTTCTCGTCCATCTATTGTTGATGTTTGGAATGCTTCACCAAGTTTAAATTTGGTCTCGCGTTTGAAATCTCCCATGATCGCTCGGAATGTCCACGTGGTGCCATCGTGTTCTATTTCATACCTTGGTTGTGATTGGCGGGCCTTTTCCTTCATCTCATCACTGAGACCTGAAATAAGAGGAGGACGCATTCATTATTCTGAGCCAAGCATCCTATACATTGCTGTTGTAATGTACACCACTGGGACGTTCCAGTGGGAAGCCGAAATCTGCCAATGTCAACAGATTGGTAGTCCTTCGGACGTCCACTGAGTAAATAAACAGGCTCTACTATTCAGATTGGCAGCTCTGAGGAACGATGTTACACCAGCAGATTATACAGCGGGATCTACTGCGATCATCTCTGTGGTTAGGTTCGCCTTACGTTAGTCTTCCCACTGGAACGTCCCAGTGGTGTACAACGATAATCATGTCACAAATGTGATGGAAGTGGGGACAGCGATGTCATGACGTTTATAGGTTTTCATACGTCGTTTGCATAGATTGCAGAGATAGGCGAGTTGGTGTTCCATGTGTATCATAGCAGATCTCGTCTCCCATCACCCGTCCTCGCGTCGTCTTCCACTCAGGTCATCAATATGCGACAGGTCGACTGATACGGTGAGAGCTGATGATGGCGAACACAACTTGACATGCCTATCATTGGAACAAGTCAATGCGAGGAACGGACTACCAGTCAAACCAATCTCTTATCACATGTGATACAGACTTACAGTTAACATGCAGGTCAGACGGTATGTGCGATTAAGATTCATTTGACTTTTGGTTACGATATCCGCTCAAGAATCATGTTCATTACCACATACCGACACTCGCGAAAGATTTGACCAAGACCCATACTCGATACTCGTTATTTCTGACTATTCGGCCCAGTTTATAACTGTAGCTCTTTTCCAAAAGGCCTATTTTTACTCCATGATCGGTAAACCTCGTCGACCTCATTCAATAAAGTACTACCGTCTACATGCCGATTACCACGATTATTAATTATCTAATTAGCATTGATTACCACTCAGACATAACGGATAACCTACTATCCCAGTGCATCACGTTAGCTGACACGCATATCGGGACTTGTCTGAAGTATACACTCGTTTCGATGGGTAACGTGTAGAACATTAACAAAAGGAACAGAGTACATGTATATATTCATCACATACTAATTGATCCTTTTTAGAGATACGCACAGTAGTTGTTGCATGAACCTAAACTAGGCCTATTGATCATCCAATATGTTACCTCCTCTTTGTGGACCTGTGGCCTAGTATTTCTGCCCAAGACTTCACGTCAAGTTGGCGACTTTCCTTGTTTTGATCAACCAAGCCCTAGATGATATTCTGCTTTCACCAAAACTGCCTATTTATATGTATACTTTGTGGTATTTAAGCCATATCTATATCATCAAGGTCAATATCTCAATCTGAATGAACCGAAATTGCATGTTGAAAAAGCGAAATTGTTCATAATGACGCCAAAATGTGTGAAGTGCCTATAAGGTGCATTTGATGTAGCCTACATTATACATTTCAAGCCGTTAACTGTTTCTAAATGGCGGTAATCGTCCAGTTAGTCCCAAGCATCAATTGAAATCAACTTTTGATTATTAAGGTTACTATGTGACATTTTGTTAGAAACCAAACTTACCGACAACCTCGCGTTTGTCGGCGACAGGAGTTTGAAGCTAGGCTTGAAAATGCAGTTCACAGCCATCGAGTGAGAGAACCACCTGTTTCGTTCAACCATCTGTTGATATTGTATGCTAATGTTCCATATCATAGGCTAACATTTAACAATACCTAGGATCAGAAACTCCACGGACAGCACAACTCAAAAGAAAATAAGACGAAGCTTTCGGGCTGTGATGCCTAATGGTTAGCATTCCGCAGAAAGCTCCTATCAAAGGCGGCATTAGTAGACACCAATCGAACCCTGTGATCTCACCACATGAACTCAGAACGCCAGACTAAATATTCTCTCGGTGAATCTCCAAAATAGTTTAGGAAAACAACTCGAGAACACGAGACTTCCGACATCAATTCAAGCGAACGGTATTACGCCTACATAGCGAATTAGTTACTGCCAAATGCAGAGGTGATGGTACATTATGAAGAGTCATTCTTGTATTCATGGTCCCAAACGATGAAATTGAATGACAGAATATTATACAAGCTCAAGACAATGTTATTAGGTGTCATGTGGTATCTATGTGTTAAATGCTGTTCTCCATGCGACTCGACAAAGGGCCATATTAACCTCTTACTCAGCAATTCTCTCCATTCCTTGCGCAGAATTGACGAGCAATCTTATTTGTTAAGGGACTCCTCGTGATTAAGTGAGTTCTCGCGATTGGCTGAATTCTTCTGACGAACCGGTGGTGCAGCATCCAGCACTTCTAATTGGCTGAAAAAACGCAGTCTTGTCACATATTACTTTTCAAAATCCCAAACTGACTGTTCTCTCTCATTCAGCGACACCTCCTTCCGTTCAGTATTCCAAGCACGCTGGCAATTCCAACATGGGCCATTACTCGAGGCGGTTGGTGAAGAATGTCTTGCTAGACATATTCATGGCTCACATTCAGCCAATTTCTTTCCACACAAATCCCAGACTAAACACGGATTACCTTTCCCCTCATACCGATAGCTGATTTATGTATATTGTGATCTGGAAGATATCTGATGTTGTCAGAGTGGAGGCGATTGTTAGAAGAACCCACAAAACGCCATTTTGTCCAATTGTATTTCTTTTATTATGTCATCTTTAGAGATACCACTGGCGAAGAATTCATTGTGATATTTAGGTCAATTTGAAAAGCAAATTTATAGATGACACAAATCGCAGAAAGATACAGCAAAGGGTTGCAAAGGAACCCATCAACTCGGCTTCGACACTAGTGAGCACAACATTACCACAGCAATAATCAAGACATCGAGACTGATTTCAATCCATGAATGTCGCTGCCCAAAGGTTGGTGAAAGTGTGGCCACTGACCGCCACAAATCTGTCAGCTGGTGATAAATGTCGATATTAGAGCTTGATCCACCAGTCGAGGCTGGAGACCTGATTAATGTCCTGATCAATTCTTGAGAGAATCTGGGTGCAGTTCGCGCACTCCATTAAGGAAACAAATCATCTTTATTGGCCCTTGAAGGACGCCACATGTCTCGTTCATGACCATGAACCGTCGCTATCAGTTCGAATTCCTAGCCAGTTGATGAACAGAATTTTTATTATATCTCTCTGGAAGCCATGACCTTTTAAGATGTTTCCACAGACTAATACTTATTCCGAAGATGGTCTACAATCTCAATATTGTCTTGTGCAGGTCTGGCAGGAATGCTCATGTTGGAGAGGGTATTCACGGAACAGCAGAATACATCAAACATTGGTAGTGTCATCTAGGCTTCCTGTGGTTTCTATCACTATTAAGCGATGATAAGATCTTGAGATTCAAGACTGACCAGCTCCAAGTGAACGAAAGCAACAATTTGGCTAAGCGGGGTAGCTAAGGATGTGTCCAAACTGGTCACTGTTCGCCTCTGTACCACTCGGTTACGCCGAGTGACAAGTGAAAAGTATCGATGGTGATCGGAAGGTTGGGCCGGGATTCGATTTTAATCAGCGCATAGAATGTCAAATTTCTGTACCTCTAGTGCCACGTGCGCATAACCTGACCTGCTACTTGCTAGAACGCGTTTTCGGACATATACTCAAGTAGATTTGAAGAACAGCCTCAATGAAAGCGTACACTATGATAACAGCCTAATTAGCGGTATCAAACAAACGTACGGCGAAGGTGTGAACCTGTGTTAGCCCATGAACACCTTGAATGATCACTGGGAAGGTAGACTTGCTTAAGTCTAGCAGCAAGAACGCACTGGGTGAACTAAAGGAGCATATCCATGTCTCACAGCTGCTGGCTTCTATCGAGATTCATGAAGAATTGGCTTGTCTTCCTTATTTCCAACTGTGACCCTGAGCGAAAATACCAAAACACTGTGCCTTAACGTTCAACTCTATGCATTGCTTATACCATTTAGACTATAAAACATAGACATTGAGTTGCAAGAGTCTTCTTTCGAGACGAGTGCAAACAGAATATCAATTTCGTCCCATTTAACTCCGAAAACGTTTAGAAAGCGGGAATCGGCCATCCTGTCAATTAGAGTGTGCCCTCACCATCCCTAGCCTTCACCTGACTAAGGCCACTTTATTGTTAGTGTCAATGATGTTGTAAGATCTAGCAAGTAACTCGAGGAGGTAATCTAACATGTTATTGTTATCCAACCATTGTTATTTCCCTCGATGCCCAAGTCTTAACCCAATCAGTGATTGAACTCATTGATGAGATCACGGTAAGAAGATTCGATTAACACACCACGGGAGCGCACTGAAACAGGTTAAGGACACCACTGAGATCGAGATATATGAGGTTTGGCATTCAGCTTCCCCTCTTGGACATCAGGGTGTCAGGCATTCTTTTTTGCATCAAGAATTCCTCAGGATTTCACATCCATCAAAACTGCACGAGGGCAGAAATAAGTATCTGAACACAAAAAAATGTATTGTCGGCCTCATAACTAGTGCTTTGAGAGTCTTTCTTTAATCATTTTTGGCTTAACTCAAGTCGATCGTGGTTCTTTCAGTGGCCGGTATAACACCAACATATCCAATCCGGACCAGAAACACTGACTACATATAGCTTGTCCCTTCCCTCGGGGCCCTGACTAACGAGAGAACGTGCACTTAAGCGTTAAAGAAGATCGTTCATAGGATGTGCAGCAGACAGTAAAACATAGTAACTGACAACCTGTCAATCAATATATCAGCTTCATTAATGAGCGTCTTCATTGAGCAGACGATAGACCATTCATTAATAAACAATCAAACATCGGCGTTCAAGCCATGTGTCATAAACAATGCACGATTCGTGAAGATTCGCTGTATTTTTAAAGCTTGTGATGGAGAGTCATAGATGCCGACATCAATAGTGTATCAATAGGAATGACAGATGCCTGCCCAGGACAACATCGATTGTTGGCCCCACCAGGATAGATCCGAGTAGGTTCACAAGCTTGGTATGTGATAGTCGTACGTTGCAAAAGGTTCTCCTATGCAGACGAAACAGTACCTGTTGTATACGTTTCATCCACCACACACCAGGTCCGTAGTACTATGGTGACATCCATATCAAGAGAAACCCGCCAGTCAAGAACAGACTAAGAGAAAACCAATGAATTTCACGCAAGATGACCTTGACGGAAGATGACCTTGACCTTGGCCAGATGAGAGCAAGGGGATCGCCACCCCCATGTTGTCGCAAGAATGTCATCTTTAATACGATCCTCAGAAGATGCATCCCTATGCGATGCATCCATTGAATGGCCTTGACCTCATACGAAAGCAGGGAGACAGCATATGAATCCAAGCACACACTTCATGATATAACTCATCGCCAAAGAAGACACATCTTTTGCAGAAAAGAGGAATTGTATCGTTGCTATGGTGGGGGTGTTGGATACAGAGTAGCTTACCCATACGGTGTCGGTAGCAAATTACCTCGTGTAGGTGTTTCGCTTGAGATGTGAGGTAGGCAAGAAATCATGGCGATACGAAACTTAGACTGATTATTGAGTCCTACAAGATTGAAGATAAACTTCAGCGCTGTGGAGTCTCCTTGGGTGAGTGCTCTACTGAAAATATCTCACTGCGTGGCCAAAATTTTTCGGAAGGAAGCTTTCATAAGAATCCCGATTGTGATTTTTGAACAGCGTGACCCAGAGGACATTGTGGACAAGACCCCCAAATGGTTTCTCAAAAATCAAATTTTCACTTTGCAGTAATTCTTGAAATACATAATCTGACAACATATCAACCTTGTGCATGTATTTCATTGATTCCTACTGCAAATAATATGTTGTTGGCAGTTGGCTACAGAATATAACAAAGTTTAGAGATATAATGAAGGCACATGAAGATGATGAATCATTAAGATAAGGACTTTCGGTATTTGCAATCATGTCTAAATTGATATTCGCGAACACTATACGGATCTGGGCAAACAGCATGTCAAGTACTACATGGAGGGTAGTATGAAAACGAATGTCAATATTTGATGATGAGTGTGACATCTTAGCTGCGTCTGTATTGCTTTCTGGATTTGGTTGAGTCTTCACGTACAATGTGCCAGGACTGCAGGTCTGAAAATTCACTGGGAAACCATCTGGCTTTCCAGACGACCTTATTGACCTTAATGCGGTAGGCTTTTGAACTTCCTTTGAGAGTGCCAATTTGTTTGACCCATCTCTACATATGAAAGGAAGCTTCCGTAACTCAAATGATGCTCAACTAAGCATATACTCTATTGACTCACTTGTAGTAAAGTGAAACAATATCACGTAAATCACCACAATTCACAATTAATTAGATCATCATTTGCAACACTCATTACTTTAATATCGGTAGCTATTGACGCATTCCTGTATTTTTCATCAGGAATGGCCAACTTCTATCCAGAATTACTTGCTTCCCCTTATTATACATAGTACATTCATATTCCATCCTCGATCATTTTTAACCTACCGGCTGCTCGATATCCGGCGCGTGTTGGCAATGTGGAGTGAAGTGGACAAGTGCACTCAGAGAAGTCGGGGTTTTGGCGCGTTCATAGAACATATTCATGTATTATTGACATTGCACAATATCATGAAAGCTAGCTTGAAATACATGCATAAGGCAAGACAAAAACTTCATACTTGTAACTTCTCCCCAAAAACCTGAAAAAGAAGAAGTCAGAATTGTGTAACGGCACGGACCTCATACAATAGTGAGGTCCGTGCATGGTGATATCCGCACCAACCGCGAGGCTAAATGTATGATTCACTCCCGACGCAGTGGACCGGCCTAGCCTAACCAATACGGAGGGACGTATGAAGGGATAGCGAATGGACCGCCTCTGGATCTGGTAAGGCTAGGCTTGGCACTTGGGGCTTATACACGACCCTGTTTGCCATTTTTGCGAGATCGTCATCTGGAACAAGCTTGACATAAGTATCCGTCATTAAGTATGTAACGTGTTCGTATGTGTCCGTCTGAAGTATCCTAAGTCATCACCAGACGAGACACACAACACCAAGTGACAAGAAGTAGGCAGTTCCCGGGGACTTATCCCAAATGAAGAGGTTCTTGGTGACAAGTAGCGCTATGTCTGCTCAACCACCATAAGACTTGACTGCAAGGCGTTATTACCAGATGCTGCACTGCCTTCAACCAATAACAACATACAAAATAAAGGTATAAAGAACCGATCACATCCACGGTTTAAAAAAATGAGAGCGTATTCAGTTGATATTCGTCTCTTCGGCGTCTTTAATCATATCCATCATGTGAATAACCTGTCGTCCCAGCAACATATCTCAGTGTTATCACAGTATTGTAAGACGGAGACGAGGTATATGGTGAGCATAATCATGTTAGAAGAAATCGTACTTTGCGATCGGATTTATATTTTTTGTGATATAAGCCTCTGCAGCACAGAACATCGGGCAGACTCGGAGAAGCTTCAACGGATTCAAACAAGAACCGTTTGCAGAGCAGATGCTTCTCATACCCAGTAGTTGCAGATTGGTTAGACGATTATTACGAGCAGCGATATCAGACGTTAACCGTGCTAATAGCCACCTTCACAAGGACACGAAGGTCGAAGAAAAGCTGTGGGGAACACAGCCGGACCTTCGGGCGACAAGCCGCTTCATCTCCGCCACAGGACTGAGGTTATAGTACTTAGGCAGGTTGAACGCTGAAGAAGAATGAAGCCACCTAACTATTTGGTCTGGCATACCTAGCAGCTTACAATCCAATTACCGGTGTGATATAAAGAAAGCTATGAAATCAAAAGATAATTAAGCAACAGGTGAATGATGAATGATCAGCGAGACTCTTCAAAAACTCTTTGACAGAACGGAGAATAGACAACAGCGTAACTCTCTCCTCCAACATGCAACTACCACAGACATGACTGATGAACGGCTTCAGCGCCAAGCTTCGAGCCCTTATTTGCGAAGTGAAGGAAGACATTGGCTGGAAATAGCACACTCGTTTCCTGTTTGATGAATGTCTCGCCGACGCTAACCAGTAGCGTGTTACCATAGAGAAATCGTGAGCGCTGAATGGAGCTGATGGAGGTGTACGGCAAGGGACTTCTGCCATATAACAAAACTACACACCAGAAGATAAAATCTATGACCACACATGTATTTCATTTATACTAATCTGTGCCTTCATCTTACTCGTTTCAGAAACAATCTTCATTCCAAACAGTCTTAAATGCCAAACACAAATTCAAATCGACAAGTGCCAGTGTCATTTTCTTCTTGACCAAAGTTTGATTCAACACAATTGCTTAAAATGTAAAGCAGGCTTCTCACTTATAAGAAGACAGAAAGAAACTCACAGCAGAAACAAACTAAGACATCTACTTCAATCAGAATGACAGTGAGTCCGTTGACCCAAACTTCCAAGTCGATTTGGAGCGTCAACGTTTTGTAGCAGTCGAATCTCGAACGGTATTACCCGTTTATCATTCTGGCAGTGCGTATGTATCTAATTTTATCTTTACCAACGTGGTACTCGATAACACAATTCTCTTTCTATCTATTCAGATCGGTTTAACCTAGCAATAATCAAAAAAGCAACATTAAACTGAGGCGAAACTCACCCAAATCGTCCATATATTCCTCGACATTCTCACTGGTATCGTATTCCCAGCTGCCCACGACCTGGTCCAGTGACATGATCATCAGTCTGTCCTGTGATGCCGGGTTACTTATAGCCACACCTATAGGCGTCCGCCACCTCTCTCGCACGAGCAATCGATTCAACTGCACAACACGCCGAGCCAAACCGCTTTATACGCCGGTCCTGGTTTTGTGATCGGCCGGTCACATGACATGTGCTCCGGTTGGGTCACTGAGGATGAGTAGGGCAGGATGCATTTGGAAAAAAGTTTAGGATAATATCCGCGGGACGAAGCTTTATTGGAAGATTCTATATCCTTCCGTATAATCATTAAGCAACAATTGGCCTCCTAAACATCGCGCCCAGTCGTCTTGAAATTCCCTGCTCCGTGGAGGCGGTGCGTTTAAACATTCACTCCCAGCATGAGTAAACGTTATTCTAGTGAAAATGGCAGGCAGGTAACAAATATTACTCAAGTGAGAGGTTTTCATAGCAAACAACACTACCTATATGATAATATTGTTCCCATAGTGATCCATAAGGCCAACAGACGATATATCAACAGACAGTGGCGAAGAATTCAGCAGACTGCAAAACATGAGACAACCTATGGCAAGATGAACCAAATTTTGGATTCTGCAGTAAGCTTGGAAAGACAGGGTTAATTGGACAATCTTAATAACCTTCGAGCAATGACCGAGAAGATGTTGATTATGAAGGCCACTGGCAAAGCAACATTCTGGGGCAACCTGAATTGTTGCCAACTCGAACAGCAGCGATAAGCACTCTTCTCTCCCTTGACCGCACTGTGCAAGAAGGAAACAGATAAAAGTATAAAGATTTCGTTGTTGACACCTTGTTAGACTGCTGCGACAGCATCATCAGGTCGACTGCCTGTATCTTACGTTGGCGAGACCATCAACACTGACAGGAATGCCTAGTCGGTTTTCATCTCCATAAATATTATCACTACAGTATTTTTGCGACAAATATCAAATCAGCTCTGTTAATATTGACTTTAGTAATAAATGCATGGTCTCTTTATTGACCTGGCTGGACCTCTATTAGCTGAGATAATAGTGTGTTTTCTGAACAATGCGATTACGTGCCCTGGGTGTATAGATTGTGAAAATACTTAACCAGATATTGTACTTTCTATCTTAAAACTTGTTGCCAAAGTGGCTAGGCTATGTAGCACCAACTGGTTAGAATTACTAATTTTGTAGATAAAGCATTATCTGGCTCCTGTTGGGATGCAGCTAGCGGTGTAACATTATCTAATGGCAGTGTAAATGAATGCGGAGTTCCTTGAATGTTGACCAGAGTAAAGTTTAGAAAATAGGGGATGACGAATTTGCCAGGTTCACCTCCCAACTCCCGCCTATTTACGATGACAGTTATGATAGCTCTCACAATCTTGATCAACTCTCTGGTTTACCTCAATATTTAAGTACAAACACGGTCCCTTTAAAAGTCAGCATCACCCATCACCCCGAGGTACATGGATCGAGTCGGATTATTCATTCCCTCGAGTATAGCAAATAACGTGCAGCGTTGAGTCACAAGAATTCTTTGAAAAATTTGTCAATTGCCATCATTATCGTCTGCGTCCGATGTTCGAACAATCTTAGCCACTCTTGACACGTGACTAACATATTTTCATTGATTGCTCCTCGATATCAGCCGAGGAGGATTTGTAGTCGTCTGCTAACGGTCACCTGACCCCGCAAACCAAAGTTGCCGAATGGTTGATATAACTGGTTTAATTCAGAATGGTCCAGAGCAATATTTAGTCCGGAAGTTCATTCATTTACGTGAAGAGTTATTCTAACGATCATACTAACATTTAACTGCCAATCGTTTAAGTAAATGACTATACTCAGTGAGTTCAATCATGTCAGAAATTTTTACCAGTAGGCCTAAATGTCATCTACATGAAAACTTAACAAATTACATTCCGAGTACAGTTGATTTATTGAACGGAACTGGATGGACACTCGGCCTATAAACCGAAATTATCACTGTCAGTGATTTTAGCGATGTCATTCATCGAAACTGAATAATGGTATTCCAGGTATCAAAGTACCGGTGTTCAAGCATGTTCTATCGTGGAATGATTCAGCGTAATTGCAAATTCTTTTTAACAGTAAACCTTCCGTTGACTTTTTTCATCGTCCATGCTCCAAAACACGACGAATGTTTTCCTGTTTTGATACAACCATTCAAGAATATGAACTTCAGTTTGTGCTGATGGCTTCCGCCAAATGCCGGCTCTAGGATCCGCGTTTGCGAGTTCATCTCCTGTTATTAGGCCTATCCCACTCATGTTCTAGTCCTCCTATATAGGATAACAGCTGATATGCCATTTATCACAAGAACCTTTCCCCGAAGCGGAAATACCACGTAGATAGATGGCGTTCCTTAGTTCATGTTTTACCATGATAGATTAAGATTATACAAAAAGAGGATGTTTACAAAAACGTCCCTCCCATATCGACGAGCAGTTCATATTCTGATCTGAACTGAAGACAAGACACTGAGATAATAAAAATGCGTCGGAACAGTTAAAAAATGAATTTCATTTTTTATCACATGCGCAGGAGAGATGAACCTGTAATTCATAATTAAAGCAACCTGAAGTCTTTCACGTATTGATACCTAGTCCCGGGCACCTAGCGTGTGATTGGGTGATCTTTAATGATGAGACCGGTGATACAAACACTATAAGCCTCAGGATGTCGACCAAAATCGAACATGCCTTGATGCTTTTCCCTTCCCAACGTGATGATTATTCTCCACTCGTTACAGGCCGTTACGACCACCGTAATGTCCATTTACCAATGGGAAGCGGTTTGCCCTGGCAACGTGACCATATCTCATCCCGAGAGACCAGCACCTAAACGAGAATTTGATCTCAGCGCAGACACTCGATCACGCCTCAGTCTCGCCGCGATCGCCGGCCATTCGTTGGAACCGCTGGCTCTGGATCATCCAGATCGCGTAATCATGCCTTGTCAACTCACGCCGACAAGATTATCATAAAGGCCAGGCGGAGTCATTTGCGCATGTGATCCGATTTGCCCCTTGTATATATTATATCACGAAACAACTGTTTAAAAATGTGATACAAAAGTTGTGCAATGGTGAATTCATTGGTAAAGGTTATCTTTATTAGACTGATTAGAAAACAAGCCAACATTAGCTGGTGCAGTTGAGACTATTTTCCAACAAATCTGACATGACAGGCTGTCGAATCAAGATAACAGACCATCAGATCACAGCCCTTGCAATCACCATCCGAACTGAAACAGACACCCCGGAAATCTACATCTGTATTGGCGTGGCCTTACGGCGTCGCTTAATGGTAGTACATTCGGAGAATAACTTGCTCCCTTTCCCAAGAGGCTAATGAGAGATCTCAAACATAATTTTTCAAGATAAGCAAGATCAGACATTTACTTTTTAAAAAGCATTAGTATTCTCACATCATATTTTCATCGTTCAAGTGGCTAAAACGATAATGGTGTGGCCAGTGTGTCGCCTGCCCGATGCTGCTTGGCGCGGTTGGCGTGATCAATGGCTAGGTTAGCGGGTGCAAGAGGCTGAGGACAACATTTATCTTTGATATTTTTGCTTCGATATTGTTAATGTTCAAATGGACAAGGTGAACGAGCGTATGGCATTGGGCTGGCACTAAATATAGAACATCTGATTTCGACGGATACATGTCTTCTTTAGTATCTTCATTACAAAATGAATTAACTTTACGCAGCAGATGAATTGAAAAAGGTAAGACGCAGTTTGTCTGTCTGAGACAGTCAGATTGAAAAATGTCACCCACAGAAATAGTACGGGATGAATTGATTATGAAATGTCAAAGGCCCTTGCTGACCTTTCATATCCTCGCTTCCTTGCTCGACTTCCTTGGCCGTCGTTCCAATTTTATCAAAATGTGGAACTAAAACCCACAGATAGGCGATTAAGTTGGAGATGAAATAGCGTTATCAGCATTATGTTTTTGTGAATGGATGTCTTTTTGTACAATACGCTTGATTGAAGCTTGGGACTGGTGTGTTAGTAGGCTGTGATAGAGACGTATTCTTTTTTCTTGAATACCGGATTCGAGAGAAATGACCAAGAACGTCAGGCAGAATGTAACGTTTCGTTTACTTGCCCTTGTATCAATGTTTTATTGGTGGTTGCACTATCTCCAGCACTGGAAAGACGGCTGTCTGTTGAGTTGATAGCATAAGTTATCATGTTAGCATTCATCATCGGTCGTTATATGTTCAACATCCCTAAGCAATTCCAGTTAGACAGATAACTAGGGCAATATCTTCCGTATTTATTGCCTGACGAACTAACCCAAATACCTGACGCCTCTTGAGGTGGGTTTGCCTATGGAAGGAGGTATATCTTGGTATCAAGTCGAGCTCCATCGACATTGATGCTGACTCTCCAGCGTCTTATTAACTTGATAGAATTCCTTATCGATTTCACCAAGATAATAAAAAGGTAATACGATGTAGAAGATACATTAATGAGTTGATTTCCTTGAAAGACTTTCCATTTCAAGTTTGGGTGGTCCAAATCTCACTAAACGTACTCCGGCATCAGATATTCTGATTCCATATTATAAGTGCAATCCCGTTGGCAGAGGTGTTTCCTCCACAAATCCTTCCCCTAGTCGACAAAACCCATGTTGTGGTTGAGCGTGATCGCGTCCGACCCAGTTCGTCAATCAAACATGGCCGCTAGATCAGCCATCTTGTTTCCACAGATGCCCGTATTTTGAGCTAGACCAATACAACAACATGTCAAATGGTGGAACTTCACTGGCTTAGCCTAAAAGTAATAACGTCGGCTTCCATTTTCTGTGTCACATTGTCAGTAACTCATTGATCTACTGACTAAGTATGACGAGAGGGTGGTTGGGTGCGAAGTCATAGAACATTTCTTAACAACCTTCTGGTGCCGACGCAATTCCATAAAGACCTATTGCACTGACGGGAGAAACGATGTCTGGCGTATGAGACGAGAGGCGGGCCGCACAGAGGGTTGGAAATGACTGCTTATCAGACATCGGAACCTTGCCAAGTCCCCATTTCTTTGTTATGGTAAACAGGCTAATGATGTTGTACATCATCCGCAACGGGTTTTTGAAGATGGATTCCAACATGCCATCGAAGGATGTTGTTGGTAGAACTACATTGTACGGCCAACACGTGCAGTAGCGTGCAGGATGCAGTCTGTCACAAAGATTGATGGCACCAACCCACGCATGCGCAGCAGCTATCTGTGTACACATACAAATTGGTCCTTGTGATGTAGGCAGTGGCCAGAACGAAATCGTCTCTACAGCGAACAGAAGTACCGTAAAACCGACAAGATGGTCTTCTGGTAAAGTCACATCTGGTTGAAGGTAAACAGGGATGTGATGAAAAAACTGACCATGTTTAGTGATACACAGAATGTGGGGTGATCAAAATGAAGACACCACAACCACCACATTCATTAATGGAGGTTTTCCAGCACATCATCTGCGGGTGCCGATCTGCTTCCTGGGGTGAAATAACTTCGGTTGGCCGGTCAACGAGATTGTAGCCAGGAAATAAGGAGTCATCGAGTACGTTTGCCGCTGCTTACCATCATACCACCGTCAAGGAAATAAACATACCAGAATCACGCTGCTGGACTCATAAATATCACCATCACGTGTAATGCTGAGATAAACACATATATTTTCATTGCAACGCTTCTCTCCTTGCATATTTCTGAGAGACGGACCCCACTGAGTTGTGTTTACCATGAAGGCTGCGGTGAAAGTTGAATACTACTGAGAAATGACTCTTGTTTCCTAAGCAATCTCCAGAAGACGAATGACCGGTATGATGTCCACTGCGGTGGAACCTAAATGATGTGCTCCTGCAGGACATCCGCGGCGCAAGCGCAATTGGCATTATCAGCATCCTCCAACAACGCGTTGCCGCGATTTTAAGGATCTAGATAGTCACGGAGAACAAGATGAGAGAAATGGGTTTTTAACAGCACAACCACCTTCCCAAAGCGTTCACTTCCTACAGGATCCTTCCCTTCTCAGTGATGATATCAAGTGCACTCTTTCGTTGTGCCATTATCTCTCAAATGTCATAGTAACATCTTGGTTTCCAGAGGTTAAACATCGGTTACCATGGTGTAAGCCTGAGTAAAGTTAGCCCTCGATCAGAACCCACCGTCGCGTCGACTTGACTTCGCTGTGGTGTCTGGCTGAAATGCATCTCAGTGTGATTGTTAAGGTTTGTTACAAAACATAGAAGTGGTAACAAATACGAAGTTAGATAATCCCCACCACCACCACTACCCTCAACCCCCAAAGTTTCAGACCGCTAACCGCATTAGCGCAACCCTGCTGTATTCGACGAGAAGTCCGACCGAACAGCCCGAGAGACAAGGAGTTCACCGGTAAGATAAAAGCTTACACGTTTACAATATCATTCACCGCTTAATTAACTCTAGACCCAAGCTTCAAGTGCAAACAATCTCCTTTTTACGCATTTACGCAAATTACCAGTTAGCTGAGACAGACGTAATCGTTATTTTGGGATTCTCTTTCGGACAAGTGAAACAAACTACCGGAAATGCCTTTTTCATGATGTTCGTCTGGGAATATAAGAAGTGGGGTTTCACTACAATTACCTGTTGTACCCAATTAACTGTGCTGAGCTGCCGGCTAGAGTCGGCGGGAAAAAACGCACTGGCGTTGTAGTAATCATCTGTACCTCTGTTGAACACCGGGGAGCGTTGATGAATACTTCAAACAGAGGGGAGCGTCGATGAATAAGGGGGAATGAAGTCGTTTAATTGTGTTTTATGGTCAAGCCAATGATTACCAGTCACCGATCACAATAGACTTGCTGCAAGCGGTTGTGGCTGCTAAAATTGAGGGACGAAATGATCCATACGCGTGGGGCGTACAAGATTTACCCGGTACGTGTTGTTAACACGTATAAATAAGAGTTACTTCATTATCGACCAATCTTTCCGATACCCGCTTACTTACTTCTGTTAAAAAGCGCCGCCGATAACTATTGGCAAAAATCGCTACCGCTACCAAAGCATCTGCGAGGCCATCTTTCCAATTTGCCGTTCACCATCAAGGAAACCAAACGCGGTAGATCAGCAAGTCAGCTCAGCATTCGAAGCAAAATTGGGGAGTTGACCGAATATTCATCACTCACGCCGTCAATCAGATTGAAATAGAAATGCTCATGACGAACATATATGAGGTGACGTGACGCGAACTAATGAAATGTTACCGCTTTGTAATGTCTATTACTTTCACACAAATCAAGGCATACTTGAGTTGTCATAAGGCCAAGGGGGGCAACTGGTAATGTGGTCAAAAGGCCCGGTCTGCAGGTCTCCACGCAACGACGTAATATAAATGACGATCTGGCGAATGAATGGATAATCAGAATCATGGTTTTTGTCGTCGAATACTGGACTGAAGTCATAAAAAGACTGTTGATCCTTTCGTTGTGGAGGTTATGCTATGAGACTCAGTCGCCCTTTATATTACTGTAATTATTTGCTCTTAAAATGGGAAAAGACAATCGGTTAAGATGAAGAAACGGAGTTGTCTTTGACGAAGTCAACAGCCATAATGTCGTTGAGGGTGACTCGAGAGTAAGGGGCTGCAGTGGTGGCTTTCCTGGCCAACAGTAATGTGTTAAACAACAGGGAACACATCAACACTTCATTTGAGGATTGCCCAAAATACTTCAACTACCAGTACACGCATTGTCTTGGGAATGATATGTTGGTTTCCATGGTAACTGTCCCTCTCCCCAGACAGGGTACTCAGATGACGCGTTAGTTGACATTTTCTAATCAGACTGCGGATTGAATGGTACCTGACTGTCACAACCATTAACATAGGTTCTAAATATACATGTCTTTTTCAACATTTCATAAACTTTTGTGGAGTGTATGCAGTATTTGCTACACACATGATCTCTCCAACAGTCCACAAGAGAAACCATGACCCGCCGTAAGAATAAGTCATTCATCAGCCAACCAAATGTGACCATAATGGAACTCCTCTATGGTGTAACTCATTTTATTGTGTTCACCTGATCCTCATTCAAATGATTGCTCGTATGTTACGTCGTGATCTATGTAAAAGACCCTTTGACTCCATGAACAATAGAGGCCCTTATATTGTATCCGTGCCACAATAGTAGATCCACTGATGTAATACATTTTCGGGAATGGGTCAATTTCAATTTGAGTGACAAATTAAGGGATTAATGAATGTTCGGTCACCTCCTAGATAATTCTTCCATTGTTAAGCTACTCTGTCAAAATTATTGCACTTCCAATATGCATGTGGCTATATCTTGCTTCCCATGGTTATGTCCTGGGAGTGATAAGTTTAGGCCAAAAGTACAGCAATGATCTCCTGTCATGGCACTTCAATAAATGCTTCTAAATGGTTTATGGTCAAAATGTGTCGTATCTTGTTAGCTGGGAACTCTTGATGTATTTGTATAATGTCAACAGGCATGCCATGGTAACAGTGCTCTCCAATGTCTGCAAGAGCAATATCAAGGTTGGCCTAAGATTATGTACTAAAAAACCAACCAGCTCTACACAGTAAGTGTTTATGGGCGAGGTTGGAAAACTAGCAGTTGATTTATTTCTTGCGCTATCTATCTCAGATTGATTCCTAGCCACAGCTGGGTATTTTATGGAAGATTTATTAGCCTTGAGTCATTCTGCCGCTCCAGCCAGAAAATCGGCTGGTTCTTTATGCCAATTATCTTCAACTATCTTCAACCGTCAATTAGTAACCGTCGGGTTCTATCAAGCAGGAAGAATTCTTTGCCTGCATCTTGAAAACTTGTTATGTTCTGTCACCGCCACCCACTCTTCTCCCTCTTATGACAGAAACTAGAAAAACCTCAGCTGTTTATAGTGCGCAGGGGAGAGAAAGACGAAGGCATCGACTGGTGATGAACCATACTGAGTCCGGTTGTTAGAAAGCGTGTTAGCTCATTACACCATGTTGACATGTTGCATGTACATGTACATCTTTACTTCTGAGAGTGCGGTCACGAGGAGACCATAATTTTTCCCCCTATTATATATATTCCCCATCTGTAGACTTCCTTAAAGATACAAGAGAGAGTGTCAACGGGGTTAATGTATAGATGGTTCACAACTGTCGACGGAATACCGAACAGTCATCGAACAAGATGGAGGTAGCTCTTAAGTTCTCCAAGGAAGCCAGGCTCGCCGAGAAGAACAGCTACATCAAGCATGTACATCATGATGTCGCCGTACTCCAGGAAACTGTCAAGACCGCATAACTGTCAGCAATACCTCAGCAGTGATGTACTCTAAAACCCTTTTAATATTGAAGGTATTAGCTAAAACCGTCATCAAAGCGGGTGAACAGTCATCGTAATATTGTAGACAAAGGACGGCAGAGGAAATGCAGTATATTCAGAGAGGAGACGGTTTTTATTGCTAATGCACTGCTTTGCCATTGCGTAAGTTGGGAACCCTGGCGGTTGAATCTCAGTGCAGCTAATTGAATCGAATGGTCGTGGATTCGAAACCCGCTGTACAGTTTTCAAGCATTTCCGTTTTAAGAGTTTCCCCCATTGTTTGGGAACGCTGAGAAACGCAGCGTTTGTGTCTGTTTCCCTTTACAACAGTCGTTGTCTCTCGAGCTATCTATAGGCCGATAGAAACACTGAAATATGGGAAACAACCAAAACCGTTACACCGGTCAGGTGAAGTCGACCTATGTGACTCACTGTGATTCTTCCGCTCAAAATCCCATGTTGTGAAGCGCTCTTGATATCTATGGAACGCGGTGTCTGAAGCGCAAGCGCTTTGGCAAATGCACAGTAAGTGAACAGTGCTTTAGAAATACGTCACCTTATGTACTTTAACTCGCCATAATTACTTCAGAACCAAAAAATACTTCATCAATCAATGCCCAAGAACATGAGAGATAAGATGAGCAGACTGTTCTTTCTTCAAGGAAAAAGCAAGGTTTTCTTTCCCCTGAAGCATAGAGTTACAAACAGCGCGGCGAAACATCTCCAGGTGAACAAGGTTTCCCCAAGTTACCTAAGGGGGTGTTTCATACTGAGCAACACCAGATCATGGCTACTCGCAAAATAAACCCCGCATCCTCTATAGTATATTCTTAAACATAATGCACCAGATGTTTAAAGTAGAGGCGTTTTTTAAAGAAAAACCAAGCGACCATCTGTCCATAGGTGAATGCTTCTCATCAGGGAAGCACAGTCTATCGGATGCATGTTTTCTAATTGCGGTGATTAATACCAGATGTAATAATCTTAAAATACGATGCATCTCGACGGCATGCTATCAGCGATGTTTAAAAAGTTCGTTATTTTCTTCAATGAAAAATTTGTACTTAAAGTTTATCCAGTGTTGTTTCATCTTACCAAGGAATCGGTCAAGGCACTGAATAAAAACGACCTGTCCTGCATGAACAACAACTCTATTCGCATTCAGGGACTTCCGAAAAGAATACTTGATTAAGAACATGAATTACCATGACAAACACTCATCAACATATTTAGCAAATCAAATCGGATATCTTTCTGGGAAAAAACAATTTATGGCAAAAACAGTGTTTGCGCTTCGTCTGGGTCAAACACCAGTTGATGAGTAATGATTGTATTTGGTGACACTGAACCAATATTCTGGGCACCCATGACGTACAACTCTACAACCTTTGAGGCAACGTGCGAAGTGGTAAAACATGATCATGAAGGGCTGATTGTGGCTGTGGGTTGTCTCAGACTACCGCAGCTGCAGGATACAGTCACCATACATACTTACATCTTCGGATGCTAAAGAACCATGCCGGATTACAATAGGGAAATAATTGTTTTACTTCAGATAACCTAACACTAACATAACAACAGATCGAGTGGACATCCAATCAAATAATTCATTGGTTTCATTAGTGGAAGCAAAACACAATTAACTTGATTAAACAACAAAAGGCAACAGACGAGAGTAAGACTAATATTGGTCTCCTTTGCTTCCTGGCCATGATGAGAACGAACACACATGATACATGCACTACTAAGCGGATCGGGTCGCCCCAACAACTAACTTTCTCTCTATCTCTAGACTCAAGTGTCCTGATCGAGTAGCCCTTCTTCGGGAATGAGTCTCAAACCTGATTACACGAGCATCGACGTGCTTGCCATGTAAGCTACGGACTGGTGCACGTGTCGACAGATCGAACGACAAGGGTCCCATCATGTTGGATAGAATGTCAGTTCCTGGTCGAGCAAACTTTTTCAGACCAAAGGGTCTGGTTGTTTAAAACAAGGGAGGTCACTGACTTGACTGGCGTCAACCCACGGACCTTTTGGACTAATGGAAGTTTTGATCAACTGGGCCTAGGACGCCTTTTTCCCATTGTGTCATTCATCTACCACTCCCAAGTACAAGTACACCTGCAATCATCGCAATGGGAAAGACATTTGACACAGTCTATAGTAAATAAAGAATCCAAGGGAACAATAGACTGCTCCCTGGGGACTGCTCACATATTAGATGTGTAAGATACTTAAAGCAACGAAGGGACCAAGCGCCCAGATAACAGACACGAACTCGGTAAATTGAAATGTTGTCAATTACTCACCAATAAGAGCCAGATACTCATCAATGTTCTCGGTCTCGCCAGTTGCTGTCCAGCTCCCGACAATCTTATCAACAGCCATCCTTCCAGAACAAGTCTCACAGTAGCAGCCTTACTTCCCGCCTGAATCTCGGTCTCGGCAAAATGATCACTCTCAGCAGACGTAACACTCACAAGCGCTATCACGTGCTGTAGCTAATTGGAGCGTTCTTTGATCACTGGAAATGGTACTTTAATGATGACGTTTCAGTTAAGATGCGCGCGCATTGGGAGAAGGATGAATTTGGTCTGCAGACTCCGGAATAAATCATTTGTTTATCTGTCATAGTTGCTTTGGACATTCCATCTTGTCGTCTGCTCCAATGCACCACATAAAGTATTGATGGTTGCTGAAAACGAAAATGTTTATGGTAGGCCAATACGTAGATCACAGAGGAAGGGGAAATGCTTGTGTAAGGATGTGAACTTATTACTGGTAGCCTAACCTTAAACCTAGCAACTGAGAGCGCATCAAAGTTAACGCTTAAACTTGATCAGTGTGGTTGGTGAAGGATTGACATTGCGAATCATGTTCACTGCTTCATCAACGCATTAGCATTCTCCTGTACTATGGTCTTTCATATTGGCGCCACGCACATGCTGGGTTAGTCGTTTTGCCAGTGCACATCACGTTGTCCTCAGTGCTTGATTAAGTTGCATCTGAACTAATACGTTAACTGATTCCCTCATTTCCATTAGGAGCCTGCTGAAAGCGGCGAAATCTCCTTTACACTGATAACTTCCGACGCCAGAACCACCTCGTTCTATAAATCTCGAAAAATCGCTTTTCATTTTTACTTAGAGTAATATTTTTATGACGACCATGAGTCACCGATGTTGTTTCTAAAAGGAGCTTAGCTACATTATAGCTGTCACTTTGCCACCATGAGCGAGTGTTGGAGAAGGTGACCTTGAGATGAGGTGGAACACGGATATACGGTAATAGTAGCGTATCCTTTTTAATAGGTATGGGGGCGTAGCGTGGATCGAAGTCGCAATTACGATGAAAGAACAATCTGCTTATGGTATTCTGTACCAAACGCGCTGCAGATATAACATTTACTGAGTGACTTTTTTCAATTCAGTTGAAGTACATGCAGTGTGGCCAGTCTACAAACGCCATTGCTTTCGCAAAGAAAGCGCTGAAACACCAAATCAATAATGCAATGATATGCAACTCAGACGCCAATTTATCATTTTTTTCCTGTAAGCCCATTGGAAGCAGGACGCAATTTCCGTTCTTGTGAGCCTTGTGCGACTAAGTATAGTCTTATGAACATGGTTATACTAATAGGCCAACCGAAGGCGTGCTCAGTCTGAGAATTGATATCATTATGTCTCAACACATTTAATGCACCATAATAATATTTTTTTATCATTGTCTCGTAGCTTCGATAATCTGATAGGTCGCACTGAACCCATAACCCGGCTTAAAGGCCTAATTACGCCCGAAGACTCATTGTATATATAGTCATATTTCCAGCGTAGCAAGACCTTCGGGATTCGTGTATGCCTAATCGTCTTAGAAGAGTTCTTTAATAACACTTTATTGTTAAAGCAGTTGGTCCCATAATGGTCTCTGTTTGTCTACTCTCGCTATTTGCTGGTGTACCGAGATCGGTTCGACACGGATCTTAGTACGCTAGTGTTTGCGAGGCGTCCAACGAGAAGTCTTCCGTTATTGACTAACGATAGTGTGACAAACAACATGATTTGAGTCTACTTTACAATCGACGGTTATAAATAAGTACTACTTATGAGAGAGCGTCCGAGGGCGCCAGACGTGGGATATTGAGTAATACCATCGTTGTCAGGGATCAGTTCTCCATTACGTTGATTACTCCCAGGAATCATACCGGTAAGTATATAGTCGCTCTAAAAAGTCACTTGTTTATAAATACATGTATCTTCTAAAAGCTTTTTCATTCACTGATCTCAGAAAAATAGGTTTTTCAAGCAACATTTCTTCAACAATGGCAGTTCTTGCTTATGATTTCTTTCGACAACAAATTTGTCATATCATACGTCAACCGTAACAACGAATGGGACGTTTTTACTGATCATGAAGTTAAAAAAAACTTCCGTCTGTTGATGAGAAAAACAAAAATCTTCGAATTTGTCACTTTCGTGTGATTTTTGACATTTAGCCAAATGTTGGTCTTTCGATGCGTTACGATTCTTTCTTCGAATCTTCAGACCAGGATGCGGGTCGAATTCCTTTGATAGATGTCGGCAATAACTGAGAGGCATAGAAAAGCAAAACTGCTTCTTCGTTTGTTAGCAATTTGCGGTTCAAATACGAGTCTCTGCGCACAGATCTTTGCCACTTGTCAACAGCGACTACCAGTGTGATCATGTGGTTGTAGTCGATGAGTCTTAGGCGCTTGCTTTGGCGTTTCGAGGGTTTGCGAAAGCTCACTATTGTCAACATCTCTGATCTACATGTGCATGGTGATATTAGACAGCCATAACGTTACAATTACATTTGGATTTTCCAACATCTTATCATTTTTGGTGAACCACGATGACTTGTCCCCATAGTCCAATAAGTTCTTAAGTACATGCGAAGCACTAGAGCGTGGACGATCGATTGACCAAATGAATGACTGACAGCGACAGGGAAGAATACCCGCACCGGGTTGACCGGGTACCCAAGCTGTCAAAATGGCTAATGGTGTCAATGTACGCACAGTATTCGTCGATGGCAACAGATTTTCATGTCAGGTTTTATGATAACTTTATGCAAAGGTCGACCTGTGCTCTTTAGGCTGGCGGGCCTATTGTCCGCCACGCTCAATCTCGTAATCACCATTGGGGTTGCAACCATCTGTCACCCATAACAACCTCGTGTCGTGTCATTTTTTTGAAGGTTTCCATATCAGATTCTCCTCATTCTGTATGGGTCCCTGAAGACAAAAAATTGCATGTTTTTCGGGATTCCACTATTTACAAGACATATTTCTTCTTGCTGTGGTCTTTCTGGGAAACACTGAAAATAGGAACGTTGCCTATATTGCCAGTGACGATATTTGTCGTAATCCCGTAGGGGTTTGATTTAATTGATAAAGTAATAGTTCTTGCTATTGAAACAGACACACAATTTGTAAGAAAATGTGATGAAGTGATAAAGCTGGCTTTCCGATAACTAAGTAGCAACCAACAATGGCCGTAAATAGCGCCTAAACATAATATTCGTCAAAGGCTTATAACATGCATGTACTGTCAGTATTTTACCTTTCCAACGTCAGCTTACAATGTCCCAATGGGATATTAGAGCTCTAAGGAATGCTACAAGAATAAAGCAAGGTTGTACAGACCGGCCCAACTCTTTGAAAATAGCATTGCACAGCAGCATGCTGACATGCGTTGGTCTATAACCCCTTTTTTGTTACCAACAATATAAACTGTCCCGGCGACATATCACAGCCTGATATTTATAATCAGAATGGTAATCAGAATGGAAAGCTTTTCAAAGAGAGTCTCACAGTGAACGCGCTGTGAAGTGTGACTAAAGTGGATGTTCAGATTTTTTGGTATAAATGTTAACATAAAACTTTATAATAAGTTAACCTATCTTGAGTAAGGTTTCGCCTTGCACAATGCTAGTAATATCAATTGAAATCTGTCTTTCTTTAGAGCAAAGGAAGAAAGAAAGCAGTACAGTATATAAAACTCTATTCTGTGTCAGTTCCGAGATAAGTGCAAGGTGATGCACCCAAACTATGATTGGCCTCAAACTTCTACTATTAACTAACTTGACTGATAATACACTACCTTGCATATTCGAACTCCTTTTCAATAAGATAAAGTGCTTCAAATTCGTAGGATTAAGATCATTCTCTAGATTTCACGATACCATTATTGGTAGTTTAATCATTTAAGTCTCTGGCTGACCACAACAGAAAGGTATATAGAAGTGCTGTCAAGCTAAATAAAGGCAACCTTTTATCAATTCTTGATGTCTAAATCCACATTGTGTAACCCTCAAATTAAGTTCAGTTCCTTCATCATAATACACCAGGTACACCATAACTGGTTGCAGGTTGCCCAGCGCCAGAAGATGCCACTGCTCAAAATTTGAAAGCCTCAACCATGACGCTGCATATCAAACGTAACCTGTTCTATAAATCTTTTCTCGTTTCTTTTCTATTTTAGGTCTCATCGTGTCTTGTCCCGAAGATGTCTGGATCCTACTATGCCCTGCGGCGGAAGATGCCGGCGTTCAAGACATATGGCTTCAGGAAGGCCAACCAGAGTGAGATAGATGAGATCAACAGACGCATGATGAAACCAACCGCTTCTTCACAGGTATGTGGACAGAACACACAATAGTGGGTTTGACCTTCAGAATGACTCAAATCACCTCTTGTGTGAGGCCAAAGCTAAGTTAACTGACCGGGATCCAGGATGACAGAAAGACCACTGGGAACGTGACCTTGTAGGCTACATGCCTCTTACGCCCATTACAATTCTCATTCTAAACAACATATCCTATCTTTGTTGGCAGGTTTCACAACTCAATCTGTACAATGATGGGAAGGACTATCAGAAGAGACCGCGAAGTGCGTGCCTAGCGACGCCGTGCTGTGCCAAGCACCAATTTGAAAATCAAAGAACCAGGGTGCCTAAACGTGTCAATGAACGTCACATCAATAGAATCGTCAGACGACTACAGACGCCGACGTTCAGCTTTGAGGCTCACATGGCAGACGATAGGTTGGATAACCTTGACTTTGTCCTTTCCAAACTGCCACCGCGGCCGAGGACCGCCTCTTCCCGCGCCTCCTCCACCGGTGATGAAAGCCTTACCGTACAGAGACTCCAGAGGCCCACCACCGCAACCTGTCTCAAGAGGATCGGTTTTTGTTTCTACTGCGATGGAGAGGAGGAGATGAAGAAATATAAACGTCGTCAAGTGCAACCTTTGGTAGGACCGAAAATAAAGGAGGAAGAAAAAGTCATCATTCCCGATGATTTTAATAATGAGAAAACGCTAACTTCGACGGAGTTAGAGGAAGTGACGAAACGAGTGAGGACGCCTACGCATGCGTCAAATGGTGGTACCCCAGTGTGTAAGCGGTTACCTGAAGCGACTACAGTTACGGTTTATGACAGTCGGAGTCTGCCTTTAGCGTCTGGTCTCCAAAGGACCAACAGAATTGATGACATTGTAAATAGACTCTACCGACCCACCTACACCATGCCTATATGCCGGCACCCGGCAAACAGTCAAGTCCGGTAATATGTAGTCGGGCAATAGCAATAGCAAGAATCCTATACGAATTCTCGGCAGTAGCAGAGACAATCTTAGAGATCATCACCAGAGGGATGCGTCCTCTTGCTATCATTCACCATCAGAGTCTGAAATGCCCTTTTCATCTTATTAACAAATTAATGACGACTCGGGTTCATTCTGGCTTCGGTTATTATGTTGTTCGCCCCTAGTAGGGGAATTAGATGTATTCATTTGTAAGGTAAATTGTCTCAAACATATTGATTCTGTTTAAATAAAGAAACTAAAGTTAATTATTTTATCGACCACTTCGTTGTTTCAGCTCGTATAGGCCTTATGGAGATCACGAGCAAGCCTTGGCTGTTCGAAAACCTGAACTAGTTAAAGAGGCCTTTGTACCAGCCACGATCGATCATTACAAACAATCAAAACAGGATTCAACAGAAAATATCACTGGCCTAATGGCATCTGGTATTGCAGTGGTTCTCCTCAAAATGTACACAATTCCGCTATCAACCCGTTTGTAGAACCTTAGAGGTGATTTCTCTAAGGTAGAAAGGGTCTTCTGCTAGACCAAGTATGCATAAGTAGACTACACATTGACACAGATGCATTGACTGTCTCTCTGCATGTCCAGCAAGTTGAACTCGTGAATTGGCCATGCAACAACCACATGGTTGGACATCCGCCCCTTACCGTCGCTTTCGACACCTGTTACAGCGCGCTGTTGCATTCAATCAAGTAGTTTATAATCAATTGCTGGCAGCTTTAACGTATTACATATACCAAAAAGCAAAGTCAATAACCTCAATCCATGGACATTTATACCTAATGTGCAGTCAAAATCAAACAGCTCTGTAAAGAAGGAAATGGGGAAAATATTCCTTTTATGCATTTCAAAATTGGATTTTACTTTAGGATGACAACCAGTCGTAAAGAAAGAGGATCATTATCTATGTACTAAAGCGCTGTAACCCGGGTGTTGAAGAGAAAGGATCATACTCCTCATAACAGGGCAGATAAGCCGACGAAGAGTGAGGTCATCTGCTGAGCTTTGGTGGTGGACGGAAAAAATCATACTCCCAATTAAGAATTTCGTTGCAAAATCATAAAATTCTTTGGCTGGACTGCTTTGAAAATGACTAAGCCGGAAGACTGTGACGAAGGTTTCGCTTCCAATCGCATCCTGCTAACGAGACAGAGTTTGGGGGAGGGGCGGATTCGGTCAGAGGAGGAGACACCAGGCAGGGAAGAAGGTGTCAATGTTCTCTGCGAGGATACAGAATGTGGCTACTTTGGCTGGAGGCCGCGATGGCTGCAAAAGTGCCATACTCCCAAATTCGCGCTGGCTTTGATGTGTTGGTTTTGTACAATGCAAGGTAAGATCCCTTCAAAGAAGCAATCGAGGTTATCATTAGGTTATTCTCTAACACACCAGCCCCCCCCCCCCCCCCCCCCGATGTTTCTCATACACCAATGTCTTGAGAAACCTCTTGGTGAAATGATACTCTCTGTCATCCTGATATGGGCTGACAGGGGCCCACCCGCAGAAAAAACTTCTGTCCCTAAACGAGGTCTTAATGCGCTTGTGGTAACAAAATAAAGCTGTACGTGAACTCTATCTTCCAGGTTTTATCGAGAATGGCTCCATTCCTGTCAGTGTTCAGATGATAGAACGCCGGTACAACCTGGACAGTACCCAGCTGGGGTTCATCTCATCATTCTACGACATTACCATCGCCGTGCTTGCGATCCCTATCGGTTACTATGCCCTGTCCTGGCATCAGCCACGAGCCCTGGCTGTCTCCTGCCTGAGCCTCGGGCTCGGCTCGTTCATCATGGCCCTGCCTCATTTCGTCTACGGGGAATACCAGCTGGCAACAGAAGCACCGGGCAGTTCGTTAGGAAACGTCTGCAGAGGTATATTCCCTTTGTTCATCTCACAAGATTTTACCTTCGTTGACAGATTTACATGTTTTAGCATTAGACATTTATGGTCACTGAATCACAATCTAAGTGTTCTGTGTTGGAATCATCTGATTTTAACTCCAAGGTCATCTAAACTGACAGACTGATGCCTATCACTCAATTGACAAGAGACACTATCCTCATTCACGAGTAATGCTCATTTTTAAGTTGGCGTACTGTTTTGGATTTACCAGGGACCTCTATTCCATATTTCAGTTAATTCCACTGGTGATGTTTGTGATGATACGAACAACATACACCGGAGCGCAGTCGTGTATATCTTTCTCCTTGGCCAGGTCTGCAATGGCATCGGAGGACTCGCTCTCTTTAGCATTGGTATTGTCTATATTGACGAGAATGTCAACAAACACACTTCACCCATGTACCTCGGTAAGTCATATCCCAGCTTAGTTTATTTTGAAACAAGTGATTGATCGAGTAATACCCATCTCAGTCATTTTCACCAGAGTTATTTAAAACCTGAAATAAAACTCCGCTAAATTGTGCATAACTCGTTTGGCATTAAAGAAAATGTGTTACTGTCGACGGACCATTTGCTTACACTAGAGTTTACATGTATGGGCAATGGCCAGATATTACGTGCGACTGTACGGTCCATGTATAGTAGCCTGCGACGCTCCGAGTAGCCTGTGCTTGCCAAGCTCAGGGAATGACTGTCCGAGTAGCCTTTGCCTGCATGCCATGCTCAGGGAATGACTGTTCGAGTAGCCTTTGCCTGCATGCCATGCTCAGGGAATGACTGTTCGAGTAGCCTTTGCCTGCCAAGCTCAGGGAATGACTGTCCGAGTAGCCTGTGCTTGCCATGCTCAGAGAAAGGGCACATTGTGTGTGACTGACCGAGTAGCCTGTGCCTGTCTTGCTCAGGGAAATGCCACATCGGTGGGATTGTCCGAGTAGCCTGTGCTTGCCTTTCTCAGGGAATGGCCACATCATGTGTGACTGTCCCAGGGCCCTGTGCCTGAATTGCCACCGCAATGGTCACAATAATTTCATTTGATGTTTCAGGCATATTTTCCTTTTTCGCGTGCGTTGGTCCGTCCATAGCGTTTATCTTTGGTGGCAAGATGCTCGACACGTATGTCGATATTGGAAGAATCGACACAAATAAGTAAGTTCGATTTAGCACAAGGAATCTACCAGAAATAAACATGAAAAGGCCTTGGCTTCATTCCAATCGTTTGTGTCAATTAGGTTAGTTATTCTAGCCCTTTCACGGGTCACATATAAGATGCTTACCGATTACGATACTTCTGGTCTCCCATAAGATTCCTTACTTGTAGGAAGACATGCCCAATCGCTTTGATCATGACTTGTGTGACCACGACACGACTCATCCACAGCGTTTGTGATCTATTACAGAGTTTCCATCACCCCTGAAGATCCTCGATGGGTAGGAGCTTGGTGGATCAGTTTCCTCATTGGGTCCATCTTGACCTTCTTCTGCGGTGCAATGATATTTTGCCTCGGGCGGCGACTGCCTGGTGAGTAGGCCTACTGTTTAAAGCAGTTGCGACAACACACAATAAAGGCTTTTCAGTGTTACATTTCCTTAGGATTCCTCTTGCGTCAGGCCAGTGTGGGTCTCTTTCCCTTTTGATTCCGCTCAGAGATCTTTGCACCTACCATTCTTTCGCCATTCACGGATGTTAGAAAGCAAATAGTGATTTCGAAAAAGGGTGAATGCTGCCGTGCAGCTAAAGCACCGCAGATGAGAAACCATGGCGAAACCCTTGAATTTGTCGAAAGGTTAGTTTTGGAGTGAGATCAGTGGTTGTGGCAATGACTTTGCCAATTACTCAGTGTATTCCACAAGGTATGTCGTTCCAGGGGCGCCTGCAAAAAGTGTAAAAACTGTCACCTCAGATGACGGGGACGTATTCATCCTGAGGAAAGGACAGACACTCCGAGACCTTCCCGGCCATACCCTAGCGCTGATGATGAACCACACCTTCGTTCTTCTTCTACTGTCCCTAACAGCCACGAGTGTCACATTGAACGGAATCGAAAGCTTTTTTGTGAAATTCGTTCAGAACCAATTCAATCTTGAAGCGTCCAGTGCGTCTATGCTGACTGGTAAGTATTGTCAGTTGCTTTAGAGAGGAGTCCTAACATGAGGTTGATATCAACTTTGCTTTAAATCTTTTTGTGTTTGGTAATAACACCATCATGAGTCTTAGTCCTTCCCCATAATCTGACGTTTTCAACAAAAGAGGTAAAACTGCTTGATCAACTCAGGCGCGGCAACATGTTGTGGTAAAAGAGTCTTTCCCTAAGCCATACGCGCAAGAAAGTTTTCCCCAGAGTCTCCCCCAGTTGCGTGCAAGAAAGGTTTCCCCAAAATTGTGTGGACGGAATGTGGATACTTATTACCTTTGTTGTTTTCCACCAACAGGTGTTATTATGATCCCCAGTGCTGCTGCGGCGCACTTGACCGGAGGTTATCTGGTCAAGCGTTTCAGGATGGGCATCCCCGGGATGGTCAGGCTATCATTGGTCTTCATGGCCATTGCTTCCCTCCTGTCAGCCATCTTACTGTTGAGGTGTGACCTTCCGAACATGCCCGGCATCAACCAACCATACGACAACATTACCAGAGTGTAAGTGATCTGTAGTGATTAAACCAAGTTAATCTCCCTTGATATTTTCAATGGTGTCATCATTTTCCGGTCTGTTCGCTAACCAGCTTTGTTCGCACAGTGGCCCTGGATATCTGGTCGAGACACCATCGGTTCAAATCCCTTTCATTTCACATTTTTATTTCCAAGTAAACGTTTGGAAACTTACGGAGGCCCAATTCGCATATAGCTCTTCCTCATCCACAAAACGTCCGGGATGGAGGCCGCCGAAGTACGATTTTTGTGTCAATGCAAAATAAAGCGCTAAGTCGCGAAAACATTTACAATTTATTTACAGATCTGATATTTCTAACCTGAAGGCGAACTGCAATGCCCAGTGTAACTGCAGCACCCTCGAGAGACAGCCAGTGTGCGGCATAGACAACAGAGAGTACTTCTCGCCCTGCCATGCCGGATGTCTCAGCTATGAGGGAATGGAGAAAAACAAAAATGCAAGTTATAAACATAACCACTTTACCTTGAAGATGCTCGCAAGCAGAATCACCAGCTTTTTGGAGACGACTTTGTAGAACATAGCCTTAGAGTGCTCATTACCTGGGCCAAGCAACCCGTAAGAGATCGTAAGAATCTCGCTTATGAGTGAGTACGAGTACGGTTCTAACAGAGCCGTTGATTTTCTCTGTTTTTAGAATTATGGTAACTGCAGTTGCATTATGGAATACCTGGGTTCAGAGGTAAACACCAGCGACATCATGGCAACAGAGGGAAAGTGTCAGACAGCCTGCTACTCATTTCCTGTCTTCGCCGTATTAAGTGGAATAACGTTATTCAGCATTCTGTTGCCGAATACGCCATGTTTGAGTGCCGTCTTGAGGTAAGATTGAACTCCACAGCATTCGTGTGTGCAATAGTCGATCTAAGTAATGTCATCCACAGAATTCGACCTGATCTAACGCGAAGGCCACTGTTAAGTCAGCGAAACTTCGAGAAGCCTTTGAGGCCAGCGTTGAGGCTAAAGCTGGCTTAAATTTTAGCCCTATATGAGCGTTAACATCGCGTCGCCTATAGATACTAGATATCATTAATATTCAATCGTTCTATCCACAGGTCTGTCTCGAGTTCTCAAAGAACCTACGCGATGGCGTGGTATAATCTAGTCGCGCGGATCTTTGGTAAGGGTGAAAATACTTTTACATTGTGTACTCGAATGAGTTTTTTAAAAGAACTTCAAATACGCATGGAATCCAATTAAATTCGTTCCGGTAGGAATTCTGCTGATCGACGGCCGATCTGCTTTTATTAGTGGCTGAGACTCTGTATCATGTACGAAATAAATCATTATTGTTACTCCTATGGGGCTTGATATAAAGAGTAGTGGCTACGTCAAAACCAAGACCAATTATCGTTTTTGCTTCAGGTACAATTCCTGGTCCGGTCCTCTACGGTTTAGTCATTGACGGTGCATGTTTCCAATGGCAGGAGCATTGTGGGAAAAGAGGAACGTGTTGGATCTATGATAACAAGCACTTCAGCCTGGGAATGTTCGGCCTGTCCTTTGCCATGACGGGTGCTTCTGCCTTCTTCTTGCTCATAACTCTCCTGACGTACAGACCCAAAGTCACGATTGCCATACCAAAGGAGAGCACGGACTCCGAGTCGGGGTCATCTTCCGCAGACGAGACTGGTGATATTAAAGCCTGATATCTCGAGCAACTCGGAGGACCTTCGTCTCATTACGTCAGCATCTGTGTGCTTGTTCGTTTGTGATGATCCACTACATGTTGACCGGAGGTTTTGTCTAATGCAAACCTGTTTTTAAAATAACAACTTGACTGACAATGGAAACTACATGGTGGGCTTCTCGCGCGTTATAGCTTTTGTGAATTTCATCATCGACTTGAATCTCAAAGGATGGTTTGTTGTTTGGTCAATAAAACATAAATTTGTATTTAAGTGTGAAGTCTTTCTTTGATCTGTGTGTGTTGGATGTAGACGACCTTACCTCCTCCAGAGATAATTATCAGTGCCAAATATGAATTATTTTGACACCTGAGAGCTTATATTAGTAGACAGTTATTTGCCTCTTGTGACCCCGAACGATTCGGTGATGCTAGGAGATGCTCTGATTCCAAAGGGTGACCTCTGGGAGTGGAGCATGTGAAATTACCCCAGAGTAACCGATATCAGCCAATCAAGTTGCTGATGAGCAGACGACTGGCCAGCCAATGGGAAAACAATAAATTCTGCACTATGAACATGGTCTATTGCTCTTTGCTCCTTAGTGATAAATGATAAGTGGCCAGCAATATTTTGTTTTGAGGCATTGACCTACATTATTTCACGAAGACATGTTTAAATGCATATATACATGTATTGGAAAAGGGTGTCATTTCAGTACCTTTAGTTGTCAAATATGATATTTTTGACGAAACATGTCCGAAACATGTCCGATCTCGCGATTGCGTCAATGCGAGAAGTAGTCCAAGCAATGAGGTCATTCATACAAAGTTGACAATACTACTTCAATCATTGAAAGAACCCCTCTCTTTCACACTCGGTGTATCGGAATGGTTATTGGGTTACGGTAAATAATAAGAGTTAGATAGTCGTATTTTGCTTTGGTCGTGAAGAGCGGTCTTGTTTGTAAACAATTTAGAGTGATGTGTAATTTGTTATAACAGCTCCAAGGTTCAAGCTGTGAAATCTAGTTATAGTTTAAGTACCCGCCACTCGACCACAGGGTCACTAGGAGTGATTATCCACGTGTTAAGTTTGAAACAAGCTTGTTCACTGACCATGGACAGAGGAAATAGTTACCTACCAGACACAGATTCCAGTGAAGATGACATTTCCAACATCGCTGTGGAGAAACCAGTGGACATCAGCACGGAGCTTGGGTATTGGGGATGGCGACCAAGATGGCTGCAGAGATTCAACAATTCCAAAACGGCACTTGTGATGCTATGCTGCTTTACCGCTATCCAATGTAAGTATGTTCTCATCATTACGCAGGGAGTCGATCGAATGTTTATTTGCAGGCCAACCCCCATGTCCTCTCTTTGGCCTCCCCACAGATTTAGATTAAGAGGTTGAAAAAGTGTTACAGACAAGAGGCTGGTACGATACGACCGGCATTTATCAATTCCACACACATTTAGTTAAGGCATAAGATCTTGAATCCTTCAAGTTACCGACATGGGGGAGGGTTGTTCGAACCCTCGAGCCCTCTCCCCCTCAAATTGCACCCGTGGATTTACTGTGGACCCTTTTCTTCAGCCTTCATTGTGGTTGGCTCGGTGAACATCAACCTGCAGATGTTAGAACGGCGCTTCAACTTGGACAGCACCCAGGTCAGCTTCATCGTGTCAGCTTATGATGTCCTCCAGTTGTTTCTTATCTTACCTATCGGATTCTTCGGACACAACTGGCACAAACCCCGAGCGATGGCCATCGCCTGTGCTTTCACAGGCCTCGGCTCTCTCTTAATGGCTCTGCCTCATTTCGTATCGGAGGAGTATGAGCTTGGGCAGTCATTTCTCGACGTATGTAGCGGTAAGTCATGGTTTGGGTCAGAGTACGGCCATTTATTTGTGGATGTGCCCTTTGTTGCAACCAGTTACCTGTTATGACATCTTCGCATGTACGTAACAAATTATCTCGTTGCTTCTCTTGACCTTCTGCAACTCTTCGAAGAAAATCTTGGCGACAATATCGGTATTTGACATCTCGTATGGAATATAGGTTACGTACCTTACCATTTCTATTCTATTTAAATTTACAATTTCTGATTAAGGTGTGTTCAATGTCCATCCACTGCTCTTGTTGGTGTTAAAGTTCTGAATACAATGATATGTCATTTTTCGCAAGTTCTAATATGTTGCTTCTATCTTATTGATATGTTCCAATTCCAGCCAACACCACAGCCATGTGTGACCGGAGTGACATTGATCTCCACTCCCATGCCCTTTACATATTCATGCTCGCCCAAGCCTTCCACGGAGTTGGCGGAGCTTTCCTTTATGTCCTCGCCGTGGTCTATATTGATGAGAATGTTCAGGTCCACTCCACACCCCTCTATATCGGTACGTTGAAAAAGCAAGCCTGTCATGTTAACATTGCAGTACCTTCTCACGACAGTACCTCAATTAAAAGAATCAACCATTGATAAATT
This sequence comes from Lineus longissimus, assembly GCF_910592395.1. Lineage (NCBI taxonomy): Eukaryota > Metazoa > Nemertea > Pilidiophora > Heteronemertea > Lineidae > Lineus > Lineus longissimus. Next base: position 27,988,469 of record NC_088309.1, on the reverse strand, counting down.
TGCATCTCCAAACCTGCCGCGAATTTTTTCATCTCGTAATATATATTGTTATCGTGGTCCTTTTGCGCTGAACGACCTCTGATAATTCACCAAAATCAAAGCAAACTACAACTAGGGCTAAATCAGTAGCGTCCAAGACCAGCCAAATACATTGCTCAAAGATGTGCTAATTCTATTTGGTGCACTTTGATTCCACCGTCAGGAAACTCTTGCTATAAATGTCTCTTCTTTCTCCTCAAGGTATCTTTGCCCTTGCCAGTACGCTCGGTCCGGCCACTGGGTTCATCGCCGGTGGCGAGCTCCTCTCTTTATACGTTGACGTGGATAAGATCCCTTCCGATGAGATTGGCATCACCCCTGAGGATCCACGATGGGTAGGAGCATGGTGGATCAGTTTCCTGGTTGGGTCCTTCCTCGCCTTTCTCTGCAGTGCCATGCTATGCTGCCTCGGAAAACAACTGCCAGGTGAGTGCACACGAACTTGCAAGTCAGTCTGTCGCGTTTTCATGGTAGTTGAACTCAGGAATGTGACCAGATCACATTTACCAAATGATAGTGGTGTTGCACAACACTAGATTGTCCTTAGGGGAGGCCTTACCGATGCTCTTTCACGGTGAAAACTGAAGCCGGTCAACCACACCGGCTGTGCAGAAAATTTCCGAAATTCTGCTGAGGAAGATTTGAAGAAGGTAATAAGAACGTTTCGGTATCTTCTGGGGCCAAATTAAGAACGATGTCACTGTTGATTTGAAGGCGATGTCATAGGATTTCTCTCATATCACTGTAGCTATGATATATGGATGCCCTTATGAAGATCAATTAGAATCTGACGAAGAGCAACATCTAGTGATGTTCTTCTAATATTTCTTTTGACATCTTGCAGAGGCGGAATCATTGCGAAAGGATCGCATGTCCAACGGGCATGGGACATTGGAAGAAAACGAAGGAGTACTCCAGGGCACTATCACATTGAAGCATCTCCCAAAGAATACGTTACTCTTACTGAGGAATTCCACATTCATGCTCTTGGTTGTGGCTCTTACTTGTCAAGCCATGCTCATCAATGGGATGGGGGCATTCCTACCAAAATTCATTCAGAACCAGTATAACGTGGAACCATCTTGGGCAGCTATGTTGACAGGTAACCCGTTTACATACTATGGCATGTTAGTGATAATCGGAGATTTTCTGTCGTCAGTAATGCCACGGACTGGTATAGAAATCCGTGGTCATGCACAATGTTGATTTTGTGTCATGAGACGAGGATCAAGGACACAGTCCTGCCGCTATTCAAGGATTGCTATTTCCATCCAGCTATGTAGGTTCTGCACAGAAGTCGTGTGTGGTCTTCACGGAAATGAAGCTGAGAGATACTGGAGAAATCACTGTCATTGGCCATATGCAGCTCCGTTATGTCAATTTGTTATCTGTTTTGACTATAGGTCTGATCGTCATTCCCGGTGCTGGAGGTGCAGAGATGCTTGGGGGCTTTTTGCCAAGGCGGCTCAAACTAGAGGTCCGTGGCATGATCCGCCTCAGTCTTATCTTCCTAGTGATCGGCATCGCTTCTCAACCCATTATGCTGGCCATGTGCGACGTGGCTGACATGCCGGGCACGAATCAGCAATACCAATTAAAGTACGTATGTTAGTCATGCCAGTGTGAAATAGCTGAGATGATCGAGACAGTGGAATGAAGAGGCGCCGTGCACTTCTTACACAGCTTTCATAGAGTACTGTCTATACATGACCGCCATTCTTCGTGCTCCGTGTTCAAAACCGTTAAGTACCCGTCCTATGTCATCTGCTTGTGACCAAACTCCTTTGTCAGTTTACAAACTTTTCAGTCAGCTTACCAGCAGAGTTGATCAGTCTACTCAATTGGTCCGTATGGTATGTTACCTCGTCTCATTGCAGCACATCCACCATGACAGCCAACTTGATTGACACATGTAACTCACATTGTAATTGCTCAACTCTGACTCGGGAACCCATTTGTGGACAAGACAATAGGGAATACTTCTCCCCTTGCCACGCTGGATGCGATACGGTCCAGAAATCGTGGGATTCAAACGATAAGGTATTAAACTGGAATACTGTGCGTGGAGACATCGGAAATTCCACTTTGCCTTGATATGATGACTTCTCGTCATCAATCGCAGTAGTAAGCCTACACGTGGAAGATTGTTAAACTGCTCATGTATCTCCTGTTGCATTTATGATATCGTTTAACACAAGACTTTATAATTGGAATATCAACCTTCCTTTCTTTTCAATTCAACAACATATACTTCAAAGTAACGGTGAATGCATTCACCTTGCAGCCATTCCATGCTGTTATATTCTCTGTATACATATTTCCTTAGAATCTAAACTTCCAGAGAACTTAAAGATGGCTCTTAGCGACACTCATAGATCTGAGGTATCACCTTGATCATGGTTCTATTGTTTCTCCAGATGTATGGCAACTGTAGCTGCATCTCTCAGTATCTCGGTGACAGCGAGTCGTACAATGCAACTCAATGGGCGTCGATGGCAACCAGTGGACGCTGCCCTACTTCCTGTAATCTACTTCCGGTCTTCATCGTATTCCTCACTGTCGCCATATTCTGTTTATTCATGCCAACTATACCAACTGTCAGTGCTATTTTGCGGTAAGACTAAGTTTAGTTCGAAAGAAAAACTCCCTCGCATCGTTTGAGTTGGTGTGGCCATGTATGTTACGTTAGCAAAGGTCAGCAGCGAATTCGATTAGTTGTCTTGGTAACTCATCACGACCTCACTTATGTCAGGAAGACGGACGTGAGTGACCCTCAAATGAGAGTACACGGTTCTGATCAGCGGTAGCCCCATAGAGTATCTTCGTTTTTATGATGTATATGTATTCCTTGTTCGAACCTAAACACACTTTATTTTGGTGACTTTAAAGTTAGTGGTCAAAAGTGAAGCTCGACTCGTATGATATTGGAACGAGTTTCTTTCTGATACTCGTCCAACTGCCAAATATAGCATCTACTCTTTCTCAACGTAAGCCTCGAAATACTCCTTTCTGAACTTCCATCTGATCACTTTCCAGGTGTGTGCCATACAGACAGAGATCGTACGCTATCGCAGTTAAAGGCTTTATAGCCCGTAGCCTTGGTAAGTTGGATGGACACCATGTCACCTTCGAATGATAGAGCATTGAGCAATAGTGCAAAAGCAGGATGGATAACTATAAAGACAACACATAACATCAGGCTAATGGACGATCCATTATGGGTGTTTACCTGGCTATGCATTAAAGTGCATTTTATAGTGCCTGTCCACTGACCCTATTCATCATATTTTCATTTCAGGTTCCACTCCAAGCCCGATTTTCTATGGCTCCATCATAGACAGTGCTTGTATACAATGGCAGGAGAAGTGTGGAGAGAGAGGGACGTGTTGGGTGTACGACAACAATGCTCTGGGACTTCGCATGTTTTTGATCAATCTTGCCGTCCTTATTGTGTGTGCAGTTTTATATTTCTGTGCTCATCTTGTTCACTGCCCAAATAAGACTACTACAGTTATTGCCGAGAATGGCCCCAGCATTACTAACTGTGAGATAAATGAAACAAATTCACAAGAGCGAATGATAATGTTGGAAAAAACAACTGCGGCATAATCATTTGCATGGGCTGTGCGCTCGGCGTGGTCGTTATCATCACTTGTTAAACTCTACACCTTAAAGAGGTACACGTAGCGTATATATACCTTCCGATGACTTCCGACGGTTCAAAAACACCCATTTTGATGTACAGTATTAAAACAAATATACATGTTATCTTCCTTCTTTTCCACACACGTTCCCTTCTTGTTACTCATTCGGCCAATAGATGGCTATATCCTAACCAAACCTTTAACCTTTCAGCGAATTTTGCAAAATATCTTTCTCGCCAAAGCCTTGACATCTTCCCGATATTTCTTCCCGCCGCCGATACAATACAAATAAAAGTTGACTCCATAATTCCAATCCCATATACACAATAAAAGATGAAATTGCGTAGCATGGCGCAGACGCCAATATTGCTTGGTCATATTGTACCATTCCTTCAACGCAGATGTCGACATCACCAGGTCATACAACCGAAACGGAACGGAGGTGACGACATACACTGCGCAGACGGTCATCAACATCCGGGTCAGATGACGCGTGCCTTTCTCCTGGTTTTTCCCACTTTCACCTGCAACGCCCATCTCTTTCCTTCCGGATGCTGCTGCACGTAGGGTCACGATGATCAAAATATTACAGATGACGATGATAGAAAAGGGGACGAGGCTACCAAAAACCAAGTGAGCAAAGGAAATGAGTGGTTCTAACCAGGGATATCCGGGTACTCTTGGAGCAAGGGTCTGTTGACCTGAAATGTCATGCACATCTTTTAGAATGATATGTGTAACGTCGATTCTTTGACCGTACAGATTCTTCATCTGCGCTCGGCTTCACCACATACGAGATACAATGGGACCATATGCAGGTGATGGGATTCCATTGGTAATCGCCATGACTGGAATAAATGGTAGAACTCGGAGTCGAGACAAAAGCGTTCAGAAGTTCTTCAGTGATATTAGTCAGACAGACCTATGATCAGAGACTTCGTGTATGAATCGGGTTAACCTTACTCATGCCTACATTTAGTCTAGTTATGAGCAAAGTTGCTTTATCCGCGGACATGAGGTGCAGTTTTGCTTTCGCAAATTAGGCACCTCTCTACCATCCCTACCGAAACTGCAGAAAAAAGCCGGAGTTAATGAATGCGAATCGGACCTCTTAAGTCCACGGATAGCGTAAAATCATATGGTCGTGCGTTAGCCCAATGACCCAGCATATACGTGGCACTAAAAGTACACTTACCGGAACTAGTATGTTCAACGAACTTGAATAAAAAAAATATGTGAAGGTTCAGTGCGCTCACTATGACTGTGGTCCATGCTACTGCGGCTGTCGCCTTTTTGGTGGTGCAACGAACATTGGCAGACAAGGGGAACCGCACCACCAAGAAGCGGTCGACTGACATCATGGCCAGAAACGTTCCGGACAGAATCGCCATCGTGAAGCCTGTGTAGGTGATAAACCTGAAGAAAAATGACCTCTGATCGTCGAAAAATGTATACCAGTAGATGCAAGTTAAATTTATGCTGAATGTGCTGACCTACAAAATAATAAAGCCTTAAACAGTGCAGACAACAAGGTGAAACGAAAGGAATACCTTAGCTTCTGCCTGCGACTGTGTATCATGGTGTTGATGTGGCAAATCACCTACCAGCAGCACTCTAGGAGCGACTAACGTGTCGAGCAACTGAGCTGAGCAGCTAAAACTATCACGTAGATTATTCCCTCGGAATTCTATTGCAAATGCGGCAAAGCGATGGTACCTACTTAAGTTGAAGTTCTGTGATGCTGGTCTTAGTCCAAAAGAGAGCAGTAAATCCAACTGCAGTGTCAGCTAACTGTATCGTATCAACAGCAGCAAGAGCGGCGATATAGATACACGTGGACACCTTCCTGTTCCCCTCACGAAGGCTCACCAAGATACAGATTATGTTGCCCGGGATACCAAGAGCAACTGTTGGTAACCAAAAGTACTTGGTAACAAAGTTGAAAAGAGTATTTAATGTGGACAAGTCTTGTCCAAACCGGTATCCAGAATGAAACGTTTGCAATGTCTGCGTAACCATCTCTTAAAGCGTTGAAGTCTTGCAAAGACCGACTTCTTGGACAATTTGGTTACTGCATGTATCACTGTTCGTGTGTGTTGGACATCGACAAATGGAGCAATAGTGCACGCAACCCATGTCGACCGGCGGTTAGGTTAGCGTGGAGTACTACTCCACGATGCGACAAATGTAGGGTTTACCATTGCTCTGTCCGATGCATGAGAAATAACCAAGCGAAGTAGAGCGAAGTAATTGACCTCTGGCTCAAAGATCTGTTGACTTTTTGACCCTTTACGTAGACGTCATTATTCCGTCTTTGCAAAATTCTATAGATCTGGCAACATCAGCCTCGAATTCGCTCAGAAAAGGTTTTAATGTGCATCTTTCAACCGGTATACGGTCGTCATCTCCGCTGATCAGCTTGGCTCTACCTTTTCTCATGTGTCGCTGGCGCTTTGGCGATGTGACAAGCCCGCAACCATCCATACAAATGTAAAACCAACGTCTGAAAAAGCTGGCATTTGATAGTTATATCATGCAGTAAGTCCACGAAATAGCCCGGCAAACTAGCGGGACAATTACGTAGATAATTACGACGGATCGTTTTAAAATTGCTACAATCGCATGATTGAGACCGCAACTCAAACTTTTACAGAATCTGCAACATCGGGAAATAAGAGAACGTGAGCAATCAGACGGAGTTAGGTAGCGAGCGCTCTAGCTGTAATTGAAACAAATCGACGATGCGAGGTTTATTATTGTCGGTGTCGGGTTCGTCATCGAGATACATGGACATGTTTTGTTCTCATCTTTTCTAAAAGTAATGACAAACACACTTCTGCAGCTTGAATACATAATTTTAATTGGTAGGCAGAAAGCTTAAATGTGCTTATCATGTTATAGTTGAGAAATAAGGCATTAGTCGAATGGCTTAACCATGTTTATAATAGAAGAGCATATTGCCAATGGGCCTGTTCACAGCTCCGGCAACCTTCGCCGTCCAACCAAGGATGAGCCTCGTGTTATCCATTTCTTTACAAAGTGTCTAAGGAGACTTACTAGTTTGCTGGAGGCGCGATTTCAACATTGTGTGCAAAGCATAGTCCTTCTCTTTTGATATATTGCAAGCTTTCAAACATTCTTATCCCAGCTTACCCCACCTAAAGAAATGAACTATTTTGAACCAATTACAAAACAATTTTGCAAGCTTTGGACGTGCTTTGCTTTGTTTTGGCGTAGGAAGCGACGGATTTGTTGTGATCAACAGTTTTGAGGTATGTATTCGCTGTGTATCATTCGTAAGACAATCACCATGGCAGAGGTGTGTGGATCGTATCGTACACTTTTGGGTAAACAGTAAGGAATGAGCACAGATACGGTAGGTTTGCTAAACTTTAGTAAGTTTTATTCGGATGGAGTGCGGGTCGAATATCAAGTAACCCAACTGCGGACTGAGCCTCAACCGTAAGAAGTAGAGTTGGTGAAAAGCAAAAACGAGGAGCCAGAATTTTCACTGCTTGCGACTTGGGTGGCGAAGTTTTTCTGTGGGGTCATGTTTCAAAGTAGTGTTTTTCATTAGACTAAAGTCATTCTCTATAATTCCAGACAAAGCGATCGAACAACGAAGAGAGTGGTGACGGAAACGCTAGTGTTGTGATTGGGACCCAACCTTCAAGGCCAAAAAGAAACAGTCAATCTGTAAACATCGGTGAGAGTAACAAGTCAGGGGCAATGACGCTACAGAATAAAGCAGCCTACAGTACAGATGGCGGTGGATGCTTCCGGTACACCAACATCAGGGCGTTTGTGTGCGGCGGGATCCAGATCATCCTGGGCATCATGGCGATCGGGAGTGGCATCATCATGTTGGTGATGCAGAGTCTTGGATGGATGATATGTCTTGGATTATGGGGCGGTGGCATTCTCCTGGCCTCCGGACTGTTCTCAGTCAGGGCGTCAACAAACAAACTCAAGTCCAACGTGCAGATTTCGATGGGGCTTGGCATCGCAGGCTTTATTGTGTCCATAGGACTTGTTTTCCTAGGAATCGCTGGTCTTTACGTGGACGGCGTTGATGACACCCTCATCAGGCGGGTTGATTCTGCCTTGAGTATGGGGGCTCACATTATCAACCTGTTTACCGGAGGATGGGGATGCGCCGTCACCCTGTTTGTTGTCATGTCGACTTGGCCTTATGTGGTAGGTGACAAGCCTTTCATAAATACGGTTGGGCCCGATAGTGAGGCTCTCACGGGTTGTGATGGAGGGTCTGGCAAGCTATCCAAGGAGGAAGCGGCTGCAGAGAAGAAGAGAAGAAAGGAGGAAGAGAAGGAACGCAAAAAGAGAGAGAAAGAAGAGAAGGAGAGGCAGAAGAGGGAGGAACAAGAAGCAAAGAAACGGAAGAAAGCAGAAGAGGAAGAGGCTAAGCGGTTGGCGAAGGAAGAGGAAGCGAGGAAGAAGGCCGCGGCAGCTGCTGGGGGAGCGGCAGCCGGCGGGGCAGGCTCCAGGCGGGCAAGTAGGAGGAGACCAACAATGGCAGGCGATGAGGAGCCCGACTCGGACTTTGAGTACGACTCCGATGAATTCGACGATGATGATGTGATTGAAGGAGAGACACCTGAAGAAAGGAGGAAGCGTAGACGAATGAAGGCGTGGCAGCTGCAGATCAACAAGCGATATATCACGGGCAAGGACCCCTTCTCGAAGGACAGGGTCTACAACAAGACTTGGGAGAAGAAGTCGAAGGAAGAGTTCAAGGAGACCAAGGCTCAAACCTTGAGACGTAAAATGATGGAGGAAAAGAAGGCCAAGCAATAACCTGCAGCAACAGATTGCGGGATGTATATATATTATTGTTACAGCTGTAGTAGGGCAGTAGCTTTTTGCATAATCAGTCGAGGTTTTGGAAGGCTGTCGCTTTATAATGTGTACCAATTTCATAGACGCAGTTAGGAAATTATCGTGCGAAGTTAACATAAATTTGTATCCGTCAAAATGACATATAGCTCATGGTCTTTATGTGAACTTGTCACTTGCTATCACTCATGTTTACGTGGTCCGCGTCGGGTTTCTCGAGTCGGTCCCACATACCCCGACTTCAATATCAGAATAATGTGTGAGTCATGTCATGTGCGAGGAAGAAAACTTCTAACCTCCATAAGCAAATGTACGAGATGGAAGTTCGAATATTGAATTATGATTTTAAATATGCCTTTGATCGCAGTGCTGAGGGAATGGTTAAATGTTTGAATTAGTCGTAGTTGACCCCATCTGTCCAAAAAACCATCAGTTGAAACCATCCAGTTCCTCACTCTAGCACCAGGATTCCGCCTGGCTCACAATCGAGCGCCCGGTCGATCGATCAACCACAAACACGAGCACGTGTCTCTAGCTATGTGAGCAGACGAGAGAAATGATCAGCTCGTCAAGTTTATGATTCTGGTGGATCTATCAAAAACTCGGTGTTCTTGTGCTGACTCTGACAATCACGGCAAGGCGGTAGGCGCTTTTACTGACTGACAATCACGGCAAGGCGGTAGGCGCTTTTACTTTCGTGAGTGTTCTACTCTCGTACTTTGATGAAAAAAGCAACACCACATTTTGATAAAGGTGACCGAAACGCGAAAACACGGTCACAATCGAGGTTTTTCTCCGAGATCTCGTGGTTATTCATGCTATTCTCCGTTTCGGTGATTATTTGTCTGCATACTGTTGTTGCAAAATGTAAACACTATAGATTATCAGGGTTGGAGTTTCTCATTGTTCTTCATAGGTTTCGTGACGGTTTCTCGCTGTCGTGATCAAGATGACGATGCTTAGCTTTTACGCCTCCGACTATTGGTCAATGCCAGATTTCATTTGATTAATAACTTGATACCTTGACCCCAGCTACTGTAACTTGGCTGTAAATACAGGCGGTTGCTTTCCTGTGAAAAGAAACTTGTCGTTTTATCTTGCTAGAGAAAGATGACGACTCCCATAGGCATCCTGTGGAGTCTGCTCTCCGTCATGGTGGCAGGGACGTGCAGCTTTGCCTTCATGCAGCCCTACTGGTTCATCAACCCGGACTCGCGGAACTGCCTCGGAATGTATAGTTATTGTTTGAAATCAGGAAGATACTCACAAAGTAGCCCGCTAGTCTGTGGAATATTCGGTGGATACTTTGACTTTGCTCACTTGCCATCTTCGGCCTGGAAAGCAGCTTGTATTCTGTTCGGGGGAGGATGTGCTTTCCTTTGTTTTGCGGGCTTGTTGGCCCTGTTGACACTTTGTGCACCCAAACCATGTGATAAAAGACTCGCCGTATGGACAGGATATATACAAGTATCAGCAGGTACGTTGAAACATTTCCCCTTCGTCCAAGTAGAACTTTCACAAGCATCTAAGTGTTGTTTTCATACGTAACGTACGGAATCTGAGTGAATATTGTCAGAACCAGTTAGCGTTTGAAGAAAGATTTGGAGATAATTTGATAAACCGTAGTTTTCCAATTGTCACTGACTTGTTGATGGAAAGGGCGGATGCAACTTGCACAAGACAACAAATCAGAGCCTTTATACATTACTATCAATTCATCAGTAACTGTTTGTCCATGCATACTTATGATGTGAAATCAGGTCAATGCAGTTGTTCCCTGCAGCTGTTGCGATATGTGCATGTATATATATATATCTCATTTGATATTGTTGAGACCATTGCTAATTTGCAAATATTGATTGAATATATGTCAATGAGAAGAAGGTATCATAGAAAGAAGTAGAGTTACTACTGCTCTCACTGCTCCACTAAACGTCACATACATGTATATACACTGAGAAAGAGGTTTATATGATGTAAAAACCATCTTTACTTCCTTCCATAGAGATTGAGGAAGATACTAACAGAACAGAAAATCATCTTGCAGCGATCTGGCAGCTCCGACCCAGATCGACCAGACAGCACGATCACTCTCCGATACACCACATTACCCTTGGTCAATGGAGTCGTGATAGACTCAATAAGGGGACGGGGCATCACTCTTATTCTTCAATGTGAATGACACAGCAACTCGCATCATGTCATTAAATCACATATTGCCTTTTATTCATTTTGACAAGTCAATGTTTTCAAAATTGAACTTGCCCTCATTCTGCTCAGAAATAAGGAACCTGGCCTCGTCAGGTCAGTTTAAGTATCTGACCCAAAAACATAAACGTCCATGTGTAGGTACTGTTCATGTACGTCGTATGATGAGGGTAGAGCCGTCACGTTATCTAGACTTTTGTGTTACCCTATATTCCTCACCGGAAAACGGTTTTTTTCATGCAGATTCAGGTTGCAAGATTGTGAAAAAGTGGTGTTCTGCCCCATGACTAGAATCCTGGATATGGTCCTGGTGTTTTTCAGGAGTTAGTCGTGCCAAGTGTCCAAGTGAAGAAATAAAATACTGCAGCAAAACAGTAGTCGATTAGAGAATTTACCAATGCATGGAAACTGGACTGGACAGCATTCTCTTTAGTATGCAAGACCTGTCCCCCTCAGTCAGTCTCAACATGTCTCGTATGATTATCGGTGTCTCATTCTATTTAGATCGTTCATAGCCACAGACAGACTGGGGACATCGTAATCCACGAGACCACTCATTGAACATGCGAATCAGACGATCGGGAATTCAAATGTCATCTTCCAAGTGGGTCCGTATCTGGTGAGGTCTATTACTGTTCCCGTTGGGCCTGGTGACTTGGTGTGCGTGGAGTATTGAGGTCGCTACCGTCTACTATGCTTTTTAAACTTTTGCTTCGATTTCCATCTTGAATTGTCACACGCCAGGTTGAGGCAGTGTTAGTTTTGCCAGGAACAAACTATGGTTAAAGATCCTCACCTGACCTCAAATCCTGGCCAGGAGGCAAAACAGAACAGAGCTCATTCTTCGTCCGCGCACAGAGAAATGGGAGAGACTCTGGTGAACAGTTGCAATCTTTTGACACAATCTGTGTAACCGATAGCTCAGTGCCTCTAAGAAATATACTTTTTCCTAGCAACAAGACGAAGAAGCCTTACTCTTGAGCCAATGTTTCCCAAGGGACATAGCTTAGTAGCTCAAAGAATTACTTTTCTCTGTAAAAATTGGGGAGAGGCGACCAGGTTGAATTCGTCTTGGCCAACTTGTCAGTGAGTATTACGAAGTGATACCTTTGGGAAGTTCCTCATGCTACTTAAGACCAGAGTCTTTCGAAAGACACTGTTTAGACGATATACGTAAGCTATTCGCTACTGCCTTTATCATGCTTGTTATTACATGATGCTGTTCCTTTCTGGTCTTTAGCAAACTCCACTGGTACAATGCAGTTGTTCTTTGGTTAGATTCTTGCTCAAAGCTTGTTACACTCTCCAGCATGACCTGCTATTGTTTGGCCACTTTTCCGAAGGTCAACAAGCTTTATTCTTAGCACAACATCAAAGGTACACTTCATTAGCCTTGTTGCGGCTCATCTATTTCGATATGTACAGTGCGGCAGCTGTCGGACTGTTGTTTTGTGTTGTAAGAACAAGCAAGAGATGTTGAGCTCTGGCGTTCTCCTATCAAAGGACCACTGTGAAAGGACACGATATAGCATGCAGGCTTGTTAGGCTTGTAGGGTGAGGCCAATCCAAGGTTTCTTCTCATCTCATCTATTATCTTTTATTGATCAATCCCTTCACGCTCCCGTGTTGAATGTGTATTTCACCTCTAATGAGAAGCTCGCAACACTTCAACTGGCAGCAGCACAAACTAGCCTTCAAAGAACTCTCAACTGAAATACCAAAACGGATTATGACATATTTTAACAATGTGATGATTTTAATTTCTGAACGAGTGGCTTTCAAAGCTATTGCTATATGGCTCGATAGCAGTAAGTTGCGGTTGGCCAGGTAATCGCTTCAACATTAACGTATTCAGAATGAACCTGACTGTTGTTATGTGTATAGTTGAGACAACGACACATAACACTTCCTGCTGACTGCACTGGCTACTTCTGGTTGTTAGGAAGCCACTCTTTCCAAGATCATGGTTTCGTACCCCAAACACAACACTAATTGTAATAACATGACACAACAGAGGTGTTCAATTGCTCTCAAAGACCATACCACAGTCATTGGTGATCAAATTGGATGAAAAACTCATTTCGGCAAAGTGTGTTGTCAGTAGAGACAGTGAGATGGAATGTACTTATTTAATGATCTACTTGAGACAAGCAGTCGGTCTAGCACCATGGTGACCAACGTAATGGTATTAACCCAAAACACCAATTACGCGATCTACCAATAACATAATGTTGACAATCGGACTACATCTCACGTTGACGCTCTTTATGCAAATAGAGGGGAGGATATTGCCCGGGTTTGGCACCGAAACAGAAATTCACGATGGGTTGAGAATTGAAGGCGTGGCATGATGATAATATCTCTATCGCTTGAGAAAAATAACTCGGGCAATCGATATGTTATCTCGGGTGATCGAGTTATTTATCTAGAGCGATCGCGATAATAAGTCCATCGATCGAGATATTTCCTGGGAAAAAAAGTTTCATATTGAAAAAAGAATCATGTGATGTCCTTTCCCAGCCACCGTATACAACCGATAGAGTGCAATAATCGTCGTTTCGTCCCCACAACGAGATTTCATATTTATTATCATAAGGTGCAAAAACACGGTCGAAATTTATGTTTACAAAGCATCCTATGATTTCCACATGTCGAAAGTAAGGTGTAAAATCGATCAGTCATGTCATAAACAAGCTTTCTGGAGCCTGTCTGCCGTCAGAATGTGTCTGCAGATGACCGCTATCACAGGTAGAACAGGAAAACCAAAAAGCGAGACATGGCACATGCCGATGTGACGGGCAAAAAATATGAAACCGGAGTGCTGCGCTGGTCTTAAAGGCTGCATCGATCGCCAGCCAAGTAAGAGAACACGATATTTTCTAAGTTTGCTTTGAAATCTCAATACCTCTCTCTCTCTCTCTCTCAGTTCATCCTCCAACTACTGGAATACATAAAGTATTTCGCCGAGCTTTAGACTCGTCTCAAATTGCTAAGAAATAACGTTTTGAACCGCTAAAAAGACTGAGGAAATTGCTTCCTTCATGGCAAATCAAAGTATCAATTTTCAGACAGTTTGTTTTTAAGTGTGAAACATCCGAACAGTTACCATGGTGATATCTTGGCTACACAAAACTTCAAACGATTGCCGATGACACTTAATGAAAAATGAACAATGACCTCCAAATGAAGCGCCGCAATATAAACATCGAACAACAACTGACACGAGATATCAAACGCAATTAAAAATCGAGGCAATTGAGCAAATGAAGTGTCATCCTGGCTTCGAAAGTTCAACACTTTAACAAATAATATTCTGGTTTGAAACGGAAATTGTTTTCAAGATAACATCGATTTGACAGAATGATTCCTTAAAAATCTAATTTTTCTTTTCCTTTACTGCCGTTTTTTCATCGTAACTTGTAGCAGAGAGCACTTGCTTGTCTAAACGCAATGACTCCGTCCCTAATGCCTTGCTTAGACTCACTGAAATATTCACTAAACTGACAGTAAGATGTGATGACAAGAACATGCCTCTGTGTCTGAAATCGTTGGCCAGTTTTTTTACATTCGTTCGAGCTACTCATTCACTACCATCTGCCTGAGGGAAGTCGAGGTTTACCTTCCATCTCTCTCACCTTGACGTGATGGCAGTCAGCCATCGACTTGTTAACACGTTTACAGGTGCGGACCAATGAGCATGACATGCGTTTAGAACATGGTACGTCCCAATGGCTTTGTTAGAACCAGCTTATCCGTGATGCCTGTTCTGCACGAGATGGTGATGCACGATGCCCTTGTGATACGTTTTCCGAGGCATGCTAGAAAACTTGACACATTTTGATGTTATTTGAGGCCAATCTGAATGAAAAACCATCGGAGGAAGTTACCTTCCCATCGGCATTTTCCTTTCAAATGCGTGCATATAGTTTGTGTTACCTTTCTCGAGATCTCAATGCAACTCTATTCGGCCCCGAATACCTAAAGTTAAATGTTTTAACTGCACACCCATACTGGGAAGGCGCTGGAGTAGGAGTGCCACTATTGCGATGATTGATCGATCATCGGCGACGCTGGCCCTTTGGAAAATCAGAGAAATGTAATGTCGAGATTGAAAATTAAGACTTTGATCAAATTTCCCTAATGAAGATAAGATTCCCGTTTATGTCGCCAGGAAGATTAAAGAGGGAGGCTAATGAGCATGAAATACGACTGTATATACCTAAACCAATCCACAAGTCTCATTCTCTGATGAAATGAAATGGAATATTAAATCAACGGACACGATGTCGTCTAGAGAATGTTACTTGAGAGAGCTGATCACGCGTCACGTCTGTATGTGGATTAAAGTTATTTCTAGTATCATTAATGAAATGTATCTCATGTGACCATGTCTTCAATCAGCTAGATGATGCTGAGAAGTGCTCGCTTAAAGGTTGAAAATGTTTTGAGACTGGCCTCCTCATCTTCGTTTTTCTAACATGGAAATACTGCTCGAGATATTTACACGTTATAGAAGGATTGGAACCCAACTGAATTGATGTCGACTTTCTTTTAGCTACTTCCAGTAAATGGCATACCGTCTTGGTGTGCAGTCCGGTTTAACCAACGGGTATACATCAAAATGTACACCATCTGTGGTACACGTGAACTCTACTTCTGGGTCTAACCCGAACTTGAGATCGCGATTCCCTGTCGACCAAGGCCGAAGCAGTTGATGAAAATCAATGAATCAATCATTATACGCGTTCTTTAACAAGTTAGCACCTCACCGGACCGCACTCAGTCCACAGCTGTCAGCAATCTCGATTGAACTCCGGTAATAGGAAGCAAGGTGGCTAAAGGTGAATAAATATTTTCATTCCAGTTGATGGCGTTGTTTGAAATCCGACTAGCAATCTACTTGAACTTGACACTCTCATTGAACAGATATCGACAGTTGAAGGTGGATTCTGCGCATCGGTTTGTTGACGTACGCGCAGTGGCCCCGGTGTACGCACTGCTACCATCCGCCAGGAGTTCATTGCATCAGAACATCGGTTTTTACTATCTATCGATAAATATCTATTTGCCCAATGAAACATCACGCCAACGTTGTTATTTTGTGTAATAAAGAAAAGTCATGCCGAGGTGTTGATTGCCAATCAATGTACGTTTTCATTTTTAATGACTTTTCACTGGTTTCTGTGACAAAAGTGGAAACCCGAATCGAAAACTGGCAAGTTACTAAATTGTTAATACGAAAGTCGTCAGGCATATCAAGAGTGGGCAAACGCCGTGAAACCATGGTAACTGTCTTGACTAGAATGTATAGAAATTAGAGAATGCTACTTTTGAGGACCTGTAAAAGTGGATCTAGCTGGTTTTTCATTGTGAGCTCGTGGCATTGATACGGTTCGAACCCGAGGTATCTTAACATTCGAAAGGTGACTATACTTCTCATGTTGTTGCTTGATCCAGTTAAAACCTCAGTCTGCTTCAGATACTGGTATCTACAATCTTGGCCCTGATCGTTCACTGCATGGTCGTTAGTTATTGGTGTCCACAGGGGAAATAGCCAGACTTATTATTTCGATCACGCCTCTCGCTTTCAGCAAGCGGTCGTTCGATGGCCCGGCCTCTGCCTCTTCGTGAACATATTGTAAAATTGTGGTACTATTGAGGACAATCAAATGATTGTATAATTCCTCCTCAGCTCTGCTTATCGAGCAGTTCGCGGTGATTACAGGCGAGTTTTGACAATGCTCTAACAAGCATAGGCATCCAACCCACTTACTGCGAAGTATAGCCCCGGGTCAGTTCTAACTCTGTGGTGCAAATATCAACACGTACATGTATCAGCACCAGTAATGTCCCTCAGATTAATATATTTAATGGCAATGATATATCTATAACTACAACTATTATTTCTATAAATGAAGCTGAGATAATTATTCGTTTTGGTTTATTTGCTTCGTTCAATCAGATAATTATCTCGCGAATGGTCTTGGCCATTGTCGTTAGTGTTGGTGATGGTGTGGCATACACTGCTGATGGTATTGATATAGCAATTTGAGTGGTAAATGTCATTATAAACCGTATCGCATGTCCTTTTTGAAGTACGTTGTTATTTTCTGCTCAACCCACAACGATTTAATATTAGCAGCCTTTTTCTGAGAGGCAATGTTCGTTAAGCAAGAATAAAAAGGAGATTAGAAGACAAAGTCGCCTGATGCTCGAATACTTTGCAACTTGAGTAGAGTGATTGCAAAATCCTGCATCTAGGCACGGCCTACTCACATCCTACTCTTAACAAGTCACTGAACGAAATCATACACGCCGTTATTGTATTATAGATTCCGCTATAAGTGCACAAAAATGATCATAGATGTTATCAAAAGTTGCCCTTTTCATTGGCAGAGTAAAGTGGTCTTGTATTATTTGCTGAAAAAGCATGCGTGCCTTGGAAATAAGCTTTGCTTCCAGAAACTAGATACCTACAATAAGCTATGTCTAGGGTGGACGCTCTATTTATCAGACGGTTTCTACCGGTATTCAACTTCAAGTGTGTCTACTCCTAATGCTGGGCTCGACATTTTGTAGAAGCGTACGAAATAGAATTATTAGCAGCTTTAAAGTGCTCGAGGAATAGGATTACGCTCTGTTTGCGAGAACTAAGGAAGATGTGATGTTGCGGGCGAGTGCAGATAAGTAGGAAACTATCTGAAATTCTAGAAGAAGTAACACTTTATGCTCCAATGTAAGATGAGGACATTAAGGCAAGCAAGAGTTGTAAAGTTAGGTATGAAGCACCTGGGAATAAAAGGTTATTGAACTGCGCTGTGGGGAGGAAAGTGCAATAAAGAAGTAGTTATCACAGAAGTGGTAAGGTTTCTTGGGTTACTGGCTGCCATTTGTTTGATGTCCATTCATTGCATCCTTTTTATCTAGAGATAGAATAACTGAACATGATTGCTTCCAACCACGTCGATGTGGAATAACCCCTGCAAACCTCAGCGAAGAATATATTAAGTAGTCGGTGGGATACTCAAGGAGAGAGCTCATCCACTCTTCTTATTACATTCGGCATTGATACCATACTGACTTAAAAGAAGGTTACGGTACCAAGAGGATGACCATAGGTTGTACATGTGGCATTTAACATATCATAAAGGGAATATGGCGAAAGGTTTATCAAGCGGTTTTATAGCAATACATAGAGCAGTCCATGAACTCGGAAGACCTCGAGGGGAAAACACTTTAGACGGATATTATGTTTGTGATGCAAGTATATTGGTATCGCGCTATATATATATATGTATATACTGGTAATATATATATATCCGAACGTCGCCTTCAGCAATGCTGGCGTAATGCCTGAGCTTTGTTTTAACACAGATGTGTATACATCCGTGGTTTTAATGAGAAATCTTGCGTGAAGCCAGTGTCCGCTGAGATTCACCACGATTTCCCTTTGCCAGTAGAGAAGTATAACTCAGGCTCCTGCTTCAGTCTTCCTCTCCTGCCCAATCTCAACCTCTGTGAAGTCCTCTGTCACTCAATCGTCTGACATCTCCTCGGCACTATCGTCTGCGGTCAATCTTTCCTCGAACACGAGCTGCCTGCTGTTAGTCTATTCCGATAAACTGTTTTCGATCTCAGCGATTTCTTACTATCAAAACATTCCTGTGGCCTAACTCTCGACCTACTGAACGGAAACGTCTATTGATCCCAGCCATGAGGTACCCCGGTTCTGCCAGAAACGATCCCCTTTTTGCCGAAGATGATATATTCAAAATGCAACTTGCGGTAAGTGTTTCTGAACAGCGCCTGAATGAACCTCATTCAAAACAAATTTGTCACTAACGCTGGCGTTCACGTAACTTGGCGTTATCTCCTTCTGTTAAGCCCTCAGACCTGACACCAGAGCTGGTGACAAGACTTGTTTGAATAATGCCGATGTCGTTATATTGCGCCGAACGAGAGAATATTAGAATTGCGTGATGGATCCCACAAAATAACAGAAAGAGAAGAGAAGAGAAAGGTTATCAGGTTAATGCACTCAACGAACTTGGAATAACTGATGAGAATGCAAGCCTGGTATGTACTGGTTGGGTGTAGCAACCAGATTTACTGGGAAAGACTGATAATGAGATTCTGAACCTTTGCTACGCATAATGGTCCGCAGCCACAGCAGCAATTTGCTGAGCGAATCTCCGATTTGATTCTTCCCAGTGGTCCCCTGAGATGTCTGCTAATTGCCACACCTTTATATTATCACTGGTGATCGCCTGCCACCCCAATCTTAGACTTTGCTCCAAGCTCCAATTAACGCAGTCTCATACAGCGGTAACAAAAATGCTTAGACGGTAGATTGCCAGGCAGCATACCTGATCATGAGGACATGTACTCAAAATAGCGATGGTAGAGTTAAACGATGAGGAATTTTGCTTGCCAATTCTTCACGGCGTATCTTCTATCAAACGAATGGTTCATCCGATCAAGACCCTAAATCGTGGACGACTAAGCTTACTTCGTCAGTTTATATTTTGCTCTAGAAGGAAGTGCCCCTATCATCAACTATTCAGCGCCATTGCATTTGTATTCCACCTGTATTTGTATCAAAAGTGTAACAAGTGGTTTCTTGTCTGAAATCACATAGCTTGTACCACTACCTGCGGTTAATAAACAGCGTATGTGTTGATTTTGCCACCCTATACATTTCCTCATGTTCTGACATTGACATCAAAAGCTCTCATTGCTCCAAGCTATCTGTATGATACCTGTGAACTAATATTGACTTTGTGGTGGGATGTTATTAAGTGGTTAAACCAATGTTTACAAGCTGGTTGATGAGGATCTTCAACTATCATTGGCAAGAGCTCATCACCGGTCACCAAAACCTGAACATACCGAGCAGTATGGTACAATACGTGTTTATGGTACACGTACGGTGACGTGGCAGAAGCGTGATTGCCATATCGGAAGAGGTGAAATGAATGCAGAGAATGGAAAAGAATAGTTATAGCAGTAGTAGGATCATCGCCAAATGCAACATCGTCTCTGGTGAACAGAATCGCCTATGGAATTCCACCTCCAACGTCGTCAAGTCTATAACAGAGGTAAAACTGATTCTAACAAGGCGAGAGGAAAGGAGATCACCACTGGTTTGTCGTAGACCAGCCAGCATGGTCATCATGAAACGAACGTTGCCGATGAGGAGCAAAAGCATGCTCAGTCTTTACCAACTTGGCACCAGCGTCAACCCTGCTAATCTTATGGTCCGACTAGCTATTACTCCGATCTATCGTAGATCGCATCTTCAACATGGGCTTTCAGCTCCTTGACCGAATATTGACCATGATGTATAGCCAAGATCCGGACAGGTATTGAATGCTAAATGAGAGAGATGGCATTTCCGTTTCACACGTTACCACAAATCGAGGTGTCGATATTGTGTGATATGGTCGAGCAGGTTAAGTCAAAGTCAATGGATGTTGGACGACGTGCTCTGCTTTACAAAGAAGTTGCAACATCGACTGCAGATAAGAATGGCTTAGATACTCAACTCTCAACTCATTTAATATCTGAGTCCGACTTTCTTTATTCAAAATGTAAGTGATGGTCCTTTCGGTTACATTGTAATGGGACGTCGAGCAGAACAGCTTTATGGCTTCTGAACTTAAGCAATAAGTCAAACCTTGGCAGAGATATCAATGTTTGTCCCCGTCAATCAATAGACTTGCTGGCCATGTTACTGAGTGCATATCAACCTCCACACGATAGGTAATCACATTTGTCAATTAATATATCACATTCTGTCAAGACTATCCAAGTAATTATCACCCAGTTAACTCTAAAGCCCAGGAATAATCAACCAAAGCTAGGTAAACGTCGGAAACGCTTGAATATTTTGTTTTGGTGTTGTAGAGAAACACTGCAAACTGCCTTCCTGGATAGAAGTAACCAAAGATAACCATAGAGTTCCGAAGGAGGCTAGACTGAGGGATTAACTAAACAACTAGCTTGGTTTATTATCAGAGCAAACATTGACAGACTGACATATTTCCAATTACCGAGATGACAGACCACCTTCGTACAAATCTCCATGATCTCAGCCTCCTGTCATCGGCCCTTATTCAATTCATATCAGTATTGTTAGTATGCAGTATTGGTTGGTAACGACTGTCATATATTACAGTAAGTTGATTTGTAGCCTACTTCACGGCAATTAAGAACAAATGATCTTGATGGACTTGGACGTGGTCTTAGCTGGGTCCCATTGCTGTCTCAAATATGACTACGTGCTTGGTGGAAACGGCTGAGAGGCTGTAGTACGGAGAAACCGAAATGGGTTGGTAACCAGTAATCCCATGCAGTGGCAAAGAGGGGACACATTTATACATCTCCTCAGTCTGGCCAGTATCTAATGGGAGCTACTCGGGGTTTCTAAGATGAACTGGGCCAGGGAATGGTGTTAATGTCCACTTCTGCATAAGTGTACAGACTGGATGAACGTTGGAATTCCAAGAGAGAAATCTACTTTGACAGGCAAAGCGATACGAAGCATCAACGGTCCAGCACTTGAACCGTTGGTAGGAGCTGTTCGGGAATGAGCCCTTCTCTATTCTGTTAGATGTCCTTGACGAAATACAAAGGTCATGGAAGCTCATCCATAAGCTAAGCCACCGACCCCAGCATATTAAACACGTGGTGACATGCTCAACACTCGTGTAAGACATGTCTTTCATTGACACGCTTCATGGTCAGGAGATGACTATGTAGATCAGTGAAGGATCAAAGTATCATATTGGT
The DNA here is from genome assembly GCF_910592395.1 of Lineus longissimus. NCBI lineage: Eukaryota > Metazoa > Nemertea > Pilidiophora > Heteronemertea > Lineidae > Lineus > Lineus longissimus. Next base: position 27,966,933 of record NC_088309.1, on the reverse strand, counting down.
GGACTGGATCATCAATCAAAGATGGTCCTCGGATGGCCATGAGTTGGCTAAATTTGTTATGGGTGTAATAAGGTCTATGTTGTTGTCTCTGTCGTGACTTCGGTTAGAACAGCAGTCAATGTAGAATATACTATGGAAGTTGACTGGAGACGGAAGAGTGATTCCAACAAAATACATGTAGTATTTCTTCATTGCTCCTCCAGCCCTACCAACTGAAAGTTGGGATGATCTCCAATCAATATTCGCCGCTATCAATCATGGTATCGGCGCCTCATTGCAAATTAAAACAATTTACATTTAAATCTTTCATGATAATTAATGTGGCATTAAGAGATAACTGCAGTCTTTGTTGGAGAACCTGTCGGTGCATGATGTGAATGAATGGTTAGATTTGTTCTGGCGTGACCGCAGGATCAATCGGTCGTTGTGGTAAGTTAGACAGGAGATGGTTTGTCCACGAACTAAAGCAGTTAGTGTCAGGCTGATACCATTGGTTTTGTCATGTCTGAGCTCGAAATAAAGAGAGAGAGATGGTGTAATGTTAATTTGTTGTTCGACGGCTCGCTGTAACTAAACAGCGTCGAATACCTTGTCAGCAGGCTTTCTTTCTGACGGAATCGGCTCAACTTGTAAATACAAATCAATTGGGTGTGGGTTTATGCGGTATCAGATGTCATTATTGGAAACACCCTTCATTGGAGAAGAGTGGTGTTTCATCATTGGATAATGAATAATGAATAATGTAGGAGATATACTGCAGTTGAAGAGGGAAGGTTGCAGGAACTATAATGAGAAATCGAGAGATGGCAACAAATGTATACTTGGCCAATTTGGTTCTGTAGCTCAATAGGTAAAGAATGCTGCAAACAGCCAATGTCATAAAACGGTTTTGTATCAAGGAATCGAACTGGCAACAAGAAACACGTATTCGAAGGTACCAGAACTGTCTCGTTAATACCAATTTCAGCATTATCGAAATATTATCCTTTTCATCAACCAGATAATAGAGTCATCACAGGTAGGCGAAGATAATGCAGTCATTTTCTGCCAATCAGCTGTTCATTATTGGAGTTGATATCTGTGATGACGATGGGTTTGGTTAGACTCGAGAGAATGACTCGGAGTGAATGACTTACAGCATATCTTGAGGCATTTGTGACAAGTGCAACTCATGCATCTGAACCTCCTTATCAAGAACGGGAAGAAACAGCTTACAGTTCGGTTTAATTTTTTTATTCAAATTAAAAAGGCCGCCCGTACAAATCTTTTACACAAAATACACCAACACTTTTGCGGAAAGAAGCAATCACCTGATCACAGATACATAGCAGCAACAGCTATTACCTGATCGGCACATATTCATAGCAACAACAACATCAAGAGAGAAGCTATCACCAGATCAGAGATCACAGCGGCACCAACACCAGGACATGTCTCACTGCAGACATGCAGTTACAAACGGCATCACGCCAATGCATGCCATACAGTGGTGATGTACTGTCATGACTGTAAATGTCAACCCAACACACAATTAAGTAACACTCATCAGATTATAGATATTGTATGTTGACATTTCTAAACTGTTATTTCTATAACACTGGCTCCTCTTTTTCAAGCTGCTGATTACACTAGTTCAGGTGTGACAAAGATTTTTCCTATTCTGTCTTTGAAATCTGATCATGTCACCTCTGAACAATACATGTAATCTCACGGATGCAAATAGCGAATAATTGGAAAACGGCCTTTGTTAAATATGTCACAACCATTCACTTCCTTGATGCGAAATCCCTCGTGAATGTGGTTGTTGACACGTTGGGTGATTGGTGAGAGGCAAGCTTACATGTTTTTACCATCGGTTGTATTGGGAGGCAGGAAAGGGATTTGATTTCAGTGGTGATTCAGTTACGTAAACTGTAGTTTAACCAAAATATTTGGGAAATAACTATTGGCAGTTTTGCTTCTGGCATGAGTACGGAGCTGCTATTCCCACATTGACAATGTTGGCCCCTCCAGTCGTGCGTTTGGACGCAGCATACTGACGCATGGTGTATGAACCAGATAACAAACAAACACGACAAAAAGGCACTCAAAAATGGAATTTCATACGAAACTCTAATCGAGAGATTTGATAACTTGATTGTATAACATTTTTAGTGGAAGGTTGAAGTGGTGTGAGTCAGTGTGAATCAGTGTGAATCAGGACGAGGCACTCCTGGTCCCTCATCCAGTTCTTCTGGCCACTCAAGCCCCTCCTTAGCCGGGGCGACTTATAGCTATTAACAACGGGATGGCACGCTCTTCATTAAACAAACTTTGAGTAAACGCAGACGGCAGGGGATCCGCTGCAATGAACACCATAATAAAACAATGATTATTCAAATCGCGTGCCCAATAGTTGATTGTGTTTCTCTTTGTTTGATTTCAACTTATTGTTCTGCATTCAATAAACAGGAATGCGTCATTCTGGTTGCAGTTAATAATACGTTCAATCTGCATTATGCATTTGTGATTTGCCGGTTATATCAAGTGCAGCGTTTGAATTGCATTCACTTTTTTGACTGCATTCGAACTACCACCATGCTATCAAGGCAATGGTCAGAAGTCTACCGGTAGCATTGTCTGCGAAAAAGATTTGCAAGAGCTGTTGGTATGAGTAAGACCTTTAGGTATAAAAGATTCCTTGCGTCGCCGATACCTTACATCTGGACTTGACACGGCACCTATTGATCCTGGTATTGGCATGGATCAGATGGCAACCACAGCCGTGAAACTACCAAGAAGCAACCAGGAGTAACGGCGGTTGCGTTAAATAATACCCTGGCCAGATTGGCATTAAATGGACAATAGATCGTCTGATTGCTTGCTAAATAATTGATTCTATTCTTGCCTAGGTCCCATGATAGGGGTCAAAGCCGAGTGCAATGGACAATTAGGGATCCTTTCTTCATAATCAACCAAGAAACCGGCAATATAAAGAAATGCACCGGTAGATTGAGTAACCAGGTATCATAATGCATTGTTGATGTCACTGTTCAGGGACAAAAGTGCTACACGTAGTATGTATTTTATACTCTTGTTTGTCTATACAACCGGTTATTGAGAATTTAATACGATGTCATAGTTCCGTACACGCACATCAAATGTTGTGTCAGAATCCTTACCAAGTGGAAGCATTGTTTGATTAATCACAGGAACCGATGACATCATTGCGTGAAGCGATGACAGAGTGACCTTGGCCATCTGTTTTCTATCGCTCGCAGCAAGCAACTGCCAATGTCACCTCCTCATCATCTTGGAAGCCAAGAACTATGCAACAACAGAGTGTACTTTTGATGCCTTTATATAGATGGATACATGTCCGACATTTCGAGCAATTCACCAATCATGAAATGTGCACATTTCTGAGAGCGACGAGCAGATTATGCAAACTCCTCGGTCCGGGCAAAGTGCATGGGCGAGTAATTGACAAACAAGGTCGGCGACACAAGTATTTATTCCATCTCAGAAATGTCTCATCTTCTGCGGGAATAGAATCAGGATTGCCATCAAGGAGAACATTCCTTTGAGTTTAACAATGAATGGCCACTTTTCCATTAGGGATTGTCCAAAGAAACCACTTGCGGGCGCCATGGTGTCTAGCGAGCATCTGCAAACAAGACGATGCGACACCGAGTCAGCATGGCACACCTATTGCTGCTGGTATACCTATCACGGATTGATCAGAAATAAATATGATAAAGAACAGCCGCCTCTATGTGAATTCTCAAGTTCCTGTGCGTTTTCTGTGTCACAACCAGTACTGAATTCAACGCAAAACTGATTCTGGTTATGTATTTCCAAGTGTACATATCTAACATTGTTAATCTCTGCATCCATTAAACCATGATTGAAATCAATTGTCTATTGTTTTAACTATTGGTTCTATTCCTTGCTCAAGGAGGTTCCGGCGCCAGTATGGATATCAGCAAGCATTGTTCGTGTTTGGAATCATTTAGCTGCAGGATGACATTGCTTGATTTTAATTGATGCATCCAAATCCGCGACATTGGCGGTTGCTGCGCCCATTGGTGGTAGGTTGTCAACATCTACTTGGTACAAACTGACCATGATCCTTCCTTCAGAGATGGGAATTGGTGATTTGCCTGTTAGATTTGCTGTGCATGTCCTCAGGGTCCTCATCTGATGACAGGTCATGCCCCTCCAGGGCACAGTACACAAGCTAGCCACGAGCTAGTTTGAAATGTAATCACTCTTCATATCACCCAACAATACCATGTCATTACAGAGAGTAAATAAGCTGCTGAGAGTGATTTGTCGCTATCTCATCTGCAGGGAATCAAGGAGCTACCAGTCTTACGTTTGCTAAGCTCCACTTGTCGAGATGGTCATTCTTTTTTGCTGGCAATAGATTGAAAAGAATCACTGAAATGCTGATTGTGACAGTGGAGGTATGAAGGTACCCGTTACCCGTGTGAATAGGCCATTCGGGTAAACTAATAACATAAGGGTTTACCATTCCTCCTTCCAAAGAATCGGCAAGGCAAGGTAAATTGTCCATTACAGTAGCCATTGGTTTGGCAATATATCAGGTGGAATGGCTCCTCTGTTACCACAGGTTTGCAGCTCCACATTACAATTTCCTGCTTATCTCATGCGGGATTGGTCTGGTCGGGATTTGCCCCGGTGGATCAACTTTGAGATCAACCAGTTATCGGTTATTGGGACTTCACTGGTGATACTCAGTGGCGTATGGTGAGGCACTGGTGAGTAATGGTAGACAACGGGCAGTTTGAACTACCCTAAAGTCTTTGAGGAAACTACACTAACAACTATGTGAGAATCTTCTCATCAAGACATCAAGATTAAAAAAAGGTCTGCGACGATTGACAAGATGTTAAGATAAAGTTTCATGTTTTCCGAAATTAAGTTATCAAAGTGTAATACACGTACATGTATCTCTTCTAAAGCATCGCGCATAAGAATTTCGCTGAGGTTGGAGTTCTGATAGAATCAAGTATCATATGAAAGAACTGCATACTGCAGCGGGAACTGCACTTTTCATGCATGGTTGAATAAATAACAGAAAATTAAAAACGTGAGGCGCATGAGGATGTTGACAATGCCCTTAACTAGCAAAATATGAGACGCAACATTTAGCAATATGCAGCTCGCATCAAACACTTCAACCTTGATATAAGTAGGAAATAAATTGCGTTGCCTAGTGCTACTATTGTTGCCCACTTTTTCCAATTTGATGTTGTTTGTTTACCATCACTTGTATCATATGAAGTGTATAAAAATACATAAGGTTTGTTGGCAACGGAAGCCATGTTTGGAAGAGGCTTTATAGTTGGCTAAACAGAGGCAGTAACCTGAAGTATTGCACGCATGTTAGGGAGAGACTGCTGAGGGCGAGGCCGACACTTCAACATTTTCATACAACTTCTAATACACAATTCGCTCATTTTGATTTTGTTACAGAGGAATACGTTGTCACGTTCGGAAGGCGTAGGTGAGCGTCCATCTTAAAGTCTCCGCCTTTATTAGGAAAGGAGGGATGCAGACGCACCTGCCGATAGATTTACAGCCTATACCCAACCATTCCTGGATACCTGTTCTAACATCGACATCACTTGTTTCCCCCATTGGTTGGGTCCCATCGCTCTCGACGCCTAGGTTGGCTGTAAACTGATACCAAGCCTCTGGACCATTAGAGAACTTCCGTGCTTGGTCGTGCAATGATAACACAGCTTCCCCAATGTTCACAGAAGCTTATTAATTTGGGGAAAGATTTTAAGGACACTTATGTCGGGTGAATAAATTCAAGTCTTCAAGTTGTTGGAATATTACTAGTATATCTCCTTTTTCTCTGTATATGTATAGGACTGGGAAGGTGTACCTGGCAGAATCCTTGGAGTGGGTGTTCGCATATCCCTATCATCAAAAATTTATAAGACGAGCTATCATGGCTATACCCTTGCTTCCAAACTACAACATCATATTGACACTAGCTTCTTCGCATTACTTGGGGATATAAACATGACACCTGTTGACACTGGTGCGAGAAGGAAAGCTGTTGGTTTCAAATGACAAAAACGTTATGGTTCAACTTACTCTGTTTAAACTCTCCTAATCACAAGAACTCTAATATCTGCAACATAAGCTGCGGGTAAATGTTATTTTCCATCGATTTTGGTCTTGTCATCTACTGGAACAACTGTTGTGGAAACAAGCAAAGGGCGGCGTCGATGAATGCTATCTGAAAACCTCTTCATAGTTCAAGACTTCTCCGTGTTACACACACATCTACTGGAACAACTGTTGTGGAAACCAGCAAAGGGCGGCGTCGATGAATGCTATCTGAAAACCTCTTCATAGTTCAAGACTTCCCCGTGTTACACACACATCTACTGGAACAACTGTTGTGGAAACAAGCAAAGGGCGGCGTCGATGAATGCTATCTGAAAACCTCTTCATAGTTCAAGACTTCCCCGTGTTACACACACATCTACTGGAACAACTGTTGTGGAAACAAGCAAAGGGCGGCGTCGATGAATGCTATCTGAAAACCTCTTCATAGTTCAAGACTTCCCCGTGTTACACACACATCTACTGGAACAACTGTTGTGGAAACAAGCAAAGGGCGGCGTCGATGAATGCTATCTGAAAACCTCTTCATAGTTCAAGACTTCCCCGTGTTACACACACATCTACTGGAACAACTGTTGTGGAAACAAGCAAAGGGCGGCGTCGATGAATGCTATCTGAAAACCTCTTCATAGTTCAAGACTTCCCCGTGTTACACACACATCTACTGGAACAACTGTTGTGGAAACAAGCAAAGGGCGGCGTCGATGAATGCTATCTGAAAACCTCTTCATAGTTCGTGACTTCCCCGTGTTACACACACATATTCAATGTTACAAGCTGCTAAATACACATGATTGGTTTTAAATGCTCCCACAGTGTGAAGTTGTTTTGAATATCAAAAAATGTCCGTCCGCCTTGGTATACTTGCAGTAAAGGGTAGCTAGGTTTATATCTGTCATCAGCAGTAGTATGATAATCGAATCACCAGTCTTATCATGTTATAATTGAATTTCAGAGTCACCAGTGGAGCATCTTAGCTTTTTCAAGTATCTGGGAAATTGCAGTCCAGGACTCCGACTAAGTTAGATCTGCCCATTGAAATCGATGGACATGCATGTTGCGTAATTCTCACCGTATTTATTTTGTCTCTTTCCAGTCATGATAATGGTCGCTGGTCTCGTGATCTTCCCGCTCGGGTTGGACTCGATGTTCGTGCAGCTCTACTGTCATCACTCTTCAATATACGATGCAGGGACGTGTCAAATAGGCTGGGGCTACATGCTCGCCATCATGGGAACAGCTCTCTCTGTATTCTGTCCATTTCTATCACATTACACGGACATGAAGGTGAATCAGTATCACAGACCAACATATGTATAGCACACAAACACTATGATTTTTATACTAGTATTTTTAGTCACTTCTGTACGAGGATCAAAAGTAATGTGTTTAAAATGTGCATGTACATAAAAAAATGTATTTATAATTGGAGTAATGTAAGGAAATGGATATTTGAATACTCTTGTTGCGTTTATAACTTGCAGTTTCGTGTGTATAGTCTCATTCTGGGTCCGTTTGCTCAATCGGCTGCGTTAAGTCCTAACGCCGATTGAGCAACTAGGGGCCATGATAGTCAGCGTTCTTGAAGAAACCATTCTTGTACATGAACTGTTTGTGAACATGACCCTTTTAGGGAGATATTCGAGATTCGAATGCGGACGCAGGATCAAGTGAACGACAAGAATCCATGCCAGTAACTGAAGAAAAGCCTTACGTTGATGGATCAATTTTTTTCAGAGAGTTGTGGTAAGATGGATGTTTCATTCTTGACAGGAAATGCAAATCAAGTAAACAATGGTCGATGTCATTGTTGATAATCGTGGAGAAGCGGTTAATCTTTGGATTTGATCATTCCTTCTGCACCCGCGCCATTATTGTCAACATTGTTATTGATTTATTGAAAATGTTAGCGGCGTCTGGTCGTCTGCTCCAAAAGAAGGCCTTTGTGTTCCCTCGTTAGTGCTAAGCTGGCTGTAACCCGGGCTGATTGGATGTGGAATTGATATCATGATTTACCAATTGCCTTACAAACTGATATTGCCTTGTGACTGCAAACATGGTTGCCAAAAACGAAAATTTCCGTAACTATATGTATACTCCCTTTAACATGTGTTTCCCTTGAAAATGCCTGTACTTCGTCTTCTGTAATTAAATCACATGCTTTCATACATTGTACATAGAAGTGAAGCGTCAATAAACGATATCGATATTGTAACTGACATTTGATATCAATAAATACAGTTCTACTCACGGGTGCGAATTAGCCTCCCACTTCAACATTGGAGGCTAATTCGCATTCATGACAAGTAACGTGCAATGGAAACCCTTTAAGTATACTCGAGGTCCCATTGAAAGGTTTCTCATTCATGAGTAGAAAATTATAGAATCCCTCATCCACTCGTGACTATTTTATGCTTACAAGGCTGCGAAGAAAAAGGCAATGGATGGGTCTAAGGTATTGCGGGACTTGCTGACAAAGATTGTGACAAAGGCGAACCAGGCGACAAGAGACGCAAGTTCGGGTTTGATGGAAGATGATGAAGAATGCTAACAAAAAGCTACCAACGAGTCGTTCTTGCTATTATTACTGCACATTCTCAGAAAACCCGCCAACATGGGCGACTGGACCGATAAGATTTTAATGACGAATGAGATGCCAACGTCCTTCAATTTTCTATCCTATCAATATGTCTTTATCGTTATTTATAGCTATGTTCTTGTTGATGAATACGTTCCCGCACCATATCAGAGCTAAAAAGTTCGAACGTATGATCATGGAAAAAAGTGCACGGCGCCATGAGGGAAAGAAGAGCGGCGACACTAGGATGCATCACTGTCTGCATTACTCATCATTGTCGGCAACTTACTGCATGCATCTTTTGGACCATGCCGATCCATCCGCGTAGTTCGTTGGTATCCTTCGACTTTAGGATTGTCGCACGTCGCTAATAAATCGGCATGTTTTAAGGGCCAAAACGTCAAACTTCACCGTATCCTTTGGCAGTTAATCATGGTCATTGGCCCAGCGAGACTGAGCGCCACATTGATGTGTAATAAGTAGATTCATTGATCTTTGAACGTGAAATAGGCGCTACTTCTTCATTCTGCTATCATACAGTATTCTGCGCCTCCTCATCTGATATCCTCTACAAAGACAGTACATGATGTCCTGAAGCAATAATACTATTTTCTGATGAGAAGAAGAGGCTCTAAGTTTGCCTCAATTGCATGTTTCCTCAATAAGATTTTCTTAACTTATCTACATGTATATCATGGTCCAGCAACTGGAGTTGAGAGATGTTATATTGCACTAATCAGGCTGAACCTCTCCATCTTTTGATAAGGATCTATTGAGTCGGGATGGTCGGTCATTACGCCAGTGAACGAGCACATCGTGATCAGGTCTTGGTGGAAACTGATGATATCCCAACCTCTTCATTAGATAAAGCAACAGGGCCCTTATCAGTATACGAATGATTTACAACTGGCCATTCCGCGCTCGGGACAGCGGTTGGCGGTCTGTTTTCCTTTCCTCCGTTTGATTCTGATGTCAGAATTTCAAAGTTGATAATATCTAGTTTCGTACCAGTAAGAAGTTGGGAAGCATTTAATCCATCGGATCCTAATATTTGGCTACCTTGTCTGCCATAGTTTGTTACCGTTACCGAGCAAACAACGCTCTTCCAACACTACACTTCCCGCCAAGTGTTGATTTAAAGATACTGCACTTGCTAATGTCCGAATGAAGATTCATAGACCCCGCCAACGATGCTTGAGCAATTTCCGCATCATTCCAGAATGTTTACTCTTCTTGAGGGAATTGCTCATTTAAAGCCAAACGTCACTTCATTCATTAAACTGTCTCGGTTTTTGATTACATTTGACATGTCGTGTCAATGTTTGTTTTATATTGTGGGGTTTTTCATCAGCAGAGATTGCTCCATTCTTATTTTACTGGTAACCATCAAAAATCTTTTGAATTTCTGTGTCGACATTTGCTGTCAAACTCCTCTCCATGGCAGCTGTTTATGTTGTCATAATAGCTGCACGTATATGTCTCTCTCCTTCGTGTCCCAGCTCGTCGCAGAACCATTAACGATTACATCTAGATGTAGATGCGTGCACATCTCAATATATTCATCTCATGGTCAATCGAATCTTCATTCGTATGCAATAACACAACCGACTCAGTGATTGAATTCATACAGAAGAAGCATTGCTGGCATCTCTTGCCACCAGTCACAATCTTTGGCGGACTCTTTTCCACAACAGCAAGACGCCTTGAACGATTTCTCTGACCACCAAAGACGATACACGACCTCAGAGAACCTTTTGATTGTATCAGCCTGTCACAGCGCTTCATCTGTCACTGTATGGCATATGACATCTAATCACGAATTGGGCGAATCGCCTTCAATATATACTGTATTGTATGCGTTAAACGATCGTCCCGCGAAACTTGTTCGAATGGAAAGTCGTTGAATATCCAGGTTCTTGGTCTAGTTAAGTTGATTACGCATCTCTCCATACAACACTATGTCAATTCTGCTGGTTCACCATAGCCTTTCTTGTCACGGTAGCGAGTAGGCCTTGAAGAAATGTGACAATATGAAGAAAAGGTCGGCTAGCAAGGCCTCTGTGAGCGCATGTTTGCATTACATTCCTCGTTTGAAGACGAAACCAAGATGATGTCTGGCGTATGGATAATGGAGTAGATGACGATGTTGATATCTGACCCCCTCGCCGTTACCGATCATACTATCTAGAAGAAAAAAATCCGTCTCTTGGATGACTTCAACAATGAAAACATAAGGCACCCTCGTGGCATTTCATCGGCTCAGTTTGCAAGGGAACATAACATTCCCCCCCCCCGCCGACTACTTTGCATCGATGGCTGCTGGAACAGGAAGAACTACGTGAGAGACATCATCCAGTCACCAGTAGGAAGTCGCAGAGGCGTCGGCAGAGACAAAGAGGCATCGGTGAGTGCTGCTTTAACCCATTCATCCCCCACCCGGCGTGTTTGGCTTGCCAAAGTTGTCACCACATTCCATTTTGTATGTTCCTCAGAATCACTGTTTTTCGATGATTTGTCCGTTAGCTTCTTGGCTTCGGTGAAAAAGAAGATGCGGCAGCAGTGAGCAAAGGCTTCATCCATTTCTCATACAAGGTGAATCAAGGGTTAGGGTTCGTGGAAATATGGTTAGGCAAATCACACCCTTTCAGCACTCTGGCCAGAGGTTGACAGTTCGGTGCGTGAGTGGATGGAGGAAAGACGACAACGAGGAGTACCACTCTCGGGCGAAGACCTGATGATTCAAGCCCAAAGTTAATGCCTGTCGTGGTGGGATGAGCTTCCGTAACAACAGCGACAACTGGAATACCGTGAGCATCAGCCTCAACAAGCTGAATTCAGGCGTTCAAAGGTTGGCTGACCGATTTTCTATCCAGGAATGACACAAGTATATATATACGATATATTGGTTATAGGACGGAGGTGGCCATGGCATACAGAATGTTCCTTGCGATTGCTCAGTACCGGCTGCCAAAATAGGCCTATAGGCCTAAAGCGGTGAAATTGAAATATCTAAACGAGAACAAACCTTATTTGATTTCGTACAAAAGATATATACGGCGCGTATATGGTTAGCTGCTTCTTGTGCATTTCTTTAATCGCTGAAAGGAATATGCTACAAATTATATTATCAAGGAAAAACAACTCGGTCGTGGCGTAATGATAGCAACGGCATCGAGAACGTATGTCATTCCAGGAGGCGATTCAAACTTTCTACGAAGGTCTTGAACGACCTATATGAAGAGTCAGTGTGTACTTCAGTTTGTAAAGATCGGGTTCAGGGGTTTTCATCAAGATATAATGATAATAATGAAACTATTGAACATGTCTTTGAATGATAAGTTAACAAAATAATGAAGAAAAAAAGAAAAAAATCTTTTCGGCAGATATGCCGGGAGTCGAACCCGTGACCAGCCGAGCCACAGTCAAACACTCCAAGCGCTGAACCGCCAAGTCGTTCATGTCAAAGTGGAGATTTCTTTCGCCTCTTATATTATGCGATGTATTGAAAACGCGCAGCAACTGTGACTAGGTCGCGCAGGGGGCAGAGTGATTGTCCGAAATAGATCCGAGTATTCGTATAGTTCGATAGTTGTACAAATTGTTCTCAATATATCGTATTCATATACCTTAGTGATATAAAATGTTATGTTTGCATTTGATTTAACATTTGAATGGCCGTTTTTAAAAGTTTTTAAAATCGAGGTCAACGGGGTCAAAAGAAATAGTCTTTTGCGCCAGTGATGTCAGCAATATGGCGGATTTGTTCTGCAGTTCGGGGTTGCTTCTCTTTGAATTCCAGTTCGGCCGCCAATTCACAGATGGCGGAGCCTGGCCATTCGCCTCACTGCGCCTTCTCATACAGCAACAATGAATGATTTTCGCAAGTGTTGTGAGATGCTTTTCGGAATGACTTGCAAGTCTTAGATAGGCCAACAGATATGTTCCATTTTGGTGAGATCTATACTGCACTCTGATGACTTGCCATTCGTTCTGCATGTATTTGGAAAAGTCACGGTCCCACAACTCCGTGGACCTATATCACGCCCAAGATGTTCCTTTATTAAAGTCTGTTTGGCCGTTTTAACGTTAAAAAGTTTTTTAAATCGTTGCAACAAAAAAAGGTTTTGGCCCCAATGTAGCATCGAGGACGTATGTCACTCCAGCAGCAGCAGGCGATTCGAACCTTCTGCGAAAGTGCTTGAACGACCTATATGTAGAGTCAGTGTGTACTTCATTGTGTAAAGATCGGGTTCAGGGGTTTTCATCAAAGATATACAAATGATAATGAAACTATTGAACATGTATTTGAATGATAAGTTAACAAAATAATGAAGAAAAAAAGAAAAAAAATCTTTTCGGTAGATATGCCGGGAGTCGAACCCGTGACCAGACGAGCCACAGTCAAACACTCCAAGCGCTGAACCGCCAAGTCGTTCATGTCAAGGTGGAGATTTCTTTCGCCTCTTATATTATGCGATGTATTGAAAACGCGCAGCAACTGTGACTAGGTCGCGCAGGGGGCAGAGTGATTGTCCGAAATAGATCCGAGTATTCGTATAGTTCGATAGTTGTACAAATTGTTCTCAATATATCGTATTCATATACCTTAGTGATATAAAATGTTATGTTTGCATTTGATTTAACATTTGAATGGCCGTTTTTAAAAGTTTTTAAAATCGAGGTCAACGGGGTCAAAAGAAATAGTCTTTTGCGCCAGTGATGTCAGCAATATGGCGGATTTGTTCTGCAGTTCGGGGTTGCTTCTCTTTGAATTCCAGTTCGGCCGCCAATTCACAGATGGCGGAGCCTGGCCATTCGCCTCACTGCGCCTTCTCATACAGCAACAATGAATGATTTTCGCAAGTGTTGTGAGATGCTTTTCGGAATGACTTGCAAGTCTTAGATAGGCCAACAGATATGTTCCATTTTGGTGAGATCTATACTGCACTCTGATGACTTGCCATTCGTTCTGCATGTATTTGGAAAAGTCACGGTCCCACAACTCCGTGGACCTATATCACGCCCAAGATGTTCCTTTATTAAAGTCTGTCTGGCCGTTTTAACGTTAAAAAGTTTTTTAAATCGTTGCAACAAAAAAAGGTTTTGGCCCCAATGTAGCATCGAGGACGTATGTCACTCCAGCAGCAGCAGGCGATTCGAACCTTCTGCGAAAGTGCTTGAACGACCTATATGTAGAGTCAGTGTGTACTTCATTGTGTAAAGATCGGGTTCAGGGGTTTTCATCAAAGATATACTAATGATAATGAAACTATTGAACATGTATTTGAATGATAAGTTAACAAAATAATGAAGAAAAAAAGAAAAAAAATCTTTTCGGTAGATATGCCGGGAGTCGAACCCGTGACCAGCCGAGCCACAGTCAAACACTCCAAGCGCTGAACCGCCAAGTCGTTCATGTCAAGGTGGAGATTTCTTTCGCCTCTTATATTATGCGATGTATTGAAAACGCGCAGCAACTGTGACTAGGTCGCGCAGGGGGCAGAGTGATTGTCCGAAATAGATCCGAGTATTCGTATAGTTCGATAGTTGTACAAATTGTTCTCAATATATCGTATTCATATACCTTAGTGATATAAAATGTTATGTTTGCATTTGATTTAACATTTGAATGGCCGTTTTTAAAAGTTTTTAAAATCGAGGTCAACGGGGTCAAAAGAAATAGTCTTTTGCGCCAGTGATGTCAGCAATATGGCGGATTTGTTCTGCAGTTCGGGGTTGCTTCTCTTTGAATTCCAGTTCGGCCGCCAATTCACAGATGGCGGAGCCTGGCCATTCGCCTCACTGCGCCTTCTCATACAGCAACAATGAATGATTTTCGCAAGTGTTGTGAGATGCTTTTCGGAATGACTTGCAAGTCTTAGATAGGCCAACAGATATGTTCCATTTTGGTGAGATCTATACTGCACTCTGATGACTTGCCATTCGTTCTGCATGTATTTGGAAAAGTCACGGTCCCACAACTCCGTGGACCTATATCACGCCCAAGATGTTCCTTTATTAAAGTCTGTTTGGCCGTTTTAACGTTAAAAAGTTTTTTAAATCGTTGCAACAAAAAAGGTTTTGGCCCCAATGTAGCATCGAGGACGTATGTCACTCCAGCAGCAGCAGGCGATTCGAACCTTCTGCGAAAGTGCTTGAACGACCTATATGTAGAGTCAGTGTGTACTTCATTGTGTAAAGATCGGGTTCAGGGGTTTTCATCAAAGATATACTAATGATAATGAAACTATTGAACATGTATTTGAATGATAAGTTAACAAAATAATGAAGAAAAAAAGAAAAAAAATCTTTTCGGCAGATATGCCGGGAGTCGAACCCGTGACCAGCCGAGCCACAGTCAAACACTCCAAGCGCTGAACCGCCAAGTCGTTCATGTCAAGGTGGAGATTTCTTTCGCCTCTTATATTATGCGATGTATTGAAAACGCGCAGCAACTGTGACTAGGTCGCGCAGGGGGCAGAGTGATTGTCCGAAATAGATCCGAGTATTCGTATAGTTCGATAGTTGTACAAATTGTTCTCAATATATCGTATTCATATACCTTAGTGATATAAAATGTTATGTTTGCATTTGATTTAACATTTGAATGGCCGTTTTTAAAAGTTTTTAAAATCGAGGTCAACGGGGTCAAAAGAAATAGTCTTTTGCGCCAGTGATGTCAGCAATATGGCGGATTTGTTCTGCAGTTCGGGGTTGCTTCTCTTTGAATTCCAGTTCGGCCGCCAATTCACAGATGGCGGAGCCTGGCCATTCGCCTCACTGCGCCTTCTCATACAGCAACAATGAATGATTTTCGCAAGTGTTGTGAGATGCTTTTCGGAATGACTTGCAAGTCTTAGATAGGCCAACAGATATGTTCCATTTTGGTGAGATCTATACTGCACTCTGATGACTTGCCATTCGTTCTGCATGTATTTGGAAAAGTCACGGTCCCACAACTCCGTGGACCTATATCACGCCCAAGATGTTCCTTTATTAAAGTCTGTTTGGCCGTTTTAACGTTAAAAAGTTTTTTAAATCGTTGCAACAAAAAAAGGTTTTGGCCCCAATGTAGCATCGAGGACGTATGTCACTCCAGCAGCAGCAGGCGATTCGAACCTTCTGCGAAAGTGCTTGAACGACCTATATGTAGAGTCAGTGTGTACTTCATTGTGTAAAGATCGGGTTCAGGGGTTTTCATCAAAGATATGCTAATGATAATGAAACTATTGAACATGTATTTGAATGATAAGTTAACAAAATAATGAAGAAAAAAAGAAAAAAAATCTTTTCGGTAGATATGCCGGGAGTCGAACCCGTGACCAGCCGAGCCACAGTCAAACACTCCAAGCGCTGAACCGCCAAGAAGTTCATGTCAAGGTGGAGATTTCTTTCGCCTCTTATATTATGCGATGTATTGAAAACGCGCAGCAACTGTGACTAGGTCGCGCAGGGGGCAGAGTGATTGTCCGAAATAGATCCGAGTATTCGTATAGTTCGATAGTTGTACAAATTGTTCTCAATATATCGTTTTCATATACCTTAGTGATATAAAATGTTATGTTTGCATTTGATTTAACATTTGAATGGCCGTTTTTAAAAGTTTTTAAAATCGAGGTCAACGGGGTCAAAAGAAATAGTCTTTTGCGCCAGTGATGTCAGCAATATGGCGGATTTGTTCTGCAGTTCGGGGTTGCTTCTCTTTGAATTCCAGTTCGGCCGCCAATTCACAGATGGCGGAGCCTGGCCATTCGCCTCACTGCGCCTTCTCATACAGCAACAATGAATGATTTTCGCAAGTGTTGTGAGATGCTTTTCGGAATGACTTGCAAGTCTTAGATAGGCCAACAGATATGTTCCATTTTGGTGAGATCTATACTGCACTCTGATGACTTGCCATTCGTTCTGCATGTATTTGGAAAAGTCACGGTCCCACAACTCCGTGGACCTATATCACGCCCAAGATGTTCCTTTATTAAAGTCTGTCTGGCCGTTTTAACGTTAAAAAGTTTTTTAAATCGTTGCAACAAAAAAAGGTTTTGGCCCCAATGTAGCATCGAGGACGTATGTCACTCCAGCAGCAGCAGGCGATTCGAACCTTCTGCGAAAGTGCTTGAACGACCTATATGTAGAGTCAGTGTGTACTTCATTGTGTAAAGATCGGGTTCAGGGGTTTTCATCAAAGATATACTAATGATAATGAAACTATTGAACATGTATTTGAATGATAAGTTAACAAAATAATGAAGAAAAAAAGAAAAAAAATCTTTTCGGTAGATATGCCGGGAGTCGAACCCGTGACCAGCCGAGCCACAGTCAAACACTCCAAGCGCTGAACCGCCAAGTCGTTCATGTCAAGGTGGAGATTTCTTTCGCCTCTTATATTATGCGATGTATTGAAAACGCGCAGCAACTGTGACTAGGTCGCGCAGGGGGCAGAGTGATTGTCCGAAATAGATCCGAGTATTCGTATAGTTCGATAGTTGTACAAATTGTTCTCAATATATCGTATTCATATACCTTAGTGATATAAAATGTTATGTTTGCATTTGATTTAACATTTGAATGGCCGTTTTTAAAAGTTTTTAAAATCGAGGTCAACGGGGTCAAAAGAAATAGTCTTTTGCGCCAGTGATGTCAGCAATATGGCGGATTTGTTCTGCAGTTCGGGGTTGCTTCTCTTTGAATTCCAGTTCGGCCGCCAATTCACAGATGGCGGAGCCTGGCCATTCGCCTCACTGCGCCTTCTCATACAGCAACAATGAATGATTTTCGCAAGTGTTGTGAGATGCTTTTCGGAATGACTTGCAAGTCTTAGATAGGCCAACAGATATGTTCCATTTTGGTGAGATCTATACTGCACTCTGATGACTTGCCATTCGTTCTGCATGTATTTGGAAAAGTCACGGTCCCACAACTCCGTGGACCTATATCACGCCCAAGATGTTCCTTTATTAAAGTCTGTTTGGCCGTTTTAACGTTAAAAAGTTTTTTAAATCGTTGCAACAAAAAAAGGTTTTGGCCCCAATGTAGCATCGAGGACGTATGTCACTCCAGCAGCAGCAGGCGATTCGAACCTTCTGCGAAAGTGCTTGAACGACCTATATGTAGAGTCAGTGTGTACTTCATTGTGTAAAGATCGGGTTCAGGGGTTTTCATCAAAGATATACTAATGATAATGAAACTATTGAACATGTATTTGAATGATAAGTTAACAAAATAATGAAGAAAAAAAGAAAAAAAATCTTTTCGGTAGATATGCCGGGAGTCGAACCCGTGACCAGCCGAGCCACAGTCAAACACTCCAAGCGCTGAACCGCCAAGTCGTTCATGTCAAGGTGGAGATTTCTTTCGCCTCTTATATTATGCGATGTATTGAAAACGCGCAGCAACTGTGACTAGGTCGCGCAGGGGGCAGAGTGATTGTCCGAAATAGATCCGAGTATTCGTATAGTTCGATAGTTGTACAAATTGTTCTCAATATATCGTATTCATATACCTTAGTGATATAAAATGTTATGTTTGCATTTGATTTAACATTTGAATGGCCGTTTTTAAAAGTTTTTAAAATCGAGGTCAACGGGGTCAAAAGAAATAGTCTTTTGCGCCAGTGATGTCAGCAATATGGCGGATTTGTTCTGCAGTTCGGGGTTGCTTCTCTTTGAATTCCAGTTCGGCCGCCAATTCACAGATGGCGGAGCCTGGCCATTCGCCTCACTGCGCCTTCTCATACAGCAACAATGAATGATTTTCGCAAGTGTTGTGAGATGCTTTTCGGAATGACTTGCAAGTCTTAGATAGGCCAACAGATATGTTCCATTTTGGTGAGATCTATACTGCACTCTGATGACTTGCCATTCGTTCTGCATGTATTTGGAAAAGTCACGGTCCCACAACTCCGTGGACCTATATCACGCCCAAGATGTTCCTTTATTAAAGTCTGTTTGGCCGTTTTAACGTTAAAAAGTTTTTTAAATCGTTGCAACAAAAAAAGGTTTTGGCCCCAATGTAGCATCGAGGACGTATGTCACTCCAGCAGCAGCAGGCGATTCGAACCTTCTGCGAAAGTGCTTGAACGACCTATATGTAGAGTCAGTGTGTACTTCATTGTGTAAAGATCGGGTTCAGGGGTTTTCATCAAAGATATACAAATGATAATGAAACTATTGAACATGTATTTGAATGATAAGTTAACAAAATAATGAAGAAAAAAAGAAAAAAAATCTTTTCGGTAGATATGCCGGGAGTCGAACCCGTGACCAGCCGAGCCACAGTCAAACACTCCAAGCGCTGAACCGCCAAGTCGTTCATGTCAAGATGGAGATTTCTTTCGCCTCTTATATTATGCGATGTATTGAAAACGCGCAGCAACTGTGACTAGGTCGCGCAGGGGGCAGAGTGATTGTCCGAAATAGATCCGAGTATTCGTATAGTTCGATAGTTGTACAAATTGTTCTCAATATATCGTATTCATATACCTTAGTGATATAAAATGTTATGTTTGCATTTGATTTAACATTTGAATGGCCGTTTTTAAAAGTTTTTAAAATCGAGGTCAACGGGGTCAAAAGAAATAGTCTTTTGCGCCAGTGATGTCAGCAATTTGGCGTATTTGTTCTGCAGTTCGGGGTTGCTTCTCTTTGAATTCCAGTTCGGCCGCCAATTCACAGATGGCGGAGCCTGGCCATTCGCCTCACTGCGCCTTCTCATACAGCAACAATGAATGATTTTCGCAAGTGTTGTGAGATGCTTTTGGAATGACTTGCAAGTCTTAGATAGGCCAACAGATATGTTCCATTTTGGTGAGATCTATACTGCACTCTGATGACTTGCCATTCGTTCTGCATGTATTTGGAAAAGTCACGGTCCCACAACTCCGTGGACCTATATCACGCCAAAGATGTTCCTTTATTAAAGTCTGTTTGGCCGTTTTAACGTTAAAAAGTTTTTTAAATCGTTGCAACAGAAAAAGTTTTCGGCCCCAATGTAGCATCGAGGACGTATGTCACTCCAGCAGCAGCAGGCGATTCGAACCTTCTGCGAAAGTGCTTGAACGACCTATATGTAGAGTCAGTGTGTACTTCAGTGTGTAAAGATCGGGTTCAGGGGTTTTCATCAAAGATATACTAATGATAATGAAACTATTGAACATGTACATGTATTTGAATGATAAGTTAACAAAATAATGAAGAAAAAAAGAAAAAAAATCTTTTCGGCAGATATGCCGGGAGTCGAACCCGTGACCAGCCGAGCCACAGTCAAACACTCGAAGCGCTGAACCGCCAAGTCGTTCATGTCAAGGTGGAGATTTCTTTCGCCTCTTATATTATGCGATGTATTGAAAACGCGCAGCAACTGTGACTAGGTCGCGCAGGGGGCAGAGTGATTGTCCGAAATAGATCCGAGTATTCGTATAGTTCGATAGTTGTACAAATTGTTCTCAATATATCGTTTTCATATACCTTAGTGATATAAAATGTTATGTTTGCATTTGATTTAACATTTGAATGGCCGTTTTTAAAAGTTTTTAAAATCGAGGTCAACGGGGTCAAAAGAAATAGTCTTTTGCGCCAGTGATGTCAGCAATATGGCGGATTTGTTCTGCAGTTCGGGGTTGCTTCTCTTTGAATTCCAGTTCGGCCGCCAATTCACAGATGGCGGAGCCTGGCCATTCGCCTCACTGCGCCTTCTCATACAGCAACAATGAATGATTTTCGCAAGTGTTGTGAGATGCTTTTCGGAATGACTTGCAAGTCTTAGATAGGCCAACAGATATGTTCCATTTTGGTGAGATCTATACTGCACTCTGATGACTTGCCATTCGTTCTGCATGTATTTGGAAAAGTCACGGTCCCACAACTCCGTGGACCTATATCACGCCCAAGATGTTCCTTTATTAAAGTCTGTTTGGCCGTTTTAACGTTAAAAAGTTTTTTAAATCGTTGCAACAAAAAAAGGTTTTGGCCCCAATGTAGCATCGAGGACGTATGTCACTCCAGCAGCAGCAGGCGATTCGAACCTTCTGCGAAAGTGCTTGAACGACCTATATGTAGAGTCAGTGTGTACTTCATTGTGTAAAGATCGGGTTCAGGGGTTTTCATCAAAGATATACTAATGATAATGAAACTATTGAACATGTATTTGAATGATAAGTTAACAAAATAATGAAGAAAAAAAGAAAAAAAATCTTTTCGGTAGATATGCCGGGAGTCGAACCCGTGACCAGCCGAGCCACAGTCAAACACTCCAAGCGCTGAACCGCCAAGTCGTTCATGTCAAGGTGGAGATTTCTTTCGCCTCTTATATTATGCGATGTATTGAAAACGCGCAGCAACTGTGACTAGGTCGCGCAGGGGGCAGAGTGATTGTCCGAAATAGATCCGAGTATTCGTATAGTTCGATAGTTGTACAAATTGTTCTCAATATATCGTATTCATATACCTTAGTGATATAAAATGTTATGTTTGCATTTGATTTAACATTTGAATGGCCGTTTTTAAAAGTTTTTAAAATCGAGGTCAACGGGGTCAAAAGAAATAGTCTTTTGCGCCAGTGATGTCAGCAATATGGCGGATTTGTTCTGCAGTTCGGGGTTGCTTCTCTTTGAATTCCAGTTCGGCCGCCAATTCACAGATGGCGGAGCCTGGCCATTCGCCTCACTGCGCCTTCTCATACAGCAACAATGAATGATTTTCGCAAGTGTTGTGAGATGCTTTTCGGAATGACTTGCAAGTCTTAGATAGGCCAACAGATATGTTCCATTTTGGTGAGATCTATACTGCACTCTGATGACTTGCCATTCGTTCTGCATGTATTTGGAAAAGTCACGGTCCCACAACTCCGTGGACCTATATCACGCCCAAGATGTTCCTTTATTAAAGTCTGTTTGGCCGTTTTAACGTTAAAAAGTTTTTTAAATCGTTGCAACAAAAAAAGGTTTTGGCCCCAATGTAGCATCGAGGACGTATGTCACTCCAGCAGCAGCAGGCGATTCGAACCTTCTGCGAAAGTGCTTGAACGACCTACCGGGTATATGTAGAGTCAGTGTGTACTTCATTGTGTAAAGATCGGGTTCAGGGGTTTTCATCAAAGATATACTAATGATAATGAAACTATTGAACATGTATTTGAATGATAAGTTAACAAAATAATGAAGAAAAAAAGAAAAAAAATCTTTTCGGTAGATATGCCGGGAGTCGAACCCGTGACCAGCCGAGCCACAGTCAAACACTCCAAGCGCTGAACCGCCAAGTCGTTCATGTCAAGGTGGAGATTTCTTTCGCCTCTTATATTATGCGATGTATTGAAAACGCGCAGCAACTGTGACTAGGTCGCGCAGGGGGCAGAGTGATTGTCCGAAATAGATCCGAGTATTCGTATAGTTCGATAGTTGTACAAATTGTTCTCAATATATCGTATTCATATACCTTAGTGATATAAAATGTTATGTTTGCATTTGATTTAACATTTGAATGGCCGTTTTTAAAAGTTTTTAAAATCGAGGTCAACGGGGTCAAAAGAAATAGTCTTTTGCGCCAGTGATGTCAGCAATATGGCGTATTTGTTCTGCAGTTCGGGGTTGCTTCTCTTTGAATTCCAGTTCGGCCGCCAATTCACAGATGGCGGAGCCTGGCCATTCGCCTCACTGCGCCTTCTCATACAGCAACAATGAATGATTTTCGCAAGTGTTGTGAGATGCTTTTCGGAATGACTTGCAAGTCTTAGATAGGCCAACAGATATGTTCCATTTTGGTGAGATCTATACTGCACTCTGATGACTTGCCATTCGTTCTGCATGTATTTGGAAAAGTCACGGTCCCACAACTCCGTGGACCTATATCACGCCCAAGATGTTCCTTTATTAAAGTCTGTTTGGCCGTTTTAACGTTAAAAAGTTTTTTAAATCGTTGCAACAAAAAAGGTTTTGGCCCCAATGTAGCATCGAGGACGTATGTCACTCCAGCAGCAGCAGGCGATTCGAACCTTCTGCGAAAGTGCTTGAACGACCTATATGTAGAGTCAGTGTGTACTTCATTGTGTAAAGATCGGGTTCAGGGGTTTTCATCAAAGATATACTAATGATAATGAAACTATTGAACATGTATTTGAATGATAAGTTAACAAAATAATGAAGAAAAAAAGAAAAAAAATCTTTCCGGTAGATATGCCGGGAGTCGAACCCGTGACCAGCCGAGCCACAGTCAAACACTCCAAGCGCTGAACCGCCAAGTCGTTCATGTCAAGATGGAGATTTCTTTCGCCTCTTATATTATGCGATGTATTGAAAACGCGCAGCAACTGTGACTAGGTCGCGCAGGGGGCAGAGTGATTGTCCGAAATAGATCCGAGTATTCGTATAGTTCGATAGTTGTACAAATTGTTCTCAATATATCGTATTCATATACCTTAGTGATATAAAATGTTATGTTTGCATTTGATTTAACATTTGAATGGCCGTTTTTAAAAGTTTTTAAAATCGAGGTCAACGGGGTCAAAAGAAATAGTCTTTTGCGCCAGTGATGTCAGCAATATGGCGGATTTGTTCTGCAGTTCGGGGTTGCTTCTCTTTGAATTCCAGTTCGGCCGCCAATTCACAGATGGCGGAGCCTGGCCATTCGCCTCACTGCGCCTTCTCATACAGCAACAATGAATGATTTTCGCAAGTGTTGTGAGATGCTTTTCGGAATGACTTGCAAGTCTTAGATAGGCCAACAGATATGTTCCATTTTGGTGAGATCTATACTGCACTCTGATGACTTGCCATTCGTTCTGCATGTATTTGGAAAAGTCACGGTCCCACAACTCCGTGGACCTATATCACGCCCAAGATGTTCCTTTATTAAAGTCTGTTTGGCCGTTTTAACGTTAAAAAGTTTTTTAAATCGTTGCAACAAAAAAAGGTTTTGGCCCCAATGTAGCATCGAGGACGTATGTCACTCCAGCAGCAGCAGGCGATTCGAACCTTCTGCGAAAGTGCTTGAACGACCTACCGGGTATATGTAGAGTCAGTGTGTACTTCATTGTGTAAAGATCGGGTTCAGGGGTTTTCATCAAAGATATACTAATGATAATGAAACTATTGAACATGTATTTGAATGATAAGTTAACAAAATAATGAAGAAAAAAAGAA
Organism: Lineus longissimus; assembly: GCF_910592395.1. Classification (NCBI taxonomy): domain Eukaryota; kingdom Metazoa; phylum Nemertea; class Pilidiophora; order Heteronemertea; family Lineidae; genus Lineus; species Lineus longissimus. The sequence goes on along the minus strand of NC_088309.1, from coordinate 27,943,075 downwards.
AAAAAATCTTTTCGGTAGATATGCCGGGAGTCGAACCCGTGACCAGCCGAGCCACAGTCAAACACTCCAAGCGCTGAACCGCCAAGTCGTTCATGTCAAGGTGGAGATTTCTTTCGCCTCTTATATTATGCGATGTATTGAAAACGCGCAGCAACTGTGACTAGGTCGCGCAGGGGGCAGAGTGATTGTCCGAAATAGATCCGAGTATTCGTATAGTTCGATAGTTGTACAAATTGTTCTCAATATATCGTATTCATATACCTTAGTGATATAAAATGTTATGTTTGCATTTGATTTAACATTTGAATGGCCGTTTTTAAAAGTTTTTAAAATCGAGGTCAACGGGGTCAAAAGAAATAGTCTTTTGCGCCAGTGATGTCAGCAATATGGCGTATTTGTTCTGCAGTTCGGGGTTGCTTCTCTTTGAATTCCAGTTCGGCCGCCAATTCACAGATGGCGGAGCCTGGCCATTCGCCTCACTGCGCCTTCTCATACAGCAACAATGAATGATTTTCGCAAGTGTTGTGAGATGCTTTTCGGAATGACTTGCAAGTCTTAGATAGGCCAACAGATATGTTCCATTTTGGTGAGATCTATACTGCACTCTGATGACTTGCCATTCGTTCTGCATGTATTTGGAAAAGTCACGGTCCCACAACTCCGTGGACCTATATCACGCCCAAGATGTTCCTTTATTAAAGTCTGTTTGGCCGTTTTAACGTTAAAAAGTTTTTTAAATCGTTGCAACAAAAAAGGTTTTGGCCCCAATGTAGCATCGAGGACGTATGTCACTCCAGCAGCAGCAGGCGATTCGAACCTTCTGCGAAAGTGCTTGAACGACCTATATGTAGAGTCAGTGTGTACTTCATTGTGTAAAGATCGGGTTCAGGGGTTTTCATCAAAGATATACTAATGATAATGAAACTATTGAACATGTATTTGAATGATAAGTTAACAAAATAATGAAGAAAAAAAGAAAAAAAATCTTTCCGGTAGATATGCCGGGAGTCGAACCCGTGACCAGCCGAGCCACAGTCAAACACTCCAAGCGCTGAACCGCCAAGTCGTTCATGTCAAGGTGGAGATTTCTTTCGCCTCTTATATTATGCGATGTATTGAAAACGCGCAGCAACTGTGACTAGGTCGCGCAGGGGGCAGAGTGATTGTCCGAAATAGATCCGAGTATTCGTATAGTTCGATAGTTGTACAAATTGTTCTCAATATATCGTATTCATATACCTTAGTGATATAAAATGTTATGTTTGCATTTGATTTAACATTTGAATGGCCGTTTTTAAAAGTTTTTAAAATCGAGGTCAACGGGGTCAAAAGAAATAGTCTTTTGCGCCAGTGATGTCAGCAATATGGCGGATTTGTTCTGCAGTTCGGGGTTGCTTCTCTTTGAATTCCAGTTCGGCCGCCAATTCACAGATGGCGGAGCCTGGCCATTCGCCTCACTGCGCCTTCTCATACAGCAACAATGAATGATTTTCGCAAGTGTTGTGAGATGCTTTTCGGAATGACTTGCAAGTCTTAGATAGGCCAACAGATATGTTCCATTTTGGTGAGATCTATACTGCACTCTGATGACTTGCCATTCGTTCTGCATGTATTTGGAAAAGTCACGGTCCCACAACTCCGTGGACCTATATCACGCCCAAGATGTTCCTTTATTAAAGTCTGTTTGGCCGTTTTAACGTTAAAAAGTTTTTTAAATCGTTGCAACAAAAAAAGGTTTTGGCCCCAATGTAGCATCGAGGACGTATGTCACTCCAGCAGCAGCAGGCGATTCGAACCTTCTGCGAAAGTGCTTGAACGACCTATATGTAGAGTCAGTGTGTACTTCATTGTGTAAAGATCGGGTTCAGGGGTTTTCATCAAAGATATACTAATGATAATGAAACTATTGAACATGTATTTGAATGATAAGTTAACAAAATAATGAAGAAAAAAAGAAAAAAAATCTTTTCGGTAGATATGCCGGGAGTCGAACCCGTGACCAGCCGAGCCACAGTCAAACACTCCAAGCGCTGAACCGCCAAGTCGTTCATGTCAAGGTGGAGATTTCTTTCGCCTCTTATATTATGCGATGTATTGAAAACGCGCAGCAACTGTGACTAGGTCGCGCAGGGGGCAGAGTGATTGTCCGAAATAGATCCGAGTATTCGTATAGTTCGATAGTTGTACAAATTGTTCTCAATATATCGTATTCATATACCTTAGTGATATAAAATGTTATGTTTGCATTTGATTTAACATTTGAATGGCCGTTTTTAAAAGTTTTTAAAATCGAGGTCAACGGGGTCAAAAGAAATAGTCTTTTGCGCCAGTGATGTCAGCAATATGGCGGATTTGTTCTGCAGTTCGGGGTTGCTTCTCTTTGAATTCCAGTTCGGCCGCCAATTCACAGATGGCGGAGCCTGGCCATTCGCCTCACTGCGCCTTCTCATACAGCAACAATGAATGATTTTCGCAAGTGTTGTGAGATGCTTTTCGGAATGACTTGCAAGTCTTAGATAGGCCAACAGATATGTTCCATTTTGGTGAGATCTATACTGCACTCTGATGACTTGCCATTCGTTCTGCATGTATTTGGAAAAGTCACGGTCCCACAACTCCGTGGACCTATATCACGCCCAAGATGTTCCTTTATTAAAGTCTGTTTGGCCGTTTTAACGTTAAAAAGTTTTTTAAATCGTTGCAACAAAAAAAGGTTTTGGCCCCAATGTAGCATCGAGGACGTATGTCACTCCAGCAGCAGCAGGCGATTCGAACCTTCTGCGAAAGTGCTTGAACGACCTATATGTAGAGTCAGTGTGTACTTCATTGTGTAAAGATCGGGTTCAGGGGTTTTCATCAAAGATATACAAATGATAATGAAACTATTGAACATGTATTTGAATGATAAGTTAACAAAATAATGAAGAAAAAAAGAAAAAAAATCTTTTCGGTAGATACGCCGGGAGTCGAACCCGTGACCAGCCGAGCCACAGTCAAACACTCCAAGCGCTGAACCGCCAAGTCGTTCATGTCAAGATGGAGATTTCTTTCGCCTCTTATATTATGCGATGTATTGAAAACGCGCAGCAACTGTGACTAGGTCGCGCAGGGGGCAGAGTGATTGTCCGAAATAGATCCGAGTATTCGTATAGTTCGATAGTTGTACAAATTGTTCTCAATATATCGTATTCATATACCTTAGTGATATAAAATGTTATGTTTGCATTTGATTTAACATTTGAATGGCCGTTTTTAAAAGTTTTTAAAATCGAGGTCAACGGGGTCAAAAGAAATAGTCTTTTGCGCCAGTGATGTCAGCAATATGGCGTATTTGTTCTGCAGTTCGGGGTTGCTTCTCTTTGAATTCCAGTTCGGCCGCCAATTCACAGATGGCGGAGCCTGGCCATTCGCCTCACTGCGCCTTCTCATACAGCAACAATGAATGATTTTCGCAAGTGTTGTGAGATGCTTTTGGAATGACTTGCAAGTCTTAGATAGGCCAACAGATATGTTCCATTTTGGTGAGATCTATACTGCACTCTGATGACTTGCCATTCGTTCTGCATGTATTTGGAAAAGTCACGGTCCCACAACTCCGTGGACCTATATCACGCCAAAGATGTTCCTTTATTAAAGTCTGTTTGGCCGTTTTAACGTTAAAAAGTTTTTTAAATCGTTGCAACAGAAAAAGTTTTCGGCCCCAATGTAGCATCGAGGACGTATGTCACTCCAGCAGCAGCAGGCGATTCGAACCTTCTGCGAAAGTGCTTGAACGACCTATATGTAGAGTCAGTGTGTACTTCAGTGTGTAAAGATCGGGTTCAGGGGTTTTCATCAAAGATATACTAATGATAATGAAACTATTGAACATGTACATGTATTTGAATGATAAGTTAACAAAATAATGAAGAAAAAAAGAAAAAAAATCTTTTCGGCAGATATGCCGGGAGTCGAACCCGTGACCAGCCGAGCCACAGTCAAACACTCGAAGCGCTGAACCGCCAAGTCGTTCATGTCAAGGTGGAGATTTCTTTCGCCTCTTATATTATGCGATGTATTGAAAACGCGCAGCAACTGTGACTAGGTCGCGCAGGGGGCAGAGTGATTGTCCGAAATAGATCCGAGTATTCGTATAGTTCGATAGTTGTACAAATTGTTCTCAATATATCGTTTTCATATACCTTAGTGATATAAAATGTTATGTTTGCATTTGATTTAACATTTGAATGGCCGTTTTTAAAAGTTTTTAAAATCGAGGTCAACGGGGTCAAAAGAAATAGTCTTTTGCGCCAGTGATGTCAGCAATATGGCGGATTTGTTCTGCAGTTCGGGGTTGCTTCTCTTTGAATTCCAGTTCGGCCGCCAATTCACAGATGGCGGAGCCTGGCCATTCGCCTCACTGCGCCTTCTCATACAGCAACAATGAATGATTTTCGCAAGTGTTGTGAGATGCTTTTCGGAATGACTTGCAAGTCTTAGATAGGCCAACAGATATGTTCCATTTTGGTGAGATCTATACTGCACTCTGATGACTTGCCATTCGTTCTGCATGTATTTGGAAAAGTCACGGTCCCACAACTCCGTGGACCTATATCACGCCCAAGATGTTCCTTTATTAAAGTCTGTTTGGCCGTTTTAACGTTAAAAAGTTTTTTAAATCGTTGCAACAAAAAAAGGCTTTGGCCCCAATGTAGCATCGAGGACGTATGTCACTCCAGCAGCAGCAGGCGATTCGAACCTTCTGCGAAAGTGCTTGAACGACCTATATGTAGAGTCAGTGTGTACTTCATTGTGTAAAGATCGGGTTCAGGGGTTTTCATCAAAGATATACTAATGATAATGAAACTATTGAACATGTATTTGAATGATAAGTTAACAAAATAATGAAGAAAAAAAGAAAAAAAATCTTTTCGGTAGATATGCCGGGAGTCGAACCCGTGACCAGCCGAGCCACAGTCAAACACTCCAAGCGCTGAACCGCCAAGTCGTTCATGTCAAGGTGGAGATTTCTTTCGCCTCTTATATTATGCGATGTATTGAAAACGCGCAGCAACTGTGACTAGGTCGCGCAGGGGGCAGAGTGATTGTCCGAAATAGATCCGAGTATTCGTATAGTTCGATAGTTGTACAAATTGTTCTCAATATATCGTATTCATATACCTTAGTGATATAAAATGTTATGTTTGCATTTGATTTAACATTTGAATGGCCGTTTTTAAAAGTTTTTAAAATCGATGTCAACGGGGTCAAAAGAAATAGTCTTTTGCGCCAGTGATGTCAGCAATATGGCGGATTTGTTCTGCAGTTCGGGGTTGCTTCTCTTTGAATTCCAGTTCGGCCGCCAATTCACAGATGGCGGAGCCTGGCCATTCGCCTCACTGCGCCTTCTCATACAGCAACAATGAATGATTTTCGCAAGTGTTGTGAGATGCTTTTCGGAATGACTTGCAAGTCTTAGATAGGCCAACAGATATGTTCCATTTTGGTGAGATCTATACTGCACTCTGATGACTTGCCATTCGTTCTGCATGTATTTGGAAAAGTCACGGTCCCACAACTCCGTGGACCTATATCACGCCCAAGATGTTCCTTTATTAAAGTCTGTTTGGCCGTTTTAACGTTAAAAAGTTTTTTAAATCGTTGCAACAAAAAAGGTTTTGGCCCCAATGTAGCATCGAGGACGTATGTCACTCCAGCAGCAGCAGGCGATTCGAACCTTCTGCGAAAGTGCTTGAACGACCTATATGTAGAGTCAGTGTGTACTTCATTGTGTAAAGATCGGGTTCAGGGGTTTTCATCAAAGATATACTAATGATAATGAAACTATTGAACATGTATTTGAATGATAAGTTAACAAAATAATGAAGAAAAAAAGAAAAAAAATCTTTCCGGTAGATATGCCGGGAGTCGAACCCGTGACCAGCCGAGCCACAGTCAAACACTCCAAGCGCTGAACCGCCAAGTCGTTCATGTCAAGATGGAGATTTCTTTCGCCTCTTATATTATGCGATGTATTGAAAACGCGCAGCAACTGTGACTAGGTCGCGCAGGGGGCAGAGTGATTGTCCGAAATAGATCCGAGTATTCGTATAGTTCGATAGTTGTACAAATTGTTCTCAATATATCGTATTCATATACCTTAGTGATATAAAATGTTATGTTTGCATTTGATTTAACATTTGAATGGCCGTTTTTAAAAGTTTTTAAAATCGAGGTCAACGGGGTCAAAAGAAATAGTCTTTTGCGCCAGTGATGTCAGCAATATGGCGTATTTGTTCTGCAGTTCGGGGTTGCTTCTCTTTGAATTCCAGTTCGGCCGCCAATTCATAGATGGCGGAGCCTGGCCATTCGCCTCACTGCGCCTTCTCATACAGCAACAATGAATGATTTTCGCAAGTGTTGTGAGATGCTTTTGGAATGACTTGCAAGTCTTAGATAGGCCAACAGATATGTTCCATTTTGGTGAGATCTATACTGCACTCTGATGACTTGCCATTCGTTCTGCATGTATTTGGAAAAGTCACGGTCCCACAACTCCGTGGACCTATATCACGCCAAAGATGTTCCTTTATTAAAGTCTGTTTGGCCGTTTTAACGTTAAAAAGTTTTTTAAATCGTTGCAACAGAAAAAGTTTTCGGCCCCAATGTAGCATCGAGGACGTATGTCACTCCAGCAGCAGCAGGCGATTCGAACCTTCTGCGAAAGTGCTTGAACGACCTATATGTAGAGTCAGTGTGTACTTCAGTGTGTAAAGATCGGGTTCAGGGGTTTTCATCAAAGATATACTAATGATAATGAAACTATTGAACATGTATTTGAATGATAAGTTAACAAAATAATGAAGAAAAAAAGAAAAAAAATCTTTTCGGCAGATATGCCGGGAGTCGAACCCGTGACCAGCCGAGCCACAGTCAAACACTCCAAGCGCTGAACCGCCAAGTCGTTCATGTCAAGGTGGAGATTTCTTTCGCCTCTTATATTATGCGATGTATTGAAAACGCGCAGCAACTGTGACTAGGTCGCGCAGGGGGCAGAGTGATTGTCCGAAATAGATCCGAGTATTCGTATAGTTCGATAGTTGTACAAATTGTTCTCAATATATCGTATTCATATACCTTAGTGATATAAAATGTTATGTTTGCATTTGATTTAACATTTGAATGGCCGTTTTTAAAAGTTTTTAAAATCGAGGTCAACGGGGTCAAAAGAAATAGTCTTTTGCGCCAGTGATGTCAGCAATATGGCGGATTTGTTCTGCAGTTCGGGGTTGCTTCTCTTTGAATTCCAGTTCGGCCGCCAATTCACAGATGGCGGAGCCTGGCCATTCGCCTCACTGCGCCTTCTCATACAGCAACAATGAATGATTTTCGCAAGTGTTGTGAGATGCTTTTCGGAATGACTTGCAAGTCTTAGATAGGCCAACAGATATGTTCCATTTTGGTGAGATCTATACTGCACTCTGATGACTTGCCATTCGTTCTGCATGTATTTGGAAAAGTCACGGTCCCACAACTCCGTGGACCTATATCACGCCCAAGATGTTCCTTTATTAAAGTCTGTTTGGCCGTTTTAACGTTAAAAAGTTTTTTAAATCGTTGCAACAAAAAAAGGTTTTGGCCCCAATGTAGCATCGAGGACGTATGTCACTCCAGCAGCAGCAGGCGATTCGAACCTTCTGCGAAAGTGCTTGAACGACCTATACGTAGAGTCAGTGTGTACTTCATTGTGTAAAGATCGGGTTCAGGGGTTTTCATCAAAGATATACTAATGATAATGAAACTATTGAACATGTATTTGAATGATAAGTTAACAAAATAATGAAGAAAAAAAGAAAAAAAATCTTTTCGGTAGATATGCCGGGAGTCGAACCCGTGACCAGCCGAGCCACAGTCAAACACTCCAAGCGCTGAACCGCCAAGTCGTTCATGTCAAGGTGGAGATTTCTTTCGCCTCTTATATTATGCGATGTATTGAAAACGCGCAGCAACTGTGACTAGGTCGCGCAGGGGGCAGAGTGATTGTCCGAAATAGATCCGAGTATTCGTATAGTTCGATAGTTGTACAAATTGTTCTCAATATATCGTATTCTTATACCTTTGTGATATAAAATGTTATGTTTGCATTTGATTTAACATTTGAATGGCCGTTTTTAAAAGTTTTTAAAATCGAGGTCAACGGGGTCAAAAGAAATAGTCTTTTGCGCCAGTGATGTCAGCAATATGGCGGATTTGTTCTGCAGTTCGGGGTTGCTTCTCTTTGAATTCCAGTTCGGCCGCCAATTCACAGATGGCGGAGCCTGGCCATTCGCCTCACTGCGCCTTCTCATACAGCAACAATGAATGATTTTCGCAAGTGTTGTGAGATGCTTTTCGGAATGACTTGCAAGTCTTAGATAGGCCAACAGATATGTTCCATTTTGGTGAGATCTATACTGCACTCTGATGACTTGCCATTCGTTCTGCATGTATTTGGAAAAGTCACGGTCCCACAACTCCGTGGACCTATATCACGCCCAAGATGTTCCTTTATTAAAGTCTGTTTGGCCGTTTTAACGTTAAAAAGTTTTTTAAATCGTTGCAACAAAAAAAGGTTTTGGCCCCAATGTAGCATCGAGGACGTATGTCACTCCAGCAGCAGCAGGCGATTCGAACCTTCTGCGAAAGTGCTTGAACGACCTATATGTAGAGTCAGTGTGTACTTCATTGTGTAAAGATCGGGTTCAGGGGTTTTCATCAAAGATATACTAATGATAATGAAACTATTGAACATGTATTTGAATGATAAGTTAACAAAAAAATGAAGAAAAAAAAAGAAAAAAAATCTTTTCGGTAGATATGCCGGGAGTCGAACCCGTGACCAGCCGAGCCACAGTCAAACACTCCAAGCGCTGAACCGCCAAGTCGTTCATGTCAAGGTGGAGATTTCTTTCGCCTCTTATATTATGCGATGTATTGAAAACGCGCAGCAACTGTGACTAGGTCGCGCAGGGGGCAGAGTGATTGTCCGAAATAGATCCGAGTATTCGTATAGTTCGATAGTTGTACAAATTGTTCTCAATATATCGTATTCATATACCTTAGTGATATAAAATGTTATGTTTGCATTTGATTTAACATTTGAATGGCCGTTTTTAAAAGTTTTTAAAATCGAGGTCAACGGGGTCAAAAGAAATAGTCTTTTGCGCCAGTGATGTCAGCAATATGGCGGATTTGTTCTGCAGTTCGGGGTTGCTTCTCTTTGAATTCCAGTTCGGCCGCCAATTCACAGATGGCGGAGCCTGGTCATTCGCCTCACTGCGCCTTCTCATACAGCAACAATGAATGATTTTCGCAAGTGTTGTGAGATGCTTTTCGGAATGACTTGCAAGTCTTAGATAGGCCAACAGATATGTTCCATTTTGGTGAGATCTATACTGCACTCTGATGACTTGCCATTCGTTCTACATGTATTTGGAAAAGTCACGGTCCCACAACTCCGTGGACCTATATCACGCCCAAGATGTTCCTTTATTAAAGTCTGTTTGGCCGTTTTAACGTTAAAAAGTTTTTTAAATCGTTGCAACAAAAAAGGTTTTGGCCCCAATGTAGCATCGAGGACGTATGTCACTCCAGCAGCAGCAGGCGATTCGAACCTTCTGCGAAAGTGCTTGAACGACCTATATGTAGAGTCAGTGTGTACTTCATTGTGTAAAGATCGGGTTCAGGGGTTTTCATCAAAGATATACTAATGATAATGAAACTATTGAACATGTATTTGAATGATAAGTTAACAAAATAATGAAGAAAAAAAGAAAAAAAATCTTTTCGGTAGATATGCCGGGAGTCGAACCCGTGACCAGCCGAGCCACAGTCAAACACTCCAAGCGCTGAACCGCCAAGTCGTTCATATCAAGGTGGAGATTTCTTTCGCCTCTTATATTATGCGATGTATTGAAAACGCGCAGCAACTGTGACTAGGTCGCGCAGGGGGCAGAGTGATTGTCCGAAATAGATCCGAGTATTCGTATAGTTCGATAGTTGTACAAATTGTTCTCAATATATCGTATTCATATACCTTAGTGATATAAAATGTTATGTTTGCATTTGATTTAACATTTGAATGGCCGTTTTTAAAAGTTTTTAAAATCGAGGTCAACGGGGTCAAAAGAAATAGTCTTTTGCGCCAGTGATGTCAGCAATATGGCGGATTTGTTCTGCAGTTCGGGGTTGCTTCTCTTTGAATTCCAGTTCGGCCGCCAATTCACAGATGGCGGAGCCTGGCCATTCGCCTCACTGCGCCTTCTCATACAGCAACAATGAATGATTTTCGCAAGTGTTGTGTGATGCTTTTCGGAATGACTTGCAAGTCTTAGATAGGCCAACAGATATGTTCCATTTTGGTGAGATCTATACTGCACTCTGATGACTTGCCATTCGTTCTGCATGTATTTGGAAAAGTCACGGTCCCACAACTCCGTGGACCTATATCACGCCCAAGATGTTCCTTTATTAAAGTCTGTTTGGCCGTTTTAACGTTAAAAAGTTTTTTAAATCGTTGCAACAAAAAAAGGTTTTGGCCCCAATGTAGCATCGAGGACGTATGTCACTCCAGCAGCAGCAGGCGATTCGAACCTTCTGCGAAAGTGCTTGAACGACCTATATGTAGAGTCAGTGTGTACTTCATTGTGTAAAGATCGGGTTCAGGGGTTTTCATCAAAGATATACTAATGATAATGAAACTATTGAACATGTATTTGAATGATAAGTTAACAAAATAATGAAGAAAAAAAGAAAAAAAATCTTTTCGGTAGATATGCCGGGAGTCGAACCCGTGACCAGCCGAGCCACAGTCAAACACTCCAAGCGCTGAACCGCCAAGTCGTTCATGTCAAGGGGGAGATTTCTTTCGCCTCTTATATTATGCGATGTATTGAAAACGCGCAGCAACTGTGACTAGGTCGCGCAGGGGGCAGAGTGATTGTCCGAAATAGATCCGAGTATTCGTATAGTTCGGTAGTTGTACAAATTGTTCTCAATATATCGTATTCTTATACCTTTGTGATATAAAATGTTATGTTTGCATTTGATTTAACATTTGAATGGCCGTTTTTAAAAGTTTTTAAAATCGAGGTCAACGGGGTCAAAAGAAATAGTCTTTTGCGCCAGTGATGTCAGCAATATGGCGGATTTGTTCTACAGTTCGGGGTTGCTTCTCTTTGAATTCCAGTTCGGCCGCCAATTCACAGATGGCGGAGCCTGGCCATTCGCCTCACTGCGCCTTCTCATACAGCAACAATGAATGATTTTCGCAAGTGTTGTGAGATGCTTTTCGGAATGACTTGCAAGTCTTAGATAGGCCAACAGATATGTTCCATTTTGGTGAGATCTATACTGCACTCTGATGACTTGCCATTCGTTCTGCATGTATTTGGAAAAGTCACGGTCCCACAACTCCGTGGACCTATATCACGCCCAAGATGTTCCTTTATTAAAGTCTGTTTGGCCGTTTTAACGTTAAAAAGTTTTTTAAATCGTTGCAACAAAAAAAGGTTTTGGCCCCAATGTAGCATCGAGGACGTATGTCACTCCAGCAGCAGCAGGCGATTCGAACCTTCTGCGAAAGTGCTTGAACGACCTATATGTAGAGTCAGTGTGTACTTCATTGTGTAAAGATCGGGTTCAGGGGTTTTCATCAAAGATATACTAATGATAATGAAACTATTGAACATGTATTTGAATGATAAGTTAACAAAATAATGAAGAAAAAAAGAAAAAAAATCTTTTCGGTAGATATGCCGGGAGTCGAACCCGTGACCAGCCGAGCCACAGTCAAACACTCCAAGCGCTGAACCGCCAAGTCGTTCATGTCAAGGTGGAGATTTCTTTCGCCTCTTATATTATGCGATGTATTGAAAACGCGCAGCAACTGTGACTAGGTCGCGCAGGGGGCAGAGTGATTGTCCGAAATAGATCCGAGTATTCGTATAGTTCGATAGTTGTACAAATTGTTCTCAATATATCGTATTCATATACCTTAGTGATATAAAATGTTATGTTTGCATTTGATTTAACATTTGAATGGCCGTTTTTAAAAGTTTTTAAAATCGAGGTCAACGGGGTCAAAAGAAATAGTCTTTTGCGCCAGTGATGTCAGCAATATGGCGGATTTGTTCTGCAGTTCGGGGTTGCTTCTCTTTGAATTCCAGTTCGGCCGCCAATTCACAGATGGCGGAGCCTGGCCATTCGCCTCACTGCGCCTTCTCATACAGCAACAATGAATGATTTTCGCAAGTGTTGTGAGATGCTTTTCGGAATGACTTGCAAGTCTTAGATAGGCCAACAGATATGTTCCATTTTGGTGAGATCTATACTGCACTCTGATGACTTGCCATTCGTTCTGCATGTATTTGGAAAAGTCACGGTCCCACAACTCCGTGGACCTATATCACGCCCAAGATGTTCCTTTATTAAAGTCTGTTTGGCCGTTTTAACGTTAAAAAGTTTTTTAAATCGCTGCAACAAAAAAAGGTTTTGGCCCCAATGTAGCATCGAGGACGTATGTCACTCCAGCAGCAGCAGGCGATTCGAACCTTCTGCGAAAGTGCTTGAACGACCTATATGTAGAGTCAGTGTGTACTTCATTGTGTAAAGATCGGGTTCAGGGGTTTTCATCAAAGATATAATAATGATAATGAAACTATTGAACATGTATTTGAATGATAAGTTAACAAAATAATGAAGAAAAAAAGAAAAAAAATCTTTTCGGTAGATATGCCGGGAGTCGAACCCGTGACCAGCCGAGCCACAGTCAAACACTCCAAGCGCTGAACCGCCAAGTCGTTCATGTCAAGGTGGAGATTTCTTTCGCCTCTTATATTATGCGATGTATTGAAAACGCGCAGCAACTGTGACTAGGTCGCGCAGGGGGCAGAGTGATTGTCCGAAATAGATCCGAGTATTCGTATAGTTCGATAGTTGTACAAATTGTTCTCAATATATCGTATTCATATACCTTAGTGATATAAAATGTTATGTTTGCATTTGATTTAACATTTGAATGGCCGTTTTTAAAAGTTTTTAAAATCGAGGTCAACGGGGTCAAAAGAAATAGTCTTTTGCGCCAGTGATGTCAGCAATATGGCGTATTTGTTCTGCAGTTCGGGGTTGCTTCTCTTTGAATTCCAGTTCGGCCGCCAATTCACAGATGGCGGAGCCTGGCCATTCGCCTCACTGCGCCTTCTCATACAGCAACAATGAATGATTTTCGCAAGTGTTGTGAGATGCTTTTCGGAATGACTTGCAAGTCTTAGATAGGCCAACAGATATGTTCCATTTTGGTGAGATCTATACTGCACTCTGATGACTTGCCATTCGTTCTGCATGTATTTGGAAAAGTCACGGTCCCACAACTCCGTGGACCTATATCACGCCCAAGATGTTCCTTTATTAAAGTCTGTTTGGCCGTTTTAACGTTAAAAAGTTTTTTAAATCGTTGCAACAAAAAAAGGTTTTGGCCCCAATGTAGCATCGAGGACGTATGTCACTCCAGCAGCAGCAGGCGATTCGAACCTTCTGCGAAAGTGCTTGAACGACCTATATGTAGAGTCAGTGTGTACTTCATTGTGTAAAGATCGGGTTCAGGGGTTTTCATCAAAGATATACTAATGATAATGAAACTATTGAACATGTATTTGAATGATAAGTTAACAAAATAATGAAGAAAAAAAGAAAAAAAATCTTTTCGGTAGATATGCCGGGAGTCGAACCCGTGACCAGCCGAGCCACAGTCAAACACTCCAAGCGCTGAACCGCCAAGTCGTTCATGTCAAGGTGGAGATTTCTTTCGCCTCTTGTATTATGCGATGTATTGAAAACGCGCAGCAACTGTGACTAGGTCGCGCAGGGGGCAGAGTGATTGTCCGAAATAGATCCGAGTATTCGTATAGTTCGATAGTTGTACAAATTGTTCTCAATATATCGTATTCATATACCTTAGTGATATAAAATGTTATGTTTGCATTTGATTTAACATTTGAATGGCCGTTTTTAAAAGTTTTTAAAATCGAGGTCAACGGGGTCAAAAGAAATAGTCTTTTGCGCCAGTGATGTCAGCAATATGGCGGATTTGTTCTGCAGTTCGGGGTTGCTTCTCTTTGAATTCCAGTTCGGCCGCCAATTCACAGATGGCGGAGCCTGGTCATTCGCCTCACTGCGCCTTCTCATACAGCAACAATGAATGATTTTCGCAAGTGTTGTGAGATGCTTTTCGGAATGACTTGCAAGTCTTAGATAGGCCAACAGATATGTTCCATTTTGGTGAGATCTATACTGCACTCTGATGACTTGCCATTCGTTCTGTATGTATTTGGAAAAGTCACGGTCCCACAACTCCGTGGACCTATATCACGCCCAAGATGTTCCTTTATTAAAGTCTGTTTGGCCGTTTTAACGTTAAAAAGTTTTTTAAATCGTTGCAACAAAAAAAGGTTTTGGCCCCAATGTAGCATCGAGGACGTATGTCACTCCAGCAGCAGCAGGCGATTCGAACCTTCTGCGAAAGTGCTTGAACGACCTATATGTAGAGTCAGCGTGTACTTCATTGTGTAAAGATCGGGTTCAGGGGTTTTCATCAAAGATATACTAATGATAATGAAACTATTGAACATGTATTTGAATGATAAGTTAACAAAATAATGAAGAAAAAAAGAAAAAAAATCTTTTCGGTAGATATGCCGGGAGTCGAACCCGTGACCAGCCGAGCCACAGTCAAACACTCCAAGCGCTAAACCGCCAAGTCGTTCATGTCAAGGTGGAGATTTCTTTCGCCTCTTATATTATGCGATGTATTGAAAACGCGCAGCAACTGTGACTAGGTCGCGCAGGGGGCAGAGTGATTGTCCGAAATAGATCCGAGTATTCGTATAGTTCGATAGTTGTACAAATTGTTCTCAATATATCGTATTCATATACCTTAATGATATAAAATGTTATGTTTGCATTTGATTTAACATTTGAATGGCCGTTTTTAAAAGTTTTTAAAATCGAGGTCAACGGGGTCAAAAGAAATAGTCTTTTGCGCCAGTGATGTCAGCAATATGGCGGATTTGTTCTGCAGTTCGGGGTTGCTTCTCTTTGAATTCCAGTTCGGCCGCCAATTCACAGATGGCGGAGCCTGGCCATTCGCCTCACTGCGCCTTCTCATACAGCAACAATGAATGATTTTCGCAAGTGTTGTGAGATGCTTTTCGGTATGACTTGCAAGTCTTAGATAGGCCAACAGATATGTTCCATTTTGGTGAGATCTATACTGCACTCTGATGACTTGCCATTCGTTCTGCATGTATTTGGAAAAGTCACGGTCCCACAACTCCGTGGACCTACGCCCAATATGTTCCTTTATTAAAGTCTGTTTGGCCGTTTTAACGTTAAAAAGTTTTTTAAATCGTTGCACCAAAAAAAGGTTTTGGCCCCAATGTAGCATCGAGGACGTATGTCACTCCAGCAGCAGCAGGCGATTCGAACCTTCTGCGAAAGTGCTTGAACGACCTATATGTAGAGTAATGATAATGAAACTATTGAACATGTATTTGAATGATAAGTTCGCAAGTGTAGTGAGATGCTTTTC
This sequence comes from Lineus longissimus, assembly GCF_910592395.1. NCBI lineage: Eukaryota > Metazoa > Nemertea > Pilidiophora > Heteronemertea > Lineidae > Lineus > Lineus longissimus. The sequence goes on along the minus strand of NC_088309.1, from coordinate 27,927,471 downwards.
GGAATGACTTGCAAGTCTTAAATAGGCCAACAGATATGTTCCATTTTGGTGAGATCTATACTGCAGTCTGATGACTTGCCATTCTTTGGAAGAAAAGTTATGGTCCCACAACTCGCTGGGGCCATGAAAACCAACCTATATATCTCACGCCCAAGGTGTTCCTTTATTAAAGTGTGTTCGGCTGTTTTAACCTGTTCATGCTATTGTATGAAATTATCTGTCATGTTCACCTTAATTGCCCTTTGCGGAGCAAGAGCCACCAAAAGTATCATTCTGTGTCTTGCATGCTGATTTTGGTGCGAGCTGTTAATTGTCCACCATCCCAACTCCATCTAACAGATTGTACCATTCCATATTGTTAGGTTGTTTATTTATTTATTTATTGAAATTTTACTGTACATGTACATCCACGTATACAATAATAGTGACGACAGAAACATGTACAGAGTGGTGTTGGCACAGGAAATGTCCTATGTAAGCCAGCACCACAAAGTATAAACTACAGTTGTACATGTATGACAAAGGCATATTACAAGATAACCACCAGTTATATTTAGTCAAGCATCCATCAGCTTGCTATCGCCGTTTTTTACAGGTCAGGTTGTATTCTTTCACTTCATATCGATTGTTATTTTGAAAACTCCTGCCAAAATTCTGTTGTCTGCTTGTTGTCGACAAGAGTCTATATTTTATGAATCAATAAAGTTGTGTCATGTACACTGTGTTCTGTCTTTAGTATCCTGTCTTTACATCCGCTTTCATTATTTTGTTGCCTTAAAAGAGTACAACGTTAAGTCGGTGAATTAGTTTGAATGGAGATGACCCTGGCCTTACGAAAAAGATCTCAGATTCACAATGGTAAAATCAGAGTTTACCATACTCACCATATGTAGTGAATTTGTAGAATTTACCATGCTCACCATGGCAAAATATTTCACCGTCCCAATTTACCATGATGGTGAGGTGCTGTCAGTTTACAATGGTGAATTGTGGATTTACCGACGCAACCATGTCAACAAATACACGTGTTTTCATCTAATTTAACCACTCGGAATTCCATTGATGATGTCACAACGTCATAATGGTGTTCCCGAAGCTAAGGTCTCGTTAGGGAGTTTTTCACAAATGTACGCGATGATGACGTGCCCTGTTAACAGCACGTAACATCTATTTTAAAATGCGTTTTCAAAGTGAATGCATGAGGACAATCCATTTGTGTCGTATATCACTGGAAACGCCCGATTCCCCTGATTCTGCAGGATGTTAAATCGGGCATTTTATTTCTTTAAATAAATCATAAGCATCGCATTTGCTAGCTCTGTTCACCATCCCAAATGGTAATATTGCCAATTGGGCCGGACAATCACGAAAAACCCCATATATTATACATTTCTTTCTGAATAATTCATACAGTGACCATTCTCCCATGAAAGACAGTTTGTTACACTCCACAAAAATCCACAAAAAAACCAGGGTCAACCATCGAACATTTGAGATATGTTGAATTTTGCACAAATCAGCGAAAAACGCACCAACTGGCACTGGACGGCATTTCAACACGGGGCCGACGCACATTCCAAGTTTAGTGTACACATACGTCGGCAACAACAGTAAATGCGTAGTTTCTTGTTAGCCGCCTATTGAGTAGCGCTCTAGGTTTCAGAAACTCAAAAAAAAACATGTCTTTGCTAAAACAACTACTGAATCAACACTGACGTACTGTGAGGACCGAGAAATCAATTATTTTAGGAACTACGGTTAAATTGGCCGCGCATGAATACAAAAAACTCCCTAATGAGACCTAAACACAGCCACTACATCCCGCCATTATTCATTCATTTACATATGCCTGTGTATTTACGCTATGTTTGTAAAGCTTTTCAGTTGACGAATAATATCACCGTTAGGAGAATGTCGCAGGAAACTACCAAAAATGGGAAGAAAGTGTATAAGTTGGTTTTGACTGGGGGTAAGTTGAGTAATTCTTGAATTTCCTGCTATAGACTAAGTCTTGTTTATTTTTTCCACCATTCAATGATTCATCATGTTCTGATTGTTCACAATCACATGCACAGCATAGGTCATGTAGGTAGTAGGCCTATATGCATCATCATGTACCTAACCTACATCATTATAGTATGGGATCAATCAATGTTATAGCAGCTATAGCCGATCTTACTCTAAGAGTTGATATAGTCACAGGCATCCATGCAGCCAGCCAGCGTGCCCAGGCCTAGGCCTAGCGTGGTGGCCAGGGCTGCTCTCAATCAAGACCGACTAGCCTACAGAGTGTGGGCAGTGGAAGTGGGTAGGTCTCCCGGAACAAAACGACCGTAATATGTAAAAAAATATCAATCATAAATCATAAATGGCCTTTTCGTAGAAGTTTGTTTTGGCGCTCACCAGTAGTAAGGTTGCACGATATTGTATCGCCACGTCCTGACTAGTAGACTACGTGATCGAGAAGATTGCGCGTTATATCTTTTTAATAGGAATTCACGTCATGATGTGAATGGCGATATCATAACGCAGAAGTGGCGATACAATATCGCGCATCGTTAATCATGCGTTTCGCTGGAACAAAGTTTCAATTTACAAAGGGTCACAGGGGCTTATGCCAGTGGCTTCTTTCAGTCCAGAGTACATTTGTCTTGGCTTCGAGCCTTGTGAAATGTAAAATATATCTCAACAAAGCAGACAGTTTATGCCTAATTGACAGATGCTGATTCACTGGTTCTAACTCAAAGGTTCCAACTCATCCACTTTTGCAATCTAAAATGCAAGTGTTATTGTTTCTTACAGGACCATGTGGTGGAAAAACGACTGGGCAATCAAGACTCTCAACATTCTTTGAAAATTTGGGCTGGAAGGTAGGTAACAGTTAAGAAGGTGTTGGGGCAGCTGTAACTCCGTTGAGGAGTGTCAGTTTCTTAAATGAGAGGCTGTTGGTTCTCCCTGCCCAGTTACTGAAATTTTCTACAGAGTCTGGGATAATAATATAACTCCCCAAATGTTTTGAGAATTATCATCGCATCCTCTTCTCACATGACTTGGATGATAGTGATGATGAGTCAATGGTTGGTGAGTCAAGATGTTGAGCTGCTGAATCAGTTTTTGGCAGAAGAGTCAGTTGGCAATTGACTCGTAGAACTGTTTGCTTTCAAGTTGCAGCAAATGAATGTGTCGGTGATACTGATATAAAACGTTGTTGTGAATTTAACTGTCACTTTTCAAGTTGCCCAAATGTTACCGACATGAGATATGGCCCTTCTGTCAGCATCGGACCAAGTGCTATCGACGGAGGATTTCCAATGCCAGAAAAACAAAGAACTTCTTCTCAATTTGAGATAAATTACAAATATGTGATAACATTACGACATTGGTGGATCTCACCAGACTACACAGGCCGTTCTGTGATTCAGGTGGTTATCAATGAAAGATGATGATTTACATGTACGCATCACCACTGTAGTGTGTCTTCAATATGCGGTTGACTCAGTTCAAGCATAACACGTCTGGTCACGGACATCCTGAGGAAATCGTGGGTTAATGTTCCCTTCTTCACCCCTGTGCTTACCTCTCTGGGCTGGAGAATCGAACATTTAGCCCTGATTTCCTTCGGATGAGCCACAGTAAGAAAAACTGGTCCAAATTATTATCGGCTAGATGTCAGAAAGAGTAAAAGCAAGGCAGAAAGAGAGAACAAATTGCATTCTGCCTTGACTGTGGTGGTGAAACCATGAAATGGGTGTTGTTTTTCTCTTCCTACAGGTGGTTTCTACATGTATGCCAGTAATGTTGCCACGAGTGATCCATGAGTGGTAACTTAAGTGACCTGTCTGGGCTCAGGAGAGATTCCAACCAGCTACATGCAGGCTAATACCAGGATCTTTTTTGTTTCTTGTCAGATTGTGCTGCTCATAACTTGCAGTCGAGCTCCTCCTTGACAAGGGTCCAACACTCCAGTCCTAGTGCCGACCTGATGTTGATTTTCTCTAACAAGGGAACTTCCCGAAAACCCATCAATTTTCAGTTGTTTGTCAGAAATCTGATCGAGAGTAAACCATCAACTGAACCTCCCCAGTTCACCAGTCTTCAAATTGTCCAATCTATGGACCAGTTCTAGTCTAGACATGAACCTTGCTACGCCTGCCTACTGATGTGTTGTCATGGTTACCAACCAAAGCAATGCTGTGGCTTACTCTGGCTGTCATTGATAATTCAAGTTGTTGGGTTTTTGAAAGTGAATTTGACCCTTGCGATGTTTCACTTCTGTGAGAACGTGGGAGAGTTATCAATCATCATGTTAATGTGTTATGTAAAAATAATTTTTCAGGTATACCGAGTGCCGGAATGTGCTACAGTTATAATGAGGTATGTAGTCAGGAATATGAAATTATTCGAAATGTAGGTTGATTGTGATAGAAGCACCAACCTGATGAGCATTATTAATCACACTTACATGCAGATTCCTGTAATAGGCCAAGGCAATCAACAATTCATGTATCAACCAAACGTTCATATCCAGATGGCGGTATGATATATATGTATATATTCATAGGTATGAATATTTAACCAAAATCATCACAAATTTGTTTACAATCTGTTACAAAACATGTGCTGTGGTCAGGCAATCGAAACAGCCACTCTTTGCAGTGGATGGGACTGTTGAGGCTTAGGCATATGAATGTTTCATGGTCTAACCTTGATCTACAGCTAAGAAGCTTTGTGCCTGTCTGGAAATTTCACCCGGGCACATAACTTTTAAAAGTTGATCACCGCCACATGTTATAGACTGCAAGGCCTAACCGCAGGCCTTGAGTCTATTATTAGCTACAGTTCTTTTACCTTGTTTTATAAGGTGCCACATACAGGCCATGAATACAGTCTGGTGTCGGAACATTAAACAACAATAACACTGGCTATGTTAAGTCATCTCTGTTGTTGCCTTGGTGTTCTGTGTAAGCTATGTTCAGGCAGTTTGTTTTCCTCATACCTTGTTTTGTGGCACAACCTGTATGTTTTCCCTCCACAAGTACAAATAATGTTTTTGGTTTATTTTCAGTGGTGGTGTAAAGTGGACAGAGTTATCAGAAGATTCAGGTATAAACTATTCTAGAAGAACGTCAACAAAATCTTGTTTCATTGCTGCCAACATTTTAAAAGAAAATTATCTAAAACACTTGTAGAATATTCGATCATATTCATCACGTGTCATGTGGCTGACCGAGGGGGGGGTGAGTTGTAATGTAAGTGACAGACATCTATCATCAAGAGCCTCCTCACGTGTCTCTGTTTAGACTAGTTGGTAGGCCCATGGGTCTTCCAAGAAAATAATGTCGGTCCCTCGGGACAAATAGCACTCCATTATATTGATGAATAGGACAAAATGTGCCATGGGTAAAACACCTGGCTTAGTACATGATGATGAATGTGTTCTGGGATAAACTACATTATGAGAAAACAGGCTTTTTGCAAAATTCAACTTGTGGCATCTTAATTGGGGCAGTGGGGAGGATGTTAATCTAATCACGTTGTGTTGCAGTCTTTGAATTTCAAGAGAACTTGATCAAGACAATGATGATGATTGAAAAAACCTACTTTGACTTGGCAAACAACGCGTCGCAAAATTGTCTGATAATATGTGATCGCGGGGTGATGGATGCCTCCGCATGTAAGTAAAGTCAAGGAAATGATTGGATGCCTGCTAGATGTGGTTAACCCTTGACACCCTATCACAGGATAACTGCCTTGGGGAGCACTTTGGATGCATGCATAATCTGACACTGTCTTCTTACAAATGGGCGAGGAGTGACTGTGGTCATGAGAAGTTACACGGTGAATTTGATCAGTAAAACAATGCAAGAATAGGTCAAGAAGTATGGCGAAGTGTCTTCATGGCAGTTACTTCTATGCATCGGAGGGTGCTACACCAATCTTTTGACGTGATTTCTGTATGGCCACCTTGTGTCATGTTATTTTCCTTGTTGTCTCGTAATGTTCTGAGTTGCTCTGGTGTCGCACCCTCTGATATGTGTAGAGCATCACTAATTTTCTTTTCTTCCTCGGTGTGCAGTAGGCAGAGCTTTTGACTTGTTCCATCTGTGTGTCTATGGGCCTCTCGATCAAAACGACATTTCTCGCTGAGTTCTTATTGGTCTACCACGGACCAGTTTTTCGATAACTAGTAAGGACAGTAATTGGAGAGGAGGGTAGTTTTAGCAGCCAATGTGTGTTGAAGGGCATTGTTGAGAATAGTCTCAAACTGCTATAAAATTAACTTAAAAACTCACAAGTTGCCTGACGGCGAGTCAAGTTTGGGTGTCATTTTGTGAAAGAGCCCTTGTGACCAAAGCACAACACAACCCTGACAGACAAAAAAACAACTGACGGTGTCGGTCAGTCGGACATGGCTGAAAACATTTAACCCTAACTATAACCCAGATTGCACTATTTGTTCCTGTTACAGCTTACACGTTCCAAGAAAATCTTTTGAAGGCCATGATGTCAATAGAGAATTCATATTTTGATCTCGCTGAGTCGTGTTCAGGAAATTGCATCGTCATTTGTGATCGAGGTACCATGGATGCTACAGCTTGTAAGTAGTGAAATTGTCATGGAGACGACCTTGAGTCAGCAATTTGACCTTGGCAGGGTCATCAACCTTTTGACCTTCAGTTGTCATTGAAGTCATGGGCGGATCCCTAGTCCTTGAGCCGATCTGTGTAATCTTCATCCATGATTATCCATGATCATTTTACTTGGTACCTCCAGCATCTTTTTAGTTTTTAGCAAAATTAGAATCTTTGCTTCAGATTCTTTTGCTTTGTAAAACGTACATGTTATGAGTTCTTACATTTTACCTCTAATTCAGTGACTGCATGTAAACCTAATGTTTCACATTCTTCCCGAAATACTTTCAACAATCCCACATAATACAACATCATCGTATCTTCTCTTATTTCATTAGTTGACTGAGGAATCTGAATGTGTTGTGAGGGGAAGTTAATCTCATTGGGTCTTACTGTTGCCATGTTGATTGGAGTTGGCAGATCATATGACAACAATGTCAACTAACATTCTGGATTCCTCGGTTTGTTTTCTGCATGATTTGCCTCAAGTCAGTTAGTCTGTTTGATATGTAATTCTATTCTATTTCTGTATGTCTTTTGGTGTGAGGGTGTCTTTCTTTTGCCACACCAAAATCAATAAGGAGCGGCATTAGGGTATAGGGTATTCAGTCCATTTAGGAGGTGCACCTTCACTCCTGTTTCTCTCGGCGTATGATCGAGGTTTGTTTTGTGCTGGAACTTTACCGAAGATTCCCTGTTAGTATTTTCACCCTCAATGCTCCGAGCTACCTCTACAATTGATGTACCGATCATGTTGAACATCATCACACAGGTGATACAAGCAGCTGCTGGTTTCGTGCCAACCTTGAGACTAAGTCATAATAGACTCTTATGTATGCTTGATAGGATTAGAACAGTAACTTGCATGCTATTTTAATGCTGAGATTGCTATAGTGTGAGCTGTGTCGTTTTGTAGCCCATCACATCGAATGCTTTATTTACCAAGGTGCTATGTATATGCTTCTGACTGACTTCAGACTATCAGAAGTTGAATCAGCCTTGGCAATGTTTTAGGTAGACCTAATCGTATGCTTTGTGTTGGGTAACGATGGCAGTTACGAATTGCTCAGCTTTCAGGAGAGAGTTGGATTAGTTATCTATTGCCCTATCAACATGCAATTTGAAGTCTCAGCTCAAGTTGACTTGCCTCAATACCATTACCATATCAAAAGCGTTCTCATAAACAACATGCGGGACAGCCTTGGTTTTGCAAATGTCGACTACTACCTTCTAATAACTTGAGACCGACTTGTGGAAGCAACTGAAGCTAAAATGTATTGCGGTTAGAAGTGCCTTCCATGTAAAACCTTTTACAATATTTGTAAAAGTTTCTATAATCATAGTCTCTTCCAGTTGGATTCCTTGACGTCCTCAATGAAAACAAACAGAAATCCATTCTGTGATCTGTTGCCAAGCAGTTTGAATCTGCGAAGCATTTCATACTGAAATACTTAGAGTTGCTTGTTTCCTTAGATATGAAGCCAGGACAATGGGAAAAGATGAAAAAGGCTAATAACTGGAATGAAGTGACGTTACGGGACAGTCGCTATAATCAGATCATTCACATGGTCTCAGCTGCTAAGGGAGCAGAGGAGTTCTACACAACAGAGGAACATGCCACACGATACGAGGATTTAGACGGAGCACGAAACCTTGATGACATGGCTTCTCAGGTATGATAACCTCTGAGTGGTGTGGACAGGGCAGTGATAGTGCAATTCCTTACAATGACAGTTTTGAATTTGCAAATGAAGGGTAAAGCAATTTAGGGGAAGTCTTTGTGGATGCATTTGAGTGTGCCTGTTCTACAGCTCTGTTGATGACCTAGTATCAGGCTACCTGAGATAGAGGCGACAGAGTTTTGGTTCTATAAATCAGATGCTCCCCCCCACCTTCACCTCATACTTCATCCAGTATTCTGTGCCTCTAATTCAGTGGTAATGTATTGACATTCTCTTGCAGGCTTGGGTTGGCCATCCCTACTATGACGTGATGGACAACTCCACAAACTTCGACCTCAAGTTGATGAGAATGATTGGTGTAAGTACATTGTGGCAGGGATCTGTCACTCTGCATTCCTTCATATCTCAATCATGGTATGGCATATTGTAGCAATTCAACAACTTGGCTGGTTTCATGTGACCTCCTGCAGTAAACCTGCAATATCCTGCACACACATCTTCAGGCTGCCAAAAGGTGATGCCTCGTCATGGGCATGTGCTCCTCCCGAGATCCATTGACAGCAACCAGATAAACTATATCTATCTATTTGCCATGTCACACTTGTGTTTCTTCTCCAGGCTGTATGTCAGCGCCTCGGAATAGATGTATCCGACCGTTTGTCTATTGACAGTAAGAAGCGCAAGTTCCTCGTTGCCAGTCTCGCTCTGAACGAAGTAAGTGATAAAAAACCCAGTTTCCTCAAAATGTTTTCAACCAAAGCAAAAAATTGTTTTCTCCAGTTCGTGATGCTTACCGGTATATTTTTGTTTATTTTTTCAAATCAGGATTGGAGAAAACAGGAAACCCACTTGCTGGCATATTAGGATTAGTACTGTTCTTACCCATGTGTAGTGTTCATGTCAGTTCAGAATCAGACTTCGAATATACAGCCTAAAGTTTGACTTCACATGCTTTCATTCCATACATGTTATGGTATAAACGACTCTGCAGAATCGCTTTGTTGGGCTCTAACAGACTCCAGGTTAATTTCACACAGCCATGACCATGTCATGTTGACTGACATTGAAAATGCCCTCTCATAATAGATAATAAACATGGTGAAAGTTTGCTGATGAAAGTCTTCGCTGTTTGTGCAAGGTGCTGTGTGGTAGATACTTCATCGATCGTGAGGATTCCATTCAAATGGCTTTCTGTTTCAGCAGACCTGCAGACCAGTAATCAGAACAAGAAAACCTCTCTTTAGTTTTATCTGTGAGCTTTATACATGGGTTTGAATAGTAATTTTTAACATATTTCCCCAACTATGTGGAGTGGGGCTGACATGGCCCTGCTCCGCTCCCCTTAATCTCATCATGCCAGGTTTTGTTTTTTAGTGGTTCACTCTGTCACATGTGTATATGGCTTGGATGGCTTCTGTCCAGTGGCTTTGTACACTGGGTAAGTCTATCGCTCGAGCACTCCCATCATCATTACCCAAGACATACAATCATTTATCATCATAACACAGCTTTTGTTGGGTTTCTTTCTGTCAGTCATGTACCTGACATGTGTGCTTAAAAGTGACGAAAAGAGCATTGAAACAAGTATCATCAACTTCCTCCTCTCATAATGCATGATTAGTAGTTTATACTAACCCCCAAGTTACTCTTGTCATTTCAGCATTTCCCCGAAAAATATCAGGACTTCATTGTGGTGCATGATTATTTGGTGACCCCGAGTCGTAGGATGCAGGCACGAATCCGAAGAAGGGGGCAGAATGGTATTTATTCCTCTTGAGTTTGTCCAAATAACTTTCCATTCTATACTCTGGTGTGGTAGTTTCAGTGTTGAGCATTGACATCACCAGAAACAGCTGTCGTTCAGCCTTCTGTCGCTTGTCAACTTGGTGATCAAGTTCCACGAGTTTGGTTGTCCAATGTGTACTCTTATGTTCTTCTACCCTTTTTTGTGGCACATGTCATCTACTCAACACTGATTGCATGTTTTTCTTGCCTATTATTGTCCCAGCAAGATTCTTCTAAGAGAACACCTGTGATAAAATTGATGACATCTGGTTTGGACATGTTATAGTTGTATCAGGTCTTAGAATTACTGGCTTCTTCCTCACGTGGATCGAAGTTGATGCTATGAAGACGGTTTTCTGTTCATCATTTCCTGAAAATACTTCTGTGTGCTCAAATGTCTTCTCCGTAAAAACTAAACAATGGTATGGCTGATGATATTTCCAAAAGAATGTTTGTGCTGTTTTCGATTTTCCCTCATCACTAACTTCATCATTGTTCCATAACAGTTCCAGATCTTCTGTCAGTTCCAAACTTCATTGTATCCCTGACTTGATTTGCGCAAACCTTATGAATTCCACACCAGGCCAGAAATCAGTGCTTTATTCATCACACTTGTCATCAAACCCCAAGTGGATGTAAATCAGCTGTTGTTGGACAGAGTATACTGGCTTCCCCTGAGATTTAGTTCAAAATGTGATGGAGAACTCTGTGCCCTTCTTACCAGTTAAATACAAAATTTTCTACTCCTGGGCGGGGAAGGATTGTCTCACGAACTGTTGGCTAACGACTTTTATCTGATTTCAGGCAATTGGACGTATACCCACACGATCAGGCGGCCCGAGATTAAGAATCAGAGTGTGGAACTGAAGATGCAAAGCTCAGGACGAGACTACCAGGTATGGAGGCTCAGTCCTATGGTTGATAAAGCTTGTGTAGATTCTTATCAGGTGAAGTTTGGACCATCTATCTGTCACCAAAATGACATTTCCTGGATCAGAGCAAGTTTGGCCTAAAGAAAATGGCTGTTTACACTACAGAAGTACATGTATGTTTTCATTGTGGTTGAATATATCAATTCAAATTTCCAATTTCAGATCCTGCTTGCTCAACGAGATGACAAACATCACACGATATACAAGAAACGTCGCTGTTTCCTCTGGAATAACCAGTACTACCAGCTTGACATCTATGAGAAGCCTTGTCCTAAATCGTATGTACTCTTCTATTCAAATCTTGTGTGTAGCTATTTAGCTCCTGGTCTCCCACATCAAGTGATTCTCAGAGATTTCCAGATATGCTTCTCAGCTAACAAGTAATGACAGTGCCATCTATCCAGTACTCGGTACACAAATTGACCAAGTTTGGCACATTGAGCAGTCTCTTGAGCTGTCGGTGTACCACCAGGAGTGTCTGCTTCCTAGGCCTGATAGCACACTCAGGTTGTAAAATCATGCAGCTGAAGTCACAAAAGTCTTAAGAAACTTTCAACTGAGGTCAACTTTCCATCTGCAAGCATTCGAGGTCAAGTTTGAAAAAAGACTACATGTATATCTGATATTTGAAGTCGTACATTGTTGGTTGTTCTTTGCAGATGTGATGGCCTTATTCTCTTGGAAACCTACACAACTCAAAGTGACCGGCTTGACGTGCCACCCTTCTTAAAGATCTCAAAGGAAGTCACCAACGACCCCAACTACTCCATGTTCAATCTCTCCATGAAGGACCAGTTTGCACACTTGAAACATTTCTCAAAAGACTTCAGTGCTCTGTCCCTGGACTTTGTTGACGAGAGAGACATTTGTACGATACAAAAGATCATTGCTAATTCCCCATCTGCTATCAATGGTGAAGAACAGTTTGCCTTCAGCGAGGATGATTTGTTAAAGAATGATCATGCTAGTTCAGAGCGTGGAGACAGTGTCACTGAGGTGGATTAGTCTTGATAATATCTCGCTTCTAGTCTCATAGTGTGTGCCTTCCTAGTTCGTACAGCCTCCGGTTATGTGTGTATATAACGCATCTGTTCTAAAGGAGGATTAGACAGGGTTTTTTTTTATTCTATCATTCATTTGAAGTTTGCCAGCAGTTACTTGCTAGAAAATCTTGTCTGGACTCAAGTGCTAGGCTTTGTTTCCTGATATTTGCATTAAGTTGTCAGATAGAACTGCTAATTGTGTTAAATTGGAGGCATTTCTCTGTTCGATATCTTTGGCAGAGTTTAAGTAACACTCCTGGCCATTATATATATTTACTCTAGATACCATGAATTGGCAAAGAAAACCGCTCTCTTCGTGCATTTTATTGTGTCGAGTCGAAGAGTGTCCGTGTTTTACCTTACTCCAATACAGCACCAGTCATGAAGTCTACTATCAAATAAATTTCCTGGTGAAATATATTGAAGCATAATGACTGATTATGGGGTTTTCCGTTGACAAGTTATGTTCGATCCATTTCATTGGCTTGTTTGGTTGTGGGGTTTCAAGACTTCTTGGCTATCATTGTAACCTTTTCCCAGATTGCGATGTAACATTTTTCATCATATTTACTTTTTTTTCACTTTATTTGCTTCATGTCTCATCTTGCCCTCTATGATGGGTTGAGTTGGAGGTAAAGGGCTGGGCAACAGTTGACATGATCCAATTCTTGATATTGTAAAATGGCAACTTGTCATTGATTTTTTTTCTAACATGGTTTCAATTTGATCATGTTTTGTTTTGTCTCAAACAAAACTTTCAAATGAACGTTAAGGTATTAGTTTACATTGTACAGCTGCTTTTGGTTCACTTCTTTTGAAAGTGTGTGTACTATTACAGAAACAATGAATCTTGTTGTGAAAGCTGATTGGCGATCAAAATCAAATGACCATGGTCAGTTACCGCTTGGCTTGTTTTGATTTTTAACACTTTTCACATTACTTTTGACCTGCATTGTTTGTTGTGAAAGAAAAGATTTGAACATCCAATGTAGCTAATGAATTTCTGTCTTGTGTTGTTTATTTACAAACCCTGAAGAGTATGACCATGAGGAGTTGCTTCTCTACGACCTCGGATGCTATAATGATACTAAGTCAAGAGAACGTTTTCAAAAAGGAACTGGAACACTAAAAACGTTTTACATGGGTCTTGTTACATGTATGTTGTGTGCGAATATGAATCAGGATGACCCTTCGGCCAGACGGGTAACCCCACATCAATCCATATTGCATTTCTTCCATAAGAACATGCAGGCTTTGATAGTATGGAACTGAACAACACCACCGGCACTGAAATGCATGAACTGGAACACCAAGGAGTCCTTGTCTTACCGATTTCACAGGAACAATCCTAAGTCACCAAGAGTATGAGAAGACAGTGACTTGTACCTTTCATCGATTAGGCAACGGAGTTCTGATCCTCAATATACTAGCCACAAGCCACTAGATCATTGCCTTCTGAGGAGCCTAGCACTACTGCTCATTGTTGCAACCAAGAGCCAAGGTGTTCATTATCATCCACCATCATTATCACCCAAGGAGAGCACTGAGGGCCATGACTGAGCCTGGTTGGTGTGAAAGAATCGAACTGACTGAGACAGGGTGGTCATCACCATCATCACCCAAGGATAACATTGTGGGCCATGACTGAGCCTTGACCAATCATGGGCCATGTGCTGGTGGGAGTTGGTGTGAAAGAATCAAACTGACTGAGACAGGGTGGTCATCACCATCATCACCCAAGGATAGCATTGTGGGCCATGACTGAGCCTTGGCCAATCATGGGCCATGTGCTGGTGGGAGTTGGTATGAAAGAATCAAACTGACTGAGACAGGGTGGTCATCACCATCATCACCCAAGGATAGCATTGTGGGCCATGACTGAGCCTTGGCCAATCATGGGCCATGTGCTGGTGGGAGTTGGTATGAAAGAATCGAACTGACTGAGACAGGGTGTCATCACCATCATCACCCAAGGATAGCATTGTGCGCCATGACTGAGCCTTGGCCAATCATGGGCCATGTGCTGGTGGGAGTTGGTATGAAAGAATCGACCTTACTGAGACAGGGTGGTCATCACCATCATCACCCAAGGATAGCATTGTGCGCCATGACTGAGCCTTGGCCAATCATGGGCCATGTGCTGGTGGGAGTTGGTGTGAAAGAATCGAACTGACCGAGACAGGGTGGTGATCTGACACCCAAAGGAGAAACAACACAGTTAGTTGAATACCACTTAGTTTTATTTCATATTTTTTACTATTGAAATGACTGTAAGTACCACTATTAAACAATACATTCATAACTTCTTAACAATATTTTGGCTGAGAAAGACCCATTCAGAAATAGGACAACTCCAGCGACCAATGTCCACATGAACCAAATGTGACACAGATATCAACCGTGACTGTTACCAGAATAAGGATAATCTCAATAACAGATTAAAATGACAGCACAAACAATACCCTTCCCTCCTTTAGTGCCTGAGGTTCAAATTGCATTTGCAGCTTATACAGCAATCACCCTGTACAAGTATATCAGATCTGTCAACTTGTGACGTCGTGGCCCTTGCCTTGTCCGTTAGCATCTAACTCAAAGAACCCGATTGGGGAGCCACTTACATGTACTAACGGTTGGATGATTTTAAAAGACGTTGAATGATGTCTTTGGCACTCGATGAGGTCACTGGCCCCTGTTACTATTTTGGACAGGAACTTCGCACAAAACCCTGATACTCTACCCACATGTACACAACATTCAATGTACAACAACAATACTAACTAATCTCAACAAAGTGGCAACACACCCTACCAATCGTAGAATAATCTAAAACCTGGCAAGAGTCACACGTCGGGCAGAGTACTGTTCTTCTGCCCAGTGCCAGGGATAGTTGCACACTGAACTAATTTAGTCTTCAGTCATTTTGTTTGACCAGACAAATCAATAAATTTGCTTGTCATGCACTCTTTGCTTATAACTTCTATAATGGGCACTCAGGCTTGCGATCAGAGTGCTTCCCCCATTTCATCAGATGAACACTCAAATCTGTCAGCACCAAAATAACATGTCACTTGCTCAACATGCAGCCCGTTACCTTGAATCAGCCATGCACATAACTGCATTCATTGATCTATTACAACAACCTTTTTACCATAGAATTCAGACGATGTAACCAAGTAGAAGTCTGTAGTGCCAATTAACCCTTTCCTTACACTATGACATACTTTACAATTGAATCAGAGATTCTAAATTTGTTAGCGTCAAATTTTACACCAAAACATTACAACACATAGGACGGGTTGAATTTAACTTCAAAAGGTTGTCTAACACCTATACCAGACAATAATGCCTTCTACTGAACGTGTTGTCATGACAATATACACCTGTCCTTTATAACAGGTCACTTTGTCTATAGCTATAAATGAGACCGGCAGCTGGCAGAAGTCTAATAAATCTGTCCAATCAAAGGCCACCTCATTGCCAAATCCAACAGTATTGAATTAGTCATAATCCATTCACAGACAGTTTGCCGATATCATCCTTTCAGTTGACACTTGCGCCGAATATAAATTCAATCAAGTCATTTAACACAAGATTTACTCCATGAAATATCGAACTGCGGCTAATTTATACCCAACACTGACATTGCCTACTGATTACATGTAATTCCATCACAGAAATATACGATCTGTTATTCATAGTGTAGACTGTTGTATAAAATCATACTACAAAACCTATATGGCAGTGTTCCTTGATCACCAGTGCGCTGCATGCATCTCTGCAACCTTTTTGATAAAGTCTTGATGACTGGCATACAGTTTAATGGTACTGCTAACATCACTCCACCTTACACCTTTAGCATCATCACCTGGAAATGGAGAGAGACATCTTTGTATAAAACAACCCACAACCTCGCAGTTCTTACTCACATCTCATTGACAGATGGTTGATTAGGTAGACGTTTCCTCAGACACCTGAGCTACATTTTGCTCCAGGAATGTTTTGCCGGCAAATTCTGAGAAGTTTGTATTAACTGCATAGCCATGAGGCTGTCTTTATTTCCTCTCCTACGGAGCAGAACACAGATTTCGTTTACTGGGCCGGTGATTACCTGATGGTATAAAGAGGCATTAGTCACATCAACAAGTCAACCTCAATGTTTCCAATCTTACCCGCATGGAGCTTAAATAAGCCGACTGTGTTTCCTGTGTCATCATGGAAGTTCACTGCTATCGTCTCCATCCATGAGTTATCTGTGTTCCTAGGATCATCAACGTAACCTCGATATACCTATGAATGGAGACAAACAGATAACATTGGTCAGGCATAAGGGGTTCTGAGTCTGACACAACATGAACTTCAATGCAGAGATCAGGGTCAAATCCCTCATCTTGATGATGATATCTGTTGCAGGTCAAATGCAATATTACTTAACAGTTGGCATGTGGCATTCTTCAAGCAGACGACACCAATGTGTTTGATTGTGGTGGATCAGACATTGTTCCCAACGAGAGGCAAGGGGACCGCGTTCAAGACTTGGAACAGATTGTGTGCAGTGTGTAACCCAGGAAAAAGAGGTCAGATATCTCACTGGAAACAAATAGTTGACATACCTCTCGTCCTCCTTTAAAAAATGAATGTAATTTTTCTTCTAGTTTTGCCTTATCTTCTTCAGAACATTCCAGTGTGTTTAAAGCCTCTTCTCCAAACTCTCTTTTTAACGTTATTGAAACCATCTCACCAGGATCGACCATACCCTGACATAAAAGATGACAAGATCATAAATGAAGTCAAGCGTTATTTTTAGAAGTAGAACCACTGTGTCGACCTGTCTCTTTTTATTTGCCATCAGAAAACTGATAAAAATCAATGCGATGGAAGAGGAATCGACTCAAAGGTACTGCTACCTGCAGCATCACAACATCAATCAATCATATTTGCATTGTGCCATGCTGAAGCTCACAGACATTATGGTGCTGAAGGATCGAGTGAAGAAAACAGTAACCTGTACTCACCCCAGGTAGAGCCCATTCCCCAGTATCAGTCCGCTGGATAGACACAAACTGCAGCAGAGGTCTATCACCTTTTTTAACAATCTCACCCTTGGCATTTCTTTTCCACCTACCAAAAAATGAATATAAAAACCTTCTTTTAACAATCAGGGCTGACTCTAAATAGCAGTGACATCAAAAAGGAAGTGGACTTTTGGTAAATTCCTGTAGATGGTGCAGTGAGTCACGAGTCAAGGCTCGTGCAAACATAGCGACGACAATGTCAACACATATTATGGAGAAATGACGTCAGAAGGGGGAAGGGTTAACAAAGCATGCCACTGAGGTCACAACAATGGAATGGATCTCGTGAAATCTGACTACCTTCAGTGCAGTCGTTTCATTACGGAGAGGATTTGTCTCAAGGAATTATCACACCTTACAAGACTCAAACAAGCTTTCCTCTTACCTACCTGGTCACAATAGGGTCAGCCGCGTGATTTGGTCCCCATCTCCCTAATAAACCTCGAGAACACATCCCTGTACGACCAACTGGATTTCTGCAAATGAGATTATTGTAATTATTACTTACACCTTTTTTATGATTCAAAAACAGACATTCTGCACAGCAAGCATTTTCCTTGTCAGCTTCTGGCCTTTCTATCACTTTCAATTTGTATCACAAGGCTCGTAATACGATGACCGAGGCCATATCCCTAGGGCAGGTTCTTCATGTATGCAATTTCTCCTCCATAGATAACTTTAGCCGAAAGGAGTTACTCACCTCGGTAATCCATCTGCTATTTCATACGGTCCCGTTAAACTACGTCTGTCGACCTTCTCCGTCAGTTCGTTCCACAGATATGTGATGCCTTCACACTTTGATTTGTCCCTGAAGAAAAACAGAAAGTTGAACAATGCATGTAGTGTTTTCAGTTAAATGTCAATTATGAATGCCTTTATGAATTCAGGCGCAGTGAGCTACTACTGCACATCTGCGCACAAGATATCCAACAATCCATCTGGGAGGGAAGGATCATACGCCCTCACGTTGAGATCTCTGGTACTCACTGATCGCTTACCTAACATCATAATCAGCCCAAACTGGCTGCCTTTGAACTGATGGGGCAGTGTAATCTGTCGGTGCATATTCGGGGAACTCGACACTCCATGGCACTTTATCCTCAGGTACTGAGAACCGTTTTACATCAGGATTGCGAGGATATGGATCGTTCCGACACTTCATATGTGCCGTCATCAACTTTTTAGAAAACATCCTGACTGGCTGAATAACTCTTCTTACAGTTCCAGCTAGCATGTAACCATGGGTCTGTAAGAGAAGAGATGGCATTTTCATTAAGAGATGTTTTCGGAGACTCTTGACTGTTGAAGTGAGAATAGTTCTGACTCTGAGTAGAAGCAGCGAAGCCATCTTTCTGAAACAGTGAAACAGATGTGTTAAGAGGATCTTGTGCTCACCTAGCCTTGGACAGTCTGATCTCCGGTTTAAATGATGTGATGAACCTGTGGAAACCTATAGGCCTACCGTTCTGTGGACAAGTTGGACAATCACAAAGTCTGTCTTCCAAAGCCAGTCACTGACCTGGTCAGATTGTAAGAGATTGTCAAACCAAATAAAATCAAATCATAATAGGCCTACCTTACAATCATCTGGTTTCTCAATAAACTTGACAAGGTTGCAGGACTGGCAAGAGAAACCGATCACAAGGACTGAACACACAATTGTATAGCAAGCAAGCTTCAGAATGAACATCAAGATGCCTGTCAAAGAAAGGACAAAGTCAAATGAAACTCATTTCAAACATTTGGACCAAAATGATTTTTATTTTATTCAACAGTAAATACATGTAATATCTCTTCATACAATTTAGCCCTTCTAGTTCTACCAGGAATATAATGTTCTGGTATAAAACGAGAACAGTAATGAAATTCTTTCATCCTAAAAGTGAAATCATACTGCATACAGGTCTACTATGGAAGTACAGCATTGTACAGCAATACACAGAGCTAGTTCAGTTATTTGACCCATCTGAACTAACTGAACACCTACAAAACAATTACCCGGTACAAATGTATGAATGTATGAATGTATGAATGTATGAATGTATGAATGTATGAATGTATGAATGTATGAATTTGTGAATGTATGACGTATGAATGTGAAGTCTGAAGAAGCCAAGTTCTTACATTACAACTAGTCCAAGATCTTTATTCTTAGGAATGCAAATAAAAAGCCAAGAAACCACAGTCAGTCAAAGTCAGTCAAAGTCAGTAGTCTTGAACAGTGCCCTAACAATACAAACTAAAGTGTACTACTCATGCATTCTATGATTCCCCATAGAAATCCTAACAGATTTGTAGTCCCACACGGCCACTAACACAAGTTAGGTGACGGGCTGGTGATAGCCTACTATTCTACAAGTGACTTAAGTTGGTCTTGTCAGGCAAGGCCTACTGCATGTAGCCCTTGTAATGTTTGTTTTTATCTTTGTGTAACTGTTTAAATGCGCATAGATGTACATGTCAATCTTAGTAGCAGAAGAAATAAGGTGTCCCATTGTGAACTTAGAATGGTCTTGAATTGTGAATAGTTGGTGATTATGAGAAGAAGACCTCTATATCAGGTCTGTGAGTGTGACATGACAATGGACAATGTTATCACTAACCAAAAGAACATTTTTGTAGACATTAGACATGATAGGGGTCTACTCTCGTGTGTTACTTACTAGCGGGGGGCAGACTATCAGATCGTGTTAGTATCAAGAGCGGTAGGCTTACCTTTACTCTAGTCAACTGCGGCTGAGCCAGAGTCTTTCTCGTTTCCAACATCTTACACTCAAACTTACTCTCAATTAGTGTTCAGTAAATATCTCTACTCACATGTGACAGCTGTTTTCAAATCCAGGAAATATAGTCTCTCATGAATGGAGTGTTATGATATCAAAGGTCTGCTGACATGGCAACAGCAAAACAACAACCAAACATGTGAAATAGATGTGGAAATATTTCAATAGAAGGCCTAAGGTCAGACATGAATGAGTAATTTCTTGGCAAAATAAGTAGGCCTGTATGTGTACAGCATACTGTGGTATTTTAAGAACAGCATGGCCTTAAATCCTAATTTGAAACAGGATTGATAATGGGTCACTAAAGTCATTGAGTAGACATGATAGACAGAGGAACAGCATGATTTCATTTATTCCAACATGGGCCAGTGATGTGGCCTGCAGACACGCCACCTGTTGACCGGGTGTAGATGCCGCTCTTCATCTGTATAAACGGGCCTCATGGGTATACTCATTACCTATATCTTGAAAGTCCTGTTTGGTCACGAAACTAAGATTAGAAAAAAATAATCAAGAGATAAATTTCCGGAGACAATTATCCTTGTGGACGAATTATCTGGGGAGGAATCCATGGAAACTATCCCTCCTTACTATGATTGATAGGAAGCTCCATACATAATATCATTATCAAGCATCGATTTTTTTAAATGAACACCAACATTGAATTTCCTTGCAAATACTTTCCTCCTAGATTCCATGGATGCCATGGTTACCAATTAAGAGTCACATATCAGTATTAAGCCAAGACATGTTTAAAAAGATTGACAAGCTGATACGCAACCAATAGGCAATATACAGGATGGCCATTTCCCAAAAACAAAAAGAGCGATGTCATTGTCAGCCCGAGTCAGGGACAATAAAGTTTTTTTAAATGAGATCCCAAACATTTTTTGGCAGATTTGCTGATCGGAAACATCTGCCAAGCGCCAACACCCAAGCAGTAAGTCTGCTCAGACTTTGGCCTGCTGCTGGGAAAGAAAAGACACCCACAGCGAGTGTGAAAGCACTGGTGTACTGACTACTAGGCCCTACTACTACTATAGGTTCATGCACTTGATTGGTAACAACGTTTACGAAGACGTAGCGTCACGTCACGTTAGTACTGAGTTAGGTAAAATCCGTCAGAGCTGCAATGCATCGTGACATGACCACGGCCAACACTATGTAACGTTGTTCCCAACCAAGTGCATGAATCTAAACTACTGGTAGCCTAATGGTTTGTGCATGTCACTACTGCAATACATACATACACTCTGTACATAGACAGTATAGTACATACACTACAGCAGTAATAGTATAGAGTGGAGTATACACACACTATAAGGCCATTTATATCTCGCTTATTCCAGGCGATCTTCATGATCAGTAGCTTCGACAACCGGGTATGATCAGTCTATATGGTGACATATTTCGAAAGAATGTAATATTTTAAGTTTCTTACCTCAGAATTATGAAATAAAGGACTAGTAAAACCATACAAGAAAATGAAAAATGATCTATATTAGTACAGTTGTTACCCACTAGATGGAAGCACTATCACAAAGTGCCACGCCCACTTTCGTTATGGAATGGATGTGGTCGGATGTGACATCGTTGATGCACGAGAGGTTTTGCATCCTCAAGGATGGATCTCACACATGGCCCGGCCCGCCCATGCTCAATAAACAGTCTTCAGTCTTCCAAGGGGAAGGGCAAATGCCATATGGACAGCCAAGAAACTACGGCAAAACATTGAACCAAGAGTCAATGTTTTCAAAGGCCCAAGAGGATGTGACAGTACCTCAGAGCCACGATGAAGGAAATATGGAGCGACACCAATGCTAAAACAGAGACAAACAAATCTTGGCATACAGAATCCTCTCACTGGGGCAGCTAGCTTTATGACAAATCCTAAGAGGGTCCTCATTATTTTGACCCTGGTGTCCTCACACGTCACAACCAGTCACAACCTAGTCATCAATGGATCACAGGACCAAGAACTTGACACACATAATTATATAATAAAGCAATATTTTTATTCCAAACAACTCTCTTTCCATTTGTGCACACATGTAGGCCAACCTCTTGGCTGTGCATAATCAAAGATTTCAAAATACTTCTCTTCAAGGCCAATGACCAGATGGCAACAGTTTCCTTCCCAACTCTACTCCCACTTATCATAAAGTCCTAACTGAAGTGAGACCACCCCGATAATCATCAGAACATGTCTATCCCAAGGGTGTCTCTCAACCATAGAGGTCATCTGTAAAATGACCATCAGCAAGGGGTTTGTTATGCCCATGTCCAAGCACAAGGACTAGACCAAATTCTTCTCACGCTTCTCACTTTGTTTCAATAAAGCCAACACATTTTCATCAATCTCTTCTTTGAGTTTTTTCTTTTTCGGTTTCGGAACTTTTGATTCCGCTAACAGAATTTTGTCCTTCATGGCATAATAGTTCAAAAATTCCTCCTTCTTTCGTAATTCTTTCATTTTTCGAATCAGTTCTTGTTTTTTCTGTGTATCTTCATATCGTTTCACCTGAGATGCTAGACTCTCTTCGCGATTTACAGACCACTCTTCCATTATACGTTTTTGATCATGAATATCCTTTTCCTCGTATTTTGGTAATTCAGATGTGACATAGTCCGTTACTAATTTGTGCAAGTCTTCAGTTGAAACCTTGTTTGCCGCTTTCAGTTTTGCTGATAATTCCTGGAAATCAACAGAAAAAGGATAAGTTACAGCTGTTTTAGTACAAGCACAAGATCTTTTGGTGAGTATATGCATTACTGTTTTGTCTCATTGATTGTCTCCAGCAGTCCAGTAGGCCTAACCATTAATATATATGGGTGAAAATATAGCGCAGTCTGTCTGAGAGTACATGTATAATTCTCATCACACAAATCACAAAAACACTCATTCTCAAGTGTTGAAGCAATCAGCAAGTCATTCAGAAATATGGTCATGTGCCAGATTCTTAACAGTAACAAATCACTCCCAGCTTAGACCAAAAGAACAATCGAGAATTTTCAATGAGATAATCATAACCCACCTCCAATTCCTTCATGAATGTCTCCTTCATTTCTGCGGTCAATTTCTTTGGCATCCCTGGGTTATTAGCTTCCTCTGGATCAACTGTTTCTACTTTGTCCAACGTTGTCTTCAAGATATCAAGCTGAAAAGCAAGACAAGCATTAGGCACAACAGTTCTGAGACATGACAAAAGACTAGATTTTCAGATGATTACTTACATTTTCTAAGGCCTACATCTGCTACAAAACTACCCTTGCCATTCTCAATGCAGGCTGCTTGATAGATCTGAATCTTTCATGAATTTAAATGTTTTCCCCCAGTACACATAGCTCATGTATTTGTTGAGGAAAGAGTTGGGAAAAAGAAGAAGAACTTACCACATTTTCTGTTATTGATGATTCCTCAGTTGTCTCCAAATACTGCTTCATTAGTGCAAGAGCTTTGTCAAACTTCTGATACTTGGCCAAGCCAATGACTTGGGAACTACGGCCTATGATATCATTCTGTAATCTACCAACAAAATTTAAAGTTTTTCCAAGGAGAACATCTTCATCGGTCAGGTCAAAATGATCATCATAGTGGGGGTTCCTTATATATGGTACTCTCATATAGGTGACTTCATCCTGAAGAAAAGAATTTCAGACTTCACATGCAGGACCTACAAATGGGTTAAAATAATTTCCAAATCTTGAATGGAGGGAAACGGTTCCTGACGTTACTAAAGAAGGGAATACACAATCAGTTTCATTTTGTTTTAAAGTTAATGTTAAAGTGGTTGTCACACAAACTTTTAATCAGGCCATTCAGGGGCGCCCTCCCATGTCGCCTGTGATGTGTATCGATTCTCAATGTTCTGTACTGAAGTGATTCTAACGTACACTAGGGGGTGCTGGTGGTTCAGGTTCCTCTTCTTCGATCTCCACAGGGTTCTGTAAACACAGGTGACAGCTGTTTAACACCAGCAGCCTGGTCACTTCATTTGACAGGTCCTCTTGCAATGCCATTTCACAAGCTACACGGGCTGCATCTGAAACATTGATGAGTATATAACACAATGAAGAACACGCCGATTCCTACCACAATACAGTAACGATCATGGAAAAGCACTGGAACATACTTGAATAACTAGATGTGGTTATTCCAAACAATGGCGAATTGGTCATAGAATGAAATAGCACAAACTACATGTACTAACCCAAGTAATTTTTCATTTTTATGAGGTGGTCCATCAGAATATTTGCCGAGTAGAAGTCTGGAAACATTCCATAACCAATCTGAAAAAAAGAAGTAAATGCTTCAATAAATTAGGACAACAGCATCAAATTCTTAGGTCAGTGGATGTCACAATTAGGGCAGTAACCTTCAGGACAGCCTTCATCCCCAACATTGAGGTCTAATCCAGCCTAGTCAATCTCCACTGGGCTTCAAACAGAGTGAAGTTTGTCACTCAGATTCTCTACAGGTGGTCCTGCTTCATAATGTCGTGTGTGAAGGTGGAAAAAAAGATAGTACTCTCTCCTGCCACAGGTTTCGAAATGGGTCCAAGATTTGTGTCTTGTTTGCACGGTATGAAGACAAGAGAACACTTGTGGTATCTGATCTAAACTGACCTTATCCTGTATTATATCGACCAGCCTGTCACTCTCTCCTTGATCAATATACGCCCGTATCAAAGAGTATGGTGTGGATGGCATGATCTGGAGAGCATCCTGGGTGTGCCGGAATCTGGAACAAGATGACAACAGAAATGAGACATCAGGAATGACAAATCTGGGCAAAAATACAAGGTGTATTTAAAGGGTGGGAAAACTGGTTTGAAAAAGATATTGAATTCTAACGAAACACGTGGGATCAGTACTTGTCAACATTCCTTTTGGTGTTCATCAGATTTATTCTTCTTCATTCCACATTCCAATTACTTCCCAAGACTAGCAAAAGTTCAAATGACCAATTGTCACCTTATTTCCACAGAACAGTACCAGAGACTTGGAACAGTTCATGACTTCCTCTTTATTTCTTACCTGTAGAACAATTTATCCACAAAATCTAACTGAATGATGCTGACATCTTGAAGTTTGTTTGCAAGCTAAAATACACAGATAAAGGGTAATCATTTTCATGAGGCAAATCACACACTTTCATAAATAATGACTGTCTGATAAGAATGAATGTGAAGTTCACTTGAAGCACACATCTCAGATCTTTCCTCAGTAATGATAACAATGTTCAATATGCTGATCACTGGCCTTTACATGAAATGCCTGTATTGGTATTTTCAAAACATCACCTGAGCTTGTTCAATTTTTTGTGAAGTTAGCCCAAGCTGTTCACGAACACTTACAATATCCATGTCAATAGCTGTGACAGAGCCTTCCTTTTCAAATTTATCATGAAGTTTCAACACAAAGTCATCTGCAAAATAGATTAATAAATCAAATTTGAAAACAGGTCAGAAAAAACAAGTTGGAGAGTTGAACATCAAGTACTTATGAATGATAGGTAAACACTTTCTCAATTCCCACAATCAGTTTCATATCCTAAGCTTGTATGTATGTAAATGCACCGACATACTTACTGACATCAACGTTTTGAAAAACAGGACTCTGTAATCTTTTTTCCCATGTTTCATTGCAGGAGTAGGCTTCAGAGAGTATGTACCTTCGACCTGAAATCAAAGAGCAATGTCAATATTGCTTTTGGAATAAAACATAATAGGGTTTTAAAGAAGGTATTCAAAAACTAGGTTTGCAAGCTCCACCAAACTTCTAAATCTTGTTTATTGAAAGTGTTTTAGGAGCTTGAAAACATTTTTAACCATATACACCCTATTATTTCGCGTTGGAGTTGGACGCCACTAGCACTGTTCGCCACTGGACGTCACACAATTTAGGATGACCGCTATCAGCAGGTTCCCAACCAGGGGGTTCTGGGGTTTACCCCAACCTAAAGGCGCTGCACACGTACTAGGGCACTGCACTGATAGTATTAAAAAAACTAACCAGCAGCATTAACTAAGTTTCGTGTAAAACTGAATATTTTTGATGCCCTTTTCGCCCACATGCTCATCATGGAAGCCATCTTGAAAACGCCACCTACATTGAGACTGTAAAACTAATCCCAAAGTTTGGACTAATTATCTCCCTAATTAAGCATCCAATACAAAGATTATTGTAATTTAATGCATATTATTTGTATTTTATACTTCAAAATTTATATGTTATTGTCAACAACTGAGTAACAAAGAAAAGAAAACGCCGTAGTTTACAGGATCTTTCCAACACTGCCAATCACGTGATAAAAACATGGCCGCATCCAGAAAGTGTAAATTTTGCATTTTGGGGGTAATTTAGTATTGAAGTTAGTGATTGATCGAACTCTAAAATGACACGATGGGCAAGAGGTGGTACAGCTAATAAAAAGAAACCCCATGAGGCGTCTCAGTGGTCGGAGCTGAAGACTTCACAGTCTGGAGATAGGCAAAGTGGGAGGGTCACTAAACATGCTAAACGAAAATCAACTTCACATCAGAAAGAAAAGCTTGATAAAGATACAGCAGAAGAAATGTGGAGGAAGAAGGAGGAGAGGAGAGAAAATAGGCGAGTGAAGAGGATTGATGTGAAAGAAAAGCAAGCAGTAGGTTACCTTATCAGTATTCTCAGTTTATTGAAAAAGGAGCTTGTAAATGCCGATGGTATGGACATGAAGATACATGATCAAGACATCATGAAGTACACCTTTTTAGCTGTGGTTTTTATTGACTGCTCCGGATAGCACACTTGATCAGGTTTCTTTTGGTGTCCTTGGTGATGATCCTAATCCTATCCCTTTAGTCAGATCAATGTTATGAATGTTTCATTAACCTTATTTTCTTCTTGAATCAATTTTCTTTCAGGTTTGTTTTAATTGTCGGAAATCTGGACATACAATTGCCGAGTGCCCCCAAAGAAAGAATGATATGGAACATGGAGTTGGGATCTGCTTCAAATGTGGCTCGACAGAGCATACTGTAACACAGTGTCGCCTCAAGTTACCACCAGGTAAAGTGTTATATCATCAGCTTCAGGTATTGACTTATCAAGGAGTAAGAAGGGAGCTGCACTGCTCTTCATTACTGTTGTCACAGTAAGCATTAATTTTAAATGACCCAGAAACTTCTGCTTGGCGGAGGGAGTTCAGCCCTTATATTGCTGCTATGGGCCAGAGCGGAGGGAGTTCAGCCTTTTTGCTGCTCTGATGACTAAGTTCACATGATGCATATGTTCATTCACCACCTTTTTTCTTTTGCTTCCAGGTTCATTTCCATACGCTAAGTGTTTCATCTGTAAAGAACAGGGTCATTTGTCAAAGCAGTGTCCAGACAACCCAAAAGGCTTATACCCGATGGGTGAGTATAGTGTCTCAAGGGAAAACAGTCTTCAGCTCTACCTTAGCGAAATCAACCCCTGAAATAACTGGTGGAGAACTTGGCAGTGGTGCTGTTCTGAGAACACATGGAGCTAGTGGCGGAACCTGCATTCTGATACAAAGTAAAATCACTGCATGTTGGTGTCATCATCTTGTTGTGATCATTGATAGTCAGGTCTTCTTGAAATCTGTATCAATCTTGAAGTGATCAGCCAATGCAATTTGGCACGTTCAGCTTGGGCAATTCATTCCAAAGTTGTTTGTTATAGATTGTGAACTCATTTTGCAGGGGGATGTTGTCGACTGTGTGGATCAGTTGAACATTTTAAAAAGGACTGCCCAGATTTACAAAGAAGTAAAGGTACGTTCCAGTGTCATCTTTGAATGGCCAGTTAGAGTATGTAAGAGTAAGACAGTGATGAATGTAGCAGAAATTGCTTGTTGGATGGGTTCTAAAGTTGCATATTGAATTCCAATGATGATTCCCACCCAACACTTGTGGTAGATTGTCTCTTCAGACCAGGGGTAAGATGGTGATCTGGCATAAAGACAATGTCACAACCACCTGTGCCTAACTCCTCTCTGTTGCCTCCATTAGCAATTATTCCAAGACATAATTATGTGGACTTTGAAATTGAAGCAGAGTGAAGAAAAGGCTCCTGAGCCCCATTGTCCCAAGGGTTCACACCATTGATTTACATGCAAAGGTAAACGTTTTTACTTGTTTAACCAACTGTCGCTTCATTTCCAGGTGTTGGTGATGCCACAGTGGAGAGAATACATACTCTAGCAAGTGCAGATGCAGAGCCATCATTGATTAAATCAAAGTTTCGTCCTCCTGTAAAAAAGGGCTCAAAAGTTGTCATGTTTTAAATAAATACCATGTATCAAGAATACTACCATCTTCTTTGTTGCTTTATAGCACTTATACAGTTGGACTGTTGTTCAGATTGTATTGTTGTCCGACTACTCATTGAGAAATGATTGACCCCAAGAGAACTCTTTCAATTTGACTGTGCTCTGTTCAGATTGTGACTCTGTCTTATGGGTGGGCATCACACCTCATTGGACATTTACTGTTCTAGGGTGTGCTATAAGACATCCAGAACATCTCCGTAGCAAGAGATGATACAACGGCAAGTTTACCATAGGAAGTATTTATTAGAATGAATTGTCTGGTGAGAGACACAATTTATATTGAATAGACAACACTAAGAATAATTCATTAATGAGAGTGAAAAGTGTACAATATATATGTCATAATGAATATAATTACATCAAGAATAAATAAAAGGCCAGGACTCCAGCCATGCAGTTCCAATGCTGAAATCAGAAATTCACAGTGGTTTACCCTTTTATGATAAAACTTTTGACAAGTGTCTTTGCAAATTACTGCAGGCCTTAAATTAACTTGACTGGTTCCTTGGCCTTTGCAAAAATTTGGCCAAAAATAAATCTCTGAATGAAGCCCCCCCCCCCCCCGCACAAATGGATGGAAAAAAACAATGGAACAGGATGTTTTCACCACTGTTCTAGCACCATCTGCCTTTAACAAGTATGTCAGTATTCAGAGCATCTCTCAGTTATAACTAAGCTTCTTCCGTTTGTCACCATTTTGCTCCAGCACTCGTCTTTCCAGATCAAAGGAATACTGAAAGAAGAGAACACTCAAGTTGTAAGAAAAGTTACACCAACAATCTCGGAGGTATTGAAGGTCTTGGGTCTAAGAAGCATACCTTAATCAGTCACAATACAAGAGGAAAGGATCCTAGCAGGCATTTAAAACTGCTATACCAGCCTATAGCTACTGGTTGTGACTTTGTCCCCATGCTGCAAGACCAATTCAGGATAAATCGATTGTCATTCATCAAATCAACTTAATCAATTTTACAATGATGATATGCTTACCTCCAAATTTGCTATCTGAGATTTGTGTTGACCGATGTCCGTAAGTCCAAGAGATGCGAGGACCTATAAAGTGAAAGAAAAAATATGGTTTTGGGACCCGTACACAAATTAAGTGATTTGATGACAAGATTATTGATGACAAACACTGCAATGCTAGCATCTAGCGCATAGGGCAGAAGTTTATGCTCTAATAGGACACAATGGCTGAGACTTGCAATGAGATGATGGCAAACAATCAGAGAGAAAACGCATGTAATCATTTAGCCACACACTTTCTACACCTGAGCATTAACATGATGTGTACCTTGCTTGCTTGTTGAAACTTGTCTGCTATTTTCATCTCAACCCCGTCTAGATCATGGTGGTGAACATGGGCAGGAACTTTCATTCCCCCAGGTTGCCCAGCTGGTCGACCTAGCTGGTGCGGTGGAGCTCGTTGTTGTGCCACGGGATAATAACCCGAGTAACCTGCCAACAAAATCATATGTTGCAACAAGTGATAATAATGACCAAATCCAAGACCAAGTTGCCAAGTCAAGTAGCCGGACCAAGTACTATCAAATACATCCACTGCCACTGGCTGTCATGTAGTGGTGTGGCTATTCAAGTCAAATTCATGAAAATGAAAATAATACTTGGGAATCCCTTCACATTTCCCAAATCTTCCAAATATTTGTCATGTAGTTGAATTCTAAAGAAGGAGAAAATAACAACTGATCACCGTATGAAGTCATTTTGAACAACAGATTGAGCCAGTTATCAAAATAGTTGATTTTGTGGACAAAAAATGATCTTTTTTCTTGTGCTCGAAACCGGAAGCACTAACTCGCCGTCTGGTGGAAATCCTCGACAACTCACTCTCCATTGGAGACGGAGCGTTGTCACCATCCTCTTTGACTCTGGCAAAAATCACTGCTAAGTGTAGGAATATTATTGTTTTTCACTGCTTTGTAAAATATGTGTTTCATCGCTACAAAACATAGTTTTATCACATTTGCTTAGGTTTGAACTAAGAACTCGAAATTGCAAAAAATAATTGCTAGTTTCATTTGAAAATAATATTAAAAACTAAAAATGTGTTTTAAAGGTATCACAAATGGTTATTTTAGCAATTTGTATTTTCAATCACTACCAGAACCCGTGGACTTTTTTCGCAGAATATGCATCATTTGTACAAAATGGTTGTACTTTTTACATAGACATAATGCTAACCAACAGCGAATCTGAGTATAGAGATTGGGATGAAGAACGAAAAACAAGATGGTTCCTGATATCACTCTTTCACATTATTTTGACTTTTCATTTTAATTTGCCCGTGGTTCTGTCAAGATAGACCTAAGGTGATAACCCACTCATAACAGTAAAGGTTCAGTGATTGAGTAGTATCATTTTATTATTGATGATAAGGATGGAAAAATTAAACAACAGCACTGATCTGGCAGGTGATGATGAGTCACCTGATCTGTGTTCATTGATGATGATGACATGATTATAATGATGATGCACCCCTTTATTTGTTATTTCATGATTTTAGGCCTGTTTATTTCATTTTCTTCATCCACGCTCTCATTTCATCCATGGATGGTTTGCTTGCATCCATGTCTGTACTGAGCACTTCATTTCATCATGATCATGGAGTGGATGGACATGGCGATGGCATATCATAAATCATGGGCCATGGCCAGCAAAAGCCACGCAAAGCGATAACTCATTGATAGATCTAACATCTAAATATGTCTAAGCATAGTGACAATTAGATATACCGATGAAAGGCAACCAATCCGGATCCAATCTGGGATATCTCATTTCGTATTTCCCATCCCAGTTCATGAATTCAGCTTCAGGATCGACATCAAAGACAGGCAGAGGCAACAAGTCTAGTCTGCTGAACGAGTAGCCATTGAGTAGCTCCCATTGGGCCTTACAAACACTGGTGACGTCAGGAATCGGGTAGTTTCATCATAGGCCACTACTCCCCCTGGTGTAGTCGCTATAGTCACCTCTTTTTAAAATGTTTCACCTTGTTATGGTCTAATTTGAACTTTGTTCAGTTTCAGTGAGGTCACTATGTCCTATAGAGAAGCTTATAGAGAATATGGTCAATTATCTACTGGTAAGTGTAGGTGATTCTGTGAGTAAAATTTGACTGGTTTTAGCTGAAACTTGTCAGGTACCAACTTAATGCCCACCAATGAACAGGATAGCAGTAGATTTCAGTGCTGGCAACCAAAAACAAGAAATTGACTAGATGATAGGCTGCAATTCAAACTATCTCGTACTAAACTCACTTGCACTGACTTAGGTCTGCTTATACCTGTCACATGAGCAGGACATTGAGATACCACCAAGCGAATATGACCATCGAGTCTGAGGGATTGAAAACTAAGCTTCAGTTTGGCAGCCATATATTTTATTGTTAAATATTTTCCCACCTGTTTCTTCTCGGATACTACACTTGTCCTCAGAACTTGTTGTCAGTAAGTTTTCAAGTGTTTATTTCCAGGTGGTCCTTCATCCTTAGATGGTGTCCCTATTGTTATCGCTGAAAAATACAGACCTCCTGCTCGGGTATGTGTTCAACAATTTACCTTCATAAACAGTAATATTGCTTCAAAGCACAATACAACTGCTCACTCTTCCATTTTTTATTTGGTATTGAAAGTATTCCTTCATCTAATACAATGCAAACAGAAGGTCATTGAATCATTGAATCATTGAATTGTTTCTTTCAGGTTCTTCTATCGTCTGCTGCTTTTGAGCCAAGGCACGTCTGCGATGTTCTTGAAGATGAGGTATGTAGCAAAGTGGTGAGATTTGACCAACTCTAGAGCCAAGGAAACACTAAGTTGTTGGTAAAGAAGATGTTGAGATTCCAGTTAAAAAACCATTCTTGTGTCAGTCAGAAAATCATTGTAAGACAACATGTGGGATAAATTTTAGTAGCTCACAACTTTTTCAGTACAATCTAACAAATGAATGACAGTCAACGAAAGGCAGAAGCAAAAGTGTCTGCGTTTCAAGTCTACTCTTTCAACTTAATTGAATCAGTTTTTCTCACTCTGTGTCTTTCCAGTATGACTTCAATTTGGAGGCCGCAGTCCTGGAGAAGTATGCGTCCATGGTGGAGGCAGAGGCTGCCGAGGACCGAGCCAAGGTCGAACAGATCGGTTCAACCATTGAGGACTTTTCCCGAGCAATGACTCTCGAGAACACAGCAAATCTCAATGAATCTGATGAATTCGATGGTTCTGCTGGAGTACCGCATAGTCTCCCTTCAGAGCCTACTCACGCAGAACAAGGGACATCTTATGAGAACAATTCTAGTTCCTTTGCTCGACAAGACAATTTAAATCCAGCAGTCACTGATCAGAATGCCTCTAAGGCCTTTGTCCTGCCTTTCAGTTCAACTATCTTACAACCAACGCCCATTATTCCAGCTAGAAGGGCAACTCCTAAACAAGAGACAAAAGCCTTCAGAATCCGGGATTTTGAAACAGTTGAAGATCCATTTGATGACCTTGAACTGGAGGTTTTGGATGACATGGCAGAATTGGGGAAGGTCTTACAAGTAGCTCAGACACAGCACACAAAATCTCCAGTGGAGGACACGAGTGCCACATCGCCATCTTTAGTCAATGGAGATGAACCACCAACGTCTGCCACTCAAGCTGCTCCAGACATCCAACCCTCTCCAGAGCCTGGTGGAAACGTTACTCGCCAGCGCCGAATCTCACCTCAACCAGAAATCAATACGGCTGGCCAAAGTGTTTCATTTAGCTTGAACAATGCCAATGCAGAGCCTCCACCCACTCACGGTTCTCATGTTATCCAAGGACAACAACCTTCAAGTTTTAGTGGTGAACATGTTAATGACAAAACGAGCAGATTGAGCAATGATGGTATAAAACATGGTGCTGTTACTAACGTCTCTGCGAGAACTGATCGCTACTCGTTGCCGAATATCAGTGCTAATGTTGTTTTACATCGTGGAATAGGATCAAAAGGCAATCCCTTGCCACCTATCGGATCTGCGGGTGGCCTGCCTAAAATACCAGACAGGAACATTCAAAATGGACCGATGTATTCACAAGACAGTAACTTAGATAACTTTGCAAAGTACAGTAGTTTTGATCGAGATTCAATTCCAACTATTGCCACCCGGAACAATTTAAATCCATATGTGCGGCATTCCATTGCAGCCACTGAGGATTTATTACCATCAGTAAAAGACCCGAGTCATATCATGGCTCAGTCTTTTAATGCCTCCTGTTCATATGGGCTGACTGGTCCAAACTGTGAATACCACAAAGAGGATTACTCTACGAGGCCACTGTCTGGTCTCCGTAGTGCCAGGAGTACCCCAGATATATCAAAGTTGGATGACGGTTCGAAAGCTTCTTATCTCTTGTCACATTCGCCTCCCCCTCGACCCTCGAATCAGCAGGTAGGTTCAATTGATGTAAGTGTTGTTTTCTACACTCTGTCTCTTAGATAAAACTTCTTTGTCTTGTCCTATCACCACTAGACCTCTATAATATAATGCAATCAAGCAATTTGGTCCAAGTTACATTGTTTTCTATTGAAATGACTTGTCTCAATGTCTGTGAATTATGAAAATTAGTGTCGCAAACAGATACGAGTTACTTGTGTAGTAGTTTCGTCCAAATCAAGGGACATGACAGAGTCAGTTTTGGAGGTAACAAGACCATTATTCTCCCTACAAAAATAAAGCAATTTACATTGTGACAGGTTATCTTGATTGTGTGCACATGTTGGTATTATTCATACAGCATAATCCTTTCACACAGGCTTTCTAGCTTTGGCCTACAAGTATTTGTACAATTGTATTTGTATGGCTATGACAACTGTAGGATTATAGTGAATCAACATGGATACAGCAAATCAATATTATTAGGGATTGTGCATGGTGAGATAATGGTTCTTGCCTGGTGCAGTTTTCAAAATCTGAGGATTTGTCTTTACTCTTCCAGTACCAAGAATGTTTGTATTTATTTACCAAATTAGAGGTATTGGTTGCCTCACCAAACAACGCGAGGGCGGAGCTAAAAAGTTGGTCAAAACCGAGGCTTCAGGTGAAATGAGAGCTCCACAGTGAAAAATACCATAATTCTTCAGTTCGACATTAGACCATTATCTATGTAGTTGAGCCTTGTCTCTTTCAGACCTGGAACAGATACTCGCCACTTCCACCCTCCACGAACATGAGAAACAGCGTCTCAGATACAAGTCGTGGCAGTACCCCGACGAGTTCCGAGAGTCCCACAGCGTCACTTCCTGACCCGTTTGCCAGGCTTTCACGGGAGGAGCAACAGTTTACGATGTCAATCACTGACATGGGATTTCCGAGGGCACAGGTGGCAAGGGCTGTGCAGAAACTTGGTGCTGATGGAAAACAGGTGAGTTGAGATCAGAAGTCGATGTTGTAGTTTGTATCACTATTGGCAAAACTTGTCTTCATCATCACCCAGTGAGGAGAACTAATCTTATTTTGCTGATTTCGTCATCAATTTCGAGTTACAATGAGGGTTGATGTGTACAATGCCAATGGGGCATTGTTTCCAAAAGCCAGGAATCCTGGATTTCTCAAACTCGAATGAGGTACAAGTTTTTGTGTTTTGCGAAACCAGCATTATGTTGTATTGACTCACAAGGTGATCCCTTTAAAAGTTGTTGATTTGCATTGTGACATGTTTGACACTATTTCTCAGCCTGATTATTTGTTTCTTCAGGTTGTTGACCATCTTTGTCAGGTGACCAGATTAGCGGAGAATGGCTTCTCCACAGAAGATGCAGAAACGTCCTTGCTTCTTTTTGATAATGATCTAGAAAAGGTAGGATTTCCAAAAATCAGCATCTCAAATCTTTTAAGTTTGGAAATTAATTGAGCTTCTCCAACATTTCACCTGCTATGCAAATTTGGTGGACTTTGACTTGGAATTTGTGACCTTTATAATTGAGCATGTCAAAATGACTTCCAACTTCATGAAGCCCCAACAAAGATTCCTATGTTTATAATCCCTATTCATCTACTGTTTATAATCCCTATTCATCTACTGTTTATAATCCCTATTCATCTACTGTTTTGTAATAAATAGGATGCAGCTTTTATGTGTTTCTTTTCATTCCAGGCCCAGAATTACCTGGAACTTCAGTCACAATTCCAAGAACTTGGATTTGATCACGAGAAAGTCCGAGAAGCGCTAGTGATGCATGATAACAATAGAGACAAGGCATTAGATTATCTCACAGCATGACACTGGCACCTTGTAGATGTCGTGGCCGTGATTTAGTCTATATTCATGCACCCTGTGTCTTGCTCTGTCAAACACGAACCAAGTGATTGGCAACATTAGTCAGCTGTAAAAAGTGCTATGTTATCACTAATAAGATCTGTAGCAGTAACCTCTCGAACCTTCGCTCATGCAGGAGGATATAATGACTGTCACTGGGGTATTGCATCGCAACGCGGCCTGTTACAGTGGAGTGATGATATGTGTACCCTATTGGAATCCTTCTTGGAGTAAACTGCCAAGGAATTGGGGAGAGTTTATTTGACACTGTATAAGTATAGATGTCTAAATCATGTTTGACCTGTGAAGTGTAGGTTTTATTTCAATTCTTATGATTGCATGTATTTGTGTACATATGATATGTGGAATTTTGTACAAATTACAGTCAGTTGAGATTTCCAAAGCAGGACAATGCCTACAAATGAGTCCCTTATAGAGACTCACATTGTACATTACATTGCCAGATAGATTTTTAAAAACATTGATTGCCTTTGGTCAGCCGATGCTGAACTTAGTAATCTATTAAGTGCTGTGATAATTATTTTGTTGTTCCGTGTTGTCTCGTAACTTGTTAAAGAGCAGAGGGCAATCAGGTTTTTCACAGTGTTGCTGGTTTTGATCAGTCGGGAAATGGTTGCCAGTATGTTTTTAGTGTTCACCTGATCCTCTCTACTCTTGTATTACCCTGGACTTGTGTTGTCCTTTGTGCTTTTGTCATTGTGATGTCAATGCTGCATGATGAACATAGACTTGGTCCTCACAAACTGCATTGTAACATTTGTACAGATGATTTGAAGTTGAACAAAGGTTTTCAGGGGGATGCATTCACCTCTTCCCAGAAGAGTCCCTTTTGTGGTGAAGAGGCCAAACTTAGCTGATATCGGAAAAATCAAAAGCTGACTTAGGTTGTCATTTTGTTTCCCCACACCAAGAGCTCCACAACTGTTTAATGATGAGACTGTTTTCCTTTCTGATCATCATTGACCTCAGCTTTGCACTCCTGTTAAACGATGCACATGGTTGGGGGATGAGAGGGGATTGGGATCTCTGGTGATCATATGAGGTGCCTGTGGTGTACCGAACAGACTTGTCTGTGGTATGTACATGTAGTGATGAAAATCATGAAGCAGTGGGACTCCAGCAGATGTACATTTGACCTGAAGCTTGTAATTATTATTTCTTACGCTTGTAAATCTTATCTTGTATGTGCTTTGGATCGAAAGCACATGAAATGTTATGCCAAGGATGATTATCAACTTCGGTACTGTACTGCTTTTTGCTGATGCAATAAATAGAAAGGTCATTGAAATGCTTTTCCATTATTGTTTTCAAGTGTGCAATCCAAGACATTTTCTAACTCAGTGCGATTACTATCCATCAGTTTCATGTGGAGGTTAAGGAGTACTTGGCTGCGAAGCATCAGGATTGATAGAAACCTCGTCAGGAATAGTACAAGTCAGTTTATTACAGTGGTAACAAACAATAGGACAAATCATGTAACCTACACAGATTGATACAAAGTCATAAGTAGCCTAAAAATACTGATACATCTAATAACTTATAGCAGAATGATACACTTTTTAATACAGGAAATTATCTATTGAATCAGTAGACATTCATTGAATGAACGGTCCTCGGTTGATGCACCTTGGAATATGGACTGTTAGTTTAAACCAAGCGTTATCAACCCATGATTGGGAATCGTGGTGAAACTAAACACCAGCCGTCAGATCTGTCTGATATGAATATTGACAGCCATGATCACTGAATAAATATTGGACAAGGAATCGATATCATAAATTACATTATCAGTCATTCCTTGTACTAGTAATGTTTGTTTAAAAAGTTGTCATTGATGATAATAGACGGCCTATACAAGCAGTTGTCATCAATGTCTCTCTCTCTGTGTTTCCGCGTCCTCATCAGGACATTCCTCCTCAAATACAATCTCAATTCCACGCAACCCATCATGCTTCTCAACTGCACATGGACTACTTTTACTGTCAGCTTGATTTCTTTGCAATCCTGGTTGCTGAATGGCTTTCGTATCATCTGTGGGTTCCATCCTCTTCCTCTTCTTCCTTTGCTTGTTCAACCTCTCGGGAATGAAGAGGTTGAAGATGACGGCAGCCATGTAGACCAGGCCAAAGATGATAAACATAAGATTGACATCAATAGGATAACCGTAGTCCTGGACAATGGACCATGCGTAGATACTGCCACAGGCTAGTGGAGCAATGGCTCTGGAAATAAAGAACAAAAATGTCTCAAATATGAAATTGGTTCTGGGAGATTTTGCTCCTTCTGACTTGGCCTCTTCTTCAGACTTCAGCCCAGTACCTTGACAGAAAGACATCAACTGCCCTGACCTCGAATTTCATTAAGACCCGGCTGAGCTTGTTCGTCTAACCCCACCAGTGATCTTGCTCGTCCCTCATGTTGTAACACCCACTGACCTTGCTGTTGCGGCAAATGTCACCGACAGTCCATTGACGGCGCCTGCATGCTCTGGTGGTACTGAGTTGTTTATGAACAGTGCCATGGATGTGAAACAGCAGATTGTAGCAATCCTGTTCGGGGCAAGGATCACTAGCAGCATTAACCATAGTGGCACTGGTCTGAAAGCAAAGACAAGTAATTAATAAGGTCACAGATCTTATAAAATTTGTGTAAGTTAGGTCCAACAGTAATACACAGTGGACAGTTCTCTCCTAAATGTGGTCCTGCCATTTGTCGCTGGACATCCCAGTATCGAAATCGTTGAACAGACTGTTCCAATGGCAAATTGTGTTGCCAAGTTAAATAGTGGCAGGTGTGGGTGAATAAGCCACAGGTCCTCAGTGAGGACAGTTCCAGCCAGGCTGAGGATGTCGTGAACATCATTCACAGTTGTTTTTAAGACACTTCGTGAATGGTGAAGGGGGCAGCTGTCTGGACCGTCTATATCTTAATTGATATCACTTACTTGTCAACCAAGGCGGACATGACTGGGGTGGCTGTGATCAGAATCATTAAGATGAAACAGCACCAATGATTCGTCTGAAAAGGTTGGAAATATTTCAAATGGAGAGAGTGATGAGAAGGGCACAGGCTGCTTCTACATTAGTTGCCATATTCAAGTTAATCAGAAGCCCTGACATTGGCAGTTTGGTATCGTTGAGGAAAGCTACTTGGTTAAATACGATATTTGTAGGCTATATGAAGAGTTACTTAGATTGTGTAGAAGCCTACCCGCTTGGCTCCTAGCGTTGCCTCCAACTTGGGGAAGATGAATAACTGCAGCATTAACAGTGGCACAGAAACTCCTCCAATCGCTAAGCCAATCTGAACAGGGGTGAACCCAAGACCACCTGAAAAGAGTCACTTGATTATGACTTGATAGAGTGATGTATACATTCAATGTCTTGTGTCAACAAAGACAGTCTCCCCGAAGGAGCATCCCTCTCTGAGAGATATTCATCTCCTAATGACATGGCATTTTAAAGACAGTCCTACATTCAGAGGAATTGCCCATATGGCATGGCTGTTAACAAAGGCAAGCCTCCTCGGAGGGGGAACTCGTCTTCTGCGGTCTATAAAGACATGTCTCCTCCAAGGAAGACACCAGGCTCCTGTTGTCTCCAAATTCATGTATTCTCCAAGAAAGACACCAGGCTCCTGTTGTCTCCAAAGACATGTCTCCTCCAAGAGAGACACCGGTCTCCTGTGGTCTACGAAGACATGTCTGTTCTTCCAAGACTATCGTCTCTAACTGGTGTGAGAGCAAGCTTGCAAATGATACGAGCAATGGCTACCTCATCCTGACAATATACAGCCATTTCACTCGATACCATACTTAAGGAGAAGTCGTGTTGAAGGCCCTGTTTGCAAGAGGATGTGGCTACCTACCATACATTGGATCTGTAGAAGACCAAATCGCAAATATTTGATCATAGCCAACAACAGCAAAGGACAGTAATGTATAGATCCCAACACTCTTCTGGACATCTCGCATCCTGCAATTCAATTATTGAAACAGAGTTCAGGAAATGTTTGTTTGTAACCTGGGCAGCACACCGTGTGTGTCACAGACACAGACACAGACACCAAGTTGTACTGGGTTCTTCTAATTCAAAGAATCCCAGTCACATTCAGTGATTGTGGCAGTAGGGCCTACCGACACTGTCACAACTCAAGTAGTTTGAACATCAATTTGACAAGGTTCCCTGTATTTTGAGAACTACAGTGGAACCCCGGTAACATGACCACTCATGGGACCGAAGTTGAATGGTCGCATTACCGGGGTGGTCGCGTTAGTGAAGTTGAAAATCTGGGGACAAAATGCATGATTAGGTTTTCCCATCAAAATTGTTGAACCATAAGCTCACAATTCTTGAAAAATTTCAAAGCCAAAATATTTTAGGGGCTGATCCTGCTTCTTCATTTTGAGCAGAAAAAAAAACAAGTGAGAAAAAAATATTTGGGCTAAGAAATGTTTTCATCTGTAGCATGACAAACTTGCCGCAATCAATTTCTTTGAAATCATGGCAACAATCGTCTTTTTAGTTCTCATCATCAAGCTACTAACCGTAACAGTTTTAATAGAGATCCACTCTCAGTTAACCACCGCGAGCAAAGGCTTGACGTCGTTGGCCTGCACTGTCCTCCCTGGCCCTGTCCAGCCACTGCAGCAGTCGAGTCCATCCTCATCAGTGGAGCAGACTGTGAGCGTACTAGTGTGCAATCCACTGCCTCCTCACACGATGTCCTCTTCCTGAGACCATCATTCCGATTGGAGTTCGTCTCCATTTTAGCAGAGCAACTATAAGTGCGAGGACGCTTCATCACGTGCTCCGAAAACTTACCGCAGCTTTCTGATGTCTTTAGATGCAGCGTCTTCGCCATGTCTCCAGGGAGGGATATCACACTCTTCAGTTGCACTTTAATGAACTTGATCGATTCGTTGCCTTGATGTTTTCCGACCTCCAGCAGTCGCCTTACTTCCTCTCCTCTGCTCACAGCCTCCTCAGCTCTTTTCGCCTTCTCTCTTTTTTGTCTGAAAAAGTAGCCTTTGTGACAGAAGGAATTCGCAACCCTTTTAAAATAGAGGAGATAAATTAACGAGGTACCTCCTCGTCAGTCACAAAAATCATCGTAGGTATATCTGAGTGATACTATGTACTCTTGGTGAGTGTGTGACAGTCTACCTAGCAGTCCTGAGTTTTGTCCTCTTGGTTGGCATTTCAGCGACATCTGGATGCGCCTACAAGATTCGAACAATGTGACTCTGAGCTGCACTTATGAGAACCACAGCTATACAGAACTATCAGCAATTCATAATGTAAGGAGATCATCTAGTTTGGAGGTAGAGACAGAATGACATGAGCGATAGCTCTACCATTTTAGGTGTCCTTGGCAATCAGGCACAACCTACCTGAGTATTTTAGTGTGTGTCTCTGGCAGTTTGAGGAGAACAATGACAAAGGCAAAGAAGGATATGAGGCAGGCAACCATGCACGGGAGGAAGAATGGATACTCCTTGAAGAAGCCTTCTTGGGGGAACACATCGGGGTATCTATCTGATGGGTTGGCAAGGAAACCTGGAAGGCAACGGTTTAGCATAGTAACCTAAACCTGGGTTTCAGCAACAGGTCGTCATCTATGATTTCAGAGGCCAGGAGCCGTTGAGGCTATAAAGACAAGGATATCCCTCTCCTTGAAGGACAAAGTATGAATTTGATTCTTCGTGGCCTGCTTGGGTTGCACTTGGATAGAAGCTTATAAGAGTAAAGTGTAGGTTTACGTACCACCAACAGTTGGTCCCAAGATAATGCCCATCCCCCACGCAAGTGAAATGGAAGACATCGTAATTGCTTGTGTAGTATCATCTGATATTTCGTACAGTACAGACTTGGCTGTTGATATCACACCTGGAAACAGCAGACAGCAGACGTTTAAACTGGGAATATTCAGTTCTTGTGGTCTCAGGTGGTTCCCTTTCTTATGACCCATCATTTTGGTGGCGAGAAGACACATACAGGTACCTGGTTGTGACAACTTTGAATGAAGGAGTCAGAACGTGTGTCTTCTGAGGAAGGATGTGAAGAAGTGTCTGCTCGTAAGATGGATGTTACAAAGTGTCCTCTTAAAAGGGATGTGACAAAGTGTCTTCTGAGGCGGGATGTGACAAAGTGTCCTCCTGGGAGGGATAGTGTGACGAAGTGTCTTCTGGGGAGGGATGTAACAACTTACCATTCATTGCTCCTGTAATGAACCTCATAACTATGGCAAACCATAACGTCTTTGTGAAACCAAAGCCAAACGTCGTGATGCCCGTCAACGCCAGGTTGATGAGAATCACGGGCTTACGTCCTTTGCTATCAGACAGCCAACCCCAGAAGTAGCTGGAAGCGTAACATTAAAACAAACATTGGTGACCAGGTTAACTGGATCGGCCACTGATTAT